>NC_090265.1:159737643-160970643 GCF_040414725.1 Anabrus simplex | reverse complement strand
ATTTTGAAAATGGTTGCAATTATTTAGAAAAGTTTCAAGCAAATCTTACTTAAATTAAAGTTGATCTACACATTTGTATACCATTACAATGAATCTGATAGAGATAAACCTCAATAGGATAACGAATGGTCGTGTATCAGAAGGAGAAGAAAATTTATCGCAATGCTTAGTTGGGACTCATGGAAATTCCTTTCTTCAGCGAACAATATTGATGAGAAATGCTTTTTAATTCTTGAATGAACCTACTTCTGCCTCTGTGGTGTAGTGGTTAGTGTGATTAGCTGCCACCCCTGGAGGCCGGGGTTCGATTCCCGGCTCTGCCACAAAATTTAAAAAAGTGGTACGAGGGCTGGCACGGGGTCCACTCAGCCTCGGGAGGTCAAATGAGTAGAGGTGGATTCGATTCCCACCTCAGCGATCCTGGAATTGGTTTTCCGTGGTTTCCCACTTCTCCTCCAAGCAAATTACGGGATGGTACCTAACTTAAGGCCACGGTGGCTTCCTTCCCTCTTCCTTGCCTATCCCTTCCAATCTTTCCATCCCCCTACAAGGCCCCTCTTCAGCATAGCAGGTGAGGCCGTCTGAGCGAGGTACTGGTCATTCTCCCCAGTTGTATCCCCCTACCCAATGTATGACGCTCCAGGATACTGCCCTTGAGGCGGTAGAGGTGGGATCCCTCCTTGAGTCAGAGGGAAAAGCCAACCCTGGAGGGTAAACAGATTAAGATAAGAGAATAAGAAGAATGAACCTTCTTACGGTAAGCTGTTTATTGAGACAAATTATATTAATTATCCTAATATTACCCCCACAGCGACGAGTACTATAGGTTCTCCAGATCGCCAGGTATTAGTGACGACAAAATTCCTCTTCAGGTGCTTCTCCATTTTGTTATAAAAGGAAGGCTTACATTTGACGATTGTTGTTACATAAGTAATTAACAATATGGCGAAGGGTTCGGTGTAGTGAGAATGGTATCAAACTGGTCCATATGATTCATTGCCACAAATATTAGCTTGGAAGATTAGCTTTGCTTAGTATGATCTTCACTTATTTAAGACGAGGCTCGATCAGTGCTGGAAGAATAACCACCTACCTACCGACACCCATGTATTATCAGAACCTTTTAGTATTTCTCAAACCATATTTCCAACCCAATTCCACCCCCTCACCATAAAAATCAACAATTAGACCATAACGAACGGATCACAGCTCAGTTTGTGGTTAATGGTTCAAACAACCTGTCTAAGTTAAAAATCAATCTTACTAGTAACTTGTTTTCTGATATGAGAATGTAGTTGTAATTTCGTGAATTAAACTTGTCAGCAGTCATTTACGGCTTTTTACTGGACAGGTTCTCCTCAAACTGGTCCGCAATTATCATGTTAACGTTTCCACTTATTGACAAGTGCACGAAGTTTCAGGATGAGACTACTCTGCTATGTAAACAGAAAAATGTTTGCTCTTGTAGTCCAGCAGCATTAACCTAACAGTAAATTCAAGGATTAGACGAATGGAATTACCACCTCACCAGCATACAGTTGAGTTGTTGCATTCCAAACTTTGTTCCGACTCATGGCCATAGCGCGGCAGTTGAATAGAATTTCAGATACCAGAAACGTCTGTATTTAGTTTCTCTCCTCCAATTTCAAATATTTTAATGTTTAGATATTTCTAATGCAGAGAGATGAATGAAGGTCATCGCAGACGAGGGTTTCTACTTTGAATAAAATTATTTGTGTTGCCTGGTGATTCTAAACGGATCAGTGGCTGAAAGTCTTCCTGTATTTTAGATCTCAAGAAGAAAGTTCAGTCCAAGCGAGATTTAGTAGGGGAAAACGAAGTATATTCGGTAATTTATGACGTGGAATTTCTGCATATAAAAGGTCACGTTTTTTTCTCAACGAAACTGATGGGAAACTAACATATTGAATACAGTTTCGGTCTCTCTCTTATGTGACAGAATGAAACCAAGCATCGAAATAGACTCACAGTCAGATTATGTTGTGTTATATCCCAAGTGCGATCGCTGAATCCATTTTATTATTGTGATTTTTCTTATTATTATTCACCTCCTTCATATTCTTCTTTTCCTAATTATATCCAACAGGTTCACAACCCGTTTTTCGTATTAGAGTATGGCATTTTCATCTATCAGAGACATCAGCTGGGTGTAAGCTGACGCATTTAATTGTGTTCCGACTTCGTTGTTTAGGTTCTACTCGTTGGTATTGACAATCAATTCAAAATTTAATTACGTACTAGCAACATTTTCATGCATAGCACGTCTCACATTGCTCCACCACACGAGGCCTCTCTCGCATGTTTTCATAAATAGGTGTGACACCCATTCGTCACTGCAAGCACCTTGTCGTGCAATCATTCGTTCAGCATGGTGTGTCCTCAGTCCGAAAGTCAGTTGGATCCCCAAGAACTCGACTTGATATGCTGGATTAGGCTGAGAATCTATGCAATGCAATTCTTTCCGCGTCTAAAACCTGCTTTCTGTCGTATGTGAAGATGGTTTATAACTGTCTGTTAAGTAAAGTCCTTTCGAAAAACAAATTGCAGAGAAGTTGTGGAGTATACAGCAGTCGTTTCCAGGCCTTAAAACGTGCATGTCACGAGTTTTTTTCATAGTCATAGAATTTGAGACGTCCACAAGATTTGTGGAAAACTTGTAAAAGCCATTATTTAGTTTCTGCACCGAGGTTCTTCATGTGTTCCACTCCGATATCATCAATATCAGAAATTTTACCAGAAGACATAATTGGCCTGAACTTAATTGCCCACCTTGATGCACTCAGGAGAAGTAATCAATTATACAATCCTGCGAGTGAATACCTATTATGAAGTTACTGAAATACATCAAAATTTGGTGATTGTTTTTTACGTTAGAAACTTCGATACTTATACAGGGTGGTCAGAAACAACGTGAATCGATTATATGAGCGTTAGAAATTTGGTAATTTGAAAAAAATACGTCGATATCTCCCGACGTTTTCGTTTTATCAGCTGCTTAAGTTAGCCAATCAGATCGCTTCGCGGGCGGTTTAAAATGGGCTTTACAAGGTGGTGTTGCTAAATCTGCACGTGGATTGGTCGGGCTTGAGAGCCACGCTGAGAAATGAGTATCAAACACTAACACAACGTGGGTTTCAGAAAATGCCACCGTAGCGTGCTTCATGGGCCAAGCCTATCAGCAGGGAGGTCCTTGTGCCACCCCTGGAGAAGTTTATTTCTTCTATTGGCGCTCTCAAGCCGATCATAAGACACGTGCAGATATAGTAACACCGCCTCACAAACCCCATCTGAAATTGCCAGCAAAGTGATCTGATTGGCTAACTTTAGCAGCTAATAAAGTGACGACGGCGGAAGGATGAACTATCAGTATGAACAACTCTATAACACCCATACACACTGTTCACGTTGTTTAGAGACCACCCTGTATGTAAATTATGTTGAAAAATTCTCCAAACTTCAATTTCAAATCGAAAGCTTCACATTGCTGCACATACTTATATGTGGTTATGACGTACCAGTAAACTAATATTATTGCAAATTCATGTTCATTAAAATTTCGTTTTGTTCAACATTTCCGCTTATGGTTATGACGTATCTGTCGGCTTTTATAATTAAGCATACAAAATATTCCCGTAAATATAAATATAATTATTGATCATAGTAGTGATTGTCAGTACCTCGTGTAATTTTATGGAATGCATAGATCTCTGTATGTGATGTAGAAATTCAAATTTTGCCTCTATGCGATATGAATAAGCATATGTCTTCATGCCAGAATATTTCAATAATTTATTGTTCTACCAGCGTTTCAAATTTATCAACAATGTTGACCAAATCTAATATCTTCTTGCTATTCTTCTTCCCATTCATGTACCTGAGAAATTATGAGTAATTGAACGAATATTATCATTGCTTTAAAGAAATGTGAACAGCGGCAGTAAATCTTCCTCTTTCTGCCTCAAGAAGTAGAATTTTCTGCTACTGTATTTTCAAATATCAGACGTGTGTCCATCTTCATTTTCATGTCCTGTTTGTATCCTCGTCCGTAGCCTAGTTTCTTGATACGGGGTCAGAGATGAGATAAGTTATACTGCAGGATGCCCTTCCTGACACCAATATCAGTTGAGGAGCTAATGAAGATGAAATGAATGATAGTGAATGAAATTAGATAAGGGAGTGGAAGGAATCGGCTGTGGCCTATGAATACCAACCGTCCCAGCATTTGCCTTGAAGCGAAAATGGGAAACCACAGAAAATCATTTTCAGGACAGCCATCGGTGTCGTATGCAGAGCTTGGCCGTTAACACTCCACCCGGTGTTTTTAGGAATATTAGTTCCCTGTGTGGGTTTCTGGTAGAGCATCGGCCCCCGGATCTAGAGATGGAGGGTTCAAACGCCGCTGAGTTTGCCGGATTTTTAAAAGGTGGAAGCACTCCATTCGACATTCCATGAAGTACGGTGTCGGCATATGAAACATCCCTGACGACACATTTGCGACAAAATTAATAAAAATTCCGCCATGGAAGCCCACGAGAGAGACTGTTTATTTTCCCATCTATTAGATATAGAATAAGCCGGAACAACGAAACTGGCAGGCAACAAGATAGCGTCAAATTATAACGCCTGCACTAGGCAGCTGAGGCTACGAAGGTGATGATGGTTGTCTACATTTAAGGAGTTTACTAAAAACAGCTTCGGCAAATTCATCCGTCTGTTCTACTGGACCGAGTTGCTTCATCTTTGTTTTATTCTCTTCGGAATTACCTGCCGGTTAATCATGAGACATTGATAGGTCTCTAAGTTCAGCCAACTTTGAGTAATAATAAAACCAATTCATTAAATGATCACTCCAATAATGGCAGGCGAAGGCTTACCCTAACCCGCAATACATTCTGTAATTAGCTGGTTACTAAGCGACTAACACTTTCATCAGTATTCTGATGTATGTAATCTTCATCCTTAGTAGTGTCAATGCATGCAGCCATGCTTGATTAATACCTGTCAAACCAGAGAGTATACACTTCCTCTGATCACGGAAGAATTCTATTCCCTGCTAGATACTATTTGATTTTCTAACGTTTTCCAGTTACCAAATATATTCAACAGATGGCAGAGCGTTCCTATTAACGCACATGCTGCTAAGAGAAAAAAGTCTACGTACAAATAGACCCCATCATGACATAAGCCTTAGACATTACCTGGGAAGGATAACCTAGCTATACTAGGAAGAGTGAGGGCCATGTATCTTTAACAAATTCTCTGCCTGGCAGAAAACACACCTTCGAGACTAACCTATGAACTCACAAGACAACGGTTTTATATAGAAAAACTGCGATTAAATATACCATTGCTTTCTACGGCACAATGCCTAACATTACATCAAGAATTGCAGGATAAAAAAAGCGAATGCATGGATAGATTTCTACCAAACAGACGACAGGATGACGTCATAATGGATGAATTCTGACTACGAACTGCGTCATAACATAACGCGCTTCTTATTAAATGTTCATAAAAACATTGAAAATGGCAGGAGAAGCAATATGACTACGACATGCATATCAAGAAGAGTTATCTGACAAATGCCGCGGAGCAGCACGGGTCCTCTCATTATTATTATTATTATTATTATTATTATTATGATTATTATTATTATTATTATTATTATTATTATTATTATTATTATTATTATTATTACAAGAAGTAGTTTTGCGTTACACCGACACAGGCAGGTCCTATGGCGACGATGGAATAAGAAAGGACTACGAGTGGGAAAGAAGCCACCGTGGTCTTAATTAAGGTACAGCTCCAACATTTGCCTGGTGTGAAAATCGAAAACCTCGGAAAAATATTTTCAGAGCTGCTGACAGTGGGATTCGAACCCATATCTTCCTAATGCAAGCTCACACCTGCGCATCCCTAACCGCATGGCCAACTCTATCGATATTATTATTATTATTATTATTATTATTATTATTATTATTATTATTATTATTATTATTATTATTATTATTATTATTATTATTATTTATTATCTCAGCCGCCCGCAGGGGTGGAGGAAGAGGCGGCAGGGCCTTAGGGCAGGACATAACCCTCATTTATATAGTATCTTTCTCTTTTTTCTCTTTCTTTCCTTTGTTTCTTTCTATCAAAATTGAAAACAATAGTGGGTGATCGTTCACTATAAATAACAATTAATAACAAGAACTGTAACTTTACAACAATCCGAATGCTGCCAGGGCCCCATCAGTAACAACGGAAGATTAGAGTTCCTCTTGTCTAAGGCCTACACGCATTCAGGAACGAGAACCAACCAACGTTGTTGAATTGTCGCTGACCCTTTTATTTGCAAGGGAAGGCAAGAACAAGTTATATTCCGAAAGATCAGAAATGAAATTAGATAACAATAGTGGGTGATCGATCACTATAAATAACAATTGATAACAAGATTTATAACTTTACAATAAGCCGAATGCTCCCAGGGCCCTTTCATTAACAAGGGAAGGTTAGAGTTCCTCTTTTCTAAGGCCTACAGATCTTCAGGTACGAGATACAACCAACATTGTTGAATTCCCGCTTTCCTGAAGTCCTCAAATATTGGTATATAGGTTCGACCCCTCCGTATTTGGTATCTTATTATGTTTTTTAGGTTAAGTATTTGTTCTGCACTTGATCGGCCTTTCCGAAAATTTGCTTGGCATTCCCCGAGTTTGTGTTCAACTTGCTGTTCTAGTCTTTCAAGGTTGGATAGTAACAGGATCTTGCCGGCTACTGGCAGAAGAGTAACACCACGATAATTGTTCACATCTCTTGTATTTCCTTTCTTGTGTAAAGAATGGATCAATACTAGCTTCCAGTCCTGTGTTAGTTGATCATTTTCCCATATATCTAGAACGGTTTGGTGTAGGATGTCAATTGCTTCCTCCGGGCATGTTTCCGCAATTCCGCAATCATAGAGTCTTCACCAGGAGCATTGCTACGAGTATTTTTCAGTCTCTTTATGTGGCGTTTGATTTCATAGCTATTCGGTGGAGAAAATGGCAGGTTTTGGCTCACTGGTTTGTTTCTTTTGATGGAGTTGTCTGGTTTTTCACAGTTTAGAAAGTCATACTTAGTTAAGATATCGCAGTTTTCTTCAATTGATGTCTCAAGAGTTCCATCTTTCCTCAGAAAGCAAAGGGAAGGTGTCTTGTATTCTTGCACCTTCGTTTTAAAATCCCTTAAGTATTCACGGTCTCACCTCTATGAAAGTCTTGTTCAGTCTTGTCCATTAGTTCCTTTTCAAAGTTGCATTTCTCACTGCGTATTATTTTTGTTGTTTGTGCTTGTTATGTTTTGTACATCTTCCAATCATCTTCTTTTTTCTCGAGGAGTAATACTTTTTCCAGGTATTTTGACGATCCTCTAAGGTCTTCTCGCAGTTATCGTTCCACCACGTGTGCTTCTTCCTCTTCTTGATCGATAACGATTTCATGAAAGGCTGCGTATCTCTTAGCTTCAGGAGGAGGTAAGGTATATATTTATAAATACGGAGATATAAGTTTGTATTTCACCATACATTTTAAAAATTTCCATAAAACAGCATTTATAAATAACTGTCTAAGGTGTTAGATACATTATTCAGTTATGTTATGTAAGACGAATATCTGTTCACAACACAATCTACCACACCTCAAGGATTCGGTCAATGGCACTACTAAATTCTCTCAGCATACTGCAGAGAAATTATTTCCAGAAAGTGAGAGGAGTGTGTTGCTGCATCAAATCACACCGTTTAGTTATTACCTTTCTTGGTCAGTTCTACAATGATACTTTTCCTCCGGTATTCTGGGATCTTCTTCCATAACCAGCTTTCATTAAAAAGAGTGATAGTGTTCCAGAAAAATGGTGGCCACCTGATTTTGCTCGATCCGCTGGAATTTCGTCGAAGTAAGGAGTTTTGTCTTATTCGTTCCCTTTACTGAGATGCTAGTGGTATCAGCATCACATTCATCATTTTGTCCCTGTTCATCACAACTGTATGTTTCCAGACCGCTCATCGTGTCGGCCTGGATTACCAAAAGTTTGTCACTATTATTTCTAATTGGAACATTTAATTTTGGATCACCCTATCATCCCGTTGACGGTCCAGATGAGAGTTTTCGAAGTCTGCACATTTCCGCGGCAACCGGTCCTTCGTATCACGATGACAAGAAGTCTTAATTTGATGGTCAATTTTTGCAAACCGTTTGGCAGCTTTCTTGTGTTCGTCACCTCTTTCCACTTGACAACTCCGTTGTTTTGCACGCTCCTGCTCGTCAATAAATTACTAAGATATCGTTTGGATTATTGTTTCTTGCGTTTTTTTGTTGGTATTCAATGATTTCTTCACCATATCTGTTGTCAGATAACTGGGCAAGAGGCTCTAATCTATTCCACAGTTCCAGGGTGAAGCTATAGGAGATGTCTATCTCTTTAAGATTTTCAGTGGCGTAAGGCCGTGTGATTTCTATTCTTCAGTGCTTCAACTTTGGATTGAGGTGCATTCTCACCAGAAAATGAACTGAGCAAATATCTGCTCCCCGATATGCTCTGAAACTCAAGTGCGATGTTCATCATCAGCATTGTAATAATAATAATAATAATAATAATAATAATAATAATAATAATAATAATAATAATAATAATAATGTGGTGATGTCCGCTCTTTTGCGTTCAGACGTTGGAGAGGAGCACGATGGATCAGCTTACCTGCCAAACCGCTAACGTTACTACTCAGATGTTGACTGGCGTGGGACGAACCAATCCGGAACGAGCCAAGTGCGCAGGGCCACCCCTCTATCCCATAACCCCGTTATCTGACTGGAGGCCTCCTGAAGGTGTGAGAAAAACTAGAAGATGAACCAAGATAATTTAGAATAGAGAGGACGCTAGATACTTCTCCTTTCGGAAAATATCTGGAGGGGCCGGCTTCCCTATTTTAATATGGGCCGGCCAGTTTAGCTCAGTTCAGTTGGAGTTAAGGAGTCAGTATTTGTATGACACTTTGTTTTACTAGCTGCTTTACGTCGCACCGACACAGATAGGTCTTATGGCGACGATGGGATAGAAAAGGCCTAGGAGTTGGAAGGAAGCGGTCGTGGCCTTAATTAAGGTAGAGCCCCAGCATTTGCCTGATGTGAAAATGGGAAACCACGGAAAACATCTTCAGGGCTGCCGACAGTGGAATTGGAACCTACTATCTCCCGGATGCAAGCTCACAGCCGCGCGCTCCTAACCGCACGGCCAACTCGCCCGGTCATGTCAGCTTCTGTGTGAAGTTTAGTTCTGCGTGCGAGTGTACTAACTTACTGTGCCTTCAGAGTTCATTGGTTCTGTGCAGCGGAGTAGTGCAACTTGTGAGTGTTCTGGCCCTGGATCTGAGGCTATGTTGTGAGTGTACAGATAGTGTACGACTTACAGGATTCTGAGTCTGTATTGTGAGCGAGGTGAAATAAGTTGATGTGATGGCATACGGCGAGATTAACTGTAAAATCGACTTACAGTATAAGTCGCAGTAGTGGAAGAGTGTCTAATGCGACTGTTTTAGTTTGTAAGCGGTAGAGTCTACACCCAGTGTGAATAAGTTAATGGGAGCTGAGACTGCTCGAACCGGTGTAATTCTGCGCACTGCGTAATGTATGTTGTGATCCTAGTGTGCCTTTATAAACAAAGAGAATTTAGTTAATAAAAATCTTAGTCTTAAATTTAACGCTATAAGTGTTGTGTTTGTATTTAACCCCCTACGCCACGTTACAGAAAAAATTATAATAATAATTTTATTGATGCCATTTTACTAAGTGTGGTTCTCCTACAATGTCCTAAGCACTTAAAAGTGATTAACAGTAACACAATACCAACTGATTTAAATTGATAATGATGTGTTAAGTTTCTTCTGTTTCCACTCATCTTCGCTGGATGGCATAAATGCTGGAGGGATAATCAAAATGCAGTTCCTTCATAAGCGTACAAAAATCAATCTGTCAAGAACAGCTACAGTAAATGGCATGGAGATAAAAGTTAAGATTGAAATGAGCATCTAGGGGAAGTTATTTTATGAGTAGTGAGTCATATTGATGTATTTTCCTATTCAGTTTGTTTTATTTATCTGCTCATTCCTTGGCCTATTCATACTAATTACGAGGATAGGAGATAGAAGTGAAATCTACTATATGTGATTTTCTTGTGAATTCCCTCTCATACTCATCAACTAAGGCTATTGAACCAGAAATCAAACCTACATCCTTCCACACAAAAGTTATCCTCTAGATTATGGATTATGGATAGGGAGCAAACTGAAGTTAACATCCTCAAACAATTGGGGAAACAATACTGACAGACCTACTGATCTGCCAGTGAATAAGCCAGCTAGTTTGGTACAAGTCGGTTCAACGAGAGCTGCAGAATTATCACAAGTATCCTGAAATACGGTCCCAAATATCGAATTAACTATTTTTCAGGGATTGACCCTTACGATATAAGAAGATTACGAACAATCACAAACAAGGCTAAAGTCGGAGATAATCTTCTAAGAGCGACAGATGGGATCGAAGATCCAGTTGAGAAAGACAAAATTGGCAAATGGAAAAAAAGTAGGCCTACATATCGTCAGCCATGCTGGGCGGAACCCAAGGAATTATATTGCTGTGGCAAGATTTGCTTAAGTTATCTTATTATTCTTAGCCCTTCTCTCACGCCTTTCGTCGGCATTTGATGCGGATCTGGCCTAGTTTTATGACCGGATGCCAACCCCATGTTATGGGATGTAGTCCCAATGACGTGTTTCTGGGGTGGTTGATAGTGTGGTATGCTTTATGTACGTACATGCAGAGAAAAATATTAATACGAACTCAACACCCAGTCATCGTGCCAAAGTAATTAACTATATTCAGTCCTAAGCCTAATCGGAAATCGAACCTGAGGCCCTCTGAACCGAAGGCGAGTACACTGACAATTCAGCCTAGAAGGCGGACGTTACGCTGCAATGAAACGGCAACGAAATTAAATGAAAATAATATTACATAAAAATACAACAAGGAATTTCAAGAAGACATTACAAAATATTTTATCAAAACATAAAATTACATGATAATGTATCTTGTTATATGAAAGAATGGAAGACATTTTAGTGCCGAGGTGAATTCAGCCGAGCCAGATGATCAGAGGGCACTGGAATATGAGTTCGTCACAGCAGGAAGCTTCTCATTTCTCAGTTGTAATGTTTGCCACTTTTGATCTGGTTCCCTTTCTCTCACCTGAACAGCTCCTGAATTGGCCGGACTGAGCGGACAATGTTACAACCTTTAGATCAGTGGTGGTCTAGTACTGGAGTACATTCGAATAGCACCGAACTTTGTTGAGATCGAACCCAACCGTCTGAGCCACTCAGCCCGTCCTGAGAGTTGAACTTTATCCAACAGGTACCATGATCCTGTACCTCTGAGCAGAGCAGTATAAGCAATGTTGAATGTAAATATTCCGCAGTCGTTCAGTCTCTAAGTCCATCATTGTGTATTAAGACGGTGGTGAGCTGAATATGTGTGAAGCTCAATGGAACGTATAAATCAGTTTAGGATGGGTCGAGGCGTCGCATATGCCACGGAATCTTAGTCCAGCAATAAACGTGTTGGAGAGCGCCTGTAGAATGTGTGAGAGGAGCGGCCTCAATAAAGTAAGCATCTTGTGCACGTGAGCTGACCGTTAAGTTGATTCCTTTCGGTTCCTTCGGGCACCTCGCGGGGGCCGTATAGCACAAGGTAAATACGGACATCGCCTCCTCCACTGGGAATATGCTCTCCTACCTCTGCACATTACGTAGCACATAAATTTTTTGGTCAGCCTTCCAAAGTAAATCACGTTTTTCATGTGGAAACCGCAGTTCAGATTTAAAAGCACTAGTACGATCGACAACAGCATCACTCAGGCATTAGATATTGAAACCATGTACCCTGATGACACTCAAATGGAGCCTAATAACACTGTTCTGCATTGATGTATATGTTTAACAAATGTCCATGCCTATGCCTCTACGTATTGTTATGTATAATTAAAAATTCAGTACGTTTGTTTCTATCGAGTCATGTTTTATAGTCATTTTAAACATTTACATTTTTCAGGATAATGACGGTATTTGCATGGATTTCTATATCTAACGACAAAAAATATTTCTAAGTGGACTTTTCCTAAACAGTTAAAAATACAATAATTTTATTCCTATCACATCACGTTTTCCACAAATTCATATTTGAATTCCTTCAAGAATTCGCAGTGTGGCGGTGATTTGTTTTTGCATACAGAAGAAGAGGAGTTAATCAGTGATTTATTTCTTACAAAAATATAGTTTTTAATAAAGTATGAATGACCCCGTTGAGAAAACGGTACAAGAATTGGATATACATGCATTTTAATCAAGACCACAACCGTGAGACAGGAGCTGCCTGACCGAGGCGGTAAAGACGTGCTCGGTTGACTTGGAATGACGTGGATTCGATTCCCCAATAGGACCTCGGAAAATTTAAGGAAAGAGATTTAAACTTTCGAAGGTCCAAATGACCCTGAGGTTCACTCTGCCTATCCGAATAATGAGTACCAGGTTAATTCCTGGAGGCAAAAGTGGCAGGGCCTAGAACTAACTACTCAATCCCGCCAGATGCCGAGGTTACGGACAGTGGAAGCCTTTACCTTCCACCACTCCACGGGCCTTCATGGCCTGTACGGAGATGACTTTGCTTTGCTTTTCTTACAGCCCTGAAACGAGCATTGATCTATTTCAATTCCTAACTTTCAACAGCTATCTCTAGAAGTGGCTTTTTATATGGACGAATACAGGCCTTGTAAATGGAAACCATCTTTTGTCTTGGTTATGATAACCGTTTAACTACCCTCTGAATCATGTATCTGAGCACAGTTAACATCAAAGGAAATTGTGGGACATTTAAAGTTAAAATCTCCGCAATATTTAACAATATTATTGGATAGCCACCTTTTAAATCGTCATTGGCGTATGGTGAAATAACTGCTCATGTGAAGAGAAATTAGTGGTTCGAACCACTATTTTTAAGTTTCCGGTCAGATCATATAAAATAGACTGAGTTCTCGTAACTCGTCCCACTTCTTTTCGAGTTTGTAGTTAAGACAGACGTAATTGAGCAATGAACAGAAATTTCAGGTACTTACTTGTATCGAGGATGGATTTCATTATAGACATTAAAACTTCTGCCGTGAGGACCACGTTGGCAGATTTAAGATATGAAGCTACCTGACTTAGATATCAATCCAGCAGTCCAGAACGGGAAATTAAAGCTAAGTCAACATTAATGTTTTCCTTTATGTAAATTTGGTACTTGTTCTTAGGGTGACATTTTTCAAGCTATGATGTTAGGGACAGGATATTGACTTCCCATAGTCAATCATTTTTGACGATGATGAATCTTTAATATATTTAATTTGAGCTTCAACAATGGATTATTAGCGTGTGTTTCTGATAATTCTCGATATCCTGATATCACGAAGATTTATACCAATTTTGATATTTTCGAGCATCTGAGTCCTGTGAAAGCTCAATCGAGCGGCTACGTTTATACACAGCCACAATCCACTAATATTTAATGTAAGATAATATGCTAGCGTGTGGACACACACTGAAATATTCAGAGTAAGATTATCCCATGGCATTTTTCACACGATTTTCGACCTTTAATTTAATATTCATTATTTAACGTGATTTAAATAATACCGCGGAAAACTTCGGGTGTGTTTGGTGATATTCAGTCTTACGCCCCTGTATTTTATTATGTGCTATACTGCCTTGTTTCTTTTACAGCCATGTCCTATATTTGAGTCATCACCAATGTTACTGATGATTGATGTTCGTTGTAGGATTTAGGCGTTGCTGTGATTTTGGTCCTGCGTTGCACTTTTTAACTTGAGAAATCGATAGATTATACTTTACTTTGCATCAGTGAATTTTGAGTGGATATTTTTTAGGGTAAAAGACGTCCAATCATATTTGTTTTCTCGACTTACAGGGGTTAAATGTATAATATCTCATGTATATACTCCATCTATAACCATTATTGTTGTTAAGGTACTCCTTGTCCTTGAGCAATCTGCATCTGTTGCAGGAATATTGTTTAATTAAAATTTTTGTTTAAATTTCGACATTATAATTGATAAAACTTGTGAAAGTAACATATATTTATGGAAAAGCACTAAAATATAGAGCGCAAATTTTACTATAAATTGTCATAATTAAGTAATTTACAGGAGGAAATCTAGGGCATATGAAGTCATACATAAAAGATAGGAACATATAATAGAATGAACACAAAAAGAGATCATTATGGAAAGAGGGAACAATACAATGTGGACAAAAGTACAATCACGAAAACACAAATACAAGGATAATTTCCACACTTTCAAACACTATTTTCTTCAAGTAGATGGTTTATCCCCTCAAGTATCCCTGTTAATCGACGTCCATTTTTTTCTGAGTCAAGGTACCGAAATATAAACCTGGAAATGTGCATGCAACTTCATATTCATTTATGCTTGTGCTACTGTTATAACCTGATGCCATTGACTACCATTTGTAGTTCTCATTAAGAATTTTTTCGCTTCCGGAAGAAGAGTGAAACACTGGAGGACCAAGCAGCTGACACATTAGCAAACTCCTCAGATCCGTGATTTGAAGCTCTAGAAACTTATTTATTTACTGCAATTGGTCTTGCATTGAAGAACAATGGGAGCCGAACGAGAGATACCACTTGTTCTGCCTGTCATTCTTGAAGGCGACGACGCGTGGTAACTGTCGATCTCACCAGAGCTCCATCTCATATTGATTTGCATCACAAAGATTGTTGAAGATGCCAGCATCGTGTGGATGCAATGTAAGCCGCTCTCTCTTTGAGTAAGGCGATAACTGATTGCATTTCTCCCGTTGGCAGGAAATTGCGTCTCGCGAATATTGTGGGCGTGGCAGACTGACAAGGAAACTGCTTGGGGGGTGAGTTGACTCCTGCAGCATGCGTTTCTTTCTCAGCTCAAGTGACTGGGATCAGAGGCCAAGCGATAAACGAGAAAAGACGAGATTCTGCATTCTGAAGATCTATAAATTAGAAAATGTGTTAATCATTATTGCAGTAAGTAAGCAAGCTGTAAATGTCTTGATCAGAGCACCTGTGCATTAGAGCCACAAGGACGTCAAATTTTATTTCGAAACATTCATAGGGATTCGAACCATGGCTTCCTTCGCGGAAAGCCAATGATAACATCACTCGACTATCGCACCCCTTTTTCAGTAAGTGAATGATCTAACAAAGTGTTAATACCTTCAACATATGTAATATGTGAAAATTCCGTAAATCTCGCTTATTGTTAATAGGTACTAGGAAAAATAAATATTGGAATAGTCTATAATATCCCAGGTTGACAAGGGCACCCCACTCAAGCAGAGTAGTCTCTGTAATAGCTCAGTTATTGAGCCAGTGCAGATGTTTTATCTGCCCAGTGTTATTGTGGTGCACTTTAATTATCCTACAGCACAGTTATAATGCGTACGTCTTCATCCATCGAGTTCACTCCTAATTCAGCCATTATTTCCGGATTTCTGCTGCCATTGCTCCCACCTGTTTATACCAGAAATCATTCTCGCTAATTTCATGCCTGTTACTTCTAGTTTATGAATAACATATCCTGAGTCCACTCAGCTTTCACTCCCGTAAAGCAAAGTTGGTCTGAAAACAGACCGATATATAGTTTCGTCTGGGAGCTGACTTCCCTCCTACAGAATACGGTTCATCGTAATAGCGAGCTCACTGAATTAGCTTTACTGCACCTTGATTCAGTCTCGCTCACTCTACTACCATCCTGCGAGAACGTGTATCCTAAATACTTGAAATTATCTACCTGTTCCAAATTTGTATCCCCAATCTTACATTATGGCGCTGAAACATGGGCATTAAGGAAGGAAGAACAGAGAAGAATAGAGGCATTTGAGATGTGGATTTGGCGATGAATTGAAGGTGTAAAGTGGGAAGATAAAATATCAAATGAGGAAGTTCTGAAGAGAGTGGGGGAAGTGAGGAGCATGATGTCCGTAATCCAAAATAGGAAGAAAAACTGGATAGGGCATAATGTAAGACACAACACCTTACTACGAGTAGCAATTGAAGGGATGATAAAAGGAAAACGAGGAAGAGGAAGGAGACGATATCAGTTATTAGACAGCATTAGAAAAAGAAAGGAAGATTATGCAGAAGTGAAAAAAAGGGCACAAGATCGAGAGAGATGGAGGTCACAGCTATGACTGGACCTGCCGAATGGCAGAACAACCTATGATGATGAATCTTACATTCAATTCTCCCTGGTTTTTGACCTACTGGCATCAATTTAATCTTAGACTAATTTTCATACCATACTCAATGCAGCTATTTTCAAGTTCCAAGATATTAAAGGGCAGGCTTTCGGCACAATCTGCAATTAAGACCAAGTCGTTGGTATAGGCCAGACTGCTTACTACATTTTCACCTAACTGAATCCCCCTCTGAAACTTACTTAATATATTTCAGCAGATCATGCATATAAACTATGGACAACAAAGATGAAATACTTCAGCCTTGTCTAAATATACCTAAAAAGTTTTGTAACATTTTCTTAGTTGGATTACTTTTAATCATGTATTATAAAAACTAACTGCACGTATTAATTACGATCACAATAAATGAATACACTCTCCCCTGTTGGTGGCCATCCATGACTGGTAGAGAAGAGTATTCGAGTCATTCATTCATTAATAAACCACCTTTTGACTATTTTGATCCATTTTAAGCAAGAATATCTCCAATATCAGCTCTTTGTCAAATAATATATGATAGTATAAATACTTGCACTCTGAATAACCTACAACAGATACCATAATCCTTCAGAACAGTCAACTTCCTCCAAGCTCTACTCATCCTTTCATACATCTGTAAAAAGTAACCATAACATATAACAGCTCCTGTATCTCTTCTCAATTACTTGCCACAAATGTTATTCCCGACCCCTTTCTGCACTGAAAACATTTAGGCTTTCATTCACCATATATCCCTGTTCATCGTCGTACAAATTACTCCATAATGCCTGCAAACACATTCTGGAAAATTAATGGAAGGAATATTGACTGTTGTTAAAGATATTTCCTCACTTCTAGATTGATGCGATTAAAGTATTTGCGCAATAAGTTGAAACCTCATCGAATTAAATATTTATCTTAATAAACAGTGACAAGGCTTTGTCAGTATACTTCATAATTCCAGCCTAATTTCATCTGCCCCTTATGGAATCATGGCAGTGAATTTTAATTAATATTTCGTCCAATTCTACAACCATGACTGTATTTCCAAAATAATTCTTATTCACCTTCTATCAGGCCTTAGTCCCAGTTTATTGGGATCGATATTTAATATGGATTTGGACCAGTTTTGTGACCGTCAACTGACCGGAATTCGAACCAGAACCAACTAAATCGAAGACCAGTGCACTAAAAATTCAGTCAAGGGGATGGATGCTTCAAAATCCATATTAATATCCCTAAGGTGTGTAATCCAGGGCGAAGTATTAACAACTAATGCCAATTCACAGTTTAGATTATTTCAAATATTGTCTAGGTTGTTACAGGCTATGGATGACCCTGAAGAAGTGAAAGACTTCTGCTAGAAACAAAGTAGGATAGAATACAACATTGGTATCCCGTGTTGTAATGATCCTCTAAAGAGTATAGTGGCAATACCTTTCCATGTCACTGGTAAAACTTCCAATCCCAAAACGCTTTTGTATCATACATTGGCATATAACGGGCACGGCATTATTTTGCTTTATTAGAAGCAGGGTACCCGAAAAAATCCGTTATGTGACAAAATTCTACAACATTTTTATGACCTACATCGACTCTGCCAGAGAAAAATACGACACTGTAAATGCAAGTAATATTCCCAGTACCTCAGTCAAAACTCTTGTTATCATTTCTGTATACTGTAAATGCACGATTAAGAACTAATTTATTAAACGAGTTTAATTCCACCTCACCACCGTACTTATGGTTTAAAATTAGTATGGAGTAAAATGGTATTTATTTCGATCGAAATTGAATTAATCATGCACTCAAACTTAACTTGGGGTACTATCAGCATTATTTTACATTCACAATGAAGTAGCCACAATGGTACAAATTATTCATAATAGTACTTAAATAAACCCTCGTTGTAAAAGTCATATAAAAGAAAAGAGCCTGTCTTCGATCACAATTGTACGGTTGGCGGCACAATTCTGATCACACAAGGTACCATTTGGGTCACACACATCTTCCATACTCAAATTACATCTTTCTTTTTTCTCCCAACACATATTACATGATACCACGCATTTCAGTCCTGGCATTGAATTCATGGTCCTGTTATCACGTAATTCTCACAGTTAAAATCCAGATGACAAAATCCTCACTGGTTTTCCTTCGAATGCTCTCGTTAAGACGTATCACTTGAAGATTGATTGCGCTTGACATGCCGGTTATTTTTTATTTATGTTTGCGCTATTGTCATTCTTAACAAAGAGACATTTTGAATTTAACAATCTAAAAATGCTGATCTGATATTAAATGGGATTTTTGGCGTAGATTTCTTTTCAGGTAAAGGTATGTTTCATAGATTCATCGCGTGGTACAGTGCTTGTGGCATTGAAAGTTGACGTTGAAGCTGTTTCCATAATGGTTGAATTATGTAGTGTTCAATTAGCACTGACTGAAGTCATTCGGCGACAGGATGATAATTCATTTTGGTTTGACTGTTTGAAGAAGTCTCAGGAATTTTAGGCAAGGGTATTTTTCTTCGATAATCAACTTAATGAAGAACAATGAAGGGGCATAACTGACCATTTCATATAAACATTCGAAGTGAGAAAAATGCAAGCATCTATGATCAAAACTGTACCATTACATGTGATCGAAAATGTACCGCATGTGCTTCATAAGGGGCATAACTGACCATTTCATATAAACATTCGAAGTGAGAAAAATGCAAGCATCTATGATCAAAACTGTACCATTACATGTGATCGAAAATGTACCGCATGTGCTTCAACAATGGATCCATCAACTAGTTACAGAGAAATACAAGAGATAGTACTTAGACTACCATGCCCCCATCCTGTGGTTCATTGAGATATGGCGTTATTATAAATAGCATTTTAAAATTCAAGGAAAAGTCCCAGAGCTTAGCGAAGAGAGCTTCAAACTTATAACAATGTGAAATACAAAGAAGCATCGCTCACTTAGCAATGTAAAACTTATAACAATGTGAAATACAAAGAAGCATCGCTCAATTAGCAATGTAAAACTTATAACAATGTGAAATACAAAGAAGCATCGCTCACTTAGCAATGTAAAACTTATAACAATGTGAAATACAAAGAAGCATCGCTCAATTAGCAATGTAAAACTTATAACAATGTGAAATACAAAGAAGCATCGCTCACTTAGCAATGTAAAACTTATAACAATGTGAAATACAAAGAAGCATCGCTCAATTAGCAATGTAAAACTTATAACAATGTGAAATACAAAGAAGCATCGCTCACTTAGCAATGTAAAACTTATAACAATGTGAAATACAAAGAAGCATCGCTCAATTAGCAATGTAAAACTTATAACAATGCGAAATACAAAGAAGCATCGCTCACTTAGCAATGTAAAACTTATAACAATGTGAAATACAAAGAAGCATCGCTCAATTAGCAATGTAAAACTTATAACAATGTGAAATACAAAGAAGCATCGCTCAATTAACAATGTAAAACTAATAACAATGTGAAATACAAAGAAGCATCGCTCAATTAGCAATGTAAAACTTATAACAATGCGAAATACAAAGAAGTATCGCTCACTTAGCAATGTAAAACTTATAACAATGCGAAATACAAAGAAGCATCGCTCACTTAGCAATGTAAAATGGACAGTTTCTTGCGAAATAATAGAAAGAGATTTATTCTTTTTCACATTCACAAAGACGCAGCTTCACTTTTCCCACAGCCGGTCACATGTAAGTGGTACTAACATTGAAGAATGAAATACAGCGGGTTTTCTAAGTTTGATGGAAATTGTACTTATATTGAAATTGTACCAATCTAACCTATTAACTAATTCCGTTGAGTTATTAACAGGAAGTCTATAGAATTTTTGAATAATAAAGTTCACATAACTTTCCAATTCAATTGTATTTCATTTTTCGAATACCTTCAAACGTAATTTATGATGATGGAGTTTAATCTTGGGGCGCTACTTGATAATTATTTTAAACACAGCACGAAGTAAACTATTACGTAACCTAGAACTTTGATATTACACGACAGTTCCTGGAAGTACAACGAAAGAAATACAATCTAAGTGTACATCACGGAGAAGTTGGTGCCTGATACTGATCGTTTTGATACATATTACGAAGTAAACTGTAAACTAATTTGTAACCAAAATGTTTTGGATGAAATGCAATACAAAAACAAAATTTGCAGCGCAACTAAGTAACGAGTTTGTACGGTAATTCTCGGGGATTGGAAATTGTATTATCTATAACTTTTGTTATGTAGTACTTTTCGATAGGACCATTAACATGGGTACTTAAAAATTAAATTTTAGGTGCCTTTTCCTAAACTATAATTGCATCCTGCGTGAATAAAATTATTTATAGCCTATACCGTAGCGCCTTATTTCTTGACTTTACGTACCGATTTGCATTTAATTATGTTCACACATTTTCTAGTGGCTCGGCGTTGATACGGACTTAACAACAAAAAATCAAAGTTCACGAATATCTCTGTTATCATATGCGTTATTGTAAAAAATATATTATACATAAATGGTCACAAATTTAATTCTATATAACTCTAGTTATGTACTAATTATCGATACGACCTCTAATAATATAGATATTTGAGAATTAATTTTTTCGCTTTACCTTAAACTGCCGTTTCATTCAGCGTGAATAAAATTATTTATAGCCTAGATTTCGGAATGTCATTTTCCGACTTTACATATCGATTTTAATTAAATTCTCCTCAGCAAAGAGTCTCCGTAGCTCAGACGGCAGCGCGTCGGCCTCTCACCGCTGGATATCGTGGTTCAAATCCCGGCCACTCCATGTGAGATTTGTGCTGGACAAAGCGGAAGCGGGACAAGTTTTTCTCCGGGTACTCCGGTTTTCCCTGTCATCTTTCATTAAAGCAACTCTCCATTATCATTTCATAACATTTATCACTCATGAATAAATCACCTTGGGAGTGGCGACCCCATTGTAATAACAGCCTATATATGTTTTATTCATTACATCCCTGACCCGGTCAATGACTGGAAAACCGGTTGTAGGTTTTCATTTTTCTCTTCAGCAACTTTCTCGTGATGTGCGAACACGCATAGAGAGATGATAAACTAAAATGTACATTTCCTTACCATTGTGTGCTTGACCGACACAGAAATACCATTCATTTTAAATTCTAAGCAATGTACATAAAAACTCAGATATATATGTATGTAATTTCCATTTATTTTGGAAAGACCTCCTGTATTTACAGGCTTGCCGCTAATAACAAGGTAAAACATATCTAATGAAAGAAAATTCAAATCTAGCTGTAGAGGTGGTGCTTCATTATCTTGATGGAGGCTCGGAGGACGAGGGTCACGATTTCGGGGATGAGCTTCATTGGGAGTTGGAAGCGCTTCCATGTGGCGACGAAGTGACGAGATATGGTACCGCGAGCTCCGACCATTATCCCTATTATTTCAATTTCTTGAAGGTGGTATGCATCTAATTCACGTATTTCTTACAAATTAGAGCAAACTACTTTATATATGCAGTTCAATGAGAACAATTATAAGCATGTAAAGAATGTCAGGATGATGCCGGATAGATGTGGTGGAGAGCACAAATCTGCCACTTTTGTGCCTGAATGTTGCACGAAATCATCCAAGCAATCATATATCTGATTTATTATTCGTTCTTTGAACCCGTCACAGTCAACAGGGATGCCATTACAACCATTCCAAAATTGAACAAAAATCGAAAGGTATCTTCATTTATAATGTAGATGGATGGGCCCAAGTAATGAGAACATCTTGCGTTAATCCACAAACTAATGAGGTGGCAATCTTTCTCCATGATGACTTTCAGGACTTTAATATCACCAAGGGATTTCATGTATGTCTATCCCTTAGTCCTGTTCCCTGATAAGGCGTCGGGGACATGCTGATATGAAGTTATCTGCCATCTTTTACGGCCAGATGCCCTTCCTTATTTGAGGAGCTAATGAAGATTAAATGAGCGATGGTGAATGAAATTGGATAAGGAGGTGGAAGGAATTGGCTTGGGCTATGAAAAGGAATATAAGGGAACAATGCCGTAATTCCTCAACTGTAAGAGAGAAAGTAAATTTCCGCAACGCAGTTTGGCTACAGACTCGAAATGAGAAAACAAATGTAATTTTTATATAAACTGAGCCCACAGCTAACGAGTTTCAATAATTTACACTCGTGAGGAGAAGAAGACGATTCTCACAATCTATAAATCCACACTTCAGCAAATTCAACGCGCTTGCTGCAAACAAACGCTTAGATTTTCTCTCCCAGAAATTATCCTGATATCTAGTCAAATGTACCAACATCTTGTGATAATCCGAGATCTCTTGCCGGTACCTGATGTACGATAAGTGACCGTGTTTCCCACTACACGTTAAGATCATTCATTACACACTAAGTAACCAATTTCATACTACTTACACTGGAGTTAATTTTTTATTCAGAGTAAAGCTTTTATCATTACAGGTAATTAACTTTTAGGTTCATTTTTCATTTAAGTCCTTTATGTTCTCCATTAGCTACAATAAACAAAACAATTTCGATACGCCACTGTATTTCAGTAAGCTATTTCATAATGAATAAACAACGAAACTTAAGAGGAAAGAAGACTGAAAAAAATACAATTAATTATGTAAAGTCAAAAGTGACTAACCTTGCATTTGTAAGAGGAATCATACCTGATTTTTAATACGCAATCATAAAAGCCTTTAGTGCATTTTCTCCGTGTGGAAAAATTGTATTTTAATAGGGATAACGATATATGAAATTTAAAATAAGCCAAAACGCTGAGGTAAGTTATATGTACACAAAAGCCCTTCATTTAAAAAGGGAGCTGTATAAATCGGTTCAGTGGAAACCGCACGATAGCCGTCCAAATATAGCCTTGTGTATTAAATATATAGATTTTATGAGAGCAAACCTTCACCTACTAAAATTATAATTATGCACATCGAAATTTCGGTTTCTCCATGTCACTTTTGCAGAAAAAGTTGTTTTAGAGTACTCTGTACAACTCTGTAATATTAAAATTATGTGAATTCTTTGTTTACTGAGTACACATAAATTCGGATCCGGAGGCGTACATTTTCCCTTCATATTCCGCATTATTTACAACAGTCTAGATACCCAAGGATTTTGAGCACGCTTCTGACTTTTATTATCATCCCACATGCCATACACTATGCTTGTGAGTCCATTTGTTGTTGGAGCCCCTTCTAGCTCTTATTCGCCACCCTCCCTACTTGGATTTTCACCCCCCACTCCATGAATCATAATGGAATTTGCTTTCTCCCTCCTCTTGACCATCACGCAGCATTGAACCCTTCTGACCCCCATCAATCACTCTCCCTCGAGTCCTTCAAGATCCACTGTACTATTTGTCAATCATATGTTACAACATCCTAAATTTCGAACTTCCGAGGGATTGTTTTTGTTTTCTCTGTATCATGGGTGCCCATGTCGCCTTAGGCCATGCTTTCCTTATAAAATAATTTTATTCAAAACAATTAAATCATATGTTATTAAAGATTATCATCACTAGCGTTACTTTGAAATGAATTTGTCCTAACTGAACAATCTAGCTCTGTGTATTTTCCACATCGCTGCCACAGAGGTTACAGTTATGTTTCTAATATTTATTCTATGATAACGTCTTAGGTTGCGTATGTGGTGGTAGAATACATAAATTTTTAGCCTTTTGCATTCGTGTCTCAGTGTGAAATTTAACTCCATTCATTCGTCTGAATTCAGCACGGAAATTCAAAGAAGTCTCAGCTTTGTTAAATTTATATGAGTGGCTTTAATCCCGTTAGCGTATATATTTATTTATTTTGATACAATAAGCCACGAAAAACTACGTTCATTAACTGCTGCGTTATGTTCACCTTCTCGTAACACAGCAGGGACGGCCGGCGTTCTTCTGAGGTTCAGCATAATCATGAGTTCTCTGGTTTTCACCAAATGGTACGTTATACGAGTGATGCGAATTTTTGTAGCCATAGAGTTCTTTTTAGAAAAGTAGGCTGTGGGCTCTTTCTCAAGTTTATCAAAGTTAGTTCCTTTTAAATATTCAATAGTGCGTAAGTTGCTACTGGTATTATTTCTAGGAAAAGCTGTAGTGCAGTGCTGGTCAAAAGTTCGTTCAGTTTCTTGATTTCAAGGATTGCTTTGAACAGCTGCAGTGATTCTGTTTTCGATTTTTTTGGTAGCTGGTTGTATCGTTAGTCTTAAGTGTTTGTAATTTACAAAATTTAATTGGTTTTTTTCCACATGTGAGTAGGTTTAACTTGCTGAAGTTTTCACTCCTTCTGTCTTTGTTTTCATTCTTACTTTATTATGCTGAGAACATGTTTATTCTGACTAGTGCCTGTTGTGATACGAAACTATGTGTCGAGAAAAGTAACCACGTAAATAGATTAACATTCCGAGGTTTATTAAAGGATCAGAAGCATCAGCACTCCTTGAAAGACAAAAGTCACCTCGCCTTCAGACAGGAACAGATTGAGACGAAAATATCCTCTCTCCCTATTGTTATCTAACCTTGTCCTAGAACTGATAGTAAGACAAACGAACAGCCCACAGTGGACTGTGCGGAAGTAAATTGCCAGCAAATACTGAGGACATCATAATACGAGCCGCGACATGAAATACAACGACAAATGGCAGTAAGCACAAGGACACAAACATCTAAAATATAACGTATAACGTGAAGAAGAAACAAATTTTACACTGTTATCAAGGACAGACGGATAAAATGAGTATTCGCTGAGGAATACATTTCGATTCAGAAAATTCTGAACTTGGTTAACTAACAGGAATGAGTCAGATCTTGAAATAAATTAGAGAATTCAGACAATTTTACAACATTACTATTCCCTCTGAAACAACCTAAAAGAAAAATAAGGACAAAAGTTGAGATGTATAAAGTCTAAAACTAATCTGTCTAATTAGTGGACCGGCCATATTGCAATAATGTCGGAGAGATCAACAGCAAGGGCCATAAAGGAAGGATTTTCAGAGAGAAATACCATGTGAGACTAAATTAAGATGGAAGACAGAACTTGAGAATAATGTGGGTGAACAAGGAGTATTAGGGTTATCCTGGGCTTGGCAGTGGTTCGACAACCACGATACAGTGACTCTGATACGGAAAACACAGTAAAAATTACTTCAAGCTGATCGCCAGCCTTCTGTAAATATAAGCCATTCATATCTTCATTCCGAGGTGGTGCAGCTGTTTCGAGCACACCCTCAATGGGTGTAAGCTGCATGTGTAATTTTAACCACACACTACCCTTCCTGCCGATCTTAAATTTCTTGCAGTACCGGGAATCAAGCCCAGCATTCTGAGGGTGACAGGTAACAGGGCTAACCAGTACTCTACAGAGGTGGAGACCAACCTTCTGTGAAGAGATGTCATAAGAAGAAAACGACGACGAAGTAGAAAAGAAGAAGGCCATTATTGCACTCAGTCATTTTGTTACATCCAAAATTTAGTTAGCCAATAATCTCCTTCATTCCCTGTATTTACCGGAAATTCAACGATGAAATATATTTTAAATCATCATCTGTCACTAATTTGTAAGTATCATAAAATCGACCTATAATCAAATCTGATCAGGTATAAGAGAGGGGCAAGAGCCGTAACTTCATAACTCAATCACAGATCTAGTATTGCCAACTCTCAGGACGAAAAGCCACTAAACCATGAGAGCTAAAGCACTAGAAATACATCGATATATAACGTAGCCGTAGGAAGTAATTTATCTGAGCAAATATAAACAAATAGCTTACCTTCATTCTCATCCCTTAAAATTCGTCCCCCCCCCCCCTACTTCGTCCCCTTCGCACGGGGGCAGTTATCAATTTAAGGCGATAGGTTACCTTTAACTGAGGACTTACAAGATATTTTTTGTATATTTTCCTTCACGAAAATATTTCGTATTGAAGTAATACCGGAAGAGCCACCACGTACAGCTGGTCATATGAAAAACTTTTTCCACTGAAATCAACTCCAGTCACGCTAAGTATCTGACACTATACTTTATTTATTGACATGCCAAAGCAAACTCTTACCAGAAATTGGACTCGTTGGAAATCGAAAAGAATTCAATAAATCATGGAGATTGTCGATATTAAGACCGCTTCTTCTATGCCACAGCCAGTTCAATTAATAGCTTCAGTCAAACAGCTTTTCCAAAATGTTCACTACCAATCGCGTCCCATTGGATAACTTTGGCAGGTGTAGATTACGGAACAATATAATAGGCACCTCCTACTTACAAAATCGGCTTGTGTGGTGGTAAGCCGTAAGAATGTAAAGAATTTAGACATTTTGTAGGGTAAGGAACAACTTCTTCAAGACCGACTGCTGTGTATACTGAAAATATACCTGAACCTGGGCAGTGAATTTTGAGAAGATGGCTCCATTTCTCTTTATGAAATTATTCTTTACGTGTCCTGTGACATTCTAAAAACCCTTTATTGGGCAGATCCGTTGTTACGTGGTAAACGCAGTTTTTCCAATGCAATGTAGGATATTCACTTTCCGTCTAGGGTGGATGTTTAACCGCAGATTTTATAAAGATAACGACAAATCACTAGAAAACTAATCGTCATTGTATCGTAGCATGTTCAACGAATTCTAGCCGAAGTCGTTGGTAGTTAGGTCTCTCTGAAGCTGGTCATTTACACTGACTGACAGAGCAAATGCAACACCAAGGAAGAGTGGTTCGAAAGGGATGAAAGTTGGGGAAAAAACAGAGACGGCACGGACGAATAATTGATGTTTATTTCAAACCGATATGCAGGTTACACAATGCGCACGGCATCGACTCAGTAGGATGTAGGACCACCGCGAGCGGCGATGCACGCAGAAACACGTCGAGGTACAGAGTCAATAAGAGTGCGGATGGTGTCCTGAGGGATGGTTCTCCATTCTCTGTGAACCATTTGCCACAGTTGGTCGTCCGTACGAGGCTGGGGCAGAGTTTGCAAACGGCGTCCAATGAGATCCCACACGTGTTCGATTGGTGAGAGATCCGGAGAGTACGCTGGCCACGGAAGCATCTGTACACCTCGTAGAGCCTGTTGGGAGATGCGAGCAGTGTGTGGGCGGGCATTATCCTGCTGAAACAGAGCATTGGGCAGCCCCTGAAGGTACGGGAGTGCCACCGGCCGCAGCACATGCTGCACGTGCCGGTGGGCATTTAACGTGCCTTGAATACGCACTAGAGGTGACGTGGAATCATACGCAATAGCGCCACAAACCATGATGACTGACAGAGCAAATGCAACACCAAGAAGGAGTGGTCAGAACTTTATGCCAATTGCAGGGTAGACTGACGTCACTGAGGTATGCTCATGATGTGAAATGCGCTGCTGTGCTCCGCACGTAGCGAACGATAAATGGGACACGGCGTTGGCGAATGGCCCACTTCGTACCGTGATTTCTCAGCCGACAGTCATTGTAGAACGTGTTGTCGTGTGCCACAGGACACGTCTATAGCTAAGAATGCCAGGCCGCCGTCAACGGAGGCATTTTCAGCAGACAGACGACTTTACGAGGGGTATGGTGATCGGGCTGAGAAGGGCAGGTTGGTCGCTTCGTCAAATCGCAGCCGATACCCATAGGGATGTGTCCACGGTGCAGCGCCTGTGGCGAAGATGGTTGGCGCAGGGACATGTGGCACGTGCGAGGGGTCCAGGCGCAGCCCGAGTGACGTCAGCACGCGAGGAACGGCGCATCCGCCGCCAAGCGGTGGCAGCCCCGCACGCCACGTCCACCGCCATTCTTCAGCATGTGCAAGACACCCTGGCTGTTCCAATATCGACCAGAACAATTTCCTGTCGATTGGTTGAAGGAGGCCTGCACACCCGGCGTCCGCTCAGAAGACTACCATTGACTCCACAGCATAGACGTGCACGCCTGGCATGGTGCCGGGCTACAGCGACTAGGATGACGGAATGGCGGAACGTCGTGTTCTCCGATGAGTCACGCTTCTGTTCTGTCAGTGATAGTCACCGCAGACGAGTGTGGCGTCGGCGTGGAGAAAGGTCAAATCCGGCAGTAACTGTGGAGCGCTCTACCGCTAGACAACGCGGCATCATGGTTTGGGGCGCTATTGCGTATGATTCCACGTCACCTCTAGTGCGTATTCAAGGCACGTTAAATGCCCACCGGCACGTGCAGCATGTGCTGCGGCCGGTGGCACTCCCGTACCTTCAGGGGCTGCCCAATGCTCTGTTTCAGCAGGATAATGCCCGCCCACACACTGCTCGCATCTCCCAACAGGCTCTACGAGGTGTACAGATGCTTCCGTGGCCAGCGTACTCTCCGGATCTCTCACCAATCGAACACGTGTGGGATCTCATTGGACGCCGTTTGCAAACTCTGCCCCAGCCTCGTACGGACGACCAACTGTGGCAAATGGTTCACAGAGAATGGAGAACCATCCCTCAGGACACCATCCGCACTCTTATTGACTCTGTACCTCGACGTGTTTCTGCGTGCATCGCCGCTCGCGGTGGTCCTACATCCTACTGAGTCGATGCCGTGCGCATTGTGTAACCTGCATATCGGTTTGAAATTAACATCAATTATTCGTCCGTGCCGTCTCTGTTTTTTCCCCAACTTTTATCCCTTTCGAACCACTCCTTCTTGGTGTTGCATTTGCTCTGTCAGTCAGTGTACCATGGTGAAAACCGCATCAAAATCCATCCATTGGTTCCTGAGATTAACTCTCACAGACAGACAGACAGACAGACAGACAGACAGACAGACAGACAGACAGACAGACAGACAGACAGACAGACAGACAGACAGACAGACAGACAGACAGAAGGTCAGATAGGATCGAAAATTTTATTTTGTATGTAGAGATGCGGTGGAACGAATCAAATAGTAAATATCTGAGATATTTGTCAATCAATCAATCAATCAATCAATCAATCAATCAATCAATCAATCAATCAATCAATCAATACTGATCTGCACTTAAGGCAGTCGCCCAGGTGGCAGATTCCCTATCTGTTGTTTGCGTAGCCTTTCCTTAAATGATTTCAAAGAAATTGGAAATTTATTGAACATTTCCCTTGGTAAGTTATTCCAATCCCTAACTCCTCTTCCTATAAATGAATATTTGCCCAAATTTGTCCTCTTGAATTCCAACTGTATTTTCATAGTGTGATCTTTCCTACTTCTGAAGACGCCACTCAAACTTACTCGTCTACTAATGTCATTCCACGCCATTACTAATGGCATTCCACGTGGTGTGAAGAAGTGCAAAATGTGCAGAATGTTGCGACAAATGCACAGTACATGACTTCAGAATTATCGATAAATGAATTTGATGCATTTCAAAGAGTTCTTAAATACCCAAATCACCAATGCGGAGCGTCAGAAGTTTTATTGGGATAAGGTGGCCGAGTGTCTTGAGGTGAGTTCGGCAACACTCAACCGCCTTAACTTTGAGATCGTACCTAGAAGTGTTCTGAAGTTAGACATAGGTGAATTAGGACTTTTTTAAATTGTAATCGGCCACTATATATTCTATAATGCATTTTCGACCATTTTGATACCATTTATTGTCAATAAGTAGGGCCATTTTGAGAAATAAATCCTTCCCAATTCTTCACACCACGGCTACCTTAAATGTTTTCTACGTCATTTCTGCTTGCCATTTACTTGTAGAACTCACCGAATTGAAGCAGACTATATTTCACACCATGTCCTACCAGGTAGCAGTCCAGAGCTACACTAATCTTTAGCTTAAATGCGGAGATATTGCATCTTCCCATGACGTCATATCGAGATAAGAGACTTGTTACTAGGTGTATTTGTCTTTTATCTTTACAATAAGTATCATAACATGTGTAGTCTAGAAATAATTAATGCTTTCGTAACGCTCACCGGCTCCAATACGGTTCCAAAATTGAATACCTAGTCTACATCAGAAATGTTAAAGGTATTACTAGGTTTCATAAACATCTAAAACATAATTCATAAATGGTATTGAATGCATTTTTTAAAATTTATTTATCATGTGCAGTTCCTGAGCTCTAAAAATCTGAATTTTTCTCCAAGCTAGTAAGTAAATAATGACGTGTGGCCTCTGGAAGGGCAAGGTGGAGGTCTTTCGAGTTGACGCACTATAGGAAAACTGCGCGTGTATGAGGATTGGGCCTACCTACAGTAAGACGATTCTGGTGTTTAGGACGGCACAAACATTCAGCCCCGATTCTTAGAAGTTAACAAATGAAATTAGAAATGCCTGACCCGGTCATGAATTGAGCTCGGAACTCTTTCGACCAAAGGCCAGAATGCTAACAATTGAGCCACAGGACCGGACAATTTAAGCTGAGGGTGGACTTCCCGTTTAATATTCAGAAGATTTTTAACACTGACAGTCCCTTGCTTTAATGGTGCTGAGAGCCTGCACAAAAACAACTGGAGCTGGCTACGTCGAAAGAAAATCAGATTTTAATAGGGTCCCAAAAGTGCATTTAAATGGCCATTTACTAAGATCGCTATACTGCTTTTCCTTCCTTAGTGCATCCACAGTTACCTGACTAACACTTGACTCCACACACCCCTTCAGTACTTATCTCTGTCACTGGCTTGTAGTACATAAGGAGAAGCAAAAATGAACCAACGAACAATGTCATATTTGGTGAGAAATGAAGGGAGAGTCAGAAATAGCCTGCCGTAATACAATTTACTACGGTTGGAGTAAGTAAGAAGAGGTGGATTATCCCCATGTGATATTATTAGAGATTCGTCCCTGTAAAGGGAGGGTTCAGAAGTATCACAATTGTTACAACATAGGTGCAGTAGGCATCGAGGCGAAGTCTAATTTTATTGCCGCCATCGAACAAGCACAACGGGGACGCTCATATGACCCTAGTTGTTATGAAGCATCATTTAAAGAAATTATTGCTATTATTATTATTATTATTACTATTATTATTATTATTATTATTATTATTATTTTCGAATGGGTCTACTATGGACCACGTTAAGCATCATTCATTTACGGTTCTTCCTCTTTCGATCGGCCCAGTACTTCTTCATCCTTTCGGAGTGGGCTTCTTTACGTTCTCGTGACCAGTTGTTGCCGGTCCGTTTTTTGCTACTTTGATCTTGGAATCCCTTAATTTTGTTGATGATTTTTCTGTATTCCTGTCTGTTGTATACTACCTGATGTGATATATTATTTTCCTCGATATCCTCCTTGACCCCTTTAAGCCAGCTAGTTTGTGTCTTCCTGCCCATGTATTCCAGAATTCGCTTGGCTGTTCTCTCTGGTGGCATTCTTTTAATGTGTCCGTAGAAGCAGAGTCTTCTCTTCTTGAAGGATGTTGTAATTTTTTCGGTCCTTTTGTATAGTTCCTCATTTGGTCGCAGTCTAAATTCTTGACCCACTTTCCTGGGCCCTAGTATCTTCCTCAAGATCTTCCTTTCTGTCTTTTCAATGTTTTCTAGTAAGCCCTTCCTGTTCAGTGGAATACATTCGATCGCATATAGACTTTCTGGTTTGATGACAGTGTTGTAATGTCTGATTTTTTCAGTGAATGAAACTGATTTTTTATTGTAGACATTTGGACATAACTGGTATGCTGCTTCCATCTTTCTTGCCCTTTCCTGTAATGCTATTCCTGGTAGTCCTGTTGGGGTTATCCATTCCCCCAGATATTTAAACTTCTGTACTCTTTTAATTGTTCCATACTTGGTGACAATATTTTGTGTCGGATCCTTTTTGTCCTGAATCATTAGTTCCGTCTTTTCGAAGGATATCTGAAGTCCCGTCTTTACAGCAGTCTCTTGAAGTGTTTCAATTTGTACCTTGGCTGTTTCAGTGTCTTCTGCCAGTATTGCCATATCATCTGCGAATGCTAGACAGTCAATTTTGACTCCAGATCTTCCCAGTGATATTCCATTTTCCACCCCTAATTCCGTCAGTCTCTTTCTCCACTCTCTGACCACTTTTTCAAGTATAACATTAAACAGGAGTGGTGACATCCCGTCCCCTTGTCGGACACCTGTTTCGATCTTGAATGGTTTTGACAACATACCCATAAACTTAACCTGTTATGTAGTGTCAGTGATGGTTTCTTTGATTAAGTTTCTAGTTTTTTTATCTATCCCAAACTGTTCTAACGTGCTTATCAAGGTTGCTCTGTCGACTGAATCATAGGCTTTCTTAAAATCCACAAATACAATCACTAGATTTTTGGCTGTTAGTGCACGTAGTTGTATTATGGAGATTAGGTTGAAAACTTGCTCGCTGCATGATCTCCCTTTCCGGAATCCTGCCTGGTATTCACCAAGTTCTTTTTCTATTATCCCTTCAGTCCTGTTTTGTAGTGCCTTGGATAGAATTTTAGAGGCAACTGGTGGCAATGATATAACTCTGTAATTGTTAACGTTTGTTCTGTCTCCTTTTTTGTGCAGCGGGTGTATTAATGATGTCTTCCATTCCTTTGGTATGCTCTCTGTCTGCCAAATCTCCTCAAACAGTGCTTCTAGCTGAGTCACTAAGTGTTCTCTGGCATATTTCAATAACTCTGCAACTATTGAATCTTCACCTGACGTCTTATTGTTCTTCAGTCCTGTTATTATTCTCCTGATTTCTTCTTTATTAGGTGGTTCTGAGTCCGGTGTCTGGTTCTTGGGTTTCTCAAACATTAGAGTTTCCGCAGGTTTTTTACAGTTCAGTAGTTTCTGGAAATAATTTGCAAGGTGTTGGCAATTCTGTTCATTTCCAGTGATTAGATTTCCTTCGTCATCTTTGAAGCATAGGGTTGGCGGTTGTATCTTGTTAAGTTCCTCCTGAATGTCTGGTAGAAATTACGTGTATTGTTTTTCACGAAATCTTCTTCTAGTTTCTTTAGTTGCTGTGTGTCATAATGTTTCCGTTCACCTCTTATGGTTTTAGCTGTTGTTTTCCTTTGTGCTTTGAATTATTATTTTATTCTTCTTCTTCTTATTATTATTATTATTATTATTACAACGTTACTCAACAACTAGCGAGGACATAGATAACTCACTGACAGTATTACCCCTCCATTCACATTTTGGGAAGGATAACTAGTCAAATAGAATTCAGTATGATTAGGCAGAAATTCAGAAACTAGGTGTTGGATTGGAAGACTTTCCCAGGAGGAGACTTGGACTCTGACCACAACCTGGTAGACATGACATTCCATTTCAAATTGAAGAAATTGGAAAAGGGAAGGAAAGCAAGGAGATGGGATCTACACAAGTTGAAAAAAAGAGTGTGAGGGATTGTTTCAAGGAGCATGTGACACAAGGACTAAGTGAAAAGCCAGAAGGAAACACAGTAGAGGAAGAATGGACAGTCGTGAAAAATGAGATCAGTAAGGATGCTGAAGAAAAGTTAGGAAGAAAGGAAAGATCAACTAAGAAGCAATCGATAGCTTAAGAGATACTAGACCTGATTGACGAAGGACGAAAGGACAAGAACGCAAAAAAATGAGGAGGGCACAAAAGCATACTGGCGAATAAAGAATGTAGATAGAAAGTGCAGGACAGCTAAGAAAGAATGGCTGAAGGAGAAGTACAATGATGTTGAAGGTTGTATGGTCCTAGTAAAATCATGCATGCAGGAAAATCAAGGAAACCTTTGGAGAAAAGGAAGACTGGATGTATGAATATTAAGATCCAAGATAGAAAAACACTTCTAGGGAAAGAAGACTAGTCAAAAAGATGGCACGAACATATCCAACGGTTGTACGAAGGTAAAGAAGTAGATGATAGGTTTCTGGAACAAGAAGAGGTCGTGGATGCTGATGACATGGAAGACCCAATTTTGAAGTCAGAATTTGATAGAGCTTTGAGAGACATAAGTAGTAACAGGGCGCCGGGAATTGATGACATACCGTTTGAATTACCGACTGCCTGTGGGGAAACCAGCATGGAGAGATTATTCCGTTTAGTGTGTAAGATATATGGTACAGGGGAAGTGCCATCCGATTTTTGGCAGAATGTTGTTCTACTTGTTCCCAAGAAAGCCGGCGCTGACAAGTGTGAAAACTACCGCACCATTAGTTTAGTATCTCACGCCTCCAAATTTTTAACACTTATTATTTACAGAAGAATGGAAAGGCAAGTTGAAACTGAGTTGGTGAACATCAATTTGGCTTCAGACGAAACGTGGGAACAAGTAAAGCCATCCTGATTTTACGTCTGATCTTAGAGCACCGAATTAAGAAAGACAAGCCCACGTAGATCTAGAAACGGCATTCGATAATGTTTATTTGACCAGGCTGTTTGAGATTCTCAAGGTGATCTGGATCAGATACCGAGAAACGAGAATTATCTAAAATCTGTACAAAAATCAGTCTACAGTGGTGAGAATCGAGGGCTTTGAAAAAGAGGCAGCAATACAGAAAGGAGTAAGGCAAGACTGCAGTTTTCCCGCTCTCCTTTACAATGTTTACATAGAACAGGCGATAAAGAAAATCAAAGAGGAATTTGGAAAGCGAATCAAAGTCCAAGGAGAGGAAATCAAAACCCTGAGATTTGCCGATGATATTGTTACTGTACTTTACCCGACTCTGCAAAGGATCTGGAAGAATTGCTGAATGGTATGGACAGAGTCTTGGAGAAGGAATTCAAGGTGAAAATAAATAAGTACAAAACAAAAGTAATGGAATACGGTCGAACAAAGTCAGGTGATGTAGGAAATATTAGATTAAGAAATGAAATCTTAAAGAAAGTCGGTGACTAGTGTTACTTGGATAGTAAAGTAACTAATGATGGTAGAAGTAAGGAGGACATAAAATGCAGACGAACACAAGCAAGGAAGGCCTTTCTTAAGAAAATAAATTTGTCCACCTCGAACATTGATATAGGAATTAGAAAGATGCTTTTGAAGACTTTCGTCCAGAACGTGGTATAGTATGCAAGTGAGACATGGGCAATAACTATCTCAGAAAGATAATTGAAGATTTTGAAATGTGGTGTTACAGAAGAATGCTGAAGGTGAGATGGGTAGACAGAATCACGAATGAAGCGAATTGGTGAGAGGAGATCGATTGGGCTAAATCTGACCAGAAGAAGAGATAGGGCATATCTCAAGACACCCATGACTTGTACAGCTGGTTTTTAGAGGAAAGTGTAGGTGGTAAGAACGGTAGGGGTATACCAAGGTACGAATATGACAAGCAGATTAGAGTAAATGTAGGATCTAGTAGATATGTAGAAGTGGAAATGTTAGCACCGGGCAGGGTGTTATGGACAGCTGTATCAAACCAGTCTATGAACTGATGACTCAAACAACAACAAAAACGTGTCAATGAATACAAATAATCTTATGGCCTCATCTATCGTGTGCAGGCGTTTTTAACTTTTAACTTGATGCCATCTGAACACCTGCTCGTCAATTTCGACGTTCTGTTTTACTCTAGGCCTACTAGATGGCAGAGTAAACCGAATCTCTCTTGGGCATCTATGGATGATTTTTAATGTATTTTGTCGGGTAAACACCAAATGTGTCACCGGGGATCTTTTACATGCTGACATCGCACAACATGGAATGTCGAATGGAATTTTTCCCGGCCTTAAAAATGCGATTTTTCTGCCGTGTTTGAACCTACTATCTTTGGATCCTAGGGCGACACTCTACCACTGATCCACAGATCATGTTGGTAGATGTAAAGAGCGGGAATTGGTGGACGGGTTATAGTTCGAAAATGGACAGGATGGCGCAGGTAAAAATGTCTTTTTCAACATAAATCACCGTTCCAATATTGGCCAGATTCTCTGCACGATATTAGGCAAGAGATGAGGTTAAAGAAACAGTAGATTTCGAGCCAAATGTAGCATCAACGTTGCTCAGCTCATCCTGTGAAGCTGACTACTACGGAAATGTTTTCATCCCACCCCTGAAGGGGGAGACGGGCCTCTTAGACGGTGACGCCATCTCTCAGGCCGGGAGATTTGTTGCGGTGAATGAGATGCACGGAGAAGGTGAGGGGGTTGGCGGCCGTGGCCTATGCTAGGAACTGTCCTGGCAATCGGCTGAGTGCAGGAGAATGGAAAACCACGGAAAACCATTCTCAGCACAGCCCTGTCCCGTCTCCCGAATGCAGAGGCGTAGAGCCATGACAGTGCCCAATTTGCTCGGTTGGCCGGTCAGAGTGCAGAGCTGTTGGACCACGGACCAGCCGTGGCCGCTTGTGGGCCGAGGCCCTCTTTGCATCTACCGACTTGTGAAGCTGAGTACATACGGACACAAGGTCCCATAACTGCTGTTGGTCTTCAACAAGTGATACTCTTTCATCCTATTTTACATGCTTCAGTCTGAGCTCATTAACAATGTTTGCCACTGCTTCAGTGACGGTCCTTGTTGAGACCCATATGACATGATGTAAGGTTGGAAAAGCCACTGCACCCCTGTACTTGTTAATTTGCAACATGGTCGATTCACTGTATTTTCTGGATTCGTCGGACGGAACGATGATGATGGATAACATTGATCTTCCCAATGACACTGTACAGCATGTTCCAAGCTTCAATCTCATATATCTCATATAGGCCAATGGTAGTGTTCAGTCGCAGCTTGAGTGTTTTAGAACTGGAGGCAGCCGCCCATGCGGGATGGAGTTGATGGAACATCGCTGTAACCTTCTCAGTATGAAGGCGAACTTCTGCCATTGAGCCAGTGTCGTGAACTATAATAATTAGTGAATCAATTGACTTTTTTCCGCTGAATGGTTTAGAAGTTGATTTTTGCTTAGGTTACTGCTCTCCCAGTCATGAGTTTCGATTTTTCGGAACTGATGACGTAGGCCAAACATTTTAGCCTCGTGATCCAGGTTTATATTTGCCAGCTGAAAGTGGATGTTACCGACGGACAAAAACAAATACATCAATAAATTTACACGCAGAGGTCTTGTGGCCTTATTTATCTAATAGCCCTCGCCCTCGTACATCTTTTTTCTAGCTTCTTTGTTCCTCTTTCGAATTTCTTTTGATACTGTACATTTAAATATCACTTGACAGTAAGCGGCATTCACTCAGCAATGACACAGGCAATTGTAATGTCATTTAAGGTTCATATACGTTGATTAATACATAACTGAACGTATTGTGATGAGAAGATAAGGTTGTCCTGTGAACACCTTTGTCATGAAGACCACATTCTGCGCTATTCACTCAGACCAAACAGCACTGATCTGATTGATATTCTAGGACGAGTATTGTTTTATAGCGACGTGAAGGGAGAACTGGACAGCTCTCCAGGAAGCTTTGAATTAATCTCTGAATTCCTAGGATTCATTCATTCAGACCGAGTTATAGCCAATAATTGTCCAATAGCTGATATTCTATTCACCCCTCCTCTCCTCACACGGCTATTATACTATGTAATGATCTTTAAAGTGGAGAGTGGAGAGTTATTGGCTAGTGGCTGATGAAAACTGATTCACCGGGGAAGAAAAAGTTAACAGTGAATTTAAACTTCATATTGATGAGGACATACACTGTAAAGACATGGGCCAGGAAGGCGAAGCATAATCAAAAACTGCACATTCCCGAAATGAGAACGCTACGTTGGACATTGGATGTGACACAGGAAGGCCAGATCAAAAATGGTCACAATCATGGTCGGAGGGAGTCTCTGTGAAAACTGATGAAATGGTCGAATAACAGTTGAAATAGTCAGGACACATCCAACGTAGAGGTGAAAATCACTTTATTCAGATGGCCCTATGTGTCGAAGAATCACGTACAAGAAGAGAAAGAACAAGAGACACGTGAAGGACATCATGGGAATGACTTCTGAGAGACAAATTAAACATCTGGATTTAGTAAGCCATAGAAAATGAGTACTTCTTTCTTATCCATCGAGCTCTACGGGATTTGTCAAGAGCTAGCTACATTTACGGCGCGGAAAAGAAGAAGACAATCATTGCACAAAGTGGCTTTCAAAGAGGTAGCGGTATGGAACCGGAACTAATGTGTACTGTGACCGTTCACAACGTCACCTATGGTATGTCATGATATCCAGGAGATGAAATATGCCGTTTTCCGCGTCACTCTATGATAAAAACTGCCCAAGTTAGAATTTTTCACCCGCTCCAGGACTCGATTTGCAGTATCCAGAGTCGCGCGACCTAGCTCTAGTTGCTGGTAATAAGCAGCAAGGCAGTGCAAGAGCGCTTGTACGTGAAGTTTTCTCACTCCAAACGCGAGCGAGATGAAAAGAGACGCGTTATCACGTGACAGAGAATCTAGGTCACTAGCTGAGCCCAGAGAGTATATCCAACGTGAAAACTAACATTATACCCTGTTTTCCTCGCTCATTCACCACTGCCAACTTATCGAATTCAGCTGTTTTTTTCTGTTAATTTTTGTAAATCGCAAGATACTCCATGGATAATTAAGTGCAAACATGCTGTTTATAAAAGAATAGGTATATGAGAAGGGAGCGGTGTCGAGCTTCAGAGACGTTACCGGCATTGGGTTGAAATGTTCGTGTTATTGAGCAGATCCAACCATATATTCAAATTGTGATGTGTAATAAACTAACGCATTCACATGAGATAACTTCCCCTCATTTACATGTCTATGAGAACGTCGACATCCAGCTGAATGCCAGAGTTTTGCCTGTGTAGCGGAGAGAACGAGACATCTAGCTGTTTGCCGGAATTTCGCCTGGTAGCAGAGAACGTCTGGAACGTCGCTGTCATGTTCGTGACCATCCAGGAAGTCATCACAGTTCTTCGCATCGCTGATGACGTGATGGAGGCCGAGTAAACCATGGTTGCCTCCCTGTAAAGCTGTGTTCGCGGTATCCAGAAAGGCTAAGTACACTTCCAAAATATTAAGTAGCTTTGAAAGTCGTTTTTCTATTGTAAATTTAAAAGTAAAGTTTCATGCAGATATAATGCAGATCGCCAATATCCTATTTCAGAGGGATAATAATAATCTCATTTCTTTTTGGTTTTTATTAAATACAGTCGTGGTTTGGGAATAACCATATTTTACTTCCATTTTTTGTATATAAGGGTTAGTAATGCATGACGTAATTATAAGGACCTTAGATTAATTAAGTGTGAAGCGCTGTCAAGTAGAGAGGGCTTAAATATTCTGTAAAAATGACTCCAGTTATCATCTTTCCATAGCATATACGAGTCATCAAGATTTTAATCCACTTTTTTTTGGTGCGCTTCACCTGGTAGAGATCCCTCCTAATTTGTAACTAAGGCACCTGGAACAAGGCATCGAGACAGTGGGTATATTACATTGTTAATTATTTAGTTCGCGAGTGCGTGAGGTAATTTGGACCCTGGTGGCAGGAGATCATCATTAAATCTGCATCGTAGTCAATGTACCGAGAGGAGAAACGAGATGGTTGAACAGGCTGTAGCCATAATATATAGTGTGAAATGAAAATGTGAAGTTCCCTTGGAATCTGTTATTAAGATACGCGATATGGATATCGCGATATGAATGTGCCGATTACGGCTGAATATAAAGCCGGGATTTGTTGTGATGCCATTGTGGGCAGTATTGAAAGAAGTGAATAGATTATTTGCCGTGAAATAACTGTCTGGGAAGTGCTGGCAGGCCACCCCTTGGAAGTGTGTCACAGGGAGGGAACAGCTGAGATTTATGGCTCCCTTTAAAGGGAGTAAATGTGTCTCCTTCAGTGAAAGGAAACAACTAAAGTGGCGACTTTCTTTCCTTTGGATACAATGATTACGTGCATCTATTTAAATATTGCCAACGTCGCACAGATTCCAACATGCATTAAAGGAGGATCCCTCCAATTTCTTTTCTTAATTATTTACAGCCTGCAGGGAATTCCAGGTTAGATATACCCCGACTCAGAAGATCCTGGGTTCGTCCAGGAGACAGTGAAAGTTTATGTTCACTGTTACCAACAGCGGGTGGCTTGTACCATCTGTGATTCGAGTGAGTGTGTGAAATGTATATGTTCTTGTCCATTTATTGCAGGTAGTGCTATGATACTTTGTTTATGATGTCTGTATGTAAGGTGTTTGTATGGCATATCCATGTAAATAATATGTGTTTCACTAGTATAAGTAAAATTTGTTAAGCAAGATACTGTCTCTCTTCTCATTAATAATGAAATAGTATTCCTCTCATAATTAACTTTTCCCCCTACTATAGAGACTATTACTAAAGAACTTATCGCCCCATCGGACCGTCTACAGACCCAAAAATGCGATACCGACTCAGCTACCGAATTATTCTAGTAGGGGAGGGTGAGGCTTCGTCAACCGGGCTGAGTTCGAGGCTCACCAATGGTATTCCATTCTAACGTCATATTTGTGAACCACGGCAGCTTGTTTATGTACTGAAGCCTTGGAAAGGTACAGTACATGCATATGGTGACAACAATTTGAATAAAACTATTATTATACATTTCATACTTTGTATTTTAAAATGTTGTTTGTTTGTTTGTTTGTTTGTTTCTTTCTTTCTTTCTTTCTTTCTTTCGTTCTTTCTTTGGTCAAAAGGACGAAGGTTGGCTGGATCCTTAATTAGCTTCACCAAAGCTTATGCGGTTACAGGAAAACCAGAACAACCGAATGCACCATCAAAATGAGGCATACCAGGCAAGATGAGGAGACCAGTAGTTTGCCATTGCTTTCCACGCTGGACTGGAAAGTGCTACTGAAGCACAATCAGCCCTATGAGTTGCACCTTTCATGACACTCTGACACACTGGTTGTGCTCCGAAAGTCATTACTCATCGCCACCCATACCTCAAGAGCTTCCGATCTGTTACAGCCATCAACGAGACTGAGAGTTCGGTGGAAGATATATTTTGCTCTAGCTTGCGAAAAATGTCACATGCAAAAATACTGCATCCATCAAGAATTTGAAACAGACGTACTACTATCCATTCGATATGCAAAAATGCCTACTTCATATCGCACCAATAGCAGTTAAGCCAGAGAAGAACTGACTTCGAGCGAGTGGTTGCGCAGTTTGTATCACATTGCTATCAGCTTGAATTACGGATATAATGAGTTAAAACCCCACATTTGGCAGACCTCAACATGATATTCAGTCGTTTCCCATTTTCAAACCAAGGCTGTACCTGAATTAAGGCCACGGTCCTATCCTTCACACTCATATCCCTTTCCTATTCCATCTTCGCCATAAGAGCTATCTATATAGGAACGATGTAAAGAAAACTGTAGGAAAGGAAAAGGAACTACTGGCAGAGTCAAGTTTCAAGTACAACATATTGCGTTTGTTTTTATAAAAATCAACAGTTTTAAATTATACCTATTATGAATCATATGGACCTACACAATTTTTCGACGAATGCGCTGTAAATTGGACTTAGGAATTTAAATCTTGTAAGTGGTTTGTTCTTTTTGAGGAACTATGTGTTTCTTTAAGTAAAGTGACAGCGCATATCATCCTAAATTCAGAATATGGCCTGTAATTTACCATATAAACTGCCTTTCTTCTATATTTTCTCTCCGACTCTCTTTTCTCAACCGTAACTTTGCATATGAAATAACAGTACCCGTTTCTTAGAAGAAGGAGTTTTTATCTCACAAACTAAGTCCTAAAGCTTGTAATAAAGGTTACAGACAACTTCAGGAGATTATGGTGCCATTTAAGGTTCTAGTAAAGATGTAAATGAAAAGGCGTATAAGTCACTGGTAAGATGCCAATTACAATATGTTTCCAGTGTACGGGAACCACATCAGCATTGATCCGAGAACTGGAAAAGATCGAAAGGAAGGCAGTGTGATTTGATCCGGGTGATTTCAGACAAAGGAGCAGTGTTACGAAAACGATGAAAACTTTGTGATGGGAAGACGTTTGAGTAAGGAGACGAACTGCGGAATGTTCTCAACTGTCTCTGGAGAGATAGTTTGGAATGACAGTTAGACGAATACACTTGAGTGGAGTTTTAGAAATAGAAAAGATGATAATATAAGGATAACGTTGAAATTCAAGAGGACTAATTTGGGCAAATAGCCGTTTATAACAAGAGGAATTGCGGGTTGGAATAATTTACCAAGGATATGTACAATAGATTCCTACCTTCTTTGAAATCATTTACGAAAAGATTGGGTAAATAATTGATAAGGAGTCTGCCACCTGGACAACTGCCCTAAATGCAGATCAATACTGACTTATTGATTAAAGAATGGTTGTCGTTCACAGAGCGGAAAGTTAATATAAAGCATTGAAACATGAATCTGCTTTCTAGACCCTTAACGCTCATATTCTTTCACGCCCTTCTTATGTGGGTGGTTGGTGACTAAATACATGGACACGTTTTCCAAATATATTTGACTTCTATTCACACAGTGAGCCTAGATGAATAGCGACTAATTATTTAGCCACACAGTGCTGTGACAACTGTGATTGCTGTGACAATAAGCAGTCAAAACACACTCGCGTGACGAAAATTACACTCATATAAACTTACTAACTAAGTATGTTCTTGGACAAAGAAAAATTAATTTGAGAATATAGAGAAAAATGCGGTGGATTTACATTTATAAACTAACCTAGAAGACGTTTAAAGCGATACCCGTATGTTGTTACTAGACATTTTCCTAACTTTCGGATGCGTACTTGGCTCATACCGGCTAACTTTAAAACAATGACATTTGGTGTTATTGATTCATTTAAAAAGCATGTAACAACTCGGTCAACAGCCCGGTGAACTCAGTGTTATGAAAAGTCTTTCTGACGACCTGTATAAATTTGGTTTCCGTGCTGGTACGTCCTAGTAGTTAACTGAGACCAGAATATTGGGAAGGAAGTATATATGGTAGTAACCAGTTTCATAGTTTAATGAAATAGAAGCCTGAACGTTGTCTTCAATACTTAACTCTAGGTCATGTTGATAGAATTCCAACTTTATCTTCATATTGTGATCTTTCCTCCTCTTAAAGACACCATCCAAACTTATTCGTCTACTGATGTCCTCCCACGCCATCTCTCCACTGACAGCTCGGAATATACCACTTAGTTGAGCAGCTCGTCTCCTTTCTCCCAAGTCTTCCCAGCCCAAACTTTGCAACATTTTTGTAACGCTACTCTTTTGTCGGAAATCGCCCAGAACAAATCGAGCTTCTTTTCTTTGGATTTTTCCAATTCCTGAATCAAGTAATCCTGGTAAGGGTCCCATACACTGGAACCATACTCTAGTTGGAGTCTCACCAGAGGCAAATATGCTCTCTCCTTTACATCCTTACTACAACCCCTAAATACTCCCATAACCATGTGCAGAGACCTGTACCCTTTATTTACAATTATTCCATTTATGTGATTACCCGATTGAAGATCTTTCCTTATATTAATACCTAGGTATTTACAATGATCCCCAAAGGGAACTTTCACCCCATCAACGGAGTAATTAAAACAGAGGACTTTTCCTATTTGTGAAACTCACAACCTGACTTTTATCCTACTGTCCATCTCACAGCATTATCGAGGTCATTTTGCAGTTGCTCACAATCTTGTAACTTATTTATTACTCTGTACAGAATAACATCATCTGTATCTTACTGTAAATGTCATTGCTGTCATATGTAAATTTTAATACTTCTTTAGTATTAGTCACCTCCTCTATCTGGACATTATCCTTGTAGCCAACAATCTTTACATACTGCTGGCTAAATGCCCTGGAATGTCCTTCTTGGAAACGGTTTCTGCCTTAAAGCACCTATACATACTCTTCCATTTTTCACTAAAATTAGTACGGCCACCAATTATGCTTGCCATCATGTTATCCTTCTTTGCTAGATTCAATTTCCAAGTAAGTTCCTTCAATTTCTCCTTACTTCCGCAGCCATTTCTAACTCCATTTCTTTCTCTCTTCTTCCTACCTACGAGAGAAATAAAGAAGATTTTGCAGAACGAAAAGCATCAGGATGTTTGGTACAATGTAGTGTTTACAGAGTTCTATATCTGCTGGTATGAACTAGAACACGTTTGTTTCTTTCGCAGGGTTTTATTATTATTATTATTATTATTATTATTATTATTATTATTATTATTTTATTGACATGGTTACTCACTGCGATAATTGTCTGGAAATCTGGCTCTTGGGGTTAGTACGAACAGTAATGGGATATTTACTCTTGAGGTTTCTGGTTAGCTTTTCAGTAGTGACCACCAGATGGTAAAACTGTTTGTGTTCCAACCAGTCTTCGTGCTGAGGATTTAAACGTACAAGGCGTCCTACTCGTTTGCCTGAAAAAAACAAAACATGTGAATTCAATATTTTAGATTTCGCGATCGCATTGTACATCAAATTCGTCATTAATTCGTCTTGTAGGCCTACGATATAGTACATTCCAAAGAGGTGTTAAGTACAGAATGGAAATGACAAACCCATCACTGGTGGGAACCGAACCTACAGCCTTACAATTTCACGTTTGGCGATATACCTATTAATTGGCTTAACAATTTTTGTTCTTTTGGTTGGGATCTAAGGTTCCCACTGATGTCCAGCCGGCTATTTTTGTTCTCTTTGACATATACTACATGTACTTGACATGACCATTTTACTAAATGAACGCTGCGTTAAAAACATTAATTGATATTCACTTCACAAAGTGTAAAAGAAATAGAGTTGTAGGACGAATAATTTTTAATAAAAAATGCACCAAAGTCGCTGAATTTAACATTGCTAAGATAGGGAGTGCCGGCCCCGTGGTGTAGGGGTAGCGTGGCTGCCTCTTACCTGGAGGCTCCGGGTTCGATTCCCGGCCAGGTCAGGGATTTTTACCTGGACCTGAGGGCTGGTTCGAGGTCCACTCAGCCTACATGATTAGAATTGAGGAGCTATCTGACGGTAATATAGCGGCCCCGGTCTAGAAAGCCAAGAAAAACGGCCGAGAGGATTCGTCGTGCTGACCACACGACACCTCGTAATCTGCAGGCCTTCGGGCTGAGCAGCGGTCGCTTGGTAGGCCAAGGCCCTCGAAGGGCTGTAGTGCCATGGGGTTTGGTTTGGTTTTTAAGATAGGGAGTGTTGGCTAGCCTTAAAGGCATTATGAAGGCTTTAGATGTATTATTCAAGTCAAATACAATTCATAGAGCCTTTGAATGCCGCGAAGAACCTATTATAGCATTTTATTCGTTGAAGAAATGTATTCTGTTATGGAATTATCGTCGGACATAAATAACATACACCGCGTGGTGCGAAATAAAGAAAACTGTTTGGGAAGAGAAGCAGAATGGCCAAGAAAGCAGGTGCTTTACGTGCGTTACGGGCCACACGCGAGGCGCATGCCATAAATCACTTTGGTGGCCTGTGTACACAATGGTGTTGACGTTGTCTGATCGACGTTTCCTCCAACGACATGTTTCACTGCTATTTTACAGGCCATTATTTCTAACCACAGGAAGAGGGTGTTGATGGGGAGGATCATCTCAGGATACCCATCTCTGTGGTTTCGTGTTTCCAAACTGTCGCAGTATACAGAATTACTCCTGGATGTACATTCAGATGTAAAATTCTTTAACGCCATGTAAGCATATACCGTGTGTTTTATGAGGGTCTTCGGAATCCTACACAAAAGATAACTCCAAAAAATCAATGCCCAATATGTTTCGCAGGCACAGTAACGACTCTTTAGCCCATAGCTCCGGAATTATTGTTATTATTATTACTTTTATTATTTTTATTATTATTATTATTATTATTATTATTATTATTATTATTATTATCCTAAGGCATTTACAAGCATAACGTGTAAAAATATACAATGAACATATGAATTAAAATATATAAGTAATTAAACTAGAATGTCCAGCTTCGACAACCAGTCCACTGCACGTGATGTCATTTCATGCAGAGCCCGTAAACCGTCCTTAAATGCTGACAGTGGACAGCTCTTAACAACATGAAGCAAGTAGTGAATATTTAAGGTAAACTATTATAACTAAGTGGTCCGCCTATTCATTACAATATATAATTTATTATATTTAGTAAGTGTTTCGTCCCCTAAGGGACATCATCAGTTACAATAAATCAACATTAATATATCAGAATACAAAATAGATGATATGAAAATTGGAAAGACACATTAAAATATTGATATATGGTACGACATTTAAATGTCGTATTTTGTATTCTGATATATTAATGTTAACTTATTATTGCTGCTGATGTCCCTTAAGGGACGAAACATGTACTACATATAATAAATTATATATTGTATTGAATAGGTGGACCACTTAGTTATAATATACCCCTATTTAAGTTTATCTTAAATATTCACTACTTGATTATAGTCAACATGGGATTAGTATTACTTGAAATGAAGCTCTTAAAGCTTGTTACATGTAACATGAAGCAATGTCTGCTTCTCAGCACCACACTCACTCGCAGCAATTTCGCAATATCCCCACTTTCTCATCATATATCGGCACCTGCCTTGGCCTGTTCTGAAACGGTTGAGTTTTGACCACTCATGTCGAGGAAGAAAGATCGAAACCTGGCACTTTCATCGTTAGGTCTTTAATCGGAAAGGCGTTGGGGAGTGGACTTTTTTCTCATCGCTGTCTCCATTCTGCTGTTACACTGAATTGTTCAGTGTAGATCAGTACAGAGTGGATCCCGGATTTTAACCTCATCACAGGTGGATCTCGTAAGGCATTGAACAAGAGTGATTTCCTGTGTACAAAGGTATTCTTGAGCAACTGTACTTTCGCTGATTTTCTCCTCAGATCTGGAGGAGCAATGTTTGCTAAAACAGACCGTCACTGTGTAGGAGTGGACCTCACTGTACCAGTAACAACTCTCATGGTTTCATTGAGCTGTACATCAATCTAGCTCGAATGTACGCTGTTTTCGCACACAGGAGCTCAGTACTCACGAGCCGAGTATGCTAGAGAGAGTGAAGCAGTGCGAAGAGCGTTTGCATCTGCACCCCAGTTGCTTCCCGCTAGTTTATGCAGCAGATTTACTCCTGTACTCAGCTTCTTTGATAGATTCAAGCAATGCTGTTTGTATGACAAGTAGCGATCCAGTGTGACACCCAGATATTTTGGGAAGAAGTTGTGGGTGACTTATGTTCCGTTTAAAAGCCACATGTAGCATCCGATTAGCTTCCATGTTATGCAAGTGGAATGCTGTTTACTTCCGTTTTAGTAGGATTTGGCTGGACTCTCCATTTGTGAAAATAGTCACACATGGTAGCTAGATCCTCTGTAAGTACATCCTCACAGTGTGCGAAATCCGTACTCTGAGTAGTTAAAGCTAGATCGTCTGCAAACTGTATCTTTTTTGAAGTTGTTCTCGGCAGGTCATGGATGTAAAGATTGAATAGAATGAGAGATAATACTGACCCTTGGGGTAAACCATTATTTAGAGATCTCCACCTGCTTCTTTCACCGTTCAGAAATACAGCAAGTCGACGGTTGGGTAACATGTTTTTTAGTAAGCATTCTATCTTCTGACAATGGATGACTTGAACAAACTTGAGCAATAGTCCTTCTCTCCAGCCCGTGTCATAGGCTGATGTAAGGTCGACAAAAGCTGCAGCAGCCTTCAGTCTTTTCTGGAATCCTGCTTCAATCTGTGTTGTCAGTGTTAACACCTGATCACAACAACTACGTTTCTTTCTGAAAAACCTTGTTCAAATGGAATGACTCTTTCTGTTCCTTTCTGGATACGGTTAAGTATCATTCTTTCGAGCATCTTGTAGATTAAGCTAATGAGTGAAATCATTCGATAATGTGAAACATCAGTTCCTTCCTTTCCTGGTTTCAAGACTGTAATTACTTTGGCTTGTTTTAACAACTTAGGTTATTTACCAGTTCGTAGAATTTCATTGAAGAAGTTGACTAGCCAATGTTTTGTACCAGGGCCTATAGCCTTCATAAGCTCAGGATAGATTTCATCCAGACCAGCAGCTTTACTTATCTTTATCTTGGATAGAGCCTTGTTCAGTTCTTCAGTACTTAAGTCACAGGAATATTCCGGATGGTATGTCAACTGTGATCTTCTCGTTTTTAGTTGCTTCTTAACACTCCTTACGTGTACCTTACCAATCTTCGCTCTAGAGATTTGTGTCAGTCTGGAGGCAATGGTGTTGAGTTCATTGGATAACTTCTGCGTTTCATGGTAGGGTCACTACCAAGTGTTCTTATGAGGTTCCAAGCTTTACGACTAGAGTGTGTGAAGACCATCTCTGCTGTAGTTCTGTGCCACTACTCTCTCCTAGATTTATTTAGAGCCCTTAGCAACTCATCAGCTGTCGTTTTATTAGGAGAGTTCTGATATTCGGTGTAGAGCTGATTACATTCTTCTGACCATCCTGGTATATACGTCTTACGATATCCCTGTGGAATTAACTTCGTAGCATTAGCTTTTATGGCGTTAACAATCTACTGTAATTTTCAGGAAATGGTGGTATCCACTGTACAGTGTTATCAAGCCCATTTGCAAATTTATCCCACTTTGCTAGTCGGAAATTCCAACGAGGTTGTGGTACTGAAGACACAAGAGGGATCTCAGTGCCTTAGTGAATAATAACTGGTCTGTGTTGACTGTGAGGAAAGGAACTGATGACCTTTCGTTGTACAATGTGTTGATTCTCAGGAGTTGACTGTGACACTATGCACAAGTCAGGATAATAATCCTTTTGCCATCTGCCAGAATGAAATATGTAAGGATGTTTAGCATTGTGGACGAGTTGTAGAGAGTTTGCTTCAGTCCAGTTATTTTGGTTGGACCCATTGTCATCTTCGAATTCGTATCCCCATGCTGGGCTGTGACTATTGAATTCGCCGTCGTACAAAACAGGGTGATCAAAAACTTTTAATTAACAGTTGGACCAACTGACTACTGGTGGTTTATAGACGTTCACAACAGTAATGCCTGAGATTTCCACTGACAGCCCAAAGATATCTGTTGAGCTGTCTTCATAAAGAACTTTAAAATCAGTTAACTGGAATCTGATGTAAGTTGCAATCCCTTAACGTTCATCATTGGTTGCCTAGCAAGATTGTAACCACCTATTTTTCCTCTTCTGAAGAGATCTTCACTGTCACTGGTGCGTGTTTCCTGTAGTGCTATCAAATCCATGTTGTTCTCCAGTATAAGACGAGACAGATACTGACTCTTTGATGGTGGTATTGATTCGATATTTAAGTGACAAATGCGGAGTTTGTTACCAAGTCTGAACGACATGTGTTCCGGTTGGTCCTTAAAGGACTGTTAGTGGACATAGTACTTGCTACCATCTGCTTGTTGCTGTGTAGCAGTGCCTTTGTGGAAGAATCAGCCGGTGTACCACCGTTGCCTAGGGAACGCCCGAATGCCTTATCTAGCATTCTTCGGGGAGACTCCTTCCGTGTTCCCCATAGCTTCAGTGACTGATACCGTATAATAATAGCAGGAACTCCAACCTCCCTATTTCGCGACAAAATACCGATTTCGTATAAACACTTTAGTTAACACACCTAAGTGCACTTGTTCTTATACCAATTCTTCTCCTTTGCTACAACATCGTGCTTCAGTTGTTTTCAGGATTACATTTGCGTAACTGTATTATTCTCATGAAGCCGACAGCTGTCGTAATATAACACAGCCACCCAAAGAGTTTAAATACCAAAATAAAGAAGTGTATTTCGGCGCTGAAGATGTTTTCTTCTGTATATGTATTCAGTTTATTATCACTATTTATTTCATTTGCAGTTCTACACTAAATCGTCAAAACAAGTTAAACTCAAGCTCCGGGTCTTCTATATATACGCTCTGGTGTTCTCTTTATGTTACCAAATATAATTTCTTTGCCAACCTTAAAATTAACTTAGAAGCTTTCATCAAAGTCAAGTATGAGAAGCGGTTATTGTTCAAATTAAAGCGTAGATCTATGTACCTTCCGCACTTTAGTTGAGATACAATAAAACACTGTGCCTATGTGTGTCCTCAACTTAATAATTTGTAATTTCCATTCAGTTAACTCCTGAGATTTGTCAAATTGATTAAGCAACATGGGCAGTTAAAACATGCAATAGTATAAGTAGTAAAACATAAAATTAATTACGTCCATTGTTTTGAACACACGTGTGAACGTAAAGGACACGAATGGTTTGATAAAAATATATTAAGTCGTTTTCATGAAAATGTCATGCGTAGAATACGTTTTATATAACAATGAAGCGACTCAAACAAGTAACTGGAGCATTTTATATGTTTTTTTTTTCTAGTGGCTTTACGTCGCACCGACATAGATAGGTCTTATGGCAACGATGGGATAGGAAAGACCTAGGATTTGGAAGGAAGCGGCATTGGCCTTAATTAAGGTACAGCTCCAGCATTTGCATGACGTGAAAATAGGAAACCACGGAAAAGCATTTTCAGGGATGCCGACAGTGGGATTCAAACCCACTACTTACCGGATGCAAACTGACAGCCGCGCGCCTCTAACCGCACGGCTACCTCTCCCGGTATATATAATATTTATTTAAAGTTTATTCACTCCTGTGTGAAACTTTCACTTACCTGTTAACTACCAAGGGATTAATCTCGGACATAATGGTTGTGTCAGTATCACATATTTACATCGTATATAATGTCCGGCTCCATGACTAAGTGGTTAGCGTGCTGGCCTTTGGTCACAGGGGCCCCGGGTTCGATCCCTGGCAGGGTCGGAAATTTTAACCATCATTAGTTAATTTCGCTGGCAAGCGGACTGCGTCCCTAATGTATGTGTCGTCTTCATCATCATTTCATCCTCATCACGACGCGTAGGTCGCCTACGGGTGTCAAATCAAAAGACCTGCACCTGGCGAGCCGAACATGTCCTTGGACACTCCCGGCACTAAAAGCCATACGCCAATTCATTTCATAGTATATTATTATTACTATCAATATTTTAACGAACAATTACTATCTGCCCTAAGGGTGTTTAAAATGCACAAATTAATACATGAAGCACTTAATATAGACCTACATATAAGCTTATCTTTTACAATATGATGTCATCCAACAGAATCGTGGCTCTTTTTCAGAGTTATTATACACTGACTGACAGTGACAATGCAACACCAAGGAGGAGTGGTTCGAAAGGGATGAAAGTTGGGGAAAAAACAGAGACGGCACGGACGAATAATTGATGTTTATTTCAAACCGATATGCAGGTTACACAATGCGCACGGCATCGACTCAGTAGGATGTAGGACCACCGCGAGCGGCGATGCACGCAGAAACACGTCGAGGTACAGAGTCAATAAGAGTGCGGATGGTGTCCTGAGGGATGGTTCTCCATTCTCTGTCAACCATTTGCCACAGTTGGTCGTCCGTACGAGGCTGGGGCAGAGTTTGGAAACGGCGTCCAATGAGATCCCACACGTGTTCGATTGGTGAGAAATCCGGAGAGTACGCTGGCCACGGAAGCATCTGTACACCTCGTAGAGCCTGTTGGGAGATGCGAGCAGTGTGTGGGCGGGCATTATCCTGCTGAAACAGAGCATTGGGCAGCCCCTGAAGGTACGGGAGTGCCACCGGCCGCAGCACATGCTGCACGTAGCGGTGGGCATTTAACGTGCCTTGAATACGCACTAGAGGTGACGTGGAATCATACGCAATAGCGCCCCAAACCATGATGCCGCGTTGTCTAGCGGTAGGGCGCTCCACAGTTACTGCCGGATTTGACCTTTCTCCACGCCGACGCCACACTCGTCTGCGGTGACTATCACTGACAGAACAGAAGCGTGACTCATCGGAGAACACGACGTTCCGCCATTCCCTCATCCAAGTCGCTCTAGCCCGGCACCATGCCAGGCGTGCACGTCTATGCTGTGGAGTCAATGGTAGTCTTCTGAGCGGACGCCGGGAGTGCAGGCCTCCTTCAACCAATCGACGGGAAATTGTTCTGGTCGATATTGGAACAGCCAGGGTGTCTTGCAAATGCTGAAGAATGGCGGTTGACGTGGCGTGCGGGGCTGCCACCGCTTGGCGGCGGATGCGCCGATCCTCGCGTGCTGACGTCACTCGGGCTGCGCCTGGACCCCTCGCACGTGCCACATGTCCCAGCGCCAACCATCTTCGCCACAGGCGCTGCACCGTGGACACATCCCTATGGGTATCGGCTGCGATTTGACGAAGCGACCAACCTGCCCTTCTCAGCCCGATCACCATACCCCTCGTAAAGTCGTCTGTCTGCTGGAAATGCCTCCGTTGACGGCGGCCTGGCATTCTTAGCTATACACGTGTCCTGTGGCACATGACAACACGTTCTACAATGACTGTCGGCTGAGAAATCACGGTACGAAGTGGGCCATTTGCCAACGCCGTGTCCCATTTATCGTTCGCTACGTGCGCAGCACAGCGGCGCATTTCACATCATGAGCATACCTCAGTGACGTCAGTCTACCCTGCAATTGGCATAAAGTTCTGACCACTCCTTCTTGGTGTTGCATTTGCTCTGTCAGTCAGTGTACTTGATTATAATAGATTTGGTACCAACGATAGTACGCATTTTAATCGATCTTGTTTCGTCAGTCACAGATTTCATGTTACCAAGCAAACCCCAAATACTGAAAATAGTGCACCCATTATACTATGTTTAACGCAAGTAATTGCGAATAGAGGCAAGTGAAGGGGGTCGCGATAATGTGGTACTTAGTCAACCTTCTCTTTTTAAGAGTGCAATCTGAACTCTCTGTCATTTGGTAATACTTCCGCCGCAATTGCTAGGCGCTAGATTTCAATGCAGCTGTTATCGGGTCGCTATGGTTCTCTTCCATGAATTGTCATATCATGAAACTTTGGTACTCCTCTTAACCACCGTCCTCATTCAGATTGGAGACCGATTTATAAACAAGAAATAAATGCCTTCACTGTAATAAAACCTTTTCTCAAAAAGGCTTACTTATACATATGGGGAAGAAACATAAAGATAGGTTAATCCAGAAAGAGAATAAGTACTATGCCCCGACGGAACGACCTACTAAGTCCACGGACTCCACAGGAATATTATCTTCGTAAGGGAGAATTTTACACCACATATAATTATTCGGACTCTGATACAGAAAGTGAACATGTACAGGAGGAACAAAACGAGCATAATGCGAACAGGCCAGAAGATAATTCCGATGCACGAAGAGCCCAATGCCCTCACCGTGGTGGATATTTTCAAGGAGCAAGAGGTGTAAACATTCACATTAGTCGCTCTCATCCACAAATACATCGAATATCTTGTTAACCAGCTTCAGTCAACACGTACCTCAGTGAGAAGATTATATTATTCCCATTGAGCCTCAATATCGTGTTCAAGAAGAGATTACTTTCCAGTCAGAATTAAAGGAATTGAAGAACAAATTCACTCAGTTCTCCAGTGAAATGATTCCGAGTTCGATACACTCGTGTGGGAGTTGTCGGAATTTCTCTTACCTGGTCCAAAACACCTTGCTACAAAATATTACGTAGCTAGGAGGAAACAACGTCTCGGTCATCAAGGTAAAACATGTAGCAGGTCCTCGAATCCAAGACGCGCGATCAAGAAAATATGCCAAGAAAGAAAATGCAAATATGACTATCAGCTCACTCAGATCCAGTTCTATAATCAGTGAAGGGAAGCGTGTGTAGGGTACTGCATCCAAATTCTGAACCTTGCAACATCGATATTTCCAAAATTTTTGCTACTTGTGTGTTTGAGTCATCAGTCCATAGACTGGTTTGATGCAGCTCTCCACGCCACCCTATCCTGTGCTAACCTTTTCATTTCTACGTAACTATTGCATCCTACATCTGCTCTAATCTGTTTGTCATATTCATACCTTGGTCTACCCCTACCGTTCTTGCCACCTACACTTCCTTCAAAAACCAACTGAACAAGTCCTGGGTGTCTTAAGATGTGTCCTATCATTCTATCTCTTCTTCTCGTCAAATTTAGCCAAATCGATCTCCTCTCACCAATTCGATTCAGTCTCTCTTCATTCGTGATTCGATCTATCCATCTCACCTTCAGCATTCTTCTGTAACACCACATTTCAAAAGCTTCTATTCTCTTTCTTTCTGAGCTAGTTATCGTCCATGTTTCACTTCCATACAATGCCACGCTCCACACAAAAGTCTTCAAAAACATCTTTCTAATTCCGATATTTTGCTACTTACTCCGATTTATTTTCTATTGAAAATTCCAGTGTAAGGCATGATTACTGCTCCAAAATCAGTAACGCAGACCGTGTAGAGCTAGACGAAACGTACAGTCCCACAATCACAAAAGAAGACATATCCGTAGCAACACGTGAATTACAGTAGATACCGCTCCTGGTCCCGATAGCGTCCTAGTACGAGTCATCAGAGACGACACGGTATGCGAAACAATAGCAATAATTGCAACTTGAATGCTTTCAACAGGCAAAATACCCCAGTGTCTAAAGTGAGCTAGAACCGTGTTGATACATGAGAAAGGCAACTTTGAATGTCTTTCAAACTGGAGACCAGTAACAATCTGTTGGGTATTTAGACGTGTTATTGAAACGGTATTAGATCGGCATTTGCGTTCCTTTGTAACTTTCAGCGAACACCAGCCAGTACACAAGAACCTCGTTTACCGGGCGAGTTGGCCGTGCGGGTAGAGGCGCGCGGCTGTGAGCTTGCATCCGGGAGATAGTAGGTTCGAATCCCACTATCGGCAGCCCTGAAGATGGTTTTCCGTGATTTCCCATTTTCACACCAGGCAAATACTGGGGCTGTACCTTAATTAAGGCCACGGCCGCTTCCTTCCAACTCCTAGGCCTTTCCTATCCCATCGTCGCCATAAGACCTATCTGTGTCGGTGCGACGTAAAGCCACTAGCAAAAAAAAGCATATAAATATGGGACTGGGAGGCGTGACCAGTCTTAAGGAATATAATGGATAGGAAGAGTATTCGGACTTACGAGGTTTTTAAAGAAAGCCATCGTTATATAATCTAATAACATAACTTGTACAGTAATACCTTTTTCCGATTTAAAGAAATATAAGAACACTTTTCTTACATTTACGACTCTCATTTTATGCACTACTAGCATGTGCGCGCGGCTTTGCCCGCGTTTAGTAATTCAACCGTTAGATGTTTCTAAAATCTTTATTTAAAAGCACATTAAAGCACTATATATATTATCTTTTTGACGTAAATTGCATGAAATACATTATTTTATTTTTATTATATTGTTACTCTCAATACTTAAGATTGATGGATGGTACAAATAATATTAAAACCATGTAAAAGACCATGTTATACAAAAATATTGCTTCCTTAAAGCTTCGGAATAAACTATATTAATGTCCTTCCATTTGGAGGTCAGATGTACACTGTATTGTGTTTCCCTTTCGAAATCTTGTACAATCCACGTACAGTTGACAATGGCAAAAGCACCGTTTTCGAAGATGGAGTCCTACAACTTGAAGCGATTGTCCTATGTCACAATTTCAGATCTCTGTGTGTCGTAGATTTGACTGGGCTTCGCACACATACAGACAAACACTTCCGAATATTACGGGCTGTTGGCTCCTCGTGTCGCGGGCCAAAAATGGCTTCCTACTCAATGGACTTACAGTCCGAGGAATACTTCGCCCGCGGCATGCTCAGTCATGACGGTGGCTTCAGTAATATTAGTCATCAGTTTCAGAGCCGTGTTCATTGCAGCGGGAAGGATTCATATTCCTGGGAAGGATAATCGGTGCCAAAATCCTCCACCGGAAGATGTTCGAGGGTACTCCAGGTGACTCCAAATTTCAAAATCTCTGTCGTGTAGTTGACAGCCTCATCTGCATGACATGTCGTGTCGATAGACTTTTCAATTTTATAGGAAACCGGATAATTCTTGTGAGTGTTGCTTGTTGATGACGTTGACAGCTTCATGTCTTGGTGCAAGAATTGCTCTCACAATCAGACACAGCCATGCATCTTAGGTGAAAACCTGTGCCCACCTATGACATAAAGTTTAGATCTTTGTTTGGCGTGGATTTGGCTGTGCATCGCACACAGACAGACAGACAGACAGACAGACAGACAGACAGACAGACAGACAGACAGACAGACAGACAGACAGACAGACAGACAGACAGACAGACAGACAGACAGACAGACAGACAGACAGACAGACATCATGGATTGAAGGAAAATGGCTTTCTATTCCACGGACTTACAATGGCATCCTCACTGATATATGTATTATTCCTTGTTTATTATTATCGTCTATCTTATGTCGTTTATGTTTCCTCTAAATGTATAAGTGTCCAACCATTGTCCCCTTTCTCTACGGGGTTTGGGTATGAAGTGAGATGAATCTTCGTAGCTAATTTTTACGACCGGATGACTTTCATGATGTCAACCTAATCAGATGAGTTAATGCGATGAAATGAATGACATTATATATGATAGTAATAATGAAGAGGATAAAACCCGGCGCCGGCACATAGCCCACTCCTCTCGAATAGCTCAAGACTTTACGTCCCGATCCGGCGGATGAATCACTATCAGAACCGTCATATGCCCTCACACCATATAAGACCAAAACGGCTTCCTACATCAAGGACGTAAAATGGCTCCTTCAATATTGGGTTCTCTACCTATCTTATGCACGTCGCCTAGCGACTGTGACTCTATGCATTTAATCTTGGTCACAGCACGCTGGATTGTCATATCCCAAAGCACGTTTTCCTATTGATTTTCGTTCATAACTCACCAATGAAAGCGAAAATAAAAATTCCGGCTTCGAGGTGTATTCAGACCCCATTCCATCTATGTATTTTCAAAATTTCAGATCTTTGCGTGCTGTAGATTTTGATGGGCATCGCTCACAGACACACAGACACACAGACAGACAAACACTTCCTTTTATAATTATAGAAAATAAGGTGTGAGTTTTTTTCTGTTTTACATTTGTGTAGCGTTTGCGTGCAGCGCGACCACGAAGACATTTTACTAACAACAGTTCTGCCGATGTGGTTTCAGTCAAGGATTCTAAAGAGGCCACAGTTTGTCCAGCTCCATTGTTGACTCTCCATGAATCATTGTTTCTTCTGATGGTGCACCGGTTTCATTTTCGAATTCATCATCACTGAATTAATAGTGCGTTGCATTCAGAAGAGCGTGGGTTCGAATCCCACCTTGGTCGTCCTGGGAATGGTTTCCCACGGTTTTCCATTCTCAATTCCAGTCGAACGCCGGGTCAGTAACTTTCACAGACCTTGGCCGAATTACTTCCAGTTACTGTCCTTAACTATCCTTGACGGAAAATACATTCAAGAATAGTCGACGCCGTAAAAGAAATACTCTACAAGTAAAATAATTTTTTATTATATTCGACCCGGATAAACCGGAGATCCGTATTAAAGAGGTTCTTGTGTACTTTCATTCTCAGGCAGCAAAGACAGATACGCAAAATGTTACCACGTTATTTTAGACATATCAGAAGCCTTCGAGAACATCGGACATCAGCACTTAAATCTAACTCTGGCTGCTGAGCCACTTCCATCTAAACAGAAAAAACTAATCATAAATCTACTCAGGCAGAAACTACTAAGGGTAAAATAAAGCCAATTTACTTGTTAAGAGGACTTATACATTATCACCAGCATTGTATAACCTGGACAAAGATTATTTTTGCTGAGATAAGGTAAGAGAAGAAAACCTACAACAAGACTATGGCAAATTGGTTTCTGTAGAATTACCCCCCTTAGTATTAATGGATTTCACCGATTACACAGTAATTGTTGGCAAAAATAAGGAAGCAGCTCTTGAGTTGACGCGCATTGCTATCACGTTGTTCAGGAAATCGGCTTGCAGGCAAATGCCAACAAATGTGTGGGCATATGTATTCAGAAGAGGAGCTCATAAATGGAGACGTCGATATTCACGAAGATTTTAAAATGGGTACTATTAAAGAAAGTGAAGAAATTCGATATCATGTTGTCACTTTCAACGAAAGACTGACCTTTGATGCGACCTCTTCTTTAAAAATCTTACTCAAGAAGTTAGATGCGCTCACCTTTGTTAAAGGCAGATGAAAAGTTCATTGTTTTGAACAAAGCAATCATCCCTACACTTGTGTATAGTTTTCAGACTGCTGAAATAAGACAAGTACGAGTTAGCGTCCTGAAAACCGCTGACCAAATGTTAAAGAGCTCCCTAAAGGAAATTTTGCCGTTACAGACGGATACAGCCGATAGTGCTCTGTATTCTGATTTAAGATTAAAAGTTCTCGGACAAAAATAAGCGCATGCAACGCCCTTCGCCGAGCCAGCAATAGTAATGTTTTAAAGATGCGTGATCTGTCATCCAAAACGACGCATCGTTTACAGATATTAACGGATTCTCCAATAAAGGCAGCGGCATTCCAAATGCATGAAAAATCTGTCAAGAACTAAGAAGTCATGAAATGGCAATTTGGTGCTCTTTGCCTCAGAAATGGATCGGTGTACAGCTGTATACACAGTGCACACCGGCAAACAATTTTATTAGGCATCACCAAGAACTTTCTTGTTAACCAATAGCGAGAGGCAATAAAGATGACATCAAATGCTTCGTACGAACTATTCCGGATAGAACTCAGGACGGAAACCTCTTTCGCAGATGCGTCGGAGTGAAAGAAACACTGGCTCACGTTCTGGGTTCTTGCCCCTCGCGAAGTACTGAGAAACTCACGTCACCACAAGATAAGATTACTGATTCCAGAAGAACTCTACAGTAAAACCTTTCGTGTACATGAAGAAGTTCACGGTTTGTTATGACAGGAGTACAAGACGAATTTATGTAATTGCCTTTAAAGATAACAACAAAAAAGGCTCCATTATCGATCCGACCATCCGATTCGAGCACCATATCGGCCAGCCTACTGAAGTCCACCTTGAAAAGCAGAATATTTACGCCCCCACCATACCGTTCTACAAAACTAAATACAAACTGAATGAAGTAGAGATTATTGGCCTAATTTTTGGTGCTCGTGGCACAATACCTCCCTTATTTTTAGAATTCTGGAAGAAGTTCGAGCTGGCTATGAATAGTTACCGTCAACATACGTGGATCTGTACACATCCTGAGATCTCAATCGGAACTCCGTAACTTAGAAATCCATATTGCCGGTATATTTCTATATGATAAAATATTCTGTGTACTGATATGCTTTACTTTGTCCATTGTGGTAACAGTAAATGCAGGAAGTCGTTGATTTGCTTAACAGATATATATATGTATTATATATACGGTTTTATAGTAACCTTGACCACGCATGCACTATAGGGATCTGCACTACATGGAATGACCGTCATCTGCGAGGATGGGGGCGACTTGGAGAGAGGCCTCATCCTTCCAATGTTTCACAGAGGCACAGCGGTGTTACTCCTGACATCATGGTGTAGGAAGCCCTCGGGTATGGCTTCAGGTCACGGCTGGCAGTGATTGAGGAAATTCTGACGGCACAATGGTACGTCACGAATATCCTGCACCCTGATGCGGCAGTATCGTAGTGCCATTTTTCAACAGGACAATGGTTGTCCACAAACGGCACGTGTCTCTGTGTACTGTCTGAGTGATGTTGAGGTACTCTTATGGACAGCAAGATCCCAGATCTGTCCCCGATAGGACAAATTTTGGACCAGCTCGGACGTCAACTCAATTCCATTGCCAGTATCTACTGTAGGATGTCAAGAGCCAGTTACAACATTTCCGGGCCAGCTGGCCTCAAGAGAGGATCGAAGGCTTTGTGGCTCCCTTCCCAACCGAAACAGACAGAGCATGTAAACAGGCCGGAGAGTGTGCGAAGTCATACTTTTGAGTGGGTTCGTACTGCCAAGTGCCTTAGTGAATTTGACTCGACTTTGCATTCACTGAAATAATATCACTTACCTTCTCAACACTTGAAGTTTAATTTAATTTCCTTCCTCCCTTCCGGGTGCTTCAGTTTGTTATCAGGTAGTGTAAATACCTCAAATTTTAAGAAGCACGAGATAAAGTTACGTTTACGTACTGTTCAAAAAATTATTACTTTTCTGTCCTTTAATTTGATTAAATAGTTTCGTCAAATTGACATTTGGTACATTTGTAGTCATTTCGTTGATACCTGCATGAATAAAAGTTAACAAAAATGGTATTGATTTTGTAATAACATTGCTGTTACCTCCTAAAATTATCTTGTAGTTAGAATTGTAATTAGAATTTACTACGGGGACATTTTACAAATAGAGAAAACGTTAAGAGCCATTGGCCTAAACAATTCCTCTTAAGGAGAGAAGCCAAGAACGCAACGGAAGATGTCAACCTCGTTACAGTGATGATAACGGACTTCTTGACTGCGGACTGCGATGAAATTGCAGTACATTTCTACAGTACTGGTCCATTATTAACACGAAAGGCCTTTCTTGTTAGGTCAGGAAAATGTACTACTAGTGGTGTTGATTACTGATTTAAAGGTAGGTTGAACTAGGCCACCGTTCTTTATTTACTCCTAACAGAGGGAAAAATAGAAAGGGACCTTATCTTCGAAGAATGAAGTCATGGGCAAAATAGAAGGAAGGGCCACAAGATCTTGAAAATTAAAGACTCCATAGGGATCATAAACTCAATACAGGCAGGGTCAGAAGAGAACAAGGTTTAAAGAAGAAAGGCCGGATAGGAAAGACGAAAGTGAGGAGCCTGACATAGACAAGTGGAAGTCATGCCACACTCAGCTAGGGTAACCGTAATTGCCAGCAAACTCTCACAATAATGTGAGAGCCCCTGGCCCACCTTCAGTCACCTCGTACGACAGACAGGGTTATCGTGGATGAAATCAACCGCATCTACCCACAAGGATATAAGATATGACACCACATTCTGAAATACATAAACGGGTGAGAGCTGTGTCGGAGTAACGGCCGAAGGCGTCTTGGTGTTAGAATATATAATGAACGTGTTAAAAAAGAAGTGATTGTGTATATTTTAGGTTTACAATGATTTTATGATTTTACTTTACTTTTCTTAGGCTTTCCTTTGGCTAATATTATCAAAATACTATATTTCCGACCTTTATCGATTATATTGCATCATTTTGAGTGAGTCGGGGCATGGCGTCCACGTCATTGTAATGACCTGTATCAAGTTCAGTTTAATATTTGTCTGTGTCTGTCACAGTAGCATGGAAAATGGATACGTTGATTTTAGTAAAACTTGGTATTTCAGTTTATAATAACGTCGAGTCTAATCTTAGCTATATTTTGTTAAAAGAATTCTGGAGTAGGTGCTTGAGAAGGGCCCTAAAGCATAAGAATTCGTACGGTTGGTTTTGCAAGAAAATTGTTTACGGCATTCTTTTGTTCTATATATTTTTCCCATACAGCCAGAAAAAAAGAAAATATCAGTGGCAGTCGTATAAAATGTAAATTCCAATAGCCGGTCACTATCTGCACACTATAATGAGAGTTGCTATGGAGATCATTGCGGCAACGTTTTTTTTTTTTTGCTAGTTGTTTTACGTCGCGCGGACACAGATAGGTCTTATGGCGACGATAGGACAGGGAAGGGCTAGGAGTGGGAAGGAAGCGGCCGTGGCCTTAATTAAGGTAAAGTCCCAGCATTTGCCTGGTGTAAAAATGGGAAACCACGGAAAACCATCTTCAGGGCTGCCGACAGTGGGGTTCGAACCTACTATCTCCCGAATACTGGATACTGGCCGCACTTAAGCGACTGCAGCTATCGAGGTCGGTGGCAACGTTTTAAAGACTATATACATCAGTCAGTATTTCTTGAAATTTAGCCCGACATTTGGCTTTCTTTTACTGTATACCGGAAGGAAGAGATCAAATCAAAATCAGCAATAACATAAAACAATATGAAAATACAGGGCAACATAGACCGAGGAAGCGAGTACGTCACAACAACCTGCTGACAGGGTGAGGAATGCCCACTTCTGCGCCTTAGAATCTGGGAACAACACGGAGAACGGACAAAAAATATAATCGTGTGCATATACTAGTTAGTCTATATAATAAAAGTTATAGCGGGTCCGCTGTCTGTAATTTCGTTTGCTTTGCCAATTTTTCAGATATTTATCCGTTTAAGTCAGCTCAGTGGTTTTTATTTTTCGTTTCTCTTTGTCTGTTTGTTCCACCATTACAGTGAAACGACTGGATAATTCTAGACTAAACTTCATATTTAGAATATCCGTTTCAGACCTGAAAGAAAACTGGAGGTGTGAATTTTTGTTTGTACGTCAAGAACTGACTAAAATGCTGCTCAATACACATATTAATAGTTTATTTTACAAAATAAAAACTAACATCCTAAAAACAGGACCCACACAATTGTGCGTATCAAAATTCAAAACCTCGTTGTATCACGTACGATGGTGTAGCTTCAAAATTTACGTTCACTAACCAATGTACACACTTCATTGAATATATTCCGGTATTCAGTAAAGCTTCTAGATTAATATAAACGCAGTAAATAAATACTTACTTTCGGCACTACTGCTTCCTGCCATCTCGCCGATCAACTGTGCTTTTTAAACTCTTCTTCCTTCGCCCTGGCGGTCAAGCGCATACTAAAATCAATTGAAATACATGCCACGTGTCCTGCACGATCACTGTAGTCCGGTGTAGCGCCGAAAAAACATCAAATACGGTCAGGGATAACTAAAATACGAACCCGCACAATTGTGCGTACTCGGTCTGAAAGGGTTAAACTCATGCTGGAGAAGGTTTTGATATGCACATGAATAAAAATCTTTGAATACACCAGGGTTGATAGGAAAACCAGAACATTTATCTTCCATTTTCTCTTATACTATTGATTTTCTGTAAAATCCGTGGAATATGTGAAAAGTCCCTTCATTATAAACAACTTTCGTTATGTACATATTTTCACTTACCGGTACTATTCAAATGACGGAGAAAATTACTAATTTTCAGCGGGTCTCATGCTCTGCACTGAGTAACCGAGAGACCGACCACGAAACTACAGGTTACCATGGCAAAGTCTCCGACTGCTTGCCAGGAGAGAAGTACGTATTGCCATTTCCGTCATCATTCCTGTAAACGCGTGTTTGTCCCTTGGGTAGAAAGCAAGGGAGAAGTCAATCGGCCATTCAGAGGGATATTGGTTGAATACCGTTGGAGGTTAAAATCGTCCTCGAAAGGCACTAAAGGGCGCTCTTATTATTTGAACAGCACCGCGAAGTGTAGCCCATTATTTCACACCGTAATGTGTTTTCTGATATTTGCCATAATTTTTACTCTATTTCCTTTCTATTTCTGTTTCCCGCTTTAATTTCTTGCTTCTGGATTGCCTCTCTAGGCTTAAAACACCTAAGTCATCTTATTATCTGTTTACCTAAAAATACCTGCACCTAAATTTCTTCTCCTGCCTTCTTATATCCGTAACTCATGTCATCACAATTTATGGAGGGGGTTTTTTATTTTCAAATCCATCCCCTTGGTATTTATATATTTGTCCTATTCGGCTGTCCTCAGTTATAATTCTATTGTCTATAAATTTCAACTTCTATAACTGTATTATTTTCTTCCTTAATTACTCCGTATGTATGCGAGTGCTAATTACGAAACCTGGACACGCTTTTCTTAGAGGACAAATTCCAAGATGTTGAAATGTATAACTTTTGGGCTCGGAAAATATCGAAATATGGATCCATTTTGATGACGGTGCAGACCTTCGTTTCGGGGTAGAGCTGACTATACGATAAGTCGTATTACGAAACATATAGCACAATCACTATTCAATTTGGAGAGATCTAAAACTTTGGTCCTATGATTTATTGTCGTGTCTCTATTGTTCGTACGTTAGATAGCGCTGTATTTCTGAATTATAATCAAATCTATGCAACTCGACTTTGACAGGCATTAGGAAAGGGGTCATGTCTTTGTAATGAAAACTCTCTATCTCTACTGTGAATTGCAGTTGCCAAGTGAGCCTGCCGTTATAGTAGAAACTCCCGAACTCTATTTTGATTGACAGTAGGAAATGTGGCCTGCCTTTATCATCAAAACTTTCCCAATGCCTACCTTACATCTCAAACAACGTATGTTGTCTTCCCTGCTTTGTTTTCTTCGGACAGCGCTAAGAGATATGCAATTTAATACCTTACTCACTTCCTTTATAGTAATTTACGGAGAAATCCGTATACCATGTAGAATACCGTAACGAAGCACGAGCACATTTGTTAGCTGCAAATAAATTAGCAAGAAGAAATGGCAGGAGCAGGCTTGCGCATAACGCAAAACAATTATGTATTGCATACTGCCTGTAGTGCAGGAGAGGTACTCTCACAGGAGTAAGAACACACTAACCCGCAACACACACCGTATACAGTACAGCGGGTTGCATAAAATATAGGAATACCATCTTACGCAGGCACATGAGCGAAGCTAGGCAAAATGCAACACAACTCAACAAAGCATGCTGCCTGTACTTTGAAAGCTATAAGAACAAACATGGTAGAACTCCTCTTTACAAAATTTATTATATTTTTGCTCTCATAGTTCTGAGATTATTGAAGATAATCTGGTGTGCATTACTTTTGAGACACATGGGTTGATATTCTGACTCCAGAGATGGAATGAAATGACAGATGTTAAGCACGTCATTTTATAATTATAAAAGATTTTGCCTCACTTTTAAAAATCAATTAATCCGTCGTTTTTAAATTGAAGTTAGAACCGATAATTGAATATAGATGAGCATACGTGTGCCTGACTCATTCTCCACTGCCGATATGGCAGGCCTTCTTTATCGGCAGTAACCATTAGGAAAAGTTGCAATATTTCTGTTTTTTTAATGCCAGTATCTTTGTGACTTGGTTCCTCCTTCTATTATTTAGCGTTTTGGTAATACATTTCCCGTTTCGCATGTGCTACTTTTGGAATAAAATTATTGAAGATCGAAATTCGTAGTTGTTCTTCAGACAAAAAGAGGAATATTTTGAGAATGAATAAAGTGTGTCTACAAACTCAAATAAAGGGTCTACTTCAGATGACGGTTGTTTTGGTTGGAGAGGTGGGCACAATATACTCGGCCCAGTTCACACATAACTAAGCAACACTAAGCCCGCCCTGTGGTCTACAGATAGGATGCCTGCCTGTCACGAAAAGGCCCTGGGCTCGATTTCTGGGAAGGACAGCCATTTTTACCTGGACCTGAGGACTGGGTGGAGGTCCACTCAACCTGAGTGATTTAGGAGCTATCTGACGATGACATGGCGATCCCGGTCCTAGAAAGCCGAGAATAACGGCCGAGACAATTCGTCGACCGACCATGCATCACCTCGTAGTCTGAAGGCCTTCGGGCAGCAGTGGTCGTTTTGTAGGCGAATGCCAATCCGGGTTGTAGCAACATTGGATTTTTGGGAGGAGACAAAAGTAAATTAATGGCGTCTAAATGAACCAGAGTACACTTGTCGTACAAACTCCTCTTACGAACCATGTTGGTTCAGTTCAGAAAATTCAATAATATTTCGTTGAGGAATTAGTATGCTTCACAACAGAGAATCCCTAGCCACAGCATTATAAAACTCTGGATTAACCAAAACTTACTCGCTGATACGTTGAGAGAACGTGCTGATAAAGATGAACGTCCCCTTCTGGATATTTGTTTCTTATGATGTTAGTAATATGATACTTCTTATCAAGAGACAGGTAAGAGTTGTAGACAACACGGAATCACTATTTCAGCACAACCGGTACAATCGCCAGTCTGACATAAAAAATTCGCTGTCAAGCTTCTTGTGATAACAACGAGAATGTCGCTTCTCATTTGAGAACTCAACATATCGCCACTCCTCCCTCCAATGAGCTGTAGCTTATCACTACAGAAGGCTCAGATGGCGGTGATTCGGAGTTAGTGGTATGAACGCTACAGGACGTTTGGCTTGGAGCTCTCCTCCAAGTAATCGATTTTTTACAATTTGCTGTGTCATTCTGATGCCAACTGAAGCTGTAATGGGTGCTTCAAGTGAAGTACGATCCACCACAGCCATGCTGGGAGTATGGAGGACTTCCCTCTCTCGTAGTGGCCCATGCGTGCCCGCATACGGGACTTTTTGAGAAGAAGCCTTCCTATGACCATTGTTTCCAACACATATCCACTGTGGATTCATCCCTGCAATATTGCAGAAAGAACTTCCACCATCTCGTATGCTTATTACACGACCTCGTTCAAAATCAGTAAGCAGACGGTACAGCTTTGTTCGTCTCATTAAAGGTATTTTTGACTGAAACCTACCTCATAACGTCAAAACATCAACACCGGTTGACGAATAACGCTAACGAAGTGTACAACGCGTATTTAAAGTGAACATCCTCTCAAAGGTCATAATGGCGCTACTAGTACCACTCCTCTTCGACAAGCGTGCAATTATGAATAGTTCTCATAGTTCAGATGTGCAAACACGCCTCCCGAATTTCGTTTATCTTGTACAACTCTTTCTTGGTGCCGAGATTTAATTCTCTGCCAGTGTACAATCAGCTCATTAGATTGATAAATTCCTCAGATACTCATCTGGATAGATATGTACCAGTTTCATAAGCATCGACCTTAATGCAGGATTTAATCTGGGTTCTTCCCGCTGTAACGTAACTATAGGTGTGCACTAGAAGAGTAGAAATAAAAATTGAACGTCCTTCGCGTTCAAATATATACGCCTAATGAACGCATTCCCTTATACATTTAAAAATGAACACCAGTACTGTAGTTATTCTGTATGTATAACAATTAACTCACATCTGTCTGTCTGTCTACCATCCGAAACGACATCAGTTCTAATCTACTGAGTGGTACTTCAGGAAATTTCACACACATTCTTAGAGGGAACTATCATATGACTATGTTTCATTTCAAAATATTGAATTCAACATGTATTATTTGGGAAATAAGTTCAAAATTATTGTATTAGTTTACATCGGGATAGTGTAGTTTTTTTCTTGATCAACCACGCTGAAAGTACAGTATCAATTTAGTTTAATTTTGGTATGGATATATCTCAGATCAGTCCAAACAGAGAATTACTTTGATTTTTTAACAGTTAATCTTAGGTATTTACTCAAACTGCGACATTTATTCGATAAAATCCCTAATATTTAAATTTGTAGAAAATATCATTTTCATTTTTATATTTTGACAAACTTCTAAAATATTTCCAATATTATCTATGTTATAGAAATGTATGCAAAACAAACTGATAGGTAAACCAATTTGCAATCTTCCAAATCTGATATTATTTTATCGTACAAGCTATCAAAAGAGATATTCACGAATATAGATTTCTGTGGTAAATACTTAAAACGCTAACATAACTAACATGGAGGTAAGCTCACGACGGGTATTGTTAATATGACATGTGCTCTGTCTCTGCTGCTGTTACTCATATCCAATAGATGACATTACTGTTGCAAATGTACAAACACTAACGACGGACACAGCAGCTAATTAATTTACTGCCTGCCCCGCGGTACTTACCAGGGGGTCATGGGTTCGATTACCGCACAGGCTAGAGATTTTATGTGGATCTGATGGTTAGCTCGAGGTATATTCAGCCTATGTTATGCGGAGTTAAGCGACGGTGAGATCGGTGAGATAGCAACCTCGATTTAGACCAAGAGGGTTCGTCACGCTGACCACACGACAACTCGCAATCTTCAGGCCTTAGGGCTGAGAAGCAGTCACTTGGTGAGCCATGGCCCTTCGGGGTTATTGCACCATGGGGTTTGGTATGGTTTTATCATTTACTCCATACTCTTTATGACTCCTGTTTTACCAACAGCCAATATGCAGCATAAGAACTTGCTGCCGGAAAACAAGTATGCGAAATGCTGGTTATTTACTGAAAGGAAATGGAAGAGGAGGCTGAAGGTCGACTTGCTAGAGCCTATAGAGGTTCTAATTGGAGAATCCCTTCGCTGTTAAAAACGGCCTTGATAAATGAAGCACAAACATTATTTTAATAATAACAATAATCATAACAGTAAAGCAAATCCGTTGCCCAATAGCCCATTATGGAGATGACTGCGAGTGATATGGTCTGAGGATACTGATGTGTTATTTGGTCAGCGTGGGAACAGTCCGCCGTATTCTCAGCTTTCGTGATCAGAAATAATATTACGAATACAATTACTAGTGCTATTAGTTATTTGTTGACCATTTTATGGTCTTTTTATTGCAAACGTTGTTCAACAAATTATTTAAATACGTGTGTGTTGAATGAATAAAACTGCAGGGGAACCCGTAATTCAGCCAATTTTCTTGGATTCACTTTCACATGCTTTCGGAACACTGTACGATCACGGCCAAAATACCAGTAATCACTTGTTCAACTCAATGCAGTGAGACGTAACTTCTTCACACTCATCAGTAACGTAATAACGGTGTATGGCCTCCGTAGAGGCCTGGTGCAATTATTTCGAGTTGAAACCTATAGAGAACTTATGTTTCTGTGGGATATCCTGGTGTTGAAGGCGACACACACACACAAACAGCCAGCGGGCTACTTGACTTAACCACTGAAGGTCAAAATTCCGAGAAGCTCACACCAGTTGAAAAAATTATAGCCAGAGCCTCCCAAATATCTTTAAAAACCATTTCTGCAGATATGGTACATAATGTGCTTAAGTAATATGTGTCCGGATCAAAAATTTGGGAGACGGAAAGCAACTGCATACCGGCTACTCTACTAAGGTCAGTCTTGATTATGATAATCTGTATGAATAAAGCTGTAGGGGTCCGCTGCCTGTAATTTCATTTGTTTTGCCAATTTTTCAAATATTTATCCGTTACAGGTCAATTCAAAACAATATCAGTGGTTTCTATTTTTCGTGTTTGTTTGCCTGTTTGTTCCACCATCACGACGGAACGGCTGGATAGTTCTCGACCAAACTTCATACTTAGAGTATACTCATCTGGGGAAGGTTTTGATACGCATATGACTTAAAAATCTCTGTATAAACGGGTGGGGGGGGGGGTAAAAGAAAAACCAGAAGAGTTTTTTCCGTTTTCTCTTATACTATTTCTTTTCTGTGAATTCCGTGGACTATATGTGAAACGTCCATTCATTAAAATCAACTTTTGTTATGTACATAATTTCGCTAACTCTTCATGTTACGGAGAAAATTAGTAGTTACGGCTGGTCTTATGCTCTTCATTGAATTCCCGACAGACCGACAAGGAACCTACAGGTTACCATGGCAAACTCTCTGCTTGCCAGCAGGGAAGTAACGTAGTGCCAGTTTCGTCATCATTCCTGTAAACTTATGGATTTTCCTTGGGTAGAAAGCACGTGATACGTCAGTCGGCCATTCTGCGAGATATTGGTGAAATACCGTAGGAGCTTACAATCGTCCTCGAATAGCACTAAGGGGCGTTGTTAATATTTGAATAGTACAGCGGAGTGTAGCCATTATTTCACACCGTAAGGTGTTTTCTCTCATGTGCAATAATGTTTTTCTGTCTTCCTAATCTACTTCTGTTTTACGCTTTAATTTCTTGCCTCTAGCTTATCTCTTTAGGCTTAAGTAATAACCCCATAAGTCATCCTCTTATCTCTTTACCTAAGAATCTGTGGGACTAAATTTCTCCTCTGTTACCGCATCCTTATACCCGTAACTCAGACCATCACAATTTATTGATGGACATTTTATTTTCCAAAACATCCACTGAGTATTTACATATAGGCTTTGTCCTATCCGGCTGTCCTCAGTCATAATCCTATATTCTACATAGCGGGCCCTTAGAAGGACCATTTCCATTAGATTTTGTCATTGTGATGAGTTTTAAACCAGGAGATCACTAGGATTATTTGGCTGTCGAATGGTGACGTTCAGTTCGGTAATGGAAATTATTTTCCAGCTAGCTTAATTTTTAATGTCATACGCTAAATAAATAATATTTTCTATTAATTTCAGCTTTATTAAGAGTATTATTTTCTTCCTTAATTACTCCGTATGTATGCGAGTGCCAATCCTGAAACCTGGACTCGCTTTTCTTTGAGGAAAAATTCCAAGCTGTTCAAATGTATATATTTTGGCTGCGTAAAAAATTGAAATATGTCTGCAATTTTAATGACGGTTCAGACCTTCGTTTCAGGGTAATTAGTGGATGAACGTTAATTCGTATCAAAAAACAGATAGCACAATCGCCGTTCTATATGCAGCGATCTACAACATTTGTCCTATGAATGTTTCTTTCATATCTCATATACGTTAAAATGAGCTGTATTTCTCGATTGAATGTTTTTTTTAACTTTTTACACGTATATGCTATCGTTTGTCACACTTATAGGAAAGATAAAATTATCACATTCAGCATGCACATTGACACGACCAGTGGGCATATGTTAGCCAAATTGTATGATTCCAGTCGTCACATGAATATCAAAATAATAATGTAATATGTGGAAACTGTACCCAAATTTCACCATATTCAGGAATTCTAACTCAATCTAACCCATACATATAGGATATACGAGAAAATATCATACGACCATCCATGTAGAAGACATTGACAAGATTTCTAGGGTGTTACTAAAGGCAATGTGTGGGAATATAGAGCAGTGTCTTAGTTGGAGTATTTATAGTATTGCTGTTTGCATGAAGGAGCTATACCAAGTGAATGAATAGTCGTTTTCTGTGCAATTTTCTTCGCGTCGTACCGTCACAGTGTAATGGTTCACATTACGTTTATTACTATTATTATTATTATTATTTATTATTATTTTTTGTATTCAATTCTATCATTTGATTTCGAAATTTATTAATTATCGCTTGCTCAGTTTCATTGCATTTATTACGTATAATATGTATGTTTGTGTTAGTATTGAGGGAATCTGTATAGTGCGAGATTTGCTGCTTAATATAAGATATTTATTTATTTTTTAAACCAACGTTTAAGATGTTACATTAGATGGTGTAATACTGTTACATTTAGTGTCGAGTCATGGTTCTACCCCATACGTCACTGGTTCATTGTGAAACAGCAGATACTCGGAGGGAGTTTTTAACCTGCCTGAGGCAATTGCCTCTTTGAAGCTTGGTTTGAGTGAGGTCATGGTCTGGTTTAACCATGACATATGCGTAAACGACGTGACAATAAGAATCCATAACAGAGCTGGTATCCTATAGCGGTCAGATGGAAGGAGACTCTCAGTCAGTCGGTCAGTTGGATGGAGAGTCTTGCTCGATGGATAGTTTCAGTCAGATGGTAGCCGGCAGTCATATGAATGGTGAGGCCTCAGTCGGTCGGTCAGTTGAATGGTGAATAAGCAGTTAGTGATCAGATGTATTAGATGTTCGGAGTGTGTTCCGTGTATGTGTTCGTTCGAGTTCTCGTGTCGGTTCGGTGACAGCCGACGATAGAGTCTTCGTAATGTAGACCAACAGTTCGGTGGATTACGTGTAAAGTTGATTGTGCAGTGTGGTTATATTTATAGTCCATGCTATTTCTCGTTAGTGAAGCTAAAAGGATAAATCACCAAATTAGAGTTGCGATAACTACAGCTGATGCCAATTCCAAGGAATACGTCATAATAACACTTAAAGTGTCCAAGGTACTGTAATGTGAACCAGTGAGGGATGAATTTCCTGTACAGATGTCAAATGTCTGGTAGAGAGTATTTTAAAATTTAATGCCAAGAGCTTCAGTCCGTTTTTATTTCAGAGCTTATGTTATCATTTGTTAAGTGCTCCCTAAATCATGGCTACTATGTTCATCTTACCTTCTGCATACTTCGCCGTCGTGCTGCCGTAAACATTCCTACTCGACAAACTGTGCTCCGTCTGCTCACCCGCCTCACCAGCGACTGCGTGCTGTCTCGCCTTCCTCGTCGGCTCTTGATTACGTCACCTGTTTCTCGTATATTCCAGATTACGCTTCGCTCCGCTATATAACTCGCCGCTGCCTTTCCATCGGCGGTCAGGTATTCATTGTGCATGTAAAGCACTGGGAGCAGGAACTCTTTCGCACGGCTGGCCCGTGGCGATTTTTAACATTCTATTCTACGTCACACCATATCATCTTTGTGCAGGGTGAGCAGACTTGTGATTTATGATATCTTAATACTTTCGATTTTCTTCACTACTTAGCCCTTCAGGCCTTAGCATACTTCTTTTTTTAAAGTTTGGCCCATTCTGGGCACTTCATGTCGTTTGTTTAACAAATTCTTCAGACTTGGTCAGAATCGTGTGCAAAAGGACTTGTGCTTCGGCGAACTCTACCATTGACACGGAACTTTGTGTACGCCCTGTGTGTGCGTCATTTTATTAATACGGAAATAGACACAGCAGCCTGATTTTTACCCTCTCTCACCCTCACCTTTCCCTTTAATCCTGCATTCTTTCCCCTCTCCTTGCGTATTTTTTCTTCTGTTCCGTTGACCTCCTTTCTATTTTCACAAATTTTACGTCGTTCTTAATTGTAATAGTGGTCTATACTCTTTGTTAACCTTTTCTCAATTGGTGTATAATTATGGTGCTTTATCTCTTTTAATGTAAAAATATTGTTGTTAGATCCCTTTGGTATTGTCCATAAGATAAGCTATTTCTAGCCATTTCATAATGTGTTTCCTCAGATGTACATATTATGTCTTGTTAATAGGGTTATAATTAGGTCTACTCATAGCCTGATCATCGTCCTTTTAAATTATGTTTCTATTGCCAATATAATTTAGAAAATTCTTGTTACAATCTCAAAATTTATTTTCCCTTGTGGAGTTCCGTGAAAACTTTCGAATTCTTCCTTACGCACCTAATCGTTGTAATTACTGTTATTTTGTTTCATATTTAACAAAGGTGTTCTTGATTGTAAAAATGTTTCCTTCTGGTGGTCTCGTAATACATCTTGTGATTTAAACCTTGTTTTTGGGCTGTTTTCGCTATCCCTGCTTCCCTTCCCCCTTTTCTTTTATGCACTTACCACGGTATACCTCCTGGGTAAAGGTCCAGAAAATAATCTCTGCGCTATTTTGCTGATACCTTAGAATTTATTCTGATTGCTATGCCTCCTTTTTTTTCTATGTCATCTGGTATTTGAACTTGCGAGTACTGTATATGTGCTACGAAAGACTTGGGTGGTGTTTTCATTTGCGCGTGACCTTGGGCTCAGTGCTTTGGCTTTTAGATATACACAGACTTATAACATGGATTTTCTGCATTTTGTATTATCTCATCTATCTACAGATATTATCAATTTTCGTAAACGTAAACGCTAAAAACATAAAATTGACCCTAACACATTTCAGGATCGCAGCAAATCTCACTATGTTATTTCAAAATTTAAGAATTTTGTATAGTATCATGTGCAGTTAATTGTTTTACTTCATGGTAGAACAGGAAAACCCAAATTATAATTGGGAAACAAACGTCAATATCCTTTTCCCAAAACCTATATGTTATGCTGTAAACTCTACACCCTAGAGAGATTAAACACTCTCATTCTATTATTGTTACGTTTATTTGTAGCTGGCGCCCATCATAAATTAAAGTGTTAGTATTTCTGGTTACTGTATGTATAAGTAATCAGGTAATTACAAGGTGAATGCCCAACAGCAGGGAACATTTTATGTGTAAACCCGAAGGTAACTCCAAAGTGACACCACATAGTGCGCTGATCAAGTATTTTATTTCATGGATATTTTAATGTGTTTAGAGTGATAATCACAACAGATAGGCCTAAGCCCTATGGCGACGATGGGATCGGAAAGGGCTAGTATTGGAAAGGAAACGACCATGGCTTTAATTAAGGTACATCCCCGGCATTTTCTTGGTGTAAAAATGGGAAACCACGGGAAACCGTCTTTGCAACTGTCGACAGTGGGGTTCAAACCTACATTCTCCCGAATGCAAGCTTATAGCCAGGAGACGCAAAAGGCGGAGCCACTTGCCTGGTAGGAGTGCAGCTATGATGGGCCCAGTGTACATGAGAAAGGATGACTAACGTAAAGCTGCTAATTACAGGCCAGTCAGCTGTACATGTGCTACGTGTAAATCCTGGAAAAGGCTTTTTTGCAAGTGTATTGTGCCCTATAATGCTTTTGATTCCAGTCGGGCAAATGCTGAATTCGAACCAAGAACGTTATAGTGACCAATACATCCAAGAAAAGATGTATGTACGGCACATGTCCTACCTTGCGGGCGTATCCACAATCTGCAGCTCAGTAGAACATGAATCAGGGTATCTGGGTAGAAATGAGGGCATGAAAGATAACTTAGGTGGATACGAAATGATGCAGGGTAAGAGAAAAATCCTACCAAAAATATCTAACAGAAAACATCGCTGCATTCAAAGTTTTACAATCAGGGATTTATTACATAAAAATACTATTTACAAATATAAGAGCTTTCAAATGTGACTGGGGTAAAGATAATGTTGAGCCGATGATTACCAGTTCACTGCCTTTACGAAACAGCTTTGCTGTAACAAGCATGGTACAATTGTGCAAGTAATGAAATAAAGAGAAAATGGATATCTGCTGAAATACACATCTAACAGTAATCTCCACATCATAAAATTTTACTATGCCTCGTAAGATCGAACCCCGGTGCAAACAAATATAAACACATAATGTACAGTGCCCTGACCCGGTATCGATACCTGGTCCAATGAAGGGCAAGGCGTTGAATAATCATATACAAAAAAAATTTAAAAGGAACACAACCATCTTGTCCAAGGGTCAACATAAAACGGGCAAAGCGTTAAAATAAAGCAGAACAAACAGAACTAAAATCTCTCCCTGCGTCAAAACATCAAGGTCGTCCTTCCCCTCTACACACTCGACAAGCTGCAGACAGCAATATAACCGAGTTTCAAGACTGTGACGTCAGACACAACAACCTTCACCGGCGGTGCACTAGACAGGAGGCTGCCCACACAATTTATGAGCTCAGCTGACTGACTTGTAGTCTGAGTGCAAGGAAACTTCGCTACTCAATGTATCTCGCATAATCTGGCTGCTAAAGCGCTCTCTTAAATACCCATGGGCTACACGCCCTCATCTCAATGCCACAAGCAATACAACAAATCTCATTTCCGCCTCCAACGGGCTCATCCTTAATAATACAAAGGCACAATTCAGTAAGCTATCATCACATAGCCATAATAAGGCACCTCATATGCATCTAATACACTCTTAATCTGTGCTGTGGCTCTCTCATATCAATTCATACAGTCAGCTACACGCACAATGCCCAAATCTCTCAAACATACGGACACGCCCACCCTGTCGGATAAGCTAGGTGAGTTACGGGGTAAATCCTGATCTCAAATACACAACCTACGTCTGCAGAGACATATGCCTAAACGCTACACTATAAACAGTGCCTGCCTGTCAGACTTACCTTACATGACCAAGGGAGTTCTACCTGACCCATGAAGATTACACGTACACTAATATAATACTATCGAAATGAAATATAATCACACCAACAAGGAATATACAATCTACTACCTACACTAATGTAATGGGTTCGAGCTTGAAGCATAGCTGTATATTACCAAGAATTTTCCTACCATAAACTAACCTGTTGGCTGACGGCCCTCCTGTTCCTATCTAAATTTAAATGACATGCTTGAAACAGAATTGGAAAGTTCTGACCTTATCTGATTGATGACATGACGGAGCGGCCCTTCCTGTGGACCACTGAATTTACCACATCATGAGAAACTGCGACGCTTGCAGCAGATACCGGCGGACGACTGGTGACATTCTATCTGGCGTGAATCCTTCTTGCAGCTCCTTAGATGGTTGGAAGATGCCCCCTTCGACGTTGCGCTGATCAGGTACGCCCAACGTTCCTGGATGGATTCCCGATGTCGTGCCGGCTTCAGCTCCCGTTGTGGCTTCCTCGCAATGATTATGTAGAAGCTCGTACTGGCTTGATGCAGGGGTAACTGAAAAAAAATTACTTATTACAAACTGTCCAGACTCGATGCCTGTTTCCACTAATATCGTGCCTCACACGTTACATTGACCAAGTCTTGTTCTGAATTTTATACCTGGTACACTATAGCTTACTTCATCAAACTTGCTAACACTGTTATTTTATTCTTTCACTCGGACAACATGTCGTGGTACCAGAGCTACCCTAAGCCTACATTTATTCTAGCATTACGTCAGTTACAACTTGACCTCACAGAAATATGAAGCTACTAGTTCATCAGTCTATTATAGGCAGTACCTCATCTCACCACAGCAGATCAACACAGGTAATATCAAGAAGTCAGCTGAATATGCGGGTTAACTACTTACTTTCTTGCAGATTCAGTAGTGCTAGTTGTATGTGCAGCTCGAAGATAAAACGTTGTTCTCGGTGCCGACTCGCAGCATGACGACTTCGCTCAAGCAGCCTTACGGTCAGAGAATGAGGCTGACGTGCCAGGCGGACCTGCATTTATAATCAGGTTGGCGTAGCCACGCCGCTTGATCGCGTGTAGGATACCCGCGCCCGCGACTCGAAGTTTTCCCGCACAAAGCACGTCAAGTACCCTACTTAACGGATGCATTTATGAGTACAGCCATGTTGCATATCAAAATTTAGGGTTGCAATTCTTGTATCAGATCCAATGCATCTCTTTCGTAACCAGAGATATTAAATTAATTCCTTCTTCCCTCCGAAGGTTAGTTTGCCGCGATCCGGGGAGCGTCCCCGGTCTCCATTAAGAGGCTACGCTTGGGCCATAAATCCCTGTAATGAGTCTCTGGAGTTTTTCATAATGATGCTCTAGCTCTCTTCCCACGAGAACGCTTCTTCTGGAATCTTTTATGAAATAAACTATAAGAGAATGACTTCCTTGGTGGCCTCAGGTAATCCCAACATCGAATACTAAAATCCATACTATTGGTCCATGAACTGTATGGTTCAGTATATTAAACACTTTTCCCAAAGTACTAACTGGTTTGACAGAAGCCGGATTCAATTTCAGAAATGTTGTTCTGGTGAAGCTCAACTTGTAGGATTCCAGCAAGATATCGCTGATTCAGTAGGTTGAAAGACTGTATTGCTGTTCAGTTACCCAAGGCTTTAGATAGGGTAGATTATGGGAGACTGGTGACAGAAATGAAGGCTGATGGCTTAGACAAAGGAGTGGTTGGATAGCTGGCTACATTTCTAGAAAATACAAGGTGTGTATAAATATTATGTTGAATGGACCTATATCACAAACACAACGTGTGGTAACACTGCGTGCATCGCATATGAATAGAGATACATCTCGAGAAGCACCGCATGGTGTTGAACACGCGTAGCTGATGCGGATAACAGTAGTTTGCTGCATCCAGTCGAACGTAGTGCGTGTGACACTCGTACAATGTAACAACCCATAAACATCGAGTTTTATTACAAACTGCGAAAAGTGGCGGCAGAGGCGCATGTGCTGTTGGTGCAATTGTGCGGAACAGAAGCCGTAAGCAGAAAACGTTTTTACAACTGGTTCAAAGGCTTTCGGGATGGACAGGTAACTCTTGATGTTTCGCCATGTCGGGGTCGAATAACAACAAGCAGAAGTGCATAAAAACAACGAGCAAGTGGGGCAGATACTGACGCAAAATCGGCGGCCGTCTCTGAGAAGGATACCAGAGGAATTGGCAAGAACGGTGTGAACACAACAAATTGTATTGTATCACGAGCTGCCTATCCAAGTCAGTAAAGGTGTTCTCGATTCAGTTGGAGATCTCGGAAGAACGTGGGTTCCATTCCCCGTCATGAAAATGTGATTCCAGTCATTCGACCAGGTCAGAAATGGAATGAATGAAGCCCTCATCTAGTGGCGAGGATAGGAATTTTGCCGGCTGACAAAGCTTGTCGCACTCCTCTGGGGTAATGATTAATGACTGACAGATGAAATGAAATTATACTGGAGAGTGCTTCTGGAATGAGAGATCACAGAGAAAACCGTAGTAAACTGAGAACATACTATCCCGCCTTAGCTTTGTCCAGCACAATCTCACTTGGAGTGACCAGGATTTGAACTACGGACCCCAGTATTGAGAGGCCGATGCGCAAAACGAGATTTCCACTTCCAGAAGTATGTATGGCCCTGAGATTCATTTAGCCTACACCAAAATTGTGTACTCTATCCTACTCAGTGGGCAGGTTACAGACTAATACAATACTTTCTTTTGTACTTCTCCAACGACCTTCATGGCTTGTACGTAGATCGCTTGGATTTACTTTACTTTGCTATACTATAATACCACCCTGGAAGAATACCAACCCGAAGTACTTAACTTCAAATGTCCCAGCTGTTCAAGCTCTGCATACTTACGAGGCATTCATTCTTCTTGATTTTTTTTTTTTTTTTTTTTTTTTGCTAGTTGCTTTACGTCGCACCGACACAGATAGGTCTTATGGCGACGATGGGACAGGAAAGGGTTAGGAATGGGAAGGAAGCGGCCGTGGCCTTAAATAAGGTACAGCCCCAGCATTTGCCTGGTGTGAAAATGGGAAACCACGGAAAACCATTTTCAGGGCTGCCGACAGTGGGGTTCGAACCTACTATCTCCCGAATACTGGATACTGGCCGCACTTAAGCGACTGCAGCTATCGAGCTCGGTGAATTTCTTTCTTTTCAGTTGGCATCACACGAGTCAGCACCGTCAAAGGTAGTTGCAGTTTTGAAAGGAGGAAGGAACTCGATACAGCGTTCCATACCTTACGATGTCGTCATGCAAGCGATCAGTGGTGACACATTTAATGTTCGCTCAACAGAGATTCGTTTCTCTGTCCGCTGGTAAAGTAAACCGGAATGCCGAAATTGATACAGAGGCAGCTTAAATGTCTGAGACCGGGCGAGTTGGCCGTGCGGTTAGGGGCGCGCGGCTGTGAGCTTACAACCGGGAGATAGTGGGTTCGAATCTCACCGTCGGCAGCCTTGAAGATGGTTTTCCGTGGTTTCACATTTTCACACCAGGCAAATGCTGGGGCTGTACCTTACTGAAGACCACGGCTGCTTCCTTCCAACTCCTAGGCATTTCCTATCCCATCATCGCCATAAGACCTATCTGTGTCGGTGCGACGAAAAGCCACTAGCAAAGAAAGAAGTCTTAGAATCAAAATACCTGCACATGATAGCTGAGGTCATGCAATTCACATGGTAGGAAGCTCGTCATAAAGTAAAACCTCCCACATTATTTGCCCACATATTCTGAAATTTCAAGGCACAGTTGTTATTATTATTAATATTACTATTATTATTATTATTATTATTATTATTATTATTATTATTATTATTATTATTATTATTATTATTATTATTATTAATCAAGTTATTGGTTTTTACGTGCCAGTAAAACTACCGACACGAGGCTGACGTATGTAAGCACCTATAAATACCACCGGACTGGGCTAGCATCGAACCTGCCAAGCTGGCGTCAGAAGGCCAGCGGATCAACCGTCTGAATCACTCAGCCTAACATTTTAGAATTTAGGTTTCTCGAAGGATATTTGTAATCCCACCTTTTCTGCACTTTCTTTATCTCCAGCTGTTTAACGGCAGTCTCCTCATCCTCTGTTACTATCGCCAGATCATCTGCAAAAGCGAGGTGCGGTATGCAGAGGTTATCTTTGGGAAAGCCCAGTCGGATTGGCTTCCAAAATTCACATTTCTTGAGTTCTTTCTTCTATTCTTCCAAAACTTTGTCTAGGACGACGTTGAACAGAATAGGAAACAGCCCATCACAATGCCTCACGTCTGTTTGAATGTCAAGGGGTTCTGAGATTTCCCCCATAAACTTCACTTTAAATTTCGTGCCAGTCAGTGTTTATTTTATGAGTTCCCAAGTTTTAGGATCTAGTCCCCTCTCTTCTAGAATTAGGAACAGTGAGAGACTGTCGATCTTATCGTAAGCATTTTTGAAATCTCAAATGTTCATAAGAGGGTTTTTTTGTCTGAGAGCTCGCATTTTGAGTATAGTTTTGAAGTTAAAAATGTATTCGTGGCACGATCTATTTGGTCTGAATCCCGTTTGATATTCAGCTAATTAGGTTTCTAATTGTTTATGAGTTATTTGCAAGAGACATGCTGATGAAGTTTTGTAGTTGACAGATACAAGAGCAATCCCTCTATAATTATTTATATCTGATTTGTCACCTTTTTTATGTAGTGGATGAATTAGAGCAATTTTCCAGTCATCAGGGAGCTTTTCATTTTGCCAAATGTTGATAATTATTGTGTAATTTCCTTGAGTGAGTCTGGGGATAAATTCTACAAGAGTTCAGCTACAATTCTGTCCTCCTCTGATACTTTGTGTTTTTTAGTTTCTTAATATGTGAACAAATTTCTTTCTGTGTTTGTGGTAGCGAATTTTCTAATGTGATTTCTGACTGTTTTCTCGGGAAACTCTCTGTAGGTTCTCTACAATTTCTTCAATTGTTAAGGCAAATTTACCATATTGTTTCCGAAAGCAAAGGTTCTGTAGAGAAAACCCTTTAATTTTGTTCGCGAAGGTCTTGTGTTGTAATTTCTGAAATCGTCTTCAAATGAATTCAGTTGATCGTTGACATATTTCCGTTTGAGATTTTAGATGCTTGTTTTCTTCTGTGTTTCTTCAGATTTGTTGCAATTTTAGTCTTGAAATGCCTTTTTCCTTTCTTCTAGAGCGCTCTCACATTCTTGATTCCACCAGGGGTGTTTTGGTTTCTTGTGAAAAGAGATGAGATCTTTCGCCTTTTTGTTGATCTATGTCTAAAATCTCTCTCAATTCTCTGCGGGATGTTCTTCCCTTTCTTCTGTTATTTTGGAGTCTCTGATTTTGTGTAGATCAAATTTTGGGATCACCGGTGTTTTTCTGTTGAATTTTCTTTTGGGTGTGAATTTAATTTTGATCCTGGTTAAATGATGATCCGAATCGATGTTAGCACCTCTGCGCACATGCACATCGTGAATTTCCTTTTGGTAATCGTATGATATTGCTACATGATCAATCTGGAATTCTCCTAAATGGCGGATGGGTGATCACCATGTTCTTTTGCTTTTTGTTATTTTTCTAGAGTGAAGTTGACATAATTTTCAAGATGTTTTGCTGATATAACCCAGTGAAACGTGTGCTATTCTTATTGGCGAAACTGTGTGCCATATAGTCTCCCACTGTCTTCTTGTATTTACGTTCCCTACTAATTTCTGCATTGAAATCACCGAGTAGAAATTATCACATCATCTTTTGGTATTATTATTATTATTATTATTATTATTATTATTATTATTATTATTATTATTATTATTATTATTATTATTATTATTATTATTATTATTATTATAGGGTTCGTAGGGGTAGCGTACCTGACTCTTACTCGGAGGTTCCGTATTCAATTCTCGACCAGGTCAAGGAGTTTTACCTAGATCTGAGGGCCTACGTGATTACAATTGACCTATATGATGCTGAGATTGTGGCCCCGGTCTAGAAAGCTGAAAATAACAGTCGAGAGAATTCGTATTGGCGACCATATGGCACCTCGCAATCTGCAGGCCTTTGCGCAGAGCAGTGTTCTCTTGCTAGAGCCCATGACCCAACGGGGCTGTTGCGACATGGGGTTCCTTTTTATTATTATTATTATTATTATTATTATTATTATTATTATTATTATTATTATTATTATTATTATTATTATTATTGTCCGACTCATTGGCGGAATAGTCAGTGTTGAGGCCTTGGGTTCAGAGGGTCCCGAGTTCGATCCGACCGGATGGGGATTTTAATCGCATCTGATTAATTATTCTGGCACGGGCACGAGGTCTTTGTTTGTCCCAACACTTCTTCTTCATATTCAGAGAACACTCTACATTACCAACTACCACAGAAACATACAATAGTGATCACAGCCCTCCATTCAGGATTGGCGTCAGGAAGGGCATCCGATAGAGAAACAGGGGAAAATCCACTTGTGAGATACAGTTCGCACCCGTGATCACACAGCTGTGGGAACAGCAGTAGCAGAAGAAGAACAAGCTTCTTCTTCTTCTTCTTCTTCTTCTTCTTCTTCTTCTTCTTCTTCTTCTTTTTCTCCTTCTTATATTTATTATTATTATTATTATTATTATTATTATTATTATTATTATTATTATTATTATTATTATTATTATTATTATTATTTATTCGCTCGACCCATCTAGGACCACGTGATGTCCTGTTACATTTGGTAGTGAAGTTTGTTTTCTTTTGAGTCCAGAATTTCCTCATTCTTTCTGAGTAGGCCTGCTTGCCTTCCTCTGTCCAAGGGACACCGCGTCTTCTGTTCGATTGTTCGTCTCGGTTTATCCCGTTCGTCACTATCTTTTTTTTTCGGATAAGACCTCAGTCAAAGGCGTCTTCGGGTTTGATCTGTAGCACTTGAAGGACTTCTTTGGATTTTCTAAACCAAGGCACCTTGGTTTTAGATTTTGAGTCAAATTTTTAACCCATTACAGTATTATTATTATGTCCAACTCGTTGGTTGAATGGTCAGCGTATTGTCCTTCAGTTAAGAGCGTCCCGGGTTCGATTCCCGGCACGGTCGGGAATTTTAACCTTAATTGGTTAATTTCGCTGGCAGGGGGCTGAGTGTCAAATCAAAAAAAAAAAGACCTGCACCTGGCGAGCCGAACTTGTCCTCGGAGACTCCCAGCACTAAAAGCCATACGTCATTTCATTTCATTTCATTTTCATTATTATTATTATTATTATTATTATTATTATTATTAATCATAATACATTAGTTTCTAAAACGTTGAGGAACTACCTAAATAATAAACAATGAAAGCAAATAGAAACATCTTCACATTGTTTCCACCTTCATTGTGTATTTCCTATCACAGCGTCGTTAAAGCATATTTGCTTGCACTGGGTAAACTGGAAAGGATTCATAAATTCTGAGGGGACCAGCGCGTGCCTGCGCAACTTGCACCAGGTTTATAGATCGAAATTAAAATCACGCCAGCGGGCAGAAAATGATAAATACACACAGAGAGCGACAGTTTGATAGATAATTCCAATTACCTGGCGCTAATCATTCTGTAGCTATTCATCAAGAACAAGCTTCTCGTAATAACCAATTTAAATAATATTTCATTACATTTCTAATTCAACTAAATCAATTCCAGGCAGTCTTGGTCAACATGGAAAACAATTCGAAAACAGATAAAGCATGTGCGATTTATTGTGATAAACGTAATATGGAACTTTGTAATCGACATCAAATATTTTTAGAGTTCCACAATAGTCGGCACAACATTCCTATTACAGGCAATTACCCTCTGTAACTGTGGCGGGCATGTAAATTTGGTTCCGTACTATAAATGGATTAAGTATAGCAAAGATAAATATTGTGTTTACCTTTTGGTGGGCGGAGTAAGTGAATTGCGGCACTCAGTACGCAAACAATATAGAGGAATGGTACACATATATACAAAATACGAGGAAATATTCTAGGCTGCCATATAGTCTGTTTATATTGTTATTATATCCTCCTCATTCTTTCTACTCTTTTATGAGGTATATCAGAAGGCTCTGTCAATATCCGGACAATTTCTCTCTGACATTCCTTCGATATTTAAATTCTCCCCTTATTTATGTATTACTGGTAGTGTCGGCATCTAAGATCGCGTGTTCGAACCCAGTAGCGGCGGAAGAAAGTCAGTTCGGCATTCCATGTCGTACGATGTCAGTGTGTAGAATATCTGTGACAACACACTCCGTGTTGACCGAACGAAATTACAACTCTGCAATAGATCTTCTTATAGCCCGACTCCTAACGGTCAGCCCTCGGTTCAGTGGCTCATTCCAGGCTGGAGTAGGGGATTTTAGTCGCACCAGGTTAACTTCTGTGGCTCGAAGATTTTTAAACTCTTAATAAGACTCAACACTATCAACCACCACAGAAACATGCAATAGTGAACACATCCCTCGACACAGGGTTGGCGTCAGTAAGGAAATCCACCGAGCGAGCTGGCCGTGTGGTTAAGGTCGCGTAGCTGTGAGCTTGCATTCGGGAGATAATGGGTTCGAACCCCACAGTAGGCAGCCTTGGGGATGGTTTTCTGCGGTTTCCCGCTTTCACACCAGCCGCATGGGGCTGTACCTTAATTAAGGGCATGTTCACGTCCTTCCTTCCTTCTTTCCTTCCTCCCTTCCTTCCTTCCTTCCTTTCTTTCTTTCTTCCTTCCTTCCTTCCTCCCTTTCTTCCTTCCTTCCTTCCTTCCTTCCATCCTTCCTTCCTCCCTTTCTTTCTTCCTTCCTGCTCCTGGCCCTTTCCTATCCCACAGTCGCCATAAGCCCTATGTGGTCGGTGCGATGCAAAGCAAATTGTAAAATACGCACTGCTTCATCCAATGATTTAATTTCTAACTTAGTCCTTCTCTCTTCATTCCGAGTTGCCATAAAACACATGACATTCATATCCTTAGCATACCCGGTCACAAGCCCTCATCATATGGAAATTCCTTCACAGGTATTGCAACTCGAGAATGGAACAAGCTGCCTAAGGGCATCAGAGGGGATATCAGTATCCAAGAAATTTAAAAGGGCATGCACAACATATCTGATGGAAAGATACAAATAGCAGAACAGCAGGACATAATCACTTTCCTTCCTACTTCCTCGTCCTCTTTTTTAACCTTCTTCCTCCCGTCTACTTCTCCCATCCCCTGTACCTTTCCCAACTTGGATGGAAACTCACAGAACAAGAGTTATATTTTACAGATAATTCAAATTTTTTATTAATTCTCTTTTTGTTTTTACAACTTTATTGTTTACTGATATCGTCAAAACTGTACTCCTGTTCTGTATTATTGTGCTCCTTCCCCTTGACTTTTGTCATTTTAATGTACAAGTATTTACTGTTAGCTATAGTTCTACATAGTTTAAGTTAATGATAGGTTACTTTTTAATAATAGATAATTAGTTTTCTACCGAATTTTGATGCTGGTTAAGTGTAAGACAGGGACAGCTGTCCCTAACTTTGCCAGGATAAATAAATTATCTATCTATCTATCTAGGGGCTGCCTGGCCGAGGTGCTCGGTTCGCCCGGAAGGACGTCGTAAATTTAAGAAACGAGATTTCCACTTCCGGAGGAGCATATGGCCCTGAGGTTCACTCAGCCTAAACCAAAAATGAGTACCAGGTTAATTCCTTGGGGCAAAGGCGGCCGGGCGTAGAACTAACCACTCTACCCCATCACGTGCAGCAGTTAACAATGGTGGAAGCCTTTACCTTCCACTCCTCCAAGGGCCTTCATGGCCTGTACAGAGGTGACTTTGTCTTTTATCTATCTATCTATCTATCCAACTATGCATTTATTTATTATTGCAAGTTTATACGGCGTGTTGTTTCTGTCTAAAGTAAATCTTCCGAAAATAAATAAATATTTGACGTTAATAAAGTAACATTACTATAATATTACGATACTATTATCAATCGAATAATTGGAAGAGACACAACTGTTTCTATTGCTTTTGTGCAGTTGATTATTAAAGTGAATTTATTCAACCGTTGCTGCAATACTGAGCAGCTAGTGTCAAGTCCCACCGTAGCTGAAGCGAGTCTTGTGATCGTGTGTGTTCACGTCTAAACGAATTACAGTTTTGATAGAACTCCAGGTTGCTGCACATAGACGGGGAGGGAGGACATGGGACTTTAAAAGCTAATCTGCTAAATCAATCCCGTAATTAAGTTTTGAGTTGACGGAGTCCATTTTCAACCTGTTACTATCCCTACAAGCGTAATCCATTTTTCATTTCCGTAGTCTTTACCAGCCATACCGTGCTTCTGTTACTGGCAGGCATTTCATCCGGAAGAAGGGCAAAGGATAAAAAGTGTTAATTGTTAGCGGAGCCGAGGAGCTGTAACGGAGCAAATGGCCGCCATTTAACAGGCGTGCAACTTTGACTTTTACGTTCGAGTTTCAAGAGAGACTGGCCTTAGAATAAGGCTCTCGCAGGATAAAACAAACTGCACGCCACTTAGAAACTTAGTTCATTGCTTCCACAATAAAAGGTTGCCACTTTCTAAACTTCTGCGACAGTTCAACACGTGGTTCACTACACACCAGATTAAATGTGCAGCATTTCATCATTTTGAGCATCATATGTATTTAATTTTCAACACATGTGTGCTTAATCAATGTAGATATTTTTTTTTTGCTAGTGGCTTTATGTCGCACCGACACAGATAGGTCTTATGGAGACGATGCAATAGGAAAGATCTAGGAGTTGGAAGGAAGCGGCCGTGGCCTTAATTAAGGTACCGGCCCAACATTTGCCTGGTATGAAAATGGGGGAAACCCCGGAAAATCACCTTCAGAGCTGCCGACAGTGGGATTCGAACCCACTGTCTCCTGTATTCTTATTCTTATTCTTCTTGTCCGTTTCACCCTCTTTGGGGTACGATAGATCTATCAATGGTCAATGAGTCGTGTTTTCCTGTACTCCCAGTACTTTTTCATCCTTTCAGATCTCGCCTTCATCTCTTCTTCAGAAACTTTGTATAGTCGTTTGGGCTTCACCCTGTCCTGAAATCTCTTTATTTTATCTTTTGTTATTTTCTTCGCAGATCCATCTACAAGCATCTCTTCTGTAATTTGGAACTCTCGTAGGTCCTTCTCAGTTTCCTTAAACCAGTTCGGCTTGGTTTTCTTATTACGGAAATAGTCGAAAATCCTTTTAGTTATCCTTCTCGGGTCAATTCTTAGGATGTGGCCATAGAAGTCAATTCTCCTTTTCCTTATTGTGTCGAATATTATTATTATTATTATTATTATTATTATTATTATTATTATTATTATTATTATTATTATTATTATTACGGGGTTACCCGTGGAGCAGCAGAGGTGAAAGAAGGTGCCGGGGTGAATGGGTCTAACTACAATGTCACGAATTGATTTAAAACTTTAACAAAGGTTATATTTCTTTAGAATGTCAGAAATCAACAAATAACAATGTAACAGGTACAAGTAGCAATTCATAAACGAGTTTAGGAAAGACAAAATTGGTGGTATAATAGATCTTGAACTTCAAGCCTTCACTTTACGGTTCCTGAGCTCCTACCTCAAATTTACCAAAACAAAATTTACACAAGGGCAGAAATCCCTCCATACATGGAGCGCTTGTTCCCAACTCACAATATCAAGCCTCCCAGAGGCACTTTTACAATAGAAAAGAGCTGTCGTGCTCCCAGTATTCCATGACTATTCAAGGCGATATCAGAAAATTACAATCACTTGCCATCAAGGCACAACTTACAAAATTTGAAACAGGGGTATCAAGTACCTAACCTATTGGGACATAGCGGAAAAGAACAGGTTAAGTAAATGGACTGAAACACAAATTGAATGGAGGCGTGTACTTGCACTCCTAAATATGCATTCTTAAAACCTAAGGGGCACTAGGCCGATGAAACAGGGGCTATTTCCAAACTATGGAAGTGACTCATATAAGAATAAATTAAGACTTTACGAGAAGGAAGAAAACCAGTTACAAAACGTAGTCACCACAAACCAATATGAAGGGGAGCTCGAGAGGGTACACCACTCTCTATCCCCGATTTACAGTTAAATATTTTATGCAGTTATTACATAAGCCGGCAAGAAATTACTTTTTCAGAAAAGTAGGTTACATAGTTAAAGTTTCGGACCTCTCCCTCGGCTTAAACTGCAGAGCTAGCAAGAAATAAAGATGTTAATTGGCCATTATCTTGCTGAAGAACTGCTGCCTGATGAAAGAGGCGCCTCCCGCCCACTGCTTGACACACACACTAAGTTAGATGACGATCAAATGGCCAAGAGACGTGAAAACACACAGTTTATAAACCCTCGGGGAAGGTTCGAGACCTTTCACGAATAATCAAGACACACTCATAGGATTTTATTGGTTAACATCAAAAGTGACACTCAGAATCGAGGAAGAAGCCTGTGATAGGCGGAAAATTAATTACAGAAATTCGTGATAGGCTAAATTCAAAACTGGCGGAAAGAAAAGATCAATATTGCCAACCCAAAAATGAATGAACATAGTAAAATAATAACTTATGAATACAAAACTTCTTCAAAAACTTCTTCCACTTCGCACCAGGGTGCATGATCATAGTTTATTAGCAGTGACATCTGTTGAAAAGAGTCCAAACTTCTTGATGAAGGGCAAACAAAACAAGTAGAAATTCACACAGTACAGGAAACTTCAAAATAACAAAATTTCATTAGATTTCTGTAGTGACATCTTCCAAGTAAAGGTTTAAGTAGGTCTAGTTTTAAGTTCACGATATCTCCAGAAGAGGAGTTCTTCTAGACGCAAACTTTAAATGTGCGGCGTAGAGGTGTATCTTCCGATTATTATTATTATTATTATTATTGTGGACTTTTATGCCCTTCAAAGCTCCATGAATGAACTATGCTCCACTACAAACAATTATTTGCAACTAGCTCCAAGATCTCGCTCAGTTCTCTAACTCTTATCTTTAAATAGCGAACAGGTGCGTTGCAACACGGCCAGTTATGGTTGCTAGCTCTAAACTCGGGAGAGAGAGGCAGTTTCGAATATCCCGTCAGTCGTCCTTGAAATAGTTTTCCATTGTTCCTTATTTCACCTCAAAGAAAATGCCGGGATGGTGCCGTTCTGAACGCTACGACTGCTTCCTTACCATTCCTAGCCAAGTACAATTACACCAACACACATAAAAAGCAACATCACACAGCGGTACATGTAGCTCAACTCCATGGCGTGCACCGACAAAGCAGCTGCAGAACTGAGAACAAGTCTTCGGACACGTCCAGCACTAAAAGTACTGAACGCTTAAAAATGCTTTAGACCATTTAAAACAAGTATAATGATCGCTGTGTTAGCCTACCTCTGCCTTCCTTAACCTTCATGGCTAAGTCCATTATTATCCTACGTAACTACCCTCCTCCATTCATCTCCCACGACCCCACCACCTAAGGCGGTTTATATGGACTGCTACCGAACAAATGGCTCCTTGGTTGGAGTCACATAGCTATTAGTTTGTATTCGGGAGGTAGTGGGTTCGAGTCTCACAATCGACAGCCATGAAGATGGTAGGCGCGGAATTTAAAATCTATTTGACGAGTTTCAACCAGATAGGCGTTGATTTTAAACTTGGGGTGCTGACGCAGCATGCCACGTGACCATGACGTCACGACCACGTGGTATTGTTTGCAAACAAAGCCACGTGCTTTTTTGAGAGCTGTCATCTTGACGGACCCTAACCTTACTTTTAAGACAATAGAGCATCCTTAATCTCACTAATACTATCTTCACGACGCTAAACCTCATTGCTGCCATCTTGTGCACCGTCGTAGCGTGGAATTTATAATCCATGTACTTTTTGACAGCTGCCATCTTTAACCACGTGGGCGCAGAATTGTAAACAGCAGAATATCGCAAACTTCAGTGCTGGCATATTGACGGGGCTAAACCTCACTGTTGTCACCTTACGCATCTGGTAGCGGACAATTTAAAATCCACTTAATCTTAACTCAGTACAATGTTCCTCTGTGAGCCACGACATGCAGTCGACGCACACTGCTGTCATTAGTAATTTAACGCTTATTTCCGGTCGCGAGTCAGCAAGCTCGCTGCATGCAAATATTTACTTTGAATTTTCTGTGTGTGTTACATGCAGATCTGTTCTTTTCCATTTTCAGGTAAGTGTGTGCGTTTCTACTAGAGCTCTGCATTTGGAAGAAAACAACCGCTCGAGCATTGCCCACTTCGTGCCGCTGCTCGACGGCTGGGAAAAGCCCACGCTGCGATAAGGCTGTGGCCGTCTGATGGACCATGTGGCCGGTCGTCCTTCACCTCTCGGTGATCAGTGGAACTGTCGAGCACTGCCGGGCGCTCGAGTGTAATCATAATCCCGGTCGGTGACAGTAAAACCGCCGCGCGCTCAACAGTGCAGAATGCATTAGACATCATGTGTAAAACCAGTTGGTGACTCTGCTTTGAGCAGTGCAGACAGCGTTATGGATCAACCAAGTATAAGTCGTAAACGCTGCATTCTAGAAACGAAGAGAAGTATTCTGGAGAGAATCAGGAGCGGCTCGTTAGTCCTGAAGAAGAAAGACATGTCGGAAGAGGTGGCGAAGGGTGAAGCTTGAAAATCGTTTGCACTTGTAGTGGATCCTGTCACGCAGGCTTCTTCTGGGTTCGTGCAGTGTGCCATATGTGATACTGTACTTTCTTACCAGCCAACCACAACAGGTATAATTTGGCGCTGCAAAAGTAACTGCGGATCAGAATTCCACCGAACACGTGCAGTAGCAAGGAGCATAAAGAAAGTTGGTGTTTATAAGTTGGTCGATATGAGTGGAATAGATATGCTACCGTTAAATACTTGTAGTAAGATTGGCTTCAAGAATTATTCGCAAGAGCTCATCAATGTTGACGCCACTTATGACAAAGTCAATAATAGAAGATGTTCTTCCGCACTCTACCACTGTATCACGGCATATTAAAAAAAAGGCCGAAAAAATACGGGCGACAATGGTGCCCAAGCTAATATGTGCCATAAAGAACAAAATGTGCGCTTTAGACGCTGATCTGTGGTCTGATAACTACAAGGAGAGAAATTTTTTGACTCTGACATCGCATTATGTTAACGATGAGTGGCAGCTAGAAACGCTTGTTTTGCTAACAACTGAGTTTGCGGACATACCTAAGACAGGAGAGAACATTCGGCACGAAATCGAAGAGCGGTTGCTTGAGTTAGCAATTAACAAGAATGATCTTACAAAATGTTGCTTTGTCACCGACCAAGGAGCTAATATGAAGAAGGCACTTGAATCTTACGACCGTTTGCCTTGCTTTGATCACTGCCTGATGACTGCGCTTCGTCACACATGTTAAGAGACGTTTTTAGAAGATGAAACTCCTGAAATCCTGTCGTGTCTGCTATCAGCAAGAGCTATAGTAGGCTATTTGAAGAGATCGGGTCACTCGGGGCGTCTGCAGCACTCTATGAAGCAAGAAGCCGTAACGCGGTGGAACAGTATACTGTTAATGCTCAATTCCATCATAAGTTTAATTGACGATATTCGAGATCTATTAGAATCCCGTGGGCAATCGAAACTCTTAGAAACTTTCCATGAAGAGTGCATACGAGAAGTTATCGCTTTTCTAACCCCCTTTAAAGAAGCGAATTTGGATTTGGAAAGTGTAACAAGGCTGGAACGTGTGCTGCCGTGGTACACGCGTCTGTTACATTATTGTGAACCAGAAGAGAGTTACAACGAAGTAAGAAATATTTTTATAAGTTACGATCGTTTATAAACCTGCTGAATTATCGGAATTTAATTATGTATATATTGTTTATCATTTTCAGTGCATGGCGAAAATAAAAACGGGAGCAGCGTATTTCAACAGAGAGAAGTGCAAATTGGAGGCTATCCGTTACAAAGCCACGGTTCTATGGCCATCACAACATCATTTGAAGAAAGTCACAGCAGAAGAAAAGCAGGTCGCGTATGCTGAAGCTCGACGATTGTGCTCGCAAATGTGCCTGTAAATGGTAAGGTCGAATCACTGAAAAAAAAATAGTAAACGAATGTTTCTGTATAGGCTTTTGGGCTTATGCCGTGTCAAGAAAATAAGGCATAAGCCCAAAAGCCTATACAGTATCATCTCTTCAAGTACGGCCCGGGAAATCATTAATGACAACAAAACGAATGTTTGTTTGTCTAATCTTCCACCTTTCGTTAGATAAGCAATTATGCCGTCTAAAATGTACAATATTTGGGAAGGGTTTCGCAACCTAAATATTCCACAATGCGTTTCGATGTAATTTTTGCGACATATATAGGAATTCGCTGGAAATATAGCTTTTAGTAACCAGTATCCTAACTTTTATACATATTTAAAGGTGACATGAATGCATTACGGATGTTTTGTTCGTTTTTAGAGCCCATTCAAGCAAACAGTGACCAAGTTCTTCCCATGAAAAAGTCCAAGGTGGACTGGAGTTCGGATGAGGACGACGAAGATGGACACACAAATACTACTAATGATCTCGACAGGTACCTTTCGCTCTCCAAATCTGACTGTAACTGTGCCGAATGCCACATTTCGAAGTGGTGGAAAACGCATGCGGAGTTATTTCCAAGGCTGTCGGTAGTAGTCAGAAGAGTTCTCTGCATTCCTGCCACTAGTGCTGCCAGCGAGAGAAATTTTAGCCAGGCCGGTCACCTGCTGTCCAGCAAAAGATCGTGCTTGGAATCAAAGTGGATGATCTCTTATTGATCCATCACAATTTCGTAAGTATTCTGAACATACCACGTAATCACAAGAAAGGAAACATTCCTCAAACGCTATGAATGTATGATTCTACTTTCATTTACTTCACAGGAAGAAGTGCAAACCTCCAGCTGTAGTAGTAGCAGCTCCAGGAAAACAAATGAATCCTGTGCATCAGGCAGCACCAATGACGAAAAACGAATTGTATAGTTATGATTCACATATAACTTTATTTACAGTACCACTTTCACTTTGTAAATTAACGCTTGTAAAAAGAAAATTGATGAGTATTTGTTTAAAAACAATCCTGCATTTCTTCTTGATCCTGCATTTGGTATTAGTACAGTGTATATATGGCCGAGTCTGGAGATAGGCTACACATAACCCACTATTACTGTGTCCCCGTTTATCTAGCGAATGGAACAAAATACTATATGAAGACATTACAGTTCATAACGTTACAATTATTAGATACATTATCACCTCAAAGACGAATATCCAATAGTCTGCAACATATTAACTCACTTCAAATGTAACATATACAACTGTAATATTTAGGTTATAGAACTGATAGTAAAAAACGAAAGACATTCGTAAGAGAAATAGGTGAGGATTAATGTAAAGTAGTGGCCTATGATCTCGAGTCCGGCGAAGCGCAGCTCGCTGACTGGCTAGCACTGAGCCCGCCGGTTACTGGCGACCGACCGAGCGTTTGGCGCGCTCGGCCAGTCGCTGATGATCGGCAGCCCGCAACCGGCTGCACAGGACGCTCGGCGACATACTCCCGAGAGCCAGAGAGGCGAGCGGTATTCGCCGGTAAAAATCAGAGATAATGCAGACCTCTAGTTTCTACTGTGCAGTGCTAATAATTTACACGTCAACGTCTCGAAAACTGGATGCATCTTGTTTAGTTTTACCATGCAGAGTAATAGTAAGCAGTGATTATTGTGTTGCCGTTTATGCACATGCTACTGCATATAGCTATCAGCTTGGAGCGGGCAGGTTCGAACCGCACCAGGCAAATAATGGAAGATGTGTTTTAGCTGTAATCAACTTTAAACTGTAGGGTTGGCGACGTGTTAGCCTCCAGATCGTAAGATAGTCGGTTCAAACTGTAATGTTAATCGTAGTAGTAGTGATTATTGTTTTAGGAGACATGTAGCGTTTAATTCTATATCTCGTAGATCGATTTTAAATATAGTGTGTTCTAAACATCTGATGTAAGTGTCGATACCGTCCTACTATGTAGCTTGAGGTTCGATTCGTAGTATCATGTAGCTTGTGCGCGCTAACCGTATCAATAGTAGTGATTATTGTTTTATAAGAAAGAGTGCATCTATCCTATATTTCTATCGTTCTACTGACTTGGAGTTGCCCTTCTGTCAATGATTACAGCGTTATCGTTGCACAATTAAGTAATTACGTGTTCGATTCCTGGGATTACAAGAAGATAGGCTGTTGTGATGTTTTTATATTCAAATACGAATAACAATAGAAGATATAGTTGCAGAAAGTCGTATTGTCTTGCGTTATTTTATCTGTATAGTAGTGATTATTGATTTAAGAGGAAGTAGATCAATTTGTGTCCCCCTAGGATCTAACTTCAAATCGTATAATTTTTTTCTTTCTTTATGGTGTTTGCGATAAGAGAACAGGGATTGAATCTATTGTAACTAAACCAAAGTTCGAAATCTATACAGATTTTTTATTTCTGTTTCATGAGTTCGAATCCGCAAAATCCATTTCCTTAGGACAAAATTATCCTCTACTATGCAGTAATCATTTTATCTTCAGTCCTTAAGAAGAAGTATGTCGGGTGGTGATATACAACATTTGCAATTCAATGTGTGAGCGCTGATTGCATAGAAGTGCGTTTGTATCAACAGAAACATTAATCTCATAATATTTTAACACCAATTGTAAACATGTTTTGTCTTGTTCTACAATCAATTCTAGTGTATTCTAATTGTAACTTGTCTTGACGAATAGAAACTGTAGCGATATAAGTTTTCTGTTTAATAGTCAACATGTTTTGTCATACATACAGCATGTCAATTCTATATTTTTACAATTGCATACTGTAACTAGATTGAACGAACAAAGGTATACCCTGCTAACCAGTAAACATGTTCTCAACACATGTTGTAAGTAACGACATCAAGTATCGTGTTCCATTCTAGTCTTGTTATGTTTTAATCACTTATTTTGTGTACTGAACACATTAATCAGTGTTCTGAACACATGTTGTAGTTAACGACATCGAGTACAGTGTTCGATTCTAGTCTTGTTAACTTATTTAGTGATCTGAACATATCAAGGAGGAGCCCCTTACCAAGCTCGATAGCTGCAGTCGCTTAAGTGAGGCCAGTATCCAGTATTCGGGAGATAATGGGTTCGAACCCCACTGTCGGCAGCCCTGAAGATAGTTTTCCGTGGTTTCCCATTTTCAGACCAGGCAAATGCTGGGGCTGTATCTTAATTAAAGCCACGGACGCTTCTTCCACTCCTAGCCCTTTCTTACCCTATCGTTGCCATAAGACCTATCTGTGTTGATACGACGTAAAGCAGCTAGTAAAAAAAAGAGGAGCCCCTTCGCCCTTTCGCTAGGAAGAGGTGCCATTTTGCCAGGAGGAGGAGGAGACTATAACAGTCTATGTATAGCCAAGAGGAAGAGCCCTTTTGCCCTTCTGCTATACGGATGAGGAAGAGGAGGAGTAGGAGCAGGAGGCCTTAACAGCCTATGTATAGCCGCCATCTTGTGCAGTAGCCTCTCAGCTAGCTTTCTTCATAAGACCTTGTGTATAGCTGCCATCTTGCGCACTAGAATGCATGTATAAACTAGTTCGATATAGATATAAAGCTTTGCCTTCACAGAAGAGGAGGAGGTCATAACAGCCTATGTGTAACAGCCATCTTGTACCGTAGCCTATAAGCTTGCTTTTTTCATAAACACATGGCTTTGTTTGCAAACAAGAGCACGTGAAATTTCAAATTGCCCGCCACAACGTACCTACGATTGCACCCACAAAGATTTAGCCCGTCATGATAGCAGTACGATGCTCTCTTGTTTAAGCTTGCGGCGTGGCTAAGTCCCGTTAAGATCAATTTAAATTCCGCGCTATAAAGTTTACTTCCGTCAAGATAGCAGTAAGCTATGTGCATGTATTTAATGATAGCGGCTGACAGGTGTCAAAAAACATATGGAATTTATCAAATTGTCCGCTACTACATGCCTAAGGTAGCAGGCATGTGGATTTAGCCCCTGGCAGCACTGAAGTTTGCGATTGTCTGTTGTTTAAGGATGGTCGCTGACAGCTGTCAAAAACGCACGTGGAATTGCCCGCCACCACTTTCCTAAGAATGAGGTTTAGTGGAGGTGTTCGGGATAACCTAAGTGAGACTGAATTATTCTGTTTTGTCTCCGTAACGTGATTGAAGAATTCCTTTAGTTTGTTCATACGTTTCCGCTGTGACGGATATTCCATCAACCAAACGTTTCGGTTCGCTTTCCAAGTATCCCAGGTAGAAAGACGTGTTTGTTGATAGCAAATACTGTCCAGTTTTTGTCCATGGAAGACTGGAATTGTTCCCAGAAACGTGTCCATGCTTCCATGTCTCCCGGGAACGGTTTTAATCTGATAGTCGGCAATTTAACTTCAGGCATGGCTGTGAATGAAGCTGACTGTGGACCTAAATCCCGTGTATCAGTGAAGTTATTCGCTGCTAAGAGTTTATTAGCTTTGCGGATTGTACGCTTGGCAATACTCTTCGCAAATCTGAACGTCGTTTTCGTACTCGTCATCGGCAATGAGATCATGAATGGCATCGTCCAGAAGCGTTAAATTCTTAAATCTTTCCTGAAGTCGATCCAAATTGTGTTCTACTTCGTCAATTGGTGAGGAATCGTTAAATTTACTTATCTCCCTAGAAAGCGAGAGACGTTTGAACGTTGAGTAGAGTGCTTTAGTTTCAGTTTGTCCAGCTGCGTAGGTTGAGCCATAATTATGTGTGATAGATGGAATGATATGTTTGGAAATTAGATTAAAGTTAACAGCTGATTGATATCTGACAAGATGACCGACGTACAAGTAGTCACTCAATTGTCCGCTAGATAGCGCCACGTGTCAATTCAACCGTGTTAGAATCCTCTTAGTGCATCGAGTTTCTACCAGATAACCTCTTTGGAGTCGCGGTAACAAGATGGCTGCATGCAGGTCCGATGCAATATAACCATATTCTTAGTCATCTTCTAATTCTACAGCTACTTCGGACATTCAAGATCTAGCGCAAATTCATCTACATAGGGTTCAATAAAATGTAGTGTTAGCTGAGAACTTACCTCTCGTGATGAAGTATGCTCTTTTCTTGTTCGTGACGCGTGGCTCTGGCCAAACTTATTAGCTCCTCGAATTTAAAATGTTTTAAATACAACGCAAAACTGAAGTGTTTCGTGACGTGAATATCCTGACTTCCCGTGTTTCGGCACCAAAAAATGTCGTGATTCGTGATCGTGATGTGAGAGCGAGGCTAATGAAACACGCCTTCATGTAGCAATTCCTTCTTTTACTAACGGACACAACATATAAACAAATGAACACAAACAATAAAGATGCTTCGTTCACGGAGTAAAAGAAGATATGTTAGGCAAGACCCCCAACAACAAATAAATATTGTAGATGACTCTACAAAAGATCACAATATTGATTTTAAAGAAATACGTAAATCACACACGTAGCCTTATCGCATAACTCTCACTCAACACAAAACAAGTACTCACTGATTTAAAGCCTAAAAACACACACGGAACAAATAAATACTGTAGATGACTTCACTACAGAAGTGAGCTGTCGGGTGTTCACAGAGTAACGGACTAAACGATGGTTGCACCAGAGCAAGAAGGAAAATGAAAGAAGGCAACGAAGCGATGGCTGTTCCCACCATTGTGTTTCCTCCCTATAAATGTATTTATGAAAAAGAAAAGTTTATGTAGTAATTTTAATAGTTCACGCTCAGAAATGCCTCATTCTTTTCAATCTATTTTTCATAGTACATTACAAACTATAGTATAATATCCCATAATCACGAGGAATTATGGGCGTCACAGAGGAGGTGTGTTCACTCCTTGTAGGTCCATAAGAACAACACTGTTTTCTTAACGTGAAATGAGCTATAGGCCTTTCCTATCCCATAGACCTATCTGTGTTGGTGCGACGTAAAGCTAGTTCAAAAGAAAACATTGTTGTTCGTCCTCAGAATTAGTGCTCAGTGGCAATAGAACGATCAGTATCACCCGTGTAGTGCGGATGGCTACAAACACTCCTTTTTAAAACAAACTCATTTTTTCAGGTGAACATAAATTTAACTTCTTAAAACGATTTTAACCCACTCGGATCCAGTGTCCATTATCATTTACACCGCTTTGTCCGTTTGTATTTAATGTGCCACCTGAGTTTTCAACTTCTGAAATGTCCGGTGTGTATTCAAGTACTTTTTTGTTTCTGGTTTTCATAATATAGGGCCATCTACGGCAGCTTTCCAGAATTAGAGGGAAAATGAATGACGTCTTGCAAACATGCTTGAAGATGTACCGTGAAAGTTAATGATAATGTTTACTATTTTATACGTATACAAGTGTTACTTTGTATTAAAGAACAGTTATTCATTTTCGATATAAAAAATAATTTATACACAATACTGCCGTAATTGTTAAAAGATAATCAATGGCCCCTTTTGGGTACCATAATTGCTAACCGATAACATCGGAAAAAATATTTTCATGTGTAATGCTCTGTGTGATCTTGTTAATTAGTTCATGTTACCCGACCTCATTCAAAAATGTCACCTACGAATAAAGGTATGAGATATTTCATTTGTAAAAAAGGGAAAGAAGTGGCTAAAGATCTGTATGAAGGATATTGGCAGTTTGTGCGCACATTTGGTCTTACTGGAATGATAAGCTGTTGTAGAGGTGGATGAACGCGAATTAGTTCATATAATGGACAATAAAACGTTTATGAGAGTCAGAGTATGGTATTTGAATAGAAAAGTGTTCGTCATGTGCTGCACCGAAAAGATTGAACATTCATTTTTATTCCCTTTTTGTAGGTTTTACTTCGCACTACTCGTACCATACTTATGGCTACAATAGAATAGAACAGTGCAAGGACTAAGATGGAAGCAACCGTTGCCTTAATTACGGCACAACCTCAGCATTTGTGTGGTGTGAAAAAGGGAATGTAATTTAAATATGTATTTATTATTCACTTAACCATGTAGTGTGGCATACGGCGCACCGCATTGGTCTGATGTTTTGTGGATAGTTAGCTTTCCCGACTTGATAGATTTGTGGCATTAGTTAAGCACACATGATTGTTGCACAACCTTTGTTTTCTACAATTTCATTTCACAATGGGATTCGTCCTGTTTTTGAGCTTTAATTTTAAAACCGTCCACCTCTGTGGTGTAGTGGTTAGTGTGATTAGCTGCCACCCCGGAGGCCCGGGTTCGATTCCCGGGTCTGCCACGAAATTTGAAAAGTGGTACGACGGCTGGAACACGGTCCACTCAGCCTCGGGAGGTCAACTGAGTAGAGGGGATTCTATTCCCTCCTCAGCCATCCACGAAGTTTTTTCCGTGTTTTCCAACTTCTCCTCCAGGTAAATGCCGGAATGGTACTCAACTTAAGGCCACGGCTGCTTCCTTCCCTCTTCCTTGCCTATCCCTTCCGATCTTCCCATCCCCCCCCCCTACAAGGCCCCTGTTCAGCATAGCAGGTGAGGCCGCCTGGGTGAGGTACTGGTCATTCTCCCCAGTTGTATCCCCTGACCCAAAGTCTGAAGCTACAGGACACTGCCCTTGAGTCGGTAGAGGTGGAATCGCTCGCTGAGGCCTAGGGAAAAACCGACCCTGGTGGGTAAACAGATTAGGCAGAAGAAGAAGAAGTACTTTAAAACCATATATTTTACGGATTAGAGTTACTGTTAAGATGATTGCGTAAGAAATGCTTATTGATGAAAATATACAAAATCCTAACTTGAAATCGAAAAGCGTCAGAGCAAACCAATGAAGTTATCACGCACAATCACACAACTGCCGCTAAGGCAACGTGCGCCACATCACTAGTTAATACTAAATAATAATAAACGTTCTTTTCCGGCTCCGGCTAAATGGTTAGTTTGCTGGCGTTTGGTCACAGGGGTCCCGGTTCGATTCCCAGCAGGATAGGGAATTTTAACCATAATTGGTTAATTCCGCTGGCACAGGGGCTGGGTGTACGTGTCACCTTCAACATCATTTCATCCTCATCACGACACGCATGTTGCCTGCGGGCGTCAATTCAAAAGACCTGCACCTGGAGAGCCGAAGTTGTCCTCGGACACTCTCGATAATAATTGATACAAGGTATCAGTGGTTTAGTTAAGGTAAAGCCTCAGCATTTGCTTGGTATTTAAATGAAAACCCATGGAAAATGATAGTGGTGTTCAAACTCACGATTTCCTGAATCCAATCTCACAGCTACGTCACGCGAACCAACATTAATTTCGGTTGTGTTGGAATGAACTGAAGTTTCATCAAGTATCCTTGTCAGCAAACGGTCTTAATGATGATGCTTCTCAATCAATCTTTTTTTTTTGAAACATATTCTAGTTACGAGACAGGCATGCCCCTCACCGGGAGATGAGGCAAGACACGGGGAATAATACGTGGATGGGAGCTGTGCTTTTTTAATCTGCCTTGCTGCCTGAGTGACTACCTCTCTGCACCAGCTCATCAGTCAGCACGCTTTGTAGGGAAATGACGCACATCGCTGTAATTTCCTTTCGCTAGAATGGTGTGGTTGCACCGACGAGGTACAGCGAGCCATATTCCAGACAGACAGCCAATACAATGCGCTAGCTATGGATCGCGAAACAAAACACACACGAGACGAGCATGGTAACAAGTGACTGCCGCAAACTCCGGTAGGCAGCTGTTTGTCACAATAGTGACGTCATATGCTGCTTTTTTTTTTTTATGGAGCTCCCCGACATTTTATGGTACCACCTTTGGCGGATGGTTTGATGCTCACCTTAGTAAAACAAAAACAAATAAGGTTTGTGGTCAGGGGAGAAAAAATTGCGGTTCTTAAAGTTGAACAACGTCACTGAGATAGAGAAGATTCACAACGAAACTAATCAAACACTCCACGAAGTGTTTCTGCAGTTAAAAATGCTCTTAGAACAATGGCAAAATTGAATTAATTTTTAGAATTTACCCATTCAAAATTCAGCTTTTTGACGTTCTACTGAAAATCTACAACCTGTTTTCCAGTCAATGACCTGGTCAGGGATGTAATGAATGATGCAGATACAGGCTATTAGTACGATGGGGTCGCCACTCCCTAAGTGATTTATATTAATGACTGATAGATGATATGAAATGAGAATGTAGAGTGTTGCTGGAATGAAAGATAACAGGGAAAACCGGAGTACCCGGAGAAAGACCTGTCCCGCCTCCGCTTTGTCCAGCACAAATCTCACATGGAGTGACCGAGATTTGAACCACGGTATCCAGCGGTGAGAGGACGACGCGCTGCCGTCTGAGCCACAGAGGCTCCCTGACGTTCTACTATTATTATTATTAAGCGTATGGAATTTACAGAATGGAGAAGTATATACAATATTATACAAAAGAAAAACCTGCAAAGAATACATGGTAAGTATGGAACAATTACACAAGAATATCTAAATTGTTTATCCACTGCACTAGGGTTACTGAGACATCAGCAAAGTCTTTTAGGTCTCCACCATAAGCACGCAGAGGGCATTCGTCCATTATATGATGCATGGTCTGGACTAAAGCACCACAATCACACGCTGGACAGTCCCTGAAGCCCCACTGGTGAAGGGAGAATGCAGATCTTCCACAATTTTTGCGAAACCTGTTTAGTGATGCCCACGTTCTTCTTGGCAAACTGAAACCAGTTGGGGTGTGGTTTGGATTAAAGAGGCTTGGCCACTCCGGAGCTGTACGAATCCATTGCTCTTTCCATTCCTCTTTTAAATTGAAACCAGCATCCATTATATTCTTAGATGTTTTCATTGGTGGCTTACGGGATTTCAGCCTTTGTCTCCAGAGATCTGCAACATCTCTACGGGTAGGTAGAGTTGGATTGGACATGATCTTATCGTATTCTTGAACAAGGGCTCTTGAACGTCGCAGGCTTGGTGGAGCAATGTGGGACAGGACTGGCAGCCAGTGCGTTGCAGTGGGCTTCAGAGTACCAGAGATGATACGCATGGTGGTGTTAAGTTGTACATGGACTTTCTTCACGTGGCAACTGTTAAGCCATACTGAAGAGCAGTATTCAGCTGCAGAATACACGAGGCCAAGCGCAGTACGTCGTAATGTGTCCGCTGAAGCACCCCATGAATTTCCACACAATTTAAACAATTATTACGTGATTTTAACTTAGATCTGAGGTTTTCAAGATGCTTTCTATAAGATAGGGTTCGGTCAAGCGTTACCCCGAGGTACTTTGGATTAGGATTGTGCTTTAGCACTGAGCCATTGAAGCGTACTTGGAGTTTTGTATTAGTCAACTTGTTGTGGAGATGGAAGCAAGCAGATTCTGTCTTATCAATACTGGGTTGTAGTCTCCAGTTTCGGAAGTACGAGCTAAGTGTATTCAGGTCAAACGTCAGGAAGGCCTCGGCATGGCTGAGATCTGGATGTTGAATGGCAATGGCTGGGTCGTCTGCATAACAGAATTTTACTGATTTTGTCTCAGGAATATCCGATATGTGGAGATTGAATAGAAGAGGTGCCAATACTGATCCCTGGGGAAGGCCATTTTTTAGCTTCCTAAGACGACTAATGTCATCATACATGACGACACGGAAGAGCCTTTCGGTTAGCATATTGTTGATCAGTGTGGTTACAGTTTTGCAAGGGATAACTCGTTGCAGCTTCAACATCAACCCTTGCCTCCACACAGTATCATATTCAGCCTTTAGATCTACAAAGACTTCAGATGTTTTAAAGCCCCTTTGAAAACCAGCCTCAATGTGAGTTGTTAGTGCTAGCACCTGGTCAACACAGCTTCGGTTCTGCCTGAATCCAGCTTGCTCTACTGGGATAACTTCATTAATGGCCGAACTAATTATATTGTACACAAGTCTCTCAAGGAGTTTATAGCAATCACTCAGCAATGCTATTGGTCGGTAGCTATCGAATTGGTCTTCCGGTTTACCGGGTTTCAGAATTGCAATGATCTTGCTTACCCGGAATTCATTTGGCAGATGCCCAGACGATAAGATATTAGAGTAGAATTTAGCCAACCAGAGCCTTGTGTTTGGACCACTATGTATCAGAAACTCAGGATATATCCCATCAAAGCCAGCAGCTTTACCAGGTTTGAGGCTTTTAATAGCAGCATCTACTTCCAGATGTGAAAATGGTTCCGAGTATATGGATTTCTCCTGCAAGTTGCTTTTCTGTTCTTTAAGCAACTTCTTTACTTGGACGGTATGTTTCTTATCAGAGGGCGCTCGTGACATTTTAACAATATGTTCAGCTACTAGGTTGGGGGTTATGCAACCATTTCTCTTGTGGCAGGTTCTGTTTCCGGTAAGTTCCCTGAGAAGACTCCAGGCTTTTCTGCTGGACTGTTTGAAGTCCATAGTCTCAACCGTATTGTTCCACTTCTGCTGTCGAGATTCATCTAAACTCTGTAACAGAGCACTTGCTATTTCAAGATCTCCACCCTGTAAATACTCCTCATAGTGTCTCACAAGTTTCATTCCATCCAGGGATATAATCTTTCTGCAGCCCTCTTGGAATATATTTCTTGGCAATTGAGATAATAAGTCCAGCAAAACGCTCGAAATTAGACAGAATAGGCGGTATGAATCGGACACATTTGTCAAGATCATCTTAAAAGCAATCCCACTTGGCTTTATTGAAATTCCAGCGTGGTGCTTTTAACCAAAGGTATTTGTATTCCTGTAGTTATCATGACAGGTCTGTGTTGACTGTGGGGAAAGTTTTCCATTACTTTCCTTGCAGTAGGCAGAACAATACCGTTTACATTTTCACTGACGAAGCAAAGATCAGGATTGTATTCTCTCTTCCAGCGGGCTGACTTAAAGGTTCCTCTATCTTTCACATCGAAAACCAAGTGTAGATTATTAGCTTCAGCCCAGGTGACTAGTTGAGATCCACATGCATCTGCATCATCATATTTCCAGTTCGGATGGTGACTATTGAAATCTCCGACATATATTGATGGATGATTCTGGGTGAGGAGCACTTCATTTGACCAAGCCACAGATGGTGGTTTATACACATTTACCACTTTGATGCCCGATATGTCAACAGTTACCACGTGAACATCGTCAGTCACCGTTGCTGAAATGAGCCGAACATCTCGTAGATTTGAACGAGCATAGGTTGCTGCCCCATACGTTTGGTGGTAGGTTGCCCCAATAGCGATATAACCAGGGATCTTTCCTCTCGATCTTAGCTGTTCCTCAGTCGCAGTATGAGTTTCTTGAATGGTCACTAAATCGATGTTGTTTTCAAGAAGGATTCTAGAAGACATTCACTCTTCGATCTGGATATGCCTTCGATGTTTATTTGGCATATTCGTAAAGAAGGTCCTAGTATATTTGCAGATTGGTCCTGAGAAGGACCATTTGCAGAAGTTCCCTCTGAGTCCATTTGGCCAGGAGATCAACGTCTGTTGATAGTTTGGCTGCCGATTTGTTGTTGCTCGCTTAGCAGCACTCAGGGAACACGTGCAGGGCAATATGGAGGTAAATCCTGCGGACGTGAGCAACGTTCATTCCCCACGTTCTACTATGAAAGAATTTTAATTTATCACCTCATAACTTGGCATGGTGTATTATGCATACCACAATTCATATTTGTTTTCAATAATAGTGTCCTAGCCTTATTAATGTAACTTTATTTCATGTTTGGAAGTTATAAATATAGGATGTATTAAGTATTTAAATGTTTTTCGAATTTGAAAATGTTATGTTTCAAATGTTTTAATTTTAAGAACATTTACAATTAAGTGCAATAGTATTATCACTTGTGTTCCTTATTATTGGGCCTGTACCTGTCAAGATCACAATACATTATTATTATTATTATTATTATTATTATTATTATTATTATTATTATTATTATTATTATTATTTCTTTCTTTCTTTCTTTCTTTCTTTCTTTCTTAATCCGTTTACCCTCTACCGCCTCAAGGGCAGTGTCGTTGAGCGTGAGACTTTGGGTTGGAGGTAAAACTGGGGAGGATGACCAGCACCCCACTCAGTCGGCCTCACCTGCTATGATGAACAGGGGCCTTGTTGGGAGATGGGATGATTGGAAGAGATAGACAAGGAAGAGGAAAGGAAGCGGCCATGGCATTAAGTTATGTACCATCCCGGTATTTGCATGGAGGAGAAGTGGGGAAACCACGCAAAATCGCTTCTAACATATCTGGGGAGATAATCGAATCCCCCTCTAATTAGTTGACCTCCCGAAGCTGAGTGGACCCTTTCCAGCCCTCGTACCACTTTTCAAATGTCGTAGCAGAGCCGGGAATCGAAAACGGGCCTCCGGGTGTGGCAGATAATCACACTAACCACTACACCACAAAGGTGGATATTATTATTGTTATTATTATTATTATTATTATTATTATTATTATTATTATGATTATTATTATTATTATTATTATTATGTATTGTGACTCGTCGTGATTACACATTAGAGATAGTATGCCTGGAAATCAGGGTTTGAAGGTTCAATACGCAGGGTATTTGCCATTTAGTATGAAATATGTACCTATGTTTTCAGTACACGAACTTGCACTAAAAATTGCTCATGGCAATGACTCAAAATTACCAAATGAAATAACGCAGGGAAGCGACGAGTCATGGCAGTACATAAACCCAGAGGTCATGGGGATCGGAATTTTAAAATACAATTTCAAGGTAAGATACAGTATCATCAGCCCTAAACAAAGAAAAATTCATCAAGGAAAATATGTTAAGGACAAGTGACTAAGAGAACAAGTTCTAATCAAAACAGGATAACTAACCCTTGTAATTTAAGTATCAACTGGAGTCTGAGGATTCAACCTTCAGATATACAACATGACTAGCTTAGGAATACTTGTCTTACATGACCCTAAATAAATATAACAAATTTTACACAGAATATTGACGACCCGCGACCATATAAATCTTGAAGTATTATGAATTAACACTTAGTAGGGTATACATTTTTAATAATAAAAAGGGCGGATACATTAGCAACAGATAAAATATTTAAACTCCGGACACTGTAAGCTCATTAATAACGTTCTAATAACTCATCGATTAGGAGAACGGAGAAAAGGAATGAATCAAAAAATTGAAGCGAGGCAATTTTCAAAGAAGAGGAAGATTAACAAATAACTAGGAAAAGAAGGACATTAAGATTAAGAAGATCTTTTACATTTTTTCATTCGCAGAATAGGCTATGATATTCAGATTTGGGAAATAACTGAAATTTTGAACGAGCTTTAGGCCTATTTCTAAAAATAAAACTTTGCCTATATGCTCAGGCATCCCAATTAAAAGTTATATTTGTATAAAACTCATGTCAGGTTAAAAAGGAGATTAATTCATACACAGGCCTGCGTATTTCTGAGAAGACCTCACTAACTAAAAACCATTGCAAGAGAAATCGCTCGTCCTTTCCGAGAAGCGGGCAGTCCAGTGCTGCCATCTAGGGAAATAAGCATGAATGAAATCGCCCGGAGTTTGTTGAAGGAGAGTCCAACCACAACGCCACTCACTTAAATCGACTTTAAACATCACTGGCAGAGTATGACGTATTTAAGGTTCATTTTCCTTTACGTATGCCATATGAAAATGAACTCAACGAAAATTGTTCTGATGAATTGCATATCAATATATGGCTGGGAGGCACGACCAGCATAGCAGGTGAGGCCGCCTGGACGAGGTATTGGTCATTCTCCCTAGTTGAACAGGGGCCTTGTGGGGGGATGGGAAGATAGGAAGGGAGAGACAACGAAGAGGGAAGGAAGCGACCGTGGCCTTAAGTTAGGTACCATCCAGGCATTTGCCTGGAAAAGAAGTGGGAAATCACGGAAAACCACTTCCAGGATGGGTGAGGTAGGAATCGAACCCACCTCTACTCAGTTGACCTCCCGAGGCTGAGTGATCCCCGTTCCAGCCCTCGTACAACTTTTCAAATTTCGTGGCAGAGCCGGGAGTCGAACCCGGGCCTCCGGGGGTGGCAGCTAATCACACTAACCACTACACCACAGAAACGGACAAAATTTCTTACAACAACACAAAATCTCACAGAAGAAAACAAAAGTACACTTACATCGTTCCTCCCTTACAAAAACGCTAAATGACTTTTTGTTTCTTGTACATTTCTTATAGTTCAAAATTATTGAAAAATTCAAGATAAGAAGATAAGTTTTTAACTTTTTGGCATCTATGTTGACAATTGGGTTGCAGTGAGAACTGATGGTAGAATGAGTTCTTGGTTCAGGGTACCTACAGGTGTTAGACAAGGCTGTAATATTTCACTTTTGTTGTTCATAGTTTACATAAGGTATAAGGTGTACATGTAGTAAGCAGTCTGGCCTATGCTGATGACTTGGTCTTAATGGCAAATTGTGCCGAACGGCTGCAGTCTGATATCTTGCAACTTGAAAATAGGTATGGTATGAAAATTAGCTTTTCGAAGTCTAAATTGATGTCAGTAAGTAAGAAATCCAAGAGATGGAATGTCAGATTGGTGACAAAACTGTAACAGGTAGATAGTATCAAGTATTTAGGACGTGTGTTCTCTCAGGATGGTAGTATAGTAAGTGAGATTGAATCAAGGTGGAGTAAAACTAATGAAGTAAGCTCGCAGTTGCGATCAACAGTATTCTGCAAGAAGGAAGTCAGCTCCCGAACGAAACTATATTTACATCGGTCTGTTCTCAGACCAACTTTGCTTCATGGGAGCGAAAGCTGGGTGGACTCAGGATATCTAATTCAGGGGCCTGTTTCATAAAACATCTTTCACTAATATTATTAGTAAAAACCAATAATATTAACTAATAATATCAGTATTATGTTTCATAAAATTATTAGTTAATAATATTAGTTATTAGTTTATGAGTCAAAATGTTCCTAATAATATTAGTAAATTGTTTCATAGACAACATGACTAATAAAAGTTACTCATATTATTAGGATAATTTCCATTAGTGTATTTTGACTCATAATTCATATAATTAGTGATACTAAAGTGAGCGGTATTTTAATATTTTGGTATAAAATCATGAAGATCACTGAAATGGTCGACTCTGATTCAAATAGTAATAAGGAACGAGTGTAGGTATTCACCGTTCAATAAATGTTACGTCAAAAGCAGCTGTACTGACACGTAACAAACATATGAATACCGGTACAATGGGAGATTTAGGTTAGATTACATGACTTTTGAGTATTTGCTTGATAGGATTGGTAGGTAATAGAACGTTCCACTGCAAGGAATGAAACATAACCTTAAAATAGCAGCTTCGCACTGCACACCATCGGTTGGTAGTGATCCAAACCAAACCCCATAGCACCACAGCCCTTGAAGGGCCTTGGTCTTCCAAGCGACCGCTGCTCAGCCACAAGGCCTGCAGATTACGAGGTGTCATGTGGTCAGCACGACGAATCCTCTCCGCCGTTATTCTTGGCTTTCTAGACCTGGGCCGCCATCTCACCGCCAGATAGCTCCTCAATTCTAATCACGTAGGCTGAGTGGACCTCGAACCAGCCCTCAGGTCCAGGTAAAAATCCCTGACCTGGCCGGAATCGAACCCGGGGCCTCCGAGTAAGAGTCAGGCACGCTATCCCTACACCACGGGGCCGGTACGGTTGGTAGTGATACACAGTATCATTGTGTTTCTCTAGTGGAGTTCTGCTCGGACACTCCAAGTATCTTTTAAAATCTTGGCTTATATCACCAGTAAACCAAGATGATGCTGGTGATGATTATTGTTTTAAGAGGAAGTAGGCTACAACTAGGCAACCATCGTCTATAATAACGCTAATCAGATAGAAAAATGGAAAGGATCCGACATTTTGAAAAATGAAGGTATCGGCTAAAGAAAGAGAAGGGCCACGAAGGGCGTGAAAATGAAAGACTCTCTCGGCCTCGCAACCTAATACTGTCAGGGTCGGAAAAGAACAAGAGTTGAACAAGGGAGGTCAGAAGGGTAGATGAAAATGAGCCTGGCAGCAGTAAGTTGAAGCAATGGCAGGACTCATTTCAGTGCCCCATGTTCACCAACACACGCTCCCAAATTGAGAGCCCTGGGACCCCTTTTAGTCGCCTCTTACGACAGGCAGGGGATACCGTGGCTGTTATTCTATCGCCCCCACCAACAGGGGTAGTAAACAAAGATCTTGCTAGTCTATGTCAACAGAGATGCTTAAGAGCACGAGAAATAAAAAAGTAAAAGGAACAAGGAGAGTTATAGTGTGCAAAAGGCTGCGAATAGTTCACGCTTTAACTCAATCACTTTTCGCAAAGAAATTTTCTTCTCTCACATTTTCCATTTTCATATGTATTGAAGTCACAACAACGAAAATATCAAGTGAGCCTTTTGAACATGTGTAGTAATAGTCGGTTGTAGTCAACCATTACCCTCTTGCTAGGAACAAACCCAAACCAAGAACATATGCAACAGACCGATTCTAACCTCAATTTGTATCAGCTGACTAATGAACTAGTATTGTTAGTGAAGATATTTTATTAGTCATGTGTAAATCTTTATGAAACAGAATTTGGTTAACTAATAATTATTTTTATGAGTTCTAATATTATTAGTTAGTTTTATGAAACAGGGCGAGAATGATTGATGGTAAAACGGGTGGGAACAATGGCAGGAGCGTACTCGGAAAGAGGAGATAAAGGCTAAGTTAGGAATGAACTCCATGGATGAAGCTTTACGCATAAGCCGGCTTCAGTGATCGAGTCGTGTGAGGCGAATGGAGGAGAACATGTTACCTAGGAGAATGTTTGACTCTGTTATGGAGGGTAAGAGAAGTTGAGGGAGGCCAAGATGACAATGGTTAGACTCAGTTTCTAACAATTTAAGGATAAGAGGTATAGAACTAAATGAGGCCACAGGAGTAGGTGGAAACAGAGGATTATGGTGACATTTAGTAAATTCACAGAGGCTTGCAGACTGAACGCTGAAAGGCATAACGGTTTATAATGGTGATGTACGATGTTGTAACTTGATGAAAATAAGCCTGGCAGAAGTAAGTTGAAGCAATGGGAGGACTCATTTCAGTGCCCCATGTTAAAAATGAATAAATATTGGAAATGCGTATTCCAATTGTCCTAAAAATTATCCCTCGTTTTACTGAAACGTTCAACACATTAACGAAGTCTTTATATATAGGTATACTGGACTACTACATCCCTACATAATTATAATATTAATTAAATTAAATTTGACTAACTTCTGCTCTGTCATTTAAAGTGAGGCCTCTCTTTCATGTGGAGCCCATGTGGAAGGATGAGGTAGCTTCTTTTCTAAATGAAATGAAATTAATAGTCGGTAAGAATTTGAGATAAAATACATGAGCAACCTCACGTGGCGGTAGCATACAGTACAGTGCAATCTAATTATAAAGTGTGGTACAATACTTAAACTGCCTTAAAGTTAGAATAATGTTTCATTTATTTAAATTATACATGTGGCATGTTATTAATGTTTTTGGTTCCCGTATGTTAAATATAAAGGCTATGTCAAAAACGTAATTATTAATGATTTACTTGTAGGTTTAGTAATATATTTTAAAAGATGAATACGCTATTACTCAACTGAAGGTAAGTACGATTTAACTTCCGTCTTACCTTTACCTTATAAAATGAGACTAAAGGAGCCTAGCGTTAAATACATTTCATTTAGAGGATCTTCGTGCTTTTGTTCCTGCGTCATGCAGGTTGATTTTCTTTGCAAGTTTAGCCATCTCAAGGCTTGGCACTCTCTCTTGTGTCACTGTAGAGCAAAGCACATTTTTCACATTCTTTGGCGTTGGAAGCGCTCTTTCGGCACTGGTAGCAGTTGCAGGAATAGTTTAATAAACACGCAAGGCAATACCCAATAAAAACACGATTTTATAAATTGTTCAAGGATGTTTTCCCTTTCGAAGCCTCCATCTCGCACACTTCTTTGGTTTTTCTCTTTTGATACCCTGATTTGTGTTTATAGTAGTTGCTTATGGTGACTGATGTTATACTATTACCACTAATCAAATCAAAAACGAAAACTGAATAGGTAAAAAACCTTAACAAGTAAACTTACTACGGCGTAGTTGCTACACGAACACGATCACTCAACTACAAAATTAAGATCGAAAACCAAAGAGATAAAAACGAATTTCGGTGTGAAAGACACTATAAGCAACTAACGTTGTTACGACAATAAAGGAAGGGCGACGAGACAAACGGTAGGCGGGGAGTTAGATTGATGCTTGTTGTTTAAAGGGGCCTAACATCTAGGTCATCGGCCCAGGCGGGGAGTTAAGACAGGCAATCTCAACAACCGCACAATCTTACACTGTAGACAACAACAGCGCACCGAGCTCGATATCTGCAGTCGCTTAAGTGCGGCCAGTATCCAGTATTCGGGAGATAGTAGGTTCGAACCCCACTATCGGCAGCCCTGAAAATGGTTTTCCGTGGTTTCCCATTTTCACACCAGGCAAATGCTGGGGCTGTACCTTAATTAAGGCCACGGCTGCTTCCTTCCCACTCCTAGCCCTTCCCTGTCTCATCGTCGCCAAAAGACCTATCTGTGTCGGTGCGACGTAAAGCAACTAGGAAAAATTTATTTATTTATTTATTTATTTATTTATTTATTTATTTATTTATTTATTTATTTATTTATTTATTTATTTATTTATTTATTTATTTATTTATTTTCCTTAAAATGTACATGTACAATTTAGGGGTGGTAGACGGAGAAAGAGCAAGCCCTTCATTCACAGAAGTGCCTCCATCCCCACATGTACGTTTACAGAAACTCTACTGAGTATTTACATCTGTGTAGACAATTTTAAATTTACATATTATTTACACTCCAAGTACTGTACTCTTTGAATAATAATTGTCTTGATTCATGCTATACATATTGGAGAGAGAAACCCCAGTCATTTAAACCCTCACTCATACCCCTGTATACACACACATTCATAAACAATCTCACACCCGCACGCATACATATTGGCCCGCATTCAACTGTGCTTGAACACATCATTCTTGAAATTGTAATTTATACAAGTTATGTACATCACACATGAGTTTCTATTTACATATACATTTTCTTTACTGCGTGGAGGAAGTGGGGATGATGAAGCAGTTTTACTTCAGATGGTATAAGATTCCAGAGACGAGCAGACCGTGTGTAAATTCCATTTAAATATGAGATTGTTCTTGCGAGGGGTGGAACAAGAGTAACTCCTTGGCCTCTCTTAACAGAGCAGTAATTAAGCTGCAGCCGGCGGAAATGGTAGAGGTGTGTAGATGTGTGTTTTCTGTCAGGGATTTCCTAAGGAAGACTACGTCCATTTGTTTATATAACGAGATCACTGCTCCTTTTTATACATGCTTATCGTCGCACTGTAACTGTTCAAATACCGTTACAAACATACCTCAGTAATTATTATTATTATTATTATTATTATTATTATTATTATTATTATTATTATTATTATTATTATTATTATTATTATTATTATTATTATACCATCTAATTTCACCATTTATGAATTATCGTTTGCTTCATTTCATTTCATTCATTACGTAACATATGTATGTGTGTGTTAGAATTAAGGGCATTTGTATATTGCGAAATTTGCTGCTTTATGTTGAGGTTAATTTATTATGTAAACTTACGTTGAAGAAGTTGCACGAGGTGGTGCAATACTGTTACATTTTGTGCCGAGTCATGCTAAATACACATAGGTCACTGCGTTCATTTTGAAACAGGAGGTGATCGGAGGGAGTTTTTACTCTGCCTGTGGCTATTTAAACATAAGTTTCAATACTTTGAAGCTTGATTTGAGTGAGGTCATGGTTTGATATAACCATGATGTAGGCGTAAACCATGTGGCAATCTTCTTTTTTTGCTACCGCTTTTTCCCCACGTCAGCGGGGTCGCGGGTGCTAACTGTGTCGCACATGTGCATTTGGCCCTGTTTTACGGCCGGATGCCCTCCCTGACGCCAACCTTATGGACAGATGTAATCACTATAGCGTGTTTCTGTGGCGGTTGGTAGTGTAGTATGTTGTCTGCAGATAAGAGGAGAGTGTTGGTACGGACACATACACCGAGTCTCCGACCCAACACAATTAATCGGAAGCATTAAAATCTCCGACCTAGCCGGGAATCGAACCCGGGACTCTCTGAACCGAAGGCCAGTACGCTGACCATTCAGTCAACGAGTCAGACGCGTAAACCACGTGGCAATAAGAATCAATAAAAGGGCTGGTATCCCATAGCAGTCAGTCAGATGGTAGTGAGCAGTCAGATGGAAGGAGACTCTCAGTCGGTCGGTCAGATGGATGGTGAACACTGAGATAGTCAGTCATATGAATGGTGATCAGCCAGTCAGATGGTGAAGATGCAGTCATTTGGATACGGAGTCTACAGTGATATGTATTAGATGTTCAGGATGTGTTCCGTGTATGTGTTCGGTCGAGTCAACTTGTGTCGTTTCGGTGACAGCCGAAGATAGAGTCTTCGGGATGGAGACAAAGAGTTCTGTAGATTACGTGTAAAGTTGACTGAGCAGTGTGGTTATATAAATAGGCCATGCCATCTTTCGTTGGTAGAGGTAATAGGGTAGGTCACCAAATTAGGTCTGGAATACCTACAGCAGATGCCAGTTCCAAGGAATACTTCCCTATAACACTCAAAGTGTCCAAGGTACTGTAATGTGAACCAGTGGGGGATAAATTCCCTGTACGAAGATTTCAAATGTTCGGCCAAGTGTATTTTAAATTCAGTTCATTGTGCCTTTGCTGGCAGGACGTTGTGTTTACAGTGCACTATGTCTTCTGGTATGGGCTAGAGCAATTTTGTTACTTTCATTGACCTGTCTCAGCTTTATCCTTAGCTTTGACAAAATGAAAGTGACTGAGGTATGAGTAATGCTAGTAATGCCATTCCTTCTGCAGCCAGTCCCTGCTATGAATGGTGTGAAAATATTGCTCATAGGGTCAGTTGGTGCATGCATTTCAGTGGGCTTGGCAGACTGATGTGTAATAGCAACTTGTGGCTCGGTGAGGAAAGCAACGGGAAACTACCTCACTCCTCATTTCCCTAGTACGCCTCTTCAGTGCTGCCTAGGCCATCTATGACAGCTGATGGCGGAACTGTTGAGGATCCAACCAGCCTTCGGGCTGAGGACTAAACATCCATACAGAGCTTCATTTCGTTTTAATTTCAGAGATTTATATTGTAATTTCAGTATCGCAGCAAATCTCACTATTTCATTCCAAAACTTAAGAATATAATTTGTTTAGTATCAAATGCAGTTAATTGTTTTATTTCATGGTAGAACAGGTAATCCCAACTTCTAGGAAGGAAACAAACGACAATATCCTTTTCCTTTTTTTTTTTTTTTTGCTAGTTGTTTTACGTCGCACCGACACAGATAGGTCTTACGGCGACGACGGGACAGGGAATGGCTAGGAGTGGGACAGTAGCGGCCGTGGCCTTAATTAAGGTACAGCCCCAGCATTTGCCTGGTGTGAAAATGGGAAACCACGGAAAACCATTTTCAGGGCTGCCGACAGTGGGATTCGAACCTACTATCTCCCGAATACTGGATACTGGCTGCACTTAAGCGACTGCAGCTATCGAGCTCGGTATATCCTTTTCCTAATACCTATTCTAATTCATGCTGTCAAGTAAGCTATTACCCCATGCCCTAGAGCTATTCAAGAGTCTCTCTCTATAATTGTTACATTTATTTCTAGTTGGCGCCCATCATCAATTAACGTATTATTATTTCTGGTCATTGTATGTGTAATTGATCAGTTAATTACAAGTTGAATGCCCACCAGCATAGCATATTTTATGTGGAAACCCGAGGGTAAGTACAAAGTGGCACCACATAATTGCGGCGAACCACTATGGTATTTTATTCATATTTAATTGCATTAGAGTACTTATCACAGCACTAACACATTGAAAGTTTTCGGCGATGGAGGCATTGAAAGAGGCTAGGATTAGAGTGGCAGCAGCCGTGGCTTTAATTAAGGTACAGCCCCACCATTTGCCTGTTGTGAAAATGGGAAACCATGGAAAACCATCTTCAGGGCTGGCGACAGTGTGGTTCGAACCCCTTATCGCCCGAATGCAAGCTCACAGCTGCACGACCCTAAAAGAACAGCCAACTCCCTCAGTTTGGTCCTTTCTTTTCTGTGTTAGATAAGACCCTTTTCGATAATTCCTTTATTTGCCGCAGAATCATTCCACCATCATCACTACCTACACCAACTGCAACAATGACAACATAGTCATGCAGAATGGTTCTCTTTTCTGCTCTAATTCCTATTTTGAACTCTTGGTATGAGTAGGTATATGATAATTTCGTGTGACAATCTTTAGCCTGGTGCAGCCATTGTGAGGCAGATTCTCTGACGAGGGTGGACAGCAGCTGCTATCGGCTATATAGAAAATGGTCGAGGATAGTACTGTATGGGTTGCAGAGATGTTGGGGGCAGTGCCCGAGCCAGGGGAAATGAAATGGCGTATGGCTTTTAGTGTCGGGAGTGTCCGAGGACGAGTTCGGCTCGCCAGATGCAGTTCTTTGATTTGACTCCCGTAGGCGACCTGCGCGTCGTGATGAGGATGAAATGATAATGAATACGACACATACATCCAGCCCCCGTGCCAGTGGAATTAACCGATTATGCTTAAAATTCCCGACCCGGCCGGGAATCGAACCCGGCATCGCTGTGACCAAAGGCCAGCACGCTAGCCATTTAGCCGTGGAGCCGGACGAGCCAGGATAATTAACCATTTACGTTTTAAAATTTCCGACCCGGTCGGGAATTGAAGCCGGGGAACTCTGAACCGAAGAGCACTACGCTGACCATTTAGCCAAGGAGCCGGACTTGTTATGAGTGAGAAAACAATCTGGTTTCAATTATTATACACTACTCATTAATTCATATAATGTATTATTATTATTATTATTATTATTATTATTATTATTATTATTATTTCCGTCTCTGTGGTGTAGTGGTTAGTGTGGTTAGCTGCCACCCTCGGAGACCCGGGTTTGAATCCCGGATCTGCCACGAAATTTAAAAAATGGTACGTGGACTGCAAAGGCGCTCACTTTGCATCGGGAGGACAACAGTAGAGACAGGTTTCGATTCCCTCCTCAGCCATCCTCGAAGTGGTTTTCGCGATTTCAAATCTCTTCAGCAGGCAAATGCCGGGATGGTACCTAACTTAAGGCAACGGCCACTTCCTTCCCTCTTCCTTGCCTATCCCTTCTAATCTTCCCATCCCACACTAGGCTCCTGTTCAGCACAGTAGGTGAGGCCCCCTTAGCGAGCTATTGGCACTCCTCCCCAGTTGTATCCCCGACGAAGTATCTCACGCTCCAGGACACTGCCCTTGAGCGGTAGAGGTGGGATCCCTCGCTGAGTCCAGGGGGAAAACCAACCCTGGATGGTAAATGAATTATATAAATAAATAAATAAATAAATAAATAAATAAATAAATAAATAAATAAATACATTTATTTGCGTTGATGCAGTGAGAATTTATATTTTTATTTTTACTTATTTTTATTTTTATTTGGTTTCCACGGAACCATGCAACCAGCAAACTACAATCATATACAATTACGTAACAAAATTAAAAGACACTGAAATACACACTAAAGAAAATAACACCTTTGGAATAAACAACTCCTGATCCACTTACCAATTAAACATATTTTTGATAGTGGCTTAACATCGCACTAACACACCGAATGTTTTCGGCGACGCAAGAAAGGGAATGTGCTAGGCCGCTACGGCCGTGACCTTAATTAAGGTACAGCCTCAACGTTTGCCTGGTGTGGAAATGGAAAACTACGGGAAACCATCTTCAGGGTTATCGACACTGGGATTCGAACCCACTATCTCCCGAATGCAAGAGCACAGCTCCGCGCCCCTAACAACGGAACGAACTCGCTCAATCTCCTGTATTCTGACAAAAATAATCCTTCCAACTTTCTGACAACATTAAATAAAAATTTGTTAAATTGATTTACAAAGATTGACGAGTAAGGAATGGCGAATTCCTGTAGATGGAAGCAATATCGTCACTTAAAAATCAGACCCGTGTAAGTACAAACATCTGTGGCTTGGTTCTAAAAGGGCCAATGTCTCTGTTAATTACTAAACGAACAGTTAACGTTTAAATAAGCCCTTGCCAATAATGTTAGATTACCAATAAAGATTAGAGACCTGGCAATTTTTAAAGAATACGATAGAAAAAATTAGCGGCAAGTAAATAGTGAATTTTTAAGTGAAAATGGTGGTGAAAATGGAAATTATGCCGTTCAAAACCTCAACCCACCAAGCGAACATCACACAAACAAAGTGTCCTCCTTGTAAAAGACACTTCAGTTAAATGTAGGAAACTAAAATGTACTTAAAATTATTGGCGGTAATTATCAACAAATTTTGCAAATACTTTAAACTTTTTTAACTGAAGCCGGTCCCGTGGTGTAGGGGTAGCGTGCTTGCCTCTCACCCGGAGGCCCCGGGCTCGATTCCCGGCGAGGTCATGGAATTTTACCTGGATCTTTGAGCTGGTTCGAGGTCAACTCAGCCTACGTGATTACAATTGAGGAACTATCTGACAGTGAGATGGCTGGCCCGATCTAGAAAGCTAAGAATAGTGACAGAGAGGATTCGTTGTGCTGACCACACGACAACTCGTAATCTGCAGACTTTCGGGATGAGCAGCGGTCGCTTGATAGACCAACATCCTTAAGGACTTTTGCGCCATTTGATTTAGTGAAAATGTAGAAAAATATTGCAAAATATTGCACTTTCTCAACCAAAGCAGTGAAATATATCGATGGCTTCTAAATAGGAATGAACTTTTGTACATCACTGTGTGATACGGCAAATCTCTAATTAAACAGGACGATGACACAGTAGATTTATGTTCGACGTCATATTGTACAGTGTTGATAACTTTGAACATAAACAATTTCTTCATCCATATAAAAATTAATTGCTCTGTCTACGACTCGTAATTTGTGTCTCTGTCCCTCGTTTTGCCCAGATCATAAATCATTACAGAGTTATGGAGTAATTAGAGGGGCTATTTTTTTAAACATGGCTGGACGGTCATCTGAGGTTTGCTCTCGGTTGTTCGGTCGTGACGCGCTTAATCCGAGCGTAACCACGTGTTGACAGCATTACATCACCGTCACTCATCCATCACAGCCGGTGTTATGTGCAACATGACCGGGGATTAGCCAAGCAAGTAAAACACAGTCACACCACAGTGCATAAGAAATATTTCACTCCGAACAGTAATCTCTGAGACAGGAAGGGAGCTACAAAGAGAATAGTAGCGTATATCCGTGTTTAACCCTGGAGTAGTAACGTTCAAGTTTCGGTACATTAATGCTAACGTGGGGTACATCACAATATTTTGGTTTTCGACTAATTTTAATTCATCAGAAATAAATAAATAAATAAATAAATATATATATATATATATAAAATAATACATACAACGCACTAATATTTTACACTATTATATTAATCATATTATATACATACACTGAAAATCATCAAAAGTTTCAGATTAGATCTGTTTCGTTAGTATTTCTCTCATGTCCTCATACCGCACACCGCCTGCTAATAACTAGTTTGTGTCCTGAACACACAAAATTCTTACACTTACAGCATATAACTGTATTTTTCATGTCCTTGGAACGTTCACACATATGGCAACAACCCTTATATTTCGCCTCTGCTGCTGCTGGGGTTGGAGGTGGTGGAACCTGGGTTTCCACACCGAGTTTTTCCATGATAGCTGTCTTTACGCCCCATGGTACAGTGGGGACATTCAATCTCTTCATCATCCATGGCTTCATAAGCTGTTCACATAAATTCAGTAGAAACTCACGGCATACTTCCTTGGAAGTACGGCCTACGGCTGGATCAGTCATTTTTACACTAAAACGGTTCCAGTATATTAAATATAGTGTTCCAAACAATAACACAGCAAAATATATCCGAAAAAACGAAGCAATAGCGTAACAAGGTAAACAAACAAAAAGACACTATACCGCTGAAAAGTTGCACGAACACTAACGTGGGGAATAGCATGCCCAAGAACATCGATAAAAGAGCGATTCGGCCAAGGTGCATCAAGGTCACTGCGCAGTTGGAGACTGTTAAGCGATGGAGATAAAGTAGTCGAGGCTGAGTCACATCAGGGCTGCCAATCCACAATTAGAGAGAAAATAAATTTCTCTGGGGTACTGAGTGCCCCACGTTACTATTCCAGGGTTAATATACACTCTCGTGTGGGAGGGATCTATCTATATATTTATAGTGGAGTGCCCAATGAATACGCTCGTGGTAGGACCATGAAGCTACACCTTCCGTGATTATCAAGTGAGTGGGCTTTACTGTACCAGACGTACCATGGGGACAGCTGCCTAGTTGCACTTTCCTTAATGCGTTGAATTATACTCATGTCATCGTATTCCTCAAGGTGGCGGAGGTGAGCTTTAAGAACCTTTTTAACCACGGGTTAATTCTCCGGCCAATCTCAGATATCTAGCCTTGTCCGGTAATGAAGCCGGAAATGTATGGACAACAGCTATTAGCGCTAACCATCGTACGATGGAGGTAGTCCATACAAACATTAATCACCACCAGTCACCTGGTTCTAGGACAGGGGTTCCAAACCAGGGGGGCGTGGGGCATTATCGGGGGGGGGGGAGACGTGAAGTAATTTCCGAATTAATTATTTTTAACTCGAATATTACAATTTTGTGTAATAAACATTTTTCGAATCTCTCCAAGTAATTGTCGCTCCAAGTCAATCGTTCAAAAGCGCTGGTAATTGCCAACTGTCAGCACAAACCTCTGCGGAACCCCGAGGTTGGAGGTGAAATAAGGAATTTGCTGTGTTGTGAGGAGTAAAATGAAGCCTAAGAGCAGGTGCGGGAACAATACCACTCAATGCACGTTTAATTGTACACTTTGTGGACCTACTTGCGTGAAAGTAAACTATGACCATACGCGACATGTTTCAACTCATCAACGATGTAGTAGTTGCTTTCATTTCCAGTATTATTGTTACAGGGTTTTCCTCATAAACAAAATATATTACATGAAGGAGGTACTCGTATAAATGTCTGTATTATATCAAATTGATCTAGTAGCGAGAACAAGAGGAGAAAAGGCAATAATAGTAGGCTAAATTATAATAAATTTATTTAATATAACATGTTAGGCTTTCGCGGCTATTGTGAAATTCTATGTAGGCCTACTAGTATTTTGTGCTACAACTAATTAACAATTACAACTAGTTAATGTTTAACCACAACAATTAATGAAACAATGACGTTCTCACCAAAGATCCAAACTGGCAATAACTTACTCTGAAGGACAAAGAATATCGGAGTTTCAGAAGCAACAAATGAAGTGGAAGTTCCTCCTTCCCTCTCACTCTGCGGCATATAGACTCGTTTTGTGGGTAGCTCGTCCTTGAATGCTCTGTTGTACATAGTACAACTGTCCCATCAGAGATGGCGCAATAATGGCCATGATAACACATCGCCGATAGACCATCAGTGGCCAGGTCCTTCGACTGTTGATTCTGTCCCTCGTATATTTTCGCAGTGGACGTGTCTGCCAAGTTGTTTATTGTGAGTGTTGTGTATGCTTCGCTGTAACAGTGCAACTGTGTGAATTGTGTTATTTAATATCGTGACTTTTAAAAAATTTATAACGATATCCAAGAAGAGACTGTATAATGATGACTACATTAAACATGGCTTCACAGTCGTTGAACGTAACGGAATACAACAGCCTCAATGCGAAATCTGCCACTGTGTTCTGAGTAACGATGCGGTGGGGCCTGTGCGTTTGGAGAGACATTTGAACACGAATCATTCAGGCTTAAAAGACAAACCCATGGATTTTTTTCAACTAAACTCAACTCACTAAAACGTATGAAATTAGATTCATCGGGTACTTTTAACCAAGAAAATGAGAAAGCAGTGGAATAATCATATGAACTAGCTCTTCTGATTGCCAAAGACAAAAATGCACACATAATTGGGGAAACATTAGTAAAACACTGTATGTTATTAGCCGCAAATTTAGGTTTGGGTGAAGGGAGTCGGCAGAAATTGTCTAAAATTTCTCTTTCTGATAACACAGTGAAGTGCAGACTTCAAGAACTGTCAGAAGACATTAAAATGCAAATTTAGGTGAAGGTGAAAGCATATCCAGTGTTTTCAATTCAATGTGATGAAACAACCGATGTGGCCCATTGTTGTCAACTGCTTGTATATTGTCGATTTGTCGACAGTGGAATTTTAAGAGAAGAAATGTTATTTTCCCAATGTTTGAAAACAACTTCGAAAGCTTGTGATGTGTTTTCTCCCATCGATAGTTTTTTCCAAGAACATGGACTTTCCTGGGAAAATGTAGTGGGTGTATGTACGGATGGTGCACCTGCTATGATTGGGTCACGTTCAGGGTTTCTCAAATTGGCCAAAGATAAAAATCCAAACATCATGGGAACCCACTGTATAAGGCTATCCCGTATGGTCACGGTACAACTTCCCCCTTCTCTTAGTACCGTATATGACTAGATGTTTCACTTGATTTTTCTTTTCCATTACTCGTTTAATTAGACAAAGTTGATACATATTTGTGCTCATCCATAAATTCTGCGTATGGAAGATATGCCAATGAATGCTGCTATTTTTAGCTCTAATCAAATGCAATATCTGTAGCTCACACATCTGAAGTCTCTGATAAGAAATGACGTTATCCACTACCATATCACTGCCCATTCCACGCAACTACCTTCTTCTTTGCAGGAGTAAAGACCTACGCGTAGCCTCTTCCTACACTTTTTTAAAATATTTCATTACCACCTACTTGTAACTCCAAGGATTTTTCCTTCGACAAATTTGCTTACTTTGAAGTTCTTTGAAGCACGAACTACAAATATTTGCGATAAACAAATCGGTTCTTCATATTTCCACGTGTGTTTAGGTCATTAGTCTCTGAAATATTTTTATACAGCATTTCGTGCAAACCTTTATCTGTACTATTCCTTTCATTCCTTCGTTACTCCTACGTCCTATATCTACTTTAATCTGCTCGTCATATTCCAGCCTTGGCTTATTCCTACCGTTCTAACTTCCTACACTTCCCATCAAAAACTAACTGAACAAGTCCTGGGTGTCTTAAAATGTGTCCTATCAATCTATCACTTTTTCTAGTAAAATTTTGCGACTTCTTTTCTTCAACTCGATTCAGTATCCCTATCATTTATGATCCGATGTGCCATTTTCACCTTCAACATTATTCTATAATACCACATTCCAAAAACTTATTTTATTATTCTTTCTAGACTAGCCATTGCCCATCTTTCACTACCAAACAATAACATGCTTCACAAAAATGTTCTCAAGAGCCCCTTTCTGATTTGTATATCATTGTTTGAGGTGAGCTAATTCCTTTCTTTTCCCTCGGAACTCGATATCGATTACCTTCAGAATCTCAAATAACTTTGTCCACTCAGCGTAATTAAATGTCTTATAAACTGTTGGAAAAGTAGACTTCCTAATTGTATCCTGTAAGATCAGTTAGTGCCAGTGTTGAAAAGTCTTTCGTGCTCGCGCTAGTCTGCATTTTATATTCTCTTTACTTCTGCCATCATTAGTTGTTTTACTACGCAACTAACAATATTCATCTACCATTCATTCCACTTCATTTTCTAATCCAATAATTCCTGCAGCACTTGACTTCGTCGGCTGCATTCCGTTACCTTTGAATTGAACATGTCCTCAGACACTCCCGGCACTAAAAGCCGTACGCTATTTCATTTACCTTTGTTTTGAATGCATTTATCTTCATCTTGTACTCCGTCTCCAAGACTGTATCCATTCCATTCAGACATTTCTGCAGATCCTTTGCATGCTCAGAAAAACAAACAACATCGTGAAATGTCAGTATTTTGGTTTCTAATTATTAAACTGTGATTCCTTTTCTCTCTGAAATGAAATGGCGTATGGCTTTTAGTGCCGGGAGTGTCCGAGGGAAAGTTCGGCTCGCCAGATGCAGGTCTTTCGATTTAACACCCGTAGGCGACCTACGCGTCATGATGAGGATGAAATTATGATGAAGACGACACATACACCCAGCCCCCGTGCCAGAGAAATTAACCAATTAAGGTTAAAATTCCCGACCCTGCCGGGAATCGAACCCGGCACCACTGTGGCCAAAGACCAGCACGCTAACCATTTAGCCATGGAGCCGGACTCCCTTTCTCTCTGATTTCCTCTATCGTCATTTCTATATATAAACACTGAAAAGAGGTGGGGACAAATTTCAACCCCGCCTCACTCGCTTCTAGACAGCTGCTTCTATCCATTGTCCTCGATTCTTGCAGGGAATTTTGCACACTGGTTTTTGTATAGAATGTAGATAATTCTGTTCCACTCAGAAATTAGTCCCGATTACCTCCAGAATCTCAAATAACTTCGTCCAATCAACGTCATTAAATATTGTATCCAGATCTACAGTTGCTATAAAATTAGGTTTTTTTAAAATTCGATTCTCTAAATCAAATGTCAGTGTGGATTCTCTGGTTCCTAAATTTCTATAGAAGCCAAACTGATGTTCTTCTACCTCGACGTCAACTTGTTTCTCAATTCTTCTGTAAATAATATAGGATAAAATTTTGCAAACCTTAGAGACTAAACTAATATTGCGAAACTACACACTCTTGTCTGTAGCTGTTTTATTAGAAATAGGAACAATTCGATTTTTGTAATCCGTTTGCACTTCTCGTGTATCATACTTCTTGTATACTAATTACAATAGCTTCTCCATCACGTTTTCTCCTAAGATATTAATTCTACATCGATCACACACACATCACATCACAACGCTTCTCGCCTGGTGCAAGGGGAAACTTCGCCACAGCACCTCCAAGATTTTTGCTCGGCCGGGTGGCCCTCAATTTTACTTGCTACCCAGCCGACCTCAAATAGCATATACGCTGACGCCTCGTTGGCAGTCGGCCTTCCCCACCCACCATGTCTTACTGCCTAATCCCCGGAGTAGATCCAACTATCTCTGAAGATGCCATCTACCACGACCTTCGTACAGCCGGCGTCCCAGCTTATAACGCCTACCGATTGATGGATGACATAACATTCACTCCAACATCGCAAATTTTGGTACATCTCCCGGGAGAGGACGACCTGCAACGCCTCTTCGCCTCCGGAGCGACCATTCACCATAAGACCTACGCAGTGGTGCCAACTCCGCCGTCCATCCAAGACCAGCTCCCTGCGGATCCAACTATTGTTCCAGTCTTCAACGCGTCTCTTCCCCGGACATTGCCTCAGCCACCATCACCCTTCTTCTCAACAACTTCTACTCCCACGACCACTATGACGACCGCTTATACCAGTTCTGCACTTCCCATCACCACTGTCACAACAACTTGTCACGCTTCACCAGTAATGTCCTCATCTCTCCGACTACTCAGGACTACCACAACCCCGCCACACTCTTCCACCGCGTGGACTTCGACCACCGCTCCTTCTTCATCGCCGCCTCTACAAGACACCTCCGCAGCAGCCGAAACCCCGCCACCATCGCCGCAGCAGCAACCGCCATCCTTCCATGCCACGTTTAGTTGCGTCCTACGCGGGATTCCACCTGACATCTCCGAACGGGCGGTCCTCCAGGAACTCCACGCGGACGGCGTTCCCGCCCGACGCGCGATTCGCATCCACAACACCAACAGCCCTACTTATATGGTGCGGCCCCAGCTTCCCAGTGCCGAAGACGTTCAACATCTCATCCGTACCGGCGCTCGTATCAACGGCCACCGCCACAAAGTGGAGCCCTCCCGTTCTCCACCCCAACCTGTTCGCTTCCCTTCAGTTAATTCACATCGTCGGCCCCGGCCAGCCGCTCCTCCTGTTCCACCTTTTCCACAAGTCTGTCAACCCCCTCCCCCACCTCATTTCATTCCCCCACCCCTTCCGATATTCGATCTTCTACGTTTTTTTACCACTTCTCTTTCTAACATCACAACCACCCTCCATCTCCTCACCTTCCATCTCCACCCAAGACCTCTCTTCTAACCTTCATCTTTCCCATTTTTGCACATCACCTTTTCCCCGACCACCCTTGCACTCCCCTCCGAATATTTAATCCTTGCACACATCCCCGATACCTATAATACTATCCGCACACACCTCCTAATCCCTTACATCAAATTACCCTCCTCCCCATAACATCGCTTCTCCTACCTGCCGAAACTCCTGGCCAGAGTGAAGGCGTTACCTTCAGGGTGGCCCACCCCTCCCCTTCAGGGAGGGGAATGAAAGCATTTGTAGTTAGTTAGTTATTAATTCTAGAGGTGTATCAATCTCAGGTGCTTTGTTCCTACGTAGGTTTTTCAACTCTCTATTAAATTCCAAACGCAGTATTGGGCCTCCCATTTCATCAACACCAAGAGCCCCTTTTCTTGTCGAAGGAATACAGACCGTCCTTGGGCCGATGAGCGTTACAAACATGAGTAATGGAAATACTCTCTGGACAGCGCGTACTAAGACAGTGTTCGATATCAAATTGTAAAGAGGAATGCATGGATGATAGAGATACCCGAATTATTGCCAACCTCTATTGGAATCAGACCGCATCAGTTGAGGTTGACAGCACAAACTCCTGTGCTGTTGAAATAAAGCAAGGAGTGAGGCAAGGCTGTGTTCTATCTCCACTCCTCTTCAATATTTACTTTGAAAGTCTATTTTCTGAAGCACTAGAAGGAAAACAGGAGGGCATCGTTGTTAATGGGATTACAATAAATAATCTGCGATATGCGGATGATACTGTTCTGCTTGCAACACGTGCTGAAGATTTTCGGACATTATTAAACTGCGTGGTTGAACACAGTGCCGCAGCAGGTCTGCGCTTAAACACGAAAAAGACCAAAGAAATTGTGATAAACAAACATGTCATTCAACCTGTTAACTTGACAGTAGCTGGCACATCACTGAAGCAAGTCCAACGCTTTAAGTATCTCGGCAGCGTACTAATCTTCTTCACAGCTGGAACAATGCTGTTGAAATTAGGTCCCGGATAAAACAGGCAAGGACTGCATTGAAGAGAATGGGCAAACTTCTCCGTAACAGGGACTTTAAGATCAATCTCCGTCTCCGTTTACTTCGGTGTTTTGTATTTTTTTGTATTTTCTGTCTTCTTTCATGGTGCCGAGACTAGGATCCTAACAGAGAACACCACAAGAAACTTCGCTTTTGAGATATGGTGCTACCGACGCCTCCTCAGAATATCATGGATTGACAGAATACGTAACACTGGAATACTCCAACGTCTGAATAACATCAAATATAAGAAACGTGACTACTTTAGCCATATCATTCGAAATGGTAAATATAGACTCATTCAACTAATCTTACAAGGTTAAGCTGAAGGAAGGAGAAGTGGGGAAAAGGAGAATATCCTGTGTACGAAGTCTACGAGAATGCTATGGCCTCAGCACCCCCACTCTTTTCCGAGTTGCTGAGAACAAGAACCAGATGACAACCGACATCCAATGAAAATATGGTACAAGAAGAAGAACCAATGGATCCAACAATAAGACTCTAACTTCAGTACGACGTCACCGGGTGATGCAATATTGCCATCATCTCACGGCATTAACTTTTCCATGTCACACGGGCAACAGTTAGTGCAGTTCTGCACACCAGCGTGATAGCGCGTCGTGTGTGGCATTGCTTTATTTGTTTCAGGACATTTGAGAAAATTGTATATGTGTGTATGTTCAGTCCTCAGCCTGCAGGTTGGTTTGATCCTCAACACCTCCACCATTAGCTGTCATCGACGGCCTTGGCATTACCGAAGGGACGTACTAGGGAAATTAGGAGTGAGGTAGTTTCCCATTCCTTTCCTCACTGAGCCAGACGTAGTTACATATCAGTCTGCCAAGCCCACTGATGTGTATGAACCAACCGATCCTATGAACAACATTTTCACACCATTCATAGCAGGGACTGGCTGCAGAAGGAATGCCATTACTTAGCATCACTTATTCCTCAGTCACTTTCATATTGTCAAAGCTAAGGATGTGACTGAGACAGATCAATGAAAGTAGCAAAATTCCTCTAGCCCATACCACAAGATAAAATGCACTGTAAGCACTAGTTCTCGCCAGAAACGGCACGAAAACATTGTATGGCAGAAAACTGCAAAAACCGAGCAAGTGGCCGTGCTATTAGGGACGCGTAGCTGTGAGCTTGCATTTGGGATAGAGTGGGTTCGAACCCCACTATTGGCAGTCCTGTACATTGTTTTCTATGGTTTCCTATATTCACACCAGGTAAATGATGGGGCTCTAGCTTAATTAAGGCCACCGCGGCTTCCTTCGCACTCCTAGCCCGTTCCTATCCCATCGTCGCCGTAAGACCTATCTGTGTCGGTGTGACAGAAAGCAAAATTTTAAAATAATAATAACAAATTGCATATATTTACTTCCCCCCCCCCCCCATGATGACCAGACATAGTGGCAATAAATATTTTCAAATTAAAGGAATGCATTCAAGATGACAGAGCGGCTTGCTAGAATCGCAACAGACCCAAAATTACCAATATCGACTGTCTCAAGTTTACGACGACCGAGTTTCGCGAGGTGAGGTCCGCGGTAATGGAGACCCAGTCGAGCACATCTACTCCCCAGTGGTGGATAATGATTCGGAACTCGTGTATATGGATACTCCTCACGCTGGTGATAATGAAGAGGCTCCAGTGCGCCTACGACTCTGTATGGTGCAAATATAAACATGAATTTGTTGCTTCCCATATGACCGACCTATTGTTCATCGACACTATCATGAAAATACATTTTTTCAGACAGTAATTATCATGCGGTACGTGTTCTATGTTAAAATATGCTGCCATAAATGGAAACAGCTCCGTTCGAAAGTTTTCCAAAACGTTATCATTTACTTCGTTCCCTTGGTAAAACTATTGATTACGTTTTACAATCTTCTTTCCCTAGATATGGCTTCTCAATCTAAACTCCTTACTATTCATACACCTAGTTTTTCTTCCTCCAAGCGTTTCTCTGATTGTCCTGCATGCAGAATATATATTTCCTACAACCATACAACATCCCCTTCAGCCATTCTGCCCTGGCTCCCTCGCACTTTGCCTACTTCATGCTTAGTCTACGGTATTTCTTTTGTTTTTGTTTTTACAATTGGCTTTATGTCGCACCGACACAGATAGGTCTTATGGCGATGATGGGATAGGAAAGGTCTAGGAGTAGGAAGAAAGTGACCGTATTCTCAACTAAGCTACAGCCCCAGATTTTGCCTGGTTTGAAAACTGTAAACCAACTTCACGACTGCCGATAGTGGAATTCGAACCTACTATCTCCCGAATATTGGATACTGGCCGCACTTAGGCCTAAATAACTGCAGCTATCGAGCTCGGTGATCATTTCTTTAGAGTATACACTTCATCGGTTACGGTATTTCTTTTTGCCATCCTCATTGTTTGCCTTCTTCCGTCAGTCATATCTCATGAGTTATCCTCTGATTTCTATTTCATCTTATTTTCCTTCCTAACATTCCTTCATCAACCCTACGGACCTCATTCTTCAGGACAGTCCACAAACCATACATCGTGTTGCATTCAATTCACACATTCTATTTAGCCTATAAACAAAACGTTCCTACCGGGCGAGATGGCCGTGCGGCTAGGGGCGCACGGCTGTGAGCTTGCATCCGGGAGATAGTGGGTTGGAACTCCACTGTCGGCAGCCCTGAAGATGGTTTTCTCTGGATTCCCATTTTCACACCAGGCAAATGCTGGGGATGAACCTTAATTAAGGCCCTGGCCGCTTCCTTCCAACTCCTAGGCCTTTCCAATCCCATCGTCGCCGTAAGACCTACCTGTCCTGGTGCGACGTAAAGCCACTAGCAAAAAACAAGTTTCTTGAAACCCACCCTCGGTCTATTTCTTCAAATTATCGACATTCCATCTCCTTGTATTTCTTCATTCTTTCAATCTCTTCAACGTCAGACTGCATGGTCCATGTCTGCTCCTGCGAAGATATTCCAAGGATAGACTTAACCTGTACCTTTTCGTATGTAAGTATGAATGTAGGTGGTAATTGGAATATTACTAGTGTTTTGTGTTCTATGGAGGTGTAAATACTTTACACGTCGCTGCTGTGTTAATGGCTAGAACAAACTGCAGACGACGTAAATGTGAATTTTTATTTATGACCCATTCTATATGTGCATGCAAATAACAGATAATCGGTAGGTGAATAACGTGGTAGAGGTGATTATTGTTTTAAGAGGGAGTTCAACTGGGCAACCATCCTTTATTAGCTGAATAAACCACAGTCTTCTTCTTAGAACACTGCTCCCCTACGAAGGTTGGCGACCCAATCGATTACCGGTATGATAAATCGCTAAACAGCAGCTCGAAACATTTCGATGGAAGTTCGTCCATACCAACAGCACAGGTCTTTAATTTCACCATCTTCCAACAGATCGTTTTCCCCTCGATGACGAGTTGGAAAAGGTCATATCGTTCACCTCTCGTGATGTGTATGATGTACCTGATATTTCGTTCCTTGTTGGTTGTTATTTAGAAGCTCATTATATTATTTAACAAGTTGAGGACTTCCTCATTGGTCTTTTTCTACTCATTTCGAATCCTTCAATCCGCTTCCCCAGCAAATGACTGAGCGTCCACCCTTCAAAGCCGTAAACAAGGGCAGGAAAACATAGCATTCCAACATGCAAACTTCGGAGCTGAAGGTTGAGATCTCTGCTAGTGAATAGGGCCCTCATATTCTTGAACAAGTTTTTCGCTTGTCCAATCCTGGATTAGATTTCATTCTTGGGAACGCAATGCTCAGTCACTATAGACCCAAGATATTTGAAGGGGGACACTTGCTTAACAATTGTGTTGTTAATGTACAGGGAGGCCTGCTTAGGTGTTTCCGAAAATACAATCAGCTTGGTCTTGTCAATATTCATGAACAGACCAAATGTTGCACTGATCCTTACGATGCTATTAATAATAATATTAATAATAATTTGAAGATCAGCAAGCTTACTCGCTAATAAACTGTAACATCAGAAAATAGAATGTTATAAACGACACTTCCATTAATCCTGATCTCTAGGTTAACAAAACCACAGTCAGCAAATAATTAACGCAGTATCGCTTAGATTGTCCACTCCGCAGCAATTCACGTACCTGTCATATTGTTAGGAACTCATGCAGCTGCCAGCTACCTCGAAGCCCCGTTCAGTATTCGATGTAAGGATGAGTGAATCAGGCTAGGGAATTACTAGCCTACCCTGAGGGCATGTGACGGCCTATATTGTGGTTTTCGCCTGATGTCTCCTTGGATCTTCTGGAAGGTGAAATCAGAATGCTCGTATTCTAGCCGCTCCCCGAAGATACTACAAGTTCATCACCAGTTGAGCTAAGTGTACAGCAGTCGTGGATTGTGATAAGCAACAGACGTGAGTTCTTGTTGGGCTGGAAGACTTGGCAGAAAGGAGGCGAGCTGCTCGACTAAATGGTATGGCGTGGAATGAGATCAGTAGACGAATAAGTTTGAGTGGTGCCTTTAAAAGTAGGAAAGATCGCAATATGAAGATAAATTCAAGAAGACAAATTGGGGCAAATATTCGTTTATAGGAAGGGGAGTTACAGATTGGAATAACTTGAGAAGGGAGATGTTCAATAAATTTCCGATTTCTTTGCAGTCGTTTTAGGAAAGGCTAGGAAAACAACAGATAGGGAATATGGCACCTGGGCGACTGTCCTAAATGCAGATCAGTAGTGATTGAATCCAACCGTACGTTAAAGCCTACCAATCAAGGTTACGGAAGAATCGCCCATTCTACGTAAAGACTGCCAGTCGAAGACGAGCTGTGAGGACAAGTAACTTGTGTAAATAGCCAGCAATTAGCAGTGTGCTGCCATTCGTTATCGAATACTCTACAATTGTACAGTAATGTGTGTGTGTGTGTGTGTGTGTGTGTGTGTGTGTGTGTGTGTGTCGCACCGACACGGATAGGTCTTATGGTGACGATGGGATAAGGAAGGACTAGGAGTCGGAAGGAAGCGGCCGTGGCCTTAATTAACGTTCAGGCCCAGCATTTGCCTGGTATGAAAGTGGGAAAACACGGAAAAGAATTTTCAGGGCTGCCGACAGTGGAATTCGAACCCACTATCTCGCGAATGCAAGCTCAGAGCTGTGCGCCTCTTACCGCACGGCCAACTCTCTCGGTAAATTTGTTCAATTAAGCAGTGCTTTATTCGTAACACTATTTTTACACACAACTCTTGCTGACTGTAGTTTAAACGGGAAGACATGAGGATTATTAGATTCAGAGAATACTGCAAGAAGAGGGTATAATGTGATTTAAAATATTAGGAAAAGAAAGGGAAGGAATATCAAAGGAGAGGAGTGAAAGACTCCTTGAACAAAAATTCGATATAGAATGTGTTGAAAGGAAACTCGATTTAAACAAAGGAAGGTTTCCCACCGTGGTTACCTCATATGATCAAACATTAATTCATTTGGTAATAATTAACGCAGTAAGTAAGATGCGGAGACTTGTACACGCACGAAGTTTTTCCGCCCTTGTTGTTTATGGTTTTGGGGGTTATTTCTCGTTATACCTCTTCATGCAGAAAATCTGGCCCATTCCTGTAGATTGCAATAATGTTTTTTCCTTCCGTAAAGGTTCATCATTTATGCAGCATTTTTGGCTGAACGATCAGCACGATAGCCTTTGATTCAGGGGGACCCCTGTTCAATTCCTGGCCGAGTAGCGGATTTTAAACTTGTTTGGTTAATTCCTCTAGCTTGGGGTATGGGTATGTGTGTTCGTCTTAGTACATTCCCTCACTCACATACTACACAGTTCATTACAAACGACAACAGAAACACGGAATAGTGAATACATTCCTCCACATCTGACACTAAAAATGAAGTGAGCACATACGAAATGCTGAACCCAGATAACTGTATATTGGTAGGTAAAAATAAGAAGGTTTTATCATTTAACTAACTCACACCTAACTCCACCAAGCATTACGTCAGGCACCATGTAAGCCCAGTTCGTCAAGGAAGTTTAGAAAAGTTACGCCAAGAACTTGGAATCCAATGTACAGTTCTTTAACTGCTAGGAATAGCGTACGATGTACATTAATTCCTAAGCAGGGGTGAGCTCAATATTTTCTGGGTTCCCTTAGCCTCCACCATAGTGCAATGTAATGAAAACCCACAGCCTGGATGAAACCCCATCTAGCGGCCTCCTCTGGGGAAATGATTAATGACTGACAGAAGAAATGAAATGATACTGGAGAGCGTTGCTGGAAGGAAAGATGACAGGGTAAACCGGAGTGCCCGGAGAGAAAACTGTCCCGCCTCCGCTTAGTCCAGCACAAATGTCACATACAGTGACCGGAATTTGAAACACGGAGCCCAGCAGAGAGATGTCGGCGCGCTGCAGTGCAATGTAATTGTTCCGGTTGGTACACCTATACGCCGCACATTTGAATTTTCCGCCTTAAAGTACTCCTCTACAGCTGAAACTCTGAACTTTAAAACTGAATTAATTCAACCGTTTATCAGAAGATGTCTCTGTGTTAATTTCGAATCGTTTTTTTTACTAATTATCAAGAAGTGTGGACATTCTCTCACAGATGTCACTACCAAAAACTATGATCATGCACCCTGGTGCGAAGTGATGGAACTCTTCTTGAAGATATTTTGTACTCATAAGTTTTCCTATAACGAAATTTCGTTCTTTCGTTTGTGGGTTGGCAATATAAATATTTTCTTTCCGCCAGTTTTGAAGTTAGCCAATCAATAACTTATGTCATTAATTTTCAGCCAATTGTGTCTTTCGTCCCCAATTTTTGATGTGTTAATTTTAGTTAGCCAATTAACGCATGTGGGTGTGTCTTAATTATTCATGAAAGGTTTCAAATCTTCCCCGAGAGTATAAAAACTGCTGATTTTCCTGGCTCTCGGCGACTTTAACAACATCTAGCTTAGTGTATGGAAGTATAGCAGGGGGCGGGTAGCGCCTCTACCTTCGGGCAGCAGCTCTTCAACAAAGGTAATGGCCTTTCAACATCTTTATTTCTTGCTAGCTCAGCAGTTTAGCCCTCGGGGAAGGTCCTAAACCTTTTCAATGTAACCTACCTCTCTAAAAATGTAACTTAGTGCCGGCTTATGTAACAATTTCTTATTACTTTAACTGTAAATCGGGGGTAGAGAGTGCTTTACCCTCTCGAGCTCCCTATCATTTTTGATTTAAGGTGACTACGTTTTCATAACCGATTTTCTACTCTTAATGTATTAAAATTTTCTTATACGAGTCACTTCCCTAGTTTGGGAATAGCCCCTGTATCATTTGCCTAGTGCCCCTTAGGTTTTATAAGGTTTCATGTAGGAGTGCAAGCAACGCCTCCATTCACCTTGGTATTTTGGGCCATTTAATTAATCTGTTGTTTTCCACTAAGGCCCAGTAGGTTGGGTACGAGATACCCCCGTTTCATTTGATGTAAGTGGTGCCTTGATGGCAATTTGTGTAATAGTCTGGTATTGTCTTTAATAGGCTTGAAAAATTGAGAGCGGCTCAGCTCTTTCTTGTGTTTGAAAAGTGCCTCTGGGAGGCTTGAGGTTAAAAGTTGGGAGCAAGTGTTCCTTGAATTAGGGGTTTTCTGCCCTTTGGTAATTTGTGGTTGTGAGCTGAGAGCTCAGGAATTATAAACTTGGGGCTCGAAGCCCAGTTCTTGTAATGATTTCCTAAAACTTGTGATTCGTTGTACCTGATTTTGGCTTGTTGTTGATTTGTTACTTGTTGAATTTTGAAAGTCTATATGAAAATTGTTAAGTTCTGAAAATATAACCTTTATGAAAATTTTAATTCATCTTTCGGACTTGTAGTTATACCCATTCCAGCCCGCACCTTCTTTCACCTCTGCATTGCACGGATAACTCCGTAACAGTAATAATAGTAGAAAACCATATCTTTCTTCAGTACTCGCTGTACTGGACACGACCAAGAATCCGGAACAACACTGAAGTAGGTAGGCAAATTACAATACGGAAATATACAAATATTCGATCTCTTCCCACGCTTCTGTCGCTCCGTTGGCGGATGTACTCGGTAAACGTAGCACAGTGTTGCCAGATCTAAAAATAAAAAATCCGTAGATTGTACGTAAAATTTTTTTTAATTTAATGAAAATTTCGGTAGTTTCTTGAGCACCGAAATGTTGTAAGACAACTAAGTTAAAGAATGCAATAGTCATGTGAAGTTAGTATGAGAAAAAAACATACAATTCCACTCACCCTCATTCTCTGGCCGCTCCATACCTCCTCTTCTCTTTCTGTCCACTCTTATTGATTATTGATTAGTTATTGATAAGACGTAGAAACTGTGTGCCAATTTTGAAGTCGTAGCAGGATGCAGATTTTGTATTCCATGTGTGGGTCGGGGATTCCTCCTCGAATGATCCAGTCAAGCGTGAGTTTTGAGTTCAGTAAGAGAGGACAGATTACGTAATTCGACCCAAAAATAAATGCGGGGAAGTACCTAACGAGTGATGTTATCGAAAAATGTCACGCAGTGAGACGAGCAAAGAGTTTCTCGGAACAAACATGTTATGTACCATTAATCATTACTATTCTTCCTTAAATTTGGATTACAAGAAATCTCGGGAGATTTTTTTGTTTTTTCGGGTTTTCTAGTGTGTTGCGAAAACTCGGGAGATCTGAAATTTTGGGAAACCTGTCAACGTTGACGTAGCGTGCCTGTAGTCTGTCTTCATGCTGCTAGCATTTCGTTCCCGTGTCGCGCAGATGGCGTGAAGCTCCGTGTGCGGAGGGACATAGTAATGCCACACACTCTATGACTCTTGCAGATATCCTTGCAAAGTCTGATGAGAAACCAGCATGAAAGCATGCAAGTGGTGACAATTGACGTCCTCTGTTAAGAGAAACAATTCACCCAGACCATTTTGAAAATCCTTCTTCAAGTATTGCTAGACACTCAAAGTCTGAAGTTGTTCTAATTCCAGAGAAACACCTCTTGAAGCTAATGTCATAAAAGAAGAATCGAGTGATACAGTAAATTTTCATTGAAGGAAGATACTCGGCGTATCTTCAAAAACGAACTGAAACTACAGCAGGCGACAGGATATTATCTTGGTTGTGAGTAAATTCAATTCTTAATTACCTCTCGTTTGAAAGCTAAAATAATTACTTTGATTCTCAGCATTACCATTCTCTCTTTCCTTTAAACTCTATGTTGTACTTGAGAACAAGTTGAAGCCATGTATTCTATCAGAGCAGCCCCATCTCAATATCCTTCCCTCCCCATTCCCTCATCACGACCCCTTTCAACCCCAAAGGAGATTTCATTTCCAAAGTAGACAATCAAGTAAGTCGAATGTCTGTGTGAAACAAAAGAGAGAGAGAGAGTGAGAGAATGGTTGGGGGAGAGAGAGACAGAAAGTAGCTCGTGCTTCAGGAAGCAAAAACAAGCACAAAGCGTTCCCTGCTGCTAATTTATCTACAGCTTCTCTTTACACTTTGCGTTCAGCCTAATTAAACAGCTGTACGAAGTTGGGGAGGTGGTGCTTGTGATGGGTGGGAGTGGTGGAGTTGGGGATGTAAGCAAATACAACACCAGGGTATCAAACTAAGCACCCGGAAAGCGGCAACTTAAAGAATTTGACTTTACACCGCTGCTAACTCTGCGGTGAAAGAGAGAAGAACATGAAAGTAACTTGTGAAACAACAGTTATGTTTCGGTGGTTCTCTTGCGAAATTACTTCTTGATCTCCTCGCGCTTCTACATTGCATATACGCTTTACCTCTTCCACCCTCATTTCTTACTACAAAGGAAGAAAGACTCGGGGTATGAAAACATCTGTTTACTGCCTGCCTCCCGCGTTGGACAATTAGATGCATAGCGGGGTCGAATTCCTCAACAGTCAGTTCGCATATAGCAGGACTTCGGTGCCAGACGCGGCTCCCGTCAGTACAGTACCTCATTCAGTATGATGAAACTGATTTTAAAGGAAAGTTATTGACACGCCAGTGTCCAATAATAATACTAATAATAATAATAATAATAATAATAATAATAATAATAATAATAATAATAATAATAATAATAATAATAATGACCGTACCCACAGTGTTAGTTTGCGTGGGGGTTTAGCTCCTGACTGAGAAGGAGCTAAGCAGGACAACCCAGCATGAGAGACTGGGATGGGGGGAGCCCAACCCCGATACGGCGCGTCCGAATGGCTGATAGGGGAAGTTTCTGCGGATATGCAGGACAGCTGTGAATAAGGCTTAGCCAAATAAGCACTCGCGGATTACCTGGGGTAAAGAGAAAAGTGGTCAACGGCCTCGACGACAGAAGAGGGTATATGCCAATGGCAGAGAGGGTGGAAGAACCGATTCAAAATTACTTCGCATCTGGCTTGTAGCAAGTGGCAAAGTGGTCAGCGTCTGTTCAGCAGAGGTGCGGCTGTAAACATACTCCAGGAATTAACAATCCCTGGTTCTATACCACTAGCGAAAGCTAGAAGATTGATTATAAGCAATCATGACCCCAGGTGGACAAACCACCCACTCTAAAATGGCAACCATGCATTCGGATTCTGGGGAGCTTGGACTACGAGAGAGCAAGTAGTAGTGCTCTGATAAACTTCCCCAGGAAAAAACACACTTACACTGCCACTTTCAAAATTCAGACACTGATTCAAACAGGAAAACTATACAATCTCACGACAGAACTTACAAGGCAGAAAATCCAAATTCTGGCTCTGCAAGAAACACGTTTCACAGATTCAAAAACGATAGACTACAATAATTACAGGATCTTCAAAAGTGGAACAAACAAGAAAATTGGCAAAGGAGCAGCACTATTCGGTATGCTCTTCATCGTAGACAAAAAACTTTTAGAATCCGTAAAAGAAGTGAAACACATCAACAATAAACTTATGACTATAGTAATCAAACACACCAACAAAAGCTACACCTTTTTTAATGTCCATATACCAACAGGTGATGAAAATAAGAAAGAGCCCGAGAAACCTAAAGATTCTGGGAAGAACTTGAAGCAGAGATGCCCAAAATCCCAAAAGATAATGCGAAAATTCTACTCGGTGATTTCAATACACAAACCAGCAGGGAACGCAAATACAAGAAGACAGTGGAAAGCTATCCGGCACACAGGTTCACCGATAAGAATAGCACATGTCTCATTGGGTTGTGCCAAAATCAACTTGAAAATTATGTCAACTTCACTCCAGAAAAGTCCAAAAAAAAATGACATGGCGATCACACCTCCACCATTTAGAAGAATTTCAGATTGATCATGTAGCCATATCGTACTATTATCAAAAGAAATCATGATGTGCAAGTGCGCAGAGGTGATAACATCGCTTAGAATTGTTATTTAATTCGGATCAAAATTAAATTCACACCCAAAAGAAAATTCAAAAGCAAAACGCCAGTGATCCAAACATTTTACCTTCACAAGACAGACTCCAAAATAACAGAAGAGTGAGAAGAACAACCTGCAGAGAAATTGGATAAATTTCAAACTAAGATCATAAAAACGGTGAAAGATCTCATTCCTTTTCACAAGTAACTAAAACACCCTTGGTGGAATCAGGAATGTGAGAGCACACTAGAAGACATGAAAATGGTATTTGAGAACTACAATAGCATCAAATCACAAGAAACACAGAAGAAATGTTTTGAAGTTCGAAAACAAGCATTTAATATTCTAAGATAAAATAAACGGAAAACCGTCAACGATCAACTGAAGTCAATTGAAGACGATTTCAAAAATTACAACACACACGATTTTTACAAGACCTTCACGAACCAAATTAAAGGGTTTTCTCCACAGAACCTTTGCTTTCGGAAACAAGATGGTAAACTGGCCTTAACAAATAAAGAAAATTTGACAGAAACTGGCCACGTATTTTTACAGATTTTAAATTTTCCAGATTGTACAGAGAGATTCCCGAAAATACAGCCACAAATCACACTAAAACATCACCTCTAACACAAGAAGAAATTTCTTCACACATCAAGAAACTTAAAAACAACAAAGCATCAGAGGAGAAAGGAATTGTAGATGAACGTTTGAAACATTTATGCCCAAATGCACTCAAAGAAATTATACAAATAATTCAAAACATTTGTCAAACTGAAATGCTCTCGGATGATTGGAAGATTGCTCTAATCCATCCACTGCATAAAAAAGGTGACAAATCCGATGTAAACAATTATAGAAGGATCCCTCTTGTATCTGCCACATACAAAATTTTATCAGCATGTCTATTGTAAAGAACACAAAAGCAATTAAAACCATAATTAGTTGAATATCAAGCAAGATTCAGACCAAATAGATCATGCCCCGAACAAATTTTTAACTTTAAAATCATACTCAGAATGCGAGCTCTCAGGCAAAAACCCCTCGTATGTACTTTTGTAGATTTCAAAAAGGCTTACGATTCAATTGACATGCCCTCACTGTTCCAACTTCTAGAAGAGAGGGGACTAGATTTCAAAACTCGAGAACTTATAAAACAAATACTGACTGGCATGAAATCAGAACCCTTCGACATTCAAACAGGCGTGACAAAAGGTGATGGACTCTCTCTTGTTCTGGTCAACATTGCCCTAGAAAAGGTAATGGAATAACGGGAGAAAGGACTCAAGAAATGCGAGTTTTGGAGTCCAATCCGACTGGGCTTTCCCAAAGATAACCTCAACATACCATACCTCGCTCTTGCAGATCATCTGGCGATACTAACAGAGGATGAGGAGACTGCCGTGAAACAGCTCGAGGTACTTAAAGAAAGTGCAGAAAAGGTGGGACTACAGATGTCATTAGAGAAAACTAAGTTCTTTTGTTCAAAGAGAGATATCAAGAGCCTGAGAACAAAACATCATCCAATTAACAGAGTTCCTTACTTTAAATACCTCGGAGAATTTATCGATCCGACAGGCCTTGAAAGGATCTCACAAAATACTCGTCTCCAAAAAATTAAAACAGCATTAGAGTTAGTCCAAGTCATCTACAATAAAAAACCCATGTCAAGACATAAACAAATTCGGCATTACAACACAGTCCCAAAACCAACAGTCCTTTTACGCAAGTGAAACATTGGCACTCAACAGAAAGCATAAACTTGAAGAAATCAAGAAAGAAGAGAGGAAGACATTTGGAAAATCTTAGGGAGCAAGATACTCCCAAGAAAGTTACAGGTTACAATCAATCAAAACAACAGAAAAATCTCAAACATCGAAACTGACATTAGGAAAAGACGAATGAAGTTCTTCGGCCATCTAACTAGATTACCAGAAAATCGATTGACAAAAAGTATAATAGATTAGGTAACCTCGCTTGAGAACTCAACACCCTGGCTTAACGAACTTGGAAAGGACCTCAAAAATGCAAACATAAGTTCAACAGACATCCTAGAAAGGGACATCTTTAGACACAAAGTAAACAACTGGGAACTTACATCAGAGCAACCACAACAAAAACAGCACAGACTGAAGTGGTCGGAAGAACGTAAACAAGTCTTCTCGGAAAGAATGAAAACCTATTGGGAAATCAGGAATAACCCACAGAAGAACTGATTTACTTGCTTAACTTCTCCTAATATTGGGAGACTTCTCTAATAATAATAATAATAATAATAATAATAATAATAATAATAATAATAATTAATAATAAAAATAATAATAAATTATTATTTTTAATATTTTTTGCTAGGGGCTTTACGTCGCACCGACACAGATAGGTCTTATGGCGACGATGGGATAGGAAAGGCCTAGGAGTTGGAAGGAAGCGGCCGTGGCCTTAATTAAGGTACAGCCCCAGCATTTGCCTGGTGTGAAAATGGGAAACCACGGAAAACCATCTTCAGGGCTGCCGATAGTGGGATTCGAACCTACTATCTCCCGGATGCAAGCTCTCAGCCGCGCGCCTCTACGTGCACGCCAACTCGCCCGGTTTATTATTAATTATTATTAATATTGTCCGCCTCTGTAGTGTAGTGACTTGGGTATTTAGCTCCCACCGCCGAAGGCCCAGTTTCGATTGCCGGCTCAGCCACAAAATTTGAAAAGTGGTACAAAAACTGGAACGGGGTCCACTCAGCCTCGGGAGATCAACTGAGTAGAGGGGGTTTCGATTCCCACCTCAGCAACCTCGAAGTGATTTTCCGTGGTTTCCTACTTCTCCTCCAGGCAAATGCTGGGATGGCCACGACCGCTTCATTCTCTCTTCCAATCTTCCCATCCCCCCACAAGGCCCCTGTTCAGCTTAGCAGGTGAGGCCACCTCGGCGAGGTACTGGTCCTTCTCCCTAGTTGTATCACCACGTCCCAAAATCTCACGCTCCAAGACATCGCCCTTGAGGCGGAAGGGGTGGGGTCCCTCGCTGAGTCCGAGAAATGAAACAACCCTGGAAGGTAAACGGATTAAAGAAGGAAAGATTATTATTATTATTATTATTATTATTATTATTATTATTATTATTATTATTATTATTATTATTATTATTATTATTAAGTACCATCATCATTAACGAGTCGTATCACATAGTAAACTCCTCACACCACTTCTAGGGAAAGTGCTTGTTTTCACCGACGTCGGTCAGTACACCCTTACCAGGAGCATCACTTGTTGTTGTATATTGGGTATTCAGCCCGAAGGCTCCAATAACAGCTGTCATAAATAGCCTGGGCGTCAATGAAGAGGCGTACTAGGGAAATTAGGAGTGAGGTAGTTTCCCGTTGCTTTCTTCACCGAGCCAGCCGTTGCTATTACATATCAGTCTGCCAAGCCCACTGAAATGCATGCGCCAACCGACCCTATGAGCGATATTTTCACACCATTCATAACAGGGACTGGCTGCATAAGCATCACTCATACCTCAGTCACTTTCATATTGTCAAAGCCAAGGATGACACTGAGACAGGTCAATGAAAGTAACAAAGTTGATATAGCCCATAACAGAAGACATAGTGTACTGTAAACACTACATCTCGCCAGCAAAGGCATGAGCATCACTTAAGGCTGTGTAAATAAGAGTGTATCTGCTTATTCTTCTTCCTCTTTTTCTCCTTCGTATTCTTCTTCGTGGTTTTTTCTTCTTATTATTATTATCCTTATTATTATTATTATTATTATTATTATTATTATTATTATTATTATTATTATTATTATTATTATTATTATCATTATTATTATTATTATGTTATTACTTTACGTCCCAATAACTACTCTTATGATTTCCGAGACGTCCAGTGAATTTACTTACATTAGTTTCTCACATTCAAGTATATTTATATGATATCCCAGTTCATCGGATTGAATTCTGTAGCAAGCGGTAATCGTCATAGGAATTCTTTAGTTACAGTAGTAGTAATTTCCTGAGACTTTTTTTTTTTTTGCTAGGTGCTTTACGTTGCACCGACACAGATAGGTCTTATGGCGACGATGGGATAGGAATGGCCTAGGAGTTGGAAGGAAGCGGCCGTGGCCTTAATTAAGGTACAGCCCCAGCATTTGCCTGGTGTGAAAATGGGAAACCACGGAAAACCATCTTCAGGGCTGCCGACAGTGGAATTCGAACCCCCTATCTCCCGGATGCAAGCTCACAGCCGCGCGCCTCAACGCGCGCGGCCAACTCGCCCGGTGAGAGATGTTGTTCCCACAGTTACATTGATAGAACTGCGTGCAACATGCATGATGCTGAAAGCAATGATGGGAAATTGCAGTATGAAATACGATTTGGAAAGAGACGCTTTGGAAATAAGGAATGGAACAATTGAGCGGAAAATGTGTGTTTGGAAGAAGAAAAAGGTACTTGGAAATAAAGGGTCTTGCGAATTAATATTTTTGGACAATTGCTTTTGGGAAAAATGGCCTACAACCCCACAAGTAACAATCCAAACGAGGCCAGTTCAAGCTACAAAACACTACGTATAAGCCAGATCCAGCTGTAACAATACCTGGGAAGCCAGCCGGATCGTAGCAAACTATGGGACGCTAGTTTCATACTGATTAGGCCCGTTCAAGCTGTAACAATACGTCGGAGGCCAGTCCTACAGTAACAAAATAGGGGACGACTGTTCCAACTGTAAGAATACTGATTTAACCAATTCCAGCCGTAAGGATGCCTCCCAGTCATGAGAATCTCGCAGGTGCCGACTATAGTCATCTGTGATCAGAAAAAAAGTATATATTTGTACAGGAATACTTCTAAATTCAACAAATTGTCTCCAGTTTTGAGGAATTCTTCCATTTCTTATCAATTTCAAATGTGTTTTTCGTTCTCCCAGCAATAATTGTAAACTGAGGCTTTATACGGGTATACAATAAATTATTGTAGTGAATACCATAAATATCTGTCTAGTAGTCTAATTTTCGCGATTCAAAGAAGATAAAATACGATGAGTGAATGGGAGAACCGTCGACGTACTTCTTCAGAATACCCTTAGAGAATAAACATGATTAAGTTGTAAGACGCCCCTGCTCTCCATTCCTGTTTGAATAACCTTTTACATGTTTTTATTTGGCCTTCCATCCAAGCAAGTGCATGATAATTTATGCAGTGCTACAACTGTATTTCTCGTTGCACGGTGTGGCGAACAAATGTTTGAGAAGAGAACACGGTGGCGTTCCTCAGAAAAGTATTTTAATCGCGTAAACTCCAAGAACGTCCTGAACTTTAAAACATGCATTCGTTTTACTGTCTGCATATTGAATTAATGGTTCTAACTCTCTCGCTCGTGTCTGCAACAGTAAGGATTTACGTTTTTAAATCTCAACCTAGAACTGCGTGTGTTAGATCTTAAAAGGATTCAACTATAAATTAAACATTTCATCGCCTTTCAGCCTGTTGTAGTACAACCAATTTATAATAGATTGTCTCCAAAAATTATTTCATATTTTTAAATATCTGAAGCCATCCCTTTTTCAGTTTCGTCTCGGTTAATGTATAACTGTTTGGTTCTTCAGTCTTCCGATACTAATTTTGAATAAATACATTTTTAAACTACCTGGAAAAAGGAAATATAATTATGATAACAACATGTCTTTCAAGACCAAAACATTACATTCTATTTTAATTAAGTTTCTTCAGGCATACTTTTGTAAGAATTTTTTTCAGATAGTTTATAAATATATTTATTCAAAACTAGTTTCGACAGACTAGAGAACCTAACAGTTATAAAAAGAAAAATCGTCACAGTATTTCACTAATCACATATACTTTCATCTGCAGTAAAGTATCGTACTTCCTCGCGTATATCTCGCCGTCGTGTATATCACGCATCTTGGTTTCTGATGTGGAATTGAAGAAAATATCCTCCGCTTATACCTCGCATCGGCTTTTCTTCACATGTCAGTATAAATACGCAGCATGCACGACCAGAACGCTGAACTGTCTCCCGCAGTCCCCCTCTTAGTCGCAGCAGGTCCCTTCCCTTGTTCTTTTTTTTAAAATCAAGTAGGTAATTCTAAAAATCATGGTGTTCCCTGGCCTAATGAGCTAGGTGCAATATGACATTTTTGAACCGGTTTCAATTTTAGAGTACCAGCATACAGTAGTAAGGTATGTTCGATTCCAGTGTGTTACTATAATGACTTCGCTTATACCGGGTGCGCAAACCAAATTTGGCCCGGAAAATATTTACAGTAGGATTAACGCAAGATTGTCTCTTGTGACCATCACGGAAGATGTTGGAAATGGCCTCACCTGAAGAAATTAAACACTGAGGATCCAGTAGTCCTGACTCAACTTCACTCGGACACCAACGGCAGAACTCAAAAAGCGGAGGTTCGTCAGAACGTTATAACGCAGGCACAACAGTAAATTTGTAAGGACACAGATGCAGGTCCCTTGTGGTAATGTTTCGACACGATGATCTGTTACTTCACCCTTGTACAGATAAACGACGTTTAGATTTTGTCGGACTTCGTTCCAGGCATTCCTGTACTTGTGCAATGTTTGCTGGTGTTCCAACTCTTTTCGGATAAGTAACGGTTTTTATTCGCTACAGAGCCCGTTTCAAGTCATTTTGCCAGTAAGCTTCACATTGCAGAATTTGCTGGAGGTTTTGCCTAAACACTTCTAGTCTTAAACTTTTGCGCAAAAAAAGTTCCGCGCAGGTTTTCCACGAATCGTGCTTCGCATAACACGCGACACTGCTTTGTCGTGAGCACCATTTTGTGTTGCATTCATCAGGCCACTAAACACGTCTGTTCCTCTCACTCACACGTAATGGCCGCGACGTACTCAGGAGATGCTAGAGGGGCGCACTCGCAGACCTGTAACAGCAAGCAATTGGTGCATCGAAATCACGGATTCAAGAATTTCCCGTGATGGGCAGTTCTCCTCTTCATAAATAATAATAATTCAGAAACCACATCTCCAGGAGGCCGCTCTAAAATTGATGAAATTGAAAAACAAGAACGAAGAAGTCTAAGGAAAATATATGGCCTCGTTCATGTAAATGGTATATGGATGCAAAGAAAAACTGTAGATTTGTACAAAGCAACGGACAAGCTCACAGATACCATACGCAGGAGACGATTGAAACTGTATGATCACATCTGTAGAATGGACGACACTATATATGCAAAAAAACTGCTTGGTATAATTAATTCAAAGAAGGTCAAAATCAGCTGGTTATAAGAAATAAAGCAATACTTAGAAAAGAAATGAACATCACAGAAGATACCATCGGGGATCCCAAGGCTTTTGCAACTCTGGTTGCAAAGCACACGTTCGCGGAATAGGCTAAAATAACCACAGCGAAACAATGGACGGAAGAACGCAAGAAACAACATAGCGAGTTCATGAAGAGATTTCGGGAGGAGAAGCAGAAAGGAAAACCATCATCAAGCTAACAAGTTCCAACGCGCTCTGTAAACTGGCACAACGAATAATAATAATAATAATAATAATAATAATAATAATAATAATAATAATAATAATAATAATAATAATAATAATCTTACTATATATAAAAATGGATGTATGTATATGTGTAAATGACACATCTGCTCCTAAAACACTAGAGCAATTTCAACCAAACTTTGTACACATAAATGACTTACTATCTGGAGACGAGCACTGTGGGTGTAAGCCATCCGTAGCTCAATGGGGTCATGGAGGGCAAGGTATAAACATTATCGAAAAAAGTCCCGAATCCACAGTTTTGGGGGTCGCTGAGATGAATAGTGACACTCCCGATTTTAAAAAAAATCAAAGTTCAGCTCCCTTTCGGGGGGGGCGAGGGGGGAGTGACAAATAAAACTAACGAAAATAGTGTCGAATAATTTTCGGGGTCGCCGAGGTGAATAGTACACTCCGGATTTTTAGTATCAGGAGACAAAACACGTGGGGGTAAGACAGCTCTGGAACCCTTAGAGGCGGGGGGAGAAGGGGGTCATATACACAAATTAACGAAAATAGTGTCGAATCCATACTTTCGGGGTCGCTGAGATGAATAATGACACTCAGGAATTTTTTAAAGTCCAAGTTCAGTACCCTTTGTGGTGAGGGGCGAGGGGGGAGTGATATATAAAATTAAACAGAAATAGTGTCGAATCCATAGTTGTCGTGGTCGCCGAGGTGAATTGTACACTCCGAATTTTTTGTATCAGGAGACAAACCACTTGGGGGTAATACACCCCAGGAACCCTTGGTGGCAGGGCGGGGCGAGGGGGCGTAGATACAAAAATAGTCGAAAGTTGTGTCTAATCCATACTTTTCGGGGTCGCTGGGATGAATAGTGACACTCCGGAATTTCTTTAAGTCCAAGTTCATCTCCCTTCGCGGTGGGGGGGGGGGGGGCGATGGAAGAGCGATATAAAAATAATCGAAAATAGTGTCGAATCCATAGTTTTCGGAGTCGCTGAGATGAATAGTGACACTCCGGATTTTTTACGTCAGGAGACAAACCACGTGTGGGTAATACACCCCAGGAACCCTTAGGAGCAGTGGGGATGAGGGGGCTGAGATATAAAAAAAGTCAAAAGTGGTGTCGAATCCATAGTTTTCGGGGTCGCTGAGATGAATAGTAACATTCCCGATTTTTTAAAACTGAAAGTTTAGCCCCCTTTATGGTGGGGGGGAGATTGAGATATAATAATAACCGAATATACTGCCGAATCCATAGTTTTCCGGGTCGCTTAGATGAATAGTAACATTCCGGATTTTTTAAGTCCGACTTCAGCCCCCTTTGGCATGGGGGGTGAGAAAGGGTGAAAAAATAAATTGTCAAAATAACCGAGATAATGGACGTGTGTATATTCCAGTATGACTTTCAAGTATGACTTACTACCTGGAAAACATACTGTGGGAGTAAGACGACCCTAGAACCACTAGGGAAGCGGGTGAAATATAATCCATATTAATAAATGGCAGTCAGTGAGGCGCGATCTATATATACTGTACTATATACATAAATTAAGGCATAAAAATGAAAACAGGTCATTCTAGACATCTTAGAAACTTAAAACTTGGTATCAGACAAGCTGATGACTTCAGTATCCTTAGAAAATACTAAAATTCTCAAAGGGGTACACGGTGGGAGTTTCAAATCTGCATAAGAACACAGTCGGTGAAACTACACCAACTTAGAACTTTACTCAGAAGATGTCACCACAGAAATACGATGTAATTTTGTTATTGTGCAGTTGCCTAAACTGAGTGAATTTCTCCTTGTTTTGTTTGCCATTCATCAAGAAGTTTGGACTTTTTCCACAGATGACACCACTAAAAACTATGATCATGCACCCTGAAAGAACTTATAATTTAAAGGTTTTGTATTTCTAGGTGTTAGTAACTCATTGATGTGCATTTATTTTTGGGTTGGCGAGATTTCCTTTTTATTTCCGCCAATTTTGAATCTAGCCAATCACTAATTTCTGTAATTAATTTTCCGCGTATCACAGGCTTCTTGTTCGATTCTGAGTGTTACTTTTGAAATCTACCAATAAAATTTAGAGGGTGTGGCTATTTTAGTCTTGAATGATATCGAACCTTCCCTGAGGGTTTTTAAACTGCGGCCTTTCACGTTTCTTGGCCAATTGATCGTCATCTTTCTGAGCGTGTGTGTTAAGCAGGAGGCAGGCGGCCTCTTTCGTCGGCAACCAGAACATCTACAAAGTAATGGCCACATAACTTTATTCTTTCTTGCTACCTCCGCAGTTTAACACTAGAACAGCTGAAAATCTCACATTCCCAGAACAGCGGTAAGGGGTCATTTTGACACTTCATATGAAATGCTCGGAAACGTCCAGAATAGAACACACAAAAAAGATGTATTTTCTTCCACTGTGTTTCCACAAATTTATTTAACACTCAAAGACCTGATATTAGTGTACGGACCTTTCATATTACTCATGGACACATGAATAATAATAAACAACTGCACCATGTTTCTGTTTCTATAAGGAGTTTTCACAAAACTAACAAATTGAACACCTTTCCTTAGTCAGTTGTTCACATTGCAACAATTATACATTTTCAGAAACACTTTAAGAAAATTTTGCATTCCCTAAGCACATTTTGCAAACACAACTACATTTCGTGCACATTTTCTACACACTGCTTTGAGATACTTACTGCAGGCATCGCTAGATTCGTTGCCTTTACACAGACCAACTTGGCACTACTACTACTACTACTACTACCTTATAGATGGACATAGTCCTACAGCCTTCTCTGATGATTCTTCTTCCTCTCCTTCTTCTTCTTGCTGCCACCCTTCTTATCCCACCTTGTTATTTCATCAGCCAGCTGGGGGATGGCATTCCTCCAATTTTTTCTTCCTACCCATTCCTTGCTTGTGAATGACCCAAGCATTGAAAGCTGGTAGGTATAGGATATTGAAAAGGACATGCATTGGCCACCTCCTGCATGCAGCCTTGGTGGTACATTTATGAAATATGTGGTCGACCACATGTACGCCGTGTTTCGTGACGCTGTAGAAAGTTGCAGTTTCCGGCTTCTTCTTTCATTCTCTGCTCATTGTTATTTGAGCGTGCCGTGTGCTGAAAAGGAGGACGATCTTCTTCATCCTTTGGTACACTGTCAAGATGCACTGTATGTTTCCAGTCTGTCGCAAGGTAGTTGTAGAGTATAATTCAGACTTGGACTGCTTCACCCTAGTAGGAATTTCCCGACGAATGGGGTTGATTGTTATCCCCAACGAAGTCTTTTCCTCTTGGAGCTTCTTAGCAAGTTGGAGGGATTCACGTTTCTCCCTGATTTAGAAATGGCTCCACGAGGCGAAGTACGACGTACTCTTCCAATGGCCGCTTATCAGGATGCGGATCAATTTTACCAAGGTATGGAAAGACATCGCAAATGTATTTTGTGTCCACATCTGCAGCAATCCAGAATTTGAGTCCATACTTGTCGGGCGTGTTTGTCATAAATTGGGTAAATCTGCACCTGGTTTTGCTGGGAAGTAATTGTTCATCGATTGCAATATTTTTTTCTTGGGTGGTAACAGTGAAGGAAATTTTCCACAAATTTATCCCAGATTAATCCCGCTAACTGGAACACTTATCTAACAGGAAGAGCTCAACAATACTAAAAATCCAGGCTGGGTACACACTGTTGTTTGACAATGGAAACTGCTGCTTTGTAATAAGGAGCTGTACAGGTGTCAAAATGACCCTTGCCGCTGTCCAGGGTATGTCATATCAGAAATCTATGAAAATGTAAATATTTTTCTGGATGCGATACATTACCATAAACAGGACGAAAATTGATGAAAAGTCAAGATATTTTAAGAGAAATTATACAACAATGCACACATTATTAAAGAAAAATTCAAGGCGAGTGTCATTTTGACCCCTTCCGCTGTTCTAGTATTAACCCGAGGAAAAGGTCCGACTCTTTAGTTATGTAACAAGCTTTTCTAAAATGTAACTTTCTTCCGGTTAATGTAAAACCTTCATTAAATCTTTTACTGTAAATCGGGGATAGAGAGTTAATTAACCTCTCGAACTCCCCTTCATCTTGGTTTCGGGTGACTACGTTTTTCTCTAACTGTTTTTCCTACTGTACTATACGAGTCACGTCAGTAGTTTGGGAATAGCCCCTGTTTCATCGGCCTAGAGCCCCTTAGGTTGTTTTAGTGTTCATATCTAGGAGTTCAAGTATACGCCTCCATTCAATTTGTGTTTCAGGCCATTTACTTAACCTGTTCTTTTCCGCAAAGGACCTATAGTTTGGGTACGAGATACCCCTGTTTCAAATTGTAAGTTGGGCCATGGACGGCCAGAGAGTGTAAGATTTATGAGGTTGCCTCGAGGAGGTTGAAAGAAACGGAGAGCCTGTTGGCTCTTTTTCAAGTTTTGTAATTGTAAAGTGTCCCTCTGAAAGGCTAGATATTGTAATTTTGGGAGCAAGTGCTCTTGATTTGGGGGATTTCTCCCCTTGACTTAATGGTTCCCAATTTTGAACTTAAATTGTGCAAACTGGATCCGGTATCTCCGGAATCGTAAAACTGGGGGCTTAAGGCCCAGAGTGTTAAGGTTCTGTATCTTGAATTTTTTCCAATCTTGTTTAATGATTGCTACTTGTACCTGTAATATTGTCATGAAAAAGACTGTTTTGAAGTTCTAAAAGAAAAACATAACCTTTCAAAATTGTAATTGAATGCTTGATACTGTAGATAGAACCATTCACCCCGGCACCTTCTTTAACCCCTCTGCGTTCCACAGATACCCCGGAACAATTATTATTATTATTATTATTATTATTATTATTATTATTAATTTATTATTATTATTATTATTATTATTATTATTATTATTATTATTAATTATTATTATTATTATTATTATTATTATTATTATTATTATTATTATTATTATTATTCCTAGCCTTCTTCTCAGTTTATTGGGGTCGGCAATTGAGATAATTTGGTCCATTTTTACGATCGAATGCCCTTCCTGACGCCAACCCAAAGTAGAGTGTTGTATTCGTACTGCGTGTTAGGCCTAATGTGGTGGTTGGTATTGCGGTGTGTTGTGTGGGGTGCATTAAGACAGATGAATTAACAATATGCAGTTAAAATCACCGACCCAGCCGGGAATCGAAACCGGGGTTATTGGACCTAAGGTCTGTATGCTGACCATTCAGCCAAGGAAGTGGAGATTTTATTCTTCTTATTCTTATTCTTCTTCTCCTTCTCCTTCTTCTTCTTCTTCTTATTATTATTATTATTAGTATTGAGGAGGAGGAGGAAGGGGTGACGTTGCACAGGATGGAGAGATTATGTGCCAAATTTTGAATGAATTTATACTTTTTATACAAACAATATGTTGTAAAATGATATCATGAATGAAATCCCCATTACGCAGGTGCAAATGAAAGGCTGCCTATTGAAGAATATTTGCAGTGTAGCATGTGGTAGCATGAGCTTGAAACTTGGATGGAGGTTGCACTAAATTTGTTTCTGTGACAGGTATTACATTCGCTAACCTCTGTATACCACAAATGTGGGACGAATGTTGCAGCAAGGGACGGTAATACATATGTGAATTTCACCTATATGTTAATACGCATTCCATCATTCTGAAATTAACAGTGGTAGTGGTGGTAGTGTGGTGGTGGTGGTGGTGGTGATTATTGTTTTAAGAGGAAGTACAACTAGGCAACCATAATCTATTCTGATATTAATGGACTATGAGGAGAGGGAGCGCTATATTAGAAATACTCTTACCTTGACATGTTACCATTCAGATATGGATCATTACTATAGTCTATAAATGCAGTTAAGTAAATCTCACGTGCGTCCATTTATATAATGATGTTCGAAATATTTCGACTGTTTAAAAATAACCGAGAAGTCATGTTATGGGAACTCTTGGGGATTTTGTAAAGTGATACGCGGTTTTAAGGGAATTTTAAAGTGATTTGTAACTTTGACATATTCTTGACGCACATGTGCGCAATTATACTTTAGAAAATTTTAAGACGCTCTCGAGGATTTCAGCACATTAAGGAATCAGGAGAGCACAGTATAGGTGCTATTGTTTAAAGTAACACACAACATCTAGATCACATGCGCGGTTTTTTTTAACGTATGTCCTTTTCGTTAGTGCAGGGAGTATCCCGGAACATATTCGTCTCTTGGTGCAGGGCTATCTATTTGACGTCCACGGGTGACCTGCTCATCTGGACGTGATATGCTCAGGGCTTAACGTCTCCATCGGATAGACGAATTCATATGACCATTAAAGAGAGGTGTGTAACTGTATCCAGGTACTTGGCACGCAATCTAGTGATTATAAATTTCCGGTATCTCTCCTCCCCTGCCGGCCAACATTCTGATGATGAATTTTGCTTTTTTCCAACAACGGGACTCGGATCGTTTAACCATGGGGTCAAAACATTAAATGGTTAACGCCTTAACAATAGGTCTACACATATCATCAACATAAGCATAAAACAAACATTTCAACCGGCCTTAAGTAAATTTACAAATACTGGATAGTTCTCACTAACTTTCATTTATATCTAAGCTAATGCTGAAAAGAAATTATACGGAACAGCATGGTTATTTATTTAGCTCAGGGCCTCTCAGGGTGCACTGTGCACGGTGCAAAAGACGACTCCGCTTGGTTGATCAGAGTGCAGACCCCACTCTTCGATTTGGAGCAATAGCGCTGTCTCTCTCTTTCCCCAAGCCTGTCTCGCTCGCTCCCCCTGTCTCCCTCTTCCTCACTTCCTCCGTACAGCTCCAAATTCGAGCCGAGTTGAGGCGAGCTTAGCCGAGTAGCCCAGAGACGAAGCGTTGGTCCGAGCCGAGCCGAGTGGGACCGATGCACTGTGCACAGGAACTCTGCGCCACAGTTTGCACGCGTGAGATTTTGAGCGTTCGAGAGTCCCTGCGCTTAGCTAATAAAGATGATGGCGAAGCACTACCATTTTGTCGCTGTGCAGCAGTACCACGTAACTGAAAATGAACTTCCTATCCATTATTTTCCTTAAGACGGTCATGCCTCTCAGCCTCATATGATATGAAGTCTATCAGAACAGTTTTCGTCGTGTTCATTTTCCTATGCTAACGTGTAAAGGAATATGAACCATAAATACAGTGCCTAAGCACGTCATGCAAACATACATTCCTACAATACGATACGGGGAGGTTAACTTTCCTTTACACATACGCTAAGGAAAATGAACACAAAGAAAATTAGAGGGCATTTTCAGCACAAAAGCACCACGAAACGTGAAATAAATGACTTATTTTCCATTTGTATGCAATTACTTTTGGAGGTTTGTTTTAATGTGTTGCCTCTTTAGCCATTTTACAAACTCCTTGGGAGTAAGTATAACGCTAGGTTGAATTGGGATCACCAGCATAATACGGCTTTCATTCGGCTTAAGTTAGGTTTTACGGAAACTTTCGTGCTGACATATCCCAGATCAAACCGTGCACACGTAATTTTGACTGGTGCTAGAGATATGTGGTTTGCTGGTGCATTAATTCAGTAGGATGAGGAGAGTAAAATTCGCGATTATTTCTTTAGCGAGTAGGGGCTCAGATTAGCAGAGAAGAGGTTCGCAGTGGCGGAATTGGAGTTGTTTCCCATTATAAAGCCACAAGGTGAATTTAAGACATATATTCTTGAAACTAAATTTAGTACTTTCACATATCACAATGCTCTGAACTATACACAGACATGCAAACAAACATGTCATCGCATTTCTCACTGGATCTTTATTTTACAAGAGTCTGACTTTCATATTTCCCATGTTAAGGTGTAAGACAATGTTGTAGTATATTTCTTGAGCAGGAACCCTCAGATATGTGGTAAAACGTTGAATGTGAGCTACCAGAAAGTATTTTAGTTTTACAATCGTAAGGATTACACGTTGCATTTAAGTAACATGAAAGTTTAAGGAAGGATGGTACATGGTGAATTTGAAGTAGGTACTTTGAAGAGTTCTGCATTTGTCGAGCGCAGGTCAGAAGACCATGCATACCTTTTTTTTTTCAATTGTATCAGAGTCCGTATTCTGTGCACAATGAAGTTGGTAAGTATACATATCGGTTTTTATCCTTTGGCTAGAAGTTCTGGGAATATATATAATATTAGTAATACAAAGGGCGTACTATATTGTTTAACACTTTATTTTTATACATCCGGGTATGGTTTACATTTCACTTTTGAAGGCAGTGACGTGTAACGAGTGTCTTGTTCCACCGTTTGGTAGCAGCACACGCAAAGGAGCCAATGAATGCACTCGTCATAGCCATTTCATAACAACACTGTCAGCATAGCAGCAGACAAGATGGAAAGCAACCGTCAGGGACAGCGCTATATGATTCAATTCCTATGAAAACAAGGCGTGACCACTGCAGAAATTCATCGGCGCTTGGTGACAGTCTGTGAAGAACATGCGCCGTCACGGAAAACAGTTTACAACTGGGTGGAAGGTTGGAAAACAGGGCGCACATCGGTGGACAAGGGAACCAGTTCCGGAAGGAATGTGACAGTGTCAACACCAGCCAACATTGCCCTGGTCGAACAGGCCATCCAAGGAAACATATGTATCATATTTACGGAAATGCAGACAGCCACGGGAATTAGCCGAAACACCCTGCAGCGGATCGTGCACAGCCACTTACAGTTGGGGAAGGTGTCATCCACGTGGGTGCCTAGGCTATTGTCAGCAGACGAACTTTTGCAACGACATGATCAAGATCCAGCCGACTTCATGGCTAGGCTTGTGACTTGCGATGAGACATGGCTCCATTACCATGAGCCACGAACAAAACAACAATCGATGCAATGGAAGCATAGGGACAGTCCATCGCCAAAGAAACGTCGAACAGTGCCATCAGTTGGCAAGCGAATGGAGACAGTGTTCTGGGACACAAAGGGCATCGTCCTCATTGACTGGCTAGATTTTTGGGCCACGATTAACAGTGCAGCGTATATGGCAACCCGTAAGCACTTACGTCGTGTCATTCAAACTAAGCGGCCAGGAAAAAGGGCTAAAGTCGTGCTTCTGCAACATGATAATGCCTGGCCCCACACTAGCCGAGAAACCACCGCTGCCTTTGATCAAATGGGATTAACGGTTCTGCCACACCCACCATATTCTCTCGACTTGGCACCAAGTGATTATCACCTGTTCGAGAACATGAAGAAACCTCTGCGTGGTCGCCGTTTAGCGGATTTTTCAGAAATGGACACAGCTGTCAAGGCATGGGTACGCAGCATTCCGAAAGAATGCTTTCAGGAAGGTCTGGAGAGACTGATACTTCGATGGCAAAAGTGCATACAGTTTTTTTTTCTAGGGGCTTTACATCGCACCGACACAGACAGGTCTTATGGCGACGATGGGATAGGAAAGGCCTAGGAGTTGGAAGGAAGCGGCCGTGGCCTTAATTAAAGTACAGCCCCAGCATTTGCCTGGTGTAAAAATGGGAAACGACGGAAAACCATCTTCAGGGCTGCCGATAGTGGGATTCGAACCTACTATCTCCCGGATGCAAAGTGCATACAGTTACAAGGAGATTATGTTGAGAATGTGGACGTAAGAACGGATGTGTAATGTACTTCATTTGAGTAGAAAAAATAAAGTGTAAAACAATATAGCACGCCCTTCGTATATGTAGGTATAAGCGATAAGCGGAATTGGACCAGAAGATGAGCCAGATTGACAAGATTGGCCTTGTGACAACAATGACTTGTTCAGTTTAGTTTTAGGGGAAGTGTAGGAGGTATGAACTGTAAAGGTAAACCAAGGTGTGATTATTGCGAACAAATCGGAGTAGATTTATGATGCTTTAATTACGTAGGAAAGGAACAGTAAGGCTAGGGTGGCATAAAGATTTTTATCAAGCCGGTCTAAGGATGATGACGCAAGTAACAACAACAATAACCACCACAACAACAATGAAAACAAAAGTTAAGGATACGTGCCCATAAGGTGTGTTTACATTACAGAGGGCCCGTTTTATTTGAACCACGAATGATAGGAGCATAAATTTCCGCACCTATTTTGGTAGATAATGTCATCTTATTCTGCGAAGAGTGTAGCATAGTCTTTGCAATGTTCGTACTCACTAACATTAGTAACGTCGCTGAGAGCAACACAGTGAACCACAGTTCCATTACTCACGTTGATGCGGGCAATTCACAGCTAAACTCATCTGCTTTCAGTTCCAACTTAATTTCTTTGTTCCTAACTACACTTTACATCCATAGGAATTTGTGGAGTTACTCCATGGTAATGAAATGTACGCCACAGAAATGCAGCAACACTACTGTATTCGTGAGTTCTGTTTTATATTCGTGGTACATGTGGATAATTACAAGAAAATATATGCGGTACACAGTAATTTAAATACCTAGATATCCCTTTGAAAGCTATTACAATGCAACGTGATTCAGCTATTCCTTCTTGTATAGTTTGTTACCGCACGACCAGGGTTTGGTGAAGGCTGAGTGAATTTGTGGGGTGTGTGCACCTCCAAAAGTGGAAATCTACTGTCTTAAATTTTGGCTTTCATGATGGTGAATCGAACCCACGTCTTTCCTGATAAACCGAGCACCACCTCGACTAGGCATCCCCTGATTTTAATATGGAGCATATTTCTACAGAGCTTACACAGTCATTTTCTACGTCATGAGCTAGCAGCTCCCAGCCACCAAGCTATCTTCTTGCTAGGGGCTTTACGTCGCACCGACACAGATAGGTCTTATGGCGACGATGGGATAGGAAAGGCCTAGGAGTTGGAAGGAAGCGGCCGTGGCCTTAATTAAGGTACAGCCCCAGCATTTGCCTGGTGTGAAACCAAGCTATCTTCAGCAATTACACAGCACTCATAATACTACCTTTGATTTGACGGTAAAACGACGTTATCTGATGTTTATAGGAGGAGGAGGTAGGTTTTGGCATAATTTATCAAGGGATAATTTCGATATCTTTCTAAAGTCTTTGAAATAATTTAGCAAAAGAATAGGGTTGCCCTAAATGCAGATAAGTGGTGATTGATTGATTGATTGATTGATTGATTGATTGATTGATTGATTGATTGATTGATTGATTGATTGATTGATTGATTGATTGATTGATTGATTGATTGATTGATTGATTGATTGATTGATTGATTGATTGATTGATTGATTGATTGATTGATTGATTGATTGATTGATTGATTGATTGATTGATTGATTGATTGATTGATTGATTGATTGATTGATTGATTGATTGATTGATTGATAATGTATTTTAGTGTACCATTTGCCTCCGAGGTAGACATCTCTTTTTCAAAGAAAGTGATTTTGATTCGATTTGATTCGACCCCCGTATCTGGTTCTAGCGATTCCATTTTGCTGATTGGCAGCCTAATCTTATCATTGGTTTGTAGCGTCTATTGAGGTCAAGATAGCTAACCGTTCAAGTCACAAGAGAGTCCGTTTCACATTTTCTTTATTTTTAATATTATGTTATTGCTTTCATTCCCCACCCTGAAGTGATGAAGTGGGCCACCCCGAGGGCAACACACTCTCTCTCGCCAGGAAAGTGGGCATGGTAAAGGAGGAGATAAGAATAGGTGAGGAGGATCGAGGGTACTGTAATATATTAGAGGTAGGATATTTTTCTGTATTGTGAGCAATGGGGACACTTTAAAAGGATGTACTCTATTTATTTGCTTGCTGTCAAGTGACGATGGTGATTTTTTCCATATTTCCTTTTCTTCTAACCCTTCCACCCCCCCCCCCTCCCGGCTTTCTCCTTTCATATATATATATGGTAGGACATACATTGGCGGCAAGAATATCCAAACACAAGGAAGGGGTTGTGTTAGATTAACCAACGTTGGTAGGCATGTTTATACGTCTGAAAGATGACTTGATTCAAATTTCCCGCAAATCGCATTAGCGTGGCGCTACTGCTCCATGAAGCTGCACATCAGGTTCGCTTTAAATGCGGGCTCTACTGCGCGAGAGCGTTAGTTGCTTGTAACTTTGAACGGAGTGACTGCGAGTTGATCAAGAATGATTTTACGACGACCAAGAGGCCAGTATCAAAAGCTCACTGCGGTTCAACTTTGCCATATAATAGGGCTACGTGAAGGTGGATTTTCCTTCCCCACTATTGCAGAACGACTTGACAGGAATGTCAAATTTTCATTCATTAGGAAGGGCATGAAGGCGTGGAAGAGTTTACCATGGGTAGTGTTTGATCCTTTTCCAAAATCTGTACAGATATTCAAGAAGACAATAAACAGCAACAGAGAAAAGAAATGTTAGTTAGCCGGGCTGAGTGGCTCAGACGGTTAAGGCGCTGGCTTTCTAACCCCAACTTGGCAGGTTTGATCCTGGCTCAGTCCGGTGGTATTTGAAGGTGCTCAAATACGACAGCCCCGTGTCGGTAGATTTACTGGCACGTAAAAGAACTCCTGCGGGACTAAATTCCGGCACCTCGGCGTCTTCGAAGACCTTGAAAAGTAGTTAGTGGGACGTAAAATAAATAACATTATTATTATTAAGAAATGTTAGAGGGCAGGTTATTGTAGAAAAAGAATTGTGAATAAATTAATTCCATCCCCTTAATTAATTAATTAATTCCATGTCTCGACTGGGCATGCGTGCTGGCAGCAGTGGACATAAGAAGGTACGTGCTCGCAAGAAGACCGGGCTCCGGACGTCCCCGTGGCACCACCGAGAGGGAGGACCGCCGTATTCGGCGTATAGTTTTGGCGCAGCGGACTGCGCCTGCAGCAGCAATTCAGGCGGCAGTTGTCACCACAGTGACGCAATGAACTGTTAGAAATCGGTTACTTGAAGGACAGGTCCGAGCCAGACACCCTGCGGCGTGCATTCCACTTACCCCAAACCACCGCCCCCTGCGACTTCAGTGGTGTCAAGCGAGAGCTCATTGGAGGATGGAGTGGATGTCCGTTGTGTTTTCCGACGAAAGCCGGTTCTGCCTTGGTTTCTGTGACGGCCGTGTGTTAGTTAGAGGAAGGCCAAGCGAACGCCTGCATTCCACCTGTCTGCGGCATCGATACACTAGACCTACACCGGGAGTTCTGGTCTGGGGAGACATTTCCTATGACAGCAGGAGCACTCTCATGGGTATCCCACGCACCCTCACTGCAGATGTGTACGTCCGTCTGGTGATTCCATCTGTTGTGTTGCCATTCACTAACAGTATTTCCGGGGGTATTTTCCAACAGGATAATGCACGCTCCCACGCCACTATTGTAACCCAACGTGCTCTACAGAGTGTCGACATGTTCCCTTGGCGTGCTCGATCCCCCGATCTGTCCCCAATTGAGCACGTATGGGACATGATTGGACGACAACTCCATTGTCATCCATAACCGGTGTTAGTCGTCCCTGTATTGACCGACCAAGTGCAACAGGCATGGAATTCCATCCCACAAGCTGACATTCCGTACATGTACGACAAAATGCACGCACGTTTTCATGCCTGCATTCAACAGTCAGGCGATTACACCGGTTATTAATGGACCCGCACGGCGCACTTGTGATGGTTTTTTTCGCGCGGATATTAACCTGTAGCCTTGTACCTTTAATCAATTAAATTTGTTATCTCGACAAATATATTGCCATAATTTCCGTATTCTACATTCCTTATTCCATGGTGTTTGGATATATTTTTCCCCGCTAGTGTATTACAAGACATGAATTTTGAGTACACTATTACAATCATGGATGTTAACTGGATCTCTTTCCATTTTGTTTTATCTGCAAGAGTTACTTCTGAATTAGCTGCCTCTGTGGATCCGTGGTAGAGTGTCGGCCTCCGGATCCCAAGATAGCGGGTTCAAACCCGGCAGAGGTAGTCGGATTTTTGAAGGGCGGAAAAAAGTCCATTCGACTCTCCATGTCGTACGATGTCGGCATGTAAAAGATCTCTGGTGATACATTTGGTGTTTACCCGACAAAATTCATTAAATATCAGCCACAGACGCCCAAGAGAGATCCGGTTTACTCGGTCTGCCATCTAGTGGGCCTAGAGTAAAACTGAACGTCGAAATTGACGAGCAGACAGCCAGATGGCGTCAAATCGAAATGTCTGCACACGGTAGCTGAGGCCATACGATTATTATTATTATTATTATTATTATTATTATTATTATTATTTTACTTCTGAATTTTGAGTACACTTTTACACTATTATAAACATAGAATGAACTGGACAAATGAGAGGTACAAGTAAGTTATTTTCTCCTCCCGTTTCAATTCTAACCTAGAGATGACTGTTGTTTCTATTAATATTCGTGTGGTGAAATTTACATCAGACGAATTACAGACCAGCTCATCATTGGGCTTATGTGGCCAACAAATGTAAAAGGAGGTTCTGAAAAAATTAGATATGAGATAAAACTATACGAAAAAAAAACACGCTGTGGGCTGTACATACTACATCATGCAAGGGCATTCACGGTTTCAAGAGACCAAAAGTGTTTCTTCGTGGAAACTATCCAAGATGGCATTACGGGTGGACAGCGTTCATTCATTTTTGTAAATCTCATGCACAGTTCTTAATATAGACCACGGCCGCCAACCCTCTCACCTTCTTCGCTCATCTCGTTCACCTTAACAAATCTCCCGGCCTAAGAGACGGCGTCACCGTCTAGGAGGACCGCCTCCACCTTCAGGCGAGGCATGAAAACATTTTAGTAGCAGTCGTCTGTTGAAAGTAATATATAATTAATAAATATATTTAAGAGCTACCTGAAAACAAAACATGTGATAAAAATTATAGCCAACCTCTGCGGTGTAGTGGTTAGTGCGATTAGCTGCCCCCCTGGAGGACCGCATTCGATTCCCAGCTCTGTCACGCAGTTTGAAATGTGCTACGACAGCTGGAACGGGGTCCACTCAGCCTCGGGAGATCAACTGAGGAGAGGGTTGTTTGATTCCTACTACAGCCATCCTCGAAATGGTTTTCCGTGATTTCCCACTTCTCCTCAAGGCAAATACCGGAATGATGCCTAACTTAAGGCCACGGCTGCTTCCTTCCATCTTCCATGTCTACCCCTTCTGATCTTCCCATCCCCCACAAGGCTCCTGTTCACCATAGCAGGTGAGACCGCCTGGACGATGGACTTGTTCTCCTGCGCAGTTTTATCACCGACCCGAAGACTTGCGCTCCAGGTCACTGCCCTTGAGGCGGTACTGGTGAGAACCCTCGCTGAGACCGAGAGAAAAACCAACCCTGGACGCTAAACGTATTAAAAAGAAGAAAAAACAGAATTATACCTGAAAAAGAAACAACTTAATTTAATTGTATTTAAGGTATTTATCATTCAAGAATCTAACAATTATAAATTAACTGAGTCGAAATTGAAATAAATTGCTTCAAATATCATAAATTATATTGGATATACAGGGTGGTAGGAAACAATGAGAACCGTGTATATACGAGCGTTAAAGCGCTGGTCGTACTGATACGTGATTTGACAAAATTACATCGGTATCTCGCGCCGTTCTAATTTTATCAGCTGCTGAAGTTAGCCAATCAGAAGGCTTCGCGGGCGAATTCAAATGTGCTGTACGAGGCGATGTTGCTAAATCTGCTCGTGGCTTGGTCGGGCGTGAGAACCATGCAAGGAAATGAGCATCAAACAGTAACACACCGTGGGTTTGAGCCAATGCCACCGTAGCGTGGTTGCTGTGGGAAGTACCTATCAGCAGGGAGGTCTTTGTTCAAGTCTCTCCTCTGGAGAAGTTTATTTTTCTTTATAGGCGCTCTCAAGCGGGTCATAAGCTACGTGCAGATTTAACAATAATGCTTCCCGAAGTCCATCTGAAATCGCCCGCGAAGCGATCTGATTGGCTGACTTCAGGTGCTGATGAAATGACAACGGTGCGTGATATCTAATTGTGTTTTTCAATGATTTATCCGCGTGACCAACGCTCTAATTCTCATATACTCGGTTAAAGTTGTTTCCGACCTCCCTGCATAGCTCTAAATGTAGATACTCAAGATATAATGCTGTCCCAACAGATTTATTGCATTGTTCATATACTTAGAGAGGGAGTCATGTATTAAACTACTTTTAGCCTAAATAGTACTACACAAATGGTAACATTTATGCGTGACCATACTAACTGTATGGAATTACGGAAATATTGGAGAAACTACATAAAGTAGGAAGAATATGAAAATAGTAGATGGGAGACTTTATGTATTCAACATCTGCGTCGCGCTCTCCATCAAGAACGAATACGAGATGATCTGCTTTGAAAGCAAGACACGTGCAGATGATCCATTGATGAAAATAAAGAGCTAGAAGACATTCCATCCGTATTCACATTGGCTGGAGTGTCTGATTTCCCTCCTGTCAACGAATGAGCACCAGGGAGCGTATTCAGGCGAGGAATATAAGAACAGCATAACTAATATCGGCTCAAATAAAAAATATGAACTCCGTATGGTCGTAACTAGAGCACGGATATGTCAGGAGAATTTATTTTCCAAGTACCAAGGTTTTATTGCAATACTTCATTGATTCTAAGGTTACCTCGAGAGGCTAATCTGGCCAAAATAATATGAAGCCTTGGCAAGAATTATTATTATTATTGTTATAAGGGCCATTTAAAAACAAACGAACTTGAGGCTATAACATGAAAACCGCTGAAAGGATCGTTATGCAATTGCCTGCGGAAGAGAGCGCAATCCCTATAAGAGCACCGAGGTCCTAAACTCACCGTTAGAGGGACATGGGTGCACACCACGTGAAAACAGAGCAAGCACGTGCACCCGTGCATCGTCCACTGCACCCAGTCGTGCTAACAATACTGAACAGCTTCCAAACAAGAGCAAAAGGGTGTAAATCGTTTCCTGACAGCTGAAGGAGTGAGGGGAACGAAAATTCATCGAAGAATGGCACAAAATGCACGGAGACAACTGCATGTCAAGGCATGGCAGAAGCGATTAAGGGAAGGACGGATGTAGTTGCCCGATGATGCACGGTCTGGAACGCCACACCGCATTACCGATGCCATTCTCCAGCAGATGGATGCCCTCATTATGTAAGGCCGTCGAGTTACGGTAGCAGCCTTTGCCGCAGAGGTCAGCGTGAGCAACGGAAATGTTCACGCCGTAATTGAGGACAGATTGAAATTTCACTAAAAGTGGGGACAATGGGTACCTCACAGTATTGAACCAGCACAGGAAGCATGTCGAATGGACCTATCTCTTGAACATCACAGCGCTATGCTAAGGAAGGGGATGAGTTCCTGTCACGAGTGGTTGCTGAAGACGAGAAATGGTGTCATCACTTCGAATACAAGGCAAAACGACGAAGTCTCCTGTGGAAGCATGCAGGGTCACCACCAATCAAAATATCCAAGGTGAGCTAAAGAAGGCTCTGAGAGGTAAACGATTTGTCTCGGACGACGACGTCAAGTAGTAGGTTCGGAACTGATTCACAACGCAGCCCCAGGAAGTTTACGAGACGGCCATTCACCATTGTGTCGCAGTGACACAAGTGCCTCAACAGTGCTGGGCAATACTTTTGAAATAACGGCACAGGTTTTCATTTCATAGCCTCCGGCTAGTTTCTGTTTCAATGGCCTTTATTATTATTATTATTATTATTATTATTATTATTATTATTATTATTATTATTATTATTATTATTATTATTATTATTATTATTATTATTATTATTATTATTATTATTATCATATTTGTCTTTATTCGTAGTGACTAAGTAAGGATTCATGGTCCTCTCTTACACGTACCCACACTTCTTTAACAGTGTACCGGTACATTTGAGAAAAATATTCATAATCTTATCTTACAAACTAGAAGTAATATGACACAAAATAACATAAGCAAAATACATATTCTTAATCTTATTTTAAAACTGTCGTTACAAACTAGAAGTAACATGGCACAAAATAACATAAGCACTTTACACGCACTTCGTACACATTCACTCCACAAGATTCATTCAACCTGGTGACACACATCAAGGAGACAACTTAAAGGAATTTAAGCTTTTTATGGCTCTAATGTTATGGGGGAGCGATATCCATATTCCTGCTCCACTAGCAACAAAGGAACGACTATATGCTGCTGATCCGCTGAGAGGGATAGCAAGTGTGGTACCGGAGCGTAAGTTATGCAGGTGGAAAGAAGATAGGAAAATCAGTTGTGAAGTAGTATGGAATATTCTCTTTTAATATTCGAAATATTAATACTGCCAAGTGTAGGTTTCTATATATGTCAAAGTTATGAAGGGAAACTTGACGAAATTTTTCAATAAGTTAATACGGTGACTGTTCAACACTAATACAATAATTATTTCGAGCCGATGACCAAAGATGTTAGGCCCCTTTAAACAACAAGCATCATCATCATCATCATCATCATCATCATCAATAATTATTTTTAATACTTGTTCAAATTATCACCAACACTCAATCACTGAAACGTTTACGCGACGTTAACAATATTGCACATATATACGCGTGATTTAAGTGATTTGTTAGAATATGAAGATGTTCTTGTAGGACGAAGCATGTCACTCATTGTTTAATAGTGTGTACTGTAGTTTTACATCTGTGTTATAGTGTTTTACATTACATTTGAAACATGTGTGTTTGACAGACTAAAAAGCATTTTAGTTACATTCAACGAAGTCGACACTGGGAAGTATGACTTCCTCTTTAGAATCCTTGAAATGCAGGATTACATTCTCAGCCCTTTGTATGATTTACCTGATATGTGATACTAGTGTAGCGGACTGGCTCAGTTAGTTATATACTATCCCCCTGAACTCTACTATACTAGTGACCCATGTCAATCAATTACTGGTGTATTAAGGGACCCATTCTTAGAGCTACAGTTCGACATTCAAGTGTACCTTAAGAAGGAACGCCATTCAAGTAAAACATCACGCTATATTAAACTAAATAAAACGATAATGTTTAGTTCATAGCCTTCTTCAAATTCACACCCGAAACGTAACCATACTATAACTGAAGATTAGATATAATCTGTTGTTTCTGTTTTTAAAATAGTCTTAATTACATTATTAACATTATTTTCTTGTCATATAAAGCTAACGTTTGCACTCGTTGTGTAAAAGAGTGGTCTGAATGGCTTTAATACTGAAAGCAATATTAAAAACCCATTGGTATAGTACAGAAGTGTACATTAAACAATACTGGCACGGGAAATGCTTCGCAAATCCCCGGTGTTATGAGCTTAAATGGACTTAGCCATAAGATTCTCTTGTATGGAATCTCTATCGCCGATGGAATCACCTGTTGATGTAGCCATCGATGGCGAACAGACCTACTGTAGTTGTGTTCTTAGTCTGGTATTTCGAAGGCCTTTCTGGATATTATAAATATTTCAGTTTTTCTTGAAACAAACATTCTAATACCTTTTTCAATATCAACATGTAAGATCTCAGTTTATGTTTTAGATATTAAACAACTATTCAGGAAGAAATGAAGCAGAGTTGAAGTTTGTACACTTTATATTTTAACATTTATGTAGAACAGGCGATATCGAAGGATATCGAAGAGAAATTTAGATAATGAAAAAGTACTTCAAGCAACGGACATAAATCCAAGATTTAAAGATGAAATGAAATGGCGTATGGCTTTCAGTGCCGGGAGATCCCAGGACGGGTTCAGCTCGCCAGGTGCAGGTCTGTAGGGGACCTGAGAGTCGTGATGAGGATGAAATGATCATGAAGTCAACACATACACCCAGCCCCCCGTGCCAAGGAAATTAACCAATGATGTTTAAAATACCCGACCCTGCCGGGAATCGAACCCGGGATCCCTGTGACCAAAGGCCAGCACGCTAACCATTTAGCCATGGAGCTGTACATTAAAAATGACGGGTCTTTTCTGAGCCTACAGAAGATCTGCAGGAATTGGTGAAGTCGTGCTGAGGGGCTCATACGGTTGAAGCGCTGGGCTTCTGACCCCAACTAGGCAGGTTCGGTCCTGGCTCAATTCTCTGGTATTTGAAGGTGCTCAAATACGTCAGCCTCGTGTCGATAGATTTATTGGCGTGTAAAAGAAATTCTTCGGATTTAAATTCCGGCCCGTCGGCGTCTCTAAAACCGTAAAAGTAGTCAGTGGGACCTAAAGCCAATAGTATTATTATTATTATTATTATTATTATTATTATTATTATTATTATTATTAACTGCTGAATGGTATGAACACAATCTTGTAACGGGACCACAAGATGAAAATAAATAAATAAACATATAAATACATATAGCCCCATATAAACATAATTAAAGGAAAACATCGAATAAAATTAAGTGACCGGGCGAGTTGGCCGTGCGGTTAGAGGCGCGCGGCTGTGAGCTTGCATTCGGGAGATAGTGGGTTCGAATCGCAGTGTTGGCAGCCCTGAAGATGGTTTTCCGTAGTTTCCCATTTTCACACCAGGCAAATGCTGGAGCTGTACCTTAATTAAGGCAACGGCCGCTTCCTTCCAACTCCTAGGCGTTTCCTACCCCATTGTCGCCATAAGACCTAACTGTGTCGGTGCGACGTAAAGTCACTAGCAAAATCAAAACAAAATTAAGAGAGGCACAAAAGTCAGATTAGGAAATTCTTGAGGTAATATATGAATATTTTGACTTGTATAATAGAATAAACTGAATGGCAGATATAAGGAGTACACAAAATTTAGTCTAGCTCAATCAAGAGAAGGTTTTCTTAAACAATATTTGTATGAATATTAGAAATGTTTCTGAAGGAGTTTTTTCGAAGCATGTACCGTATGATGGTAAAATATAGACCCTATATAATAGATACTGTAAGGAAATAGACAGCTCAACAAGAGAACGTTACCATTTTCAGGGAAATGTAGGAGTTACAAAAATGAAGAAGAGTACAAAACTTCAATCGTCAAACAGATTACAATAGATGTAGGGTGGAATTTATTTTGACAGATTTATACCGGAACTAAACAACAATAAATTTATGTTAATGTTTCTGGACCAAAGGGACTATGGTTTTATCTTTTAGATAAATGACAGTTCATATTACAAATGTAATCCTTCGTTATAAGTTAGGTACAGGATTCATTCTCATTATCTGACTTCTTACACGATCAGTAAGACGGTGAGTGGACCATCCGTGAAATATGTGTACAGCGAGGAGTTCAGGGGTTGCGAAATGTATGTTGCCAATCGGCTGCAACGACAGTTTGCGGTTAATGTCTAAAAGAAACTGCGTAATGAAATTCGCTTTGCCCAGGTCATCAGATATTCCAAAACTGGGCTTGAAATCAGGTCCTAACAATTTGGAGAGATGTGAGTTTCGCAGAAGAAAAGAGGTATTATAAAGTTTATTTTACCTGGCGACTTGGCCGTGCGCGTAGAGGCGCGCGGCTGTGAGCTTGCATCCGGGAGATAGTAGGTTCGAATCCCACTCTTGGCAGCCCTGAAAATGGTTTTCCGTGGTTTCCCATTTTCACACCTGGCAAATGCTGGGGCTGTACCTTAATTGAGGCCACGGCCGCTTCCTTCCAACTCCTAAGCCTTTCCTATCCCATCGTCACCATAAGACCTAGCTGTGTCGGTGCGACGTAAAGCCCCTAGCAAAAAAAAAGTTTATTTGGTTACTATGTTTGATTTTGTAAAGAAACACAATTCATCTTTAGGGGAATAGTTGACAATAACCATATCAATAGCCTTACCTATGATGAAACTGTCCATCACCTTTGTCTGAGGTAAGGCATTCTCTTGTATTAAACCCTCAAGACGATCAAGGCATACTACAAATTCATCCTAAATCCCACCTACTGTGGGCCATTTAATATTAAACAACTTGTGCCCCGTGGTAGGCTTCCCTCCGCTGCTCAACGGAGGGGTTGAAAAACATTGTTGTGATGAAATTACTGACATTTAAAAATTAGCTTTTTATTTATTCCTGGTGGAGGCTTCTGGCAATTAAGAGCAAGCAGTACGTTGTGCTGATAAAGGTGGAGATTGCTGCGATCACTGCACTATCTACTGTAGACAACTTACTCCATCCCACGCTAGCCCCGCCTTCCGTACCTCCTCCTTGAATTGCATTGTAAAATTGCCTGGCCTCACGCGATGTCCCACAAATCAGGGACTACACCACAAGAACATTTTTAGAATTACGTTTCTTCATTTACTTAAGGTACTTTTCAGAACAACGAAGCACTGTGACGAGTAATCTTACAAGTTATAGCTCAGGGAATCTTGTGCGCCAATCTGGAAATGAAGAGATGTCGTGCCAAGGAGCCATTGACTACGGAGAACTCCGGGAGGTTCCACGAAGCTCCGGTTGGCCATGCAATCCAAATGGATGGCTTATTTGTGTCTGCCGTTATTAGTTCCGACCAGCTTTTCTACCGCGCAGCGAGTGCACCAGTAGCAGAACACGTGACAACGAGCTCCAGAATTCATTCCAATTAAGATGCGTCACCAGAGATATACATTTTTTGTGAAAACATTAACAGACAGCCTAGTTTCTGGTGATTTGCTTCGTTCACTTTTTACTACCTACAATTGGATGTTTAGGCAGATTGCAGCACGGACAAGAACTAGCGATCGTGTGACGGAAATAACTAATATAAGTGACAGAATATTTTTGTAGAAAAGACCTAAATAGCAGGCTCGTTCGGACACTGTATTCCGAGAAATTCACGGGAATAGGGCTATTCCGTTCTTGTTGGGAGGTTGTTCTTCAACGCATGAATGTCCTTATAATACTCTTTAATTCCAGAGATCCTTACACATTAAATAAAATTACACCAAAAGAAGAAAGCTGTTTGAAAGGGCTTCTTCTAACACCAGATGACAGCGTATAGAACAAAAAGGATGGCTTTTAGACCCCCGGAGAGTAAGAACCAAATTGAGAGATGTTGAATTTGGTAAGTGGTGCGATCTACCACAGCAAAGGAAAGGAGTTATCATTTTTCGTCGACACCCTCCAGCCTATCAGTGGGTTAGTCACCCTCAATGATTATATTGTAGTGAATGGCGTGGCGCCTTGAAAAGGCCAGGCAACGTAGCTGCTGTACGAGCTGTCCAAGGCAGGACCATGCGCTGCCACAACGAGCTCACGTCCTCGGTTACTGCTCGTATGGAGGAGCTTTACGAAATACCAGGCACCATAAAATACGATCTACCATTGCTCAAGCGTTAAGGGACTCGGGCGATACAGTCCTCGAGGAGGTTCACGGTCTCGCTATTACAGGCATCACCCGTCGAATTGATATGAGAGCCTTCAAAGACCGTAAAAGCTTCTTTTCTTGCTAGTTGCTTTACGTTGCACCGACACAGATAGGTCTTATGGCCACGATGGGACAGTAAAGGGCTAGGAGTGGGAAGGAAGCGTCCGTGGCCTTAATTAAGGTACAGCCCCGGCATTTGCCTGGTGTGAAAATGGGAAACCACGGAAAACCATCTTCAGGGCTGCCGACAGTGGGGGCTCGAACCCACTATCTCCCGATTATTGGATACTGGCTGCAATTAAGCGACTGCAGCTATCGAGCTCGGTTAAGAGCTTTTTAGTACATCCGACGATCATATTCAAGATACCCGGAACACAACCGAATGAGGTACATGAGGACAAGAAAAGAACACATGAACCAACCACCCCATTCTATCAACAAGAATACCAGCTGAATAATATCGAAGTCATAGGAATGATGGTTGGCGTTAAATGAACCATTCCCCTCTTTTTCGTCCAGTTTTGCAAATCATTTAACCTTAATGAGGCATTAATAAAAGAAATTGCAGTGACTGCCTTGAAATATTCCACCCAAGTCGTGAAGAACTATATCTCCCATGCGTTTTAATGCAAAAACATAGATTATGTCAAATGTGCTAACCAACTCAAATCTAATATTCATCTTGCCTTTTTGTATACTTTGTCCTCCAGTTGGGGAAAGTCTAAATAAATACAAAAATAAATTACAGTGGATGTGGTCAGTGTTTGATAGGATGAGAGCGTGTTGCTCCCATGTGGGGGAACGAAAAGATTTAGACAGAATATCTTCGGTGTGAAACTGAAATTAGAATTCGTGTGACTGTGGCTAAACAGGCATTTCGCGAAAAAGTCTATAGTATATGAATGTGCTATGTCCCTCCACATTTGTAAAGAACTTGCGAAGATGTACGTGTGGGCAGTTGTGATATACTGTAACGAGATCTAGATTCTGGAACAAAGGTGAAGTTAAGACATTAGAAGACTTTGAGATGTGGTGCTGGCTCCCATTTGTAGAAAATAAGCTGAATACAGAAGATTTGATTCGGCGATCGTAATAAGCTCGAGATAGTGAGGAACAGTTTTTGATCCAGCAGATACAGATAAGGAGGTCGTCGTGAATGGGGCACAGACTGCGACAAGGCGGACTGATGATCAATGCTCCGGAGGGTAAAAGTACCTGGAGAACTGCATTTAAGAAGGCCATGAAACACTATTATTGGGACGTTCTTCACTGGCGCGTGCCTTAAGGTGTACGAAGATGCTAAAACGGTAGCCCAAGGTAGACTCCCTCAGAGAAGACACATTGCACGGACAAATCAGTCGTAAGAATGAATACACATTATGATATAAAATGTACTGAAAACGGAAATAAATTATGAAATGAGATCACTGAGAAAAGCCGCCCAGCTATTCTCGATTTGAGCCTAAGCGCTGGAGAAGATCTTTGGTTTGAACGTGAAATTGTCCGTTGTGTTACTGACTGCCATACTGCAGAACTAACAGAAGTTGGACTGTCACAGCCCCATATTGCGTGAGAGAGGGATGGAACGACAGGTAAAAAAAATTACACCCTCACACTTCATCAACTCGCCAGCTATAAACTTGTGTGTGTTTTTTAAAGTGGTCTTCTTGCGTAATCGTTGCGCTACCAATGCGGGAGCGACATTTAATAGAGAAGCTCCTCATTACAAGAACGATGCAGAGCCCATCTCCCATTATGGCCCCCGTAAAGGTCGCTTATCTGCGGCCGAAACCTATAACCGACAAAATATTTCGATCGTAATAGGCAAGTTAAAGAGTTTTATGCATGCATTTTGAGGACGCTCTAGGCTATTTTTAAGATATCAAAAACCTCGTGTTTGCTATCAATGGCTATAGCAACAGTTTCAGGATGGGGGACCAATCTTCCCTTACTGCCTTGAACACAATGTTTTTAGAGTTGAATTTCATCCTCATTCAACCCCTTACCAGACTTTATGGGAGAATTAATTAAATTAAATATATAGTCATGTTTGCTATCAAATAACAGATCCTTCGCAGCTATGGAAAGCCGAGTATGAAGCGAAAATACCACCGCTGTAACGAGATGTTTTACTTGTGATAGAAATATTCGCGGAATAAATTATGAACGAAATAACTGGGGAACGTAGTATACAAGGAATTAAAACATTTGGATGACAATGTTCATGGCTGAATAACAAAATAACATGATTTCTAGAATTAACAATTGAGATATCATTTGTTAGGGACATTTTTTAGAAACATGGCAGTATTTTAAATATTATAACTGATTTTAAAGTCCTTAAACTTGCCAGATATGTTCTGAGATAAACTCGCAGAGCATGGGATATCATAATATTTGCTCCTGAGTATTTCACGTTAATCTACCTACTTGTTTCCATAAATATGATCTTTTACCCTTAGACTATAATTGAAGGTAAACAAAGTTTTTTATGAAGTTTTTTTCCCTTGGCTGTCCAGTAAGGTACTTTGCAACTATTGTTTGATATTTTACATATTCTAATAGCTTTAGTCTCATTTTTTATGATTAAACAAGTCGTGTTATTTTTATATTTACTGGCAGTTATAATTGAGGTTGAACAAAAATTTAAAATTTTTGCAAGTACAATAAAGTTTATCATAAACTTCATTTGTTGTTACCTCATTCCACTTTAGATTATAACTTTGACGTTGCATTTATTATCTTACGTTTATGAATTTTGTTTCCTTACATCACGGACTATGGCTAATCAATGTACTTATCCATTATGTATTCAAAACGAACAAAGAGAACAGTGTATATTGTTACTGGTTAAGAGAATTTCAAATGCCCTATTTTTAATTTCATATTCCTCAAAATAACTTGTGATTTCTAGAATTGTTGTACAATTTGTTAGAGGGCATTGTTAGAAACATAACTTTTCTGCATAGTCAAGTTTACATATTTTTCTTGAAAGCTGTGTAATTCCAAATATTAACTGATAAAGAAGTCAGTTGTTTTCACTCATTACTTAATAAAGAAAATTACATTCTTCATTTTCGTATTATTGACATAACAAAATTAGTCTTAGGGAGCTAAATTTGGTTTCCAATTGAGTGTTCCGTAGTATAGCCGTACATACTGAATTACTTCGATGATAGTCCTCACTGTTCAATATTTGCATTTTATTCCGTAACGCTATCTCACGAACTACTCAGTTGGTGATATTCAGATTTTCTCAAATTTGTGAAATAATGAGAGGAGGATACTGAACCAAAATCTAAGTAAAATCTCACCAACAGGCCTGAATAATACACATTTATATAATATACAATATTAAAATCAATAATACGAAATGTAATTTGATGAACAGAAATACATTTAATAACAAATAACCTTAAAATACTCAAGTCAGTGGTATATACATCAAGGGTGTGAATAAATGTATGAATTTAGGCAGTTGGCTTCATTAACACTGGGAGTCTACAAAGAAATCAGATATGAAATAGAAACAGCAAGAAGTCATTTCGCAGGAATAAATTCTCAATTGAAGATACAATTTTACGCTGAGATTGCATTGTGTTAGATGTTATGTAGTTTGGTCTGTATTGTTGTAAGACATGGAACCTTGGATTCTGAAGTCATCAACAATGAAGGAAATGAAAAAAATTTTAATGTGGAAATATCTAATTAGGCTTCAAAATGAAAAATTATAAATGTCAATTATTAAACCTGATCTTGGAAGACAAGTTAATTGGAAAAGGAGCTCAGGAAATAAGAGAGATTTATTGGACAACTGACTAGTAAGACTGAACTGGAATTGGAAGTGTGGGTACTCTCCTTTTAGAAATCCCTCAACCTCTCGTTGTATATAACCATGTGATAATTGATAGAGAATGGTCGAGTGGAACATGTCTGTATTGTATGTAGACACTACCATAAAATCATGACAGAGATTTTATAACAGAGTAGCATGCCTTGTGTGTCTTCAACTATTTAACGAATAACTTCAAAATTAAATAAATAGCGATAATAAACGGGCATAAATAAATCAAATACATGGGTATCAATAAGATATACAGTAAACGAAACTTTCAGCGCGGGAATACACTGTTTTACTTTTGTATTTGAACTCTTAGTTTATTACTCTCGCAATATGTCACCTGTTGGCTTCATCAAAATAACACAATTATGTAACAATAATACTGAACACAACCAAAGCCCAGTATCACAGCAAAGAAGCTATAAAGTCGTTCGACTGCGCTTTGTTGATGGATTTATACAAAATAAACGCTCGTAGGTGCGATTAGAATAGAAAATCAATCATTTTGTAGAGAAATGCAGATTTTTATTACTTGAAGTCCCTAATATTAGTATACTAGACTGGTCAGTGGAGCCATAACCTAGTCATCGGGATCTACGTTTCATCGCACGTTTGAATACGATAAAATAGGAACACATTCTGATGACAAACCAACAAGTTATTGCAGGTATCCACCTACTGCTGTTGGTAGTGCTTGGTACATACTACTATTTACTTTTAATCAACTTGCAATAAGCATTCTTTCAATCTGGTAGGATGTGGCAGAGAAACCTTCATCTTGCCGAGATAATTAATTGCCTAATCAATCAATCAATCAATCAATCAATCAATCAATCAATCAATCAATCAATCAATCAATCAATCAATCAATCAATCAATCAATCAATCAATCAATCAATCACAACAATTATTAATCCAAACAGCTCTGCGTGTGCTTACACACCATCCAGAAACGTTTCTCATAGAAGATAGATTGACTCTCACTATCAGTAGGTTTTCCTCTTTAGAATGAGGCCGATGACCTAGATGTTAGGCCCCTTTAAACAACAAGCATCATCATCATCTCTTTAGAATTAAAGTATTTCCACTACATAGTGTGAAATTCAATTACAGAGAACATGATTCATCTCGATCTTCACAGTGTCAATCAATGACAACTTCAATATTTCTCTATTTTGATCACAGTCTTCTGAGCTTCGACGAACACTACAGTACCCTAGAAGTGTATCCTTTCGTATTATCACCACGAGGGACCAGCATAAATTACGAGGGAGGGGTAAGTCTTTTTTTTTGTTGCTATTTTGCTTAACGTCGCACCGACACAGATATGTCTTATGGCGACGATGGGATAGGAAATGTCTAGGAAGTGGAAGTAAGTGGCCGTGGCCTTAATTAAGATACAGCCCCGGCTGGTGTGAAAATGGTGAACCACGGAAAACCATCTTCAGGGCTGCCGACAGTGGGGCTCAAACCCACTATCTCCCGAATACTGGATATTGGCCGCACTTAAGCGACTGCAGCTATCGAGCTCGGTAGTTCTCTTGCGTGTCATGGTCATTCTCCTTCTGCTAGTAGCCATGAAAATAATAGTGCATAGCTTTTAAATTACTTCACTTTTTAGTTCCTTAATTTATACTCTAAATTTTATTACCGGTCTTATCATATGTCTTCAGCCCAGAGATATGTTGGATCCTCAAAACATCTGTCGACACCGAAATGAGGCGTTTACCATTGTTTCTCCTCAGTGGTCCAGAAAGTGCTATTTCAGCGTAACCATCCATATTAGTAGCACCTTTCATATCATCCAGATGCACTAATCGTACTCCGAATGTCATCATTCACGAGAGAGTTCGTGCAAGGTGCGATCACAATTGTAAGTAAGTTGGGGTTTATGTGAAATGGATTGACGTGTACACATCAAAAGCACGTGTGACGTCGTTAATTACGTTGTAACTTTCAATCCTTTGGTATTTCACTCACAAGAGAGCACTTTCGCTTAGGCATGTAAACACGTCAATGCGAACTAAGTCGTCCATGGTTGATATTGGCTAAATCCAAGGTTACGTGACACGACAATCTAACTATCTCACCTACGTACTGAGAAAATACTCCCAAAAATATTAATAAAATGTTAAATATTTTTGGGAGTATTTTCTCTCTGCAACAACGTGATTTGCAGTAGATACAGTATAATAAAGTCCTCAAGGAAGTACTATGTGTTAACAAGTTCATTGTACTGCAACTCCTGTAAGACCTGGTCATAGAAACCTTCTTCTTAGAAGACTTGCGTTTTCATCTGATGTTGCCATTTACATCCGAATATAAGAGAGTCATGCATAACCTACGAGAGAAGAAATGATTTCTACTCGATGAGAGCCAAGCAAATAACAGAGTGGATGAATGGAGTCTACGTGCTCAGACACACTATGAACCGATGCACTGTCATGGAAGCAATCATATACTATGCAGAACTTATTACCGGTCAGTGGAAGAATATGTTTATGAATTGTCTGAGGAGAGATGTGTCGTGCTTTTAATGAAACTTTGTAGTGATTAAATCAATTATTTTAAGTATTTCTACATTAATTCGAAGTAAAACAAAACTAGTGCTGGATGATAGTACGAAAACGTGACAATATAACTAGTTACGTTATGGTGATGAAGATAAATATATCCCTGGTCCATAAAATAAAACAACAGAGGAGAAATAACTGACAAAAATCATCTCTAGAAAATTTGTGTTTCACTTAGTCGCTATCTTACATGTAGAAAGCCAAGTGAACAGAGAGAGAATTTTCTTGAATGCGCTGGCTCGCTATTTATCTCTATTATTTTCACCGTCTCCTCTCGGAAATAAAAACGTACATCTGGTGAGAGGTCAAGTAAACTCTTCTCCTGCGTGTCTACTACCCGCATCGCTCAGATGTTTGTGGTAGTAATACCTTTCAGGAGATCACTCCCCAGCCGCCTTACACCTTCAGCCTCCCGGTCATCTGTCGTAGTACATCTTGGTTAGCGGTAAGAACGGAAATGGGTCTACCTTTAAAACACCATGCATTTACCTTTAATGTAAGCTTTGTTGTACGCAATTTAACTCAATGACCTTTTGACACACTTTGTAGAATTACATCTGTACATCTATTATGGGATGAATCATTAAAATCGTCCTCGTCTAATGCCTCCTGAACTGCTCAAGATAAAGATATGGTATGCTACGATTATAGTTTTAACATTTCATATGTCCTCTCTGGGTGATAGTGTGTTCGAACCCCAGTGTCGGCGGTTCTGAAGGTGGTTTTCCGTGCTTTCCCTTTTTCACACCAGGCAAATTTCGGAGCTTTTCCTTAATTAAGGCCATTATCGATTCTTTCCCACTCCTAGACCTTTCCTATTTCATTGTCGCCATAAGACCTATCTGTATCGGTGCGACAGAAAGCAAATCATATATAAAATATAATGTCAGTATATATATATTTTGTAGCCATCCCGGGCATATCAGGGCATCAATTAAATAATTCGGCTTCGAAAATAAATATATAAATTGAGTTCCTGGATGAGAACCTTCGGAAACCACTTCCCGGGCTCGAAGTACCATCCTCCCTACTTTCATCGCGTCAACGGCTAAAGCTCAGAAGCATATGGACAATGGAATGTTCGTAAAAGAAAATGGGCACTACATTAAATATAACGAAAGTAGGGTTTTCTACAATGTAAGAGGAACACATTAATATTATTAAATGAGAGGAAGTTTTGTTCCCAATATTTACTAAGAATTTTATTAAACTGATAGAACCACACGATAAAATACTCGAGATAATGCCATTTATTACACATAAAAATAGAATAATAACGAAGAAATCATTTGTATACAGTATGCCTCAAAGTCTTTGTCAGTTTATACACTGTTTTGGTTATCGCTTGACATACTTTAAATCACCTTATTAGCGCGCATTAATACTGTATACATTTTACACAAACGCAAGTTTATTTATCTCTGCGTAATGATACTCAATGGTATCTACGATTTGAATGGACTGACCGCAAGGTCGGGATGACCATTAAGCCATACTATTAGTTGGGCATCATGGTTATGGAATTTAGGCAGATAAATTCCTACAATTTTTTCACACACGAGATAACATCGCCGCATATCGAACACATGGTCTATTTAACCACATCAATTACATATTATACTGAACACATACACGTATTCTGGGTTTACCTGACCCTGTCATATACAATGCGGATTAACACAACGTTGGTTTCCTACCCATCACCATAAACACTTATGAACAACAGAAATACATGAATACATCACACAAAGAAATATTAAACACATTAGCAAACAATACATCTTGGAGATATGGCCTAGTCAAACCATACGATGTCAGCTCAAATCCATCGTCCTAACGCGGGTCGAACCCACGTTCACTAGCTTCCAATGTGCAAAAATCTGAAACTCCTATCACGAGCTAATTTAATAAATAAAAATTAGGAGGAATACGTCCTTCACAGTATCATAAAATTATCAACGCTAGCCATAAAATATCATTAGCATGGGATTGATATTGCAGTGGTGAATGAAGGGGACTTACTAAGACTCGAATTCTGAAGGCTTTTATAGACAACTCCGTCCGGAAATCCCTTTCATCATAAATCTGTCTCTCTTGTTGTGGTCAGTGTTCTACCTTGCGGCCACAAAGACTTTTCTATCTTTTTCTTTCTTTCTTTCTTTCTTTCTTTCTTTCTTTCTTTCTTTCTTTTCATTTTCGCTCGTTTCCAAGTACAAATTTATTTAAGGGCCACCAATTCTTATTTCTCATTATTCCGGCCATGTATAGCCTAATTCAATATGTCGCGATAGCCATCATTATTCTAATTATTTGTCATTTTGTCATCTCAAACATTTCACAAGTCTCATCTTCCCCATTGTCACGCTACTGCATTCCAAACCCACCTTATTCATTTATACAGAAGACTCTATTCACACAGGTCATTTAACTAAATCCATATAAATCGCGTATCTCTATAATTCAAAAGTTGCACCTCGGGCTTGAACATCTTCAATGATAATATTTTGAATCATTACTAGCAAATGTGCCCGTGCTTCGCTATGGCTTTTTTACATCATATACGGATTTCTAAATAAATTACTTTACACCTCGTAATTCATATTTCATTAAATTTATTAAAGTCCAGACCTCCACTTCGGGATTCACTTCTCCTACACGGTACATGATATTAACAATCGCTTTGGGCTATTAGACGCCCGTTTTATCCTTCTACATGTTTGGTTCTAAAACATTTTCTCGTATCTCCCATATTTATGGGTTAAATTAGTTCGAAACTTCGGAAAGGTGAAAATTGAGTATATTTTTAACACTTTACATTACTTTTTGCAGACTTAAGTATAAGCTAGAATCATGAAATTTTTTGGTCCACATATGGCCTTCGATCGTGCCAACGCGCGCACCAAATTTGATGATTCTATTTTTCGTATAAGTGTATCAAACAATGAAGTATACGTGTGGAAATCACCAAATTTACGAACAATCCAGAAATACAGCCAAATCTAACGTGTAAGGGAGAGAGATACGACAAAAAGTCGTAGGACCAAAGTTGCAGATTACTCCAAATTGAGCGGAGATTGTGCCATCCGTTTTGTGATACGACTTATCGCTTAGCCAACAAATAGCTCAAATGGGATGTCTGCACATGCATTAAATTAGCCTCCATATTTCGATATTTTTGCGGTAAAAAGTGAAAAATGTGAACATCTTGCAATTTTCCTTCGGTTGCAGGCTAAAAGCTAAATTTCAATTTTCTAGCTCGCCTGACAGATTGTGCAGCCATCTTGATTTGGGGGGGGAAGTGGGATAAATATTCACGAAATTTTTAAGCCCACCAAACCTATAGGTTGTCGCTTTGGGTAAATTATACGACTGCTTTCTTATGCTGAGCCCAAAATTCGAAGCCCCCCAGCGTGCACCCTTCGGGGAATTTTGAGAATTTTCGATTTTCCTAGGGATCTGGGATCATTAGCTTCTCCGGTACCAAATTTCAAATTTCTGACATTTCTGGAAGTGCCTCATTAATTCGCGTCTATTCTCTTTTTATACCTTTATATATATATATATATATATATAGTTCGCTCCAGACCGACTTGCTTTTATATATATATTATGGGATTTATAAAATACATGCATTACCATGTGAAGCGAATACATAATCTATATTAAAATTATTATGAAGATCCATACCAGTTAGTAACATCAAGAAGAAATTTTAAATTTAGCTGAAGTGCTATTCTCCCTTAAAACATGTGCTACACACGCACTAACATTTACCGAGCTCGATAGCTACAGTCGCTTAAGTGCGGCCAGTATGCAGTATTCGGAAGATAGTGGGTTCGAGCCCCACTGTCGGCAGCCCTGAAGATGGTTTTCCTCGGTTTCCCATTTTCACACCAGGCAAATGCCGGGGATGTACCTTAATTAAGGCCACGGCCGCTTCCCTCCACTTCCTAGGCCTTTCCTATCCCCATCGTCGCCATAAGATATATCTGTGTCGGTGTGACGTAAAGCAAATAGCACTAAAATTTATGGGATCTTATGTACTTATTCATGCAAATAAGCCCGTTGAAATTTTAGTGATTATCCTGAAATCACAGAAGAAATCCTAATTAAATTAATATAACAATATTTTCCAGACACACGCGTATAGTATTCCCTACCGTTAATATTATTAATTTCATAAAATCAACAACTTGCTATTTACAAATATGTCATTATGTAAATGAGTAGATCTCATGCTTTAGTATATTTTAAAAATGTACTTATCGATACCGCGTGTGGTTTGTTGTCATCTCGAGGGTACATCTGGGGTTTTTAGACCTCCATTATGACATCTTCACTCTTAAATAGTCCTTGGTTCCTTTCCCTTGTGGTACCGTCCGTGTCTTGAATTGTGGTCTTCTACTGTTGGAATTTCTAGATGTTCGCAGAAGAGACGAATGCTGGCACTAGGAACGACTCTCGATGATTCCAATCCTGGGTTCGACGATCACTCATGAACATACAGGCAAAAGTGGAAAATTTGTTAATGAACACTGTTTATGTGTTTTCAAAGAACCTACTGGTGATTAAATCCACTTATTAATTCAAATGGACTAACCCGAATAGCGGTATGTTTGTATAAATCACTATTCATTTCCACTTTATCACACAACCTGACTGACTGTTACCACGAATGTCCATGGAGTATGCAAACGTTTTCCTATCACGTACACTGTTCTTTAATTTACTGAGCATCACTCACTGCCTAAATGCCTTAAAATCGGCCACTATTAACTACTGAATGTAATCATCTGTCTCACCAAATCTAAGCAACCTGATGCGTTTGCCCGTTTTTTGATAATTGCATCATAAGCCGTCATTGAAGTTACACGTATTTAAAGGATTAAATGTTGAAGTGACATCTCTATTAATCACTACTGTACTTTGCGTCGTACCACACGGCTTATTTCGTGATGTTTACACCGCACTGATATGATTTTCTTCGATACAGCACTTCACACACTGTTATCCATTTTTGCATAGTTCATCACTGACACGTAAGTACTGCGGCCGCACAAATTACAATGGGTTCCTGCGACTAGATCCGGGTTTTATTTATAGTATTTTGGCTGAGTGGTCAGAGAGGTGGTAAACCAGGCCCCTAATCAAAATTCCGCTCCGCTAAAAGTAATCTTTCAGCGACGTGACAGTAATCAAATTATAGCTCTTGACCCCTGTTTTATACTGACTAGTTTTACGTCCATCCGATCAGTGGGCCGTTCATAATCTCAAAAGCGTACTTTTATAAATTCACGCGTCAAGGTTTATCTCGTAACTACTCTTAGCATTTGGCTTCAATCTGCGCACTGCTATTAAATTATTGCGTCTATGTGCATCAACAAGTTGCATAAAATACGCCGGTTCGAATGAGTCCTGACTTATAAATTTCCATAGGTTATATCAAAAAAGTGTTGTTATTATTATTATTAATAGTTGTATATGGTGAAGCACCAATGAATGCGGTGTTGAATCAGTAAGGATTTTTATGTCTTAGGGGTTAACACACCTTAATTTACCCCACTCTCTGACAAAATATACTTTTACGCACAGCGTCATCTCTTCTTTCTCGTTCCGAGTGAGAGCGCAAGTTCAAGGTTCCGCGGTAATACGCTATTCTTTTCTCGGTACAACACAGAAACCTGCTCCCTTCGAGCTTGCGTATCGCAACTCGTGTCCCGATTTGGGGCATAAATTGCTAACTACGACACTATATGTCGAGGAATGTTTCGGAAAACGGCATATATGGTTGACTAAACCTCCTAACATGCATATGGCATGTTGATGAACGGCTACAATATGTGAGACTTGGATTGAAGCTACATTTTGCTCTGTCCCGTGCCAAGGAACATATGCAAATATACTGCGTTTGTCAAATAATAGCAGCAGGCGAATAGAACTTGGTAGATGTTGTTCAACATTTGTGACTTACAGATGAATATTTACAACAGAAATTTGTATGAAATGAGGTACTGTAAGCTGTTGATACCGCCTTGTCCAAATGAGATCAAATGATGCAGTATAAATTCCTCGTTCTCAGCCGTTTTCTCGCTTTGCCTGATATTTCTCACATTCCCACTATTCGTTTTTGTACGTAATACGTTGTTTGTACCTCACCGACGGCTCCTATTAATTGAAATACGGTATTATGTGAATTATAGAACATAATGTTCAGCTTCAAATGGAAATCAGTCTACAAGTAATTTTCTAACGCGCAGATACAGAACTATCGTGTAGCTACTTCGTCTGGTTGAAAGGCGATTGTATAATATATGAAGCTATGGTGTACCTCAACCGGAAGAAGGAAAGGAATCCGAACGATTTTAAAACGTCAGAAATATCACCCGCGATACAAGAACCACAGGCTGCACTTTGTGAAACCAGGTCTGATCAAGGGGAAGGAACTGCCAATGAGGGATGTACTTAACCAAATGACGAGACCCTCAGAATGAATATCCACTTCAAGTACAAGAATACACTGTCAAGTAAACGATTCCTCAGATGAGAAGAGCCGTTTTTTATGATTAAAGATGCCTGCTTTTCATTAAATAATAAAATAACGGTACGTCTCTATGATGAACTATGAAAAGTTAAATAAACAGGGAGGGGCAGCTTGAAAATGTACCTTCCAGAAAGAATGTGACACAATCATTTTTTAAAAAGGACAAGTTTTTCGCTTAACTAACGTTCTGCCTTTCACAAGGTCGATATCCTCAGGTTGATGGTAGTGAGACCTGCTCTGTTCTCGAGTGATACGTTTTACGTAAGTTCTCAAATACGTTTTGCGAGTATTTTACAGCGTGACCACCACTGGATTTCCATACATAGAAACGAAACGTGCACCCCTCTACCATTCGTAACTATTTCCCTTTCTCACTAACATTGTTGAGAACTCCATTTCCAGTCCAATTCCATGCTATAAGGCAACTCAACTAATTAATGGTAGGACGAAGTATAAGAGAGGTCTCACAGGTCTACATATTTCGGTTGTGTACTCGAATACAATGCTGATAGAATGTCTATATTTAGTCATCTAACCGCAGTTCTGATGTTTTTCAAAGTGCCAACAGTGTGCAGTCAATTATTTAAACAAAGGAAGAACATGATGCACTTAAGAAAGTGTGAGGTACGACAATGTGGTTGTCGTCGACGAGAGGCGCTCGAGGAATAATCTGCTGCCAGTGTACTATTAAATATTAAATGTTAAAATTACATACTAATTATTAAAATAATATTGTTAAATGTTCAAAGAAATATTATGAAATGTAGATAACTCGTATCGTTTCTTCCCGATTGGCAAGAGAAATCTTGGGAACGCGAGACAAAAGCTCTTGGTCGGGATGTCTCAAAATACTAACCTGAACTATATGGTAAGAATGTTAGAAATTTTCTGCGAGAATTCTATTATCTGCATGAATTTAACAAAACAGCTACTTTCATACAAAAAAAATGTTGACAAATACTATGCAGCATGCAGATCATTAAGAGCTTTGTCCTGCCAAAACCACTGCAGGCCAGCCAGATAGCCTTCAGGTGTATGTGCGAGTCAGTGCCATCTCGTCAAAATTTTCTGCCGTCTTGTTTGCCTTTCTGGATCGTGTCCGTTGTCTCTTCTGTACGTGTTCCGACAAGGAAGAGATTTATTGAAATGTGTCATGATTATTTCAAACAACAACATCAAGGATATTTTGTTTTTAAAATTCTTACTTTGTTTACGTAAAAGTCAGAAATTTCCTCACATCAAACGTAAATCTTGTGTAATCACAATGCACAATGCCGTATGAGAAAACAAGTACGTGAATGCACTGGAATATTATGGAAGAGTTCCTCAGTTCGAATAACGAAGGCCGTTAAATTTGAGCATCTGCGAACATCGCATCGGAAGAATGGTACACTTGCTGCAGTAGGACAGCAGCTAGCGTGCTGATGTGTTATCTTGGTGGTAAAATATTGTTACGTTCGCTTGTTTCACGAGCGTCATGACCTAACTGTACAACTTCATTATAAGTTTATAATTGTTCGTTTACTTTCTTTTTTTCTTACTAATTTTCGTTAACATTATATTTCTTCCCTTTTTGGTGTGAAATCGTAATCTATGTTGTATCACGATGGACGCAGACTGGCCTGTTCGTATGGAGTACAGCTGGGATGAGTATACAGATGTCTGTCTGTTAGCCCAGAGGCTGGTTGGATCCTCAGATAGCACCAACAAAGGCTACGCAGTTATAGGAAAACCATGAAAACCAATGACAGAGTCCAAATGAGGCGTACTAGGCAAGATGAGGAGTGAGGTAGTTTGCCATTGCTTTCCTCACTAGACCAGAAGGTACCACTGCAGCACGACTGATGCTATGAGCAACACCTTTCATAACACTCGGACACTATTTGTGTTCCAAAAGTCATTACTCAACACCACTCATACCCCAGCAGCTTCCATATCGTCACAGCCATGGATGAGACTGGGACTTCGGTGGAAGCTACACTTTGCTCTGGCCTGTGCCAAGAGACGGATACAAAAATACTGCATCCATCAAGAAATGGCAATAGGCACGGAGTATACAGATATGTATCTCATACTTGGAGAGTGTCCGTGTGTGGCCTCCATGGCTGCACGAGTGTGTACGGAACACACTGTTCACGTCGGCTTCATCTAAATTGGAATGTATTTTTAGGCTTGGTTCGTGGTCTTAGAAAAAAAGGTGTTGGTGGTTGTAATACAACTGAAACTGGAAATGTATTTCACCACCCACGCTCAGGGAGAAAAGAAACAGAGATGTAGCGCCACCATAAAATGACCTATGTGTTTTGCATGAGGAAGTATAACCGAGCAACTATCCTCTATTAACGCTAACCAGGCGAGAAATGGAAGAGTGCCGACATTTCGAATAACGAAGATATAGGGCCAAGAAAGGCATAAAAATGACTACCTAGTCCTCAGCGGGTCGGAAGAGAGCAAGAGTAGACTAAACGAGGTCAGATAGGAAATATGAAAGTGAGTAAAAAATGAAATGGCGTATGGCTTTTAGTGCCGGGAGTGTCCGAAGACAAGTTCGGCACGCCAGGTGCAGGTCTTTCTATTCGACACCCGTAGGTGACCTGCGCGTCGTGATGAGGATGAAATGATGATGAAGACAGCACATACACCCAGCCCCCGTGCCATTGGAATTAACCAATTAAGGTTAAAATCCCCGACCCGGCCGGGAATCGAACCCGGGACCCTCTGAACCGAAGGCCAGTACGCTGACCGTTCAGCCAACGAGTCGGACTGAAAGTGAGTAACCTGGCATAAGTGAGAGGAAGCAACGCCAGGCTTAGCTCGTAACCCATTGGCCGTCAAGTAACACTCGGTTTGTGAGCCCCTGGGGTCCCCTTACAGTCGCCTGTTACGACCAGCAGGGGACTCGTGAATGTATCCCATCGACCCACCCATAGGGATCAGAGGAACGGGGATTTTAATGCATCAAAGGTAAGATTCAGGGCAAAATCGCAGCACCAGAACGCCAGAGAATAACCAACCTGTTTCGCGTGAAGTGTCTCATGACACTTGAACATCTGCCCGTCACGTATCATATCGAACGGGACCGGCCAATTCGACTGGGTATCAAATACTTCAGGAGGAAAATCTACAACCTTGTCATCTTGCAAGGGATGCGTGGATTTCAAAACAACATCATCAGGACCCAAAGATTGCTCACTCTCTACTCTGGAGTGACAAGGCCACATACATTTCCGTGCGGTTATCTGAAGTGCGTTGTGTACGAAAACAATCAACGTGAAGACATTTTTGAGCTAACAGGGCGCATTCATGCCGGCGTTGTTTCAATTAATGAGGAAATCCTGCTTGTATATGTAGACGTGATTAATGTAATGCCTTGAGATGTGTATTTGCTGCTAAACGGAGCAACTTCGAACAGTTACTGCAGATGACGTGTGTTTTACTCTACTGGGGTTAATGTTATTTTACTTCTACTTGATTATATTATTATTATTATTATTATTATTATTATTATTATTATTATTATTATTATTATTATTATTATTATTACGGGGTTACCCGTGGAGCAGAAAGAGGTTAAAGAAGGTGCGGGAAGTAATGGGTCTAACTAGGATGTCAAGAATCGATTTAAAACTTTAACAAAGGTTATATTTCTTTCAGAACTTCAAACTTAACAATTTTTTCATAACAACGAAACAACAGATACAATAACAGACTAGGAACAAGTCTAGGAATATACAAGATTAGTGAACTTGACAGATTCTGGGCTTGAAGCCCCTCGTTTTACAACTTTGCAAAAGGAAGAGGTATTATTTAATGAGGGACAGACATCCCTTAATTCAAGAGCACTTATTCCCTAAATCACAACATCTAGCCATCAAGAGGCGTTCGTTAATCTTACAACATTTTGGAAAAGAGCTAATAGGCTCCCAATTTCTCAAGCCTACTCAAGGCAACATCAGCTTACAATCTCTGGCCTTTCAAGGCACCACTTACTTTGAAAAATAATTATACAGGGGTATTTAATACCCAACCTATGTGGTCTTTGATAAAAGGAACAGGTTAAGTAAACGGCCCGAAACACAAACTGAATGGAGGCGTATAATTGCACTCCTAGATATGAACACTAAAACAACCTAACGGGCTCTCGTAGTCACCCCAAACCAAGATGAAGGGGAGCTCGAGAGGGTAATTCACTCTCTATCCCCGATTTACAGTTAAAGATTTAATGGAGGTTTTACATTAGCCGGAAGAAGTCACATTTTAGAAAAGTAGGTTACATAGGTAAAGATTCGGACCTTCCTCTCGGGTTAAACTGCGGAGGTAGCAAGAAAAAATAAAGCTATCTGGCCATTACCTTGTAGATGTTCGAGCTGTCGACGAAGAGGCCGCCCGCCTCCTGCTTAACACGCACACTCAGAAAGATGACCATCAATTGGCCAAGAAACGTGAAAAGCCGCAGTTTATAAACCATCAGGGAAGTTTCGAGACCATTCAAGATGACTCAGGACACACCCTCTTAATTTTATTGGTCAATTCAAAATTAACGCTCAAAATTGAACAAGAAGCCTGTGATAGGTTGAAAATTAATCACAGATATTATTGATTGGCTAGATTCAAAACTGGCGGAAAGAGAAAGGAACTATTGCCAACCCAAAAATAAATTAACATCAATCAGTAAAAAAAACCTGGAAATACAAAACTTCTTTGAATTATAAGTTCTTACACCTCGCACCAGGGTGCATGATAATAGTCTTTAGTAGTGTCTTCTTTGGAAAAATGTCCAAATTTCTTGATGGACAGCAAACAAAACTAGTGTCAGTTCAGGAAACTTCACAATAACAAAAAACATTTCTATGGTGACACCTTCGAGTAAATTTCTAAGTTGGTGTAGTTTCAGTTTCACTGTTTTACCAATAGAGGAGTTCATTTAGGTGCTGAATTTGAATGCGCGGCGTTGGGGTGTACCTCCCGCTACAATTATTATTATTATTATTATTATTATTATTATTATTATTATTATTATTATTATTACTACTGTTATTTACAGTCCGCCTCTGTGGTGTAGTGGTTGGGGTGATTAGCTGCAATTCCCGGGGGCAAACGTTCGATTCCCGGCTCTGCCACAAAATTTGAAAGGTGGTACGAGGGCTGGAATGGGGTCCACCTAGCCTCGGGTGGTCAACTGAGTAGAGGGGGTTTGATTCCCACCTCAACATCCTCGAAGTGGTTTCCCGTGGTTTCCCACTTCTCATCCAGGTGCATGCCGGGATGGTGCCTAGCTTATGGCCACGACCGCTTCCTTTCTTCCTCCCTGCCTATCCCTTCCCATCCCACCACAAGGCCTCTGCTCAGTATAGCAGGTGAGGCCACCTGGGTGAATTACTGGTCCTCTACCCCAGTTGTATCCCCAACCCAAAGTCTCACGCTCCAGTACACTGCCCTTGAGGCGGTAGACGTGGAATCTCTTGCTGAAACTGGAGAGTAAACGGATTAAGAAAGGAAACAAGAAAGAAAGAAAGAAAGAAAGAAAGAAAGAAAGAAAGAAAGAAAGAAAGAAAGAATTAGGGTGCTAATTTCTGAGTCACTGAATGTTAATTTCAAACCTGCACATTAATAAAAGTACTTATTAGAAAAATATATTGTACAGTGTTTGTTTTAATTGATATCAATGTGCAAATTTCTATATTTGTAAAGAGAAAATGACAACAAGGGGATAAACAATTAACTAAAATTTGGAATATATTAAAAAACTCGTAACAAAAAGAATTATGGGCAGGGTTTGAACTGTAAACCACGCCTTAATTGCACAAACGAAAGGTGAAATTACCGAGCGAGTTGGCCGTGTGGTTAGGGACGTGCAACTGTGAGCTTGCATCCGAGAGATAGTGAGCTCGAGCCCCACTGTCGGCAGCTCTGAATATGGTTTTCCGTGGTTTCCCATTTTCACTCCAAGCAAAGTACCTTAATTAAGACCATGGCCGCTTCCTTCCCACTCCTATCTCATCGTCACCATGTCAGTGCAAGGTAAAGCAAATAATCCCGGTACTGCCAGAACTTTAAAAATGGCAGGAGGGCTGGTGTGCGGTTTAAATGGAACATGCAGCGCACCTCCATTGGGAGTATGCCTAAAAAAAAAGCTGCACCACCTCGGTACGAGGATGCGAGTTTACTTTACTTATCGTGAATGGTAGCAGATATTGTTTTCGGACGAATCCAGGTTCTGTTTGTTTTGGAAACGATGGCCACAGTTTGGTTCGCCGCAGACAGAGGGAGAAGCATCGCAATGACTGCATTCGCACAAGACATACAGCGCCAGCTCAAGACTTTATGGTGTGAGTTGCTTTAGGGTAAAACCAAAAATCGCAGCTGGTGCGTGTCCAGGGCACTGTGATCAGTTTGACATGTGGTATCGACATCCTGCGACACATAGCCATACCCTTCCTGTGCGACAGCTCACAAGCTATATTTCAGCAGGACAATGCGCGACCACATATTGCTGCACGAACACGTACCTTCTTGTTTTTCTCATGAGATGGCATACAAGCGTATAGGCTAAGGCGCTCCTCTGTCGGACTGTAATGAGAGTGTGATTGTTGTGTGTATTGTATCGTGGAGTATTATTAATCCAGTCTGGGTATTTTTTATCCTTGTAATTGTATTTTGTATCTGTACATGTGTCTTCTAAGTGTAAGTGTTTTAATGTACGTCGATGTGCATGTGGCCTGGACCGTAACCTCATTCGGTGATTGGCTGGTACAGTAATTTGCCTGTGTGTCGGTATGTGGTAGCACTGGATGGTCACCCATCCAAGTACTGACCACGCCCACTGTTGCTGAGCGGTGAACAAATGAGACTTTACCGATAATGTTACGCAGTGACTGTCACTTTAGCAAACGGGGAGTTTACTTTAGTGCGAATGTGCGGATATTCATTTAAAATAAATTCAGCAACGTTAATAGGCAGCATTTACGTAACTGTGCTCCCGCCTCGGTTCCCGGTTTCTGGTGTTCCAAGTTTGAGGTGGATCAAGCGTTAGGTAAGAAGTCGGCATTTTTGTGGTTTAGGAAGTGAGATGGGGGGATAACTTGGGTCTTGGTGAGAAGTTACTTGGCTCCAGGGTCTCGGCTACTCGATCCACCGAGGTGGCTCTGTAGTGGAGGGAGGAAGACTTGGTTGAATTTGAAGTGTTAGTTGAATGGGAGGATATTGGGGGTCGGGAGAGAGAAGGGAATGGCGTCTCTGGAAGGGGGGCACTGCAGATGTAGTCAACCACGCCTTACGTTTCGGAATCGCGACGCATCGGCCGAACACAATGGGCAAGGTGTCACGCGCCCGAGTGCAGACCACCCCGCATCCACGGGAAACCATTTTTCACACGACCGTGGCGGATCCACGAGAGCCGTGAGTGGGAAAGGTCACGGGTTCAGTTTACCAGTCATGACCTGAGAAGGAGGATCCTCGTTACATTAGGCATTCTGTGACGTGGGAACCTGGGAGAGAGGATCCATGACACATTAGGTATTCTGAGGCTTGGGGACCTGGGGGGAGAGGAGGGGTGCATTTGAAACATCAAAAGGATTAAATGCACTTGTCGGAACGACCATAGTGGCAACCCGTTGCCTGAGTCGTGATAGGGCTAGTACTTTAAGTGGTTAACGCCACTGACAAGCTGCGAACACAGGGCACCGGGGCACCGTAACCCATTGCTATTCCAGCGAGCTTGGAGCTGGAATTCGATGTTTGTAGCGTGCCAGCTGTGTTAGTTGACGCTGAGCCTGGACTTGGGTTCTCTACGCTGACGGTACTGGCTTAGCGGAATGTGGTAACAACATAGTTTTGATTTAGCCCACGCGACGACTTGTCTTGGCTGCTGACAGGCTTTGGTTCCTGGTTGGTCGCTTTGTCAGTCAGGTATGCTTTGTTGAAGATGGCACTACTTGAGTAAACTAGTGTCCAAAAGTTAAGCATAAGTTACGAGTAAGCAGGGCAACAAGAAATAGAAAGCAAATCGCACGACATATGCACCTATCAATCTTACGTGATCGCTCTGTATAGGAAAGCAGTATTTCCTGCTTTGACTAGCGGCGTATCCGCAAGGTAAACATAGCCAGTGCCTATGTCCCATATTCCCTCGGTCGTGTTTGCCCTGTTATAGTGTGCGGAGTGTAGCCTCGTGGTGGACGACGCCATTTCGGCCCCGTTTTGCAGGGTAGAATACTCGGCCGCCTCGAAGCATGCCAGACACAGACCGAAGTCGCCATATCCTTGAATATGCCACAAAGTGTCATTTCCAGGCTTTGGAGACGATTTCGAGACACAGGAGATATTCGTCGTAGGCCAGTACCAGGTCGACCAAAGGTAACCACCCCATAGCAGGACCGATATCTGGCATTAACCGCCCGACGAAATCGGAGTGCACCTGCAAGACGCCGGCGGATCTTCAAGCCGTCTCATGGGTTGCCGTTTCCCGGAAAAATGTGCACCGGTGGCTCAGAACAGCAGCGCTGTTTGCCCGACGTCCAGAAGTGTGCATCCCGCTCACTCCAGTACAGAGACGGGCCCGTTTACTGTGGAGCCGTCAACATCGAAACTGGACCATGAATGAATGGAGGCAAGTGCTCTTCACAGATGAATCCCACTTCAGTTTGCAGACCGATTCCCGTCGCACATTAATCTGGAGAAAAATGGGTATCCGATACAACCACAGGAACCACGGACTTGCAATTCTTCATGGGTGTCCGACGAACACTGTTAACGCTCGGAGATATAGGGATGAGGTACTGAGACCACATGTTCGACTCTTCAGAGGTGCAGTTAGTCCACACTTCCTCTTAATGGATGATGATGTCCGACCGCACCGCGCTGCTCTGGTGGATGAATTTCTGGCTGGGGAAGACATTCATCGAATGGACTTGCCAGTGAGGTCTGCGGATCTGAATCCTACAGAACATGCCTGGGATGCATTGGGGAGGCGAATTGCATCCCGTCAGCCTCCACCAAGGACCCTCCTAGACCTTCACATTGTCCTTTCGGATGAATAGGATCGACTGCCACAAGTGCTCTTAGACCTTCTGATAGAGCGCATGCCACGTCGCTACGAAGCATGTGTGACCGTTAGAGGTAACCGTACACCCCAGGGTGCGAAATCAGAAAGAAGTGGTGGGGGGGAAGGAACATAGGGCTTAAATACTGGTGTTTATTTCAGGTAGTATCCGGCGTGGGAGGGGATATAAAATTCCCCTGTAAATAAAATACCTCCTCCCTCAGAAAAATGTAATTGTAGATCTTTTTGTTTGAATTTTGTTGTGATAACAAGAATGATAAACTTTATAAAGTTATTCCAACCAGCTGAGAAGTTTACGATAGACTGTCCCTTTCTTATGAAAGGCCAGACGAGGCGCAATTTGTCCTGACTTATTTCTTTATTAGCGGAACCTTCGTCTACCAGGGCTAAGTACTGAGGGAAAAATTGTTGGTTTGTACACACCTTAAGTGAATATTGTTCTATTGATACCTATCGGAAACATGCCCCCTCTCCAAGAAGTACAGGAGTGGTATAAGCTCGAGCTACTTACAGCAACGACAAGGGAGGAGAGCTTCAAGTAATTTACATTTTTGCCCGCTTTTCAGATGGACTTGCCAGATTGAAACATGAACAACAGGCTGCATATGCGGATGCCCACTGCTGCATTGTTTTCTTGCTCAACGTCTGGCAGTTATTTGATTTATTTCTGATGTTTCTATGAAAATATGCACAGTAAAAATCATTAATTTCAGTAATAAACTATACGGGTTCTACATTTTCCTTATTATTTTATAATGAGAGAATCCCCCCCCCCCCGGGCAATTTTAGTGGGGGAACCTTTGATATCGTCGGTGGGGGGAAAATCCCTCCCTTCCCACCCCCACCCCCCACGATTTCGCACCCTGATACACCCTATTAACAGCATATTTTGTTGTGGAAGACATTGCCAAGTTTTGTTAGTTTTTGTCAAAGGTGTACCTTAGCTATCAGAACCTTTCTGACACCGTATTTTGGACAAGTTGTGTGACATATGGTGTATGATCCAGTTTCCGTTTGTTCAGTAATCCGTCTGATTTTCCCGTCAGGCAGTATGGCCTCGTTTAGCGATTATTCTTGACTTTTGGACACTAGCGTAGTAATGGTGCGGACCGTATAGAGAGCAGCACTGTGCTGCCTTAATATGTTTATTATTTACTTCGGACGTTACGTTTTCGCAGATCTAAAAATCTCTTAGAACTACTTTTATTTGTTGATAAAATACCTCCTTTTATTTACGAACAAATAAATATCGCTCTAAGTACTGTAAGTTTGTATTAAAAAATCTGATGGGTTTTCATTGAAATTGGGTGTTACTCTACTGTATTTGACAGTTTGTGATTTTGACTGTAAATAATTGTCCTCTATCTTCAGTTATAATTTCTCAGAATATATCTTTCATTTAATCACTCTGTATCAAGCTGTTGTATGTTATTGGAATCCAAGAAGTACTATGCAAAAAAGAACCTTTATTATCGAAATTATTAATTTCGTGTGACTATTAACGACCGAGTAGTAGTAGTAAGGTAGACCCAGGGGAATCTCTGTGTTATTGTGTTGTGTGTGATATATTAGTTGCAGAAATGTGGAGAAAAGCACCATACCAACAATAATTTAAAGGTTAACATAAGTTTCCGTGGAAATCATTTTCTTCCTTCTAAAAATCATTAACATTCATCCAAGCTAGCTTGTGTTCATACATTATGCTTCTTTTTGTTTAGAATTTGCTTTACGTCACACTGATACAGACAGGTCTTATGGCGGCGACGGGATATGAAAGGGCTAGGAGTGGTAATAAAGCGTCCGTGACCTTGATTAAGGTACAACCCCGGCATTTGTCTGGTGTGAAAATGGGAAACCGCGGAAAACCATCTTCAGGCCTGCCCCCGGTGGGGTTCGAACCCACTACCTCCCGAATGCAGTCTAACAGCTGCGAGACTCAAACCACGCAGCCGCTCGTTGGGTCATATGTGAATGTTGTTTTGGTGTTAATATTCACGTGAACTACAGTTTCACGCGAAATGGAAACCACAATGATGTGACGATTCGGTTCTTTTTTTTTTTTGCTAGGGGCTTTACGTCGCACCGACACAGATAGGTCTTATGGCGACGATGGGATAGGAAAGGCCTAGGAGTTGGAAGGAAGCGGCCGTGGCCTTAATTAAGGTACAGCCCCAGCATTTGCCTGGTGTGAAAATGGGAAACCACGGAAAACCATTTTCAGGGCTGCCGATAGTGGGATTCGAACCTACTATCTCCCGGATGCAAGCTCACAGCCCCGCGCCTCTACGCGCACGGCCAACTCGCCCGGTACGATTCGGTTCAAAGAGAATCCCAATTATTTGTCCAGGATTCGAATGGAGGCCGTCTTGGTGGGATGCAAATGGCGATGTTACTCAGTCATCATGTCCCTAGTATTTTTAATTTAAACTAATTTATCACTGAGTAAAATATTTTCTTTTTGCTAGAAGTTTAAATTCGCACCAACAGGTACAAGGTTCCGGCGACGCTTTTCAAAGTTTTTCCATGTCTCTCTTATCGCCTAACAGTCTCACTTTTATGACATTCCTTTTCGTGATATTTCTTTTTAACAACGACGAAGACAACTTCCTGATCACTTATACGATCTATCACTTCAGTTTCTCAAGGGAACTCGTCTTGTTAGTTCCGTCGCTTGTTGATTCAGCTGTCCTTCTTACCATTTGATGGTCATGCTTTATGTCATTAATATGCCTTCCAAGTTAACATTTAGTAAATTGAGATCACCTCTTCAGGGACAAATTTCATTTTGTTTTTATTTTGTAGAAATATATTAGTAAGATAGGAAATAAGAAAACTGAGTTTGTCATATAATTTTAAAATTTAGAGATTACTAGCTGATGTACCCGTGCTTCGCTACGGGATTCTCAGAAAGACTGACTTTGTGGTTTTCCTAACTGAAATCAACATAGGTCATTACAAAAACGTAAGTATGAATGTAGCGATTAAAAGCAATGCTATCATATAAAATACTCGATCAAATGGAAAGCCACACGTTTTATCACTTTTAACGAACAGTGCTGCGGTTAGATTGCGGTGCCAATCTAATAGTCCAAAGTTCCAGAGCTGGGATGACCAGGTCGCAGATTGCCATGAACACTCATCTGCCATTATTCCGCTAAATATGCACACAGTTCATTCCAATCAGTGCCTCAGAGTAGGGATTGAATAGCCCAAATTCAATGATGATCCAGTGTGTTACGTACCAGTAGTATCAGAAAATTTATAAACCAGGGGAATGGCATGCTAAAGAAGAACGTTATCGAACTTCCTAGTTACTTCCCACCAATATTCAGGCAGGCTGTTACACTCTGTACGACTGGGCTAGTTGACCGTGTGGTTAGCGGTGCGCAGCTGTGAGCTTGCATCCGAGAGATAGTGCATTCGAACCCCATTGTCGGCAGCACTGAAGATGGTATTCCGTGGTTTCCCACTTTCACACCAGTCAAATGCTGGGCCTGTACCTTAATTAAGGCCTAAGGCACTCCTAGCCCTTTCCTATCCCATTGTCGCCATAAAACCTATCTATGTTGGTGCGACGTAAATCAAATAAAAATACTCTGTACGCAGCAGTAATCATATCTACCGGAGATGAGGGGCAACAGAAGACACAAAGCACATCACGACAAACAATGGTCAATGTAATGTTATTGTTGATCAATGTTATGAGCTTTCTATATTGTAGGCCTACACATTTAGTTTTCTTTCGACTCTGTGATTTGTAAAATATTTTATACCGTAAACTGTAGTTTCTTATTCTCCGACTTTGCATACCGATTTTCATTAAATACTGTTTACCCATTTTCTCGTTACTCGGCGCTGATATGGACTTACTGTAGTAACAAAACTCCAAATTCATGAATATATTTGTGATCATAGCCAGTACGGTAACAATGTATAAGACATGAATAATAGGAAATTTAATACTGTATAACCTTAGTTATGTAGCATTCATCGATTACACCTCTAATAAGAAATATTTGAGAATTACATTTTAGGCCTTCCCCTAAACTACCATTTCACTCAGTGCGAGTAAAATGATTTATAGCCTAGATTGTAGAGGCTCATACCCTGAATTCACATACCGATTTTCATTAAATTCTCTTCAACCGTTTTCTTGTGATGCGTGTACATACATACATACATACATACATACAGACAGACAGACAGACAGAAATTACGGAAAAGTAAAAAGTGCATTTTCTTGTTACTATGGACATGACCGATACAGAAATACCATTATTTTCAAATTCTGAGCAATGTACAGACAAAACTCTTATTTTATATATATAGATACACCTAATTCACGCATTTAGGCTGTTTGTTATACCCCTATAATGCCCGGCGTGACAAATTTGTCACACGACTTTCAGATGCTATCAGAAGCTATAATACATCTCTTTTATTCTTATTGCCCAGTGTAGCACATTTTGTCACACAGTCGTGAACACACTCTGGTGGATATTTTCTTCAACTGTGGTCCTGGAAGTTCGCGCCATTTTATTGAACTCCACATGTCACTGCTGTGAAGGAACATGACACGCAATGTATGTTTGTTATTTTTACTGTTACTATAATTTAGTGTTTTCCATACATATAAAGTTGTATTATTAAAGTGTAATGATTGAAGAGAAAATGTACTTTGGGAATGCACCAGCTGTAGGGCCATTTCAGAATTTGATGTTACAAGTATGTAACACTGGGCATTTGAGGGAGTGTACAATGAATGGCGTGTGTTATGTATTGCTGTTGTTTGTTGTCTGTCCAGTTGAAATTGAGTGAGTATTGACCATCACGTTTGCCATATGCGAGTGAAAGAGGGGTTATAATAATAATAATAATAATAATAATAATAATAATAATAATAATAATAATAATAATAATTTGCTATTATTTTCAGGTTTTCCTAAAACGAGTTGAAGATGGTATCTGTACATCTTTTGGCATTTGATATGAATTGCAGTTGTTAATAGTTGGATCAAGTACAGGAAGAATTGCAAAAATCTACTAGTGCAACACATGCTATTGAGAAAGGCAAAAACAAAGCGAGTATGACCTAGCAGAGACTATGTGTCAAAATCTAGGAAGAAAGCAGCTACAGCAATTCTTCCAGTTACTGATTGCCAGAAAGGCAAGTACGAGCACTCGCCAATATGGAAAGACACAAGAGGACGCTGCAAGATATGCATCAAGATAGCCTCCCACATTTATTGTGAAAAGTGTAGTGTGTTTCTTTGTTTGAACAAAGAGCGGAATTGCTTCAGATGGTTCCATGTGTAGAAAGCGCTAGGAAATTATAATCACAGTAAAAATTGAACTGAAATTGAACTAAAATGTTCTTTTTATGCTCATTTTTATATGCTTTATTATTTTTATATGCTGATTGTTCTAATTTTAAGGCCTATTTATGTTCAAATATAAATAATTAATATCCATCCACTCTTTAGGAAGAGAATGACTGTACAGGGCATACATTAGGAGTAATATAAAATAATAAAATATTTTATAAATGAAATCTATCGTGTACCTAGTAAATGTCCAGTGTGACAAATATGTCACATTAAAAATTAAAGGTTCAAAAAACTGAAATGGTACAAAATGCATATAATAGAGTAAGTTGAGTCTATAGGAAGTAGTTTTACTGGAAACATAATTTTTATATCATCATACAGTTGGTTCGGGCATTACAGGGTTAAATCATTTCAGAGCGTAATTATTTCCTTAAACATGCAATGGCCACATAAGTATCATCTCCCTGAAGGGGTTAATAAGAATAGAGGCTTCTTATCGAACACAGAAAAGAAATTGTACGAATGGAAGTAATATGTACAAAATCTCTTCAGAGACCACAGAAGTGCGGGTCATGGTGCTTCGGCAGATGACGGTATGGATATCACACGTGCAGAAGTGGACTATGCTATAAAAACAGCAAAGAATGGGAAAGCTCCACGCCGAGATGAGATGTACGCTGAGATACTGAAACTGCTTGAGAAAGGAAAACCCCTTTCATTATCGGTTGACCTATTCAACGGTATTCATCAAATCGCGACTGGCTCAAATCAAATTTCCTATCGTCGTCTAAGAAAGCCAATGCAAAATTATGTAATGAATATAGAACAATTAGTTTAATGAGTCATGTTCTGAAAACATTCCTAATAGATTTCACATTCAAGAATGTATTATACATGTGAGAAGAATGTCGGAACCTAACAATTCGGCTTCAGACATGGCTTTGGTACGTCAGGGGCATTATTCAGTCTGCTTGTATTTGTCCAACGGTGCCTAGATGTCAATGTCGATGTTTAAGTTTGTTTCAACAAAAACGAACAAGCTTTCGCTACAGTCTGCCATAACGAACTCATGAACGTCTTAGAGAACTAGGGCTTGATGGGTGAGACATCAGTATTATGGGTAATCTCTACTGGAGTTGAGGATCGTGTCTCGGAAGAGGAATCAATTATCGCGAAGGCTGTATTCTTTCGCCAATTATTTAAACCATCTATTCAGAAAAGATTTTTCGAGACGCTCTTTATGGAAAGACTCAAGGAGTTCTGAATAACGGAGTCATAAATAACACCATCATTCAAAAGATTATCGAGTAGGTGGTTAGAATTCTGTATAACGTGTTCTGTAATATAGCGAGTTGTTTATATTCGACATTACAAGCAGCTCTCTTCCACGAAAATAGCATCCTCTAACGTGTGACGCATGTAAGCTGCAAGTACCGATTTGTTATTTCCTATTAATATCCTGCTGTTAACGAAGTCCTTTGATGGGTCAATACAGATACCTACCAAACTATTACCCATTACCGTTCCTGGAAATGACTGTAGAAAATCCGTGCACGTAATTAGAATATAAATAATCTGGCATATGGGATATTATAAATCAAGGTTATTCCACGTAAAGCCTTCAAGCACATTTAAGTCAGAATTGCTCATTGGCTGCAATAGTGTCACAACTCAAAAAGTCAAGTTCTGAGATAAATGAGTACAATATTTCCCTTAGTGGTGAAGTTCAGAAATCATACGATTACTCTAAGGAATAAAAAGCAAACGACCGGGCGAGTTGGCCGTGCGCGTAGAGGCGCGCGGCTGTAAGCTTGCATCCGGGAGATAGTAGGTTCGAATCCCACTATCGGCAGCCCTGAAGATGGTTTTCCGTGGTTTCCCATTTTCACACCAGGCAAATGCTGGGGCTGTACCTTAATTAAGGCCGCGGCCGCTTCCTTCCAACTCCTAGGCCTTTCCTATCCCATCGTCGCCATAAGACCTATCTGTGTCGGTGCGACGTAAAGCCCCTAGAAAAAAAAAGAAAAAAAAAAGCAAACGGTACTAAACGGCTCGATAGGAGTTCAGTTAATAAAACCGTTACTTAACAATTGCACCATTACTTCATTCTCCTTGCCGAAGTCATGACCTAGATGCTCTGAGATGTGTCACTATTGCTGCAAAAAAATTTCTAGGTTATATTGGACTACCTTGGGAGTTAGCGGTTTGTAACAGTGAAACAAATTTACGGATAATGCTAGAGTCTGAAATATGTTCGATTTCGTACATTATGAGTTGAGATTTCGTACATTATGAGCTGTGCCACTATTGCAGCCCCATGAGCGATAGGCCTATAATATATCCCAACAGGTCCGGGGTATATCAAGGGAATAATACAGCAAAGACATTCCATGTTGAGAACATACTTTATAGCCTGTTCGTGGAAGTTAGGATGCAAGCACCAACTTAAAAGGGAAGTCGATCATACCCCACAACTAAACTGGGTGTCCTGCTTCAATAGTTGAATAATGCCCCCTCAACGTTTTACAGTCAGGAACACCGGATATAAGGAGCCAGGAGGACACGGAATTGATTTTTCTCTTTAAGTTTATTAATGGATTTCTATTTGAATCTTGTTTTTTCCTTTTTTTATGAGTGTAGACTTACACGGTTAGCTAAGTGATCTCCGGAGCACACTTAGTTCTTAGACGCTATAAAACTGTTAATATTATTTTAATGATGATTATTCTGCAGCTTCAGAGTGAGCGATCCATACACAATGAATGCATTGTGAGTGGCAGTAATATTGAGTTTACCGAGCTCGATAGCTGCAGTCGCTTAAGTGCGCCCAGTATCCAACATTCGGGAGATAGCGAGTTCGAACCCCACTGTCGACAGCCCTGAAGACTGTTTTCCATGGTTTCCAATTTTCACACAAGGCAAATGCTGGGGCTGTACCTTAACTAAGGCAACGGCCGCTTCCTTCCCACCTACCCCTTTCCTATCCCATCTTCACCATAACACCTATCTGTGTCGCTGCGACGTAAAGCAACCTGTAAACAAAAAATCGATAGGGCCTATACTTCTGGAAAAATGTCTATAAGAGATGGGAATTATGTTGTTTTCCTCATTCACTTTCGTTATTTGAAAAATCAAAATAATTTTTTTAGCCAAAGGACTTTGCTTTTCTCCTCACGGAACACATCTCTTTCGTGGGACGGTGGCTATATTGGGCTACTCTATTTTTCTAACGATAATTGATTTGTAATAATAACAATAATAATAATTGTACCGGCTGGTACACCTCTACGCCGCACATTTAAATTTTCCGCCGTAAAGTACTCCTCTACAGGAGAAACTCTGAACTTGAACAACTGTATCAATTTATAAGTTTTCTCAGAAGATGTCACTACCGGAAATTTTGTGATTACGAAGTTGTCAGTACCGTGTGGATTTCAACGTATTTTGTTTTCTATTGATCAAGAAGTGTGGACATTCTCTCATAGATGTCTCTACTGTAAAACTGGAATCATGCACCCTGGTGCGAAGTGAATGAACTTTCTTGAAGAAATTTTGTATTCAGAAGTTTTTGTCTTTACTAAATTTTGTTCTTTCATTTGCGCGTTGGCAATATTAATCTTTCTTTCCGCCAGTTTTGAACTTAGCCAATCAGTAATTTCTGCAATTAGTTTCCAACCAATCATAGGTTTCTTCTTCAATTTTGATGTGTAACTTTAAGCGACCAATAAAATGTAGTGGGTGTGTCTTAATTATTCATGAAAGGTCTCGAATCTCCCCTGAGTGTTTGAAAACTGCTGATTTTCACGGCTCCTCGCCAATTCTTCAACCCCTAGCTTAGTGTATGGACGTGTAGCAGGGGGCGGGTAGCGCCTCTTCCTTCGGGCAGCAGCTCTTCAACAAGGTAATGGCCGTTTAACATCTTTATTTCTTGCTAGCTCAGCAGTTTAACCCTCGGGGAAGGTCCGAAACCCTTTCAATGTAACCTACCTGTCTAAAAATGTAACTTGGTGCCGGCTTATGTAAAATTTTCTTATTACTTTAACTGTGAATCGGGGATAGAGAGTGCTTTACCCTCTCGAGCTCCCCTTCATTTTTGACTTGAAATGACTGCGTTTTCATAACCGATTTTCTTCTTAATGTGTTAAATTTTTTCTTATACGAGTCACATCCTTAGTTTGGGAATAGCCCCTGTGTCGTCGGCCTAGTGCCTCTTAGGTTTTAATATGTGTATTTAAGAGTGCAAAGTCTCGCCTCCTTTCATTTTGTTGTCGGGCTATTTATTTAACCTATTATTTTTCGGCTAAGGCCCTGTAGGCTGGGTACGAGATACCCCTGTTTAATTCTTGTAAGTTGTGCCTGGATGGCAAGTGATTGCGATGTAAGGTATTGCCTTTGGTAGGCTTGAAAAACTGAGAGCGGGTCAGCTCTTTCTGATATGGTAAAAGTGCCCCTAGAAGGCCCGTTATGGTTTTTGGAGTTAATGCTCTTCGAATGAAGGGGTTTTCTGCCCTTTGATCAAGTGTGTACCTTGGTAAGGTTGGCCTAGTAGCTCAAGGGTTGTGTAATTGGGGGCTCGAAGCCGAGAACTTGTAAAGACCCCGAAACTCGGGCTTTCGCTTGTAAAATTATACCTAGTACCTGATTAGTGGATAGTGGTTGAGTTGTTGTTATCTGTTTAAATTCTATGTGAAATTTGTTAAGTTTTTCTACTTGTGAAAATATAACCTTTCACAACATGGTTTCCTGTATACTAGGCTACTGACATCATAAAGAAAGAGCATTAATTTGTAATGCAACACATTTCAGTATTTCTTTCAAAACTAGAAAATTTAATACATCGTGATTATTATACACGATGTAGGGCCTATAACAGTATTATGCAAAGCATATGTCGGGGACAGGCGGCTAAGTAAATATAGACTAAATTGAAAAAGGATATGCGTCTGAAAATAAGTTAATATTGAATTGTTATTATTAGAAACGGAGGCTGACCTCGCGTTCTGGACGTGGTGTGACTGCCGCTTTTCCGGAGGCTTCGGGTTCTAGCCTACGTCATATTAGGGGCTTATACCAGGATAAGAGACCTGGTGATGATTACTACTCAGATACTGCGGCTCCAATCTAAAAAGCCAAGAGAAACGGCCGAGAGGATTCGTCCTGCTAATCATGCGTCAGCTCATAATCTGCAGGACTTCAACCGGAGCAGTGGTCACTTGGTAGGCCAAGGTCCGTCAGGACTTTCGCGGATTTTTCAGATATGCCACCGAGAGTGAAGATATCCATTGAGACTTTCCTGACTCGCTGACTATCTTTTGAAACATATAAATCTGGATTTAAATTGAAATTATGAAATATCTGCATTTAACATGAAAATTATGAAAATTAACATTCATTAAATAAAATGCACACTCGTTGGACCTTGTACTCACACTTACTTGTTACCTGCTTACTTACACATACGTTATTTGAAGGACGCCAGCTGTCACTCAGTGCAGCAATAATAGAATGAGACTCTTGACTATCTCTAGGGCGTGGGGTAATAAGCTTACTTTTGACAACATACCATATAAGTTCTGGGAAAAGGAGATTGGCGTTTGGTTTCCCCATTAATTTTGAGGTTAAGATATTTTACTGTCATTAAAATAAAACTGTGAATTCGTTTGATAGAACAAAATATATTCTTTAAATAATATATAAAAAATAGTGAGTCTTGTTGCGATAAAACAGATGAGAATATGAAATTATGACATTGCAACTGAAAGAAACTAGGCATGAATTTGAATTCTCCTTGACCGGACATTTAACAATATATACGAAATATTTCCCTCACTGATTCACTTGACTGTACCTTCAACACTTTGAGTGTAATTACGACGTAATCCTTTGATCTGGTGTTTACTGTAGATGTGTCACGCCTAACTTGGTGATACATCCTTGTGACTGCTTCTTCTCCATATCTTCTGACTTCTTTGTAAGTCAATATGGTATTACCTCATGGCAGGTCCAGGGTTGTCCTCTCTGACTCCATGGTAAGCCCTTGCGTCCGTGTCTTCAACTAAGTGACCGACCAACCTTTGGCCTCACTCTCTCAATGATCAATGATTAATGGCTCACTGAGTCTTCTCCATCTCTCGTTCACACTCGTTGAATGACCGACTGAGGCCTCTTCATGTAGTAGACTACTTCACTGTTCAGCTTCCGTTTAACTAATGACTTATGACCGACTGAGGCCTCTCCTTCCCGTAGACTTCTTCACTGTACTGCTTCCGTTTAACTAATGACTCATGACCGACTGAGGCCTCTCCTTCCCGTAGACTTCTTCACTGTACTGCTTCCGTTTAACTAATGACTCATGACCGACTGAGGCCTCTACTTCCCGTAGACTGACGCTATAAGGCGCTGGTCCTCGTATTTATAACCATTGGTTGACACACCTACGCAATCTCCAGAAATAACAATGACATACTCCCACAACGCCTCAAACCGTTGCATGTAATAGTGAAATCCCCTGGGGCGGCCGACTCTCTGAGCGCATTGCTAAATAAATACGATGACGTAGCCATGACGTAGCAATAACTTGGCAGAATCGCCAGCAATATTGCACAATGTAACGATGCCATATCCACCATCTGATATATAACAATTCTCACTGTACATGTATTGAATGTTATTCTACACATACGTATATATGTATACATCTAAGTACAATACTGCAAGCAACAAGCATTACAAAACTGAATTGAATAAGACTGATAATTACAATAATAGTAACAATATCACAGATAAAATAATAATAATAATAATAATACTGGCATAATAATAATAATAATAATAATAATAATAATAATAATAATAATACAGATAAAATAATAATAAAAATACAGATATCATCTTGTAACGGGATTTGAACCGTAACAATTCGCCTCCCTCATAAATAAATCGAAGAACAAAGAATCGATTGATTTATGAACAAAATTATATATATAACACTGACACAGATAAACACTTTAAATGAGTATACAACAATAATTTTCTTTTTCAACATCCATACATTTTATAACATATCAAAGGTATGAGAACTTTTCTCGCACATTGTCATCGTAGATAACTGTCCAGTGTCCCATTCTCATACAATTCACAAGAGCATAGCCCTTAATTTAACACACACAAATAATTTTAAATCAATATACAACATTCTTCTTTTTTTTGACATATCAAAACATTTTGTGAAAATTTACATATATGAGAATTTTTCTCGCATATTGTTACCGTAGATAACTGTCCAATGTCCTGTTCTCCGCTTTTGCCACACAACACATGGCAATGTAGCACTTATTCTTCCAATACACCAATACGACACTTGGTTCACACGCAAATTCACATATGTTAGTTTTATTTTGCCAGTTTCTTACAAAAATTAATCATCTTATTCTTATCTCAACAAATCTCACGTGAAGTACTTCTTTAAATTCTTAATGTTATAAGTACCGACAATTTTCCCTTCCTGATCTTTTAAAGAATATGCACACTCCCCGATACGTTTCACAATAGTGAAATACCCCTGATACAAAAGAAAGAATTTAGACATATTTCCCGCCTCTGCAGATGATGGGAATGGAACTCTGAGTAGCACCTTGTCACCCAAATTGAATTCGTCCAATTTTGCCCTTTTCTGCTGGCGAATACGTTTATTGCCTGCTTTGATTAAATTTTCCCTGGCCAGCTGGATATAATAATCCTTAGATCTTCCCTCTCCCAAGTCTAAGCCTAGCATACTTGCAATTTGATCGGTTGGCTTCCTACCAAAATGAATTTCATACGGCGTACATCCCGTAGACTCGTGTAACGTTGTGTTACACCATCGTTCTACATCACCCAGTCGTGAAAACCACGAACTGTGCTTATCATGTACGTATGCTCTGAATATTCTCCCGATCTCTCTCATGACCCGCTCGACCATATTACCTTGTGGGTATCGAATAGACGAATATATGGCCTTAACACCCAGTTCTTTCAACTTGGTAGTCCATATCTTTGAACTGAACTGACTGCCGTAATCTGATAATATTCTGAGTGGACATCCAAACTCAGGAATATATCTGTCAAAAACCTGCTTTAGGCAACCCCTTCCTGTAGCTTTTCTCAGGGGATACATTTCGACATATTTGCTGAAGGCATCAATCAAAACGAACACATACCGGTATCCATACCGAGATTTTACTAGTTGCCCGAACAGATCTACGCATATAAGTTGGCCGGGCTTGTCTACAATGACGGCTTGCCGTGGGCCCTCTAACGTCCTGTTAGGATGCTTACTACGTTGACATAAATCACAGGTCGCAAGTAATTTCCTAATACTCCTTATCATATTCTTCCACACAAAATTCCCTTGAATAGCATAAAGAACCTTGTTTCCCCAAAATGACCGAGTTCTTTGTGATAATACCAAATCATGTCTTCCTGTAATGACTTTGGTACACAAACTTTAAATTGCCCAGAATGACACTTCCTTGACAGGAAACCACCACTTAGTTTGTACTCATGTTTACCTTTCTTCACAACAACATCTGCCTCCTTATCTCTTAACCAGGTCAGGATAGCATTCATCTCATCGTCCCTCTCCTGTTCCACCATGAGATGACGTATCCGATCTCGTTCTCTCATGTTGTCCGTTACCTTCCCCACACATACCAGTATTCCTTCTCTTATATCTTTATATCTGGACTCCGTATTGCCTGATAAATTCCTACTGAGGAAATCGGCTAAGACATTGTCTTTACCTTTAATATGTCGAATAGTGAAGTCATATTAACTGATAGCTAAAATCCACCTTGTCATTCTATTACTTGTTAACTTACATGTCTTTATAAATACTAATGCCTGATGATCTGCCCATATATCAAACTTATTCCCTAATACATACATCCTAAATTTGCTTAATGAATAAATAATAGCCAAGAACTCAATTTCCGTGATGGTATACCTTTTTTCTGTCAAGCTGAGTCCCCGACTCGCCAAAGAAACAATACCGAAATTTTCTTTGTCATCCCTCTGACACAAACATCCGAAAATGCCCTTTTCTGACGCATCGGTCATGAGTACGAACTCACGATTAGGCATAGGGTATTTTAACATAACGGCATTATTGAAACTTTTCTTCAGCCTAATAAAAGCCTCAACATGTTCAACCGTCCGCTTCCATTTAGCTCCACCTTTCAATAAGCCTCTGAATGGCTCTAACAACGCTGCATATTGGATGACAAAACGTCTAAAATAATTACAAACCCCTAAAAATGATTTTAACTGTTTACTATTACGTGGAGTGCTAGTGTTGTTAATCTTCTCTAATCTCGTTTGTTCTGGTTTTACCCCCTGTGCAGATACAGTGTGCCCCAAGAATGTAATATGTTGTGTGCAAAATGTTGACTTATCCAGTTTTAATGTGAAGCCCCCTCTCTAACTTTCTGTAAAACTATGTTCAAACGTTCTATGTGTTATTCAAAAGTGTGAGATGCTATAACTACGTCATCAATGTACATTGTAACAAAATCCCCTGTATCCCGACCTAAAACTCTAGACATAGCACGAATCAACGCTGCGGAAGAGGTTTTCGTACCAAAGGGGACTCTAGCAAATTGATACAAACAATTCTTATATGCGAAAGCTGTGAGAGGTCTGTCCTCTCTTCTGAGGGGAATTTGCCAAAATGAAGAAGACAAATCCATGATGGAAAACCATGTTTTTCCTTCAAAACGCTGAATGAGTTCTTCCACTGTTTCAGGCCTCTGTTGGTCTGTCTCAATCCTCTGATTCATAAGCCTGCCGTCAATACACAGCTTGACTTGCATCATATTCTCAATATTATAAGTACTTACATCACTTAACAGAACACTTCTTACGTCTAATTTACTGCTACCATTAATTACTTCATTATCTATGACTACGTTATTACTTAAATATCTCACTTAACATTACTTAGGTCACAATCACACTATATTCTTAAAACTACTTTCACTACATAACTACTTATACTACATACCTATTCATCTTCTACCTTCGGCCTGTCCACTTAACTTACCCGATTCCCTGTGAATCTGAAATACTCTGGCTCGATAACGACACCTCGATAACATTCATATTCAGACTATCATAGGCTCTCTCATAACTCAAATCCGTACGCCTCCCATCTTCCGATTCTCTCTGGTTACTCATCTGACCCCTATCACCATCGACACAACTCTTAATCCTCTGCTCATCAGGATTACTACTACTCTGATACACGACTAACATTTCCCCCCCCCCTCTCTACTATACTACTTTCCCCAGCCATCATGCGCTCTCTCTCTCTCGCGCGCGCCCTTGCACACATTCCTCCCAAAGCCTATCAATGATTTTTTTTAAATTCTCCTAACTCTGACATATTATTCCAGTAAACTCGAAACCATATTTTACTTTCACCAATAAAACCATTCGACAAGATTTCCAGTACGTATTCCCATTCAATAATATTATTCCTCAACTTACTTGCAAATCTTTTCTCAACTACTTTTACAAATTCTGTAGGATTAAACTGTTTTCCAGAAAACTTGGTTAAATCACGATCCCTACTGAACAAAACACTCGCCACTATCACTTCTCCTGCCGTCTCACCTGTACCTTCCTGACGTATCACTTCCTGGTAACTCAAAATTTCTTCTTCCGCTTCTCTCTCAGCCTTCTCTTCCTCTATTCTCACTTCTTCCTGCAAGTCATCCCCTCTCTCTCTCACCTGCTGTGATAGCGTTTCCTGTTCGTTCCGCAGTTCAATGACCTCCACAAGTTTGTTTTCAATTTGTTCATTTCTACTAATCTGTTCCCTCGTATCTTCCCCAACTGCATTGTAAATCTTGTCCAATATTTTCTCGACTACCTCATGAATTTCTTCCCGATTACTAGAACTTTTATCACTTAATTCTACGATATTCTCTGTACAAGTTCCTTTAACACGCTCAATTTGAGTATGAAGATCGCTCCTACTCGACTTCATTTTGCTTCCCATTTCTACGCACTCTTCATTTGACTTACTTTCTAACTTATCTTCTAACTTAGATGTTTGATCATTTATCTCTAATATCTTAGTATCTATATTACTAATGATTGCACTGTTCCTACTATCAATTATTTCTTCTATTTTTTTTATTTCTGGTATCAATTTGTCTCTTTGAATCAAGGTGTAGTAAAGCTAATGCAGTGAGCTCGCAGTTGCGATCAGCAGTATTCTGTAAGAAGGAAGTCAGCTCCCAGACGAAACTATCTTTACATCGGTCTGTTTTCAGACCAACTTTGCTTTACGGGAGCGAAAGCTGGGTGGACTCTGGATATCTTATTCATAAGTTAGAAGTAACAAACATGAAAGTAGCGAGAATGATTGCCGGTACAAACAGGTGAGAACAATGGCAGGAGGGTACTCGGAATGAGGAGATAAAGGCTAATTTAGGAATGAACTCGATGGATGAAGTTGTACGCATAAACCGGCTTCGATGGTGGGGTCATGTGAGGCGAATGGAGGAGGATAGGTTACCTAGGAGAATAATGGACTCTGTTATGGAGGGTAAGAGAAGTAGAGGGAGACCAAGACGAGGATGGTTAGACTCGGTTTCTAACGATTTAAAGATAAGAGATATAGAACTAAATAAGGCCACAACACTAGTTGCAAATCGAGGATTGTGGCGACGTTTAGTAAATTCTCAGAGGCTTGCAGACTGAACGCTGAAAGGCATAACAGTCTATAATGATAATGTATGTATATATGTCAATTTGTCTCTTACAGATTTCATTATTACTACTAATTATTTGATCCATTTTACGAATACTTTCGTTATTCCTACTAATCATTTTATCCAGTTTTCTACATAGAGAGTTACTTATTTCTTCCATCTCTTTATTATTATTATTATTATTATTATTATTATTATTATTATTATTATTATTATTATTATTATTATTATTATTATTATTATTATTATTATTATTATTTTCATTACTACTAATTAATTCTTTCATCTCTTTCTTATTATTTTCACTACTACTAAGTAATTCTTTCATCTCTTCCTTACTATTTTCGTTAATACTAATTATTTGTTCCATTTCTTTATTATTATTATTTTCACTACTATTATCAATCTGTTCTTCCGTTTTGCTACAGGTACCAATCACTTCTTCCATCTGTTTATTATTATTTTCATTACTAGTATCAATCGTTTTCTCCCACTTTTCAAAACTCCTATTCATTACTTCCTCGAACTCGTCCATTTTGGCCATCAGCAAATTAAAAAGATCCTGGCTCATTCCCCCCGCGATTTCCTTTTGGGTTTCAGTGCGTTTCCCAAATTCTGCACTTTTCTGAATTACCTCAGAAGCTTCCATCGTATTCACCTGCTCCCTACTCTGAATTTCACCTTGGATGTCCGCAGAAGCAATGACCTCGTCGTCACATGACTTGTTATTGTCTTCCTTGTCCATCTTTGGTTCACTAGTGATAGTACGCGATCTCAAATTAATTTCCCTCTTCAAATCCCTTGACATATACCCAAAATACAAATGTATATCAAAAATTACACTCCTGACATTTACCGGTAATAATTTCCGTTGGGTTAAATGCGCATACTCTTCCCAGAATGAACCTATGATATGCTGTCATTCAGAACAAATTCTGAATTTATTCGTGCACCACGTTGCGTCGACACTTTGTAATATTTTTAATACTAAAAACTAACAGGGTGTGGGGTTATAAGCATACTTTTGACAACATACCATATAAGTTCTGGGAAAAGGAGATTGGCGTTTGGTTTCCCCATTAATTTTGAGGTTAAGATATTTTACTGTCATTAAAATAAAACTATGAATTCGTTTGATAGAACAAAATATATTCTTTAAATAATATATAAAAAATAGTGAGTCTTGTTGCGATAAAACAGATGAGAATATGAAATTATGACATTGCAACTGAAAGAAACTAGGCATGAATTTGAATTCTTCTTGACCGGACATTTAACAATATATTAACAGAAATATTTCCCTCACTGATTCACTTGACTGTACCTTCAACACTTTGAGTGTAATTACGACGTAATCCTTTGATCTGGTGTTTACTGTAGATGTGGCACGCCTAACTTGGTGATACATCCTTGTGACTGCTTCTTCTCCATATCTTCTGACTTCTTTGTAAGTCAATATGGTATTACCTCATGGCAGGTCTAGGGTTGCCCTCTCTGACTCCATGGTAAGCCCTTGCGTCCGTGTCTTCAACTAAGTGACCGACCAACCTTTGGCCTCACTCTCTCAATGACCAATGATTAATGGCTCACTGAGTCTTCTCCATCTCTCGTTCACACTCGTTGACTGACCGACTGAGGCCTCTTCATCTAGTAGACTACTTCACTGTTCAGCTTCCGTTTAAATAATGACTTATGACCGACTGAGGCCTCTCCTTCCCGTAGACTTCTTCACTGTACTGCTTCCGTTTAACTAATGACTCATGACCGACTGAGGCCTCTCCTTCCCGTAGACTTCTTCACTGTACTGCTTCCGTTTAACTAATGACTCATGACCGACTGAGGCCTCTACTTCCCGTAGACTGACGCTATAAGGCGCTGGTCCTCGTATTTATAACCATTGGTTGACACACCTATGCAATCTCCAGAAATAACAATGACATACTCCCACAACGCCTCAAACCGTTGCATGTAATGGTGAAATCCCCTGGGGCGGCCGACTCTCTGAGCGCATTGCTAAATAAATACGATGACGTAGCCATGACGTAGCAATAACTTGGCAGAATCGCCAGCAATATTGCACAATGTAACGATGCCATATCCACCATCTGATGTATAACAATTCTCACTGTACATGTATTGAATGCTATTCTACACATACGTATATATGTATACATCTAAGTACAATACTGCAAGCAACAAGCATTACAAAACTGAATTGAATAAGACTGATAATTACAATAATAGTAACAATATCACAGATAAAATAATAATAATACTGACATAATAATAATAATAATAATAATAATAATAATAATAATAATAATAATAATAATAATAATAATACAGATAAAATAATAATAAAAATACAGATATCATCTTGTAACGGGATTTGAACCGTTACACCATGAATATTTCCAACCATACACCGCCGTATCGGACCCCTGTATATTTCAATATCCTTTTTTCTTTCTTTCTTTCTTTCTTTCTTTCTTTCTTTCTTAATACGTGTACCCTCCAGGGTTGGTTTTTCCCTCGGACTCAGTGAGAGATCCCACCTCTACCGCCTCAAGGACGCTGTACTGGAGCGTGAGACTTTGGGTCGAGGTACAGTTGGGGAGGAGACCAGTACCCCGCTAGGCGGCCTCACCTGCTGTGCTGAACAGGGGCTTTGTGGAGGCATGGGAAGATTGGAAGGGATAGAGAAAGAAGAGGGAAGGAAGGGCAGTGGCGTTAAGTTAGGTAGGCTACCATCCTGGCATTTGCCTGGAGAAGAATTGGGAATCCAAAGAAAACCACTTCGAGGATGACTGAGGTGAGAATCGAAGCCCCTCTACTCAATTGATCTCCAGAGGCTGAGTGGACCCCGTTCCAGCACTCGTACTAATTTTCAAATTTCGTGGCAGAGCCGGGAATGGACTCGAACCTCCAGAGTTTGGCAGCTAATCACAGTAAACACTTCACCCCAACCTAGAAAGATCTGGTCGAAATTAAAAAGAATTCGGACCAACCACGGTGTATGTGACGATCTCCTGTACAAGTGAAGGAAAAGACCTCCACCATGTTGCGAGTGTGGTTCTGTAAGACAGATTGTCAGGCACTTCGTTCAAGAATGCCCACAAACATCTTACAGTGGTGAATTAAAAGACTTCTTCCTGAGGACACCTCAGGCACTTCAATACATTTGTAATATTTTTGTAGAATTATAAATAATGTTCATGTATGCCATACGATAAATAAATAAATCCTATCTGCAATATGTGCTTATAGCAGTAGGGAAAGGAAATTAAATTGAAATATTTAACTAAATTAACAATAAATAATAAAATTAAATAACCAAGTGCCTTTTCCAATCCTGGACTTTGGCAACCTACTCATTGCCCCAATTAAGTCGAGGGTCTCTAGTTTACTTGCGGTAGGTAGTAAGTTCCTTTCTGCTCCTCCTCAAAAGAACAACATAAAATCTACCCATGCAAATGGTGATGACAACAAATGCTGTTTGATTTCGCAGATGCCACAGGATACAATATTTCAACACGGCTACTCCACTGGTACAATGAATTTTAAGAATAAAAATAAATACGAAATACATTAAAAGAAGAAACAAAAAACGTGAAAATTTGAAATGACCCGGGGAGTAGCGAAGCACAATAATTACAAGCAATTAGACAGAAATCCAAAGAAAATTTACAGAATATAGCAAAAATATTCCCTTACAGGTACCATAACATAATTACTACTCGGTCGTTCAGGAATTCTCTTAAAATTTACAAATTACAAGTTACAGTAATGCGCAAATTAATCCGAACAAGATTACAGAAAAGTGTTATCATAAGAAAAGTCGTAAAATCTACTGAAAAATCAGTTCTGCAATTACAAAAAGTCATACCTGAATATTTTATAGTATCTCCTAGGCTTTGGAAGCGACCAAAGCGGCCCTAAGGCCATTACCTTGGGAGCGTAGGGTTGTGACCACGGGGACCCTTGTTGAGTCCTGGCATTGTTTATACTTACTTGTGCCAGGCCCCTCACTTTCATCTATCCTATCCGACCTCCCTTGGTCAACTCTTGCTCTTTTAAACCCCGACGCTGTTAGATTTTTGAGGCCTAGGCAGTTTTTTCATTTTCACGCCATTCGTGGTTCTTTGTCTTTCTTTGACCGATATCTTCTTTTTTGGAAGTCTCGGACTTCTTCCAGTTTTTCCTCTGATTAGTGTTAAGAGAAGGTGGTTGCCCAGCTATTCTTTCTAATAAAGCTTTAATCACCACAACCATCACCTCATTTGTTCTTCAAACCAGCATCCACAGATTTTGTCATGGATTCCACTGTATTTTCGCAAATATTCTCGATTACTTCATTGTGAAACCGCACCTCGTCTTTGCTTTCGTTCATCTATTCAGTTTTTCATTCTATTTTTTATAAATGATCCATACATTTTCGATGGAGTTGATATCAGATGTCCGCCTCTGTGGTGTAGTGGTTAGCGTGATTAGCTGCCACCCCCGGAGGTCCGGGTTCGATTCCCGGCTCTGCCACGAAATTTGAAAAGTGGTACGAGGGCTGGAACGGGGTCCACTCAGCCTCGGGAGGTCAAGTGAGTAGAGGTGGGTTCGATTCCCACCTCAGCCATCCTCGAAGTGGTTTTCCGTGGTTTCCCACTTCTCCTCCAGGCGAATGCCGGGATGGTACCTAACTTAAGGCCACGGCCGCTTCCTTCCCTCTTCCTTGCCTATCCCTTCCAATCTCCCCATCCCTCCACAAGGCCCCTGTTCAGCATAGCAGGTGAGGCCGCCTGGGCGAGGTACTGGTCATACTCCCCAGTTGTATCCCCCGACCGAAAGTCTGAAGCTCCAGGACACTGCCCTTGAGGCGGTAGAGGTGGGATCCCTCGCTCAGTCCGAGGGAAAAACCGAACCTGGAGGGTAAACAGATGATGATGATGATGATGATATCAGATAAGTTTCTAGGCCAAGGAAACACTTCAATGTTTTTTGTCGCAATTTAGTGATCTTATTGGATGTGTGGCATGATGCAAGATCTTAAAGAGTACTTTCACAATACGGAGAGATTTTTGTAACACAGGCACTACCCTCGTTTTATGTACTAGTCACTGTTCATCATACCCTTAACCGGGCGAGTTGGCCGTGCGATTAGGGGCCCGGGGCTGCGAGCTTGCATCCAGAAGGTAGTGGGTTCGAACCCCACTGTCGGCCACCTTGATGATGGTATTCCGTCGCTTCCCATTTTTACACCTGGAAAATGCTAGGGATATACCTTAATTTAGGCCACGGCGCTTCTTTCCTACTCCTAGGCCTTTCCTATCCCATCGCCACCTATCTGTGTCGGTACGTCGTAAAAGATATTTTGAAAATTCATACCCTTAACGGGAACTAAAGGTCCTGGGCCCTTGTAGGTAAAGCGTCCGTCTGAAGTTACTTCTTTGTTGGTAAGCGCACTCTTCTCCTTGCCTTCAACTGTCTGAGCGAACTGCTGTAACGGGAACATTTCGCCCACTCTGCCTTAAATCCCTAATTAAGTCAACAGCTGAGAGCCTGGAGTTTATTTTATTGTCTTTAATAAGTAAATAGTCTTCTTTTCTTGTAGTCTTGCCTTTCCTAACACAGCTTCCTTCAGCTATTGAAAGGACCCTATGGTTCGGGGGAATTTACTTGAGCCATACCAATACCACATTGTGAAGCCACTTGTCTTCGTCTCATTGAAATATTTTATAACTGTTTGACTCTTCGGTCTTCCGAAACTAACATGAATGAAAAACTGAAAATGCACAGCCTGTTTCCAGTCATTCGACCGGGTCAGGAATGGAATGAATGAAGCCCCATCTAGCGGCGAGGATAGGAAATATGCCGGCTGCCGAAGCCTGTCGCACTCTTTTGAGGCAATGATAAATGACTGACAGATGAAATGTTAATGTACATTGTTGCTGGAAGGAAAGATGGAAGGAAAAACCGGAGTACACGGAGAAAAACCTGTCCCGCTTCCGCTTTGTCCAGCACAAATCTCACATGGAGTGACCGGTGAGAGGCCAGCGCGCTGCCGCCTGAGCCACGGAGGCTCCGAAACTACCATACAGTAAATAAGTTTATAAATTACCTGAAAGAGGAAACATATGGTAACGGTATTACACCTGAAATGGAAACAACTTATGCAATATGTTTTCTCTTTCACCTAGTTAAATATATTAATCAAAATTAGTTTTGGAAGACCTAAGAACCTCACAATTATAAATTAATTGAGTCTAAACGCAAAATAGATTGCTTCATATATTACAAATCATCGAGATTTGATCATCTAATATCACAATTATTTAACGTTTTTGCGGGGAGTTAATCATTATCAATTTGCAGTCCAATAACACGACACAGTACTGAAAAATGTATACGACCTTATCCGGAGACATTTAACTAGTTACTGCGTAATATATATCACCCAGCAATGCCCAGTAAGATTAACAATAATGCCGCCAGACACTTACAATGCAATTAGATTGTAAATGGGAATAGTACTTGGTAAAGTAAATGGCGTATGGCTTTTAGTGCCGGGAGTGTCCGAGGACATGTCCGGCTCACCAGGTGCAGGTCTTTCGATTTGACTCCCGTAGGCGACCTGCGCGTCGTGATTAGGATGAAAGGATGGTGAAGATAACACATACACCCAGCCCCCGTGCCGGCGAAATTAACCAATGATGGTCAAAATCCCCGACCCTGCCGGGAATCGAACCCGGGACCCCTGTGACCAAAACACAGCACGCTAATCATTTAGCTATGGAGCAGGACACAGTACTTGGTGCGAACGCACGTTTTTGCCATCATTAGTGAAAAACTGTCATAGAAATGACTGCGTTAGGATTAATTTGCACGCTACTGTAAGATATTTCATTACAGGTAGGGTAGTACAGTACGAACTCAATTATACGGACTAATTGGTACTAGATTCATCCATATAAATAAATATCGGGATAATATAATTGAGAATTTTAATTTAATAACATAAGTATTCAATAAAACTGTACATTACATAAACTTTATGAACACTTACGAATTCAGCGTTTTAAAAATTTAACATAGATGTACATGAAGACTAATGAAATAAACATACAGTACAATATATAAAACATTTTAAGAATCTATTGAATTAGTAAAAAAGTAGGGCGATTTACTTTCGAATAATTGAGGTCCCGGAAAACTAAGCTCTGGATAATCCACTTTCTGCTGTATAACAATTACGATGCAATCGTACACAAATTCGGTTAAATTCCATATGTCCAATACCTTCACAGTGCGATTTAGAGTAGATTTAGCGGTACAGTGACTTGCCACTAGTTTAACATTGTAAATACAACATCATGACACAGATGTTAGCGCAGAATTCACTGATTATGGGAGTCTTATGTTCAAGTATACTCTAGTTTTGGAAGAGACTCTAACACTGCTATTTGTAGTGCATTCTAATTATCAGTTTCCCGGTTAACAAATGAATATTTACCATAGTTTGATGTCTTCAGCCTACCTGTTACCGGTACCTTATGTAAATGATCGATCGGTTCTCTTATCGAATGTTCAACTTTCATCACCAGCACCGACTGTGAAAGATATGATTTTACCAGCCCATACTGAGTAATATTTTACGATAATAGCAAACGACTTCGCTGGTGAGATCTGTTGCTTACAGTGAACTTCGTCTTCTGGTATGGGATAGATCAAATTTGTTATATTCGTCGCCATGTTTCAGTCTTATCCTTGGCTTTGACGATATGACAGGGACTGAGGTATAAGCAATGTTAGTAATGGCATTCCTTATACAACAAGTTCCTGTTATGAATTGTGGGACAATGTCACTCACAGGATCAGTTTTTGCGTGCTTTTCAGTGGGCTTGGCGGTCTGTCTGGCTTGATGAGGTAGCAACGGGAAGCTAGATAATTCCTCACTTTCCTAGAGTGTCTCTTGAGTGACGCCTAGGCCATTTATGACATCTGATGGCGGAGCTGTTGAGGATCTAACAAGCTTCGGGCTCAGTACTCAACATACATAACTACGAACAGGCAGTATACAAACAAACCTATTTTGTTGATACCAGAAAATATTGTGTAACACACCCTAGTGTGTTTTAACGTCACGCTAACTCCGCTAGGTGTTCGGCGACGATGGGATAGGAAAGGGCTAGGACTGGGAAGGAAGTAAACATAGACTTAATTAAAGCACAATCCCATCGTTCGCCTGGTGTGAAAATGGGAAACAACAGAAAACCATCTTCAGGGCTGTCGACAGTGGGGTTCGAACCCACCATCTCCCGAATGCATACTCTCAGCTACATAACCCAGACCGTCTAACTAACTCGGTCGGTACGACACAAGACAAGGATAACGGCACTTTTTTATTGTTGGACATTTATTTTGTGATTATTAAATCAAAAATTTAACCAACACGAGCCCGGAGCCGAGAAATTGCCCGCATAAATGGTAACATATTAATTATTTTATACAATGTACACTCACTATTGATGGCCAATTTTCAAATAAGGGGAAGTAACACATTCGTGTTTTACTGAACCGCGAAAGTAAATTCAAACAGTTACATACAGTGTCCACATACGTTTTATTTACTTCCTTTATTTTTCCAATACCACTGTTAACCAATACAATCAGCAAACACTGCCTGACGCGACGCATCGCCGTGAACTGTTATTCTGCAAACTTGTTTTAAACCCCGCAATAAATTCAATATTACTGAGGGATTATGAATATATTTCCTTTAACTTGACTTGTGAGTGGGCTTAATTGGAATTATTTATTTAAAAAATATATATAAATAATACGATGATGGTGAATTATGCAGGTCAAAGGCAGATGGTGACATGTCTGAAAATGACGTTTTCTGAGTTATGCATAATGTGTGAAAGAAACAATAATAATATCTATAATATGGCAAAAGATGACATGTCCATTGCAAGTCTTTCTAAAGGTAATGGGCTTGGGAGTCGGTGGTATGTCTGTACTCTCACTACAGTGAATGACAAACTCTGACTTGCATGATTTGTCATACTTTGACTCTTCATTTGAATACAGTTTAAAATTGTGTGAGAAAAGGTGACATAGCAAAGTGCTGATGCTATATTAAGAAGTATAATATGACGGTCATCATAGAAACGTTGCTGCTACCGTAAAATTAATGGCTGCAGTCCTGGAACATTCAACCTTAGTAGTTGTTTATCAAAAATTCCTTGTGCCATGCCACATTCGAATGTTGTACCGACCATGCGCATACCGAGCGTGAGAAAGGCGAAGCAGACGTACAGATTCAAATTCCCAGAGACGGGTACCAAACTCCCGTGTCAGCATCTACTTAATATTTGCTGTATGCAAAAGGCCGATTTCCTTTCATTGTCTCATTTGCTGCAAAATGTATTGCTAAGACGGTATGTCGATGGCAGAGGTGGGAAAGTGAACTGGTTGAAAATGTGCTGGATTATATTCACTTCTACATTTTGAGTCATGAAGTTCAAATATTCCCTAATAGTGGAAGTAACATTTCGTATACTTGATTTGCGACGAGATAAGGGGGCCGCCAAATCTGTATCCCAAGTATTTTTCGCTCTGTTCCATAGATTTATGATGGACCTGTCCCTATACACACCGCAACATGACGGCGGGTGGAAAAATAGACACAACTGGTAGCGTTAAGCTCTATAATTGAGATTTATTAATTGCTAGTAATTCTTACACACTAAGCACACACAAGTTAGCGCTCTTTCTACTCTCGCTGTTTCAGTCACACCGGTTGTCCACTCTATCACTAAAAAACTAACATAAACCCGTTACAGTTTTCCCCTACTGCTACTTACAGTCCAAGTCAGTTCCACAGTTTTCTCGCTGTACGCTAACAGCCACGTAGCTTCCAGCTCGCACATCACAACCTCAGAATCCTGTATGTCGTCAACTGTCAGTACACTCACAGCAGACAGACTTCGTTCACTGTCCCTTATCGACTTTTCTCACACTGCACAAAAGACACACAGGTTCACTCACAGCAGTTGGACACGTGAGACTCAATTCTTCGGTGGCAGAACAGAACGAACGCTCGCTGACTCGTCAATTCAGGCTGAACCTCACTTGGAAATTAACTACTTGAGCTCGTCCATCCCACTTTAAATAGGGGGGCATGCCCTTCCAGATGCTTCGCGAAAAAAGAAGCCCCTAAATTCCTCTGCATTCCGAATGATGTATGTTTATCTTTCTTCCACCCTCGGAGGTCTCCTGTGAGACAACAGAGTGGAGGCAGAGAGGGCTGGCCTTGAGCGACTTGTTCGTTCCTGATTGGCTCATCGCGCGGTGAGTGGGGGGGACCCTAAATCAGTGAGGTCACTCATGGCCGAAGCCATCTTAACTTGCTCCTCACAAGGTATTATAATGAAATGGCGGACTCCGCCAAAATACTGAAAAAAAGAAGGATTTGTTGAGTCTCCTCTCATTCATTAATCCAATGTACCATCCTTTATACCAGCCACTGGTTAGGTCTGTCGCAAGCCAGTGCACATGTTCTGACATGTCACAAAAGGATATTGATTCAGTTGATTCGTAAGTCCATCCTCTAGTGTTCTCTACAACTACCTTTGGCTGAGGAAGCGAACTACTCATTCAACCCACACAACCAACCAAAAGTAAAGTGAAAAGTGAAACAATAAGTGTAGAGAAATAAAGCTAAGGACAGAACATATTCAACAACATTATATATTATATTTTCATAGTAGCATTACTATATTTATCAGCAATGTGGTATACCATTAATACCGAAGGTACATAAAGCTACAGGGGATACACTGTGTAATATTTTTGTAATACACTGTAGTAATTGTAACTGCTGAAACTCTTGTATTAAATTACTTAATATGTATACTGATTAGAAATGCTGTAGCGAGGACGGGTGTGTAAGTAATACCAGTGCTTTCCTACAAAATAAAGGTGTATGTAACCTCTGCACTTACATCAGTCCATAAACCACTGTCTGGATTCAATGAACATAATTATTATTTCCAGTCATTTGATGCGTAGTGACATAATGCTCGAATACTGGCTGCTGATGGAGCAACAAGCACACAAGATACATGCTGAGCAGGGATGGATGTGTAACTAAGAAACAGTACGTTAAAAATTGACCATGTGCGTGGGATTTTAATGTGATGCCAATTAAATAAACTTCAAGAAGGTGGACATCGGTGGCAAAAACTGTTACAGAAAGGGAGGCGCAAGATATGCTTCATTCCCCGAACCACATCACAAAACGTTTCGGCAAATGAGTGGCCCCGACCTACGTCGATGGTGACGATCAGAAACGATCTGAAGTCGAATAATGTAACAGAAGTCATAGTGTTATGGTATGAAACAGGATAGAATAGCCTGGAGAAATAGGATAATGAGGCCTGATTGCATAGGAGTATAACATGCCAGATGATGATAATTACAGTTTAAAACTTGCTAGCCGAATATCTGTTACACGTATTCAACGAAGTAGTTTAGTCATGAATAATAAGAAATACAACCCAAGGCACGCTGGCTTTCCAAGACAGTTGCTTCCCAGCGAGATGGCCTCAAGGTTTTGAAGCGCCACGTGGTCAGTGTGGTTACATCCCAGCCATACTACTAGGCTTTCTTGGCCGTGCCGCTGCATCTCGTATCACAGATTTTCAGTTGGTCTCACGAGGCTGAGTGAATTAAGATGTTCCTTGTTCCATCGAATGTGCGTGCGAAGTAAATTGGAGCTGGAAATACTTGGGCACAGTGAGGCATCGAGTGACAAATGGAAGCTTACTATAGACCAACGATAAAGCATAAAACTTTATGATGAGAAACGTCTTGCTCGTGAACATACGAGATTTTCTTCTGAAGATTCGTCGAAAATTTCTCCGCAAAACGTAAAGAAATTCACTTCGTTTCGTTGACACGACAAATCATCATGTCTACAATTACCGGCCGTGAAAACATCAATCTGAATATAAAGAGTACTTAAGAGCTATTGGAAATGATATGACATGTTACTGAATTAGGGAAAAGCGTGTTTGCAAATTTGTACACGGGAATCTCCATTTTTTAGGGACAACAGTTCTATGAACTAAATTTATTAGGAAGAACGGATTGGAAAAAGTGTCCGCTAAACAGAGATATTGAGACTGTTGTTAAAATAGTCGTGCGAGAACTAGGACAACTTCCCTACCAGCTGCATTATGCAATTCATCACCTAAATCTCAGATAGAACATCCACGTTCCAGAAGATAGAAGATAAAAGATAGATAGATCCAGACGACAGTACTTTTTGAAACCTGCATTATTTTGAGGAAAGTGATTAATAGTTATTTAAAGTGTCCATAACGGGAGAAAATCAGAGGATGCATAATATTTCATTCGGCTGCAATATTAATCCCACGTAATGTAACTGAACACTGAGGATGGTGTCGAATTCTTCCTTTTGGTGTCAGTCAGTCTGTCTGCCTGGTTATCTATCTGTATGTGGTCCTTAATGTGGAAAACGGCTGGACGTGTTTCAACCAACCTATGTATTTGGAATTTACTCATTCAGGATTGTGTTATCAGATGCATATGACGTCAAGGACCACATGGAGTTAATATTTATATCGTTAACATTAGTTTTATGTTATGTTATGTTATGTTATGTTATGTTATGTTATGTTATGTTATGTTATGTTATGTTATGTTATGTTATGTTATGTTATGTTATGTTATGTTATGTTATGTTATGTTATGTTATGTTATGTTATGTTATGTTATGTTATGTTATGTTATGTTATGTTATGTTATGTTATGTTATGTTATGTTATGTTATGTTATGTTATGTTATGTTATGTTATGTTATGTTATGTTATGTTATGTTATGTTATGTTATGTTATGTTATGTTATGTTATGTTATGTTATGTTATGTTATGTTATGTTATGTTATGTTATGTTATGTTATGTTATGTTATGTTATGTTATGTTATGTTATGTTATGTTATGTTATGTTATGTTATGTTATGTTATGTTATGTTATGTTATGTTATGTTATGTTATGTTATGTTATGTTATGTTATGTTATGTTATGTTATGTTATGTTATGTTATGTTATGTTATGTTATGTTATGTTATGTTATGTTATGTTATGTTATGTTATGTTACGGTATGTTATGTTATGTTATGTTATGTTATGTTATGTTATGTTATGTTATGTTATGTTATGTTATGTTATGTTATGTTATGTTATGTTATGTTATGTTATGTTATGTTATGTTATGTTATGTTATGTTATGTTATGTTATGTTATGTTATGTTATGTTATGTTATGTTATGTTATGTTATGTTATGTTATGTTATGTTATGTTATGTTATGTAGATATTTATCGTACGGCGGATAATAACGGAAATGATTACGAAATATTGGAGTTTTCGGCCTAGTCCCGTGGGAGACTTGGTGCACGCCACTTAAAGGTGGGTTAACGGGAAGAACTAAAGAGCCATTTTACTCTTTTTTGGATAGGACAGATAATAAGGGATGTATCAACAACGTCAGAGCGCCTCGCCAGTGGTGAGAGATAAAATAAGAAAGCTGAGAAGCAGGGAGGATTTCGCACAACTTTGGACCAGAAACTGTACCATTCAGTAAATTCGGAAATCGCCCTCATTCTTTCTCGACTTTCTTCAGCTTTATCGTACTTCACGTTACTGCCACATGTTTTCGGAGGAAAATATTCAGTTTAACATGCCGTATTAAACGTGTGAATAGAGCCTTGTTACTTCGCATAAATCCACGAAGGAAACATGTTTTCGCGTTTTCCATTGCAAATTCCTGTGCGAAGAACCGGTACAAATGCTAGTATATTTCAAAATACGAAAGGTACTCTTCAAAACTATTGAAACTCTATTTTAAAAATGTAATTTCTTGGTCACAGGTTCATTCCTTTTAACAAAAATCCCTATAATTTTACGTTATGCTAAGAACTAGAAATACGGCTCTGATAGTTGGAAACCTAATGCTAGATGTTCAAACATTTTGTTCAGTGTAATATAAATTATGGGCTTGTTTGTGCTCAGATCACTAGGTCCACCCAATCCAGCAGTTGATCTTGAAAGCAGTAAACTGTAATCCTAGCATAATTTAATAATGGACTTCGGACTTGGCAGTGTTTGAGTCTGTAATGTCTTGAAAATGATGATCCACAACTCTTTTTTAGTTATTGGTGGTTGCAAAACTGAAGAACTGTCCGTGAGTTGGAACACGAAAGGTGTAAATTGTAGTCACAATATTAAAGAAATTTTCTTTCATGGTTCGTCTTAACTTTCTTCTCATTTTTCGATCTATATGGAGGTTGTTGGGGTCACTCTGGCTTATTTGAGTTTCTTACGTGCCTTCTATGTCTGAATGCCCTTCCTGACATCAAATAATGTTTTCAGGTGAGAAATCCAACCAACATTTCTGTTGTAATTCAAACCTTTGTTGGTAGCAGGGGACCCGTGACCTTGACCACTGACACATCCCGTCTTCTGTAGCATTGATGTCGAAATAGCCAAGTGCCGTAAGTATCAGTATCTATCTGCACTACTCTAACCTATTTATGCATAGCATTACAGATTGGAATATACCATGTGGTCTTCCAGCCCTCAATATGTATCTCAATTAACATTGTTAGTCCTTAACGTCAAAAAAGCTGTGGTAGAAAGACATCATCGACGTGAAAAGAAGCATTATTGCACTCGAAATTAGAACACATGGAATCGTCGCACCAAGACGAAAGGACAATTCTACAAACATCTCGTGAAGTGCGTATTCTTATAATGCATGTACTGTTTAGTACTAACAAGTTGATAGGTTGTGATAAGTGATTTTTTGTCGTAGAATGCTAATTGAACGCTATGAAAGATGAATCGGAGCTACGGCTTGAGAATCAACTGTTATTGTGGAAGGAACACGTATTAGTAGGGCACTTCCTGAGATTAGGAAACATGTCATCATGGATGATAATGTACTAGTTGTCTTTGATGCCGGGAAATGTAACCGCAGTTCGAATCCTTCTCCATGCAGACATTTTTGAAGATATTCACTGCTTCATTTTACGTATGTATGGCAGGGCCTCTCGTTTGAAACGCAAAACGCAATACTACAAATAATTTAAACATCCATTCTGTCTAAATTCTATACATGTGAAAAGTGGGTCACCACAAAAAGCTTGTTTATACACTCACCTAGTAAAAGCGAACGAAATAATTGTTATTTCTGTTCAACAATCGCAATGTATTTCAGTGACGAGTATGTTGATTGATACTCATTCATGGAGAGACATGGCAGAAGTCATTACAGTCCCAACGCCTAAGAAAAGAAAGCTAGCTGCCAGTATGTTTATATGCAACTGTGGCATGTGGAGTTTTACCTTCTACTAAAGATGACTCATAATGTCTGGTCATAATAAAGGAGTTGCTTTAAAAGCTGTCCGGAATGGCCCTCATATTGGTACAAAGGCACTTGTATAACAAAATAATATCAGTCCGTCATCTTTCATGAGAGTATTACACAGTAATAAATTTTACCCGTTCAATCGGCAATTATACTAGGAGGTACAAGATCTGACTTTGACTCTCGGGAAGCATTTTGTCAGTGAACGTTATAAAAAGCCTTGACTTAACAAATATTCGGTGTAGGTTACCACTCAAAAAAAAATATACAGGTATTTGGAAATTACAGTACGTATGACAGCAAACTCGTTCTCAGTGCACCTCAGGAAAAGGCTAATAGGGTCAGTTAAAACAATTAACATTAAAAATATTCAACTTCCCCCACTGGAATCTGTTCTGAAGTTGTTTGATGCAAAAATATTACCCATGCTAACGTACGGAAGTGAAATAATCTGCGGACATCTCACTCTAAAAAATTGAAAAATACTGAAGCTCTTAAAGCCATATTCTTGAAAATAACTAAGATTTTGTCAAAATACACGCCATCCCGCTTGACTTATATTATTGGGGAAAATACTTTGTTATTGGAAGGTCTAACTTTGAAACACTAGTTACCAAAGACGCTTGCTGTGAAGACTGATGTATGGAACTGGTATGAGGAGAAAATAAAATATGGGAAGATTTTTATACAACCGAAGCAATAATGTATACATAATGGAAATAAGAAAACCATAAATTACGAGGTGTGGTGACTAGAACGGCGATACATGGATTCCGATATGAATTGTGCACGAATAATAAGTACTACATTCCTAGCAGTGGCTGCGTATCCAAACTTTGTAATGACGAATTTGAATGCTACTTAATTCTAAGATGTAAATGACGAACAAAAAATCTTCGTGAATTTAAAATTTATAATGCAAAATTTTGAGCATTTAGTAAATACTGTATATTACACAAAGTAGCCAGTGATGTAACCACTTTATCAACAGACTTCTTTATGGGAGAATCACGACTTCTCAATAATGTTACAAATTTCATACCAGTTCCGTATTGACAATAGGCCTATATATATGAAAAAATGTATATTTAAAAAAATGCAATACTTGGCAATTACAGTACTAATATAATAAGAGAAGAACATCAGTACATGTTTCGACTCATCATTAGGCCATCTTCAGCTGCTACACTAAAAATAATTTAGCTAAATACCAAAAGTGAATTGTCAAAACACAAATATAGGATAAAATCATACAATAAAGAATGTGTTCAGTGGAAAAGACTGTTCAGAATGATGAACGGTGTTCATATGGATTGGAAAGGCAGAAAAGCAATACTAAACCTCTACATCAATCAAAGAATAAACATTTAAAGTAATGAAACAGTATGCAAGGTGAGGATCAGGAAAGCAGTAAGATATGGATGTTCCTTATCACCATTTCTATTTAATCTGTACATTGAAGAGGCCACAAAAATTTTAAAATCAAAAACACCTGGCATTAAAGTAAATGGAATAACTGTACACTGTATTAGATTTGCCGACGACATTGCACTTCTGGCTGACAATGAGAAGAACATGCAGATCATGCTCAACAAATTAACATCCATCTTAAAAGATTTCCAACTTAATATTAATGTAAATAAAAATAATGTTATGGTTGTAAGCAAATCTAAAATGAAGCCAGAGGCACATCTCAGAATTGGAAATATTTTAATAAAACAGGTGCACAAGTTCTGCTACTTAGGATCAGTTATTACCGATGATAACAGATGCACTGTGGAAATAAAAAGAAGGATTTCCCTGTGTAAGAAAGCCTTTGAGGAGAAGCAGCAGCTCCTAATTTATACATTATTTGGTACTGAACAAAAGAAATTGTTTATCAAAACATTCATTTGGAGTGTACTGCTATATGGCTGTGAAGGATGGACTCTCTTGAAGGAGAACGTGAAACGACTAGAGGCAGTGGAAATGTGGCTATGCAGGAAGATGACAAGAAGAAAACTAATGAAGCAGTGCTTAGAGAAATAAACACCCAGAGGCATTTAATAACAACGATAAAAAGGAGAGAAGCATTAGTTTTTGGTCACATTCACCGGCATAATGACTTCTTAAAGAACTTGTTCAAAAGCAAGGTGATGGGAATGAAAGGCAGAGGGACACCACGGAAGAAGATCATTGAAGAGGTAGTTGAGATGATAGGATGCCAAGGTTATGGAGAGATGAAAAGGATCGCAGAGAAAAGAGATCAATGGTTGCAGCGGCAAGGCAAAACCTTCAGATAATGATGATGATGAAAGAAAAAGAATTGCATATTAACTGACGATAAAATGTCCACTTTATGGGCTTAGCTTTGTTGATAAGAAGAATGTTCGAGTGACAGGTTCTTGTCAAATTGGATTGCCCATATAGGGTTTCGTACTGTACAATGCTGATTTGTAATAGTATGCCAGTAGTATTAATTCCAAGGACCTTGACAAATGTACTGTAACAAAATATGAAAATATGTCGCTGATGAAAAATTTAAAAACATCATGTTGAAGGCCTAGGTGACTCATTAATAAACTGTTGTGTGTTTGCCAAAATGTCCTTTCTTCCAGCGTTCGAAGATGGTGCTAACAAGTCAGCCGATCATCTCAAAGAATGGGACTAAGTATCGTCCCATACGAAAGGACCAGTTCAGGGCAAAATAAAAATCTATTCTTTAGAAGTAGGTTTGTATCCGTACCATATCCGCGGTAAGAGACTGTACAAAACGGGTACTACCTGCAATTTGATCCTGTCTCTGCCCGGCCTGGTTTTGTGATCATAACAGTCCGCAATTCTTCCGCCTTTAGCTAGGGCAACGTTTGTACTCGGAAGGATGTTCGCAGTCAGTCCGATATCATTTCCTATTATAACGGTTGTGAACGTTTCTTAAATTCATTAGTTCAGACGTCATCACGTAGTTGCTCTAGGGAGCCGGTGCTACTTGCTCCGCTCGGGATGGGTGTTTGTCACGTGGCAAGAGAGCAACGAACATACCGTGGTGGTACTGTGCTTGCCGCTCGGAAATGTATTCATGTGAATAACAGCTACAATAACTATAATAATAATAATAATAATAATAATAATAATAATAATAATAATAATAATAATAATAATAATAATAATAATAATAATAATAATAATAATTTGGAGCATGGATCCTGTGAGACGAACAACACGCAGATTACAGTGTATAGCAGGACAGGAAAATTATTCATCGACAAAGGAAATATACAGCAGTGTGCAATATGTCCTGAATAAATACATTTTTACGATTAACTGAAGCTTTGGGACACGTACATTTACCGAATGAAAATAAATTTTTTGTCATTTGTACATATTCTTCACACTCTCATTAAAATATATTTCAATATTTGTATGGCATTTATGACTATGCCAAGAAATTAAATACGCAAACTGAAACATATCACTGGTGCATTCCTCCTTCACGGGACCTTTGGGCTCGTTTAGGTAGTATTGTATCAATGTTTGGTACTATCGTTTGCGTACTGGCAAGTCACAAAGCACATTTCAAGTTTTCATCGGTGAGCCTACTTCTGTGCCTAGATTTACAAATCTTCATTAATTAAAACATCTGTTCACATAAATAAGTTGATCCGAATATACTTACAATATGAGCATTAAATGTGTACAATCTAGAAATCTCTTCCGTGGAAAACGAACATAAAATTCAGTCAAACTGTTTGTGTTTGCAAACCTATTTTCCATCTGAGTATCGCACTGTAAGTCAATCAGTTCCAGCTGCAGTTCTGGTCTAACATTATCCACATCCACTGAGAAGGGCATAGCGAACACCTGCAGATCCTTTTCTAATGCCTGAATATCGTGAAATCTACTCTCAAAATCGTCATATAGTGACATTAAAACCTCTTTATATTATGTTATTCTTTATATTCTGTATTCTTTTTATTCTTTATATTCTTCTAATGTTTTCTAATGTGACTCAATATTTTATTACATATTACACATTTTGCTGAGTTATTTTCTTGAACTATTAAATACTCTTCTTCCCAGGAAGGTTTGAAACTTCTTGGCATCGATGGCCTACGCTATGCTGAACTCTCTCCCATAGTAAATGCAATATTAACCGACTAGATTTGAACGTCGTGTGGTGTGAGGATGAAGACGGAAACACTACTGACACCTTACATAAGTTCACGCGTATCGTGTCGCAATCTAACCTGTCCAGAAAGAAGAGCTATACCTTTGCGCCACTGGCCTACAGTGCGTACTACGTCATGCACTTCCCCTACTTGTTCTTTAAGCTACTCTCGTTCCTCGAGAGCGGAGAAGCAAACTTGGCTCCTAAGGCAATTCGCTCTCGATTGACGATGCCTGCGATTAGTCTATCATTCAATTACCATTGCACTAACGATTCCGTCTGTGTTATCGAGTTTATACATCGTCATATCGTATATAAACCGTGTATTGCAACAGGAACCGACATTTTTAGTTTTGTATAAACTACGGGATAAACTAAATTATAAGGTGCTGGTTGACCACTCGGTATATTATATTAAAGACTTGGCCTTTTGAGACAACAAAGACAAAGTCCTCTCCGTACAGGCCATGAAGGCCCTTGGAGGAGCGGAAGGTAAAGGCTTCCACCATTGTTAACCGCGGCATGTGATGTGGTAGAGTGGTTAGCACTATGCCCGGCCACCTTTGCCCCCAGGAATTAACCTGGTACTCATTTTTGGTGTAAGCTGAGTGAACCTCAGGGCCATATGCACCTCCGGAAGTGGAAATCTCGTTTCTTAAATTTTACGATTTCTTGACGGGGATTCGAACCCACGTCCTTCCGGGTAAACCGAGCACGCTTTTACCGCCTCGGCCAGGCAGCCCCTTGGCCTTTTGAGAACAATATATAAATCTACAATTACTATATTAGTATGGCATTTACTTTGATGAAATACAGTACTCATAATTTAGGAATTCCCTCTCACAATGTGAGGCCTACTTGTGACAATTGCAAGATTTAAAATAGTTATTACTCATATTTCTAACTAGCTGAATGCCCGTGAATCGCAAGGGATAATGCGTTATATTTTATTTCTTAACCACAAAATATCAGAATAAAACGTCGTTATTTTTTCTTAATTAGCTTACAAGAAACAATTATGCAGAATTTCAGCCCTATAGCTTCACGGAAAGAGTGCGATCCAGTGATTTTGTGTTTAGGGTAGTTACCCCAATTTCATCCTGTTTACCATAAATATTCGGAATAAAACACCCTTATTTACCCTAATTAGCTTATATGGAACACTAGTCCAAAAATGTCCCTTTAGCATTGTGGGAAGCCTGCGATTTAGTGATGCTGTGTTTCGGGTGGCTACTTCAATTTCCCCTCTTTTATCACAAAACATCCGAATAAAACTTATTTACTTTCCTAATTACTTTACAAGGAACAGATCTAGCAAATATCAGCCCTGCAGTTTCATGGGAAGTGTGATAATTAATGATGAGCCTTACATATATAGGTGTTCGAATGAATCTAAATAGCGCACTATAAGTTATTATTATTATGATTATTATTATTATTAACATTATTATTATTATTATTATTATTATTATTATTATTATTATTATTACTATTATTATTATGAAATGTTTGTTAAATTAAATATTGGTATACACTGACTGACAGAGCAAATGCAACACCAAGAAGGAGTGGTCAGAACTTTATGCCAATTGCAGGGTAGACTGACGTCACTGAGGTATGCTCATGATGTGAAATGCGCCGCTGTGCTGCGCACGTAGCGAACGATAAATGGGACACGGCGTTGGCGAATGGCCCACTTCGTACCGTGATTTCTCAGCCGACAGTCATTGTAGAACGTGTTGTCGTGTGCCACAGGACACGTCTATAGCTAAGAATGCCAGGCCGCCGTCAACGGAGGCATTTCCAGCAGACAGACGACTTTACGAGGGGTATGGTGATCGGGCTGAGAAGGGCAGGTTGGTCGCTTCGTCAAATCGCAGCCGATACCCATAGGGATGTGTCCACGGTGCAGCGCCTGTGGCGAAGATGGTTGGCGCAGGGACATGTGGCACGTGCGAGGGGTCCAGGCGCAACCTGAGTGACGTCAGCACGCGAGGATCGGCGCATCCGCCGCCAAGCGGTGGCAGCCCCGCACGCCACGTCAACCGCCATTCTTCAGCATGTGCAAGACACCCTGGCTGTTCCAATATCGACCAGAACAATTTCCCGTCGATTGGTTGAAGGAGGCCTGCACTCCCGGCGTCCGCTCAGAAGACTACCATTGACTCCACATCATAGACGTGCACGCCTGGCATGGTGCCGGGCTAGAGCAACTTGGATGAGGGAATGGCGGAACGTCGTGTTCTCCGATGAGTCACGCTTCTGTTCTGTCAGTGATAGTCACCGCAGACGAGTGTGGCGTCGGCGTGGAGAAAGGTCAAATCCGGCAGTAACTGTGGAGCGCCCTACCGCTAGACAACGCGGCATCATGGTTTGGGGCGCTATTGCGAATGATTCCACGTCACCTCTAGTGCGTGTTCAAGGCACGTTAAATGCCCATCGCTACGTGCAGCATGTGCTGCGGCCGGTGGCACTCCCGTACCTTCAGGGGCTGCTCAATGCTCTGTTTCAGCAGGATAATGCCCGCCCACACACTGCTCGCATCTCCCAACAGGCTCTACGAGGTGTACAGATGCTTCCGTGGCCAGCGTACTCTCCGGATCTCTCACCAATCGAACACGTGTGGGATCTCATTGGACGCCGTTTGCAAACTCTGCCCCAGCCTCGTACGGACGACCAACTGTGGCAAATGGTTGACAGAGTCTGGAGAACCATCCCTCAGGACACCATCCGCACTCTTATTGACTCTGTACCTCGACGTGTTTCTGCGTGCATCGCCGCTCGCGGTGGTCCTACATCCTACTGAGTCGATGCCGTGCGCATTGTGTAACCTGCATATCGGTTTGAAATAAACATCAATTATTCGTCCGTGCTGTCTCTGTTTTTCCCCCAACTTTCATCCCTTTCGAACCACTCCTTCTTGGTGTTGCATTTGCTCTGTCAGTCAGTGTACTTAAGCATGTATAAACTTTAAGGGCACCCAGGAATCGAGTAATACTTATTGAACTATACAGGGTCATTATTTCGTAAAATGATATCAGAAATGCGTGATGAACGACGCCAGACAGTTCCAACAGCTCCTTGTGTGACATGGGTGAATACATCAAATTCTGAATCCATTAGAATTCACTATTATCTCTATAATGCTGCTACAGCTCATTACTGTTTTACTATTACGTGCTTGCTACGATCGTTATTCCACAAAATAAAATTATTTGGAGTTTTTAATTTGTTTATAAAATGAAAATAATTATTTACATAACTTTAAGACTATTACTGTAATAAATAAATAAATAAGAGAGAGATAATCCAACTGATAGGCGCCCCTATTAGGGAATCTAAATATCGGCCTGCTAATCAGTCCTTATGAACAATGTTTATTTTATATGAGTTTTGGGTTAAGCAGGGCTTGATTCATAGCTCAAGATTAAAGTTGACAACTATCAGGCAGATTGTCTCTTTCAGATTTTATTTGAAGAAGAAAATCCAATATATGGGACTTCATGTAAGGGAGTACAAATGGTGTCTAACAATCACTATTGAATTTTCAACTCAGGGTCCGCTACGATCTGGATAATGGTGTCCGGGACATTGTATGTTCTTAAGAAGTTCAGCGTCTCCTTAGGAATTGTTCATCTAGCACCAATCATAAGGCCAATGTCTTCCTATTTTGTAATTTCATACTTCTTCCCGAGATCCTCAACGCATGGTTCATATATGTCATTTTTCCTCACACTAATAGAGGCTGCTGTCCATTTTCCTCGAATCTACAGTGGGATCAGTCACTATGCCCGTAACATTCGCCCGGTCGATGACAACAATATCAGCTCATCTTCTGGATCCATTTCTGGAAAGACATCCTACTTCTTCATAGATATAAATAAATAAATTATTAATTCATTAATTACATAAATAAATAAATCATGTAAGTATAGGTTAATATAAATATAAAATGAAATATCTGTAAAATCTTCAGCCCAGAAGCTGGAAACATGAAATACTGATGGCGGTACTTATAATGAGGCTTATGAGGAATGATGAAGTGTGAAGTGCTTTTCCATTGCTCATTGGGCCAGGCAGCGCTATTGTATTAGCCCGCCTCATTATGTCTAAATTCCCTTTTCGTTTTGAGTATCATCACTCATATCTCAGCGTATTCCATACCATCACAGCCATAAATGAGACTGATACTTCAGTGAAAGTTGCATCTTGATCCGACCTGTGCTAGGAAATAGATGCAAAAGTACTGCATCCATCAATAAGTAGCAAAAGGGCTGAAATGAGATATCTAAAGTACAATCAATTGTCAGTTTTACTATTTTAATACTGTTGTTTGCATACGGAAGGCACCCGGTCGATGTTTCAATTTTGTGTGTTTTATAATGGCAATAACCAGGAATCCTCCAGTTTTAGGTGGAATCAGATACAGGAAGACGTGTATTAATATTTAATACATTCTACATCGATAGTTTAAGATTCGAACTGTGGCTAACATGGTGAGAAATCAGTGACATGTTACTAAGGTATGATAGCCAACCCCTGGCCCTCTCCAACCCTCCTATAAAATAATGTGATCGTAAGGAGATGGCTTCGAAATATATATTTTCCTTGAGGTGGTCATATACAGAATTTTTCTGAAATTTCACATTTTAACATTCTTATTCCATTTTGTAGGAAATTTCTTCTAGTTTTAGAAAATGTCTGGTTCATAAATATACCATTAATATTTCATGTCAAAATAAATTATTTACTGTGAGAGGGCGTGACCATTCTCACTGACAGCTGTCATGTCTTTCGTATCAGCAGATCTATAAAATTCCTTTCGAGCCTAAATAGAATTCCTCTTTAAATTCCCACTGGTTTCCGTCAAGTAGCATATCGTTCTTCACTCGTTTCATATTAGTGCTTGTGCAATCCCACCAGAATGCAACACCTGTCTGCTCCTGATATGCTTGCTAAGTGTCTGCATACAAAATAATGAGTCGTTCAATGGTATATTTGGCTGCGGTGTCCGAAAACCTCCTATGTTGGTCTCATCACATTAAAACTAGCTGTAATGGATGCCGTGTGTCACTTTATCACTTTAATTGTGAAGGATTAATAGAGCTTCAGGTTATGAAAAGAATGAACATAATTCCTGGAAAGTACATGGTAAACTCAGTGAAACGTTCAGACCAACTTCGTATTTCAATATGTGCCAGAAAGTCCACTCCAGAAGGGAAGACAAGAAGGAGGTACCTCAGAGTCCGGACAAAGATAAAGGAAGGCCATACAGCCTCATAGGAAGGACCTTTGTATGTCCCAGGAGGTTTCTAATGTGATAAAAACAGCATGTGAGTGAAAACATACTAAGTAAACTTTAAATGCGATTTACTAATTAGTTCATTTGATGACATTTGAAGTCATTCAAAATTAACTTTCGTCACAGAAATGGTATCTGCGTAATTTTTATTTTAAACTAAAGCTAATACATGTATCTATCTTCCCTAGCACTGAGGATATGATATCCATAAAAATGTAATTTTAACAACTTTTTAAACAATTTTGTTAAACAAAACTTTAAGAAACTTAAATTGTAATATCCACGAACCCACTACGCTGGCGTAGCAGGGGGAGAGGTGATACTCCCACGTGTCGCATCCCAGGTGGCGGATAGGGGGGTCCTAACCGGCTTGCCGGCGGACTTGAGGGAAATAAAATACCTCTCGCTGACCAAACACACTACCCTCCTGTGGGTGGCGGACGCAGATGAAGAATACACCCACGGTATCCCCTGCATGTCGTAAGAGGCGACTAAAAGGGGCCCAAGGGGCTCTCAACTTGGGAGTGTGGATTGGCGACCATGGGGTCCTTAGCTGAGTCTTGGCATTGCTTCCATTTGCCTATGCCAGGCTCCTCACTTTTGTCTATACTGTCCGACCTCCCTTGGTCAACCCTTGTTCTTTTCCGACCCCGACGGTATTGAGCATTCGAGGCCTAGGGAGTCTTTCATTTTCACGCCCTTGGTGGCCCTTGCCTTTCTTCGTCCGTTACATCATTTTTTTGAAGTGACGGATCCCTTCTCTCTTCTTCTTTCTTCTCTCACTCTACCACCTGTGGGTGGGAGACGCAGACGAAAAATACACCCACGGTATCCCCTCTCTGTCGTGAGAGGCAACTAAAAGGGGCGACCAAGGGATGATTGTCTTAGAACCATGAAACTACTTTTGATTAGTACCATCACCCGGGGAACACCATGGGTCGCCATTACTTGCGAGTAGTACCACTATATTAGGTACGAAATAGGTTGGTGATTAGTATTAGCAGAGAGTGGTTCCTCTGTGGGTTTCCAGTACCCGTGAGTCGTACCCATGTGAGCAACACCGCGGGTCTGGGCGTTGCCTGTGAGTTGTACCACTATATGTGCGACACTGTGGGTCTGCGTTGCCTGTGATTAGTACCCACTATGTGAGGAACACCACTGGAATTCCGGCGCCCGTGACTAGTAGGGATACCTAGGTGAGGAACCTCATCGGTTTGCGTTGGCTATGTGTGGCGCCATTGTGTGAGAAACTCCATAGGTCAGCGTTACCTGTACGACGTACAATACTTGTGAGTAGAACCATAATGTTTGGAATACCGTGAGTTTACGCTACCTTTGATAGGTACCGCAACTTGAAAAATACCATGGTTCTCCTTTACCAGCGATAGGTGCCATTATGCGGGATCGTTGACATAGATATTGGCCCATTTAGACAAGCATCAGCGATTCAGGATTGGGCTTTGGAATCTGCCCCTTGGTCAGTAATATTGTTTCTGGGAATGTGAGGCATTGCGCGTCTTATCCACTGATAGTTTTAAATTCATATTCATCAATTCATTTCTCAACATCACGTTTTGATGTCTGGTCAGTGGATGAATTTTGTACTTTTAAATTGTAAACGCATTTCGTCTCATTTTGTACCATAGGGGCCGATGACCTAGATGTTAGGCCCCTCTAAACAACAAGCATCATCATAATCATCATAAATTTTAATATAACTTTAAAACCTTCACTTGTGACTGATTCAAACAAAAGTGGTAGGGAACGTTCCCCATGTAATGTAGATTGCTTTTGTTCAAAGATAATGGATTTTGGTTTAAAAATGTGAGAGATAGACGATTTTAAGTATGTATGTATATTCAGTCTTCAGCCCTAACGCTGGTTGGATCCTCAACAGCTCTGCCATCAGCTGTCATAGATGGCCTAGGCATCACTGAAGAGGCGTACTAGGAAAATAGGAGTGAGGTAGTTTCCCGTTGCTTTCCTCACTATCCAGAAGTTGCTATTACATATCAGTCTGCCAAGCCCACTGAAATGCATGCACCAACCGACCCTATGAGCAACATTTTCACACCATTCATAGCAGGGACTGCTGCAGAAGGAATGGCATTACTAGCATCACTCATACCTCAGTCACTTTCATACAGTCAAAGCCAAGGATAAACAGAGACAGATCAATGAAAGTAACAAGATTTTAAGTATACCAGTGTAAATAGCAACAAATGAACTTTTATAAACAATTACCGTAACTTAAAAATAGTGTAAAATGAACTTCATAATCTCTTAGTTTGATCGTGATAAAACAACAGAAGAATTTAACATTGCTAGAGATTATTCTTTTAAAAAATATTTCTAGTGTATACGACCACCTTAAACAGGAGTTTTAGTAACTTTACACCTACTTCTGTATCTAAAGTACCGCCTTCCATGTAGTTATATAATCTTTAAAGACAAAGATAAAATATCCCCAGGATTAGTCCATGTTTGCATTTGCAGGTGCTCTATGTTTGCCGACAGTGACTATCCCCACACTGGTGACGTATTGGACGAGGCGGTGTGGAATGCAGCGAGAAGAGAGTGTGAGGCTGGAAGGATCGACAGGTCGCTCTGTTTTAATAAAAACCTTCCTCCTTGCTTCATCCTTGAAGGATCTCTTTGGACCGCGTGCCAGATGCGCGATATTTGACACATGCCAGCCCTTCTCATCAACCTGCCACCCATCAACAAGCTGTCTCCATGCTCTTCACCATGACAGACAAAATCCCACCGCTACCCGTTTGACAAGATCCATTCATGTTTAAACAATTATAGACTCTTGTTTCCAGTCAGACGACTCTCTGAATTAGACCTAATGATATTACACTCTTCAACAAGTGTCGTGTGTGGTGCCGTTCACAAATATTGCTGGACATCTGTACTTAGAGAGAAAAATAAAGGAATCATCTTCATATAATGCACAATATGTAGTTTTATCGATCTCAATTTACTCGATTTCACTAAACCATAATAGTTCGATATAACAATTATCCATACAAATAAAAATTTAATTTTGTCTGTACAGTACACATCACATTTACGCCTCATATTTGGCCTTCTTCTAGGATTAGGTATACAAAGGTAGAAAATACGTCATTTTAATTTTTCTGTCTCTCTGTCGGTCAATCTCTTTGTTAGTTTGTCTGTTAGTTTGATTGATTGTTTCTTTGGTTGTTAAAGCATTTGTTAGTTTGTTATTTAATTAGTATGCATTAGCGTAGCAAAATAAGGGGACCAAAGCAGGATATAGACGGCCTTGTTCTAATAAAACGTATCTGACAATGTTGTTCCTATCCATTATTTGCTACCAAACTGGTCACACCTCACAGCCACATATGGATACGCTGTCCATCAGAACAATTATTTTCGTTGTGTTTATTTTCCTTTGCTTACGTGTTGAGGAAAATGAACCTTAAATACAATTTTCTGTATGAGTGTGTACTTCATACAAGCAACATTCCTACAGTACGATACAGTAAGGTTCATTTTCCTTTTAAACATTAGGACAGGAAAATGTACACAAGGAAAATTGTTGTGATGAACTGGATATCCATATAAGGTTTAGAGGGGTGACCAGCTTTAAGGAAAGTAATGGATAGGAACAGCATTGTCAGATACGTGGTATTAGAACTACGCAGCCGATATGTACAATTTCTCCGTTAATAACACCTACATCAAAAAACTGATGAAACACAATGGGTAGTCAGCAATAAAATGGCTTCATAAAGTAATAGAGTTAGAATGGAATTTGGGTAAGTACCTTATGACTTCACCTACTTATAAGCAAGGGAACAGAAAGGATTGTATCAACTATCGAGGTCTTTCGTTGATCAGTATACCAGGCTAGGTGTTCACAGATATTTCTGGAAAAAAAAGGGTGCGATCAATGGTGGATTGTTAGTTGTATGAAAACTAGTGTGGTTTCAGACCAGGACAAGATTTTCAGTATGTGCCAAGTAACTAAAAACTGCTGCGGGAGAGATAGACAGTTATGATCATGTTTCGTTGATCTAGAGAAAGCATACGACAGAGTACCAAGAGATATTATGTCAGCCGTACTGACGTATTATGGTAGCAGGTAAAAGTTATTCCAAGCAATGAAGGGCACTAACGTTCATAATGGACTACAATACGTTACTGAGTTTTGAGAAGACTTTAATCTTACATCTTTATTGTTCATTGGATCATTTTTTGAAAGGTATGAAATGGTAGGGAAGGATATAGATGGGTGGAAATGTAGGAAGTAGTTTGGCCTACTCCGACGACTTGGTTCTTTTATGTAACTAAAGGGACACAATCGCTTGGATTCACTAGTTATAATCTTGTCTTACACTTCAGATTATTGCCTCATATTTCGTTTCTTTCTCGTATTACGTGTACAAAGATTGAAAACAGGCACGATTCCATTTTCTGCACACCCAAACACGCATACATATTGAAACAGAAGACAGACAGAGAGACAGAAAGTGAGATATTATAAAACTATTTTCCACCTTTTGGAAAGAAAGATGAAAGTTGATGTGGGCTGTACTCAAATATTGTCGCCGAGGAACTGGCTGATTCATGTTTACAACCTAAGCTCATCGGTATTGGTACCGTAACTGAAAGCGTTTAAAATGAAGGGTGACTAATCGTTCGTTTTTTGCCAGACATGTCTTCCTTTTTGTAAATCTGCATTGCGTCTGGCAGGCTTTTTTTAATATAAAATTATATTTGTTCGTGGGGTCGACCTATGGACATCTTTTGCCACTACTTTCACCATTCCAGAGGAACCTGCGTGTAAGTGGAATTGCGGAAGTGTAGAGTGTTGAATGTGAGGCAAGGAACGTTGAGGACGACACAAACGCCCAGTCCCCAGGCCAGGGATATTAATCAATTGCAATTAAAAAACCCTGACACGGCCGGGAATCGAACCCGGGGCCGCCGTGTGACAGGCGGACGCGTTGCCCCCTACACTGTGGGGCCGGGCCGGCAGGCTTTGAAAATCAAATTCTCGGATATTTAGATCCGTTTCCTCCACTCCCATTTATGTTAAAATATACCATAATTTTTGTCGGAGGTAAGATTGTAAGATTCCTCACTTTCATCTATTATCCGACCTCCCTTGGTCAACTCTTGTTCTTTTCCGACTCCGACGGTATTAGGTTCCGAGGTCTAGGGAGTGTTTTATTATCACGTCCTTCGTGGCCCTTGTCTTCCTTTGGCCGATACCTTCATTTTTCGAAGTGTCGGATCGCTTTCATTTTTTCTCTCTGATTAGTGTTATATAGGGGATGGTTGCCTAGTTGTACTGCTTCTTAAAACAATAATCACCACCACCACTCTTATGTCACGTCAAGTCACTGATAATCAGTGTGGCTGTAAGAAATGCGTTTGTTTCATATCAGTGATTTCTTAGCAATATTATGTCTTTTAAGTTCCAAAAATTGGTAACATTAAAAAAAGATGAAAATTGTAATTTTCGAACAAGCTGAAGGAAAATAACCCTGCTTTAAGGATGACCGTAATGAAGTGAGGTGAAGTGCAACATTTTTTAATGTTATGTGGTGGTTGAAAAGAAAAAGGCGCCGGCGATCTTGAAAGATATATCAGCAGTGGAAAACACAGATAAATTAATACAGGAAGCTCTTTATAGTATAAAATTGAAACATTGTTCTCCTGAATATTCTACTGTAGACCAAAACATTCAGGAAAGGGAGGTAGTGTTATCACTTCATCCTGCTTCTCATCATCACAGATATATGGATTGTATATCGAAATTAATAAGAAGGAAGTAAGAAACAAATTATCTTGTCGAAGAATCAAAAATTAAGCTGTAATTCCATTGATATTGTCACAGAAACTTTGAATAACACAGTGCCATACTTTGGACGAGGGACTGACGGCAGCAATCACAGAGAGTAGAAACTCCATACAAAATGCGAGCTGAGTCATAATCGTCATAAAAAAAAGTCCTGATAGCCTGATAAACTTATTAAAATTAAAAACAGTATATATCATCAGATGCCGCCTCTGTGGTGTAGTGGTTAGTGTGATTAGCTGCCACCCCCGGAGGCCCGGGTTCGATTCCCGGCTCTGCCACGAAATTTGAAAAGTGGTATGAGGGCTGGAACGGGGTCCACTCAGCCTCGGGAGGTCAACTGAGTAGAGGTGGGTTCGATTCCTACCTCAGCCATCCTAGAAGTGGTTTTCCGTGGTTTCCCACTTCTCCTCCAGGCGAATGCCGGGATGGTACATAACATAAGGCCACGGCCGCTTCCTTCCCTCTTCCTTGCCTATCCCTTCCAATCTTCCCCTCCCTCCACAAGGCCCCTGTTCAGCATAGCAGGTGAGGCCGCCTGGGCGAGGTACTGGTCATTCTCCCCAGTTGTATCCCCGACCAATAGTCTGAAGCTCCAGGACACTGCCCTTGAGGCGGTAGACGTGGGATCCCTCGCTGTGTCCGAGGGAAAGGCCAACCCTGGAGGGTAAACAGATGATGATGATGATGATGATATATCATCAGATATTAAAATGTTTTAATTCATAACTGTTCTTCGGAATCTTAGTTCCATCATCAGTGAACCATTAAAAATTAAAATTGTTCAGTCCTTGTGTAACAGTTGAGTCTTCATGCTCGGTCATTCCTGTCATTATAAGTACAAATGTCCTCTACATTTTAAAAACAAGACGACACAGTTTTGTGGATTTTTTATTTTAATTTAAATGTTTTACTGATGATGGAATTAAGAATTCGAAAACAGGTTATGAATTAAAACATTTTTTTTGCTAGTTGTTTTACGTCGCACCGACACAGATAGGTCTTATGGCGACGATGGGACAGGGAAGGGCTACGAGTTGAAAGGAAGCGGTCGTGGCCTTAATTAAGGTACAGCCCCAGCATTTGCCTGGTGTGAACATGGGAAACAACGGAAAACCATCTTCAGGGCTGCCGATAGTGGGATTCGAACCTAATATCTCCCGGATGCAAGCTCACAGCCGCGCGCCTCTACGCGCACGGCCAACTCGCCCGGTAAAAAAAAAAAATAATGTGTGCTGTTATAGACTGTTTTTAATTTTACTAATGTGATACAATATTTAGGCTATTAGTAAAATGGCATACAGACTGAAATTCTATTGTTATATTACCCATAAAGTACTGTATTAGTTTTAAGAGGGTATACAGAAGAAACATATCATTCACGGTGCCAACCATGAAATATTTCCTTAGGTTGATTATACTTCCCTCATGTGGCCACCGTTTGGCATTTCGTGAAGCATAACATAATTGAGGAGTGTCTGTTCAAAGGGCGCTATTTCCACCTTAAGAAAGTCGTAAGAAAAGCGCAATAAACGTAAAATAAAAGGCACATGGAACGTACACTGCCGGCGAAAAGATTCCGGACAAGCATTTAACTGTTAAAGAATGGACTGTGTCTGCCTCTGTGGTGTAGTGGTTAGTGTGATTAGCTGCCAGCCCCGGAGCCCCGGGTTCGATTCCCGGCTCTGCTACGAAATTTGAAAAATGGTACGAGGGCTGGAACGGGGTTCACTCAGCCTCGGGAGGTCAACTGAGTAGAGGTGGGTTCGATTCCCACCTCAGCCATCCTGGAAGTGGTTTTCCGTGGTTTCCCACTTCTCCTCCAGGCAAATGCCGGGATGATACCTAACTTAAGGCTACGGCCGCTTCCTTCCTTCTTCCTTGTCTATCCCATCCAAACTTCCTAACTCCCACCAAGGCCCCTGTTCAGCATAGCAGGTGAGGCCGCCTGGGCGAGGTACTGGTCATCCTCCCCAGTTGTATCCCCCGACCCAGAGTCTGAAGCTCCAAGACACTGCCCTCGAGGTGGTAGAGATGCGATCCCTCGCTGAGTCCGAGGTAAAAGCCAACCCTGGAGGGTAAGCAGATTAAGAAGAAGAAGAGTGGACTGAGATTAAAAGAAAACAACATACAAGGAATTGGCAAATATCTATAGTCTGAAACTAATACTTTACAATACACTACATCTTAGTAAAAAGTAGACAGTACGTGCACATTTACTCCCACAGATCACCAGAACACATCAAACTCTCTTCTCTACAAAGAAATCCCGCTTTGCTGCAAGTGCACTTTTAACTACACTCGGTATTCTCAGAACAAGTTTTCCTAACACTGATACTTTGCCAGGCATTGTGAAAGATATCCCACAACTTTTCTGATGAAGAAGGGCAGCAGCTCAACGGGATTTAAGTCCGAGAATTAGGGGGAACATTCCATTAACAACAATTCCCCAGAGTTTTGTTTGTTTTGAAGATAATTCATGCAATAGCGAGATCTGTGTCCGGGGTCATTGCCTTGTTGGAGGATAAACCCACTTTGCTGTCCATACGGAAGAGCATAACGAGATAACGTTTTTGTCTAGTGTTGAATTCGGGTGCAGTCTACCAACTCTAATGAATGTGAAACAAACACAAATCATCACAGAGCCCCTCGATGTTTCACTGTAGGTGTCATACAGTAGGATCGATTTTTCCGATGCTGAACGTCGAATATAAATTCGTTGTCGTTGCCCAAAAACTTTCAAAACATGGCTACATTAATATATTCTGTCACTAAACAATCATTAAACATATTCATGCGGGTTCATATGTATTGTGTGGAAACTTTTGACCGCCAGTGTACCCATGATCGAGTTTAGTACAAAGTTTAAGGAATTGCATCTTCCCGGCCTGGACTGTTCATGGCATTCGATAATATTTAGCTACTCTAATGCATGTGGGTGAAATATTAACTTTTGGAAGTGGAAATAGCACCTTTTGAACAGATACTCCTCATTTACTAAGTAAATGGCTAATTTATTTAATGTTTCCTTGGTTTGATAATACATTCTGCTTGTTATCGCTCTGTAACAAACATATTTTGCTAATGCTCTCCTACTGACAATGTGACATAAGAAATTTTGACGTTCCACTTACCTATATAATGTACGTCTGTTATCTACATTATGTAAGCCATAGTTGTAAGACCCCCCCAGGTCTTTCGAACTTGTGAATAAATCATGTTATAAACTTTGCGGTTGGATATTATTCGCGAAGAGAGTGGAAGAAGTAGCTGCGGTCAAAACCCGAGAGAACTGTAGGCTGGAAGTATAAACATGTTGTTAAGAAACTCTAGCAACAATAACCCCCCACGTTTCTCGAGACCTTAAAGAAACATAATATCTGCATTTTGGCGGGCTGACTGGCTTAGATAGTTGAGGCACTAGCCTTCTGACCCCAAGTTGCCAGGTTCGATCCTGGCTCACTCCGGTTGTATTTGAACGTGCTCAAATATGTCAGGCCCGTGTCGGTAGATTGACTTGCACACCTTGGTTCGGGACAAAATTCTGGCACCTCGGCGTTTCCGAAAACTGTCTAAAAGTAGTTAGTAGGACGTCAAGAACAATAACATTATTATTGTATTGCATTTATTGGGGATAATGACAACGTCAGTTTTGGAATTCCTCCCTTATCTCGAATATTTGCAGTCCAAAGTTGTGAACATAGAAGATTGTAACTTTTTGATTAGTTTTGCGAAACATGCTAAAATGTTCTTTCAACATTTAAATAAAGTCACAATAAATAATGGATATGCAGTTCACACCACTTTGCAAAACTGCTTGCAGCATCGTGCTGATGCACTTCCATTTGGTGTAAAGAGTATCGTTTTTAAAGTTTTCAATTACTTTCACATTTATGCAATCCGCACAGAAGAACTGAAGGATTTCCGTGATTTTGTTGAGATTATCAATATCTTCTGAGTTTAATTCCAGCTGAGGAGAGAATGTTAAAACTATTTTCCAACTCTCGTCCCGCTTCTCTACGAGGTCATCTATGAAGTGAGATGAACCTTCGTAGCGAGTTTTTACGACCGGATGCCCTTCTTGATGTCAACCTCATCAGAGAAGTTAATGAGATGAAATGAAGGACGTAATATATGATAGTAAGAAGGGAGAGGATGAAATCCGGTGCCGGCACTTGGCCTACGTACTTCTGTCGAATAGCACCAGGGCGTCTGTTAAAGGATTAACATCCCCATCCAACGGAACAATCAGCATAAACACGGTCGTATGAAATCACTTCATACGAACACTGCGGAGAGGTTTGGAATTTAATTCAAGGCTTTTGGCACCCAATCTATTAATTAGAAAGTGTATACCACCACATCCCCTACCCTGCCGGCCGATATTCTGATGGTGAATTTTTTTCGATCAACTGGACTCGAACCGGCTAACCACGGTATCAGACCATATATACTTCACGCCTTAACGGTCATGGCCACCAGGCGAGCTGGGTCGTGTCGTAAATGAGAACTTCAAATTAAGCTTGCAAAAGACCAAAATAATGGCATTCGATACTCCCAGCAAATGAAATCATCGCCTCCTGAGAAATGGATTTTTTTCTCCAGTTTTGTACCTTGGAACAATAATAAGACTAACAGCTGCAATATAGCGATCAGGAGGACGATTGCCATGGCCAAGAAAATCATGACTCAAATATCTACACTGCGAAGGATCGCTTAAGTGAGACTAGTCTTAATCGACAGTGGTGAGACCTGTATCCTGTAAGGCGGAGATTCACGAAATATGGTACTGAACAAGAGTACTTCCTTTTATTATTCTTCTTCTATCGCTTTTTCCTGTACCTGTGTGATCGCGGATGCGAACTGTGTTACACATGTGGATTTGGCCCTGTTTTACGGGTGGATGCCCCCCTGACCCTAACAATTTGGGAAGGGATGCATTAGCTACTGCATGTTTCTGTGGTGTTTTGTATGAATATAAAGAGGAGATTGTTTTGACAAACACAAACACCCAGTCTCCGAGCCAGGAGAATTAACAGATACGATTAAATCCCTGACCTGGCCGGGAATGCATTCCTGGACCGCTGAACGTTGGCAATTCAGCCAAGGAGTCGGGCAATGCTTTGCATACTATGGACATCATATCTCACCAACGAGTAAATCCGGAAGGAGCTGGAAATGAGCACCAGGCAGTGTGTGAGCAAATGATACCCAATTCTTTGGTCACATCACGCGACTTTGCGAAAGGAGACTCAGAAGGCACGTAATACTAGGGAATGAGAGACAGACAGAGAGAGAGAGACGTGCTTCTAAGTTCATTTACAGTGCATTTTGAAACGCGTTTTTGTTTGTACGTGGTAAATGAAACCACATTCTGACCAACACACATAAATTTATTTCTTCGCTTTCGGCTTACTCTGAGATTTATTTATTTATTTATTTATTTATTTATTTATTTATTTATTTATTTATTTATTTATTTATTTATTTATTTATTTATTTATTTATTTATTTATTTATTTATTTATTTATTTATTTATTTTTTATTTATTTTATTTACTCTCAAGGCCTGGTTTTACTGCGGACTCAGAGATGGATCTCACTTCTAACACCTAAAGGGCAGTGTCTTGGAGTGTGAGACATTTGGTAGGGAATATAACTGTGGAGGAGGGCGAGTACCTCGCCCAGGTGGCCTCACCTGCTATGCTCAGCAGAGGCCGTGTGCGGAATGGGAAGATTGGAAGGAGGATAGGAGAGGAAGAGGGAAGGAAGAGGCCGTAGCCTTACAGTAAGTTCGGTACCATCCCGGCATTTACCTGGAGAAGAAGTGGGAAACCACGGAAAAATACTTCGAGGATGGCTGATGTGGGAATAGACCCTCCTATACACAGCTGACATCCCGAGGCTGAGTGAACCCCATTCCAGTCCTCGTACGACGTTTAAAATTTCGTTACAGAACCGGAAATCGATCCCGGCCTCCCGGGGATGGCACATAATCCCACATAATCCCACTACCCACTACACCATAGAGGCAGACTTACTCCCAGATACGATTGTGAAACACTGAACTTCACCCTAGTTTAAACTGTGAGATTTTCACAAAAATACTGTGCAGGAACTTCGTGCAGTTTTATTGCTGCTTCTTTAATAATAACTGTGTTAATTATCATATAATTCTAAACACTAAAAAAATGTCTTACCAGGAATTACCATGATTATTTGTTCTTCTTCCTATCGATCAAATTAAGAGAGAAGACTTGAAGGCAAGATTTTTTTTTCTTACAGCTCCCCGTTCTGCAGGCGATATCCACCATCTTCAATCTGAAATAAAAGAAGCGCTTTCAAAGTTTCTCCAACAGCTAATATCCAATTGAGCGAAATCCGCGCTCAGTTGTTATTTCACTTTTACTTTTTAAATCAGGAGGAAGTAAAAGTTTATATTGTGTATCTTGCAACGATATAGGGAAGAATGTAGATTCCGTTATCCTGTAATGAAAAATATTCTTCTCGCAGTTGGAATCTGCTTCACTGAATATCTGTCGGACCATTGTGCCTGTATTCAGTCAGTTAAAAGTGAGGAATAAACTGAAGATATACATTCTAAAATGAATTTGTGGTATCAAACATAAGAAGTCTACTTTCCACCCGGTTAATAAGGTTTCCTTCGCGAATTCTTAACTGAAGACGTGCTGGTGTTCATGGGGTACCATCTCTCTTTGGCACAACTTTCATTTACTCCTGTTTGACTCCTTACATTCAGTCATTACTCTCTGATTTCCCATTCGCAATTCTTGTCCTCTTCCAACAGTTCGATATTAGATTTACGAGACGAAAAGTGTTTCCGAGCTCCACCTCGTAACTCTTCCCTTTCAGTTTGAATTCTAGGGGACAAATTGAAACAAATTTCCGTTTACAGGAAGAGGCTGGAGCGTCTGGTGATAACGATCACACGAGCACATGTACACTCTGGTAACCCCGAACAATTGTCATTTACACGATATTTTATGACGAGAAAAATATTTTTGTACGGTACGTTGAGAACGTATTTACGAAGTTTTTTAGTGCCGATTCACGTTCCGTTTCCCTTTGAATTGCGCGCCACGCCTGCTCATCACAACCCCTTTTTTAACTACAAACTTGAGCGTATTGCATTGCTAGAGCTTGAAGGGACCATGCTGTGTGTATAGGGAATGCGAGCACAATTTCCTTTGTGATCACGATTCGCTAGTCCACTTCTAATGCCATCTCCTAAAGTTCTTCTTAAATCCCAAAGATTCCAACATGAATCGCGTAGTCCGTGGCAGTGGATATGGCACGGGGCGAGGACTGCTACACGGAGTGGTTAATTGTCAGTCGCAGATGTAACATAATAATTGATTAACGAACCTAAGTAGCTAACTACTTGCTAAAAAAAATAGATTTATACTGTCAGCTTGTGTAGTGGAAAATATTATTTTAATTAAGTACATCTCCTACAACTATGTTGGCAACACTACACTAGGCGAAAGGGTTTGTTTCACAGCAATTTTACCGGTATGTAAGTTTTTAATTTTTGGGTGCTAACTTCATACTTATATCCATGTCCATTTTCTATAATATTAATCACAGTCCGTAAGGATAAATAAATAAATAAATTAAATAAATCTGAGAGTAAGCCGAAGGCGAAGAAATATGTTATGTGTATTGGAGAGAATCTGGTCTCATTTACTACATACAAATAAAATCATGTTTCAAAATGCAATGGAAATCAATTTAAAAGCAAGTATCTCCCTATTTCTCTCTCTCTCATTTAATGATTTCAGAGGATTGTATTCCTTGGAGGAAATGTATTTGTGTTGATTGAAACAAGATTGCGGTGGCTGTGAATGTTAGTGAAATGTATCGCTCCGCAGAAAATGAATTTAATTTAATATAAAATACTTTGAAATTAGAGAAGAGAATGAATATAAACGGGTGTGATGAAGTGCTTTCTTACATTAATGCTATAAATCAGACGATGGACACATTTAAAAAGAGTTAACTAGACATGAATACTACACAACGTAGTACGCAACAAACTACGTATGCTAATGTTGTACAGTCTAGAAATGAAGTTATGTGAACTAAGCATGTGATTATAGTATCTCCTAAAGATGAAAGTGAAGTTAAGGACTCTGAACAAACCTCTAGACCAGGGCCTCTCAGGGTGCATGCGCGTGGTGCATGCACTGTGCACGGTGCAAAAGACGACTTTGCTTGGTTTACCAGGGTGCAGACCCCCACTCCTCGATTTGGAGCAATAGCGCTGTCTCTCTCTTTCGCCACGCCTGTCTCGCTCGCTCCCCCCTGTCTCCCTGTTCGTCACTTAGTCCGCAGCATTCCAAATCCGAGCCGAGTTGAGCCGAGTTAAGCCGAGTTAAGCCGAGTTAAGCCGAGTTAAGCCGAGTTTAGCCGAGTAGCCCAGAGACGAAGCGTTGCTCCGAGCTGAGCCGAGGGTAAGCGATGCACAGTGCACGGAGCTCTTGCGCCTCGATTTGCACGCGTGAGATTTTGGGCGTTTGAGAGGCCCTGCTCTAGACTATTGCAAACCATAACACAAACCAAATCATTGAAAGTTGGTGTTAACAAACTCAGAAAAACCCGAAATAAAGGTGTGGTTCTTGAGCTAAGAAATTAAAATGAGAGCAAAACTAAGGTTCAAACATTTGTAGAAAGTACCTATAAACTGAAAGCTTTCATTCTACGAAAGACGAATCCCAGAATAGTCACTCACGGAATGGAGGTTAACCTCCCCGAGAATAAAGTGATTGAATGCATTATCGAACAGAATCCAGCTAAGAAGTAAATGTTATCCGAAGGCCATGATGACGTACGACTATGCTTTCTGATGAAGTCGCGAGATGGCAGTACTCAATATGCGGTCATTGAAGTTAGTCCTGTCATGTTAAAAACGTTCATGATTTGTGGCAAGCTATATATTGGGTATGTGCAATGAATATGCTTCAGTCATCCGTTGTTTCACATGTCATGGTTTCGGAATTTCTCTACTGACTGCAGAAAGCAACAGACCTCCTCCCGTTACTCAGAAGCTCATAATATCAATAGTTGTCCCAAAACGAAGATTGAATGAGCAGACTGTAAATCTCAAAACTATAAAATTACTTCAAGATATCAGCATGGCACACTAAACACCCAGCATCCTGATACGTCTATAGACTGTCCAATCTATAGGAAAATATTATATATTATTAACACAAGAATTAATTATGGTTACTCTAGAAATTTATCAACAAAACTTGCATAAAACACTTGTGCCTACGCAGGAACTTCTTCTACATCGAACGTGATGAAGGAACAGTTTTATGCCTACAGGAACCGAATGTTAGGAAAAATAGTGATTGGATTTGGTCAAGAATTTCAGTTTCATGTACCCAGAAACAATATACCTGAGGAAAGGATTTGTACAGCTATTTGAACAAAATCGAAAAGCGTTTTAATGTTATCACAATACTGCTCTGCTGACAGTATTGTTATTTGCACAACCTTCAATCAGCGTGAAGTATATATGTGCAATGCATATTTTGATTCTTCAAGGGACATCAACATCGATATATCATTAATTGAAAGGAAAACCAACTTTTAACGCCAAACACGGATTATGGGACAGCCCTATTGAAGATTCTGAAGGAAAACCCTTTTACGACTTTTGTAGCGTCAATAAACTAAATATCCTCAATAATGGTGACAAACCAACGTACTTCCGAAGTAATTACTAGAGATTTTTAGATGTAAGTGTGTGTAATCCTTCACTTTTCCCTTTCATTTTAGACTGGGAAGTAAGTGATCTTCCAACACTTTCAGACCATACTCTAATCACTGTGAATATACAATCTACGCCAGTCAGGCCAACTATTAATGCTTCGAATTATCTGACAAGATTGTATAGAACAAAAAATGTGAAATAGGACCACTTTCAATTGGCAGCCAGAATAGATCTCGGGAAAATGGCAACTAAGATAGAGGCCTGCATATCTGTGAACGAGTTGGATGAAATAACAAACTCCTTAAATGAAACCATAATAACGCTTTCAGAGATTAACTTACCTAAGATCTCTCGAAAGCCGTGTAAACAATTCTGGTGGAATGAAAAACATTCTATACTTCGAGAGCGAGTACTGACCTGTCACAGACGATATAAGACGTCGGAGATATGAAGAAGTATACTTGAAAACTAAGGAAGACTGCAGAAAATTAATACTAAAAAGGAAATCAGTATGTTAGAAGGAATTTTGCTCTACTCCAGTGGAAAACAACCCTTGGGGTATATTTATAAATTATTTAGGAAACCAGAAAATTTAAATACCGATCTCACCTCAATCGAAAATGAAAATGGCTACACAAAATATTTCTCTGATACCACCAACGTTCTGATAAATAAATTCTTCTCAGATGTAAAACATGTCTCAGAACAACAAACATCTGTTAAATAGTTTTCAGAAATTCCTTCTGATACTGAAGATGATTCACCATTTTCTCAACAGGAAGTTGAACGTATTATCCTTTTACTTAATGACAAGAAATCTCCCGGCTGGGACGAACTGTCTGCTAATATAATCAAAAATACTCACTTCTGCTTTCCTTCCTTATTTGTCATTCTGTTCAACAAATGCCTGGCTCTAAACCATTTTCAAACTTCTTGGATATGGGAAATTGTTAAAATAATCCCGAAGGAATGTTCCATAGTTAATTTTACTCCCAAATCATTTAGACCAATTTGTCTTCTACCTGCGCTTGGAAAGATCATAGAGAAATTATTCATTCATCGAGTTAAATATCACATGTGTTTCTATGGTTTTCTGAGTTACAATAAGTATGGCTTTACCCCACAGAAATCAGCCTAAGATGCTGTTCTTGACGTGGTAGAATGGATCCAAAGCATATTTTCAAACAAGAGAGTTGCTGTATTAATTTTTCTGGACATAAGTGGTGCTTTCGACAATGCTTGGTGGCCGAAAATTTTGTCCCAGTTAAAGGAGTAACGATGCCCAAAATACCTCTGTAAACTAATTCAGTTTTACTTTTGTAAACGAAGAGTGAAGCTTCATATTGGAACAGCAGTCTCCACAAAATATATTTCCAAAAGCTATCCACAAGGATCAACATATAGTCCTGGTTTCTGGAATATTCTTTATGACGACCTCTTACAGCTAATTCTTCCAACGGGATGTCGAGTCATTGCTGCGCCGATGATGCTCTTCTTCTAATTGAAGCTGAAGATGTGAGAAATCTCACTATTCGAACAAATTCTGCCTTGTATTGCTTTTTAATTGGAGTGAAATTAACATATGCAATTTAATGCAACGAAGACAAAAGCGATGTTCCTCACGTGGAAAAGAAAACAGAAGAAACCAAGAATATTTATGAATAGACATCAGATAATAATTGAGGATCAATTGCCAGTTATGGGCATTACCCTGGACTAACATCTCACATTCAGAACTCACTTCAACAACTTAAAATTTAAAGCCAGTATTTTTTTACAGGGACTAACTATTGCATGCAGACGACATGGGGACTGAATTCAGAAGTACTTAAAATAATTTATTACACGGTGTTTGTGCCACTGATTCTATACTGTGCCTCTTCTTTCCGAAACATACTGGGAAATAAATGGGCCCGGAATAAATTATTGCAAATTCAAAGGGGCTTTGCGTCCGGATCTCCCTAGCTTACTGGAAAACTACCGATGCAGCACTTATTATTTCTGAAATTAAGCCGCTCTTTTTGACTGAAATTGGACTAGCCGAACTGACAATACTTAAAAAACAGGCCTGAGCCTGTCATCAATACTGTTATAGGACAACAATACCACTTATGAAATTCTGGTCATCCAAGATTGTTCAAGAAGATTCTCCATAACAAATGCATAGATACACACGACTGCATCATCTACTGTATACTGATGGCTCTCGTACATCAAACAACGATTGTAAGGATCTTGTTGGGTGTAATTTTCTGTGCTTTTGTAGTCTATGAAAACGAAAGCGTTTACAGCGCAGTATAAGCTGTCCTTCTGCTGTTCAGTCTTTCAGACAGAACTACTGGCCATTAAATTTGCAATACAGTGTGTGATGACAACAAAAAGGTACAAATATTCAGTGACTCGCAAGCTGCGTTGAAGTCTATAGACAACAAATATAATATGAATGCGTTAGGAGTTGCTATTAGAACTATAGCTCAACAAAACCGTCATATCGGCATTTCCTGGATTCGTGGACACCCTGGATCCACCGCAAACGAGAGAGTTGATCAACTAGCAAAACCTGCTGCTCAATGAAATCTGGAAGCATGCACGACAATTCTCCCTTATGTTATGCAAGAAGACAGGTCAGAGAACATATTTTGACTCAATGGAACCTCCTTTGGACTTCTGCTTCAAATGGATCCGTTATTAGAAGACTGTATTTTCCCACTGTTTAAAACAGATTTCTCTGCAAACTTTCAATTTTCCCAACCACTATATCATATTTCATACAGAAATGCTGTTACAAGCATTTACTAATTTTCATTCATCGCATCTTTCGTAAACTGGTTCTGTAAATCACCATCATTATGTTGTGTATGTATGTGTGTTATAGCTATAATCCTAAAATACTTTGTAAACTAGGGTTCATTTGTACTAGATATTCATAATAATAGTAATGTATTTGTTCCCGTTGCCATCGTTTGTGGCCTTCTGGCAGAGAAGTTGCATGTAGGAGGAACATCTTGGTGGTGCGTTTTATGCAGTCCTCCCGTTCCTTTGGCACATTTCCTAGCATTATGTGCCTTTCGAGCCACCTTTCGCCACGTTGCACGATGTTACCAAAGAATTAGGTATCATTTGCTCACACACAGCCTGGTGCTGATTTACAGCTCCTTCCGGATGTACTCGTTAGTGAGAAAAGATGTCCATAGTTTGCGAAGCACTGTCCGACTCCTTGGCTGAATGGTCAGCGTTGAGGCCTTTGGTTCAGAGGTCCAGGTTTCGATTCCCTGCCGGGTTGGAGATTTTAATCGTTTCTGATTAATTCTCCGAACTCATAGAATGGGCGTATGTGTTTGTCCCAACACTCTCCTCTTCATGTTCAGACAACACAGCACACTACCAAACACCACAGAAACAATAGTGAATACATCCCTTCCCAAATGGTTAGGGACCGAGCTCGATAGCTGCAGTCACTTAAGTGCGGCCAGTATCCAGTATTCGAGAGATAGTAGATTCGAACCGCACTGTCGGCAGCCCTGAGGATGGTTTTCCGTGGTTTCCCATTTTCACACCAGGCAAATGATGGGGATGTACCTTTATTACGGCCACGGCCGCTTCCTTCCCATTCCTAGCCCTTTCTTGTTCCATCGTCACCATAAGACCTATCTGTGTCGGTGCGACGCAAAGCGACTTGCAAAAAAAAAGAATGGTTTGGGTTAGGAGGGGGATCGGCCGTAAAACGGGACCCAGACGGTATGTGTGACTCAGTTCGCACCCTCGACCACACAGGTGTAGGAAAAGCGGTAGAAGAAGAAGTACTCTCGTTCAGTACATATTTCTTGAACCTCCGGCTTTCAGGATCCAAGTCTCAACACTGGCGATGAATATTAATCTCACTTTCAGTTTTAGACAAGTGGAACGATCCGTCGAAATATCAGATATTTGAGTCATGATTTTCTTGTACATGGCAACAGAGCTGGGAGTGGAGCGAGTAATACCGATGAGTAATCTGGTTGTAGCGGTAGAGCGCACCACCAATCCCCTCCGCTTACAACTGCAAGTACTCGTGGAGGACCAGAGCACAGTGTAGTCCACGACACATGTTTAACAAGGGGAGACCACGACGTTCGGATCACGGATTATCTTTAAACTTTATACACTCTTAGTAGTCCATTAGGACAAGAAAAAGTTTAAATATCAAGCCGTACTACCTATGCGTTTTCGAGAAAATCCCAAGAGAATTTTCGCGTCGAATATGTACCGGTGCGTTGCGGTCACGAGTATGAGATGGCGACGTTCGAGTGATTAGCGTTCAAGCTCCGTAATCGCTGGATCACTGGATCGAGTCCCACTCATCGCATTTTTGTTTTTCAACACTGGTCATGACCGCCTCTATTGTCCGACTCGTTGGCTGAATGGTCAGCGTACTGGCCTTCGATTCAGAGGGTCCCGGGTTCGATTCCCGGCTGGGTCGGAGATTTTCTCCTCATTTGGTTAATTCCAGTGGCCCGGGGGCTGGGTGTTTGTGCTGTCCCCAACATTCCTGCAACTCACACACCACACAAAACACTATCCGCCACCACAATAACATGCAGTTACCTACACTTGGCAGATGCCGCCCACCCTCATCGGAGGGTCTGCCTTACAAGAGCTGCACTCGGCTAGAAACAGCCACACGAAATTAAAAAATTAACCGCCTCTATGGTGTAGTGGTTAGTGTACTTAGCTGCCACCCCCGGAGGCCCAGGTTCGATTCCCGGCTCTGCCACGAAAATTGAAAAGTGGTACGAGGGCTGGAACCGGGTCTACTCAGCCTCGGGAGGTCAACTGAGTAGAGGTGTGTTCGATTCCCACCTCAGCCATCCTGGAAGTGGTTTTCCGTGGTTTCCCACTTCTTCTCCATGTAAATGCCGGGGTGGTACCTCACTTAAGGCCACGGCCACTTCCTACTCTCTTCCTTGTCTATCCCTTCCAATCTTCCATTCCCCCACCAAGGCCCCTGTTCAGCATAGCAGATGAGGCTGCCTGGGCGAGGTACTGGTCATCCTCCCCATTTGTATACCCCGACCCAATGTCTCACGCTCCAGGGCACTGCCCTTGAGGCGGTAGAGGTGGGATCTCTCGCTGAGTCCGAGGATAAAACCAACCCTGGAGGGTAAGAAGCTTAAGAAAGAAAGAATAAATATTTACAGAAATTTGTACCACAAATGCCACGATAACCGTCTGATTCATTGCAGTTCTTTGAAATTACTGATGATAAAAATCAGCAAAATGCAAATTTTGCGGCCCCATTTACGCGACGGGTGTTAGCGTATCAAATTTGTGGGATCATATCAAGAGGCATCATAAGAATGAAATGAGCAGGTCGGCTTCTCCAGAAGAAAACAACATTGCTGTATTTAGCAAAACAGTTGTGTTGTAAGAAAAGGGCATTGGATTTACGTTGCCGTACAAATAACGTATTTAAACGTGCCGCGATAGTACATTCACTCGGTAGTTCACTCGGTACAACCGGGTGACGATGTTACAACAACTGCTCCGCTCCGCACCGGTCCGTCCCCACTACTACATGGCAATCCGCCTCCTGATATGTATATTGCAGCTGTTAATCTTAGTTTTAATTACTCCGACGTACGAAATCCGAGAAAATAATCCATTGCTCAGGAGGCGATGATTTCATTTTGCCAGACCTATCGATTGCCATCATTTTGGTCTTTTGTATTAAATGATCTGCAAGCTTAATTTGATGTTCTCTGTCATAACACGACGCAGCTCGGCTGGTAGTCATGATCGTTAGGGTGTCCGGATATTTCGTACCACAGACATGATTTTTGAGGACAATTCGTACCACCTAGGTCGTTATCTACCTGCGAACGGTTTTCCCGTAATCTCCATATAATTACGCCAGGACAATCCGTACCACTTGATGTCAAATTGGAATTCCATGTCCACGCCAGCGGGCGTAATGAGCCTGACATAAACACTTTATAAATCAGAAACAAAAATAATTTACAACATTTGCTGAAGAAAACTTCTATACAATTTTAATAATAGTCCTTTATACTTATAACTTATTCTTCTTTTCCTGCCGCCTTTTCCCACGAACTGCGTCGCACATGTGGATTTAGCCTTGTTTTACGGCCGGATGCCCTTCCTGACGCCAACCGTATATGGAGGGATGTAATCACTATTGCGTGTTTCTGTGGTGGTTGGTAGTGTGGTATGTTGTCTGTATATGAGGAGGAGAGTGTTGAGAAGGACATATACACCCAGTTGCCGAATCAGAAGAATTAATCAGAAGCGATTAAAATCCCCGACCTGGCCGGGAATCGAACGCGGGTCCCTCTGAACCGAAGGCCAGTACGCTGACCATTCAGCTAACGAGTTGGACTATACTTATCACTTATGTTAACGTAAATAGGCCCTATTATCACAAGAAAGTCGAATTTTTTAAGTATAAATCCTGAAACGAAACAATGCAATAGGAATACACATCGTGTTCGGGCGCAATGTGCCTGACGAGCATAAGGATGGATAATATCAGCATTATTGTGAATATTTATAAATACCTGCATTATTTCATTATCAAGTAAGTAAAATAAAAGATTCTGATGAACTGGGCGATATGGGCTTGACGATCACGGGGAAATAGGATACTACTGAAAGTTGGAAGTAGCTCGTATATAGCTCCCCCACCAGCGAATGACGAATACAAGATGAGAATTAACACGTGTGCCAGTCAGATCAGTTGTACTCGACGAATGGTTAACACCAGTAGTGGTCACAATGTGCGGAGGCTTCTGCGCCAGTAGTGGACAATTAATATACATATGAATTACATTCTTTAGGATATTGTTTTTAATTCGCAATATTTTCCACTCTTTCAAGTGGTACGGAATGTCCTCTCCTAAATATTTTAAAGTCATCGGCTGATACTTCGCAGGTAATCAGACGGTCAAGTGGTACGAAATGTCCGTGGTATGAAATGTCCTAGAACCTGATCGTTAAGGCGTCAAGTCTGTATGATCAGATACCGTGGTTATACGGTTCGAGACCCGTTCGTTGATACTTTTTCATCATCAGAATGTTGGGCGGCAGGGTAGGAGAGGTGGTGGTATACCACTTTTAATCTCTAGATAGCGTTCCAAAAGCCTGGATGCATTTCCAAACCTCTCTGCTGTGTTCATATGACGCTGTTGATAGTGATTCATCCGTCGGATGGGGACGTTAAGCCTTGAACAGATCCATTGGTGCTATTCGACGGGAGTAGGCTATACGCAGACACCGTGGTTCACCCTCTTCCTTCCTACTATCAAATATCATGATATTTACTTCAGCTCATTAACTTATCTGACAATAATGACACAAGGAAGGACATCCGGTCGTAAAAACTTCCTACGAAGTTTCATCTCATTTCATACCCAACTCCGCACAGAAACGGAACAAGGCTTGGACATACATTTACTGGTGACAGTATACGGACTTGACGTACAAACTTTTTATTACCAAAATGTGGAGATTACCATCATAAAATGGAAAGCGATGAAGGGATTGCCATGCCATTGCCTGCGGAAGGAGGCACAGTCTCTGTAAGAGCGCCGAAGTCCCAAACTCACCGCTAGATTGACACAGACGCACACGCGCGTGACGACAGAGCGAGCACGAACACGCGTCCACCGTCTACTGCTCTCATTCGTGCTGAAAACAGTGAAATGAAGGCTTCATAGGAAGAGCAAAGGGATGTAGTGCGTTTCCTGACAGTGGAAGGAGTGCGAGGAACGGAAATTCGTCGTAGAATGGCACAAGTGTACGGCGAGCACTGCATGTCCGTTGCAAGGATGTAGGCGTGGCACAAACGTTTCGGGAAAGAACGGATGCCTTTGGCCGATAATGCACGGTCTGAAATGATACACCGCCTTACCGATGCCATTGTCCAGCAGGTGGATGCCCACGGTATGTAAGACCGACTAGTTACGGTGATAGCCATCGCCGCAGAGGTTGGGGAGAACATCGGAAGGGTTTACGCTACAATTGAGGACAGAATGAAATTTCGCATAAAGAGCGCCGAATGGGTGCCTCACAAGTTCCTGTCGCGCGTGATCGCTGGAGACGAAACATGGTGTCACCACTTCGAACCCGAGTCAAATCGACAAAGACTCCAGTAGAAGCATGCAGCTTCGCCGTCACCCAAAAAATCCAAAGCCGCCCGCCCAAGTGCGGGAAAGTTTACGCTCACCTTTTTATTGGACCCTTCTTAGAATTTCCTGCAGCATGGTACAACAGTGAATGCGTAGTGATACTCACAGACCTTGACCACCCTTCACAAAGCGATCAAATCGAAACGACAAGGACAGCTTATCCGCGGGATCATTCTGCTCCACGACAAAGCAAGGCTCCATACGGCCAACGCAGTCAAGAAAGTCTTGCTGACATTCTAATTGGGAGGTCTTCATTCACCCTCTATACAGTCCAGACCTGCCTCCTGTGATTCTGCCATTTTTGGTGAGCTGAAGTAGGCTCTGAGAGGCAAACGATTCACCTTGGGTGACGACGTCAAGCAGTACGTTCGGAACTGGTTCACAACGTAGCCCCAGGAATTTTACGAAACGGCCATTCACCACCTTGTGTCGCAGTGGAACAAGTGCCTGAACAGTGCTGGGAAATACTTTTGAAATAACGGTACAGGATTTTATTTTATAGCCTCCGGTTGTTTATTTTGAATGGTCCTTATATATTTTAATTCAATATTTCGGAACAGGACATACTGTAAGTAGTCATGTGGCGAATGTTTGTGCCTACTTCAATGAAATTCCACCTTGCATGTTACACGTGAGTGATGTCGTTTCGTTCGATCGTCATAGATAGTGTATCCGTCAGTGAAGAGAGGTACTAGGAAAATGTGGAGTGACGTAGTTTCCCGTTGCTTTTTTCACTGCGTCAAGAGACCTGATGCATATCAGTCCACCTATGCATATTGGGTATTCATCCCCAAGACTGGTTTGATCCTCCTCCAGCGTGGAGTCATAAAAACTGTATGTAAAAATGCAGAGACCTTTTTAAAATAATAACGACCACAAATATATAATATGCTAAAATATATATTTTTGTTCGGTAGAAGAGCTTTAGGTCCGCCTCTGTGGTGTAGTGGTTAGCGTGATTAGCTGCCACCCCCGGATGCCCGGGTTCGATTCCCGGCTCTGCCACGAAATTTGAAAAGTGGTATGAGGGTTGGAACGGGGTCCACTCAGCCTTGGGAGGTCAACTGAGTAGAGGTGAGTTCTATTCCCACCTCAGCCATCCGGGAAGTGGTTTTCCGTGGTTTCCCACTACTCCTCCAGGCGAATGCCGGGATGGTACCTAACACAAGGCCACGGCCGCTTCCTTCCCTCTTCCTTGCCTATCCCTTCCAATCTTCCCATCCCTCCACAAGGCCCCTGTTCAGCATAGCAGGTGAGGCCGCCTGGGCGAGGTACTGGTCATTCTCCCCAGTTGTATCCCCGACCAAGAGTCTGAAGCTCCAGGACACTGCCCTTGAGGCGGTAGAGGTGGGATCCCTCGCTGTGTCCGAGGGAAAAGCCGATCCTGGAGGGTAAACAGATGATGATGATGATGAGAAGAGCTTTAGGAAGAGTTTAAGAAATCAGGTCCGAGTTAATATTGGCTGAAATTCATACCAAGCTGGAAAATATTGCACGCGTACAAAGCCACCGCCGCTAAGCGCTATGGCTTAATGCGGACCAACATCAGTCAGATGGTGGTGGTAGTGGTGGTGGTGGTGGTGGTGGTGTTTATTTTATTATTTTTTTTTTTTGCTAGTTGCTTTACGTCGCACCGACAAAGATAGGTCTTATGGCGACGATGGGACAGGAAAGGGCTAGGAGTGGGAAGGAAGCGGCCGTGGCCTTAATTAAGGTACAGCCCCGGCATTTGCCTGGTGTAAAAATGGGAAACCACGGAAAACCATTTTCAGGGCTGCCGACAGTGGGGTTCGAACCTACTATCTCCCGAATACTGGATACTGGCCGCACTTAAGCGACTGCAGCTATCGAGCTCGGTGATTATTGTTTTAAGAGGAAGTACAACTAGGCAACCATCCTCTACATAACACTAATCAGAGGAGAAAAAATGGAAGTGATCGGACACTTCGAAAACTGAGGATATCGGCCGTAGGAAGATAAGGGCCACGAAGGGCGTGAAAATGAAAGACTCCCTAGGCCTGCATACGTAATACCGTCGGGGTCGGAAAAGAACAATAGTTGACCAAGGGAGGTCGGATATGATAGATGAAAGTGAGAAGTCTGGCACAAGGACTCAGCAGAGGGCCCCGTGGTCGCCAACCCACGTTCCAAAGTTCAGAGTCCCTGGGACCCCTTTTAGTCCATCAGTCAGAACCTAAGACACGATCCCACGGTAGCCATAGCAGCAGTAACTTAGGTGGACTCCATCTTATCATATGTTAGCATAACGAACCCGGCGTTAATGGGTATCACCGTAGAGGGGTACTAGGTGAATGAGAAGTGAGGTAATTTCCCATTACCTTCCTCGCCGAGCAAGGAGTTGCTATTAAGTAACAGTCTGTCAAGTCCACTGAAATGCATGCACCAATCCACCGTATGAGCGATATTTTCACACCATTCGTAACAGGGACTGGCTGCATTAGAAATGCCAGTACCGCTTATGTCTCAGTTACTTTCATTTCGTCAAAGTCAAGGAGGGGACTGAGACAGGTCAATGAAAATAACAAGAAGATATAGATCATTGTAAATACTAGGTCTTGTCAGCAAAGGCGCATCAGTCTTCCAAGCAACTGAAATGCACACACAAACCGACCATCCCGCACCACTCAAATCTGAGTCATATTGCATTAGCAATTGCGTTGCTAGCATCGCTCATACCTCAGCCAATTTCTACACTGTCAAAGCGAAGGATGAGACTGAGACAGGTCGATGAAAGTACCCAAGAAATTTGTTCTAGCTCATACTAGAAGACAAAATACACCGTAAGCATTATGTATCACCAGAAATGGACCTGGGCTTTCTACTTTATTAAATTTTTTATACGTTTTGCTGATTGCTGTAGTGATGGTGAGTATGGTCACATGAAGAAGTACAAATAGACTACCATCCCCTTCTAACACTGAGCAGAAATGAAAAGGTTCTGACCGTTCAGACAATAAGGGTATCGGCAAAAGAAAGGGAACGATCATGAAGGGCATAAAAATGTTATCATCGCAGTCGGAATAAAACAAAAGATGATCAGGAGAGATCAGACAGGAAGGACGAAAGTTTGGAGCCTTACTTTACATCAGATTAGAAGATGGTGAAAAAAATATGAAATGGCATATGGCTTTTAGTTCCGGGAGTGTCCAAGGACAAGTTCGGCTCGCCATATGCAGGTGTCTTGATTTGACGCCCGCAGGCGATCTGCGTGTCGTGATGAGGATGAAATGGTGATATAGACGCCCACACCTACGCCCAGCCCCGTGTCAGCGGAATTAACCAATTATGGTTAAAATTCCTGACCCTGGCGGAAATCGAACCCGGGATCCCTGTGACCAAAGGCCAGCACACTAACCATTTAGCCATGGAGGTGGACATTTGTGATGGATTTCGTTGTTGTAAGTGTCCAAATGGTGAGATAGTCAGTCTGTCCCATAAAACGATTATGAACGTGTATTAATTCGGACCTCTTACAGACTGAAGTTGAATATGATATTCTTCCAAAACGAATAGAAATGTCAACGAGGAATGGTACCACCAATCTTAAATCCCAAACAGTTCAAAAGTGCTATGGCAATCATTAAGTAGTACAGTACACAGTTTGCCGCTTCATATGTTAAGTTAGGTTTTTCCAATCCTTTTCAGTTCTAGGCCAACGGCCGTAGCCGTGTTGAAACACCGGATCCCGTGATATCTCCGAAGTTAAGCAACATTGGGCGTGGTCAAGAGTCGGCAGGGTTGCCACGCGCTGTTGGTGGGGGTAAGGGAATGGAAGAGTGGAAAGGAATTGGCCACCCTACCGCACGTAAACTCCGGCTCAGGAACACCTCTGAGGACGTTCGGACCTGCCTTCGGGCAGAACAACCCTTACCTACCTTACCTCATTTATAGGTCTCATTCTTTTTGCCGAATCACAGTGCTGAATCTTACGTTTTATAAGCTCAGTTAATAGTTTCATGAATGGATTTTACGTTTGAAACATATTAACAATATCAAATAAGAACTTAGGTACAGTATATCTGTCGTTCTTCTCCTCCACGACTGCTTGGGACTGTAAGTGATTTCATTCAAAGAACTGTAAGTTAATTATCAATTATAGTGTCCCCAATTTAGACCCCAGGATTGCATCTCAAATTTGAAGTCTGTAGTGTATAAATACATACATGCACTGGCTGATATCAAACTGCTTTGGTGCTTTGTAACCATCAGTTAATAGTTCGTGTACAGGAACAAACCTCTGCTTTTATCCTTCTCTAGCAATAATAGTCTTGACGTACGAATTTTAATTAAAACTATGATGCACACACCCAGTCGCTCACATTCGCTTTGTCTCACATTTCATTCGTGACAAGAGGGGACTTTTAAAAGAGCCCTGTGCGCTAATAGTAGATACACGACCTAGCCCTACCAACTAATTCGTTTCGCTTTTGTCAACGTGTCGGCAATTACCGAACAAAGAAACGTAATTCCATGACTGCGAGTGAAAACCGCTGATCATTTGCTTCCGAGGTAACGCTCTGTAAAGCGGAATGGGGTGGAATTATTTCCGTTGGCAAGCCTGTTGTTTGCTTACCCCATTTGGAGGTGTTTTCTACTTTATACCATCACTTCTTTTTTTCTAATTGTACATTGAAGAGCGATCAACACACTGCTCTTTAATTCAAGATCATGCAGATAAAGCAGAGGTTAACGTGATTGCTGCTTTCTAACGCCGTGATCATTGCTAATCATGAACCGACTCATATGCATGCCACTGAGTTTGTGAACAGACAGACTTGTGTGACAATATGACAGTAAATATTGGCGGTATGAATTTAATTATTACAAAGCAATACACAAAGCGATTTGCATGTAATAAAAGAATACAGGTGGGGGTAGATGAGGGAATGCCCCCCTTTGGTTTTCGTGACAATGACCCACAATGCAAGTTTAACTTTGTCTGAAATGATAGAAGAAACGTTCCTTCCTGCAAAATCAATACATAAAATTAAAAATAATATAGCCGGATTGATTGGCTGTATATTTACGGATATCGTGTTATTGATCTTATTTATTGCGAACTACGTTATCTGTCCGGTCACCTACAAACTCTGATGAGTAATTATATTGCCCGTGACTACGCGAACCGTACCACTCCCCACCATTCCGTAACAGTTGGCGCGTATGCTTACGTAAGTCATATAATTACATATAGTCAAGGTGAAGACTGAGAAGAGTACAGTTCAATCCTATTCGAATTCGTCTTTCCAATGATACAAAACACTGTAATACCTGTTGCTCACGGTAAAATTTTCTGTCAAATTTATTGTACAATAATTTAATTTTATAAAATTTCTGTTGCTCACGGTCAAATTCAAGTTTTATAAAACCTTTGACAAAACTTTTCATAAAATAGGACATGTTCTATTCCGTAAAATTAATTTTACGAAACGAACCAATCAACGAAGCTGAATTCACGATGATGCTGGCGCTACGATGTGAGAAGATTGTGAAGCTCGATTGTAAACAAACACTTCTTTCTAAAATGGCAGGATCCGGGTGGACTGAGGAAGCTGTTAGCGTTTTACTGGACGAATACCAGAAATATCCTTGTTTTGCACGAAGTTAAAACGCCACTTAACCACAACAGAAATGCAAGAAGAGAGGCAGAAAACACAATCGCCGAATTCCTATATGAATGCTCGTCTTCTAACCTCAACTAAGTTTTGAGCAAGGAGAGCAATCCTCTACCTTCTTTTCTTTTGATTCAATCCCGAGTCCAGCATTTTCTGGCAATCCTTTTCTTCCTTTTTACCCCTATGCAACATATAATTGCAGCTAAAGCAGAAAGTTTTGCTTTGTTTGTTGGAGACATAGTCTCAAACACAGTATAAGGTGAACAGCTGATTCTTGGTTTAAACGTTTAGCAATAGATGGCAGCACATACACCTCTTAGTTCAGAAGTGAGTTCATTGATGGCCATCCCGATATTTTCACGGATTTTATAAAATAATTTTACCGTGAGCAACACAACATGTTTTCACCGAAATTTTTATAAAATTAATTGTACAACAAATTTTACGAAACATTTTACCGTGAGCAATAGGCATAATGCTTCAGCATATTTTTTTCTTTTTCAAAATTTCGTATACCGTGTAACTTCTGTCCTAATTATTCTAACTCTACCGTAAGGGTACCGCTTTATGAGATGTAATAATCCCTGTTCAATAATCATGGGTTCACCATGGGTCGAAATGTATATTCCGAGGTGGATGAAGCAAATTAATAAATTCATGCTTGGCCCCCACAAAGTTATGATACCACCTTTGAACAAAAAAAATATAAAAGACAAGTTTTCTTCGGGGAAATTCAAATGATCATAAATTAACTACCCGCCCCGGCTTCCCACGGGAGCAGTTAAGAATTTAAGGCGGTAGGCTACTTTTTACGGAGGAGTAGAGTTATGCGCGGATGTGAATATCCACGAAGTTAGTGTCTTGGCGGATGCAAACTGTATGGGAGTGCAGATAATTTCTAAATCATTATGTTTATTGATTTTCACTTTAGAAATCTCGACAAATGAGTTTTTCATGTATTTCATGCTGTTACTTTTGCTTGTGGTGAGACGACCCTTGACATCGGTATCGGGAAAATGGTGATATATAAAGATCCTTGAGTCCATAAATCCGTAAATCTGACCTAAGCCCAACTGGCTCCTGTTCGCAATCAGTGGAAGGAAGGAAGGAAGGAAGGAAGGAAGGAAGGAAGGAAGGAAGGAAGGAAGGAAGGAAGGAAGGAAGGAAGGAACAAAAGTTCCGAAAGAGAACCGCTCAATATGTCGGTAGATGTCGCAAAAGGAAATCTCCAAGACTATTGTATTATGTTAACAGATCTATCCGTTTTCAGTACCTTGGTATAATATAGTGAAAGAGTTGCATTATCCGCGGATAACCATTCGCAGATGCGGATGAAGGAAGTGCGAATGCGTAGGGCCTATAGTATTTTGCATATCCGGGCATGGTTCTACTTATAACATATCCATTTAAAATATCCATTAGTCGCTGGTCCTCAGTAGTGAACACGAAATGATTTCGTGTTGATGTAACACGCGAGAGGAACACGTAAAGCTGTCCGGGAGAACATTCTCCACTGAGATCAACTCGAAGTGTCTGACCCCGTGCAGTGTTTATTTTCATTTCAAGCCAAATCCTTATCGGGAATTGGACTCGTTATAAATCGAAAGGAAAATCTGAAGGAATCTTAGGGATTCTTGATATTGGGAGAGTTTCTCCACTGCCACATACAGTTAAAATATCAATTTCAGTCAAACAGTTTTTCAAAGTTGTCACTACCAATCGCGTCCTATTGCATAACTTTGGCGGGTGTAGATTACGTAACAATATAACAGGCACCCCCACTTTCAAAATCAGTTTGTGTGGGGGAAAGTCGGAAGGATGTAAAGAATTTAGAAAATATGTAGGATAATGAACACCTTCTTCACTATCGACTATATTGTCAACTGAGTAATATACTTGAAACACGGCAGTGAATATGGAGAAATAAGTCATTCTTTCCGTGTTCGATGACAGTCGAGAATATCTTTGTTGATCATTTCCATTGTTACGTCATAAATGCTCTTTCATCGAATGCAATGTACTACGACCTAATATTCGCTTTCCGTCTCGGCATGATGGGTTATAATTAGACATCGACCGAGCTCGATAGTTGCAGTCGCTTAAGTGCGGCCAGTGTCCAGTATTCGAGAGATATTGGGTTCAAACCCCACTATCGGCGGCCCTCAAGATGGATTTCCATGGTTTCCCATTTTCACACCAAGGAAAATTCTGGGGTTGTACCTTAACCCTTTGTGTCCTGCCGGTACTTTCAAGTACCGGTTCATATTTAGTCCTATATAAAACTATAGTAACCAAGGATAGTTGTGTTGTATTCTGTGGGTACTCTCTAGTACCTGCAGAAGACATTAGAGTGTCTTTGGTGGTGTGATTCGTAATAATGACACTAGAGAGAAGCACTAAATTAGCATGAGTTACTCAAACTTTCATCTCATATCCAAGCACTAACATTTCGTTTCCCTTTAGTTGATGGAAGCCATAAATATGTAAATATTTTTCATATTATTGTGTGAGACATTGTAAAGTATACAATTAAACAGTCAGCGTGCTGTAGAGTCCCTTGAACTATTTTTTATTCCTAGAAATGTAGTAGGTACTTTTAAGTACCGACAGAACTATAGGCGTTCCTTGCTTCTTGTTCTCTTTGGTAACCATGGTTTGTTTATGTTGATCAGATGTGATTGTTGCAGACTACGGTTTTGTGTTGTGTTAATTATACATGAACAGTATAACAGGATATCATGAGTAAACGTAAGGTCAGTGGATGACAATAGCGATTTACTGGCTTGAATAACAGATAATGGAGCCTTATTTGATGTGATTGCAATAGTGATGAAAAAACTGAGTAAATCGCGTGGTCTAGACAGAATAAATAAGGACAGTGAGGTCTTAACTTTTATTGGTCTTAATTTTACAATGGGTTACCACAGATTACCATCTTACAAAAAATTTTGTTCATCAGCCAGAGACCTTGGTGTGGATTTGGTTGCGGATACAATGACGAGGGCAAGATTTCAAGAGGTCATATCATATATTCGGAGGTAAGTGTGGACAAATCTATTGTACGATTCAAAGGATGCAGTTCTCTAAAACGGTACAATCCTGCCAAGCCTATCAAGCGGGCTTACAAACTCTGGTGTTTAGCTGACCAGAAGGAATTCATTCTCGCATTTCAAATATATCAGGGGAAGAACGGATATCTTGAAGAGTTCGGAGAGCCAGGTTAGGTGGGAGGGTGGTTTTGTCTCTGACAAAACATCTGTGGGGCAAGAACAATGTACTTTTTGACAATTATTTTATCTATCTTCGACTTTTGGAAAGCCTGAAACTATAAAAGACCTCGACATGTGGCACAGAAAGATCTAACAGGCAAGGCTGTCCACAAAATCTAAAACTGAGAAGAACCCGATAAAAAGAGAATATGATTACAGATTTTCGAATACTGGTTTGGACTCTTTCAAGTGGCAAGACAAAAAACCTGTACACTTTGCATCCAGTTACCATGGATCAGAAAAATTCATATGCAACAAAATCAGAAAAATGGATCCAGACAGAGTGCGGTTTATAGTAGTTGTATATATCTACAATCTGTACATGGGAGGAGTTGACCTTCCCGACCATTTTAGAACCCTGTGTGATGTTGGCAGGAAGTCGAAGAAATGGTGACTGAGGCTCTTCCGGGGGTTACTTGACATCTTGTGTGAAAATGTCTATGTAATTTGCTGTGAAATGTTCGGTAAGGCAACGGTACTCCAGTTTTGAAGGATGGTGGCAAAAGGACTTTTGTCAATGAAAAACCCCCAAAACAAGAGGAAATCCTTGGCAACACTTGGGTCACCTCCATCCCTGCCTGCAAAAAGAAAGAAGATGGAGCACTCTGTCCCAAAAGATGTCAGAATGGAAAACAGGGGTATTCAGTGGCCTAAATTTGTGGAGATTTGGGGGCAATATGAGGAGTGCAGTGTGAAGCAGTTCCAGTCACGTCTACATTCTCATTTTACTTCTTTATTATGTTCATTTTATAATGATTTGCAAATTTTATATCACTGGTTTTGATTCCCATTCATTTTGAGAATATTGTTAGTAAAAATTTTTGTCCTTCAGCAGTTTTGATGTACTTATATGTAAGGGGTGACTAGAGGACTGACGGTAATTAAAGGTTCAACTGATAGATTGTGTTCGTGGTCACTAGTGGACTGAAGGTACTTCAGAGTACCATGAAAAAACTGGGTACTTGGAATTGTTGTACTTTGAAAATATTGCTTGTGTGTCTTATTTGAATGGTATTTAAAACATTTAAGGTCATAAATTGCATTTTTTTCATTTTCTGTACTTTTGGGACTCAAAGGGTTAAGTAAGGCCACGGACACTTCTTTCCTACTCCTAGCCCTTTCCTGTCCCATCGTCGCAATAAGGCCTAACTGTATAGGTGCGACGTAAAGCTACTTGTAAAAATAAATTGACATCGAATTTATACGCTGTACAAATCACCAATATAAGCGTGCAACTATGCTGTAAAACGTGGTGAAATATGCACATAAGTATGCACCTATTTTCATGCTATTAAATGCTCGTATGAAATGGAAACGTAATATTCCTTTACTAGATTCACGCGATTCGCCTATACCAATAAATAAAGTCATGATCATCAATAAAAAGTGAATGAAAAATAACAAATGATACGACTTACAGCTATGGCTGATCCACTAGTGCAAACAATGCGAACATAGTTTGCGAAACGTGCTCACTATTACAAAAATATGCACACATCTCCTAGATAAGACATATTAATGCGCGTAACAAATCAATTAGTAAGGTTGTAAGAAAACTGTGCGGGACTGAGTGGCTCAGATGGTTGAGGCTCTGGCCTTCTGACCCCATCTTGGCAGGTTCGGTCCTGGATCAGTCCGGTCTTATTTGAAGGTGCTCAAATATGTCAGCCTCGTGTCGGTAGATTTACTGGCACGTAAAAGAACTCTTGCGGGACAAAATTCCGGCACTTTGGCGCCTCCGAAAACCGTAGAAGTAGTTAGTGGGACGTAAAGCAAATAACATTATTATTATTATTATTATTATTATTATTATTATTATTATTATTATTATTATTATTATTATTATTATTATTATTATTATTATTATTATTATTGCAAAACTGTACAAAATCACAAACGTGAAGAAGCACACTTAAATACACATTCTTCTTCCATTTTACACTGCACACCCTACTTTCCTCTCCATAATTTCCTTTGCAGTACACAACAACAGTCTTATCCAACTTTTCCGGTATAAATCTGTGGCGTTTGTCTGTTAAAATGCGGAGAATGATCTCTCTACATCTATGGATATGACAGGATAGTCCTTGATTTAGGGAGCGAGAGTAGGTGTTAAACAATCTGGTAGATCCACAGTATCATTACTAGCCAAATATTTGTTTATAGCTACCATGATGTCGTAGCCCAGATTTCGTTTAACGACATCACAATATATTGTTTGCAAACTGTGTCCGTGGTTTCCTGGGATACCTTCCAGTTCACACTTCGCTTTCTCCATAATGTCCAGAGAATCACCATGACGCAACCCACGTGCTTCTAGCGTCTTGAATGATTCTAGCTGAATGTATTATATAACTATTTATAATAGTTTATTTAAATCCGCCTTGATCAATACACTCATTAAATGAAAGAAACATTATTAATTAAACCATACATGTTTCGGGAAATCTCAACCATTCCCTTCATCAGTGGTTAGATCAAAGAATAACACAATATGACACAATCTTTTGTTTTACAATTTGAAGGAGTATTGTGTCCCAATACATCATATCAAAGAGTAAAGAGAACTTATGAAATATTATAAAAATGATCAATACATACAATTTTGGTTGAACTGAATAAGAACACTATACAAATTTAGGATCTTCAAGTTTTTCTTCTTTTCTTCTTCTTTTTGTTCCTTAAATGATTATATGCTAGCCTAAACAGTGGGTTATCTTCTGTACTTTTCTCATTTAAACTTGATTCAGAATTACATTTTTGTGTAAGGTAAATTTCTAAATTTTCCAAAACATTCATCAGTTTTCCCTTTTTGGTCGAATGTAATAATTTCATGTCATTGGAAACGTCTGTAAATTTATGATTCATTTCAACCATATGTTCTCCCATTGCAGAATATCTTTTATGTTTGACCGCATTAACGTGTTCTTTGTACCTTATAGCCAAGTGTATTGATCAAAGCGGATTTAAATAAACTATTATAAATAGTTATATTATACATTCAGACCAGTCAATACGGACCAAACACAATATTAACCTATCATGGTTAAGTTTATTAACAGTGATTCTAGCTGGTCTGCTTTCGAAGTGTGCCTTCTCGATAAGTTCCAGTTCCCTTCGAACAGTTTCATCGCCGAAATAATTCTTCTTCTTCATCTGTTTACATTCCAGGGTCGGTTTTTCCCTCGGACTCAGCGAGGGATCCCACTTCTACCACGTCAATGGCAGTGCCCTAGGGCTTCAGACTCTGGGTCGGGGATACAACTGGGGAGGATGACCAGTATCTCGCCCAGGCGGCCTCACCCGGTATGCTGAACAGGGGCCTTGCGGGGGGATGGGAAGATTGGAAGGGATAAACAAAGAAGAGGGAAGGAATGGGCCGTGGCCTTAAGTTAGGTAGCATCCCTGCATTTGCCTGCAGGAGAAGTGGGAAACAGCGGAAACTACTTCCAGGATGGCTGAGGTGGGAATCGAACCCACTTCTACTCAGTTGACATCCCGAGGCTGAGTGAACCCCGTTCCAGCCCTCGTACCACTTTTCTAATTTCGTGGTAGAGCCGGGAATAGAATCCGGGCCTCTGGGGGGGGGTATCTAATCACACTAACCCCTACACCACAGAAGCGGATGCCAAAAGAATTATTTACTTTACGGCATTATTTACTTTACATTTTCTTGGACACTGCTTGTAAACATGTTAAAATATTCATAATAAATGTCGAAAACATGCAAATTAAATCCGAAATTTGAAATGTATGCAGTAATGTAAAAGATATGCTAATATGCACTCTTAAACTTAATAATTCGTCCAACACTTTCAAATGCAAATTTTTCCCGGTTTTGGAAGTAACAAAATACGCCTTTGCATACCAATCCGATGTCAAATTACCGTCCGGCTCCATGGCTGAATGGTTAGCGTGCTGATCTTTGGTCCAAGAAGTCCGGGGTTCGATTCCTGGGTGAGTCGGGGATTTTAACTCAAACATTTTCAAATGACTTGGGAATTTATCGAACATTTCCCTTGATAATTTATTCCATTTCCTTACTCATCATCCTATAAATGAATAATTCTTATGCTCATAGCATAAATTACACTGGGTAACATCATTTTCGGGCTTTACATGAAAAAGGGTGTATTTAGATCACTTTTTAGAGCTGTTTACAAATATGGTGTCAGATTTCCTTTAACACCCACAGTTTTTATGTTATTACGTAAGTTTGGTTTTTTTAATTCGCGCGTAACAATGTGCACTCATCGATAAAATATGTACATTAGAGTAATTAAAAACGATCTATTACGGTAATATCGATAGTCTGATGTCTTTGTTTACAGAGGAACAGTGAAACTGATTTAGTTTCGTTTGGAAACGTGCTCTAAGTAGCTTTTTAATACATATTACAAGTGCAAATCAGTCTACAAATGGCGAGTTCCTCAAGACGACAGTGTGTAAACAATCCCAACTCCTGTTGTTTCATTTGCGGCTCACTGACTTTGAAATCGAGAAGAGAGAACATAACCTCATTCGTAAAGAACGCTTACCTGGCATATTTCGGTGTCAAGTTAGGCGACCAAGATAAAAGTTTTGCGCCGCACAGCGTGTGTCATACGTGTGTTACGGGATTAAGAAAATGTACTCAGGGGAAGCAGAAGTCTTTACCTTTTGGAATTCCGATGGAGTGGAGAGAGCAAAAAATCCCACAGATGATTGTTATCTTTTATTGTAAAAGTTGAAGGCCATAACCTGTACCACATGGACCTGACATTCCTGTGCGTAACCCACCAGCAACCCTGCAATCATCATCGTCATTATCATCATCGTCTGGTTCTAGTGACAGCGATGAAATCTTGATAACCACAGAAGAGCTACAACCAGAGTTGTTTACTCAATGTGAACTAAACGACTTGGTAAGAGATCTGGGTCTCTCAAAGGAGTTGTCACAAATGCTGGGTTCTCGTTTAAAGGAGAAAAGACTACTAGCTCCAGGTACAACATTTTCCTGGTACCGAACAAGAGAAGAAGAATTTCGTGAGTACTTCACTGAAGAGGGTCCTCTTATTTCCTATTAGAACATTGAGGGAGTAGTATCAAAATACGGAATTACATACAACAAGAATGAATGGAGGTTATTTATCGATGGAGCCGTGAACAATAGCAAAGCTGTACTCTTACACACCACCAATAAGTATGGTTCGATACCTGTAGCGTATTCTTACGTCTTGAAGTTAAACTATGAAACCCTTGCAATGTTATTAACGGCAATTAAGTATTCAGAGCACGAATGGACTGTATCTGGTGATCTAAAAGTTATAGGAATGCTTCTTGGACAACAGTCAGGTTACACAAAGTATCCATGTTTCCTCTGCCTGCGGGACAGCCGTAGACGTGATGCACACTGGGTTAGAAAGGAATGACCATCTAGAACAACAATGGATCCAGGAGACAAGAATATAATAGGGATCATGAAACAGTTCGTTAAGAGATTGAATAAAGATGGTGACTGTTTTAAGTACATCTGTCAGAAATTCTCCTTCCTGTCTGATGCGAAACTAAAAGAAAGAATCTGTGTGGGACCACAGATACGGAGCCTTATGACAGATGAACAATTTGAGGCGTTGATGACCTTTGAGGAAAGATTGGCCTGGATGGGTTTCAAGAATGTGATAAACGTTTTTTTTTTTTTTTTTTTTTTTTTTTTTTTTTTTTTTTTTTTTTTTTTTTGGGAACAGGAAGCACCCGTATTACAAGAAAATCGTAGAAGATATGTTGATGGCTATGAAAAATTTAGGTTGTAATATGATTATCAAGCTACATTTCCTTCATAGTCACCTCGACGTTTTCCCTGAAAACTTAGGAGATTTTAGTGAAGAACATGGGGAGCGGTTCCACCAGGACATGAAAGAGATAGAAAAACGTTGTCAGGGTAGGTGGAATGCTGTGATGTTAGCTGACTATTGCTGGTCTATGAAGAGGGACAATCCGGAGTTGCAACACGTCAGACGATGACGAAGACCACACTTCCTCTGCAAAAGGAAGTACGGCTCCATGGATAAATGGTTAGCGTACTTGCCTTTGGCCACATGAGTCCCGGGTTCGATTCCCGGCAGGGGCGGGAATTTTAACCATAATTGGTTAATTTCGCCAACATGGGGACTGGGTGTATGTATCGTCTTCATCATCATTTCATCCTCATCACGACAAGCAGGTCGCCTACGGGAGTCAAATCAAAAGACCTGCATCTGGCGAGCCGGACTTGTCCTCGGATACTCCCGGCACTAAAAGCCATACGCCATTTCATTTTTTCAGCAAAAGGAAAAGAGTTTAAGTCATGAAAATTGTATCCTGGACTTGCCATTTGTAGAATTTAATTTTATGTGTTCACAAACGAGGTAAATAATAAATTGTTTTCTGGATTCTTTTTATTTTAAGTTAGTTATAGTTACTTTACTGCTGTTTAATTCCCAAACTTCGCTGTAAGTGAGGTTATAGATTAAATAAATACTTAATTTGAAATTCTGTAAAATCCTTACGTGATTCATAAAATTTGATTTCAGGTTCATAAAGAGGAGGCAAAACTACATTACAATCACCCATCAAAACTAAAAGCCTTGAAAAAAAAAATAATTTTGTAACTCAGTGTTATCAATCGCCAATGATCTGCACTTAGGACTGTCACCCAGGTGTCCATTGGTTCAAATCCAGGTTGGTTAATTACTCCAGCTCTGGAACTGGTTATTTTTGTTCATCTTAATGCACATGCAGTATTAATCTACATACAACACATTACACTACAAATCACCACAGAAATACACAGTGGTGAATACGATCCTCCATACAGAGCTGGCATCAAGGAAGGCAATTCGGTCGTAAAACAGAGCAAAATACATACAAAGTTCCGATCCCAGGTAATTGGAGAAGGCCAATAATAAGAAAAAGGTGGTGTACGTTCTCTAAGTACTGGAAGAATTATTTCCTTGACGTTATATTACGCCAGGCTACTTAGCTCCGCGATTACGTGATTGTACTTGCGTGACGGCGTTTCCGAGACACCTGATTACTGATGTTGCTTCCCAGAACTGTCGCTGTGAAGTAGCGGAAGAACGTTCTACGTCAGAAAAACTGATGAACAAAATAATCATTGAAACTGACAAAATTATTATGACCACTAGCCTATTTGGCCTATTCTGTAATAATGCGATAGTGTTTTTGCTTCCGTAATATTTCTACATCTACCTCAAAAATTTTTGACTCAACTCAGTCCTTCCAGCTACTCTCTGTGACTGGCTTGAAATAAATCCGGAGAAAAAAAAATGAGCCAGGTGTGGTATGAAATGAAAGGGTGGTCCAAAAGCGAATGGGGTAAATAAGGTGAGGTGCATTAGGCTAACGTAATATGATTCGACACGTGACCTTAGAGAGGGATGGGGTGGGAAGCGAGCTAGCTATGCTGGATATTGTGGCCTTTTATGTGAAGCACATTTTAATAATTAGAACGCGACGACGAGAAATTTGAACACCTGCATGTTTGAAAACGAGTAGGAGGAAATTACGATAAGAGTCGCCAAGCGAATTTCATTTACATATTACTTACTAAAAACTGAAACCTCCTATAATTTATATTGGCACGATACATCCCCATAACTCATATCATGAATTATTATAAGTCGTCAGTCATCATCCTAGCCATATTTTGGTGTATGCAACTAATTTGGGACAATAAAAAGTCTAGTCTAGACTAGACTCGGTTGGAGTTATACACACTCACCGTTTATGGCTATGCTTCTTGACTGAAAAGATGTAACGTCACCATTGTTGCCATTTGGGAAGAATATCAATATATGTTTCATACAACCTCAAGAAATAAGTCGTTGTTCATATTTGTGAGTCATAATTACTCTGAGGACAAGTTGAGATAGACCTCTGAACGCTTTTTGGTGGAAATAATTCGTTGACCAGATATTTACTATTGCGACGTGGTCGCAACAAGAGGAATGTTAACTATTCCAATTCTCAACAAGCCGAAGTCAAACTATTACCATTAATAAAGGAATCTCACATAATGCTGAGATTGTACATGCATAATAGTGGTATACTGCGACGAGATTTGAAGGAGTGAATTTCAGCTACATGTGAGGTACATATTTGATTTGAGACTATTTTTCTCATCGTGTATGAAACGAGTGAAAACAATGCAGTGACATTGATATTTGTATGATATCGCACAATAGTGGTTCTTATACATTTTGTAAATATATTAGAAGTAATATTAGAATTATTAGTATTATGCTATTGTAATTAAGAAAAAACAAGGTTAGTATCTCGTTACGTTCAATGTGTTAAATATAACATACATGATGTCTCTCCAAGATTATCAACTAATAATATCTCATTTTCAGGTAATATTTATGAGAGATTCAGATCACCACTGGAATGTTCCAATGATAAGTAAAAAAGACACGTGCCACAAAATGGTAACATGTGTGGTAATGTGGATGGCAGTGTTTTTCGAGTGGAGCGTACACAAATGGGCTGAATAGTAATTTCATCATATGATCTACTCGGCAACGTTAGAGTTCCCCACTTCCTCTTTATTTAATCCTAGTTTAGTTGTGTTATTTTAATATTTCTCACGTAATTGTAGTACTGTATAGGTAATTTAAGTAAAAGCTTGTTATGCTTATGTGGTGACCAACATGAAGGAAAAACTATGATCCTCAAATTCGTATTTCTAATTCAGGACCTAGTTTGCGTCCTCATTATTAATGAAAGATGATGAAAGATAATGATTTTCGAATGTTTGAAATATGATAAGTTTACATACATAAATACATACATCATCATTGTAGACCGTTATTCCTTTCAGCCATCAGTCTACAAGCCTCAGTGAATTTACTAAATGTCGCCTCAATCCTCTATTTGCAACTAGTGCAGTGGCCTCATTTAGTTCTATACCTCTTATCTTTAAATCGTTAGAAACTGAGTCTAACCATCGTCGTCTTGGTCTCCCTTTACTTCTCGAACCCTCCATAACAGAGTACCTTATTCTCCTAGGTAACTTATCCTCCTCCATTCGCCTCACATGACCCCACCACCGAAGTTGATTTATGCCTACAGCTTCACTCATCGAGTTAATTCCTAACTCAGCCTTTATCTCCTAATTCTGAATACCTCCTCCCATTGTTCCCATCTGTTTATACCAGAAAACATTCTCGCTACTTTCATGTCTGTTACTTCTATCTTATAAATAAGATATCCGGAGTCCACCCAGCTTTCCCTCCCGTAGAGCAAAGTTAGTCTGAAAACAGACCTATGTAAAGAGTTTCGTCCGGGAACTGACTTCCTTCTTACAGAATACTGTTCATCGCAGCTGCGAGCTCACTGCATTAGCTTTACTGCACCTTGATTCAATCTCACTTACTATATTACCACCCGGGGAGAACACATCCTAAATACTGTTCCAGCTTTGTATCAGCAACATGACATTCAATTCTGTTAAATTTCTTACCTATTGACGTCAATTTAGCCTTCCAAAGGCTGATTTTCATACCATAATTATTGGACCTATTTTCAAGTTGCAAGATATTAGACTGCAGGCTTTAGACACAATCTGCTATTAAGACCACTATATTTCCACTTAACTGAATCCCTTCCTGTCACTTTATACCTTTCGGCAGATAATCCATGTAAACTACGAATAATAAAGGTGAAAGATTACAGCCTTGTCTAACCCCTGTAAGTACTCTGAACCAAGAACTCATTCTACCATCAATTATCACTGCAGCCCAATTATCAACATAAATGACTTTGATTGATTTTAATAACCCACCCTTGATCCCATAGTTCCCCAGTATGGTGAACAACTTTCCCCTCGGTACCCTCTCATATGCTTTCTCTAGATCTACGGAACATAAAAACAACTGTATATTCCTCTCGTAGCATTTTTCAATTACCTGCCCATACTGAAAATCTGATCTTGACAGCCCCTCTGTGATCTGAAACCACACTGGTTTTCATCTAACTTCCTCCATGAGAAGTTTTTCAACTTGAAATAATTAAAGTATTGCAATAGCGAATTCTATACGAATGTCATCTCCATGGACGGAATCTAATTCTTATGTCACTCGAAAATATGAATGTTTGAGATCAGTCAGGACAATTATATGTCAAAATAGGATCTTCATAAAGTTAATTTGTTATTGCAAGTCACACTGATACGCTAACTGAGCATTTATAAGGGGTCGTGAATTATTTCTGCTTTTGTGTTGATTATTATATGGAATATATTGAATTAGTAGTTGTAATAGACCACTGGTTCTTCGAAATAAAAATATGCGTACGTCTAATTATGCTGAATACGATTTACATTGCGTGGTGTACAAGTCTTCATTAATGTGAAGTACATGGTACACAGTCTTTGATAAACAATGATACCTGAATATGGGCTCCGAGATATGTAATTGTATGTCGTAAACACTCTTAGAGCATCATGTAGGAATACTGTGACAGAATCTTCGAAATGAATTACTAACTGAAAATACAGTCTTCGAGAGTACTAAAATTATGTAACCAGTTAATGTGGTTAGATGATATTTTGTGCAATAACAGTGGATCATTTTCGACAAATTTGAAGACAGGTGCATTTTTATTGTCCTTATTTTGCAGATCCAGAGTTTTCCTGTGGCAGTATGCCAGGATATTCAACAACATTTATGTCCGTCATCGTACAAGCTGGTCTTCAATTACATGTCTGTGTGTTAATTTGACTGTAACAGCAGATAATTTTAGAATCTGAAAAAAATACATCACGTAATTATAGAAGTATGCTTTTATGTAGAATTTTAAGATAATATTGACGTCAGTATTTTCAGTTGGAGAGTGCAGAGGACCAGCGGCATGTTTGTATATTTTGATGATATTTGACGTTACTGGAGGCAGACACCGTTGGACTATATCTTTGTTATGTACTTCCATCAATGATAGCGCCGTCCGGATCCATGGCTAAATGGTTAGCGTGCTGGCCTTTGGTCACAGGGGTCCCGGGTTCGATTCCCGGCAGGGTCGGGAATTTTAACCATAATCGGTTAATTTCGTTGGCACGGGGGCTGGGTGTATGTGTCGTCTTCATCATTGTTTCTTCCTCATCACGACGCGCAGGTCGCCTACGGGAGTTAAATCAAAAGACCTGCATCTGGCGAGCCGAACTTGTCCTCGGACACTCCCGGCACTAAAAGCCATACGCCACTTCATTTCAATGATAGCGCCAGGTGAACCTCTACACAGCCACTCCATGTTTACCGTTCAGACATTGCCAGTTGGAGGTCAATGCTGATTATTTGGTGAAATAAATTTCTTTACATTGTCTCAGAGATTTGTTCATATTTTTCATAGCATTTCGCAATTTTACTTGTTTATTTTAGAGTAATCATTCTATCGGAGGAATTAGGATGATTAACGGTTGATTCGTAGGCAATAAAATATAAATAATATGCTAATAATAAAATATAAGTTAATATAGTAAGTTACATGTTAATTATATGGGGTATTTGTTATATGTTTTGGCATAAAAATTATGTTAGATTCATATTTTCTTTTATTCATTTATTTTTAATGTAGGCATTCCATTTGTGGTATACACTGTAATAAGATGCCACCTCCTCTCAAACCATTGCCATGTTCGAAATCGTCAATTATTGGTAGTATGTAAAAGGGTTTCAAATGCTAATTCTAATTTGACGTTGCTCATCCAGAAGGCTGAGTTATGAAACCAGCGTAATATTATTTTGTTGTTGTTACACACCAATGCAAACTATTAATGACTGTAAGAATTTTTTACTCATCATGAACATCTATTATTCTTGTGGTAGGTAAATTTACAATTATCGTGCATCAAATGTGACTCTATAGTAAAATTAGGCTTTGTCATGCCAAATTGTTTGGCTGTATTATGGTGTATTACTTATCCTGCACCAGAGATAATCAATATGAGTATCGGCAGTCTAGAACGTAATATTACTGTTACAGAGAACTTACCATATAGTCCAGAAAGTTATTAGGAATGATTGTTACTAAAGTATATTTGTGATGCCACCTTCAACTTTATTTTTCTCGTTAGATCAACCTATATGGTATTATTGCTGTTACCCTCAAGACATTTTCTATTTCAGAACAGTCAAATGAAAGTTAGATCGCTTTAAAAGGCTGGAAATATTATAAATAGGTAATTTTCAATTTGGCAAATGTGTGAATTATCCGCATATTTTAGGTCAGTGATCGTAACCAGATCAATCACTCTGACCGTTGTGATGAGTAATTCTGCGATAATATTCGGAAGGCAGTTAATCTCATAACAAGCCTCATTAACCCAAATGACGACTTAGGTACATACTAATTTGGAACTGTGAAGACGTATGATTATAAATGGCGAGGTAATTATTGACTATAATGGTGCATGTTGTAACCGTCCAGGCTTCTCCAGCCCTACTAATTTAATATAATATCATTTTACGCGATATCATTTGATATCAAGTTTATCCGCCATCGGCAATTATTTGTAATAACATATTTATTCAACGTCAACCATTTGTAATCAAGGCATTTTGGAATCATATTGTATATATGATAACATTGTTTTATTATTTAAATTATTATATTATGTAGGATAAGAATTCATTATGTTGTAAATACGGTCAATATGTTGAGACATAGTTGTTTTCATTTCATCTCATGTTTGTGTATATGGAGGGTTATTCTTGAAGCTTGGGATTTTGCGTGAGTCATGGGTTTATTATATGACCAAGGCTAGTAAACAGCGACCCGTGCGCGAGGCTTGCAAGCTGGTCAGCTATATCATCGCCACGAATTCTGGACTTGTCGAGGAAGAAGAGAAGGGGAGTTTATGCTTCGATCTATCGAATCAGATAATTCGTTGTATATGAGTTTTGAGATTGAACTGTTACCAAGAGTGGGGGTGAGCCGGGATATATACTGATTCTCAACACGAGAACGGGACCTTAAAACCTTAAAACCTTACAACCTTACAACCTTACAACCTAACTACGGATACTCCATCACTACTACTTCTACTGTGAACATCTACTGTGTACGACGTGATTTGATTTTTGAAACAGTGTGTGGTCGCTCCGCGACATAGTTATTTTTGTACAATGTGTTGTCGTTTCGATACAGTACTTAGATGCGGTAATGTTATCGGATCTGCGTGAGAAACGAAATAAGCTTACGGCTTGTGTTATATTCAGTAAATATTGTGGACGAAGAACTATGTTTAGTTCAAGTCTACGGAATTTTGGTACAAGTCTGTACCGTATAAATAGTAAATCTCAGTTGGATTGAGATTTCTCCTAATATGGAAAAATTCATATCTCTGAATTTTCTCCTCATACGATCAACGCTGATCAGTTTTTACAAGTATAGGGCCAATGTCTAATTTAAAGACTAGGCAAGTAGGGAGTGTTAGTCCAGATAGCCCGTACCACATCAGAGAAGAAAGGAAGGATGTCCATGGAACAAAGTCTACATCGAGAAGGAGAGAACGAGTAACCACGGAAACCAGATGACTTCAACGGAAGCTGCAATTGGTGAGCTTCAATTAGATAAAGCAAGCAATAGTAAATTCAGTAAATTATAAATTCCTCCACGCTTTAAGGAAACTTTTCCGATTCATCTCATTTTTTTGTATAATAAATTCATTTGTATTTTATATTGCGTTAATTTTCTTTCTTAAGCGATACTTAATGGTTAATTATTTAAAATCCTACCCCTGTGATTTCAGTATAAGTCTCTATGCTAGTAAATATAAATTTTGGTTTACAGTTTTATTTAAAACTGTAACCATGGCGCCCAAACATTACATAGAGAAATGGGGAACCATGGAATGTTAATTGTTTCTATTTGCGTGGCAATTTGCGGGCAAGCCAAAAATTGTTTATTTAATATTCAGGTGTCCCAAGATAATAACTTTCATCTCCCCAAGTGTTTTTCTGTGAGGGAACAGTTACATTTGTCGCACCAACGTGGAGCTCGAAAACCATTAAGTATTCGTGGAAGGAAAGCAGTAAAAGTAGAGTCTGTGTCTGTGGGGGTTAAGTGAGTGTCCATATAATTTGTATGTGTGATTTTGGGGGAATCATGGCTGCACAAGGTGAAAAGGACATGAAATTACGTAGCGTAAACTTAGTAAAGGGAGGCGAGACACTGAATTCTAAGAATGTTGTAGATGAAAGTATTGAAGTAGATAAAACGGTAGAGAGTGGTGGGAGCATGGAAAATAGCACAGAATCTGATGTAGCTAGGATGGAGGCCGAGAAAGAAAGTAGTACGAATAGTGATAAGAATATTCAACAACTGTTTGTGATGATGCAAGGGATATTAGAGCAAACGAAAGGGATAGATGAAATTAAGAAGGAAGTAGAGAGAACGAAAACCGACATTAGCAGAGGAATAGAACAGACTAAAACCGAAATTAGCAGAGAAATAGAACAGACCAAAACCGAAATTAGCAGAGAAGTTAATGCTAGGATGGATGCTTTAGATCATAGATTAGATGAAGCACTAGAGCAGCAGAAACTTTTTGAGAATCAGTTAGCGGAACAGGAGATGAGACGTAGCCAACATGAGAAAGTGGTAGAAAGTAAGTTAACTGAACATAGAAGCGAAATCTTGGAACTGATAGAGAAAGAAAATTGTAAAGTTAGAAGCGAAGTAGACCAGCAGATCACAGGAATTAATAGTAAAATTCAGGAACAAGTAGGAGAAGTTACTAAAGTTAAAGAACAAGTACAACAACAATACGATGATATGTGTGGTAAGGTAGAGACTAATGCTAAGATATGTAAGGAAATGTTGGTGAATGACGTAGAAACTAGAGAGAAAAGAATTAATGAACGTATTGCTAGGTCGGAGGCACAAACACGTAAAGAAATCAGAGAAAAGCAAGGTAATATAGGAAGTCAGTGCCATGGTACAAATTTCATATATGAAACTGAACTACCTAAATTTAATGGGAGGCAGACATACCCTTTAGATTTTTTAAACACTGTAAAGAAACGGTTTGAAAAGCGTATCGAAGAAGGAATCATTGAATGGGAAGAAGCGTTAGAAATAATTGGTAAAGCTTTTATTGTTGAAACGAAATCATGGTTTGCGGTGTATAAGAGCAGCATGGCCAGTATGGTAGAATTCCAGAAATATTTCACGGAGAAATTTTGGAGTGAAGCTATACAAAGCAGGGAAAGAGAATGCATTGTCTTTGGGAAATTTAGGCCACACGAAGGAGTTTCTATGACCGAATATTTTTAGCCCACGTTATGATTTGTAAAAACGTAGATGGTATGTCAGCGGAGAGAGATATTGTGAAGTTATTACTCAGGCATTTTCCCAACAAAATCCGCGAAGCTAGTTGTATGCAACAGATAGAGTCTATTCAGGGAATGGAAAGATTGCTAGCAAGTTTCGATGCGTTAGGAAATACTAATAGTACACGGGAGTACACAAACATTCAGACACCACCCAGAAGACAAGAACACAATCACCGTGGTCAGTTTCAACCGAGACAACAACCTGTAGATAATCAGTCACACCAGCAAAATAGGAAGAGGGAACGCAATGTAGAGGAAGGTACAAGCCGAAATCAGAATACAAGGAGACGCAGTAATTTAAACTGATAGTAGACGGTAATGAGAGATCAGATTATCAGTCTTCAGAACATATTGCGAGAAATTGTGTAATGACGCACATGAATTATGATCTCGATGTCAGAGATGAGTTATTACGGAAGGTGGAAGTAAATCAAGTCGATGTTGGTAGTAAAAGTGAGAACCCCGTTGTTACGATCGTTGTATGGAGGGCGCAGTATTAGGCTTTATTGGATTCAGGCAGTCAAAGATCATGTGTAAGTTTGAAGTGGTATGAGGACAGAAAGAAGGAGAATATTGAGATTGAGGAAATGCCTGTGAAATCCACATATATCGTCACTGCTGTAGGTAAACGATCCAAGCAAATATGTAAACAAGTTGCCATACCTATTTGTATTAACGGGAAGTCGAAAATTCAGATATTTCTTGTTATTCCGAATCTTATATTTGATGTTATCTTGGGATCTGACTGGCTAAGTTTGTACTCAGCTCGGTTAAATTACAATGAGGCGATAGTATATTTAAGGTGGGATAATGAGGATGTTAAAGTCACGTGGGATGCCGAAGTTCAGACGAAAGTGGAGGTTTGTAACATGTGGTGTGTTAATGAGGTTTCAAAAGATGAAGAAGAGAGAGCGGATTTTAAGTTGTGTGAAGTGTGGTTAGAGGAGAACCACGATGATGCTTTGAGAGAAGCGGTAGATAGTAGCAATTTGGAAGAAGGTCAGAGGGACTGATTGTTGTATGTGTTGAGAGAACACAAGGAAGTATTTTCATCGAAACCTGGCAAAACACATGTGTATGAACACTCATTTTCAGTGCTGGATAAAAGTATATTCGCTGGACCGAGATATCCGATACCACATAAGTATGCTAAAGCAGTAGACAATCAAATTGAAGCTATGTCAGAGGATGGTATTATTGAAGTTTCGAGTAGTCTGTGTGTCAATCTTTTATTTGGTAAAGCGACAGGTCTTAGTTGTAGTAAGATTATTAGTGACAAGTATGTTCAGGAATTACGTACGCCTAGTAGGTTATTATCTGATAGCGGATCTCAATTTACCTCGAAGAAGTGGAAGGCTGTGATGACAGAGTTAGGTATCACACATGTTTATTCCTGAATTAGGAATCCGCAAGTGAATATGTGTGAACGCACGATGAAGGAATTAGGTAGGATGTTTCGATCTTTAGTTCATGACAAGCACACTGCGTGGGTTGGTTCTTTAGCGTTGATTGAGAAATGGATCAACATGGTTCAGCATGATAGTACGAAATTCACCCCATTAGAGGTTCATTTTGGCAGCAATCCAAGGAATGAGCTGACAAAAGTACTAGGTATTACACAGGAACCTCAGCGGGACTCTCAGATATATGTCAGATTAGCGAGAGAGAATTTGATTAAAGCGTCTGAGAAGCGTAGCAGACAGCAGAAACGTCAGGTGTTAGACGAATTTCAGGTAGGAGATTCTGTTCTGTTACGTGTTCCCATGCTCTCGTCCAGTGAAGAGAAAGTGACGAAGAAATTCTTTTTGTTGTATCAGGGTCCATTCCAGATTCATTGTCGGGTTGGTCGTTGTGCATACAGATTGAAAGATGGTAATCGTGTCATGTTGGGCACTTATAATATTCGCTCTCTGAGACGATATATTTCTGCCTCCCCGATGTTGTTTTGACAACATTAAATGTACTTGAGTTGGAAAACGTGAATTCATGTATAGGTTGTGAACCTAGACCTGACACCATTGTAGAAGCCATGAGTAACTGGGGAATTTTTGAAACTGCAGAAGGAAATTAATGCAATAATTTTCTAAGTAGTAATATTTTTTGCAATGAAAACAAGAAATTGCTTGCGGCCATCTAAGAGAGGTAATCCACGTTTGATTACGTGTGTGTGTGGTGTATATATTATGATAACCTGGAACTGCCGAACACTTTGATGGTGAAGTGCAAAGATAGAGTTATTTACCTGTTGTAAATATTATGAGTGTCGCTGACAAACTTTCGCAAGAAAATCGGAAGGAATTATTACTAATGTTATCTGGTATCGTTGAAACAGACACTCTACAGTGAGATACAAGATTTAGTTATGTATGTTTTTATTAAGTGTTTGTCAGATGTAATGATGTATATATCAGCCGTTTTGGTGTAGGGTGTTATTTTCATATATGTTATATCTGTAAATAACAGGAGGGCGTATGTAACCGTCCAAGCTTCTCCAGCCCTACTAATTTAATATAATATCATTTTACGCGATATCATTTGATATCAAGTTTATCCGCCATCGGCAATTATTTGTAATAACATATTGATTCAACGTCAATCATTTGTAATCAAGGCATTTTGGAATAATATTGTATATATTGAACCCATGACCTTTGTGCCCTAAGAACATTATGCATAAATTAACAATTAAACTAAAGGTTGGATTCTTGATAGCATGGATTTGACACGTGACGAGGGGGTGATTACCTTCGGTCCCACGCTCTGGGGTACGTGACGTCAGCCACACGTGTCAACGGCGGAAGAATCTCAAGTCATTTTTGTGAACTATTTCAAAGCGCGTGTACATGGCGTGACCCAAGCCAAGTCAAAAAAATATAGTGCCTATCAAAGGGGGTCAATCATCTCACAAATCGAACCCGTAAAAGTTTTAAATGTCCATGAACACTACCGCCAGAAATGTAGCAAGCATGTAGTCACTTTCAAAACTCTTGAAATTACAGTTTAGGTAAGTCAGAAAATTTATAGAAATTTTCTTGGCGGCAAAGGGAGAGATCCGAAGAGAGGGGGTAACTGCTATAAATATGAAGGGACGCAATGACGAAGTCTCCTTCTCCGGCATTTGTGATACAAAGCGGACGAAAAATTGTTGAGCTGCTCTGCGTAATCAAACCAACGAAAGTAGACTGAGTTCAACTGCAGATTTCAGCCAGTGTGGCTAGGTCGTGACTCCGTGAGGAGATAGTTTTCTTGAGTATAATAATTGTACCAGATAGGACGGTCAAAGTACTGAATAAATTCGAATGTGATTAAGTAATTCGTGTGCCGAAATAATTATAATCCATCGTGTGCACTCAGCAAACAAGTGAAGGGTATTTTCTTTTTTTATGCTTTATTCCAGGAAACCTGAAGAAAATTAATAATCAACTGTGAAGCCATGAATGTAAAAATGGCTAAATAAAATGCCAGGGTCGCAGGTGAGCCCTATGACTACATGAGGTAGGTGACTTTCCATCTTACTACCTCTTATATCTTGTCTCGTGATCTCTAAAAATGTATTTGAATGGGGATATACGACGCAGTGGTCATCCCTACTAAGTTTTGTAAATGTGAGAATACGACTAAAAAAAAGAGTCATTTGTTTTATTTTCCACTTGGATAAATTTTTGAAGTCTTGCGAGTGCCGTATAATGTTGTAAAAATTTATTGAATAGGGTTTCGAAGTGATATCACGTCCAATGTAGATCGTCATCCGTGTGAGTGTACTGCCTATATTTTGTGAGGTCAAATTAAGATGTTCATTCGACGTAAAATTTTTCTGTCTGCAATTTGACGTTAATAATAATAATCCATGGTTACTCATTTTCAATCGAGTGGAAGCGCGCTGTCGGGTGAGAACCTAGGGTGATGAATTTGGTCACGGAGAGAAACGTTTTTCTATGCCCATTTTAAACTGTGTCTGACTGATAATAAAAAGATCTAGTAGAATGTTTCAGTCATTTCTCGTAAAAATTTAGTTATTAAATACGATATCATTTATGCGAAGTTATTCATGATTAATGCATTGTGCGATATTAGACGTCGGGATTTCTAGTGAGGATTTTATTCCAGTTCTTTGTCGATGATAATTGTGGAGCTGGGAAACAGAGGTTAGTTTTGTTGAGATGAGATGTGCGAATCAGGTTAGAGTCCTGTCATTGAAGCCGGGACACGGAAGCCCGAGGAATGTTTTATATGAGTTGAGATGAGATGTGCGAATCAGGTTAGAGTCCTGTCATTGAAGCCGGGACATGATAGCCCGAGGAATATTTTATAATGTTGAGAATGGAAAGAAATTCATAGAAATCCATAGCGATATTAATTGGCGACGCGTATAATTAGAGTGGGCATCTTGAAGCATAATCTGTGCATTTTGTTGGTTAGAATATCGTATTTGTTTAATTATGTCGGCAGAGTTTAAAGGGAGCATTTTGAGAAGTCAGTCAGGTAGAACGAACCGGGTGTTTCATGTAACTGCCAGGCGAACTTGGGGGGTGAGAGGCCTCAACTGTGATAACGGGACAGGCGTGGAATTGAGATTGTATTTCTCCGCCAGGGAAAACGTTAAAATGCTGGATTTAGTTGAAATTCATAGCCGGTAATGATCTGAGTATTGTGAAATACTGTAATTGGGGACGTAATGAACATTTGAAATCACAAACTTTGAGTATAAGGAACAGAATAACCAAATTCAGGGTTGTCCAAAATATAGAGCGATGGTTGTGATGATCGGTTTGTCTGTGAGGGGTGTGCAAAATTCATAAATGGTAATGACGAGATATGACATCGTAATTATATGGCGAGTTGTTTGGTTTGTACGTAGATTATTAGGATATCCAAGTGTTAATAACGGTTAGGACTAGATTAGATTTTAAAGTGTGAAATCGTGAGACAAGATATATAACTGGACATGAATTATGTAACAATTCTTTTCCAGCCAGATAAACATCGCAATATTGAATATACATCACAGCTGCGTAGAAATTTGTGAAGAAACCAGAGTCCGCGGAGATAAAATTTGTTGTTCGTTAACATTTCGTCAAATCATTTACATTTATTTAATTATTAAATTCAGTGAAACCGCATTTTGAAATAACTTTAATCAAGCGAATAACTTGGAGATGCATTCTGGAAATTTTAGTTTGTTTTCTGGGGAATAAAAAAATAAAGTAACGATTAAAGGGACATATCCGAAGGAAATGGATTTTACTGCCACAAAGTTTGTGAGCATTGCTATTGTTGTAATTATTGAACTTTGACTGATTGAGCAGTGAATGTGCTGGGATAGTAAAGTGGAAACTTTGGTCATCAACCGATGTAACTTAATTGTGTTTAGCCTTCAGCCTAGAAACTTGGATGGCCAGGGGGTCATCAACCTCGGTGACTTAGATTAGGGCCATATGCCATTGTAGCATCATTTCCTTGCGGTCATCATCCACAATGACTTTAAAGTAACTTAGAAGATTAGATGTCGGTCCATGACATAGACGCAGGTCACATCGATTCAATTAAGGGTCCATGCCGTAGAACCACTGTGTGGCACACACCGATTGGACGGCCTTAATTATACCCACAGTCCAGAGTTCGTGTTACGAGGGCTGGACCATAACGAATCACTATGATGGTACATGTGGTCTCACATGGAAGCCGAATTTAAGGATTTCCAGACTTTCCTTTCTTAAATGATTAATAATTGAGGCAATGGTTTCTAGTATGAATGCTCGTCAGGCAGTTACGTTAAAGTCTCACACCAGTGTTCTGACGTTTATATAAAATGATTGTGGTGTCCAGTGGACACAATTGACTTCTATGACACCTTTGACATATCTGATTGCTTCAGAATTTCCCTCAATAAATAGGAATCTTTTAAATAGACCTTTCATTCCAGTAGATAGATTAGAATTACTGAACCCTACCTTTACCTCAGCAAGTGACGAAGAACCCGATACGACCCAAGAGACAGATCTCATGAGCTTTGCTGATAGGTAAGAAAGGTAGGTATCCCTCTATATGGACCAAAAGGGTTCAATATGATAACATTGTTTTATTATTTAAATTATTATATTATGTAGGATAAGAATTCATTATGTTGTAAATACGGTCAATATGTTGAGACATAGTTGTTTTCATTTCATCTCATGTTTGTGTATACGGAGGGTTATTCTTGAAACTTGGGATTTTGCGTGAGTCATGGGTTTATTATATGACCAAGGCTAGTAAACAGCGACCCGTGCGCGAGGCTTGCAAGCTGGTCAGCTATATCATCGCCACGCCTTCTGGACTTGTCGAGGAAGAAGAGAAGGGGAGTTTATGCTTCGATCTATCGAATCAGATAATTCGTTGTATATGAGTTTTGAGACTGAACTGTTACCAAGAGTGGGGGTGAGCCCGGATATATACTGATTCTCAACACGAGAACGGGACCTTAAAACCTTACAACCTTACAACCTTACAACCTAACTACGGATACTCCATCACTACTACTTCTACTGTGAACATCTACTGTGTACGACGTGATTTGATTTTTGAAACAGTGTGTGGTCGCTCCGCGACATAGTTATTTTTGTACAATGTGTTGTCGTTTCGATACAGTACTTAGATGCGGTAATGTTATCGGATCTGCGTGAGAAACGAAATAAGCTTACGGCTTGTGTTATATTCAGTAAATATTGTGGACGAAGAACTATGTTTAGTTCAAGTCTACGGAATTTTGGTACAAGTCTGTACCGTATAAATAGTAAATCTCAGTTGGATTGAGATTTCTCCTAATATGGAAAAATTCATATCTCTGAATTTTCTCCTCATACGATCAACGCTGATCAGTTTTTACAAGTATAGGGCCAATGTCTAATTTAAAGACTAGGCAAGTAGGGAGTGTTAGTCCAGATAGCCCGTACCACATCAGAGAAGGAAGGAAGGATGTCCATGGAACAAAGTCTACATCGAGAAGTAGAGAACGAGTAACCACGGAAACCAGATGACTTCAACGGAAGCTGCAATTGGTGAGCTTCAATTAGATAAAGCAAGCAATAGTAAATTCAGTAAACTATAAATTCCTCCACGCTTTAAGGAAACTTTTCCGATTCATCTCATTTTTTTGTATAATAAATTCATTTGTATTTTATATTGCGTTAATTTTCTTTCTTAAGCGATACTTAATGGTTAATTATTTAATATCCTACCCCTGTGATTTCAGTATAAGTCTCTATGCTAGTAAATATAAATTTTGGTTTTAACCATGGCGCCCAAGCATTACATTGAGAAATGGGGAACCATGGAATGTTAATTGTTTCTATTTGCGTGGCAATTTGCGGGCAAGCCACAAATAGTTTATTTAATATTCAGGTATCCCAAGATAATAACTTTCATCTCCCCAAGTGTTTTGCTGAGAGGGAACAGTTACAATGTGTGCCGTATGTATATTTGAATCTGAAAAGAATTTCATTAATTTCACTGCTATGTGTTGGCAATCAAATGATGTATTGTTGTTCATTTTGAAGACTGTCAGTTGGTAACAGCTGTATCTTTGCACTTTATTGCCTATCTGAACCATGTATTCTTTTGTATTGTTTTGGGATAAATAAACCAAAGATTTCCCTCTATGATTTTTTAAATTATTCTTATTATTTGGATTCAGTACTTCTAATCATACGCCGCATTATTTTGGCGTCTGACCCGTTGGCTGAATGGTCAGCGTACTGGCCTTCGGGTCAGAGGGTCGCGGGTTCGATTTCCGGCTGGGTCGGGGATTTTAACTTTAATTGGTTAATTCCAATGGCTCGGGGGCTGGGTGTGTGTGGCGTACTCAACATTAGAAATCATCCTACGTTGTACATGTGATTGATGGTCATTTCTATGGTCGTGTATTCACCTTTGATCCTACACCTTGTTGATGAGTTCCTCATCTCATTATTATTTATCTTACCAACGAAGCAGTACGTTAACATACCGTGAGTATGACATACTCCGCTGAGTTGATTTTATTTGGAGTGTTGTTACACGACCACTCCATTCTCATGATGTACGTACAGATCACCCCCGTACGTTACAATATGCTTTTAGAAATTTTGATTTTTGTTTAGTAATTGCTTTTGCTTAATTAATTTATTTATGCATTTATTAATTTGCATTGTATCACTTGTTTCATTTCAGCACTTACTACCTAAATATGTTGCATGTTTAAATAAGGACTCATTCAATATTTGGGCCCAATGCTTCAGCAGTTCTGTTTATTTTTTATATATTATGTGTTTCTCAAACTGTGGTCCACAAAATATAAGAGTACTTACAACTTTCTATTACGCCCGATATATCATGGCTGTCCGCCTGTGTGGTGTAGTGGTTAGTGTGTTTTGCTACCACCCCCGGGTTCGATTCCCGCCTCTACCAAGAAATTTGAAAAGTGGTTCGAGAATTGGAACGGGGTCCACTTAGACTCAGGAGGTCAACTGAGTAGAGGGGGTTCCATTCCCTCCCTAGCCATCCTCGAAGTGGTTTTCCGTGGTTTCCCACTTCTTCTCTAGGCAAATGCCGGGATGGTACATAACTTAAGGCCACGACCGCTTCCTTCTCTCTTCCTTGCCTATTAGTCCCAGTCTCCCCCATCACACACAAGGTGCCTGTTCAGCATAGCAGGTGTGGCCACTTGGGTAAGGTACTGGTCCTTCTCCACTGTTGTACCCCCGACCAAATGTCTCACGCTGTCCTTGAGGCAGAAGAGGTGTGATTCATTGCTGAGTTCGGGCTAAAAACCAACCCTGGAGGGTAAATGGATTAAATACATAACACTCGTTCATGGTTTGTAAGTGAAATGCAGCTCTCCCTCCCTTTTTGAATTTAAAGTTACATTAAACCATCATACATAGTCAGTTATCATTAATGCCAAAATTTTATATGTCGTTTGCACTTTTTAAGTGCATTTTATGACATACTTCCTCTTATGCAGTAGCTGCCTTGTGACAAAGTTTATGTTTACATTAATTTTTAGAAAAGAAATATATACAGTTGAGCAATTTAGATGGTAACCTAATTGTAGCAATGGTTTATTAGAATTATTAACGAACCCCTTAAGGCAATGATGGCAATTTTCCCAACGTTGACACTCGCAGAGACATCTGTTTCAAAAAGCGGCAAAAACGGGAATTGTTCCCCTCTCTCCAATCATCAGACCCACTTTGTCGATTTCCTCTAGCTTGTATTTATCTCTGTAGTAAGGATTTCTTTGGAAAGTAACTATGCCTTTTATCGAGGTTAATTTCTGGGTGCTTTCAAAGCAGACGGTTGACGATGTAATCACTCTTCATATTTTTGAAGGCAATGAATTATGTCAATCTTTCTGTGGCCTCCATTGTCCAACAAGTCATGAACCTTTTCAAATACCTGGAAACCATATATCATATCTCTTAAGTTCAGCTGGGTTTTCGATTAATTTTCCGCGTTCGATGCAGATTGCCGTATATTCTATTGGGTTAATATAAAGCCACATTTCCTGGAATCTCCTTGGGGCTATTTTCGAGAGCTCAAGTGTTGCTGTTCGACTACGTTTTAAACTTGTTAAATCTTGTGGTTCAGGGACTATGAGAGATCTTTCATGATGTCTATGGTCAAGTAAATTATGAAAACTGCTGTTTCATGTGCTTAAGAGTAAGTATATTCAAACAACCCTGATAGTGTTAATTATTTATCATGAGTATTTGCTTGTAGAATTTGAAGTCGTCTCTCATAAACTCACATTCAAACTTTAGTATTACAGAGTATACGCTTCGTATTTATCTAAGTGGAAAGAGTTCATATTTTCAATATAAGTACCACGTAGTGTAGCGCAGTTGAATGAGGGCTGACATTCTGAGCTCAAAGTCGTGGATTTGATACCGATAAAGGCTGATGGCATTTAAATGTACTTAAACGCGACGGATTTATTTCGACAGACTTAAAGGCGCAATATTCCACCGCATCGATGACGATAATATGACCCTGGTTATTCAAAAACGTAGTTAAATCAATGAACTATGATTTTTACTTATCTAAATATTTTAACAGTACTTAACTGGCAGTGTTACTTTCCGATCATCATTTTGTGGGAGGTAGGCCTACATAACTTGGCTAGAAGCATACAAGAGGGGAAAATAGCCTGACACTGGAGAAGGCAGGGCTGTTAGAGATTTCATTGCTAACCTAAATTGCCATTCCTATATGGCCCACATTTTCTTAATGCACGTTTACGTAGTCATCAATGTCAATGATTACTTACAAATGTCATAAAAAATTTGATTACCTTTTTTATCCCATACCCCGAAGTTATTTATCTACTGTTTTACGTTTTCCAAATTTCTAATACGTACACGTGTACATACATCTTCATTATGCCTTTCAGCGTAAAGTCTGCAAGCTTCTGTGGATTAAGTACACGCCCCCACACTCATCTACTTACAACTAGTTCTGTGGTCTCCACGCCCTCATTTTTTAAAAACCGAGACTAACCATCACCGGCTTGGTTTCTCTGTGGCTCTCTTAAACTCCATGGCCGAATCCATTATTCCACTTTTTAACGTTACCCCACCATCTAACCCTGTTTAAAGGACAACTTCACCCTTCCCAACTTCTTCTTTCGAGTGATGATTCGAAAGTATTTCCTTTTACTCCTCAATGTCCGCATCCGCAGCGTAAAGGTGAATGCTATTAACTGTCGTCCTTTGAGGCCCGGGTTCGATGCCCGGTACTGCAAGGGATTTAAGAATGCCAAGAAGGCTGGCATGTGGTTAACATGATACATGCAGCACGGCTCCGTTAGGGGTGTGCCTGGAAAGAGCTGCACCACGGGTTTACTTTTCTTACTCCTTAGTGTACCGTACCCCATGTGAATGTTTCAAATAGAATATGAGCTTTGAAAGAAGAGAATTATCTGCTTTCATGCACCATGCATTTCTTTGTTAACCTCCTCAGGATACAGCAGAAAACCCTTGGAGCATATCAGTTCAGAAATTATTTTATGCAAGGTTTAAACGAGTAATTTCTCTCTGGTAAGTTATATATTCTTCAGGTACACAGTGGACATCATCATGGACTTGACATCACGTCCCTTTCGAATGGTAAGAATTCATCAGTTCACTATAAAACCATACACTCATTAGTGGATCAATTATAAAGCACGAAGCGCAAATAGATAATTATCGCCCTTACCAAACCAAACCCCATGGTGCAACAGCTCCGAAGGGCCATGGCCTACCAAGCGACCGCTGCTCAGTCCGAAGACCTGCAGATTACGGGGTGTCGAGTGGATTATCGCCCTTCGCATGTCAAAATGATTGCTGAAGAGCTAAATGACCTGCAGATGTTAGAGTTGCACCTGATTAGCGTAACGACAACCTCAACCGTACGTTCTGTCATAACGCTCAGCGAATGCCGTTTAAGCTCTCAGTCAAAGCAAAATTATTTGAACTAGCTGGGATTTAAACCCGAGATCTCCGGGTACGAGGCAGGCACGCTATCCTTAAAGCATGGAATAGCATTGCATGAAGACACTACAGAAAGTAATAAAGAAGGGAATATTTTTGACATAACGTACAATATAACATAGAGGACGATGTTGTTTGAATCATCAAGTCGGACTCCTTGGCTGAATGGTCAGAGCGTTCCGGGTTTGGCCGGCCAGCTTAGCGATTTTAATCGCGGTTCAATTCTTCTGGCTTGACGACTGGGTATTTGTGTTTGTCCCAACACCCTCCTCTTCATATTCAGACAACAACCACTCTTCCAACCAACACAGAAGCACGCAATAGTGATTACGTCCCCCTACGTGCGGTTGGCGTCAGGAAGGGCATCCGGTCGTAAAACAAAACAAAATCTACATGTGAGACGTAGTTTGCACCCGTGACCACACAAGTGGGGGGAAAAGTGGTATTAGTAGAAGTTATTGTTTGTATCATCAGTCGGCAGACTGCTTTGATGCAATCGTTCATGCCACCCTGTCCAGTGCTAACCTTGTCATTTCAACGTTTCTACTGCATGTTACATGCATTCTGATCTTTTTCTCATATTCATGCCCTAGTAACACCCCCGCCCTCACCGATTCTTATCCCCTAAAGTTCCCTCCCCAACCAACTGAACTGGGTGTCTCACGACATGTCGAATTAATGTGTCTCTTCTCCTAGTCAAATTTTGCCAAATCGCCCTCCTCTCACCAGTTTGAATCAGTAACCCTTCATTTGTTATCCGATCTATCTGTTCATCCCACCTTTAATTTTTTTAGAACTTTTCTTTACGTCGCGCTGACACAGGTAGGTCTTATGGCGACGATGGGGTAGGAAAGGACTGGGAGTGAGGAGCAAGCGGCCGTGGCCTTAATTGAGGCACAGCCCCAGCATTTGCCTGGTGTTAAAATGGGAAACTATGGAAAACCATCTTCAGGGCTGCCGAGAGTAGGGTTCGAACCCACTACCTCCCGGATGCAAGCTCACAGCTGCGCGCCCCTAACAGCACGGCCAATTCGCCCGGTCATCTTTAATATGCTTCTGTATAACCACAATTCAAAAGCCTATATTCTCCTTCTGTCTGCACTGGTTGTTGTCCATCTTTCTCCTCCATTATCTACACAAGAGTCTTCTGAATCATTTCCCTTATACGCAGAACTCTATTCGATGTGAGCAAATATCAGATCATTATCAAGATTAATGTAAAAGCAAAAGACAGATAACTACACACATGGAGGCACCTATCTGCCACTGCAATGTCCTACGTAGGAGTCTTGCAGTAGTGTCTCAACGGCGCGCCAGCAGCCATTTTTTTTTCTAGTGGCTTTACATCGCACCGACACAGGTAGGTCTTATTTTGACGATGGAATAGGAAAGGGCTAGGAGTTGGAAGGAAGTGGCCGTGGCCTTAATTAAGGTGCAGCCCCAGCATTTGCCTGGTGTAAAAATAGGAAACCACGGAAAACCATCTCCAGGGCTGCCGACAGTGGGATTCGAACCCCCTATCTCCCAGATGCAAGCTCACAGCTGCGCGCCCCTAACCGCACGGCCAACTCGCCCGGTGCAGCCATCTCTTGGAAGACTGTAGCAATCCAACTGACGAGCCCTTGCCACACATTGTCAAAACCTGGTAATTTCACGACTGGAAAAATCCTAAAGAGCTTGAATACAATACTCCTTAACTGTTTGTAATATTTTTCCACTCTTATATTGTACGCAACAAAAATAGATTTATGTTAGGTTACCTTTATTTTGATTACATTTTTAAAGATTTCCTTGATTTTTTGCTACACAACTTCTGCTAAAGCATTCTTCCCTCAGGAAGTAAATTAACTTATTTCCCATTGCCAACAGCATCGAGCAATGTATATCTGATCCTGAGATGAAATTATGGCATGCTTTTTACGGCCAGATGCCCTTCCTGTCACATATCTCAGTTGAGGAGCTAATGAAGATGAACGAAAGGAGGTGAACGGAATCGCTTGTGGCCTTTGAATGGGAACTGTCTAGGCATATTTTGGAAGTGAAATTGGGAGACCACAGAAAAATATGATCAGGGCACTGACGGTGAGATTCGAATCCATTCGTCTCCCGAACGCAAAGCTTGACTCCATACCTGAAGCGCGTCAACACGCGAGGCAGCTGCGTTCGGTGATGGTAACCAGCAATATTAAGGTAAATATTCCTCATACCTCCCTGAACACAATATACAGTAGCATACTTACTGCAATTGAAGTAGAAATCATCATCCGTTGATATGAAACGTACTATCAATATGGTAGCTGTATTTATTCTAAGAGGAACAGTACTGGGTGGCTTAGATGTAACAGCGCTGTTCTACTGAGCCCAAGTTAGTACGTTCGATACCAGCTCAGTCCAATGGTATTCCGCCACGAAGCAGAACTCCTGTGGGACAAAACTGAGAAACCAGACGAGGGCGACAGGCTTCGGCAGCCGGCACGTTTCTTATTCTCGCCGCTAGATGGTGGCTTCATTCTTTACATTCCTGACCTGGTCGAAAGACTGGAAACAGGCTGTGAATTTTCATTATTATTATTAATATTATTATTATTATTACGGTATTATTATTATTATTATTATTATTATTATTATTATTATTATTATTATTATTATTATTATTATTATTATTATTATTATTATTATTTTAAACATACAAACTGTTTAAAATTACTTCATTCTCATTTTCTTTCCAGCTTTGCAACTGCTCACAGGAATATCTCAAAATCTAAGTGTATATCTAGCCATTTATATTAATGAAAGAAACAGTTTTAATTAAAATATATTTATTTATTTCTCTCTCTCTCTCTCTTTCTTTCTTTCTTTCTTTCTTTCTTAACCCGTTACGCTTCAGGGTTGGATTTTCCCTCAGACTCGCGAGGGATTCCAACTCTATCGCCTCAAGGACAGCGTCCTGGAGCGTGGGACTTTTGGGTGGGGATACAAGTGGGGAGGAGGACCAGTACTTGGTCTTGGGTCTCACCTGTTATGCTGAACAGGGGCCTTGTGGGGGTATGGAAAGATCGGAAGGGATAGACAAGGAAGAGGGAAAGAAGTGGTCGTGGCCTTAAGTTAGGCACAATCCCGACTTTTGACTGTAGATGAAGTGGGGAACCGCAGGAAACCACTTCGAGGATGGCTGAGGTCGGAATAGAAACCCCCTCTACTCAATTGACCATCCGAGACTGAGTGGACCCAGCTCCACTACTCGTCCCACTTTTTAAATTTCGTGGTAGAGCCGGGAAACGAACCCAGGCCTCCGGGGGTTGTAGCTAATCACACAAGCCACTACACCACAGAAATCAGAATGTTCTGGAATAGCGTATCCTATGAACTGGAAACCTGTCGGTCAGATTTTATGTTGTGGTCTCGTAGTCTACATTTAGTGGATGGGTGGTGTTTAGGTCGATGGAGGTTTGAGGTGAGACGGATACATATAATGTCCTTTTTACCACCAGAAAATGTCCAATTTCCAGTACTATTTACGATGTGTTATATAGCTTACGTGATGCAGTACCCAGTTTTTATATGTTGTATGTTCACTTCGATGCAACGTTATATGGACTTAAAACGTCAGAAAGATTGGCTGGTTTAATGCGCTGCGCTGTATACCCCACCACACCTCCACGTCTACACAGAATTGAACGTAATGTTATTGCTAGACAATTTAGACGAGGATATTAAAAATCTCGTTTAACATCATGAACGCTGTAAAAAGGGATACTCTCTTAACTTCGTTTGCTACAAACTGGCTTTTTTAGTAAGCGCTGCTGAAGAGACCATTTTGTGAAATTTCAACCATACTTGATAAATATAAAATCTCCCCCTGCTTTTACGTTAACTATTAATTTACATCATTTTTAAAGACGCAATGAATCCTTTATAAATAGACTTTTTGAAGCTCCGTGGCCTGATATTTGAAAGCTCTTTGCAGTGGCGCTGGCGTCACGAACTAGGGGAGTGGTTACCTAGGCTATGTCCAAAGAGTGTGTATGGTGAGCGGGTGACACCGTGGGAGAGTTGGTGAATACATTATTGATCTTAATAATCTTCTTCAAACCTCATTTCCATATGCTATTGGTTTTAACATCCAGGTAGTCTGTGGCTTTTATTATATCACGTGGACCATTTCAGATGTCATGGTAGCAGGAGAGTTAAGTTCCACATGACTGTGAGATTGTTTTCAATATTCCCTCCCTAACGCCTGTTATAAAGCTCATAATCATAATTCTCATTCTGTTCATCTGTATTAATAATAATAATAATAATAATAATAATAATAATAATAATAATAATAATAATAATAATAATAAGCCTCCGTGGCTCAGACGGCAGCGCGTCGGCCTCTCACCGCTGGATACCGTGGTTCAAATCCCGGTCATTCCATGTGAGATTTGTGCTGGACAAAGCGGAGGCGGGACAGGTTTTTCTCCGGGTACTCCCGTTTTCCCTGTCATCTTTCATTCCAGCAACATTCTCTATTCTCATTTCGTAGCATCTATCATTCATTAATGTATCACTTTGGGAGTGGCGACCCCATCGTAATAACAGCCTATATATGATTCATTCATTACATCCCTGACCCGGTCACTGACTGGAAAACAGGTTGTAGGTTTTCATTTTCAATAATAATAATAATAATAATAATAATAATAATAATAATAATAATAATAATAATAATAGTTCGCCTGTGTGGTGTAGTGGTTAATGTGATTAGCTGCCATCCCAGGAAGCCCGGGTTCGATTCCAGGCTCAGCCACGAAATTTGAAAAGCGGTACGAGGGCTGAAAAGGGGTCCACTCAGTATAGGGAAGTCAACTGAGTAGAGGGGAGTTCGGTTCACACCTCAGCCATCCTCGAAGTGGTTTGCCGTGCTTTCCCACTTCTCCTCAAGGCAAATGCCGGGATGGTACCTAACTTAGGGCCCACGGCCGCTTCCTTCCCTCTTCCTTGTCTATTCCTTCTAATCTTCCCATTTACCCACAAGGCCGCTATTCAGCACAACAGGTGAGGTCTCCTCGGCGAGATACTGGTCATCTCCCCAGTTGTAAACCCCCGACCCAACGTCTCACGCTCCAGGACACTGTTCTTGAGGCGGTAGAGGTGGGATCCTTCTCTTAGTCCGAGGGAAAAACCAACCCTGCAAGGTAAACCGATTAAGAAAGGAATAATAATAATAATAATAATAATAATAATAATAATAATAATAATAATAATAATAATAATAATAATAATAATAATAATCTGACCAGCTCCTTAGCTGAATGATCAGCATAGAGACCTTCGGTTCAGAGGGTGCGAGGTTCGATTCCCAGCCGGATCATGGATTTTAATCTTCTCTGTTTAATTCGTCTGACTCGGGGACTGGGAATCTGCGTTTGTCTCATACACTCCTCTTCATATATGCATAATACACTACATTACCAATCAACATAGAAACAGCTGTAGTGAATACATACTTCCACATAGTGTTGGCGTTAGGATGAGCATCCGGCCGTAAACTAGGGCCAACTCCACACATGCGACATAGTTCGCACCTACGACCTCACTCACAGTACTTACTCTGTACTCCAACACGACGATACTCGGGCAGTTAACTCTGGTTGGGCACTCACAACACAGTCGATGCTCCAACGCAACTACGACAGCCAGCCCCGCTGCTGTCCAACTTCAACTACTGTTGCTATGTTCGCTGTTAACCTCCTTTCATATCGCTGGTGATGGAGTACTAAAATCTTTGAGGCTCGGCTAGAGACGGAACATACTCATTCCGCATTCCAGAAGGTCTGCGGAGAAACCGGACGAAAAGAATACAAGGAGAGGCCGGCCACGTCTTCGAGCCAGCTGAGAGGTTTCAGGCCTGACTTACTCATCCTTTCCAGAGATTCCGAAGGGAGCTATGACAGGGCTGATACGTAACGGTATCTAAGAATAGACAACCACAACTGCACTCACTGTCGCTTTGTACCTGCGTTAACCGGTTCATTCCGAACTAATGTACTTGGTGTTTGCTCGCTTTCCGGGTTGCTTACTCTGGTGTCAATGCTGTTGGAATGTTAAAACTGTGCTGGCGAATTAGTTCACTTCCCAATATGTAAATTAATTCAGTCATATGAAAGATTCACTAGAATTCCGGTAGAGAATAGCATAATCCGAATATTAAAACTGGTAGCCAGGCTACCTATTTGGCATCACGTTAGAAGGTCTGCAACTCGATCTTTGAGACCATGCGATAGTGGTTATCACGCGGATAACAATTAGTGTAGCTCTGGATTCAAACGAGGCAACACGACAGGTGAGCTGTTGTTTAGTGGGTGCTTGTAGTACACGAAGAAAAATCCAATAGTGAAGATTGCGATGCGAAAGAAAGGGAAAAAAATCGCAAAATATAGATCGGCGTGGAGTCAGTGTTAGTGTGCGGAACTGTTAGTGTGAATAGAGTTTGAAGTGTGTTAATTGTTGTTGTTGTGAGGCACTATGCAGTTCTTGTTAGCACTGTTGAGTGTTGCTGGTATGTGACCACTGCTTAGTTGCCAGTGTTAAGTAGTTAATGTGGAGCAATCACATCGACTGCGACGTGTAGATAACCTCCTCGTGGTGTACCCTGGGCAACGGACTGCTTATGCAGGACGGCTGATATTCTACACAAATAGGCGACCGAACTATATTCTGGATCTCTCACGGTCAATCAAAGTTACATCAGAAGATGAAACGAAAGATGAAGCCTACCAAAGGCACTTATCAGAGCCAACTGAGAAGGAAGCTTGGAACCAGCGCTCACATTCTACAGATAAACGCAAAAGGCCTGTCAAAGGGAAAATGTGAATACCTTAGTAAACTATCTGATAACCTGAAAACTGACATCCTAACAATACAAGAAACTCATTTGACAGAGAATGATTTGGAAAGCAGGGGTAAGATTGCAGGATACAAAATTATAGCAAGTCTTTTCTCACCTGTCCATAGATCAATCATGTATGCCAGAAATAATATTTGCAACATTTCAGAAGTGAATTCACAAAGAATGAAAGATATAGAAACAATCACTGCTAAACTAGGTCATTTGACTATCGCATCAGTTTACAAACCACCTCACTCCAACTGGCCAACTCCACCAACGCCTTCACTGCCCACTCCTTGTATACACGTAGGAGACTTCACAACAGCCGTCATACATCCTGGGACTACCCAAACAATGATGAAAATGGAGAAAAACTGGCTATGTGGTGTGATAGCCAAGACCTTCCACTCGGCTAGATGGCAATCTGACACCAACCCTGATCTGGTTATTGTTTCCACAGATGAAAGAAAACTCCCCATAGACCACACAAGAAAAGCCCTTCAACATTTTCCAAGAACCCAACACAGACCCACTCTTATCAATATAGATCTTGAAATACCAGTTGTCAGATCCATACATAAACCAAGATGGAACTTCAATAAGGCAAACTTGGACCAGAACAGATCAGAAGTAGATAGTAATTTGAGATGGATTCCCCCGAAGGTAGAAAATTACAAGAGGTTTCTAGGCGTTGTCATCGGTGCAGCTAAGCTAATCATCCCCCGGGGATTCAGGAAGCAGTATATTCAATGCTGGGATAAAACTACTCAAAAAATGTATGATGGCTATCAGAAAACTGGAGATCCTGAAATGGGAAAAAGGATATTAGAAGATCTGTGTAAAGGAAGAAAAGAGAAATGGAGAAATCTAACTTCTCAGCTGAGCTTTACTCGCTCCAGCAGAAAAGCATGGACCCTCCTTAGGAAACTTGGCGCTACTTCAAACATACGCAAAAAGAGGAGCCAGGAATAACACTAAATGAAATGGCACTACATATCAAAACAAGAGCTGACAAAATTCTAAAAGACCCAACTACAAAGAAACACGATGAGAGAGAGGTGAAGAAATTGGACAACAGCCTCCAAAATGACTCCACTCTTGCTAATTCAGTCAGCCAAGAAGAAATTGAGAAAGCCATCAACATGCTAAAAATGAGGAAGGCCGCAGGTTCAGATGGTGTTTTACCTGAATTCATAAAATATCTTGGGAAGCATGGGAAAATATGGCTCAAGAACTTCTTCAGTAACGTATTAGAGACTGGAATACCCCCGGAGTTCAAGATGGCTCACACCATGGCAAACCGTCCTATTGCACTACTGAGTATCTGCTACAAATTTTTGGAACGCCTCATCCTCAACCGAATCCAGGAAATAATAAATGGCATAACACCAACATACCAGGCGGGTTTCAGAACCAAATAAAGCTGCTTTGAACAAGTATTAGCATTAACATCATATATTGAGGCAGGATTCCAGAAGCTAAAGACATATGTCGCTTTTGTTGATCCGACAGCGGCATATGATACACTATGGCTGGATGGACTACTATTCAAAATTGAAAAGCATACACGCTGCCGAAAACTTACTGCCCTTCTGAAGAACATGATGATAAATCGTTACTTCAAAGTCATCATAGGGCAAAAGACAAGCAAGTCTTTTACAGTAAAAAATGGACTACCCCTTACTTTTCAACTTGTACACCAGTGACATGCCTGACACCATCAGCAAGAAATTCTGCTATGCTGACGACTTAGCCATCGCTGTCCAAATTCTCATATTAGATGAGGGGGAAAACATTCTCTCCAATGATTTGGAAACCTTGAATTCATACTACACGAAGTGAGACTTCGCCCAAGGTAGCGTTGGAAGCACCTGCTGTTACGTCAACTCAAGATTGTAAACAAAATGTTGCTTGCGAGTGTTTCATTTAAATTTTATCTGGATCTCTCGTCTGCGCCAAAAATATCTCAATGTTTTCGGTGCTTCTAACGCAACCTTGAGGTGACGTAACGTCATGTGCTAGCAGCGCGGTTCCGTACTTAAAGCTGAACGTTTGTCAGTACTCGACCAACAGCCTGAGCCCGAGGAAAAGCCAGCCCTTCCTATGGTATGTCCATACCTTTTACAACTACATTGTAAGTTTTTATGTATTATTTTCATACTTTTACACTTGCTTTTTCTTTTTTCATACTTTTACACTTGTTTTTTCCTTTTCTTATTTTACAGTTGATGTCAACAGGGCTATATTTTAAACTCATTTTAACTAATTTTGACGACACACTTATGTGGAATTAAACTGAAATTTAACACGGATGATGGACCTTAGTTTTCGAAAACCGGTTATGTCAAACACATTGCTGACGGGATGCGTGAGCTTGTCACATACCCTGTGGACCGGACATTTTTCTACTAAGCATACTAGGGTGCACTAGATTATAAAAATGTAAATAAATATTCAACCAGTCAATATTTTATCTTTAACCTTTAATATTACTCGCGCGGGGTCTTTGAGGCCCCACTCCCTTTTTAAATTGTTATATTTTCCCGAAATGACTATGTGTGACCTTGACGCATGCAATAGCTTCATGTAGTGGGGAAGGGAGCTCAGTTCAGTAGTTGGCTCACTGTTGCCAAGTAAGGTACTTAGTGGAGAGAAGTGACCAGGCCTGGAAGACCCCATGCGAGTAATTACGTATGAAAATAAAATAAGGAAACTCTTTTCATATTCTTGCGCATATTGCTTATAACTAACTATTTATTTAGTTTTATGATGTGAACGTGTAATACACATATTTTGGCCAGCATCTGAACCTCTTGTGATGTCTGGGAATTGTTACTATAGAAATGTAAGCCTATAACCTACAGTATAGGGCTTCTACTTTGACATGAGACGCAGTGCAGCAATTAGAGCGATGTGTTATTCATTTTCTCTCATATTTCCTGGTTACTTCTATTTGTATTTCGCTTTCAGATGAATATGACTGGAAGGCACAGTCGTCGAGTACAGGTTATTGAACAGTGGATTTTAGAAGGAGAAGAAGAAGACGACGACGACGACAATGATGTCCCAGTTGCTTCTGATTCTGATCTAGACTGTGAAATATTCAGCAATCATAAAGGGGTAATACTGATCTCCAGCATGCATCATGATAGCTATTGAAGAGGCTGAGAAGAAGAAATCGGAAATAGTTCTGTTTTATAACAGCACGAAAGGTGGTGTAGACACAAATGACAAGTTATGCCAAACTTACAACGTAGCACGACGAACCAACAGATGGACACTCGTTTTCTATCATCTCTTCAATGTGGTTGGTATCAACGCTTTCGTTGTATGGAAATTCAATTCCAGCCACGAGAAAAACATGCCAAGGAGAGTATTTTTGAAACAGCTGGCGAAATAACTCATGAAACCATGGCTGGTGGCGAGTGCTGCTATACCTAGCCTGCCTAGAAATCTCAAGAAAAGACTACGTACAGGAAATATGTATAGGAGCCAGACAATTCAAGAAAGAGATGCGCGATTTTCCCTAGGTCAAAGGACACGAAAATAAAAACTAGATGTGAAAAATGCAAGGAACCTGTCTGTGGAGAGCACATGAAGAAAATATGTGGGAATTGTGTGTAATGTGAGAAAAAGAACACTGTCATAAACTTAATGTTACTTAATGGGTATTGATTTCTTGTAAACATGCTTTTTAAAGTGGTGCAGTGTTTGCAGTAAAATAAGATGCAATTGTATTGTAATTAGAGTATTTTTTCAATGCATACTGCCCGGAGGTCTTGAAGACCCCACGCGAGTAATAAAGGGGGAAAACTGAGCGCGAGTATCTAAAGGTTAAAGTTGGTATGGGTACTCTCCAATGCCCCTAGTAGTAGTGGATCTGCCTTTACAAAACCATCTTCAGCGTCAATTCATAACACATCATTAATGTTTACATCGTTGTCGTCGTCAGAATCACTTGAATAAATAAGTACACTAGGTAAATTACGGACTATAGAGGCTTGAATATCATTTCCAATATCACTCTCACATTCAGTTTCCACTAATTCATTACACTATTTCCATTTGAACGATCATCGGCATATAATTCTTCTAAAATATCGTCGTCAGCTAACACCGTATTCCGCGGGCGCTCCATCTTATCAATGACTGAACCGGCAGAAAGAAAGTCGACATTTCGAAACTAAATCAAAGAATAAAAGAGGCTGTGAATAAAGGAAAAGTGGCAGATATACATCTACGATTTATTCTACTCAATGTGCACCTTCGAAATAGTTCAAGATATGCTCAAGAGATGTCACAGGAAGACCGAAAACAATGTCGTGAATAAAACCGAGATTTCTCGGGGCCCGTCACCTACCGCTGGCGAGCGTACTACGAGATTTCTCGCGGCCCGTCACCCATGTGTTAAAACATGGGTGTGCTGACACGACTGTATACAATTAATAACAACAACAACAATAATAATAATAATAATAATAATAATAATAATAATAATAATAATAATAATAATAATAATAATAATAATAATAATAATAATAATGGTTCATGTTTGTGAGTTACTTTAGTCACGTCCTAGTTCGTGAACCATGGGCAACGGCTGAGTGGCCTAGTAAGTGATCCTGAGAGTCGGGATACCAGTTGCTATGGAATGGGAATGGGCATCTCGGACATATTCTGAGTCGTGGCCCTCCTTGTGCTCAGGCGGCTAGGACTATACAATTCACCGGTGGTCCATAACCCGTTAGAGGAGAGATCCTCACTTGGACTATGTGCAAGTAGGGCAGCATCCTGCTTCATGAATTTACCGAGCTCAGAACACTTTAAGCAAGCCTCGGACCTATGGGAGTAATGGAGTCCCACTCCCATTTGACAGGCGAGGGACTCCTTGGAAACAACTTGGCGAACGAAATGGAATTCGATGGGGAGCTATCAATATTAATGGGGCTTGTGGAAGAAAGAAGGTAGAACTGGCTGAGTCAGCAAAGAGGATGCATCTGGATGTGCTAGGAGTAAGTGATATTCGGGTAAGGGGAGATAAGGAGGAAGAGATAGGAGAGTATAAAGTGTACTTGACGGGTGTTAGAAAGGGAAGGGCAGAGTCTGGGGTAGGGCTCTTTATCAGGAATACCATTGCACGCAACATAGTTTCTGTTAGGCACGTAAATGAGCGAATGATGTGGGTAGATTTGTCAGTGGGAGGAATTAGGACAAGAATTGTGTCCGTGTATTCACCATGTGAGGGTGCAGATGAGGATGAAGTTGACAAGTTTTATGAAGCATTGAGTGACATCGTGCTCAGGGTCAATAGCAAGGATAGAATAGTGCTAATGGGAGATTTCAATGCGAGAGTTGGGAATAGAACTGAAGGATACGAAAGGGTGATTGGTAAATGTGGGGAAGATATGGAAGCTAATGGGAATGGGAAGCGTTTGCTGGACTTCTGTGCTAGTATGGGTTTAGCTGTTGCGAATACATTCTTCAAGCATAAGGCTATTCACCGCTACACATGGGAGGCTAGGGGTACCAGATCCATAATAGACTATATCTTAACAGAATTTGAATTCAGGAAATCTGTTAGGAAAGTACGAGTTTTTCGGGGATTTTTCGATGATACAGACCACTATCTGATCTGTAGTGAACTAAGTATCTCTAGGCCTAGGGTAGAGAAAGCGAAATCTGTCTGCAAACGAATAAGTGTAGAAAATCTCCAGGACGAGGAAATTAGACAGAAGTACATGGATATGATTAGTGAGAAGTTTCGAACAGTAGACAGTAAGCAGGTTCAGGATATAGAAAGAGAATGGGTGGCATATACGGATGTAGTAGAAACAGCAAGGGAATGCCTAGGAACAACTGTGTGTAAAGATGGGAAAAGGCGAACATCTTGGTGGAATGATGAAGTGAGAGCAGCCTGTAAACGTAAAAAGAAGGCTTATCAGAAATGGCTCCAGACAAGGGCCGAGGCAGACAGGGATTGGTACGTAGATGAAAGAAACAGAGCGAAACAAATAGTTGTTGAATCCAAAAAGAAGTCATGGGAAGATTTTGGTAATAACCTGGAAAGGCTAGGTCAAGCAGCAGGGAAACCTTTCTGGACAGTAATAAAAAACCTTAGGAAGGGAGGGAAAAAGGAAATGAACAGCATTTTGAGTAATTCAGGTGAACTCATAATAGATCCCAGGGAATCACTGGAGAGGTGGAGGGAATATTTTGAACATCTTCTCAATGTAAAAGGAAATCATCATGGTGGTGTTGCAAACAGCCAAGCTCATGGGGAGGAGGAAAATGATGTTGGTGAAATTATGCTTGAGGAAGTGGAAAGGATAGTAAATAAACTCCATTGTCATAAGGCAGCAGGAATAGATGAAATTAGACCTGAAATGGTGAAGTATAGTGGGAAGGCAGGGATGAAATGGCTTCATAGAGTAAGTGAAATTAGCGTGGAGTGTTGGTAAGGTACCTTCAGATTGGACAAAAGCAGTAATTGCACCTATCCATAAGCAAGGGAACAGGAAGTTTTGCATTAACTACCGAGGTATCTCATTGATTAGTATACCAGGAAAAGTATTCACTGGCATCTTGGAAGGGAGGGTGCGATCAGTCGTTGAGAGGAAGTTGGATGAAAACCAGTGTGGTTTCAGACCACAGAGAGGCTGTCAGGATCAGATTTTCAGTATGCGCCAGGTAACTGAAAAATGCTACGAGAGGAATAAGCAGTTGTGTTTATGTTTCGTAGATCTAGAGAAAGCATATGACAGGGTACCGAGGGAATAGATGTTCGCTATACTGGGGGACTATGGATTTAAAGGTAGATTATTAAAACCAATCAAAGGCATCTATGTTGACAATTGGGCTTCAGTGAGAATTGATGGTAGAATGAGTTCTTGGTTCAGGGTACTTACAGGAGTTAGACAAGGCTGTAATCTTTCACCTTTGCTGTTTGTAGTTTACATGGATCATATGCTGAAAGGTATAAAATGGCAGGGAGGGATTCAGTTAGGTGGAAATGTAGTAAGCAGTTTGGCCTATGCTGACGACTTGGTCTTAATGGCAGACTGTGCCGAAAGCCTGCAGTCTAACATCTTGGAACTTGAAAATAGGTGCAATGAGTATGGTATGAAAATTAGCCTCTCGAAGACTAAATTGATGTCAGTAGGTAAGAAATTCAACAGAATTGAATGTCAGATTGGTGATACAAAGCTAGAACAGGTTGATAATTTCAAGTATTTAGGTTGTGTGTTTTCCCAGGATGGTAATATAGTAAGTGAGATTGAATCAAGGTGTAGTAAAGCTAATGCAGTGAGCTCGCAGTTGTGATCAGCAGTATTCTGTAAGAAGGAAGTCAGCTCCCAGACGAAACTATCTTTACATCGGTCTGTTTTCAGACCAACTTTGCTTTACGGGAGCGAAAGCTGGGTGGACTCAGGATATGTTATTCATAAGTTAGAAGTAACAGACATGAAAGTAGCAAGAATGATTGCTGGTACAAACAGGTGGGAACAATGGCAGGAGGGAATTCGGAATGAGGAGATAAAGGCTAATTTAGGAATGAACTCGATGGATGAAGCTGTACGCATAAACCGGCTTCGGTGGTGGGGTCATGTGAGGCGAATGGAGGAGGATAGGTTACCTAGGAGAATAATGGACTCTGTTATGGAGGGTAAGAGAAGTAGAGGGAGACCAAGACGACGATGGTTAGACTCGGTTTCTAACGATTTACAGATAAGAGGTATAGAACTAAATGAGGCCACAACACTAGTTGCAAATCGAGGAGTGTGGCGACGTTTAGTAAATTCTCAGAGGCTTGCAGACTGAACGCTGAAAGGCATAACAGTCTATAATGATAATGTATGTATGTATGTATGTATGTATGTATGTATGTATGTATGTATGTATGTATGTATAATAATAGCCGGGCTGAGTGGCTCAGACGGTTAAGGCGCTGGCCTTCTAACCCCAACTTGGCAGGTTCGATCCTGGCTCAGTCCGGTGGTATTTGAAGGTGCTCAAATACGACAGCCCCGTGTCGGTAGATTTACTGGCACGTAAAAGAACTCCTGCGGGACTAAATTCCGGCACCTCGGCGTCTCCGAAGACCTTAAAAAGTAGTTAGTGGGACGTAAAACAAATAACATTATTATTATTATTATGTATAATAATAATAATAATAATAATAATAATAATAATAATAATAATAATAATAATAAATAACTACATCAGCACTGTTAATAAGAAATGTTTTTGATATTTTAGAATGATTATAAAGTGAATGTGAGGGTGAAAGGGGCCATGTAGAAAACAGTGATCATAATACTGATTCAGAGGTATCGGAAGAAGAGCTGGAAGAGGAACAACATGCACCAATGCCACGTTATACGAGAAAGGACAACTGCACGATAAATAAATAATGACGTATGGCCTCCGGAGAGGCCTGGTGCGTGTCTTTTATCTCGTAGACGGCCTATTAAGCGACCTGCATTTCGGTGAAGATGAGGGCCCTACCTACGGTAATTTCTAATGCTAAATACGCCACACACACCCAGCCCCCGAGGCATTGGAGCTAACCAATTAAGGTTAAAATCCCCGACCCGGACGTGAATCGAACCCGGGACCCTCTAAACCGAAGGTCAGTACGAGTCGGACAACTGCACGATGTGGGACATCCATCGTGCACCGAGCACATCGGAAACAAGACACATCAATCTCAGACAAACATTAAAAAATGGCACAGATAAGTGGTGAATGCGAACGAGAAAGTGATGCCAAGGACACCCAAGAAAGAATAATTCTTCGCTCTTTTCGTTTTTCTTTACAGGACTGCAATTTTGAAAGACTCGTATACAAATGCAGAAGATTTTTGTGTGACAGACGGTGCTGAACATGAACTTTTCCGTGAAACTATGCCACTGAGGCGTTTTCGTCTTCTACGAGTATTCGTGCCAATTTGTAAGGAGCACACCCTACAAGTTTGTCACAGTTGCGGTGTTTAGCAGGCCGGAGACGACTATGATGAACGAACTATTGCGGTCGAAAAGAGGACGATTTTATGAATGAAACGGTAACTAAAATCTGCAATATGTTTGTTGTAAGTTACAGTATGTCTAATTTTCATTTGGTATTTATATTTATCACTTGTACAGTGCAGAACATTATAAACAAATCCTTACATTGTAATGCTTTATATTCTATTTCTGCGTTACAAATTTGTGAAATAAATATATTATAAGTACACTTCAAGGCAAATATAAAACAAAAGAAACGAACAAGTCCGCCTCCGTGGTGTAGTGGTTGGTGTGATCAGCTGCCAACTCCGGAGGCCCGGGTTCGATTCCCGGCTCTGCCACGAAATTTAAAGAAGTGGTACGAGGGCTGGAACAGGGTCCACTCAGCCTCGGGAGGTCAACTGAGTTGAGGTGGGTTCGATTCCCACCTCAGCCATCCTGGAAGTGGATTTCCGTGGTTTCCCCCGTCTCCTCCACGCAAATGCCGGGATGGTACCTAACTTAAGTCCACGGCCGCTTCCTTCCCTCTTCCTTGTCTATCCTTTCCGATCTTCCCCTTCCCCCGCAAGGCCTCTGTTCGCATAGCAGGTGAGGCCGCCTGGGCGAGGTACTGGTCATCCTCCCCAGTTGTATCCCCGACCTACAGTCTGAAGCTCCAGGACACTGCCCTTGAGGCGGTAGAGGTGGGATCTCTCGCTGAGTCCGAGGGAAAAACCGACCCTGGAGGGCAAGCAGATTAAGAAAGAAAGAAAGAAGGAAAGAAAGAAACGGACAAAATAACAAAACAAACAACAAACTGAACCGACTTTAGCATTGGTTGTGAAGAGAGAGAAAAGCTCGGCACGTGATCACTAACGTAATTGAACAAGTGAGCGAAACGCTCATGACGCGACAATTTTGTACCAGAACGACACATCATAATTCTCAGACTTGAATACTATGCATCCGCCTCTGTGGTGTAGTGGTTAGTGTGATTAGCTGCCACCCCCGGAGGCCCGGGTTCGATTCTAGGCTCAGCCACGAAATTTGAAAAGTGGTACGAGGACTGGAACGGGGTCCACTCAGCCTTGGGAGGTCAACTGAGTACAGGTGGGTTCGATTCCTACCTCAGCCATCCTGGAACTGGTTTTCCGTGGTTTCCCACTTCTCCTCCAGGCAAATGCCGGGATGGTACCTAACTTAAGGCCACGGCCGCTTCCTTCCGTCTTCCTTGTCTATCCCTTCCAATCCTCCCGTCCCCCACCAAGTCCCCTGTTCAGCATAGCAGCTAAGGCCACCTGGACGAGATACTGGTCATCTCCCCAGTTGTATCCCCCGACCCAGAGTCTGTAGGTCCAGGGCACTGCCCTTGAGGCGTTAGAGGTGGGATCCCTCGCTGAGTCCGAGGAAAAAGCCAAACATGGAGGGTAAGCAGATTAAGACGAAGAAGAATAAGAAGAAGAAAAATGCTGTAAAATAACTCTGTAATAATTGGTGAACTATTCGTGTTCATATTATGCGATAAGGAACATGTCCATGAACACTTCCATATCAATGAAAGGTGCATTTAAGTTAACTACTTATTAGAAAAATATAAAATTTGCCGGATAGGGGAATCCCTCAGACGTGATCATTTATATGCCAAGAACTACGCGACTATCCTGAATTAAATTAGATCGCTAAAACGGACAGCACCAATATTTTCGTTTGCTATTGGTTTTCTATCGCTCCGTCAGGTCTTGTGACGGCGAAGGGGTAGGAGAGCGCTAGGACTGGGAAGGAAGTGACTGTGGACTTAAAGGTACATTTGGCAGATGCAAAATGTGAAAATATGGAAAACCATATTCAGGGCTGCCGACAATGGTGTTCAAATCTACCATGTCCCGGACGGGAGCCAACAGTCACGCAGCCCGGATAGCTCAGTCAACTCGCTTTGTCTGGTTCTTAGCCAAATACGAATTAAGGTTTAGACTTTGGGCTACAGTAACCAAATAAAAACTGCAAACATTTACTTGAAATCGCATTCATTTCATATTTATTCTTTCTTAATCTGATTACCCTCCAGGGTTGGTTTCTTCCTTGGACTCGGCGAGGGATCCCACCTCTACCGCCTCAAGGGCAGTATCCTGGAGCGTGAAACAATGGGTCGGGGAATACAACTGGGGAAAATGAACAGTACCTTGCCCATTTGGCCTCACCTGCTATGCTGAACGGTGGCCTTGGTGGGGGGTGGGAAGATTGGAAGGGGTAGACAAGGAATAGGGAAGGAAGCGATCGTGGCTTTAAGTTAGGTACCATCCCGGCACATGCCTGGAGGAGAAGAGGGAAACCACGGAAATCCACTTCGAGGATGGCTGAGGTGGGAATCGAACCCATCCCCACCGTTGACCTTTCGAGGCTGAGTGGACCCCCTTCCAGCCCTCGTACTACTTTTCAAATTTCGTGGCATAGCCGGGAATCGAACCCGGGCCTCCTGGGGTGGCAGCTAATCACACTAACCACTAGGCCTACACCACAGCGGCGGACTCCTTTCACATTTACAATTAGAAAGAGTGACGGACGATTGAACATCTGTTGTAGTAAGTCTAGAGGTTAAGGATCACTTGCGAATCAGTAAATGTGCATACATGTGACAGAGGGTGAAGATTATTGAATGGTCTTCAAGGAAACTCTTTCAACCCACGATCCATTAGTCGGACACCCTACTACACAACCACTGCGGTAGCAGTTCTGATATGTGTGCAGCAGCCGGAGTTTTGAATGCGGTCAGTGCCTAACGCGGTAACGTATTTCTTCTTGCAGAAGACACACGAGTTCCTTAGCATTTAGCATTTCAGGAGCTTTAATTATTCTGCTCTCATCCTCGACGATTTAGAGTACTGTAACCTCTTTCCTCCCGAGGGATGATTCTAAATAATGAATTAGCTCGGCACTTTAACACGAACAAACGAACTCTCTTTGTGACATGATAAATACCTGCGTGCGTGTTAGCCGATTTAAAATCTCAACCGACTGAGAGACGGAACATAGCTTGCGAAATACTTTCACTTTCTCTAAGCAATTTCGGTATGAGGAAACATAATCAGACAGTATCGTAATCAAACCTTAGAAGCAAGCGGTTAATGAAATTGCTTTTCTGTTTCCTCCTCTCATTTTCACACTTAACCCCATCAAACTGACATTACCAGAGTTAACCGTCGTCCTTATTCCTTTAACCCCTTGAGGTACAAAAAACGTATGCGTTCTATTTTTTCTTCTTTAACAGGTCACGTATTAGTTTCATTTAAACAAAATACCGCATATATTATAATGGTGGCGTATTTGTTTCACGTAATACAAGATGCAGTGCTTTTTTATAGTTCCCTTTATTTGTTTACTGCGTATCTAAATGGTTAGTGATTTTGTAGTAACGATTTTGGTTGTCTTTTATACTGTATAATTATTGTGAAGATTTTTGAGTGATAGTGTGTGCTATTTACCAGGTGTTTGTACAAGTCTCTTCCGGTTTCACTAAGAGATGGCGCCAGCGAACAGTACGCAGCGTATGAATTTGACACATACGTCAGTTTGTTCGTCTGACATTAAGTTGAGTCCGCCAAACACTAGCGACTGTATTGTATCGTTCAGTGATCATGTCGACGTCTTTGCCTGAAAATGAACATTTGCGGCACGCATTGCTTTTCTTATTTAATCAAGAGGAAAAGGCTGTGGAAAGTCATCGTTTGCTGGTAGAAACAAATGTGAAAACACTCCATCGATTAGAACATGTGAGACATGGTTTGGACGATTTAAACGTGGCGATTTTAATGTGAAAGTCATTGGTGTGACCAGAGCGGTATTGTGTATAATGAACTCTTGAAGCCCGGCGAAACCCTTAATGCACAACGCTATCGCCAACAAATTATTAATTTAAATCACGCATTGATCGAAAGACAACTGGAATGGGCTAGAGGAAATGGCAAAGTGATTTTGTTACACGACAATGTGCCGTCTCGCACAGCAAAACTAGTGAAAGACACCTTGAAATCGCTTGGATGGGACATCATTCCGCACCCGCCGTACTGCCCCGACCTGGCGCCATCTGACTATCACCTCTTCACATCGATGGTGCACACGCTCGCAGAGCAGCACTTCATCAATTTCGAGGAAGTTGGAAATTGGCTCGACAAATGGTTTGCCGCAAAAGACAAGCAGTTTTTCTGGCATGGTATTCATAACTTACCTGAAAGATGGGCAAAATGTGTAGAAGCCGATGGCTAATATTTTGAATGAACAAAAAGTAAATTTCCCTTGTCAATTACGTGTTTCCTTTACCACAAAACCGAAAAAAAAACTTATGCATACACCTGGTATATGCTATGTGAACCAAAGATGTTTGTTTATACTTGCATGGGAAACGTAGGTTTTATCACAACAGCTAGATACTTTCTCCTTTTCCACGATTGAGGAGTGTGTATATGTAAAGATACTGTTATGCCTTTCAGCGTTCAGTCTGCAAGCCTCTGAGAATTTACTAAACGTCGCCACAATCCTCGATTTGCAACTAGTGTTGTGGCCTCATTTAGTTCTATACCTCTTATCTTTAAATCGTTAGAAACCGAGTCTAACCATCGTCGTCTTGGTCTCCCTCTACTTTTCTTACCCTCCATAACAGAGTCCATTATTCTCTTAGGTAACCTATCCTCCTCCATTCGCCTCACATGATCCCACCACCGAAGCCGGTTTATGCGTACAGCATCAGCCATCGAGTTCATTCCTAAATTAGCCTTTATCTCCTCATTCGGAGTACCCTCCTGCCATTGTTCCCACCTGTTTGTACCAACAATCATTCTTGCTACTTTCATGTCTGTTATGTTACTTTTTTCTTTGCTAGTTGCTTTACGTCGCACCGACACAGATAGGTCTTACGGCGACGACGGGATAGGAAAGGGCTAGGAGTGGGAAGGAAGCGGCCCTGGCCGTAATTAAGGTACAGCCCCAGCATTTTCCTGGTGTGAAAATGGGAAACCACGGAAAACCCTTTTCAGGGCTGCCGACAGTGGGGTTCGAACCTACTATCTCCCGAATACTGGATACTGGCCGCACTTAAGCGACTGCAGCTATCGAGCTCGGTATTTATGTTACAGAAGTAGGATGTGGTGTATAAAGGATGTCTGAAAAATAGTTATGGAAAACTTATGTGCATAATAAACCCAATAATATAAGACGGGACCTGTTATCCTTTTTTTCCTAAATTGTTTCATTAATCGCCAGGGGCAACTCGTTCATATCTCTTATGTTCTGCTACGTAGCGAATCGCAACATAACGTTGACGGTAAAGAGTATTAATGTTAGCTTTCGAAATTCCCAAGGAAAAAGCATGGAATACGCAGAAATGTTCAGAATCTCTACTAGCGAACGGAGTACAGACATGAGTGCGTGACTAAGGATCCCACGGTAACAACTGTTTACATGTGCTGTGCACTTGACAAGCAATACAATAGTACAACGTGCGTTCCATAAGTAATGCGACCATTGTTTTCTGACGCAACTGTACACCGCAGCGCGTTCTAACCTGCTGGGCTAGGTGGAAAGGGGTGTTATCTTCAAACGCTCTTTGTCTCATTCGGCAGCGAGAGTCAGGACGTGCGTTTCCGTCAAGCCCGTTTTGAGTTCATATAATGCAGCACTTCTGTAGAGCAATGGTACGCTATCAAATTTTGCGTTAAACTTGGGAAGTCCGTCACCGAAACGTTTCCATTACTTCAGCAGGCCTTTGGGACTGATTGCTTGTCCAAATCACAAGTTTTCCGATGGCACAAGTCGTTAATGGAGGGCTGAGAGGAGATCACCGACGAACCTCGCAGTGGACGGCCATCAACCTCATGAGTCGACGAAAATGTGACGCGTGTGCGCGATTGTTTGAACTCTGACAGACGGCTGAGCCTTCAATTGGTAGCACAAACTCTAAACATGGCAAAAAGAACCGTTTTCCGCATTGTGACTGAAAAGGAGGGTCTCGCGCTGCCGAAGTGACATCAAGGACACGTGGAAAGTTCATCACGACAACGCGCCGAGTCACAGCGCATTCATTGTCAACGACTTCCTGGCCAGGACCAACACCCCAATTGATTCCCCAGCCTCCCTACAGTCCTGACCTGGCTCCCGCTGACTTTTCTTGTTTCCTCGGTTAAAAGGAGTCATGAAAGGAAAACATTGGGACACGATTGAAAGAATCCAGGCGCATGTTACATTGGCTCTAAAGGACATTCCGGAAAAGGCCTTCCAGGATACCTTCCAGGCATGGAAACACCGCCTCCAGAAGTGTCTCGACGCAAGAGGGTGCTATTTTGAAGATGTTTGATTATTTGTACGAATATATTCAATAAATGATTTTTTATGAATTTGGTCGCGTGGCTCAACACATATAGGGGAGGGGAGCGGACAAGCGAGGCATCGGGAAAGAGAAATTTAAAGCATCAATTCTTGTAAGTTTTCGCGTTTGTATCGTGTGCTGCGTGAAACACACTGCAAAAATGAAATTAAAAATATTAAGTTAATGTTCGCGGTATATACGATACAAAAACAATTAACACAAATCAATTACCACTAGCCTAAGGACTATTGCTGTTACGTCAGGAAACCTAAATAACGTAAAGAAGATGTTTGGCATTAATAGTGGTGTACATTTCAGATTAACTCCTATCAAAAGACAATAATTACGCACGGATCTATTTTGGACCTAATTTATTAGCCTTTATGCTAGGATACTCAGTTCAAAACTTAGCCTTTAATACCTGCCAATACCATAGGACCTGCTTGCAAAGTTTACTGTTATTACATAAGTTATGTTACGTGGATATGTCATTTCAGTAATTATTTTGTAGTGTGGTGCGCTTTGACATGCATATATGCTCCATGGAGCAAATGCACTGTGCTCACCCGAAACCAGGAGGAATTTTACTGCTAGTTTTGTGTACCGGTACCCCACAGGGGTGGGACAAGCGGTAGAAGGAGAGGAAGAAGAAGAAAGATTTCAGTTTTGTACGCCAGTCGGTTCAGAATATCATAGTTCACGATAATCAGAATAAATACGCTACGTTATCTGGGCATGATGATCAGATGCTGCTCTATGATACGCCGCTATTACTAGCCAAGTTTGCATGTGAGCGAGTGACACGTCAGTGTAGCGCACCGCCCAAGGTTAACAAACAAGACAGCTTGGCTGGGTACACGCTGCATAGGCTGACACAGAAGTTGCTCACGACTTTACTTACAGGTGTTTGTCGATTTTCCAGTGAGCTTTCACTAGGAGGGAAACAACTCGCTGGAAATCAATTTTTGTTTCAGAACACTATGTCCTCTTCCAATTTCCGTAACTTATTTCCAGACACCCTCTACAAAGGTCTTTACAATCTTTTGAAAGCGTGACAAATGTGTTATTGCTTAATAGTAATTTATTGCAAACTAAAACATGGCCGCTGATTCATCATAGAGATAATGTTCTGCTTAAGAAATGCATACAAGATACGTATAGTGCTTTACCTCCAATAACATGGCTGATGATTCAGCCAGGTATAAACTGTTATCTGTTTAATGCTCGCCACTTACATAATTGTAATGCTTAACGTTCGACAACTCGTCTGCTAATTTTGCATAGGAATAATTAGTTAGTGATTTTGAAATAATATATTTTGGTGGTATTCGACTGAGGTCGCAGACCGAGCGACCACCGGTGAATTGCCCCCTTCTTCAAGGGTCAACATCGTTTCGGAAGGAGAATGCATGGGTAGAGGTTTATGGTAGTGTATTGCCCCTAAAGGCGTGAGAACCACTTCATGCTGTCAATGGCATAGGACACAGAAAGCGAGGGGAAACCAACGCATTCATGTTCCTAAGGTATCCCAAGAATCAGTGGCTTGCTCTGATTAATTACAACATGAAGTGTGCTTTTCTAAGAAAATTCTGGAGGTAAACAATTCCCCAATCGGATTTCTGGGTGGGGACTGACTGCGCTTCAAATACACAGAATAGCGTGAGAAACAGCACAAAAATAATATCAACTTGGAACTTTCGAACACTCCTCCGAGAAACTCATGATAGAAATATCCAAAATGACTATTGGTGTGAGCCAGATGAGTTGGCCCGATGGAGAAGGCTATCGGGTGATACACACCAGATGCATGAAATGAAGACCAGGCGAGGGAAGAGGAGGAGTGATAATTAACAAATAACCTGGACACAGGGTAGATAGTTATCTGCAAATAAGTGGAAGGATCATGCTTGTCAAGTTGGACACTAGACCTAACAAGACTGTGATCGTGCAGTGTAAATGCCAACATCTGCTCACGAGAATGAAAAGGTTGAAGAAGTATAATTCTACCATAAGTAGGGTTAAATGAGAAGAGAATTTAATTATTTTGGGACATTGGAATGCTTCACTGGGAGAGGGTAGTAGGATTGTGATCCCTTACAGCCTTGGAGAGAGAAACGAAAGAGGTGACCGGCTAGTAAAATTATGCACTCAACACGTGATTGTAGTGTGCAGTTCATGGTTCTGTCGACTTCCTCGCTGAAGGTACACCTGGTCATCGAGTGAAGACAAAAGGAGATACCAAATCGACTTCATTATAGTCAGGCAAAACTTCTGGAACCAGGTAAAGAACCGTAGAAGCTACCCAGGACCTGACGTAGGCAGTGATCATTTTTTTGTATTTGTTTTACGTCGCACCGACACAGATAGGTCTTATGGCGACGATGGGATAGGAAAGGCCTAGGAAGTGGAAAAAAGCGGCCGTGGCCTTAATTAAGGTACAGCCCCGGCATTTGCCACTATCTCCCGATTACTGGATACTGGCCACATAGCTATAGGTGAATGTGACCTCAGACATACAAACAAGGCTGCGACTTTTATTTCTTTTATGTAAAATTTGCTTTACTTCACACCGACACAGACAGGTCTTGTAGCGACGATCGGATACGAAAGGGCTAGGAGTGGGAAGCGACCGTGGCCTTAACTATTGCACAGCGTGGTATAAAAGGCTGCCGACAATGGGGGTTCGAACTCACTATCTCCCAAATGCAAGCTGATAGCTACGTGACTCAGTGTAGCCACTTGTTCGGTACAAATAGTAGTAATTTGAATGTGAAAGAAATGTGGAATTTGGGGAAACTTAAGTATTATTGGTGTAGTCGGAAGAAAGAGAGCACGAAGTAAGAAAGTGAATCATAGAAAACATACGGGAGAAAACAGAAAGACAAGCTTAAATCACATAACACCGAAGAACGACGAGGACGGTACAGGAGGTAAGTAGAAAAGTTAGAGAAATTAAATAACAATATGTAGTAGACCAGTGTAAAGAAGTGGATAGGGTCGTTAAGGCTCGGAAACTGGAATGTGCCTACAAATCAATAAAATGTTTCTTTGGGAACCGTCGAATAAAAGGCAACGGAGTTGAGTGTGAAGATGGAGCGTTATTGCATAACCAGAAATATATAAGGAGAGGTGGAAACGATATCCTTAAAAGCTGTATGATGGGAAGACTGAAGATTTGGACTTGGAAAACATAGATTTGTTTTTGCTAGTTGTTTTACGTCGCACCGACACAGATAGGTCTTACGGCGACGATGGGACAGGAAAGGGCTAGGAGTGGGAAGGAAGCAGCCGTGGCCTTAATTAAGGTACAGCCCCAGCATTTGCCTGGTGTGAAAATGGGAAACCACGGAAAACCATTTTCAGGGCTGCCGACAGTGGGGTTCGAACCTACTATCTCCCCAATACTGGATACTGGCCGCACTTAAACGACTGCAGCTATCGAGCTCGGTGGAAAACATAGATGAAGTTGATTCGGATGACATGGGGGGCTTTACCCTGAATGATGAATTCAAAGTAGCAGTCAACCAGCTCAAATACGGGAAAACTGTTGAAGTCAATGCTATCTCATCTGAACTAATTAAGGCTGCAGGACAACAGATGCTCGATAAGCTTTTACTTCTGGTCCAGGATTTTTATAAAATTGGGGAACTTCCCACTGCTTTCAAAAAGCGCTCCATAGTGACGTTTCTGAAGAAAACATCCGCTAAACATTGTGAGCACCACAGGAACATCAGCATGGTAATGCATAGCTCCAAGATCCTAACCTCTATCATTCTAAGTAGGATTTCGGGAAGGATAGAGGCAGTTTTCACCAACGACCAATTTGAATTCAGATAAGGTATGCTCACCCGGGGAGCGATCCTCGGAATACGACTGATTTTTAGAAAATATAGCTAAGGAAAGGATACGTTCATTACGTTTGTTAATCTACAAAACAGCGATCGACAAGATTGACTGGCGAGTGCGATTAAGAATGCTGAGGGAAGTGTCTGAGTACAAGGACAGCAAGGTGGTATTCGGCCTTTACAGGAAAGAGGTAGCGGCGGCGAGGTGTGGAGAACACCAAGAAAAAGCTAGCATCAAGCAGGGAGTACGACAGGGTATCTCACTGTTAACTGTTCTGTTCATCGGGTAAATTCAGAGGCCACTGGTTGAAGTCAGAGGTAAGCTTCGACCAACAAGGAGAAAATGTAGATATGTTACGATTTGGTGATGATATCACAGTGTTAACATATGATAAGGAACAACTTGAAGTGACTCTGATGCAGATGGAAGAATTCCCTACAACACTAAAATAAATAAAAACAACTAAAACTATGGTGGTCAGCAGAAATGGATCGGGGGCGCAGTGTGCACAGTCTACCGCCTTCCTGAAGATTGAAGTCACATCGAACGGTAGGTCGAGAACGGATGTTGTAAATCGCTTTCACCAGGTAAGTCAATATTTAACAAGAAACGGCACTTCTTTACATCTAATAGCATGGACGTGTACCTCCGAAAATATTTCGTCGGGACTTTTGTCTGGAATATACAGCATGGAAGTGAGACATGGACATTTGCAGACGCAGAAAAAAAAGAGAGTGGGGGAATTCGAGATGTTGTGTTATCGCAGGATGCTCTTTTGTGATGTGCTCAGAATACATAGCACTAGAAATATTTTTCAGCGTTCAACAAGAAATACACTAATCTCAAAATCAGGAATCGTTCACATTATAACAAATATAGATTCAAATTCTTACATTGATAAGATTATAAATTGTAATAATTTCTTATCGCAGAGGTAATACAATATACATTCATGTATATAAAGCAGAATGTCTACCCGACTATCCGTATGTCTGTTCTTTATACAAATCCATACCGTTCCTCCAATCTGAACCAAATTTTGTATACTTACCTTTTAGGACCCTGCGGCTAACATGACCTAATAGGATGAAAGTCGATTTTAATTCCAACAGCCTTCTCAATTCCATAGATTTAGGAACTTTGGCACATTCACATAGGTTAATATAGGTGAAATATCGAATTTGTCGTACAAGGACGAGACAAAGCTCATTTTAAGCCTCACGACGCGAATAACAAAACTCGGTAAGGCTCTACGGGCCGGAAAACTACGCGTATGTGTTAAAGCCCTAAAACCAACCGTCAGTGAGATATTGTCGCCACACTATCCCCACACTAGGAATCGGATAAAGAAATGGCAAGCCATAACCATGGCAACGCCAACTCAACGATTCTACAGAAGAATACAGGCCTGGTGTTCGAAATAGGGATGTGCGTGAATATAGGCTAGGCCAAGAAGAGATTCTGCTACACATATGAATTACTCTGTGAAAAAGAATGCACTGTGGGGACAAGCCACCACTAGGTGTGGTGGTGCGGAGGGGGTGGCATACGAAAATAATCGACACAGTGTCGAATCCATAGTTTTCGGCATCTCTCCAATGAACATTGAAACACCACATGTCGTTTAAGTCGAAGTTCAGCCCCCATCGGCATGAGTGGTGTGAAGGGGTGAAAAGGTCCAAAATGACCGAGGTTATGATTGTACGTGTGTATGTTTCAGCATAGTTATCAACCAAACTTGGTGCGCATGACTTACTATCTGGAAAAGAATACCTTAGGGATAAGATACTCATCTGGGCGTGGGTGAAAAGGGGGTGAAACATAAAAATAATAGAAAGCGGGTAACCGTGGCTACATGAAATTTTAACAGCCCTCTACATTCCCCAGTTTCAGGCCCTTTGCCACATTTACTGTACATAGGCTAATATAGGCGAAATATCGAATTTGTCATACAAGGACGAGACAAAGTTCACTTTAAACCTCACGACAGGAAGAAATATACACAAAAAGGCCCTAAGGGCCCTAAAAGTAAAAGTTATGGGGATATTGGCATGACACTCTCCCCTCTCTAGGAATCAGATAAAGAAATGGCAGGCCGTAACCATGGCAACGCCAACTCAACGATTCTACAGTAGAATACAGGCCTGGTGTTTAAAATAGACACTTGCGTGAATGTAGATCAAGAACAAATTCTGCTACACATATGAATTACTTCCTAGAAAAGGAAATACTGTGGGGGGTTGAGAAGAAGTGAAAAAAGTAAAAAATGGCCGAATAAAGTAACCAACGATTTATTATTAGTGCAGGGTTGAGCCAAACTTGTTTTTCTATTTGTATTGTACTTTATTGCGTGACCTTTTGTAGTGATATAGTCAAAATAAACAGTACATTAGTTGTCCTTGTAATAATATATATTTAGAACACCCATACAGCTACACCTCTGAAATGCCGCACTAATTATACTGTTCCGTCTAATTTAGAGTTTTCTTCAATTAATAGGTCTGTACAGAAAATTTGATATATTTTACCTTGTACTTAGTGGCAGCCTGTAAATACAGGAGGTTGTTCCGAAATAAATGGAAATGTATATGGAACCACAAAAATATCTCATAACAGAAATAAAAATTTGAAAAGTGATTTTGGTGTTGTCTGGTATCTAATGATGCTAAATTTCACGAAAACATGCTTTTTTTTCAAAGGAGGAAAAAAGCTGGGCTGGGAAATGTAGCTATATTTAACATGTCTGGCAAAAATTCCATCTTGAGTGATTTGCTAACAGTTCTGTTGGGCGTAATATACACTATTCAATGATACACACCTGATGGTGCAGAATTTTTTTTTCTTTTTGCTATGGGCTTTACGTCGCACCGACACAGATAGGTCAGGTGCAGAATTTACGTTCAGAAGTTGATATACAGAAAATGAACAAATTCTAAATTTTCAATCCATGCGGGTCAGAGAGATCGTTCTAACGGAGTCCCATATGAGAGGGTCAGAAGTATTAGGTAAACGGTCGAACACAAGATTTTTTAAAGAAAATCCAACCTCAAAATTTGGGCTTCCCCGTTGCCATGTTATTATTTGAGGACTCGTACCATGTTTATGCGAATGTGAGGCGTCATATTTTCTTATCTATACACATATTAAATATCTTCGTATGCATTTTGATGTCAGAGTTAATAACCGTAAAGCAAATGTTAACCTTCACAATCGTCAAACTTTCCCCACTCCTCATATTTGAAACCCACTGAGTGTCACATTTTGTCTTGTCCCACATTTACAATCAAATTTTACCCCAAACATTCAGATCGGACCTTAGGTTCCAGAGTTATAAGCCCTAATGTTAACCCGTTATTTTGTTACTCTAAGGTTCGACCGTACATATTCTGATTTTATGGACATATTCACTTGAAGAAGATAATACACAATAGAGACGGGTGGTGGGTTGTGCAAAATCATCCTGTTGACTGATGAGCTAAACAAAGGCACTGTAAGAACGAAATTCCTTCTTAGAGCGTTGGGGATGACGAGAAACAATTTTAGCATTTAATCTAAATTTCATTGTTTCCTTTTGGTTCTGAAGAGAGTTCCCTACTCGGGGAATATTTTCTGGTATTAATACATTTCACAAAATACGTATGTTAACAAGTGGCACGGCATTACATATTTCCGTTGCAAAATGCCCATTACAAAGCTGTGAGAAGTTGTGGTCCCCAAGGACTTTTGAACAAAGCGCTCTTGCATGGAAACGCTAGTTAAAGGGGAGATAACACTGCAGTGGTAATTTGTATCTGTATACCACAGACCTTTGAACTCTGCCCAACATATAGCCTCACTACATTCAATAACAGCTCGTCGGCTACCCTCAAGAAGATAAGGGAAACAATTTGGTAATTCTAATTGAATACTGAGTATGTCGTTCCGTAATAAACGTGAACTTACTCTGCGTACCAAACCAAAAATTATGTCATTCGTCTCTCTCTCCCTAATTTATACTTCGTTACAGACGTCTCAATTATTAAGAAAACAATCATTGCCTAGATTTCACCATGTTTCAGTAGTAGATTGACTGACTAGAATATTGCTTTACTATGAGTAGATTTATATTATATTATGTAATACTATATTATATTAGCATTTACCCACAAGCTCCGCCCGCAATGTACCATGTTGTTCATTAATGTTCCCACAACTGTACTTGCGAATTTACGCAGTATTAAATGAAAAATAAAAATAAATGAAAATCAACAGCCTGTTTCTAGTACTTCGATCGGGTCAGGAATGGAATGAATGAAGCCCCCATCTATCGGCGAGGATAGGAATCGTGGCGGCTGCCGAAGCCTGTCGCACTCCTCTGGATGAAATGAAATTATATTGGAGAGGGTTACTGGACTGAAAGATGGCAGGAAAAATCGGAGTACCCGGAGAAAAGTTTGTCCCGCCTCTGCTTTGTCCAGCACAAATCTCACATGGAGTGAGAACTTCGAAACTGACATGCAGGTGGTCTAAATGGTGTCAGATTAGAATACGTGCACACGGTATCTTAGAGCATATCACTATCAGCCCTCCAGTACATGCCCAGCGGCTTTTCGACCGCAGATTTTTTTCCCTTCTTTTTCTGTCCAGTGAGTAGTTATCTCAACAGTTTCACCTTCCACCTTATCTTAGTTCGGGTCTCTCCCTTCCGATCTATTATAACTAACCTTCAGTTCGCTGTCTGCCGGCTCTGGGGATAATTTAGTTACTGTGCGGTGCTTTCTACCACGTGCGTGTAGTAGTGTGCTCCGTTGTGACGGTCAGCTGGGTTGTGCACTTTAAACTTTCAGTGACTTTAGCTCACTTATACTACCCTGAAATGGATTCAGAAGAAGTGAAGAGGATAAATAACTTGCCCGATAGTGTTGGAGAGGAATATATACGGGATAAAGTATTACAGAGAGACCAATGTGCTTCCAGAAAGATATTTTTTCACGAAGACAACGAAGATGAGAGTGAAATCTTCTCTTCAGAAGAGGAGGAAGACAATGTCAACAATGACAAAGAAGATACTGAACACGGCACGGACACCTAAGTTTCGGCTGATACTGAAGAAGATGGAACTGAGGATAACAGTGTCAGACTGAAACTCCATCCTATTTTACCTCAGTATATTGCAAGAGACTTGCAATCCAATTCGAACATACACTGCAGCGCTTATCGAGGCCGAGTGAGGAGACACAACATCGTAACACACATCTTTGGCCGGAAAGATATTGCATCTCCCGTAGAAGCACGGAAATTATTACCCTGGAAGATGTAACTTTAGTGACAGGACCAAGAACTGGAAAACTAAGACTAAACGAAGACTACTTGCGCAACATGTTCACACTTTATATTTGTCTTCACTTGTAAAGATTGCAATTTGGGAAGAGAAGAAAATGATGATGACTTATAATTAGTATGAAACAAGAAACTGTCACTGCTACGAAAAAGATTTGAAGTGACTATAAAATGTATAAACGGAGAGTATTTTATACAATATACTGGATATTTGTGTTTTGTAACTGGAGAAACTGAATGGACCAGGACACATTCACCTAAGCTTTCCTGTACATATCTACTTTTAGTATCTAGTTTTGTGCGTTTTATGCAGTTACACCGTCTATATTAATGCTATCTTTAGTAAAAGAGAAAATATATGACTTTAACTACAGATGCGATAACGTTTGTGACGTTAGTGTTTCATTGGTGATTAATTATATGTAAATGATTATAAACAAATGGCTATGTACCTTACTTCCAAGAAAATACATGAAGAAACAAAAATAAAAAATAATAATAATAATAACAATAACAATAATATAATATAATATAACATTAATAATAATAATAATAATAATAAATGGAAATGCTACCATCATAATACTGCGAAATGTAAATTGCGGTCCTTTTCACCGCGCGCGTGTACTGTCGTAACACTACGCCACGCGTGTTCTGGAGGGTTAATGTTCTTTGTAGAGCCAACATAGGGTTTACATGTAACATATCGATGTACAGATATTGTTTTCGTGTGATGATTAAAAAGAAATTTGCTACGCAAAGTATAATATGTGAAAATTGGAGCACAACTGTTAGACAGAAGAAAGGAATGTTAACTGTCAGGAAGTTATCTATGGTTTGTGGGGTTCATAGTGATGTACAGAAAAAAGTATTGATGGAAAATTCAATTTTTTCAACTTGATCCTTTTGGCAAGTATGCGGTCATAAAATTAGTTCACATTGTGGGCGCTTTATTAGGGTCCTTAAAATTTCTCCAGAGATAGGTAACGTATATTACTAATCACTAAATTTACTTAACTACTAATGTTACTGACAAATTCACTCGCGTTTGAATTTTCCACCCGATATGGTTTTCACTTACGATCGTAACAATACTTACACATATTCCTTTGGGTGATTATACTGCACACCAACGCATCGAACTGCTTCCTCAACACGGTCTCCACAGCACATTGTCGTTACAGATGAGATCATAGCTCGTTGAACTCCGCATAACTGTCTAACGGGCTCCCTCGTGACTACTCGTTACGTACTCGCGAACGTCTCGTAACTTTCCCTCACGACTGACGCATTCAAGACAGACCCTCTTACTGCGCGCTCCCACAGTTACGCTCATATAGAGGACCCCAGAATATTCTAGTAATTCCCACTTCCAAATTTTCTGGGTACCTTTTCATTATTAATCAGCCTCCAGATTCTTCTAGGAATATCCTTATCGCAAGCCTAATCAATGTTAGCTGCCTACCCCGTCCACATTTTTGCCGGTACACCGCAATTATTGTCTCTCGCTTGCATAATTGCCACCCCGCCCCCCTTGCACTCGGTTTTCATTGTCACAATATTTTATCACAGCTACTACAATCATAGATAATGTACGAGAACGGGTTTTTTTTTTCAACCTCCGATGGGCTATAAGAAAGAGACACATTGACATAGAAAAATGATTTTATCACTAACAGTTTAGTACTTTCATACTTACTTTTCCATATAATCGTCGAAACAATTTAGACGTTTGTTGTATCGTGACAACAGCTTTCCGATGCCCTCTGTAAAGAAGTCTGCCACCAGTTAGGTAATGTGTGTCTGGACAACCTCCTGAAGTGCTTCGTTTGTCCGCCACAAATGGAGGTTTACGATCAGTGAACTTTCTACAACAATCCCAGACATTTCGCTCTGTACACTATTGTGACTCAACACTTGGATACCGAAAGCTTTGTTCACGTTAAGTCCCATCAATGTTGACTGACGATCACAAAACTCAACGAATGACATCAGCCGTAAATTTTCTCACACGTTACCATAGTGATGCGGAAGAGTTTCTAAAGTATCGTTCCTGACGAAACTTGTGTCCTGTATGAGTGTATCCACAGTCGAAGCAGTGGATGCATCCTTCCTCTCCAAACAAGTCAAGGAAAGTTTAAACTGACACTGAGAAACAGGAAGACAATGGTTACCGTTTATTGGGCTCATGAAGTTGTCTTTTTGGTGGACTTACTGGAACAGGAGGCTCTCCAGACGTCTATTACCTCACTGGCTGTAGACTTCTTTGAAGAGGGCACCGGAAAGCTGGTGTCACGATACGACAAATACCTAAATCATTTTGACGATTATGTGGAAAATAAATGTGTAACAACTAAACTTTTAGTGATAAAATCATTTTGTTATGTCAATGCGTCTTTTTCTTACATCCCATCGGAGTTTGAAAACAAAACAGCCTTCGTATTTGATCGGATAGTGTCAACAACACTTTCTAGATTTGCTGTCAAATTCTTGAAAGCATATAGGCCTAAAACATTCCTTACCAAATTTCCCTGACGCAAATGTTTGTATTTTACTGTGCAACGAACTACACAGTTGATTCCGTAATTCATTCACTGGCCTGTGTTGACGCGCGATTAACAGTCGGTTCATATTCAAAAACTGCTTTGGTTGTTATTTCATGAAATCACGATTTTTGTTCATGATTGTGACACTCTACACTGCTTGGCATTTGGAAACTAATTTCGTATCTACGCAAATTAGTAACAATGAATTATTTGAAAGCACCCTATAAATGATGCTTTATCCAACTAGGGAAATTGTTGATTTCTCTTATTTTCGAAAATACCAGTAAAAGGGGACAAAAACTGCATTGCATAGCTAGAATACAAGCTCTGCAATGACTAGCCGTTACCTATCATACATATTTAAAGTATCCAAGCATAAGTAACGACAAGCTCTTCCTCCGTTTCATTTGAATTCTTATGCACCATGCTCTGCAAGAGCCCTCGCAATAAAACCCAAATAAGGTGGTTTTTTTTTTTTTTTGCTAGTTGCTTTACGCCGCACCGACACAGATAGGTCTTATGGCGACAATGGGTCAGGGAAGGATTAGGAGTTGGAAGGAATCGGCCGTGGCCTTAATTAAGGTACAGCCCCAGCATTTGCCTGGTGTGAAAAATGGAAACCACGGAAAACCATTTTCAGGGCCGCCGACAGTGGGGTTAAGCGACTGCAGCTATGAGCTCGGTGGTATTTTGTAAGAAGGAAGTGATTTCTATACAACTTTCTGTTCTCATACTGACTTCACTATACGGGAATGAAAGCTGGGTGGACTCAGGATATCTTATAAAGAAGTTGGAAATAACAGCCATGAAGGTAGTGAGAATAAAATAGTAATACTTTTTTGAGGCTATTTCTAGCCTGGTGCAGCCCTCGTAAGGCAGACCCTCCGACGAGAGTGGGCGGCATCTGCCGTGTATTGAAAACTGCGTGTTATTGTGGTGGAGGATAGTGTTGTGTGTGGATTGTGAGTTGCAGGGATGTAGGGAACAGTACAAATACCCACTCTCCGAGCCAGTGGAGTTTACCATTTAAGGTTAAAATCTTCGACCCGGACGAGAATCGAATCCGGCGCCCTATGAACCTAAGGCGATTACGCTAACCATTCAGCCAAGGAGCCGGACGTAGCAGGAATGACTACTGGTACCAACATAGAACTGTAAAACAGCGGCTTCAGTGGTGGTGTCAAGTGTGGCGAAGAGAGGAGAAAGGTTACTTAAGAGAATAATGAACTTGGCTATGAAGGGTAAGAGAAGTAAAAGGTGACCAAGGTGACGATGTTTAGACTCAGTATTTTATTATTTAAAGAGGATAAGTGCAGTACTAAATGATGGCCACAGAGGCAATAATTGCAAATAGAGAGTTGTGGAGGCACAATAGAGGCTTGCAGACTGAATGCTACAAGATCCGACAGTCAACGAAGCTGGTTCATACAATAATGTAACTTTGAAAATGCCTGCAAATACGAAGTATGAGCTATTCCCAGTAAGCGTTGCTGTATAGTGATACCATTCCTAAGTAACAAGCCATTTGACGTGCAGTTCTGAAACAATTAGTTATACCCAGGTACTATCAGTTTACGAGTGTGTAGATTATCTGTTGCAGTTATTGAGCAGCGTGTGAACATTTGCTCTAACTGGAGAAAATGTTTACAGAGCCACACAGTGGTGCGTAAAAAACCATCACTAAGACTGAAGCAAGAGCAGAAAGTCGGTTCGAACGTCATTTTCTGTCATCAATAGTGTTGTAAACCATACATTGCTTCCAGAAGGTGAAGAGGTGAACCGTTCAAAGTGATAAGACATATGAGTTAAAATCGATAAAGCTTCAATTCACTCACCACTGTGGATTCATGATTGTTTGGCAAATATGAAGGCAACTGTTCGTGCTTTTCTATCCACCTTGTGTACCTGATTTAACCTTGGCACTCTGTAGGGACAATCACCTTTCACAACTCAAAAGATCAAACTGAAATCGCAAACAGAATATGCGGAATCCCAAAAATTGCGTTCCAAGGCTTCCCCCATAACTACAAACGATGTTGGAAGGGTTGCATTAATAGAAGAGCGGAGTATTCCAAAGGACACAAAGCTGGCAGCTGCAGATATGCCTCCTAAAATGTTATTTTCAAAATTGGTTTATTTTTTAATATGCTTCGTTTAATGAAAAATGTATATGTATACACATCATAGAATAAAAGCTCTACAACGACTAGCCATTACTTGTCATACATGTCCCAAAATGCGATCTTAACGGTCAGTTCATATTCAGAACTGCTTTGGTTGTTATTGAATGAAATAGCCATTTTTGTTCATGATTATGGTCGTAAAACACATTCCTTAGGAATATAATTTGCTCACTATAACTATTTGGTACCTAACTACCTTATTAACGTATGTATGAGAAATTAAATCGTGTATGCACTGCTCACGTACAAAATAACCTGTAAACCCTAACTGGCACACCGCCAAATATGACATTGGTGTCACAAAAGAATGGCCAGTTACTAAAAGTCAAAATTGTAGCACGCTTCATCATCTTTGATTTGTCGCTCCATAAAACTCTGTACACACTTCTATTTCATTATACGTTACATCACAATCCATTACAATAAATGATGGCTCTAAAGACAGGAAAACAACATTTTCCTATGTAAAAATAAGTTTCGCTCTGGTTCACTCTATCAATGTGTCAACTATTTTTTATGACCGTTTGCTCTACAGCGTTGTGGTCTTCCCTTTCTCTTTCCCTTCCCTATCCTTCCTTCGGTGTAAACGCATCATTAAGCTCGTCAAAAGTTTACTAGCCAAAGTTTAGAACAACGGCTGCTGTTCCTGTTGACAAATCCCCTGCAATTGGGTTGTGCTTGACCGTGTATGCGTCATTACCCCTCCTCCTGGCTGGTCTCCATGTATCATGGCTGGAGATACTGTTCTCTCGCTCTTTCTGCCCACTATTCCTTTTTCGTTATGCTTATGTCGCAATTTTAACATGCAAATGAATCTGCGGGCGAGATAACGCTCTCTGGAACCATAGCACCTGTAAGTTACCCTTACTTCATGTGATCCAACACCGACATACAGAACACCGTACCCTCCTCTCTGGTCCGTCCTCCTTTCCTCAAACCATAATGTCATAAGGGTTATGAATACTGATATAAAATTCTGAATAATATGCACACATCAAATAAATTTCTTTAGGGGATGCAGGAAACATAGGGAGGGAGGCGAATTTGCGATTAAAACAAGGGTTTGGATACATACACCTTTAACCTACGTGATAATCCACTTTTTCCTCTAACTAAATGTTTAAACCTTCAGTGGTATAATATCTCTTTAAAACGTAACTCGTATCATGTTTTAAAATAAAAATTCCAATACTTCTTTTTAACTAAATACGTATTTAATTGCTTAATATTTTGTTGATTATTAAACTGGATTGCTCTAATACTTTGTATCATTAAATTCGTTTTACATTTATGAACGAATATTGAAAATCGTGGTTTTACCATACGCGTGTCCGGCTCCATGACTAAATGGTTAGCGTGCTGGTCTTTGGTGATAGGGGTCTCGGGTTCGATTCTCGGCAGGTTCGGTAATTTTAACCATAATTGGTTAATTCCGTTGGTACGGGTACTGGTGTATGCGCCGTCTTCATCACCATTTCATCCTCATCAGGACGCGCAGGTCGCCTACGGGTGTCAAAACAAAAGACCTGCAACAGGTCTCCCCGGAGGCCTTACGGCATTTCATTTACCTTGCTCCTTGGCTGGATTATCCACCAGTAAAACTGGGCCAATTCAAAATGTGTGTGAGAGTGGTGGTGGTGGTGGTGGTGGTGGTGGTGGTGGTGATTATTGTTTTAAACGGAAGTACAAGTAGGCAAAGGTCACTACTACGCCGTTGTGAATGTACATCGAAGTAGGAGGGGGACATGTTGAACATCTACTGTCTTGCAATAGATCTACTGTCTTGCATTGGGCGTATTGTCTCCTTCGCTTAGTATTTCATTCCATTTACAATGTTGTGATTGAAGGGATACAGAATCGTGGGCCGGCAGCGTTGTATCTTCGAACATGTTAAATTATAAAGAACGTTACTGCAACGAACAGACGACAGGAGAAGCGATCTGGTGCAGTGTGTCGTAATTACAGGTAGGTAAGGGTTATTCTGCCCGAAGGCAGGTCCGAACCTCCGCAGAGGTGTTCCTGAGCCAGAGTTTACGTGCGGTAGGGTGGCCAGTTCCTTTCCGCTCCTCCATTCCCTTACCCCCCACCAACAGCGCGTGGCAACCCATCCAACTCCTGACCACGCCCAATGTTGCTTAACTTTGGAGATCTCACGGGATCCGGTGTTTCAACACGGCTACGGCCGTTGGCGTAATTACAGTGTATCCAGACGAATTCTGAATATTCTTCAGCTCCGAAAGTTGTGAAATGAATTTATTGTGGAGAAGAGGAATGTCAAGGACAATATTGGTCATTACAGTGGTATGGGCATGTTCAAAGAGTACCTCCGGAGAGTTAACCTAAGAAGGTAAAGAACTAGTCACCACCAGCAAAGAAGGGTGTTCAGGTCTAGGCCTACTGTATTTTGTTCTGTTTCTTACAATTTGCTTCACGTCGTACCGATCTTTTGTCGACGATGGGGTAGGAAAGGGCTATTAGTAGGAAGGAAGCGTCCGTGGCCTTGATTAAGACATATTTGTCTGATGTGAAAACGGGAAACCATGGACAACTATCTTAAGGGCTGTGGGCCATGGGTTTGGAAACCACTATCCCTCGAATGCAAGCCGACAGCTACAGGACTCAAACCGCGCAGCCACTCGCTCGGTAAGGAAGAAAAAGTGGGTCACCTCAATTATCTTGGAGGAAAAGTATTTCATCAGAGTCGTTCAGTAGCACAGGACTTCAATACTAATTTTGAGAATATTATGAGGAGCAGAGAAGATGATTACAAGGCAACCGCTGAAGATGATGATGGCTATAAAAGTAGCCTACAAAATACTGGTGAAGATGGGAATAAGACAGTCTTGCTGGGTTTTAGTGACAACTTTATACGATGTAAGTCTGACTACTGGCGAAATAAAAGACTCTTTTATCTTCAAATGTTCGAAGATAACTACAGGAGGAGGCGAATAGCATCGTAGTGGACAAGGTGATCTTTGAGAACCTAAAGTCGAAGGTAGTGATACCAAGAGTCGTACGAAAGTTCATAAACCATTCAAACCGAGCTCATCGGCCATAAAGTTGAACAACCAGACGTTGTGTGGGTCACCGGCATCTTCGTTGAGGTCACTGGAGATAAAAACAGGCGTTTCGGTGTCGTACTTCATTGCCGGTATTCATCATCATCATCGTCATCATAACGTGTTCTGACTATCGGCAGGTACCTCCCACCACAGCTGTCTCCATTTGCTCCTGTCCCAGGTCAACTGTTTCGTAGTCTATCTTCCCCTTTTCACTTCGTTCAACAATATTATTATTATTATTCGCCTTCCTAGTTTATTTTCCCCTTCCAAGTTACCTGAATGAACTGTTGCTAGAAGGCCGTTTCCTCTCAATATATGTCCCATCCAGTTCGCTTTCCTCTTTTTATTTCTTTTTAGGAGTTTTTTTAATTTTTCCAGTACTGTACTGTTCTTCACTTTATCCTCTCATTTTATTTTCTCCATTCTCCGCCAAACCCACATCTCAAATATTTCCTCCATATTTCACATAAGGTAAAAAATCACTCTGGTGGATGATTTTTCAGTCTCGATAGCCGATATGTGTGCTACCAGATTTAGCACATTATAATCGATAGCAAGAACGATAGTGGGTTATTTAGAATTGTCTCGCTCGTAGAAACTGCGTATCCTTTCTGTTAGTGTCACTATTGGATGTCCAGACCTCTTACCTTCTTCTCGGGTATGGCGTGGTACCAAAATCCATTACATCAGGATAATGGCAGCATCTTTCGGTTATTCAACCTCTTTCTGAACGTACTACTCACACATAATTCCTATACTGCTTTGGTAAGTAACGTCTCTCGCTGAAGGGCATAGTTAGAGGCATGATTTTTCGCATTAATTTTTGAACGATTTCGCGAGAAGAATACTAATTTTCGCGTTGTTTCGCGAAATAAATGTTGCCGTATCGCTTTAATTTCGCTTTAATGAAATTCTAAAATTAATCATTAAAGGTTTAATTACTAATCACTGATCGTTGATTGTGGAGGTTTAATTGACAGACTGTACATACCTGGTATATACTTTTGAAGCCATTTCCGGACTGCAGGGTCGTCTACCTTCTCCAGCGGGATGTTGGCTTTGAGTAGCATCGCTGTTATTTCGTGAATAAATTCTACTTTTTTAATCTTAGCTTTCTTTTTCATATCTAATGAGAGTTCTATTGTTGCCTGCCGTTTCACTGTTGGAGTGCTAAATTTACGTTCTGAATGTTCCTTATTTTTAAAACAATGTTTTGAGACAGTATCTTCTTTCTCCCACTCGATACGAACATTACAAAATTTACACCTTAAAATGTTGCTTTCCGAAACGTATAAACCTTCACTCGCAAACTGTTTAGCTCTGCTGTGCACCGTAACACTTGTCGAGCGACCCATCTTCTCTACTGTCTGTGATCACTTTCTTAATTTTACCTGACCACGAAGCCGAAATACACCAGTCAGTTGTGCTGTTTGTAGACGTCATTAGGGATTCCAGGATTGCACAATGCCGTGAAGAGACAGGTTGGGGTGGGATTACCAGCCACGACAAGAACAACATTCCAAACATTTCGTTTGGCAAGAAAGCTGGAGCCAACCCCTTTTCTTTGATGCTATGGCATAAAGAGATTTTCCAGAACATTAATAACATGTTTCTTTCCTGTTGATGAATCTTTCTTCGCTCTTCCTTTTCTTTTCATACATAATCTTGGAACAAAATGTCAAGTTCGTTATTCACTACAGATTTCGCTGTAATATCGCGCTTATCGCGAAATAATTGAATTTCGCTTTAAAATAGCCTTATTGCCTTAATTCGCTTTAATTCGCGAACATAATATCCATATTTTCTTAACCAGAAACATGTGATTCGTAAAGATATCGCAAAATCGCTTCAAAATAATTTTTGTCTCGTTTATCGTTAATGCGAAAATATCATGCCTCTAGGCATGGTTCACAGGTCTCACCACCGACAAGTGAGATTGGAACCATACATTACACAGATTGTCTAAGAAATGTTGTTGAAAAGTACACAGACAGCTGGCCACACTGCTGCTTGGTATGAAGATCAATCTAACATACAGTAGGCCTACCTGCAAAAGAATACTTTAATAACAAAATGACATATTTCGTTCTACAATAATATCCTCATATTCTATCGAATTAATTATAAACAAGCGTACCGATGCATGTACTGCATGTACATTATCGTATACGTTGTGTTAACTTATCAGTGGTCGATAATGGATGATATTATGAACAAGTGGGACAAATTACAATGTAAAATTTTTTAAATCTCTTATTGACGCTTAGATAGATTTGAAAAAGCTTTCTGTACTTAACTTAGATAACGCCCCGGTTCCACACGCCTGTTATTTCCAGTGTCCGAGCCAGGACTGTTTTCAGTTCGTTGGCCTAGGTCGTAGCTTGCTAGCACAAACTTGTCTGTAGTGCACCCATCAGATCGCTCTAAAAGGGTGCAGTAGAGGAAGTAAGGGAAGTTGGAGGAGAAATTCTCACATTCTGAATCCCCCACGTAAATTATTCCCTAAGTTTCGCAGGGCAACCGCTGTAGTACCATCATCTCGGTCTTAGAAGGAGATTTCTATCAAAATTTACACATTGATAGTAAATTCATTATTTCTTCATAATAATTTCCTTTTTCAAATTTTGAGCCTTTTCTTGTGTTATTTTTTTCTTTTCTTTTTCTTTTGTTTGCATAAATATCAGGCGTCAATTTCTCTACCTTTATGCAGCTTAACAATCTCGGTATGTCGTTTAGTTTCGAAATTAATCGTAATCCTCATGACAGAGCACTAAATTACCTCCATTTCCCGGTTTTGATTGAGGCCCACCGAGAATTATGATATTCTCTTTTCATGTTATTTGGATAGGATATTTAAAATCGGAGCTGTAAGGTCGAATGTAAGACCATGATTTCGTTACGCTACGCATCCAATGTATAAAGCCCGAATTTATAGATGTTGTCACGTCAAAGACTACAATCCAATTCATAATTTGAATGTTAAAATAATAATGGTAATTAATGATACAAAATCATCATTTGTCCTCCATTTATGAAATTATAAGACATGTTTTACGACTGGATGCCCTTCTCGACGCCAAACTCAGCTGAGGAACTAATGAAGATGAAATGAATGAAGGTGAATGAAATTGAGTAAGCAGGTTGAAGGAACTGGCTGTGGCCTGTGAATAGCAACTGTCCCAGCATTTGACTGGAATTGAAAATGGGAAACCACAGAAAACATTCTCAGGACAGTTGACATCATCCCGGACTCCGTATCGGGAAACGGGATTAAGAGGTAGAAATACATAACGCACAAAATCTAGTAATAAGTGCTTATGAATTTTGCTGGATGTTTAGCATAGCGGCCATCGATTTAGAGGGGCCAGGGTTCAGTTCTCAGATAAGTGTGTGTGGGGGGGGGGATTAATTCCTCTAGCTCGTAGTCTCAATGCTTGTGAACCTTTAAATACACATCTTCACTTACACACAACATAGCACACTACAAACTACCACAGAAACACGCAATAGTAAATACTTCCCTGCACATTGGGTCGGCGTCAAGAAAGGCATCCGACCGTAAAACTGGGCTAATTCCATACAATGTGCCGGCCACAAATGATTAGGAAAAGGCCAGGATGAAGAATATGAAGAAGAAGAAGAAGAAGAAGAAAAGAAGAAGGCCATATCAAGACAGTATAGTGAGAGTATATCCCGGTGGGAATCAATGGAATTTTGTAGATTAGAATATTCGTAATTTTTTCTTGCCATTCATGCTGGCATATAAGACAACATTCATTTACACACGTGGAAAACTTATAATTTCTAGCCAACCTTGGTTGCACATTCGGTTAGTTGGTTTTCTTTTCTAAAGACAACGGGTTGCTTTTTCGGCAGAGATCGTATTTAAGGATGTTTGAAACAACACAGTGTCATGGCTTACAACACGTTAAAGAAGTCTCCTTCGAAACAGAATTCTCGAACTCCAATATCTCTTAAAAATTTACAGCAATGAAATGGGTGATTTAAATGATTATAGAACACAGAAACTTAAGTAGCCCATTGAGGTGTGGAAATACAACTCCCGAATAGTAACGTGTAACTTAGGACATAACCCTGTGTCAGGGCAAAACTGTCCGACTCGTTGGCTGAATGGTCAGCGTACTGGCCTTCGGTTCAGAGGGTCCCGGGTTCGATTCCCGGCCGGGTCGGGGATTTTAATCGCTTCTGATTAATTCTTCTGGCTCGGGGACTGGGTGTATATGTCCGTCCCAACACTCTCCCCATCATATTCAGACAACACACTACACTACCAACCACCACAGAAACACGCAATAGTGCTTACATCCCTCCAAAGAGGGTTGGCGTCAGGAAGGGCATCCGGCCGTAAAAACAGGGCCAAATCCACATGTGCGACGCAGTTCGCACCCGCGACCCCACAGGTGTGGGAAAAAGCGGCAGGAAAAGAAGAAGGAAAAGAAGATTATTATTATTATTATTATTCAGAGTTTACTGCTATTAGAGACCATAATAAGCAACATTTATACAGTTTCATAGGTTTCTTTTGCAGCCCAGTGTCGTTGCGTTCTCTCTCTGGCAGCCTCTCTCCTTTGCGTTGTCCACCCCCATTCCATTGTTCTTCTGATTGAGTTCCCTTACGCATATTTCAGCACAAGTATAAATCTTGTTATGGCTCTGCATGCATGAATGTTTGCTAAATTGTTACAGTTAAAACCATATAAAATAACTGTGGCGCATGCTCTCAAAGCGCGTGATCCTGTGCAGAGGTACACATTGTGTAAGGGGATTCTGGATAATGAACACAGGGGTGAAACAGACCCAAATTTAATAATCTTCACGGTCGGGGCCTTGTTACACCTCCATGGTTATGTGAATATAATAATGATCGAAGCGCTAAGAAAAATGTCCTCGTTAATGAAGTGTTCTTTTTTGATGTATGGTGTGCTATGAGCGATAAACAATACGGTATATTCAAGGAATCAATATTCTCCGAGCCTTCAGTTGATTCCAACACATACCTGAACATTTCTCTTACCGAAATTTTTCGAAAATTAACCAGCAAGAAGCGTGATTTGGCTTTTTTTCAACAAGACTCTGCTTTAGCTCGAACAGCCGAGCGAGTTGGCTTCACGTTTCGAGTCGAGTAGCTATGAGCTTGCATTCGGGAGAGAGTAGGGTCAAGTCCCACTATCAGCAGCCCAGAAAATGATTTTCAGTGGTCCCCTATTTTCACACCATATCATTCCTAGGAGCCTCCGTGGCTCAGACGGCAGCGCGCCGGCCTCTCACCGCTGGATACCGTGGTTCAAATCCCGGTCACTCCATGTGGGATTTGTGCTGGACAAAGCGGACGCGGAACAGGTTTTTCTCCGGGTACTCCGGTTTTCCCTGTCATCTTTCATTCCAGCAACACTCTCCAATATCATTTCATTTCATTAGTCATTCTTTAATCATTGCCTCAGAGGAGTGCGACAGGCTTCGGCAGCCGGCACATTTCCTATCCTCGCCGCTAGATGGGGGTTTCATTCATTCCATTCCTGACCCGGTCGAATGACTGGAAACGGGCTGTGGTTTTTCATTTTCATTTAATCAATTCCTAGATTGTGTCATAATTAAAACCTCGGCTGCTAGTTCCGAAATCCTTAGCCCTTTCCCACCCTTGATTCACCTATAACCTTCGATGAGTTATTGTGACTTTAAACCACTGGCAAAAAGAATAGAATCGATGATAGAAATTGAAAGTGTGTTCCAGCAGGATAGAGTTATTAGTAGGGATTTGTGTACCGCCACGATCACAGTGCTCGAGTTAACCCCATGTAACCTCTATCTCTGGGATACAAGACAAATAGTTTTGCACCCTAGAAGAACAACGCAAATATCCATCAGAAAAATGACAACATTAGGCAACATGAACTACAGTGTGTTAAAAATAGTTTCTTAAAGATGAGCCAAAAATGTATGAACAGTGAAGGCGGGTAGTTTCATTACCACTTTTCATAATGTTGGAAAGTAGCAAATTTCTTAATTTAGGTCATGATACTGTAGTACGCCTGAAAAAAATAAACCGCAGAACTATGCCAAAACACGGTTATGGCTGTCGCCCTCGTCGATGGAAAACTCACCGTGCTGTAAGTCCTTCGTTTAAATACTTTCTTCGCATTGTTGCCAGGAAGAATACCAATCATTAACTGCAAAATATAAACAAACTTTAAGTGAGGGATAATTTATTTGCCACCGATTTCACTGAAAAGGAAGCTGAAATGGCAAAAACTACTATGGCACAGATACAGTAATTAAAATCTGGATGAACCATAAAATCGACCTAGATACTAAGATATGCCTTGTTCAAACTCTAACGTTTGCTATTTTTCTACATGCATCTGAATGCTTGAAACTGAAAAGAACTAATCTGAGGTGTATCGATGCCTTTGAAATGTACAGCTCACGATGAATGCTGAGTATAACTTCGCTTCTAGCAAAACCATTGAGTTTATCACAAAAGAACTGAATCTGAAATAAGGCTTAGTACAGTGACTAAGCGACGAATCCGGCAATACATAAGGCACACTATTAGGAAAGCTAGTACCGAACTCGATAGCTACAGTCGTTTAAGTGCGGCCATTATCCAGTATTCGGGAGATTTGGGCAGCCCTAAAGATGGTTTTTTGTGGTTTCCCAATTTCACACCAGGCAAATGCTTGGGCTGTACCTTAATTATGAAGGCCATGGACACTTCCTTCCCACTTCTAGCCCTCTCCTGTCCCATCGTCGCCATGAGACCTATCTGTGTCGGCGTGACGTAAAACAACTTGTAAGGAAAGCTAGTCTATCCTTCAGGGAATGGTCAAGGACTTGAACGGTCGAGGAAGAGCTCCAATCCTATGTCTAGACCTGACAAATACTGCCCCAGCACTCCATTTCAGCTGTGAATGAAAATGAGAGACATTAGAGACTTGTGATGATATAAAACAGACGCCAATCCCACGCAGTCCACCATAGCAGAATGCTCGAAGCGAATAGAAAAGAATTGCGTTAGTAACAATTCTCTCATTTTAAATTATCAAATCCAATGGACGAGAAAATAAAACTAGCCGCTTCATACAGTTCATCTATGCTAATATTATAAAGAGGAAAAATGTGTATGTTTGTTTGTAACGAATAGACTCAAAAACTACTGAACCGATTAAAAAAATGCCTTCACCTATAGAAAGCTGCATTGCCAGTGAGTAACATGGGCTGTATTTTATTTTCAAAACAATTCGAGGTGGGGGAACTGGGGAGGGATATATAAAAATAATAGACTAATATAGGCAAAATATCGAATTTGGCGTATAAGAACAAAACTCGGTAAGCCCTACGGGCCCGGAAACCATATTTTACGGCCGTAAAACCAACCTTTACGGAGATATTGGCACCACTCTACCCCTGTTCTAGGAATCTGATAAAAGAAATGAACTGCCGTAACCATGGCAACGTCAGCTCCAAGATTCTAGAGCAGCGAGATTGTGCATGTACGTTTGGGCATAGCTGCCAACCAAAATTGGCACACATAAGACTTACTATTTGGAAAAAATGTACTGTTGTGTAAGGCACTCATAGGACTCCTTGAAGGGGGGGGGGGGTGGAAAGGGGACGAAGTATAAAAATCTTATCTTACTGTTTATGAAAATGAATGTACGGTATGTGTGTGTGTAAATGACACATCTCCTCCTAAACCACTGGGGCAATTTCAACCAAACTTGGTAAACGTATTACTTACTATCGGGAGACGAGCACTGTGGAGATAAGCCATCCCTAGCGCCCTTAAGGGAGGGGGTCAGGAGGGTTCGTTTTGAAAATAATCGAGAATAGTGTCGAATTCATAGTTTTCGGGGTCGCTGAGTTGAAAAGTAATACCCCAGAATTTTTTTAAAGTCCAAATTCAGCCCCTTTCAGGTGGGGAGCGAATGTGGGGGGGGGGGGGGTGAGATATAAAAATAACTAAAAACAGTTTCGAATCCATAGATTTCAGGGTCTCTGAAATGAATAGTAATACTCCAGAGTTTTAACAGGTCCAAGTGGGGGGCGAAGGGGGTGAGATATAAAAATAATCGAAAAAATATATATAAAATCTTATCTTCTTCTTACTATATACAAAAATGGATGTGTGTGCGTGGGTGTGTAAATACCACATCTCCTCCTAAACCACTGGAGAAATTTCACCAAACTTGGTACACATCGATTAGTATCAGGAGACAAACCGTGTGGTGGTAAGACACCCCTACCACCCTTATGGGCAAGGGGTGAGGGGGGTGGTATAAAAATAATCTAGAATAGTATCGAATCCATAGTTTTCGTGGTAGCTGAAATAATTAGTGACACTCCGAATATTTTAAAGTTCATGTGCAGCCCCCTTTGGGGGAGGGTGAGGGGGGAGTGAGATATAAAAATAATCGAAAACAGTGTCGAATCTACAGTTTTCGGGGTTACTAAGATGAATGGTGACAATCCAGACTTTTTATCTCTTAGGGGTGGGGGGCGAGAGGGGGACAGTCTCATTGACAATTGAAATCCTGTACATCGTATCTATAGTGCGACGGCTAAATACATATAGTTATCACATTCATTTTTGACAGGATCAAATATTTCCCAGTCGATTCAAGCTTCCATAAGGACGAAGTTTTACTCGAAATAATCTAAAGCTTGAAATCAAATAGCCGACATCTAAATAATTCTAAAACTACATAATAGATCGTAACATATCAGTCTACAAGTCAAAAAGGAATTCTATAAAAATTCACTTCACCCATAACTAACTGGTAATGCAAATCTTAAAGGGAAATATTCAAAAACTATCCGGGCAACGCCGGGTGCTACAGCAAGTATGATAATAAAATTGTCATAAATTGTTACTTTTATCACCTATAGTTTCTTTAACATGCATTTCATCAATTTATAAGGACACTACTTTCTGCAGCTTCTCATTAGACAGTTTATTAAATTCTCCAATACACTGGCACAGTACTTTTAAATTCTTTATTTGGTAAACTAATCCATGAAACAGAGAAAGATTTGCAGAAGTCCAGCATAGGGCTGTAACAAAACATTGTTTTGTCTGATACTGTTGCGACTTTTTGCATGTATATTAAAATAGTTTTAACGATGCTCTCGTTTTGAAATTTATTACTTCCATAAAATGTTGAGAGAATTGCTCTTAGACAATACCAACCTGTTTTACAAAGACTTTTTTTACCTTCAGTTTTAATGCATTCATCATTTTCAGAAACTGTTGGCAGTAAGCGTATACAAATACCAACCTGAAGTATTAAACTCTTCTAGGATGATAGTGTAGCAGAAGAACTTCATTAAGGTGTAGCGAAGCTAATGCAGCGAATTGCAAGTTGCTGTATAAAAAAGAAGTGAGCTCTCAGACGAAACCATATTTACATCGATACTTTTATTCAGATCGAATTTTGAAGTCCAGGAATCAAAGGTGAGAAGACTCAAAATATCTAACTCATAACATTAAAGTATTAAGTATGGTAGTAAATTGATTGCTGGTTCAGACAAGAGAGAATAATGGCGGAATGGCACCATCAATCAGAAGATAATAGCGAAATAAGGAGGAAACTCGATTAATAAAGCTGTGCGTTCGAACAGCTTACCTACGGAGGAGCCCTAGATGACGGTATCAGACACAGTTTCTATTTATTTAAAGTGAACAACAAAACAAGGCCACAGAGCTAGTTACAAGTAGATGATTAGTTCATTCACAAAGGCTTCCAGACTGACTGTCTTTAATGATCTGGATATAACCAAGTACAAAATTAATACTAATATACTGATTGGAAAAGATTCCGATAGCAGTGAAAAAACCAAACCAAACCAAACCCCATGGCACTACAGCCCTTGAAGGGCCTTGGCCTACCAAGCGACCGCTGCTCAGCCCGAAGGCCTGCAGATTACGAGGTGTCGTGTGGTCAGCACGACGAATCCTCTCGGCCGTTATTCTTGGCTTTCTAGACCGGGATAGCAGTGAAAAAGAAAATGAAATGGCGTATGGCTTTTAGTGCCGGGAGTGTCCGAGGACAAGTTCGGCTCGCCAGTTGCAGGTCTTTTGAGTTGACTCCCGTAGGCGACCTGCGCGTCGTGATGAGGATGAAATGATGATGAAGACGAAACATACACCCAGCCCTCGTGCCAGCGGAATTAACCAATTGTGGTTAAAATTCCCGACCCTGCCGGGAATCGAACCCGGGACCCCTGTGAACACAGGCCAGCACGCTAAACATTTAGCCATGGAGACGGACCTGATAGCAGTGAGGTATAATAATAAAGGCGTGTGGTTTTCGGAGAGACCTCGTACACGTCTTTCTAACATGACGCCGAGAGGAGACATGTGAAGATGGGGCAGTACCTAAAATGAATTATAATGCTGAAGACGGCACAAAAACCCAGCCCCCGAGCCATTAGAATTAACTAATGAAATTTAAAGTCCCAGACCCGGCCAAGAAACGAACTGGGAACCACGTGGACCAAAGGTACCGGACATATGAATTAGGTGAAATCGTGGTAATTATTGAAATATTAAGAGGAACACCTATAGGAATAATGCTACCATTTACATTAACTCCAGGCAAATGCTGAGGCTGTACCATGATTAAAGCCACGGTCGTTTCGTTCCCATTCGTAGCTCTTTCCTATCTCATTGTTGCCATAAAACCTACTGGGTCGGTTCGACGTAAATCAGATTGTAAAAACAAAACCATAAACTCCTTCGTTATACATAGATGTATTCTAATTTTATTTTTTCTTCTTAATTCGCCTTGTTCGGGAACTGGGTGGTTGTGTTTGTTCCAATATACCGCTCTTCATACACGCACAATACTCTTTAGTACCAACCTCCACAGACATATGCGATAGTAAATATACTGCCTACCTCCATATTGGGTTAGCGTCAGGAATGATATTCGGTCGTTAAACAAGGTTAAATTCACAAGTGCGTTACAGCTCCCGTTCGCGATATCCACAGGGTATGAGAAAAGTAGCGAAGAAGAGGTTGTAATGGGACAAACACATTCACCTAGCTCCCGAATAACGGGAATTAACCAGTCGTAGTTAAAATCTCAGATCCGAACGGGAATTGAGCCCGGTAGCCTCTGGATCGAAGACCTTGACGTTGAGCATTCAGCCATGGATTCAACAGATATATTTATTCAAATAGTTCAGCTAATTATGGTATACTTTGAGAGTCAATTATATATTATTCACAGCATGATTCATTATGAAATTAATCCATAATCAACATATGTATTTGTTCCTCATCTTTTACCACTCTTTCTTTTGGTTTTTAAAATTTTATGCTGCTTTTAGTGGTACGTTTGGAATCAGGTGAAGCACAATAGCGTTCTTAAGTTAATTTTTTTCTTAATTGAATTAACTCCACATTCCACCCGCCATATTATAATAGGTAATTATTCGGCCCGAAGGCAGGTCCGAACCTCCGAAGAGGTGTTCTGAGCCGGAGTTTACGTGCGGTAGGGTGGTCAGTTTCTTTCCGCTCCTCCATTCCCTTACCCCCCACCAACAGCGCGTGGCAACCCATCCAACTCCTGACCACGCCCAATGTTGCTTAACTTCGGAGATCTCACGGGATCCGGTGTTTCAACACGGCTACGGCCGTTGGCACATTATAATAAGTATTTACAAAAAGCCTGTTTCGCGAAATTGCTTCACATAAACAAAACTAACATTAAGTCCCCAGTCTCTTTATAGAACGACACGAAACTATTTGTTTCAATGAGCTGAAACTTTTTATTCTTAAATTCATTGAATATATATTACTATTTTAAGGAGCCTTTTATTTCAATATCCAGGTGTTGCGCGCTTACAAGGTGTTATAATTTCATCTAAACAACAAAATGTTTGAATTAGCAGTAATCTAAAATATAACATACCGGGCGAGTTGGCCGTGCGATTAGAGGCGCGCAGCTGTGAGCTTGCATCCGGGAGATAGTGGGTTCGAACCACGGTGGCGTGCCAGATGCGACCGTGCCGCATGCGACCCGTGCCACTAGCGACCGCATAATCTGTAACCGTGCCGGATGCGACCGGCGTTGACAAGCAAATTGTCATTTGATAAGTTGTGTCATCACCCAAGATAAGGTAAGCTAAACGAAGTGCAGTGCCATTTCAATAAGTCTTATAAGCAGCTACTGCCCCTACTTTACATAACATTTCTGGGGGAAAACTCGTTTTACAACACGAAACATGGCGATGCGTTTACGTCTTTTCCCACCGGGCGAGTTGACCATGCGGTTAGAGGCGCGCGGCCCTGAGCTTGCACCCGGGAGATAGTGGTTTCGAATCCCACTGTCGGCAGCCCTGAAGATGGCTTTCCGTGGTTTCCCATTTTCACACCAGACAAATGCTGGGGCTGTACTTTAATTAACACCAGGGCCGCCTCCTTCCCATTCCTAGCCCTTTCCTATCCCATCGTCGCCTTAAGACCTGTCTGTGTCGGTGCGACGTAATGCCACTAGCAATATAAATGATCCTAATTCTCTGAAATTATTTACGACTTAGGCCTATTAACTTATCGTGTCCTATTAGTACCAGGAGTGTCCGAGGACGTGTTCGGTTTGCCTGGTGCAAGTATTTCTACCTGACTCCCTTGGGCGGCCTGCGCGTCTGGATGTGGGATTATGATAATGAAGTAGGAAGAGATGAAACCCGGTTTCGGCACGTAGCCTACACCTCTTGAATAGTACCAAGGGGTCTGCTCAATGCTTTACGTCGCCATCCGACGGCCAAATCACCATCAACAGCATCATATCCCCTCACTCCATTTGAACACTGCGAAAAGGTTTGGGTTTGAATCCCAGCTTTTAGCATGCAATCTAGTGATTAGAAACTGTCTACCACCAACTTTCCTACCCTGCCGGCCAACATTCTGATGGTGATTTTTTTTTCATCCAGGCTAAGTGGCTCAGACGGCTCAGACGGTTGAGATGCTGGTCTTCTGACTCCAACTTGGCAGGTTCGATCCTGGCTCAGTCCGGTGGTATTTGAACGTGCTCAAATACGTCAGCTTTGTGTCGGTGGATTTACTGGCACGTAAAATAAGACCTGCGGGACTAAATTCCGGCACCTCGGCGTCTCCTTAAACCATAAAAGTAGTTACTAGGACGTAAAGCCAGCAACATTATTATATTTTTCTTTCGACCAACGACACTCGAACCTGCTAACAACGGTGTCAGACCTTTATTTTAGAAAAGACCAAGTTAGCTACTTATAAGCAATCTGCCCCTTGGTGACAGCCCTTAATGCAGATCAGTTGTAAGTGATTGATGGGTCGCATGCGGCACGATGCTTTTCCGCTCGGTCGCTATTGGCACGATAATGGCCGGGTCGCATCCAGCACGGTCGCATCTGGCACGTAACCTCGAACCACACTTCCGACAGCCCTGAAGATGGTTTTCCGTGGTTTCCCCTTTTCACACCACACAAATGCTGGGGCTGTATCTTAATTAAGGCCACGGTCTCTTCCTTCCCACTCCTAACCCTTTCCTACCCCATCGTCGCCATAAAATCTATCTGTGTCGGTGCGACGTAAAGCAAGTTGTAGATATATATATAACACGACTGACGAACTGTTCAGTGTAATATACGTACCAGATCAGTTCCTTCAGGTGAACTGTCCTGTGCAGTGTTGCCACTTTTCATTGTAATCATTATTATAAGGTTATTAATTTTATGTCCCACTAAGAATATTTGCCATTTGTCCCGCAGGAGGTGTTTACGTGACGGGAAATCTACTAACATGAGGTTAACGTACTTCAGCACCTTCAGATATCATCACTCTGAGCTGGAATCGAAGCCATCAGCGCTCTAGCCTCTGACGTAGTCATCCCGATGACACTTTTCACTCACCGCAGCCTTATTCTAAGAACTATGTAACTTAGGTTTAATTGGCATCTGATATAAGTCCCCTTCCAAATATACAGACGATATTTTTAAATTGCTTTACGTTGCGCAGACACAGATACAGTAGGTCTTATGGCGACGATGGTGCAGGAAAGGGCTAGGAGCGCGAAGGAAGCGGGCGGGGCCTTAATTAAGATACAGCCCCAACATTTGCCTGGTGTGAAAATAGGAAACCACGGAAAACCATCTGCCGACAGAGGGATTCGAGCCCACTGTCTTTCGGATGCAAGCTGAAAGCTACATGTCCCATACCACGCGGCCACTCACTCGGCACTACAAGACAATATTACGCTGTAGGTTATTTCCAAAATAGGTACGCTTCGTAAAGGAGATAGCTACTGTGTTAGAAATATGCGCAGAATAACCTTTCTTCGGCACTACTAGAACTAAAATATACAGAATATAAGTCCATCAAATATTAGTTCCCGAACAATTTATGTGTTGTCCTTCCGGCGACGATACTTCTCAGTAGCAAAATAGTTCATGATGATCAAAGTCTAAGAAGAACGGTTCCCATGGTTCACCAACGATTTCCACGTTGGACCTTTTAAATAGTACACACCGTAGTAAAGTTAGGGTGGCAATCGAAGCTTTCCAGACTAGTCCGATTGCCAGTCAGAATAGGGATTTCCCACTTCCAAAAAGGAGGCGGTAAGAGACATTCCCAACGTACGCTGCCAGAATCCGTGTAATGCCACAACATCCAAGCTATCAATTCCTCTTTGATGCGCATTGTCACCAGAGTTTCGAAAAGCTGTCGAGAGCCACACGACCGGTTCGAATTCGTATCGATATCTTACGTTGTTAGGTGGATGTGGCTACAGGTGGTGGTCTTCTCCGGACTCTTAGTGACGTACCTCCGTGTCTAGTTCCGCGGCCGGATATGCGGGTAGATCTACTCCGTGGACCTAAGGCGAACATGCCTCTGTTCATGGGAAGTATTTCCATGACTTCGTTCACCAGTATCCCGACGCGTGACTTTCCCTCGTGGACTGTTCTAAGATAGGAGAGAATGTTGGATGAGTTCACTTCTGGTAACATCAGCAGCAAAATTTCGCTACCTAGTGTCTGTAGCATATATACTGCGGAGCTCTTAGAATCTCTGCAGTTTGCGCTAAGGCATGAATGAGGCCACTTTCTCATGTGTACCGACTCGTTAAGCTCTCTGCAGTCTATTGATTCATGTTTCCCGCGACACCCGCTAGTGGAGCAGATCCATGACCCTGCAGCAAGGATGTGTGATGTTGACTGCAGAATCGCTTTCGTGTGGCTTCCCAGCCACGTGTCGATTGCAGGCAACGGGTCGGTGGACCAAGCTGTGAAAGGAGCGCGTAGACTTACGCGCGTACCTTCTACGGATATTTGTTCTCAGTTTCACCAAACCATCTTGGCGTCCTGGGAACTGGAGCAACCAGCTATCCGAACTCTCAACAAGCGAAGAAGAATCAAGAAGGCAACCTTTGTATGCTGTATGGCGGCCGTAGTTTTGTGCAGGCTAAATATAGGTCGTAGAAGATCTACACGATCTAACCTCCTGATGAGAGAAGACCTCCGCTATGTTCATGTGGCCCCGATTCCCCGTGGTTCACTTCCACAGAGAAGGCGTCGATCTGTTCGGTCTGCAGAGAACACTCGTACTCATACTACCTGATGAAGAGAATACTGCTGATCTCGTTATTCGTTTTATGTATAACAGTGGACTAATCGAATAAATACACATTTCAAAGGGTAATGTTTACATATTTTTTTACCATTTTGGCGTATTACACTAATTTATAATTCTTTCGATTTCAGTATTAATTCATTGAATATATCATGTATATTTCTTTTATTTTTGGTAACACTTAGCTTGTTAAGAGTGGATGGTTGCCACGTTGAACCTGGTCTTAAACGAACAACAATCACCTCTACTACAACCTGAAAATTGTCCACAGGCCGTCCATAAACCACGCATTAATATTTAATTAAACGAACGATTTACCTATCAAATTCATTTGTAAAGGGCGAGTTGGCCGTGCGGTTAGGGGCACGCGGCTGTGAGCTTGCATCTGGGAGATAGTGGGTTCGAATCCCACTGTCGGCAGCCCTGAAGATGTTTTTCCGTGGTTTCCCACTTTCACACCAGGCAAATGTCCGACTCGCTGGCTGAACGGTCAGCGTACTGGCCTTCGGTTCAGAGCGTCCCGGGTTCGATTCCCGGCCGGGTCGGGGATTTTAACCTTAATTGGTTAATTCCAATGGCACGGGGGCTGGGTGTATGTGTTGTCTTCATCATCATTTCATCCTCATCACGACGCGCAGGCCGCCTACGGAAGTCAAATAAAAAAGACCTGCACCTGGCGAGCCGAACCCTTCCTGGGATATCCCGGCACTAAAAGCCATACGACATTTATTATTACCAGGCAAATGCTGGGGCTGTACCTTAATTAAGGCCACGGCCGCTTCCTTCCACTCCTAGCTCCTTCCTGTCCCATCGTCGCCATAATACTTGACTGTATCGGTGCGACGTTAAGCACCTTGCAAAAAAGAAAGAAAAAAGACGTATCTGTGTCGGTGCGACGTAAATCCACTAGCATAAATTCAATTGGAATAGTCTATAGGCCCACTTGAATTATTCAAAGGGAGTAAGTTTCATATCATCAAATTAAGTGATTGCTTAATATTTACTGCACGTATAAATCAGTTTATTTATTTATTCAGAACCCATAAATTGACCCTCGGATACAGCTACAGTAAACAAATGCAGCCAATCATCCTCTATTCTGTAAGTGAATGGTTGCCTCGTTTAAACTAGAACACTGAATCACATCACACGGAATGCATATTCACATCTAACATTTGCTAATAGCGCAGCATTTTAACATTTAAATGGGGAAATGGATGATCAAAGTGGAAACAGGTAGTTTCCACTACCTGATAATTCTTTCAAAAGACTAAATATACATGCTGATCTCCTTACCTAAAGTAGACCGGAGAAAAGTTACGTCAAACTGATCTTTGATGTCAATTGTAAGTAGCGCTGTCTGTGACTATGTAGTGCCTATATCACGAGTGAATGCAGTATTCAGTATTCAGAAAAGATATCTCTAAACGTAGCAAAGAAGCAAAACCATCTCCGTACAGGCCATGAAGGCCCATAGAGGGGTGGAATGTAAAGGATTCCACTATCGGTAACTTCGGCCCTTGATGGGGTAGAGTGGTTTTCTCTACGCCCAGCCACCTTTGCCCCCCAAGGAATTAACCTGGTACCTTTTTTCAGTGTGGCTGATTGCACCTCAGGGCCATGTGTACCTCCTAAAGCGGAAATCTCGTTTCTTAATTTTTACGACTTCCTGACGGTGATTCGAACCCACTTCCTTCCAGGCGAACCGAGCACGCCTTCATGGCCTTCGGCGGCTGCCCCTTTTCTAAACATAGACCAACACTTATGATCAGAACATATCTTACTGAATGGTACTAGCTCATACGACTCTCAGCCTTCTGGGAGCTCCTTCAGTATTTCCTGTAAGTGAGTCAGGCCGGGAAGCTCCCGGCCAGCCTTAGGGTATGTAAATGCCTCTTCTTGTACTGTGCTTTTCGTCTGGTGCCTCCGTGGATTTTATGGAAGGCGAAAGTACCTGGGTAGAATGATCGTATCCTGGTCGCTTCCCGGAGATACCAGAACTTCAACAGCAGATATAATATAAAAGAAGTCTCGCCGTGTAGTGGAGCAGTGTCGTTGAGTGTGTCGTAGTGTTGTTGAGTGTGTCTTAGTGTTGTTGGAGAATAGTGTTGAGAGAGTGTCGCCGTGATGGAGTGTCATAGCAGTTGTTGTTGAAAACTATTGGAGTTCTGAGAATGACAAAATGTGCAAGCAACTATGCCCTAACAACTGGCTAAATGTGACCTAAAGAAGGTAAAATATGACTTAAGAATTTTAGCGATAGGTAGCAAGTATTAGAGTATTACTAACATCAAACGTTCCAAAACGTTATTAGTAAAAATACAACAGGCACATTTATCATACAAACAGACAGAGATAGAATTGGTGCGTTAAAACTTTATACATTCATTCATTCATTCATTCAGTATCACAGCCCTGAGGCACAGTTCCCACTCTGATTTCTAAAAAAAAACTAAAAAAGCGAAGTATTAGCATTCTTTTGGCACCTGTCGGTGTACATTCTTACAGCATCACTTTTTTAAGAATCATGTCTCCTAAACCTGCTAATTATCTGTTTCGGGAAAATAAAGAAAACTACATCTACAACGGTGTTTTGATATCCTGTGCTTGAAACTCGGTGCAGATAACATCCGAAAACATATAAAAGGAACTATGCATCAGTTAACCCTCAAACACACGCGTATGGGGTGGAATCCACCCCAGGTCATATTATTTCCTAGTGAAATGTACAAATAACTCTTCTGTGCTGTCCCCGCTCTCGTATCTTTCTGGCTGGATCCCCGCAGAAAGAGTCATTCTTACATAATCTGCCTTAAAATCTCCAATTAATACAGTAATTCATATTTTACAATACAGTGAGATGTGGGGTGGAAAGCACCCCCACGCGTGTGTCTGCGTCCTAAGATCTGGCGCGTGTGCTTGAGGGTTAAAACAAAAAACCTCAGTATAAACCAAATATGTCATTATATTCATAAAATGAGCAAAATATGAGCAAAGCATTAAAATGGCCGAAATATGCAGCATAAAAGTGCTTTAAACAGGGTAAGGGAACCATGATTCACGGTTATTTTTCAGATCTCGATAAAATGACCTCAGGAATGAAATATGACTTTTGCTTAACATCCGAACGTTAGTGATCAGTACGCCAGCCTTCAGGCCTCTTGGCACCGTGTTCCGTTCCCGATCGAGTCGAGGGTCTTCTTGACGTTTCTACAACTCACACACTACAATGTCCGCTACCGTAGTAACAGGCAGTTCCCATAAACCATCATCGACGAGTCTCCTTTCAAGGGCTAGCAATGTTGTTGTTTGAGTCATCAGTCCATAGACTGGTTTCATGCAGCCCTCCATGCCACCCTATCCTGTGCTAACCTTTTCATTTCTACCTTGGTCTACCCCTACCATTCTTACCACCAACATTTCCTTCAAAAACCAGCTGAACAAGTCCTGGGTGTCTTAAGATGTGTCCTATCATTCTATCCCTTCTTCTCGTCAAATTTAGCCAAATCGATCTCCTCTCGCCAATTCGATTCAGTATCTCTTCATTCGTGATCCGATCTAGCAATAACCACACAAAATATTATTATTATTATTATTATTATTATTATTATTATTATTATTATTATTATTATTATTATTATTATTGTACCAGGTGGTACACCACTACGCCGCACGTTTAAATCTTCCACCTTAAAGTACTCCTCTACAGGACAAACAGTGAACTTGAAACTGGACCAACTTAAATTTTTCCTCTGAAGATGTCACTGTATGAATTTCGACTTGGTTTTGTTTACTATTTATCAAGAAGTTGGGACATTCTCTCATAGATGTCACTGCCGAAAAAACTATGATCAGGCACCCTGGTGCGAAGTGAAGGAACTTTATTTGAAGAAATGTTGTAGTCATAAGTTTGTTCTTTACTAAATTTCGTTCATTCAGTTGTGGATTGGCAATATTTATCTTTCTTTCCGCCAGTTTTGAATTTAGCCAATCCAGAATTTCTGTAATTAATTTCTAACCAATCACTGGCTTCTTCTTCGTTTTGGTGTGTAACCTTAAACTAACCAATAAAAGTGAGAGGGTGTGGCTTTATTATTCATGAAAGGTCTCGAACTTTCCCCGAGGGTTTATAAACTGCGTTTTTTCACGTCTCTTGGCCAGTCGATCAACATCTATCTAAGTGTGTAGACGTAAAGCAGGAGGCGGGAAGCGCCTCTTTCATCCGAGAGCAGGTCTTCAATAAGGTGATGGCCATTTCACATCTTTATTTCTTGCTAGCTCAGCAGTTTAACCCGCGGCAAAGGTCCGAAACCCTTTACAATGTAACCTCATTTCCTAAATATGTAATTTTCTGCAGGCTTATGTAAAATCTTACTTAAATCTGTAACTGCAATCCGGGGATAGAGAGTGATTTACCCTCTCGAGCTCCCATTCATTTTGGTTTGAGGTGACTACGTTTTGGTAACTGATTTTCTTCTTTTCCTTAATGTTTTAAATTTCTTCCTTATACGAGTCACCTCCATAGTTTGGGAATAGCCCCTGTTTCATCGTCCTAGTGCCTTTTAGGTTTTAAAATGTGTATTTAGGAGTGCAAGTACACGCCTCCATTCTTTTTGGTATTCCGGGCCATTTACTTAATCTGTTCTTTTCCTGCTAAGGCCCAGTAGATTGGGTACAAGATACCCCCGTGGCATTGTAGTAAGTCGTGCCTTGATGGCAATCAATTGTAAAGTTTGATATTGCCTTGAATAGGCGTGAAAAACTGAGGGCGTGTTAGCTCTTTTCCAGTGTGTAAAAGTGCCTTTGGGAGGCTGATATTGCAATTTTTGGGAACAAGTGTTCCATGTGGTAGGGGTTTTCTGCCCCTTTGAACAAATTGTGCTTTTGTAAAACTAGGGGCGTGTAGCCCGAGAGTGTTAAAGTTCTGGAATCTTGGATCTTTCTAGTCTTGTTTCCAAATTGTTATTTCACAAAGTGAAATATTGTTAAGGTTTTGTCGTTAATTGTTTGTTAAAATTCAAAAATATAACCTTTATTTGAAATTTTAAATTAACTTTGATTCTGTAGTTAGACCCATTCATCCCAGCACCTTCTTTCACCTCTGCTGTTCCACAGGAGTCCCGGAACAATTATTATTATTATTATTATTATTATTATTATTATTATTATTATTATTATTATTATTATTATTATTATTATTGGAAATGGCAATTATTTCTCCCATTGTGTTTGCTTCTTTTTTATCAAGTTTAGTCATCTTATAAGAAGCGATCTCAGATAGTTCAGGATGTGATACACAATTTCGATGATTACTCAGATTTGATTGTAGATGATCCCACGTATATGCTGCAGTTAGAATACTCATCAGATTGCAGAAAGCTAAGAATGGAGAATATGCTGGTTATGTAGAGATTGTACGAACAGCAAAACTTTCCCGGCATGTTCAGTTTTGAACTTCGTAATGATACTTAGTTATTTAGTACTCGGCAATGGTCCTAAAGTGTGCAATTTGTGGTTCTCCAACTACCGAGATTAAGAGCACTATGACATTCCGTTGCCGGCCCCGCAGTCAAGAGGTACTAATTCTGCCTCTCACCCGGAGGTTCCGCGTTTCATTCCTTAGTTATTATTTTTTTACTTTTAAATTTACCTTTATTTTTAATTTATTTTTAATCTTATTTTTTATAGTTATTCGTTATTTTTACCTGGATATGAGGGTTGGACGGAGGTTAGTAGCATAAACAACTGAGGATCAATCTGATGGTGAGACAGTGGCCATCGTCAAGAAAACCAAGAATAGTGGCCGAGAAGAATCATCGCACTGACCACGCGTCACCTCGTTACCTACAATGGCAGGCCAGGGCTCATCGGAGCTGCAGGGCAATGGGTAGAGGCATGATTTTTTCGCATTAATTTTTGAACGATTTCGCGAGGAGGTTAATAATTTTCGCGTTATTTCGCGAAATAGATATTGCCGTATCGCTTTAATTTCGCTTTAATGAAATTCTAAAATTAATCATTAAAGGTTTCATTACTATCACTGATCGTTGATTGTGGAGGTTTAAATGATAGACTCTACATACCTGGTACATACTTTTGAAGCCATTTCCGGACTGCTGGGTCGTCTACCTTCTCCAGCGGTATGTGGGCTTTGAGTAGTATCGCAGCTGTCTCGTGAATACATTGTATTTTTTCACTCTTACCTTTCTTTTGCATATCTAATGAGAGTTCTATTGTTGCCTGCCGTTTCACTGTTGGATGCTAAATTTACAGTACGTCCTGAATGTTCCTTATTTTTAAAACAATGTTTTCAGACCGTATCTTTTTTTCTCCCACTCGATACGAACATTACAAAATTTGCACATTAAAATATTGCTTTCCGAAACGTATAAACCTTCACTCGCAAATTGTTTAGCTCTACTGTGCACCTTAACACTTGTCAAGCGACCCATCTTTGCTACTGTCTGTGATCACTTTCTTAATTCTACCTGACCACGAAGCCGAAATACACCAGTCAATTGTGCTGCTTGTAGATGTCATTAGGGATTCCAGGATTGCACAATGTCGTGAGGAGACAGGCTGGGGTGGGATTACCAGCCACCACAAACATTTCGTTTGGCAAGAAGCCTGGAACCAACCCATTTTCTTTGGTGCCTTGTCTTAAAGAATTTTCCAGAATATTATAACATATTTCTTTTCCGCTGATGAATCCTTCTTCGCTCTTCCTTTTCTTTTCATACATAATCTTGGAACAAAATGCCAAGTTCGTTATTCACTACAGATTTCGCTGTAATATCGCACTTATCGCGAAATGATTGAATTTCGCTTTAATATGGCCTTATCGCTTTAATTCGCTTTAATTCGCGAACATAATATCCATATTTTCTTAACCAGAAACATATGATTCATAAAGATATCGCAAAATCGCTTCAAAATATTTTTTGTCGCGTTTAACGTTAATGCGAAAAATTCATGCCTCTAGCAATGGGGAATGAGCCAGCCACGTGGTTGATAGCGCTCTAGCGGACTTCTCCGAGTTACCATCCAGCCTAGTGCTGCGAGTTGTGTGCGATCATCGAGGATATTATTTACTATGAATTTAACGCCGTGAATTGTATAGCCAAATGCGAATCAAATAATGGTGCCAATGAACACGCTATTTGAAATTGTAACATAGATGTTAAATAACTGGTTTGATCTTTAACATTTGCTTTACATTGCACCGGCACAGATAGGTCTTATAGTGACGATGGGATAGGAAAGTGCTAGGATCGGGAAAGAAATGGCCATCGCTTTAATTAAGTTACACCGGGCGAGTTGGCCGTGCGGTCAGCGGCGTGTGACTGTGGGCTTGCATCCGGGAGATAGTGGGTTCGAATGTCACTGTTGGCAGCCCTGAGGATGGTTTTCCATGGTTTCCCATTTTCACACCAGGCAAATGCTGCGGCTATACCTCAATTATGCCACGGCCACTTCCTCCCAACTCCTAGGCCTTTCCTATCCCATAGTCGCCATAACACCTATCTTTGTCCGTGTGACGTAAAGCCACTAGCAAAAAATTAAGGTAAAGCACCAGCATTTGCCTCGTGTGGAAAAAAGATTAATCCCCAAGGGTTAAGTCTATATACATGCGGTGCTTCCTCTTCTGATTCAGCGTAAGTCACCTTTTATGTACGTTATCTAATACCTCAACATGGATTACTTTCCTTTCCCAACTTACTGTCCTCATTCGGCGGCAACACCACATCTCGAACACTTCTATCCACTTGATGTCTTTCCTATCAAGGGCCCAAATTTCAGCAAAGTACAACGTGACAGAACACGCGCATGTCTTATCCAAAAGCTTGAATAAATTGGCACTGAACAAGCGAGAATGTTGGTAGAAGCAAGTGGGCACAAAGGCACTCGTAGACTAGAGATAAAGGCTACCCGATGGCAGAAGCTGTGCCTACGAGCCAGTTTTGGTGTAGGGGGCATATGAGGCGAAAGGAGGAGGGGGAGGAGAGGTTACCTAGGAGAAAATATACTCGGCCAGGGAGGCACACAAAAGAGAGGGTGACAGGTGAGAATGGTTAAACTCATTTCCAAATGTATTCAAGACAAAAGATGTACAGTAGAACTAGACGAAATCGCAGTTCTAATGGAAAATATAATTTTGTGAAGTGCTTAGATTTACATAGGCTTACACACCGAAAACCGGAAAGCTTAACAATCAAGAACGAAGTTGTACTTAATAATAATAGCAATAATAATACAGTAATAGTAATAGTAATAGTAATAGTAATAGTAATAGTAATAGTAATAGTAATAGTAATAGTAATAGTAATAGTAATAGTAATAGTAATAGTAATAGTAATAGTAATAGTAATAATTGTTACCGAGTTCTCATGGAACGCAGAGGTGAAAGAAGGTGCGGGCTGGAATGGGTCTATCTACGATAGTCGAAGATAAATTTAAAACTCTAAAATAAAGGTTATATTTCTTTTCAGATCTTAAATTTTAACAAAACTCTTCACTTGGTGACAAAACAAGATTTCAGGTACGGAGCAATTGTGGTACAAACTCGACAAACAGGAAAACCAGGAATTGGTAAGTTACAATTTCGAGCTTCAAGCCCATAATTTACAAAGGTCCCAGCATCATAAATGTTGCATTTAGTTAGGTAGACAAGGAGATAAATCTCCCAAAACACAATTTTCAAGAGCACTTTGCTCCAACGGTTACAAGTTACGGCTTTCCACAGCCACCACTCAATATTTCGCAAATATCTATAACATTACCAGAAAACAGCGTACATGCTCTACAAATTCTACTAAGGAGGCTGCGCTCACAAACACTTACGGCCTACTCAAGGCAACTTTTAACTCTTACCTTAGCATAATACTTTACAATTTCTGGCCTCTACGCACACCTACATTTGACAAGACTGTAGCAATTGTATTTAAGAAACAATACAGGGGTATCGAGTACCCACACTACCGGGCCTTTGTGAAAAAGAACAGGTTAAATTACTGGCCCAAACTCAAAAATGTATGGAGACGTAGACTTGCGCTCCTTGAAAACTAAGGATAAAATCCTACTTGGGCTTGCGGCCCGATGATGCAGTGGCTAATCCCACACTACTGAGGTGACTAGATGGACAAGTTAATTTACCTTTTACAAGTGAAAACAGTTACAAAATCGTAGTTACCTCAAGATTAATTAAAGGGGAGTTCGAGAGGGTAACGCACTCTCCATCCCCGGTTTTCAGTTAAGTACCTTGACTTACTTGGACTTTTACATGAGAAGAAAGAGAAGTTTACATGTTAGGAAATTGACTGTTACATAGATAAAGATAGGAACCTTCTCCTCGAGTTAGACTGCGGATATAACTACAGAGTTAGAAAATGGTGACCATTACCTGGGCTGATGTTCTGCCTTCCGAAGATAGAGGCATCTATGGAGAAAAGTCCAAATTTCTTGAAATAGTTGTTGCAACAAGTGATACACCGAAACAAAACGAAAGAAATACAGTCAGTTTGGGAAACCTTAAAAAACATAGTACTGTATCATTTTAGTAGTGACATCTTTTGATCAACGTCCCAACTTCTTGTGCTAGATGTTTCAAGTTTTGTATGATAGATAGCGTTCTTCAAGGCGCTTCATTTAAATGCACGGGGTTGAGGTGTACCTCCCGGTACAATAATAATAATAATAATAATAATAATAATAATAATAATAATAATAATAATAATAATAATAATAATAATACTTGGTCCAGGAAAACTGAAGACGATATAGATTGAAATCCCGTAAAGCAACAGAGAAACTGTCCAACCTGGCAGCAGATATCAGAAAACGAAGATCGAAATTTTATGGACACGTTCAAAGACTCGCAACAACAAGGCTTACACACAGGATTATGACATACAGCAGAAAGTTGAAGGGTCTACCATGGATCCAAGAAGTTAAAAAGGACCTGGAGAAAACCCAGATAGATATATCGGACTATTGGGCGGAAATCTGTTTCGTAGAAAAGCAAACGGATGGGTAGTGCAGCCAGATAATGAAGTTCCAAGGAGACCAGGAACCAAGAAGACTGAAGAAAGAAAGAGCCCACGGAGAAAAAATTAAAGCTATGTAAAAGACTAGCAGTAGCTGCATGATCCAACAGGTTTCATATGCCAATAATAATAATAATAATAATAATAATAATAATAATAATAATAATAATAATAATAATAATAATAATAATAATAATAATAATAATAATAATAATAATAATAATAATATACGTCCATGTATTTACCCTGTTTGTATGAATCAGAGCCATACTGTGTACAAGTAACAGCTAATGAAGACTAAAGTTGATCCATTATCCAGGCTTGCTCCCTTTATGAGCGGCTGTTTATTTTGATTACAGATAACTTGATTACCTTCGCGATAGCTGTATAATTGCCTATTATTCTCAATACAACGCCCATTTGCAGTGATATTCAACCCTGTTCTAACAGCCTGGATTGCATTTACAGAAGGTGTTAGGATCGAACCTAGACCAAAGCATGTTACATTGGTTCGTGTTCAGTCGGCGTTATAATTCTGTGTGTCTCCTCGCCTCAGGAGGGGATTACAGCAATGTTTAATAGAATACGCGAGCCAGTAACCACCAATGCTTGGCTAGCAAAAGCCAGTTCAGACTCAGTAATCAATGGATCTAGCTCCTAGACACTCGAAGATTTACTGTACATAACCGCAACTATAATTCATGACAGAACAACTGACTATGGAACATCCTCAATTTTCGTTTGGAATGGCTTTGCATTGCAACATTATTATTATTATTATTATTATTATTATTATTATTATTATTATTATTATTATTATTATTATTATTATTATTATTACGCTAATGTTAGCATTTATTAAAATAAAAAAATATTGTCTTCCAAACAATCTAAATTGAACATTCAGAAAGACATTTGCTAAATCATTTATTTCTCTTTGGAAGTGAGATATGGCCCCTAGCAGAAATAGATGTTAATGTGTCTTAAGCTGAAACACTAATGAGCACATCCTTCAGTATGTTTTACCGTTCGATTAGACTTTTCCTTTATACTGCACGATTAAAATATCTAGCACCTTTGAAATACTATCATAAAACACAGGGCATGTTGTGAGTTCGACGTCATAACTTCAACTATATCCTTCACAGAGTATATCAAACATCCGTATTTTTCATCTGCCCATTAAGCGAAAATCAATTTGCATTATGTGTGGAAATAGCAAAATATTATTCTGATATTTTCTACAGCTCAAAATGACAGGTTCAATTCTTTTCCTTGCCATGTTTCCTACTTTATTTGGGTCGACACTTGACATGGATTTGGCCAAATTTTACGGTCGGATATCCTTCCTGATGCTAACCCTATGTGGAGGAGTGTATCCACTGTTAGGTGTATTTTGCGGTGGTTGTCCGTAGAGTAGATGAAGAGATGTGCTTTAGGGCGAACACAAACACTCAGGTGTAAATTTAGGTAAATTAACAATTCTCACTTGAAATGCAAAGCCAAGCTGGGAATCGAACCCAGGGTGCTCTGAACAGAAGGCCAGAACGTTGATCATTCAACCATGTTGAAGAACTAATGCTACCAGTAAAATATCTCAAGTAAACTTAGATATCTTCAGATAGACATCGTTTCAACTCCTGAACTGGTTTAAATTGCTCAGCTGGTCATAAATTCTTACGTCATCTTTCACATAATCCTTTTCATACACAGTAGAAACTTTTACTCTTAAATACATCTTTTTTTTTCTTTTTGCTAGTTGCTTTACGTCGCACCGACGCAGATAGGTCTTATGGGGACGAATGGACAGGAAAGAACTAGGAATGGGAAGGAAGCGGCCATGGCCTTCATTAAGGTACAGTGAACAGCCTGGTGTGAAAATGGAAAACCACGGAAAACCATTTTCAAGGCTGCCGACAATTGGGTTCGAACCCACTATCTCCCGGATGCTAGCTCACAGCTGCGCGCTCCCAACCGCACGGCCAACTCACTCGGTCTTAAATTCATCACCTCATCTCCGGAGGCCACACGCCGTTATTATTATCCCTTCAAGGCATTTATATTCTGAAAACGGCACATTTCATTTATCTAAATAATTTAAACATCCGAGTTGAGGGAATGCATTGTCCGATGTTATTACAACTCACGTCTAGTTGACCTGCATCTCCAAGCATCAAAGCAATAAATGGAACGTAAACCACACTCACCTCTCTCGCTACTGAGTCGTCAGCAAGAGCAATCATAAGCCATTCCTGACAACCGTCCATCACACTGACTGAAGTTTACCACCTGTAACCACGAAAATCACATGGACATTCTTATTTCGCCTCCGAAAACAATTGCCCAAGAGATCAAGCTATTTACAAATCTGTTCTTTATTTCACGACCAGCAAAATTAACACATTTATTCATTTTAAGAAATTCCTCCCGGACCCTCCATAGGAGATTCAACTGTCGGGCATCCTGGGATTTTCCGGACGTCTGGTAACTATAGTTGTATCGTCATATTTTTGTGGATTTCCTAGAGAGTTGTGCCCTGGGAGAATACTTTGTGAAGCTGTGCTGAGAGGCCTCTGGAGGCCTTTCGACAGTTGGGGACATAGCGTTCTATCAATCTAATGTTGGTTCGTATTCTTAATATTATCGCGCCTTACGAAGCGAACCCAGCGGTTTCGTTAAATATACATTACCTTAAATATTATTAGGCCTATTTTTATTTGCTTTACGTCGCACCGACACAGATAGGTCTTATGACAACGATAGGATAGGAAAGTACTAGGAGTGGGAGGGAAGTGGCCTGGTGTGAAAATGGGAAACCACGGAAAACCATCTTCAGGGCTGCCGTCAGTGGGGTTTGAACCTTCCATATACCGGATGCAAGCTCATAGCTGTTTGCCCTTAACCGCACAGCCAACTCGCCCGGTAGGCCTATTATTAAAAGGGTCTGTAAGTGCAAGCATTTCAGACTGCTACGTAATAAATTTCATCATCGATTCCGTATTAAGCTGAATATATATAAAAATACTTAACACAAATTTGCAAGCATATTGTCCACCTGTTCAATATAAAATTGTTACCATTTAATAAATGGTCCGTCTAAAAATATATTATTAATATGTATGATGTTTTAGACAGACCATTTATTATATTGAGCTTTGAATTTTGTACTGAACAGTAAAATCGTTTTAAGAATTTTTATATATAGACTGATATGCAATAGTAACTTCTGGCTCAGTGAGTAAACGAAAGCAAAGGGAAGCTGCCTCTCTCATCATTTTCCGTGTACGCCTCTTCAGTGAAATCTAGGCCACCTATGTCAGCTGATAATCAAGCTGTGTGGAGGATCCAGTCAGCCTTGGGGCTGGATACGGAACAAATACACATATTATTATTATTATTATTATTATTATTATTATTATTATTATTATTATTATTATTATTATTATTATTATTATTTTTATTTATTTTTTGCTACGGGCTTTACGTCGCACCGACACAGATAGGTCTTATGGTGACGATGGGATAGGAAAGGCCTAGGAGTTGGAAGGAAGCGGCCGTGGCCTTAATTAAGGTACAGCCCCAGCATTTGCCTGGTGTGAAAATGGGAAACCACGGAAAACCATTTTCAGGGCTGCCGATAGTGGGATTCGAACCTACTATCTCCCGGATGCAAGCTCACAGCCGCGCGCCTCTACGCGCACGGCCAACTCGCCCGGTATATTATTATTAGTATTATTATTATTATTATTATTATTATTATTATTATTATTATTATTATTATTATTATTATTATTATTGGAAGGTAAGGACGGAATATTATGTTGTTAGTTCAGTTAGATGTCATGAAGTGGCTATAACTATCAAGCATTGCTAATGTAAATCATCAGCTAATCCATCGATCCGTATCCTTCCATTTGTAACCCCTAATTCTAACAAGCAAGTTCTCGTCACCTTCAAGCAGCGCCGGTGGCTTGTGGGCCCAGCATCTGCTCTGTGCAACAAGTCTACGGGAGTCTCATCTTGGAGGCAGCGGTCGTCCCGGATATTGCGTGAACGTGCCGGAGGCTGCTCAAGGGATGAAATATTTAGGTGTTGCCTGTCAATAGGTATGAAAGTGTTAAATTTGGCGATGAACACTCGCCCGTCAACGGCTGTCAGTAGGGACATTTGGGGAAATCAATGGGTAGAAACTGTGGGTGAGCCCCAGCTCAGGTGATGCGACTTGTTGAGCTCGGCGTGGGTCGTACGACAGGTCAATTCTAACGACATGACACTGAAGTTTGTCCTTGGACGTGATATTATGAATTGTCAATGGTATAGCAGAGAACTGTTGTGACAGGATCCGAGGAACTTAATATCATAACATGGGATAAAATTTTAAATGTATTTATCAGTACGCAATCCTGGTATACTCTTACGGTAGAACATTGATTTCTCATTCATCAAACCTGGATTGGATTGGATTCTTGGCTCTGCTATGATTTTAAGATAGATGCAGGGTACTGGAGTGGGATTCCCACAGCCTCACTCGTATTACTCCTACGTTATTATTATTATTATTATTATTATTATTATTATTATTATTATTATTATTATTATTATTATTAGGCAGGACAGGTTTTTCTCCGGATACTCCGGTTTTCCCTGTCATATTTCATTCCAGCAACACCCTCCATTAACATTTTATTTCATCTATCAGTCATTTTTCATTGCCCCAGAGGAGTGCGACCGGCTTCGGCAGCCGGCACATTTCCTATTCTCGCCGCTAGATGGGGGCTTCATTCATTCCATCCTTGACCCGGTCGAATGACTGGAAACAGGCTGTGGATTTTCATTATTATGATTATTTCAAATTCAAATGCAGAGATATGATCCGAGAACGTAGACTACGACCGCTTCCTTCTCTATTCTAGCATCAGTTAATACACTAGTAGAATCACCAAACCGAAGACGCTCGTAAAGACGACCTCAGGGTTGCAGTGTGACAGTTGTCCTTTTCCCAATACTGTGACTTCGAGTCCGATTATGATCGATGGCATATAAGGGTGTTTAAATTCTACAGCTCCCCGTCTAGACATTCTGCCCGTTAATGAACTGTGAGATAAAATCCTGCCAGCCCGGCTTCTTTTAACATCTGTAGCAACTGAATGTTGAATTATTATTATTATTATTATTATTATTATTATTGTTATTATTATTATTATTATTATTATTATTATTATTATTATTATTATACATCGTTATGCCCTACTCAGTAGCACTTTTGAACTTGCTTAGCTGATGTGTTGGCTTTCTTTTCTTCCCAAAGTCTCTTCATCCTCTCGCTGAGCTTCTTCCTTCGTTCTTCTGTCCAAGTTATAGTAGCTCTGGTGTTGGGTTTATCTTCAAAGTGGTGATTGTCGATTTTGGTTCTGAATTTACATCTGCCCTATACAATGTCTTCTGAGATGTTGATTTCCTGGAGATCTGTTTCAATTTCACGAAGCCAGCTGTTCTTGGTTTTTAATGAAAGGGCCAGGTTGAGAATTCTTTTAGTTAGCCTGTTAGTGTTCATTCTGATAATGTGTCCATAAAATTTCAATCGCTTTTTCCGACAAGTGTGAGAATTTTTTCAGAATGACAATATATCTCCTGGGATGATTTTTCCTCCATATTCCATCCATACAAACTGGTCCAAACATTTTTCGTAAAATTTTCCTTTCTTGTTTCTCAATGTCTTTGGTTAAAGATCCGCCGCCAATGATTAAGGTTTCTGAGGCATACAACGCTTCTGGTTTAATTACTGTATTATAGTGTCTAAGTTTTGCATTCCGAGATATTGATTTTTTTATTATACCTGTTCCAAGTGATCTTGTATGCTTTCTGTAATTTGAAAATTCTTTCTTTATTTGCTTCGCGGTTTAAACCAGAGGGCTGAATAATTTCTCCCAAATATTTAAATTGGTTCACTTGAACAATTTTGCCGAATTTAGTTATCATAGGTTGTCCATCTAAGTATCCATGAACTGAGTTTTCTCATACGAAATTTGAAGTCCCGCTTTGATAGCAATTTCATGTAACTTTTCAATGGAATGAATTGCTTCATGCTTATTATTGAAAAGGTTTGCTATGTCATCAGCAAAGGCCAGAGATTGCATGTGAATTCTGTCTTTACGTAGTCTTCCAAGGGTTATTCCTTTAGTTTCCTTTTCCCAGGTCCTGATTATTTTCTCAAGTACCAAGTTTAACAGTAACGGTGATAAACCATCCCCTTGACGGACCCCGGTGTTAATAGGAAAAGGCTCAGATATTTCGCCTAGGAATTTCACTTTTGAAGTAGTGCCAGTTAATGTTTGATTAATTCTCTTGTTTTTTATCCACTTGAAATTCTTCTAGAGTATTGAAAAGTGTTTGACGGTCTTTCTTGTGTAGTGGATGGATTAGCGCACATTTCCAATATTCCTGGGTTTCTTAATTGATCCAGATGTTCTCAAGAATCGAGGGGATTTTCTTGGCTATGCTGTCACCTCCTATCTTCAGCATTTCGGCAATTATATCATCTTCCCCTGGGGCTTTGTTATTTTTGAATCCATGGATTATTTCTTTGACTTCTTCCAGTGTTGGAGGTTCTGAATCTTGATCAGATAAGGATTTTTCAACGGTGAGTTGTTCTTTAGGGGATTCACAGATTAAAAGATCCTGGAAATAAACTGCTAGAAGTTTACAGTTCTCTTAATTATTCGTTTCCAATGTCCCATCTGGGCGTTGAAGCAAAGATCAGTTGCCTGATACTTTGATAATTCTTCTCTGAAAGTTTTGTAGAAGTTTCGTGTATTATTTTTGGTAAAATTTGTTCAATTTCTGCCAATCTGTAGCGTTCGTATTTGAGTTTTTCAGACCTGATAATTTTTTATGTTTGTTTCTGTATTTTGGTGAATTCCTGCCAGGTTTGTTCAGTTTTATGAGAATTCCAATTCTGCCAGGCTTTAGTTCTAAAGTTTATGGATTTGTCGCAGGTTTCATTCCACCACCTATGTTTGCGTTTCCTGGGTGGTGTGCCAACATTTCGAGAAGCCTTCAAAAGTATATCTGAGTTCTAACCAGTTCGAAGGATTGTGAGTAGGAATACTTTCAAGGAAAGTACTAGTGTTCTGTTTAAGAAATTCCGGATCGACACGCAGGTTTATTGTTATTCGAGTTTGGACCTGTTTGGTTGAAATTTGACCTTGATTAAGGATAGATGGTGGTCAGAGTCAATGATCCTTTTTTTAACTTTAACATTCATAATTTATTTTTGATTTTTCTTGGAAATAGCCACATGATCTAGTTGAAATTCTTCCAAGTGAAAATTTGGGTGTCTCCAAGTTGTTTTCTTGTATGGAAGCGCTCGGAAATGTGTTGACATTAATTTGAGATCAAAATTTTTGCAAAAATCGATTAATCTTTCTCCATTTTTATTAGTTCTATTGTGCGCTGGTTATAGTCGTACAATTGTCCTGAATTTCTTTTCTCTGCCAATTTGGGCATTGAAATCTCTTAATAGAATTTTTATGAGATGATTTGGAATTGTTAATGGATAGCATTGAAATTCTTTCAGAAGGCGAAGAAAAGTTAAGTACTAAGTTTACAATGTTTCTTCATACACCGAATCCTGCACCAAATTGTAATGGTCTCCTATGAAGGGAGATTGCTAGCTTGCCTTTGTAAATTATATAGTTTCCTGAGTCAAGATGATTTTCATCCGTGTATCTGGTTTCCTGAAGTGCTAAAATTTGGATGTTTAAGTTATCTAACATGTCTGTTAATTGTTTTAACTTCCCAGTTTTCCGAAGTGTGTTGTTGTTTAGACTACCAAAGAAAGTTTTGCATTTTGGGCGAAGAGATTTGGGAAGCTCCGAAACATTCCCGCATGATGTTCTCGGTCCCCCAGAATCCAATGACCGAGAAAAACTAGTATGTCTACTAGGGCCTGGGGTAGTTATATTGTAGGTTGATTCCATTTGCTATCAAGTTAAAAGTATTGGAGAGATCGATCTATGTCGGTGTCATGGTTACAGCTGAAGTAGTGAGCTTCAGAGGTTGCTGAAGATGTTGTCGAGCTATGCCTGTTTTTGGTCCGCGAGATGTATTTTATTTCCCTCAAACCCTCCCGATCCGTCACGCGGGACGCGCCCGATAGGGCAACAGGCTGAAACCCCAACGGGATTATTATTATTATTATTATTATTATTATTATTATTATTATTATTATTATTATTATTATTATTATTATTATTATTATTATTATTACAGTAATATTTATTTTAGTTCAGCGAAGCCAGCCGCGTGGTGTAGGGGAAGCATGCCTGCTTCTTAGCCGGTGACACCGGGATTGATTCCCGGCCCGGTCAGGAACTTGTAGCTGGATGGGAGGGCTGAGATATTACAACTGAGGAGCTCTCTGACGGTGAGGTAACGATCCCGGTCTAGAAAGCCAAAAATAATAACGACGAGGGGATTCGTCATGCCGACCACATGCCACCTCGTAATCTACAGCCCTTCGGGCTGAGTGCCGGTAGCTTGGTTAGCCAAGGTCCTTCGAGGCTTTTGCGCCTTGGGGTTTGGTTTGGTTTGGTTTTGCTTGGTTAGTTCGTCCGGAGACTTCGCACACGTCCCATGTGGTACATTAGCATAATTGCACGGATAAATAATTTTCAAGCACAATCATATTTAAATAAAGCAGTGGCCTCTTTAGTAAACTCTCATTGCACTTTCGTGAAAGGAACACGTACGTAACTCTGCAGGCGGTGAAAACTACAGATTTCTGGGTTCCTCCAGCCAGATAGATGGACAGTGCTGTTTCGGGTTGTAGTTCCAGTCACAACTGGTACCATACTTGCACTCGCTACTCTTCTGTGCTAGCACTTGATATTTCAGTATTTTAGTTTGATAAATTGAGTGAATGTTTCAGCTACAGGGCACTGAAAAATTTTCCAAAAAAATTGTTTGGGTGTGCAGTCTGGTTTGTTATAAGCCACATTACTGTCAGTCAAAATGCTATTGTTGCAATATAGTTTGCATCTGTTGTTTTCTAATTCGCTAACATGTTTGTACGGGTATGCTGTTATGTTTAAAATATGCAGTCAATCGAATAAACCCACAGCATATGCATTTGCATATGCTCATATGCATTCTCAAAAAGTCCGGTCCCTATTCATTACATATTGCCTGAATGGTAATTTCTTGCAGTCACCATTTGATCGTAGATAGTAATCATGCACCCTCCTATTTCAGGGAACATTTGATCTTGTGTAAGCCACATTTTTAAACATTCTTTTTCGACATTAACATTGGATGATGATGATGATTATTATTATTATTATTATTATTATTATTATTATTATTATTATTATTATTATTATTATTGGTTTGACAGAGAATGCCATACAGCGAGAAATAAGGTTCTCCATGTGCTACACACTTTCAGGAACTCACCAAACTCAGAAAACCGGAGAACGTATACTCAGGCGTGAACGACATACGCTATGATTCTCCACAATGAGAAAAATGAATTTGCAGAAAGGATGGAACAGCGAATAATTGAAGAAACATAAATTAAACCTTACAGATTACATAACGTCAAAAAGACCACAATGGCAGCTCACATCCCTATGGAAACCTGGGAGACTCATTATTCTGAACTGATAAGATAAACTAAACTCGCCCAATATGACTCAACAGAGAATCGATCTGAAACTGTGATATACTCGGACATAACAGAAACAGAAGTATGGTCAGTTGTACAGAAAAGCAAATCCCGCAAAGCTGCTGGTCCAGGTAATATCACAAATGAACTAATCAAGGGGGCCTTCCTGTACACCGTCAGCTTACGGACAGCACTATACAACAAATATATAGAACTCCGAACGATCCCTAACGCCTGGAGAAGATCAATGGTGAAGGTGTTATATAGAGGTAAAGGACGTCAGAGCTGCCCTGACTCGTATAGATGGATTGCGCTAAAATGTTCAGCGTTGAAGATGCTATCCAATACAATTAGGGACAGGATACTTGACCGGTTGATGGAAATCATGCCAACGGAATAATATGGATTCATACAGTACAAGCAGAAATAGACCCAGAATTCTTTACTACTCCCGCCAAGAACAATGATGAGTGGAAATCAGCCAATTTTGAGCTACGTCACCTCTATACGAGAGGAGCAATTCACGGCTCTCATCATCACCGTGTTTGTAATAAGAAAGGTTTTCACCAGGTAGAGATCCAGTGACTGTGTTTGTGAAATCTGCGGCTCAAATTGTTCACTATACCACGTGTCTCCCTGCGCACAAAGAACACTTCCTCTTTCTAATTATGCCAAAGGTGAAACCTTGTATTGACAGTTAATTTCTCTATTTTTAAAATCGCATGTAAAAATTATGTTTATTATTATTATTATTATTATTATTATTATTATTATTATTATTATTATTATTATTATTATTATTATTATTATTATTATTATTATTATTATTATTATTATTATTATTTAGCACTCAACTTCGCAACCGGGTAAGTTGATTTAAATTTTTGATGTGGTCATTGTGGCAAGCTACAGTACTTCCAACATCTGATCTCACATGTCCCCGACATTTCCGAGGAATATTCACGGATTATGTTTAATTTTTGAACGTGTGAGTTTCTTCCAAATGCAAGCTTCTATAAGACGCGTGCATGATAATTATCGTGGAACAGTTAAACTTACGATATTAAATGCACTGAGTGAATTGGCTACGGTGAATGGGTCGTAAAACTGTAACATAGTATTTGGGAAATGGATGGCTCGAACAACACAGCCAGCAGTCCCGAAGATTGTTTTCATACTTTCAAACCGGAAAATGATTGGACAGAACCTTAATTAAGGCCTCGGCCGCTTCCTCCCAACGTCCCTATTCCAGGATTGCTGAAAACATGTGAGTGTCAGGGGAACATTGAACAAAAAATAAATAAATTCAACAATATTTATAAGTTTTAATATAAAATAAAACGAGTACTTATGTACGTGAATAATAAATCATGGCAATAAGACTAATGACGATCCCCCAACTTTTTCTCAGTGGATATGTTTGTCGCTGGACCTCCTTTTTTGGACATCTTGCAGACGACTTTTTGTGATTATATCCATATTTTTCTGGTGCCGGTACTCATTATGTAGGTGCTATTACAGCACCAACTAGGGAAAACTAAAACCAAAAATTCAATTCGTGAACACAGTACCATGTACTGGAATATTTATAATAAATAGCAGTTCTGTTTTTAAAAAACTGCGTACCGTTGCGTACCGAAAGAACAAAAGCACTGTCCATATATGAGATTTTGCTTTGGATGTTTTAAGCTTCGTACATAAACTCCAGTATACCATCGTCGCCACCATCCACTCCTTTCTCTCGCAGCAAGTGTCCAACGATCTATCCAGTCATTACCTGAATAATTTTCCTTTTGACACCATGAATCTTCGGTCTTGATTTCGTGATCCTCTTTACCACGTATCTTTTCGGTGCTAGTTTTGTGTTTTACAGGATCACAAGTAGAGGTGACGATTACTACTTTTTTCAGCTTTCCTTTTTTTACTCATTGACATAATGTAACTCCTTATCTTACTCATTTTAAACCATGATTGCACTGATTTAACGTACAGGAGACTTATTCAAAATACACGTGAACACCTGAAGGTTGCAGAGCAGTTATAGTACTGATATGTAGGCTGACATTGGAAACTATGTCCGGCTCCAGTACTAAATGGTTAGCGTGCTGGCCTTTGGTCACAGGGGTCTCAGATTGGGTTCCCGGCAGGGTCGGGAATTTTAACCATCATGGTTAATTTCTCTGGCACGGGGGTTGGGTGTGTGTGTGTTGTCTTCATCACTTCATCCTCATTACGACGCGCAGGTCGCTTACGGGAGTCAAATCGAAATACCTGCACCTGGCGAGCCGAACTTGTCCTCGGACACTCTCGGCACTAAAAACCATACGCCATTTCATTTCATTGGAAACAATTGAGAAGTGAACGACTTCCTTTTTCTGACGGCATTACCGATCTATGACGCCTATGAAACTGTTAGCATAGTACCAACTAGGGAAAACTAAAACTAAAAATTCAATTCGTGAACACAGTACCATGTACTGGAATATTTATAATAAATAGCAGTTCTGTTTTTAAAAAACTGCGTACCGTTGCGTATCGACAGAACAAAAGCACTGTCCATATATGAGATTTTGCTTTGGATGTTTTAAGCTGGAAGCGTTACATGTTGAAAAAAGGGTCATGAACAGTCAGAAAGAGTTCCTACTATGAAGATCAATATAACAATTGTGCCGTTAGTTTAATAAGTCATTACATTAAGTACATTGTCCCCCCTTCACCTGCGATGTAACCCCATGACTCATGACTTAGTGATGGATATACTTGTCATTTGCTATCACGGAAATACTCTCGAGAACAGTGGGGGCATATATACCAGCTGGCCTTCGTACACTATAATTTAATGACAGTTCTCCCATTTCAGTTAACATCACTCTGTGCCGGCTTCAGTGAGACTGTTAAGTCCAATATCCCGATTTCAATCACGACCGTGACTCAGGTCGATGAATTTCAAAGGTGTAAGGAAAAACTGCCTCGCGTCGGTGTATTTACTGGTATCTGCTGTTGAGTAATCTTTAGATTTTCTTTTACGAGAGAGATAACTAGCGTTTCCAACCGTACGTTTTATGGTTTTCAACCCTCTAAGTACGGTGTACGGTTCGAATGTCAGACCGTACGTGTTATATACGGTTCTGCGAAATGTTTAAATGAACATTTTTTAGCATTGGAAATGTTCAGATGTTGTATGTAAAACTATTTTTACTCAGATTTGAGCATACCTCATTTTCTTGACATACATGACGTGGCCTCCATTTCTCCAGGGAACTTCCAAACTTTCAATATTGTTATTCACCCTTGAACTGGTTTCAGATCAACCAATGAAGCGCCTGAATAGTCTGACACGTCAGATTTTCCTGTCTCACTCTGCGGCCGGGATTACCCTAATTCAAACGTTATCAACTGTGAGTCTAGTAGTCGTATATTTGTTCACTGTCACACTCTTGAATCAGTCCATACCGAACTCCGACAATCGTTTCTTAACCAGTGTGAATAGTGGTGTAACATCAAATATGTAACAATGAAGCGTCTAATTGTAACTCTTATGGATAACGTAATTTCTTCAAACTTATGAATAATGTTGTGATGTACACTGACTGACAGAGCAAATGCAACACCAAGAAGGAGTGGTCAGAACTTTATGCCAATTGCAGGGTAGACTGACGTCACTGAGGTATGCTCATGATGTGAAATGCGCCGCTGTGCTGCGCACGTAGTGAACGATAAATGGGACACGACGTTGGCGAATGGCCCACTTCGTACCGTGATTTCTCAGCCGACAGTCATTGTAGAATGTGTTGTCGTGTGCCACAGGACACGTGTATAGCTAAGAATGCCAGGCCGCCGTCAACGGAGGCATTTCCAGCAGACAGACGACTTTACGAGGGGTATGGTGATCGGGCTGAGAAGGGCAGGTTGGTCGCTTCGTCAAATCGCAGCCGATACCCATAGGGATGTGTCCACGGTGCAGCGCCTGTGGCAAAGATGGTTGGCGCAGGGACATGTGGCACGTGCGAGGGGTCCAGGCGCAGCCCGAGTGACGTCAGCACGCGAGGATCGGCGCATCCGCCGCCAAGCGGTGGCAGCCCCGCACGCCACGTCAACCGCCATTCTTCAGCATGTGCAAGACACCCTGGCTGTTCCAATATCGACCAGAACAATTTTCCGTCGATTGGTTGAAGGAGGCCTGCACTCCCGGCGTCCGCTCAAAAGACTACCATTGACTCCACAGCATAGACGTGCACGCCTGGCATGGTGCCGGGCTAGAGCGACTTGGATGAGGGAATGGCGGAACGTCGAGTTCTCCGATGAGTCACGCTTCTGTTCTGTCATTGATTGTCACCGCAGACGAGTGTAGCTTCGGCGTGGAGAAAGGTCAAATCCGGCAGTAAGTGTGGAGCGCCCTACCGCTAGACAACGCGGCATCATGGTTTGGGGCGCTATTGCGTATGATTCCACGTCACCTCTAGTGCGTATTCAAGGCACGTTAAATGCCCACCGCTACGTGCAGCATGTGCTGCGGCCGGTGGCACTCCCGTACCTTCAGGGGCTGCCCAATGCTCTGTTTCAGCAGGATAATGCCCGCCCACACACTGCTCGCATCTCCCAACAGGCTCTACGAGGTGTACAGATGCTTCCGTGGCCAGCGTACTCTCCGGATCTCTCACCAATCGAACACGTGTGGGATCTCATTGGACGCCGTTTGCAAACTCTGCCCCAGCCTCGTACGGACGACCAACTGTGGCAAATGGTTGACAGAGAATGGAGAACCATCCCTCAGGACACCATCCGCACTCTTCTTGACTCTGTACCTCGACGTGTTTCTGCGTGCATCGCCGCTCGCGGTGGTCCTACACCCTACTGAGTCGATGCCGTGCGCATTGTGTAACCTGCATATCGGTTTGAAATAAACATCAATTATTCGTCCGTGCCGTCTCTGTTTTTTCCCCAACTTTCATCCCTTTCGAACCACTCCTTCTTGGTGTCGCATTTGCTCTGTCAGTCAGTGTACTTACAAATTATTTTGCGTGACAGTGCAGTGCTTTAATTACTCCTTGGTTAGCTTACTATGTATTAATTAAGTATATATTATTTTCTTTGGGATTTATTCTGAATGTTACCTAAGTAAAGATGCAGTTAACTTGTGATTCCAAAAATCAATCAGGTCCTTCCACACCCCAAAATGTATAAATTTATGTTAAAACACCCAGAAGGAAACAAACATACAGGAAGTCGTCAGAGAGTATAGACAGTATAGGAAGTGTCTGCGTTCTGATCCAATATGTGAAGAAAGGGCAAAGTGTATGTTCCATTTTCTTACTTCTAGTGATACGTTTCAGGTAAGTATTCCTATTTTATATTGTTGCTACTTACTATTATTGCATGCATTCTATTGGATTTTAGTGTATTTGGGAGAATATTAATACTGTACGATTTTAAGAAAAAGAATACGGTTTATTTTGAATTTCTGTACGATCTTTCAGTTTTCGGAATTCGGTAATACTGGAGATATCTGTTGTAGATACCATACTTTGCGAACAACTGTGAAATAATAAATCCAATTTTCTGCTGTACTTAAAAGACAGCTGACGTTTAAACCGGGTATGGAATAATCATTACAGGCCTAGAATGAAGCTGAATTTTCAGTTAATGCGACGTGTCCTATGGTTCAGGCGGTTTGGAAATTCGAATTGCTCATCTCAACAACATAAATGTATCCTTCAACCTTCATAAAGCCATATGCGATGCGATGCGATGCGATGCGATGTGATGTGATGTGATGTGATGTGATGTGATGTGATGTGATGTGATGTGATGTGATGTGATGTGATGTGATGTGATGTGATGTGATGTGATGTGATGTGATGTGATGTGATGTGATGTGATGTGATGTGATGTGATGTGATGTGATGTGATGTGATGTGATGTGATGTGATGTGATGTTCCCATGTGTTTCCTTTCGCAGGTAATTTATAAATTTACTACCTAAAATTAGTTTCGGCAGACTGAAGAACCTAACAGTTATAAAATATTTTGTAAGACTCAAAATTTACAGTTAAACTACTTTAGGGGATAATTTATCTCTATCTCTGTGAGTGATCTGTACACGTATATTTTGGTCTAGCCAAGGAACTGCTGGGCGAGTGATCTATGCTGTTTGCAGTGGGGCGCGTCTAGCGTACAGTAAAAGCAGAAAATAACTAAAGTGATGAGCTTCATCATCAATAGCATTCGGATACTGTACAATGTGCCATGGCGTAAAAAAAGACATCCTCAATGAAGGCATCCATCTTAACGTTTTTAAATACTCTGAAAGTGACTGTCGGTGTATATTTGCGGTATTTTAATGAATATACAACTTATGGTGATGTAAAATTCCAGGAACCGTAAGCTGTCTGTCTTAAGGGCGATATCGTAATGTTGCACAATTTAAAATTGCTGGTCAGTCGGGTGTTCTCATTGGCGCAATTTATAATGTTCGCGTTGCGGCCGTGTAACGTATATTATCTATGTATACAAAGCAGAATGTCTGTCTGTCTATGTGACTGTCTGTCTGTCTGTACCTTATACAAATTCATAACGTTCTACCAATTTGAACCAAATTTTGTATACTTAATTCTTAGGACCCTGCGGGTAACCCCATCTACAAGAATTTTAACATCCCTCTCCATTCCCTAGATTTAGACCCTTTGGCACATTAACATAGGCTAATATAGGCGAAATATTCAATTTGTTGTACAAGGACGAGACAAAGCTCATTTTTAATCCCTTGACGCAAAAAACCAAACTCGGCAATCCGTATGGGACCGAAAACCATATTTTAAGGCCCTAAAACCAACCGTTATAAGAACTCAGACAAACAAACAGACAAACAGATACCAAAGCTAAAACAATGCAGATGGTCATTATTACACCTGAAACGGAAAACTGAATGAAAATTTCGCCAAAATAGTCAATGTACAGACACACGTCGTTACGATTTTATTTATATAGATTAAACGTTAGGTCTTCCCCTATTCACTTAGCGTGAATAACATTATTTATGGCCTGGATCGTAGTGTCTCAATTCCCTGCTCTAGGAATCAGATAAAGTAATGAACTGCCGTAACCATGGCAACGTCAGCTCCAGGATTCTATAGCAGCGATGTTATGCGTGTACGTTTGGGCATAGCTGGCAACCAAAAATATGACTATCTGGAAAAAATATACTTTTGTGTAAGACATTCATAGGACTCCTTTGAGCGGGGATTGAAAAGGGGTGAAGTATACAAATGATAGGAAACGACCTATATTAATGTAGAATCCATAGTTTTTGGGGTCACTGAGGTGAATACTCACACTCTAGATTTTATAACTTAAGTCCAAGATCAGCCCAAATGGCACGGCAGTAAGAAGGGGTGGAAAAGAATATGTCCAAAATGATCGAGATTACGGGTGAAAGTACTGTATGTATGTTCCAGCGTAGCTCTCAACCAAACTTGGTACAAATACGGCTTACTCTACTTACTCTCTGGGAAGGAGATGAGGGGCAAATCATGGGTATTGGTCCTATCGAAAATTAATGTACTACAAAACAAAGAGGGAAAACAATTTCCGGTCATTTATGACCTTTGCAGTTTTACCGTACCGTCTATGAAAATAGAATTCATGAATTTAGACTTCCGTTGTTCAGTCCATATCAATGCCGAGCATTGGTAACATGGTTCAGTCGTGTTCACTGGCAACGATTTTCGGCATGATTGTTTTAAGGTGTAAAAACCGCATGGTCATCGGTCCATATCGACAAGGAAAATTGTGAAGATGATTTAAAAAATTAAAAGTATCGTAAAGGAACGACCTCTTGAAGAATAAGACAATAGGGAGTGATGACTAAAGATAATTGAATGAAAATCGGTATGTTAAGTCTGGGATTGAGGCATTACAACCCAGGCTATAAACAATGTTATTCACGCTAACTGGGTACTTCAGGGGAAGGCCTAACGTTTAACCAATATAAATAAAATTGTAACGACCGTGTGTCTGTACATTGACTATTTTGGCGAAATTTTCATTCAGTTTTCCGTTTCAGGTGTAATAATGACTATCTTCATTTTTTTCGCTTTGGTATCTGTTTGTCTGTTTTGTTTGTCTGAGTTCTTATAACCTGAAAACTACTGGATATATTTCTACCAAACTTCATATTTAGTATCCACCTGTCTTTGGGTAGGTTTTATTGCTAATTTTGTTTCTAAATCCCTCAATTAACTGGGGTTTATTCGAAACCGAATCCGTGATTTTGAACTCCCTCGAAATATAGACAACCAAACTTAATGTAAATCTTCCTGCCTTAATGGAAATCAATTTCTAAAACATTTTCTCATTTGCATCATTTCAATACGAGGATTAATAAGGGAGATATCATTAACGACCCGTTTTTCAGCCTAACTTCGAACGGACTTTTCTTTTAGCTTTTTTTGTCAATTTGTTTGTTCGTCCGTTTGTTGAGTCCTTATAATCGGGAAACTGCTGTATATATTTTTACCAAACTTTATATCTGTCCTTGGGTAAATATTAGGGTCAATATTATTTCTAAATCCTGGATTGATTTGGGGGTTTATTGGAAGTCGAAACAGTGATTTTACTCTCCCACAAAATATACATGAATAACCTTAATGGATAACTACCAGTCTTAAGGGAAATCAATTCCAAAACAAAAAAATTCTCATGTGCACCGTTTTGATAGCAGGATAACTAGGGAGTTATCATTAATAGACTATTTCAGAGGATATCATGTCATTTCAAGTTGGGATAAATAGTTTAACTAAATCAATTTACTCTTTTCGAAAGAATAGATAATAAGGGAGGTTATCGTTAACGACTGATTTCATGATACTTCAGCCACAGCACCACTCCCGGCTTTAGATGAACAACAATATGCAACCGAGAAACAGGGAGATTACGCACAACTTCGGACCAGGAACTGTATCGTTCAATAAACTCTGTGATCTACCCAATTCTGTCTCCACTTTGTTCAGCTTTATCATACTTCACGTTACTGCCACGTGCTTTCGTAGAAGAATATCAGTTTAACATGCCGTATTAAACGTTTGAACACAGGGATATAACTTCAAATAAATTCATTAAGAATTCATGAAATCCATTACCAATTCCCGTGCGAAGAACGGGTATATATGCAAGTATTATACTAACAAACAATCATCACTGATTTGCATTTAGGGCATTTACCCAGGTGGCAGATTCTCTATCAGTTGTTTAACTACTCCTTTCTTAAATAATTTCTTAAATGTTGGAAATGTATCGAGTATCTCCCTAGGTAAATTATTCCAATCGCCAACTTCTCTTCCCACAAACGAATATTTACCCCGATTTGTCCTCTTGAATTTCAACTGTATCTTTATATTTTGCCCCTTCCTTTTTTTAAAGACACTACACAACTTCATTCGTTAACTCATGATATTTCACGCCATTTCTCCACTGACAGTCGGAACATACCGCTTAGTCGAGCAGCTTGTCTCCTTACTCTCATGTCCTTCCAGCACAATGTTTGTAACATTTTCCTAACACTATTCGTTTTTCAGAAATCATCCAGAAAAAATCATGCTGCTTTTCTTTGGATCGCATCCAATTCTCGAATGAAGTAATCCTGGTGAGCATTCCATACACTAAAACCATACTCTAACTGTGGTATTACCAGTAACATATATGTCCTCTCTTTTACATCCTTAATACAACCCATAAATACTCTCATAACCATGTGAAGAGATGTGTTACCTTTATTTACAATTCCGTTTATGTGATTACAGTGATTCCGATGAGGTTCTTTCATCTCATCAATGCAGCAATTAAAACTGAGAACACTTTTCCTCTTGGTAAAACTCACAAGCTGACTATTCACGCTATTTCAGTGTACTGTTTGTCTCATTATTCACTTCGACATTATGAAAATACTGACGTATGAGCAATGCCAGAAAAACGATTTCTAATGTAGCCAGTCCCAATTGTAAATGTTGCGAAAGTGTTGAATTTCTTCATTTTTATTTCAATAACATTAATATGAACTCATTATCTCAGTTCAGGGCCCAACATTCAAGCAGTCTCTGAAGTACTCGATATTATTCAACAAACAGTCGACAGATATATTGACTCATGGAGTCTCCGTGGCTCAGGCGGCAGCGCGCCAGCCTCTCGCCGCTGTGTTCCGTCGTTCAAACCCGCTCACTCCATATGAGATTTGTGCTGACAAAGCGGAAGCGGGACAGGTTTTTCCGCGGGTACTCCGGTTTTCCCTGTCATATTTAATTCCAGCAACACTCTTCAATATCATTAGGCCTAATCATTGCCCCAAAGGAGTGCGACAGGCTTCGGCAGCCGGCACAATTCCTATGCTCGCCGGTAGATGGGGTCTTCATTCATTCCATTCCTGACCAGGTCGAATGACTGGAAACAGGCTGTGGATGTTCATTTTTCATAAATTGACTCGCCCTAATGACGCAGTGTAACCATCTGAATGAGAATGGCTACGCGGTCCATGCACGTAGCTGTCAGCTTGTATTCGGGAATAGTGATGGGATATTCGATTCATTTTACTGAATCGATTGATTTGATTCCGTTTAATTACTGAATCGATACAGTGATCCGATTCACGGCTCATTAGATTCACGGTTTCTATTACATCTGCGTAGTTCTGATAAGACAGCAGCAACAACATTCAGTGCTTGCTGTTGCCATCTGGTCTTCGTTCTATGAACTGCTTTCCTATGTGTCATCTGCCTTCCAGATTCAGGTTTCTCCGGCAGTCACCTTTTCAATCGCATCAAGTTCTGATATTACAAAGCCTTTTCCCCTAATGATAACTCTATTAAATAAATATAATGAATTAGATCACAAGAATATGTATACACAAAATCATCAATGATTTGCATTTAGAGCTGTCGCCCAGGTAGAAGATTTTCTATCAATTGTTTGCATTTTCTATTCTTAAATGATTTCAAAGAACATGGAAATTTCATTGTAATCACGGTAATTACATAATACAAAACAAGTAAGTTAAAAAATGAAATGCAGGAATAAATAGGTACTTGTGCAGTACTCTACTGTAATATTACAGTACAAAACTTACGTAGTTAATAATAATAATAATAATAATAATAATAATAATAATAATAATAATAATAATAATAATAATAATAATAATAATAACAATAGACAAAACTCAAATTTTATACAAAGATGTGTGATTTTCCATAGTGCTCAGAAAGTAACAACTCCACTAGTTATAGAAAATTAGATATAAAAATATCCGTGTTTGTAAAAAGTTGCCTACATATTAACATAAAACAAATGTTAAAACCATCTTAACGGCGCCGACGGTAGGATTCGAACCCACCATCCTCCGATTGCAAGCTCATGCCCACGCGACCCTAACCGCATGGCCAACTCGCTTGGTCATCTTTGAAAACCAATTTGTTTTATCTATCAGCAGAGGATTTTTTGAATCGTCATACTTTGTATAGGCTATCCGAGATGATGATGATGATGATGATGATGCTTGTTGTTTAAAGGGGCCTAACATCGAGGTCATCGGCCCTATCCAAGATGTAGGGCCTACAGAAGCCCTCTCGTTTTCTTATTCGACATTTTTTTTTTTTTTTAAAGCTAGTACGTCAGTCGGCTCACTTACTTTCTGGCCACGTACACCGGTGATCTCGTGATTTGCTTATTGGCGTCTTGTGCAATTATGCGACATACGAACTGAGAGAATACTGAACGGTTCTTCTCAATATAAAACAGACAATTTGGAGTGGTCATGAGCATGACTCATAGTCATACGGTACGCTAGAGGGCTGAGTTCAATTAATTGTCCAATGTCAACTAAGGTATAATACTGATTCATTAAACGAATGAATAGGATAACCTAATAGTCTACCTATTTACTAGCTAGGTACTTTGAAATTATGTTTTGACTACCTTTTTAACACTGAAAATAAATCCATTATTATTTAAACGTCCCTGTAGGAAGAGGACAGTGAATTCAAGAGGCTATTATTTTCAAACGAGCTGAGAGCGCGAGTCGGTTATAGCGTATGATTCTTCAGTGTGCAATGGCTCTGTATGTCTCGCCCGCAGCGGCCCGCCAATGTCCAATGTGCCGATAATGAACCGCGCGCGCGGGCGCGCGCGTGTGTGTGTGCCGTCTCACTGAACCGTGAGTGTACCACTCAGCACTGTCTGCTGCGAATTAACTGAATCGTGTGCCGTGAGCTCGTCGTTGCTGTCAATCGATTCACTCGGACACTTGAATAAATGGATACACTGCTTTGAATCATACACTCGTTAGCCAACACTATTCGGGAGATAGTGGGTTCACATCCCACTATCGGCAGCCCTGAAGATGGTTTTCCGTGGTTTCCCATTTTCACATCAGGCAAATGCTGAGAATGTACAAATATTAGGCCTAAGGCTACGGTCGCTTCCTTTTCAGTCCAAGCACTTTCCTATCCGATAGTCACCAAAAGACCTGTCTGTGTCGGTGCCACGCAAAACAAATTGTAATAGATGTAGCCGACTTGTAAGTAACAAAGTAATTGTTCTACATCCGTCGAAAAACTTTTTTTCTGATGTTGCTTCAGTATTGGTAGATGTACAGTGCGTTAAGTAACTGCAGTATTTATTTGTTTTTTAACTATTTATTTATTTATTTATTTATTTATTTATTTATTTATTTATTTATTTATTTATTTATTTATTTATTTATTTATTTATTTATTTATTTATTTATTTATTTATTTATTTATTTATTTGAACTTACAGGCCTTTGTCCATTACAGTGTTCAAATTCAAACAACCAAGCAAGAACTGAATATTAATCACGATGATAGTAATAATTAGAGTTGAATTGTAAACAAAATGTCACACGGTCAGCTCACTACCGGAGAGCCGCTCAGCACTAAGGAACTATGAACTATGATTACCAGGAGATGTGAGGTTTCTCACGAGACAGTATGGATTTTAAATTAATGGAGGAATTACCGGCTGCTCACGGGCCTAAATATGCACTATTAGGGATGATAATAAAATGAAAACCGCTCCTACCCGAAGTGGTCACTTCTGGGTGAAGTCTGGTGCTAATCAGATGACCGAGGAATGTTATATAATCTGCTAAGGCTACGTAACATACCAGTATAAATCTTAAAGTAAAAGTAACTGCAGTACCGTGTCGTTAAGTTCCACTTTGCAAATTTTACTGAAGAGTACAAACTTACCGAATTCGATATAGCGTGAAATAAATACAATTAATTGCATACTATGAGACGTTCCTAAGTCGCTGACTAAATTTACAAACATATAAAACTGCTTTTATATTGAAAAATCTGAATATCTGCATTTAACATGAAAATTATGAAAATTAACATTCATTAAATAAAATACACAATCGTCGAACCCTGGACTCATACTTACTTCTTACCTGCTTACTTATACATACGTTATTTGAAGGGCGCCAGCTACCACTCAGTGCAGCAATAATAGAATGAGAATCTTGACTATCTCTAGGGCGTGGGGTAATAAGCTTACTTTTGACAACGTACCATATAAGTTATGGGAAAAGGAGATTGGCGTTCGGTTTCCCCATTAATTTTGAGGTTATGATATTTTACTGTCATTGAAATAATACTATGAATTCATTTGATAAAACAAAATATATTCTTTAAATAATATATAAAAAATAGTGAGTCTTGTTGCGATAAAACAGATGAGAATATGATATTATGACATTGCACCTGAAAGAAACTAGGCATGAATTTTAATTCTTCTTGACCGGACATTTAACAATTTATACAAAATATATCCCTCACTGTTTCACTTGACCGTACCTTCAACACTTTGAGTGTAATTACGACGTATTCCTTAAATCTGGTGTTTACTGTAGATGTGTCACGCCTAATTTGGTAATGTATCCATGTGACTGCTTCTTCTCCCTATCATACGACCTCTTTGTAAGTCTGTGTGGTATCACTTCTTTGCAAGCGTGTCCATCAGTTCACCATCCACTTCTTCTCTCTTCCCCTTCCGTTTAACTGTTGACTCCCGTTGACTGACTGAGGCCACTCCATCTTCGTTCACTTTCCGACCAACTGTGGTCTCTGCTTCCAATTGAATAATGACTGTTCACTTATCCATTTTGGCTTCTTCACTCTACTGCTTCCGTTTAAATAATGACTGACGCTACAATATGCAGCCACCTTTTATAGACGTTGCATGGCACGCCTACGTAATCTCCAAAAATAACCATGACCTACTCCCACATACGCGACAAGTATTACATGTAATGGTGAAATCCCCTGGGGCTCCCTAAGAAACTCAAAGGAACTGAGCTCACTGCTAAGTGAGCACGATGACGTAGCCATGACGTGGCGATGACGTGACAGAAATGTCAGCAGTATTGCACAATATAGCAATGCCATATCCAACATCTGATATATAACAATTCTCACTGTACATGTCTTGAGTGTTATTCTACACATACGTGTATATGCATACATCTAAGTACAATCCTGCAAGCGACAAGCATTGCAAAATTGAATTGAATAAGAATGATAATTACAATAATAGTAATAATATCACAGATAAAATAATAATAATAATAATAATAAATAAATAAAAATACAGATATCATCTTGTAACGGGATTTGAACCGTTACAACTATGATTTAATCGCTTTACATCCGTACTCAAAAGAGTACGGAAAATATCACTTTACGTTACCGTAATTACATTCGCCTTCTTGTATTAGACATCGTCTCTGATGGGTTGAACTCCGTTTCATAGTAGCCTACTGTAAACACGGATAGCTAGTCAGAGAGATTATGAATCAACGAACATCAGACTTTACCTTGTTGAATTATTTCTTCTCCTGATTGTTATACTGTGGTTCCGTACGCATCTACACCAAAGATGGCGTCTCCGCATTCCCACTCAAGTAATATGTCTCCATCGCGATGCTGACTAATGTATAGGTTATTACATTTCCGACAGATAAAAATCGCATATATCACAGTACATTGTAAAGTCCCTATTACATTTATTAATTCAGGACCGAAAGACCAAGTTCACGACTCTGCTTGAACTAACATTCCACTAAGCTACCAGAGTCGTAAACATGATCCTCTGGTCCTGGATTAATGAAGACAATATAAACTTTATGATGGCTGTGATATATACGATATTTATCTGTTGAAAGTGGATTACCCTATTAATTAGAAATATTATGATGGCAGCAGATTACTTTAGCTGGGAATGCATACACGCCATTTTTTATGTGGATGGGTCGGAACCACGCTTTTGCAGTCAGGTGAGGAAACAATTCAACAAGGTTAAGTTTGATTTCTTGTTTCATGATCCCTCTGACTATCCGTGTTTACGTTACTTTGAAGTGGATTTCAACCAGTCAGAGACGATTTGTAATAAAAACAGTGCAAAAATAATTAGAGTACTGTAAAGTGTCACATTCCGTACTCTTTTGAGTGCGAGAAAAAGGCAATTACGTCATAGTATGAAATAAAATATTGTACGCAACAGCCATTAAAGTGATAAGTTTACTTCATCGTTGTAAAATTCCGTCCGATCCATAAACATTTCACACGTAACGTGAAAGATTATATTCGATGGCAGTTGAGTAAATAACTATTATTGTGGTTGAATTTTCTATCTTCTTTAATATTATGCCAATATATGTAAAGTACTAAGCGAATGTTCCTCGTTAGTCGCTTACATAGAAAGAACTATTTTGAGTAGATATATTAACTTGTTGAGTTCAAGGGGGGTATGAAAGGTGGAAATGGTAAAAATTCTCGATTTATAGCTTTTATAGAAAATAGTTATTTTGATGTTCGTCTTTAATTTGATGTATGTTTCATTGATTTTTGATTACTGCAAGTATTTATAGCAAAGCAAAGTCATCTCCGTATAGGCCATGAAGGCCCTTGGAACGGTGGAAGGTAAAGGCTTCCACTTGATGGAGTAGAGTGGTTAGCTCTACGCCCAGCCGCCTTTGCCCCCAGGAATTAACCTGGTACTTATTTTTGGTGTAGGCTGAGTGAACCTCAGGGCCATGTGCACCTCCGGAAGTGGAAATCTCGTTTCTTAAATTTTTCGACTTCCTGGCGGTGATTCGAACCCACGTCCTTCCGGGCGAACCGAACACGCCAGTACCAGGTTAATTCCTGGGGGCAAAGGCGGCTGGGCGTAGAGCTAACCATTCTACTCAATCAAGTGCCGAGGTTACGGATAGTTTCGGCCAGGCAGCCCCTGCAAGTATTTATAGATGTAAAAAGTATGTTACGAGTACTTCACAAGCCATGTTTCCAAATTTCATGCGCACATGTTCAGTTGTCCGCCTCTGTGGTGTAGTGGTTAGCGTCATTAGCTGCCACCCCCGGAGGCCCGGGTTCGATTCCCGGCTCTGCCACGAAATTTGAAAAGTGGTATGAGGGCTGGAACGGGGTACACTCAGCCTCGGGAGGTCAACTGAGTAGAGGTGGGTTCGATTCCCACCTCAGCCATCCTGGAAGTGGTTTTCAGTGGTTTCCCACTTCTCCTCCAGGCGAATGCCGGGATGGTACCTCACATAAGGCCACGGCCGCTTCCTTCCCTCTTCCTTGTCTATCCCTTCCAATCTTCCCATCCCTCCACAAGGTCCCTGTTCAGCATAGCAGGTGAGACCGCCTGGGCGAGGTACTGGTCATTCTCCCCAGTTGTATCCCCGACCAAGAGTCTGAAGCTCCAGGACACTGCCCTTGAGGCGGTAGAGGTGGGATCCCTCGCTGTGTCCGAGGGAAAAGCCGACCCTGGAGGGTAAACAGATGATGATGATGATTGTACCAGGCGGTACACCTCCACGCCGTTAATTTAAAATGTGCGCCAATTGAAACTCCTCTGCTGGAGGAAGTCTGAACTTTATTGACGGTATTAATTTTCTACTTTCTCAGAAGATGTCACCACGTGGAAAAGTTTGAGTTTTTGAACTGTGTCATTTTTGATGTGTTTTTGTTTCACTTGTAGTTAGAAGTGTGAACTTTCTCTTCTAGAGGACACTACTGAAGATCAACAACGGTGCACTCTAGTGCGAAGTGAAAGAACTGTTTTTTGGAGAAAATTTAATTTCAAGAGTTTGTTCTTTGTTAAATTTCTTTCAGTCATTGTTTAAGTTGGCAATATTCACCCCTTCTTTCCCCTTGTGTTGAACCTAACCAATCCCGAATTTCTTAAATTAATTTCTATCCAATCAGATGTATCTTCCCCCAACTTGAATATGTTGCTGTGTCCTACCCAATAAAGAGTTTGTGGGAGGGTGTTTTCTTTCCCCTAACGCCTAGAACCTTCCGCGAGAGGATATAAACTGCTGATTTTCGGGTCTCCGGGCCACTTCTGTTCCATCTTTCAGTGTGTTAAGTACATAGCAGGAGGCGGGAAGCGCCTCTTTCTTCGGCAGCGGTCAACAACAAGGTAATGGCCGATTAATAACTTCTTTCTTTGCTAGCTCAGCAGTTTAACTTTCGGGGCGGGTTCTAAGCGTTCAACCATGTAACCTTTTCCTAAAATGTAACTACTCTTTTCATATATCCTCTTTTAAAACGACATATCGGGATAGAGAGTGCTTAACCCTCTCGAGCTCCCACTCACATCGTCTTGAGGTGAACTTATTTTTCTCAACCAATTCTTCCGTAATGTAATGTAAATTGCTATTAAGTCACCTCTGTAGTATGGGATTAGCCCTTGTATTAACGGCCTAGTGCCAAGTAGGTCTTAAGCAAAGTGTATTAGGAGTGCAAATTCGCCTCCTCTCAAATTGTATTTTAGAGGTCATGTATTAACTTTCTTGTTATTTAACAGACCTCAGTAGGTTGGGTATTTTACCCCTGTGTATACGTCCTTGGAGGACAGCTTAAAAGTGGAGTTTGGAGTGGCCTATGATAGGCTTGGATTTTAAGGGGAAGTTGCCCTTTATTGAAAATTGTGTCTCTGCCTCAAGGAGGCTTTTGGGTGTAATTGGAAGCAAATGTTTCTGGCATGTTTGGGGGTTTTCGGCCCCTTTGTTGTATGGTGTTCATTGTAAGGTTGGGCTCTTTGCTCAAGAATTATGTTTCTGACTTTTGAATCCCCAAATGGGGTACCTATGTAAATGTATTTTTCAATCGTGTTTCGGCTACTAAGTACCTGTTCTACTTGTTGTTACCTAATTTTGAAAAGAAAATATAACCTAATTAAATTTTAAAATTAATTTCACTTTAGTAGCTTGAGACCTATTCACCACCCAGCACCTTCTTTCATGCATAACTACCACAAAAACACGGTAACAAGTGACACAGTTCAAAAACTCAAACTTTTCCACGTGGTGACATCTTCTGAGAAAGTAGAAAATTAATACCGTCAATAAAGTTCAGACTTCCTCCAGCAGAGGAGTTTCAATTGGCGCACATTTTAAATTAACGGCGTGGAGGTGTACCGCCTGGTACAGACCAACCACGCTCTGCTACCACTTGTTACCGTGTTTTTGTGGTAGTTATGCATGAAAGAAGGTGCTGGGTGGTGAATAGGTCTCAAGCTACTAAAGTGAAATTAATTTTAAAATTTAATTAGGTTATATTTTCTTTTCAAAATTAGGTAACAACAAGTAGAACAGGTACTTAGTAGCCGAAACACGATTGAAAAATACATTTACATAGGTACCCCATTTGGGGATTCAAAAGTCAGAAACATAATTCTTGAGCAAAGAGCCCAACCTTACAATGAACACCATACAACAAAGGGGCCGAAAACCCCCAAACATGCCAGAAACATTTGCTTCCAATTACACCCAAAAGCCTCCTTGAGGCAGAGACACAATTTTCAATAAAGGGCAACTTCCCCTTAAAATCCAAGCCTATCATAGGCCACTCCAAACTCCACTTTTAAGCTGTCCTCCAAGGACGTATACACAGGGGTAAAATACCCAACCTACTGAGGTCTGTTAAATAACAAGAAAGTTAATACATGACCTCTAAAATACAATTTGAGAGGAGGCGAATTTGCACTCCTAATACACTTTGCTTAAGACCTACTTGGCACTAGGCCGTTAATACAAGGGCTAATCCCATACTACAGAGGTGACTTAATAGCAATTTACATTACATTACGGAAGAATTGGTTGAGAAAAATAAGTTCACCTCAAGACGATGTGAGTGGGAGCTCGAGAGGGTTAAGCACTCTCTATCCCGATATGTCGTTTTAAAAGAGGATATATGAAAAGAGTAGTTACATTTTAGGAAAAGGTTACATGGTTGAACGCTTAGAACCCGCCCCGAAAGTTAAACTGCTGAGCTAGCAAAGAAAGAAGTTATTAATCGGCCATTACCTTGTTGTTGACCGCTGCCGAAGAAAGAGGCGCTTCCCGCCCCCTGCTATGTACTTAACACACTGAAAGATGGAACAGAAGTGGCCCGGAGACCCGAAAATCAGCAGTTTATATCCTCTCGCGGAAGGTTCTAGGCGTTAGGGGAAAGAAAACACCCTCCCACAAACTCTTTATTGGGTAGGACACAGCAACATATTCAAGTTGGGGGAAGATACATCTGATTGGATAGAAATTAATTTAAGAAATTCGGGATTGGTTAGGTTCAACACAAGGGGAAAGAAGGGGTGAATATTGCCAACTTAAACAATGACTGAAAGAAATTTAACAAAGAACAAACTCTTGAAATTAAATTTTCTCCAAAAAACAGTTCTTTCACTTCGCACTAGAGTGCACCGTTGTTGATCTTCAGTAGTGTCCTCTAGAAGAGAAAGTTCACACTTCTAACTACAAGTGAAACAAAAACACATCAAAAATGACACAGTTCAAAAACTCAAACTTTTCCACGTGGTGACATCTTCTGAGAAAGTAGAAAATTAATACCGTCAATAAAGTTCAGACTTCCTCCAGCAGAGGAGTTTCAATTGGCGCACATTTTAAATTAACGGCGTGGAGGTGTACCGCCTGGTACAATGATGATGACATGTTCAGTTAAGACAAGATATCTCAGGAAATAATTGCTCTAAAAGGCGATCATTTACGATGATTTATAGCAAACATCCTGCCGCATAAGTTGGCTACATTTGTTGCTATGATATCATTTCCTATTTGGTGAGTATGTGGTAAGAATCATGTTACCATACACGTTTTTTAAGTGGCATTACTCTTTCAAGTGTAATATGTGAATCTACTTAAGCAATTCTGAAATTTTTACCTCTCACTAACAGCATTATTGTTTTTATATGCATCTTCAGTGGCAGAGATATCACACATATTTTGATCATAAAATATGTTTAAAAATAAATTTAAAAATATAAGTACTCGAATTTAAAAAAATCTTGATATCTAATAAAGGTAGAACCAAGAAAATAAATCCGTAAATGTACCAGATATGAATCTATATCCTATCAAAATTTCATTTTAATACCCTGGATAGTTCCGGAAAAACCGGGATGTTAATCTGTTAAATTTAACATTATCAGGATAGGCCTTTAATACTCCCCTTAAGATGCTTAGGCAAGGACGAAGAAATTCTCATAACAGTACGAAATTCAAGAGAATATCGTGGAAAGCTTTGCCTTTTTTTTCTTGTACATCCTGCATGAAACAATCCGTGTTAAAACAATCTCTGTGAGAGGGTTTACTCTTTAAAGTGTTCCCCATCGCTGCTCGCAATCCTCCTTAAACAATTGACGACGAGTATATACTGCCTCGCTATCTACGAGAGAAAAGTAAAGAAAGGTGTTCGCAGCGCTCTTGACTTGTTCACACACTCTGAGCTATGGAGATTTGTTTTGTTCGGGCACTCGCAGACCAAGTGCTTGTAAAGTAGTTTGTTCAGATATGCTCGTGTACGTCACATGTAATGACAGATTTCCGGTGACGAACAGTAAAGTTCGTTTGCTTGTACATTTGTTTTGAAAATACCTTTTACCTGCAGTTCCTTTATATTACTCCACTTCAGGTAGATTGCCTACGTCACATATTTCCACATTTTTCAGAGAGAAGATTCAACTGGATGGCCACCGTAGAGGTCTTCGGTTCACAGGGTCCGGGTTTTAATTCCTAACAGGACTGGGTACTTTAGCAGCGTCTAGTTAAACTCGGGAACTGGATATATCTGTTTGTAATAGTACACACATTTTCGTACACTCAGATTACGTTAGGTTAGGTTTGATTACAAGGAAAATGTCGCTACATAACCTTGCACTGCGACCAATTAAGTCTATTGTGCTTCGCTCACTTTAGTCTCCCTATAAAACCCCACATTTAGTGATAAAGAGTGTAGTCTACTATCGGTCACGTTAGAGAGTTCACTTATATTAACAAAGTGGCTGTCCCGGGTTCGATTCCCAGCAGGGTTGGGAATTTTTAAACATAATTGGTTAATTTTGCTTGCACGGGGGCTGGGTGTATGTGTCGTCTTCATCATCGTTTCATCCTCATCACGACACGCAGGTCGCCTACGAGCGACAATCATAAGACCTGCATCTGGCGAGCCGAACTTGTCCTCGGACACTCCCGGCACTAAAAGACATACGCCATTTCATTCTATTTCAACAAAGTGGCTCCCAAGGTTGTTAGCTTTTAGCATTTACAGAGCACGTGTTCAGTAGTTTAATTTGTTTTATGACATCTAACACCAGTGAGATTAACTGCGATTCCTGTCTTTTACAGTTGTCCCTTTATTCCGCAATGGGTGGCCCCACGGTGTAGGGGTAGCGTGCCTGCCTCTTACCCGGAGAACCCGGGTTCGATTCACGGCCAGATCAGGAATCTTTTCCTGGGTTTGAGGGCTGGTTCGAGGTCCATTCAACCTACGTGATTACAATTGAAGAGCTATCTGACGGTGAGATAGCGGCCCCGGTCTAGAAAGCCAAGAATAACAGCCGAGAGGATTCGTCATGCAGACAACGCGACACCTCGTAATATGCAGGCCTTCGGGTTGAGCAGCGGTCGCTTGGTAGGCCATGGCGATTCGAGGCTGTTGCTTCATGTGGCTTGGTTTGGTTTTAATTCTGTAATGACCAGTAAGTAGATCAGCGAAAAAAAGAACATGTTTCCAGTTAACTGTAATTAATAGTAGATGAACAGTATTCCCTAAGTGTTATGACACGACATACCGGACGATATTTTTTTTTTTTTGCTAGGGGCTTTACATCGCACCGACACAGAGAGGTCTTATGGCGACGATGGAATAGGAAAGGCCTAGAAGTTGGAAGGAAGCGGCCGTGGCCTTAATTAAGGTACAGCCCCAGCATCTGCCTGGTGTGAAAATGGGAAACCACGGAAAACCATCTTCAGGGCTGCCGATAGTGGGATTCGAACCTACTATCTCACGGATGCAAGCTCACAGCCGGACGATAAAGACTGGTCGGACATTTGTCAGCGTGAGTCATCTGTTCCAGTGAAAATTAGTAGAACGTACAACTTAGTTCCGTGAGCCGGAAAGGGGCACAGTAACAGTTCTTTTGTTCTTTCTTTACAAATTAAAACAAACTGGTCGTCAAGGCCATTTTATTCAACGACAGATTCTATGTGGGTATTTTACAAATATAATTATCGAGCACTTTTTTATGATGTAATTTAATTTTCGAAAATCGGTTATAATAAAATACAGTAGAAGTCCGATAGTCCGGCACGTTCGGGACCGGCCCGGTGCCGGATTACCGAAAACGCCGGACTATCGGCCGGTACCTCTTACTACGATATAGGTTGTGGCGTACAGCGAAAACAGCTGTAACACGGCGTTTTGCAGTAAAATGTTGATCAGAAGAATCATTAGTTTAATAAAACACTCCTCTTTTCAAAAGTGTTGTTTCTTATTGCCATTCCATAATAATGCCGGAGTTCATCGATATTTTTACCTGTAAGTCTTCCTTTACCATCTAGAGTCTTTCCATCTACAACTTCTCTTTTTTGTTCTGTCCGCCTCAGTTTTTGAAGGCGTGTTCCCATCCGGTTTTGAACGTGGCCCGTACATTCAATTTTCCAGTACTTAGTACAGTACGCGCACTTTTTAGTGATAGATATTTTTACTCGGTGTGGAGTAAGAAGGGAGCACTGCCGGTTCCGATAAATACTGCCAACTGAATGGAAATGAAATCTGAATTGAATCGATAATATGATCGATCGATGTGAATTTTCTAAACGTTTATTATCTTAACGCCAACAACTGTGTCTCACACACACACAATATATAATACTATATAATATTTCCCGATACGAAACGTGTTCCTAGCATGAATTCTATAGTTTGGCTTTGCTGTGTAAACAACAACAGTACGAGTACGTAAAGTGTACGCCAGATGTCGCACAGCGATGATAAGCGATTCTTAGTTTGTGTTTCATAGGTTGCCAATACGAATCTCGAAGATAACCGAAGTCGACCGATTCAGCACTAGGGTGTAAATCTATCGCTAAAAAGTGAATATTTCCAGAGCTACTGTAGAGATATTTAAGTAAGTCAATGCATAACACATGGACTTTTATCAGATACATTTGCACAGTTAACTTGGAAATAATAAAAAATACACTTCGATTGATTTCGACAAATAATGCATCAAATTGTTCACGAGAGATCATTATTAAGAGATAATAACATTTTAAAAATCCTGGAATGGTGCCGGACCATCGGGCGTTCCGGACTGTTGGATGCCGGATTAATGGAATTCTACTGTACTTCAAAATTGTCCTGATACAAACTGCTGTATTTGTTTTGTATTGTACTGCGGATCGTCAGCACTATTTTAAAAATTAATTTTATGATGACTTTGCATTGAAAAGGAACTTATGGTATGTTCTTTGTTTGTAGCAGTTAACGCACACGAGATTGGAATTAGAAGGTAAAAATCTAAAGAAATTCCACCAAATTGAATCATTTTGTTATCTCGGTATACTAACAACATCGGATGTCAAAAGGATGTTGCTGCTAGGACAGTTTAAGGGAAGCAGACTTTCGATATGAAGAGAAGTCTTCTAACATCTAAAACTGTGTCACTGCCGCATGAAAACGGTTCATTGAAACCTATGTGTGGAGTTCCGGAATTTACGTTTTAGCAACGTGGACTCCAAGAAAAGTGGAAGGAAAAATTTCTGAGAAATTGAGATGCCATGCTGGAGGAAGATGGTGACGATATCCTGGACCGAAAGTATGAAAAATGAACAAGTACTGTGCGGTACTCAAGGAAACTGCCATCTCATACAGTCGATTGAGAAGAGAAGAAACCAACTCGCAGGCCACCTGATAAAGACACTCTAGTTGGTGCGCCACTTTACAAGAATGGATCGAAGAATACATAAAGGAACACCTAGTAAAACGATCCTGGATAACATAAAAAAGGAAGACCATACCCAAATGTTAAACAAATGGCTTCCAAAAGACAACATTGACATACTTTCATGCTGCCCACGAACCTCCGGTTTGAGAAGAATTGTAAGGAGAAGAAGAAGCAGGAAAATAAGTTGGGTGTCGAACGTAACTACACTATGTAAAGTCGTACTTTCCACATTAATTTGAAGAATATAATACTCTGAAATTCGACATAGTTCTTTCTTCTAATATGCTTACCCTCCAGGGTTGGTTTTTCCCTCGGACTCAGCGAGGGATCCCACCTCTACCGTCTCAAGGGCAGTGTCCTGGAGCGCAAGACTCTGGGTCAAGGGATACAACTGGGGAGAATGACCAGTAACTCGTCCAGGCGGCCTCACCTGCTATGCTGAACAGGGGCCTTGGTGGGGGATGGGAAGATTGGAAGGGATAGACAAGGAAGAGGGAGCGAAGCGGCCGTGGCCTTAAATTAGGTACCATCCCGGCATTTGCTTGGAAGAGAAGTGGGAACCACGGAAAACCACTTCCAGGATGGCTGAGGTGGGAATGGAACCCACCTCTACTCAGCTGACCTCCTGAGGCTGAGGGGACCCCGTTCCAGCCCTCGTACCACTTTTTGCAAATTTCGTGGCAGAGCCGGTGATCGAACCCGAGCCTCCGGGGGTGGCATCTAGTCACACTAATCATTACAACAAAGAGACGAACAATTTGACATAGTATTGAATTAAATTGTTATTTTATCCCTTCTGTTTATTTAACCAAGTAGAAAGTAGGAGTGTATTCTAATGAAGTCACCTTATTCTGAGACTTTGTGGTGGGAATATTGCACACAGCTGGTCCTCGTGATTACCGATACGACACTATAACAAGAGTAGCGTGACAATATTACGATCAGCTCCGTAATAATACAGTTACCAGTAATTAGTGTGCTGCTAAATAGAGTATTACAGAGGCCTGATTAAAATGATTAGAGTGTTGATAAGCGACAAAAATCGTTCATCATGTTTTGAATTAATTTTCTGGCATGTAAAACATTTGGTGCCACCTAATGACGCATCGTTAGCATAACACAATTCAACACAAGAGCCTTTTATGCTATAACTAATCCATCATGGCTACGCCCTCCCATTGGTCGACAGATAGCATAATGGTATATTCATTATCAATATCTCAGTGACACTGTACCTGTGGGGAAAGGGAGGGAGGTTTGCCCACAAACAAGAGGTAAAATTTACTCACTTTGGATCAAATATGTGAAAATTTAAAAGGTCACGTTCCTTTCTATTACATGTATTATCCCCTTCGAACTCCTTTCCTTCTTTGGTATGTGTGACAGTGATCCTAGTCTTATACCACATACATTATTCTTTTCCTTCTTACATCCTCCATTCTCCTGTGTTTATCACATCCTGCTCTTCCTATATCAGGACTGAATTTATTCTGTATGAAGAGTTGGAGATTGTCCTCTTCTTTCTACGTCTTCATGTTTGTCCTTGTCTTCTCTTCTCCTTCTGTTGCTCCCTATTCAGATGCTATTATTGGTCCTCATTCATATTCATATATTTCTACACATTACTTGATACTCTAAGAGATAACAACGATGAAATGTCGTATGGCTTTTAGTGCCGGGATATCGCAGGACGGGTTCGGCTCGCCAGGTGCAGGTCTTTCCATTTGACTCTCGTGGGCGATCTGCGCGTCGTGATGAGGATGAAGACAACACATACACCCAGCCCCCGTGCCGTAGGAATCAACCAATTAAGGTTAAAATCCCTGACCCGGCCGGGAATCGAACCCGGGACCTCCTGAACCGAAGGCCAGTCCGCTGACCGTTCAGCCAGAGAGACGGACTATAACAACGATGTATTAACCTTAAGTACTGTAGATCTAATACTCGAAAAAACGCACACTTAAAGGGTGATCATTTAACCAAATATTTTATGAGAGTGTTAAGATCAAAATGTCAGTTGACTTGAACACATAAACAAAAAGAATGCCGTAACAAAATTTGATTTTAAATTTACATAATCCCGGCATCCAGTCGTAAAATGAGGCTTAATTCACGCATAGTGCAAACCCCACGTAGTTATTAAGACGCTAGGAAGTACAAAAGGAAGAAGATTTACATAATCCCTCCAGGGCTATTTTTTCTTTATCTTTACAAGTTGATTTACGTCGTACCGACACAGACAGGTCTTATGGCAACAATGGTTTAAGAAAGGGCTAGGAGTTTTAAGGAAGCGGCCATCACCTTAGTTGAAGTACAAGTATCCAGTAATCGGGAGATAGGGGGTTCGAGCCCCACTGTCGGCAGCCCTGAAGATGGTTTTCCGTGGTTTCCCATTTTCACACCAGGCGAATGCCGGGGCTGTACCTTAATTAAGGCCACGGCCGCTTCCTTCCACTTCCTAAACCTTTCCTACCCCATCGTCGCCATAAGACCTATCTGTGTCGGTGCGACGTTAAACAAAATAGCAAAAAAGTAGTTGAAGTACAGCTCCAAAGTTTGCCAGGTGTGAAAATGGGAAACCACGGGAAAACCATATTCAGGTCCTCCGTGGCTAATACAGCTCACTAAAGGTCTTGCTGTCCCAAAACAACTGCCACCGAAACAGATCGCCTGTACCTATTTTGCCTTGAGTTGAACGCGACGACATCCTCAGCCTACTGCTAATTTGTTTAAATTTTATTCTTAAAGGGACATATCTCTATATTTCAATATCGATTTTGTTGTGCTGAACTATCTTCCAGGGCGAATAAAAGCTTCCTTACCGACTGGGCTTGAACGTGGAGTGGTGTGAGAATAACGTCGTTCACCATTGAGCTGTTCATTTTAAACAGCTTCTCAGTTGGACTCTCGAGGGTGAACGTAGTATGCAGATGGAAACTACACGTCATAGTTCATCGACTCGTTTCTCTAGGGACTAGGCACTGCATACTTCACTCCTGACAGTTGGCTACCGAAGGAGATCAGAGCAGTGAACGGGCTCCAGGCATACAGCAGCAGTACTTGTAGTAACCGCACGGAGGTAATGCTACCATTAATTCATTTGAGCATATTATTATTATTATTATTATAAGGGCCACCTGAGGACCACGATGTTCAACTTTTCCGCTTAGAGAGGGACTTGATGTTTTCCCAGTACTCGCGCAGTCCCCGACTATGTTTCCCCCTTCTCTCCTTTGTCCAGAGGGCGCCTGCTCTCTTACAACGTGATCTGTCACGAACCCCCTTCTGGTTGGTTTTTCTTCTGAGATGCGATTAGTTTCCGATGTCGTTTTCAGTTACTCTCAGTTCCTGTATGTCTTTCTTCACTTCTGTTAGCCGTTATTATTATATTATTATTATTATTATTATTATTATTATTATTATTATTATTATTATTATTATTATTATTATTATTATTATTATTATGCGTGAATGGTCCTTTTCGGAACACACGAAGCTTTATTTATGATTTCGTCTGCGGAGGATCCAGGATGCTTTCATCTGTTTACTAAAGATTCTCTTCAATTCTTCCGTCCACTTGGTACCTGCTCTTTTGGGTACTTTATTCTCTTTTGTAACTTCCCACTTGTCAATTTTCTTTCTATACATATTTCGATTTAAAATTTCTTCAGGTTGAATTTGTGCGTTCCTCATGTCCGCTTTTGTTTGTTGTGTGCAAGGGAAGTTATTCAGTTTATCAACTCTTTTAAGAATTTGGTGTATTAGTCTGGTTTCTGGAAGCCCCTTTACATGTCCATAAAATGTTAGCCTTCTTTTCCTGAGGTCTGGCGCAATATTAGATAACTTTTCTGTGGATTTCCGGGATTGGAGGCGGTACCCTTCTTTCGTATGTCTTGATCAAAAATTTTCCTCATGATTTTTCGCTCTTCTCTTAGGATATTTTCGAGCTCGCCCTTTTTATGAAGCGTTAGAGTTTCCCCTGCATATAAAGCCTCAGATTTCATTACAGTATTGTAATGTTCATCTTAACGTGGAGGGAGTCCGGCTCTGTGGCTAAATGGTTAGCGTGCTCGCCTTTGGTCGCAGGGGTCCCGGGTTCGATTCCCGGCAGGGTCGGGAATTTTAACCATAATTGGTTAATTTCGCCGGCACGGGGGCTGGGTGTATGTGTCGTCTTCATCATCATTTCATCCTCATCTCGACGCGCAGGTCGCCTACAGACGTCAAATAGAAAGACCTGCACCTGGCGAGCCGAACATGTCCTCGGACACTCCCGGCACTCAAAGCCATACGCCATTTCACTTCATTTCATTTCAACGTGGAGGGGCATATATTTTTTGGTTGTAGTTTCCTCTTGTTGTCCTATATTCTCTTCTGATATTTTGGGCACGGTTGTTCTGGGCTGTTTTTTCTTGTCCGGTTGGTTCGAGGATTTTGCCTATGTATTTGAAGTGATGGACTCTGTTGATTTGACCGTTTTTTGTATTGAGACTATGGATGTCTACTTTTGAAGAGAAAAATATTCTGAAAGGAGATAGAAGTCCGACATATTATTATGTATAAATCATGCGAAACAAACAGGGTACATCTTATAAAATATATCACGGCAAGCGCAATATTCACAGACGAAGGAAAAATGCCCAACTACTGATACGTCTCAGATAATTATTAATTATAATTAATCGGCCGGAACTACTCGATTTCAATTCCGCCATAGCACACAATCGAGTTGGGCAGTTTTCATTATAATGGTAGGCCCCCTTGCCTACTGCCAGTTTAGTTTAGTTGTACAACGAGAACATATTCTCATACATTTCTTTCTAGACGTTCAGTTTTAATTATCTTTTGGAGTATACGCTCTTGTATTGATGTCTGGGTTTAGAGCAACGTTCTCGCTAGGAAACAATACACTGCTACCTACTCAGCTACACTATACACACCGTGAACAACCTGTCTTATTAGCGAATGATGTAAAACAAGCATTTCAGTTGAATGCGAAGCTGCGTTGTTTGGAAGTGAGCATCGAATTATGTTGTAAGCCATGGTATAATGTGGACGAGGAATTTTACACCAACTTCCTGCGTAGTAAAGTGAATCAAGTGAGGTGCCGGAGAAAAACTTTGCTCCAGCAAGCGGTAATATGGAGGGAATATGTTAGTTGGAAACGTCTAATGTACACCCCTCCCACGTATAGATGTAGTTGATTCTTATATTCCTATTCTTTCTCCAAGATATTATTTTAAGTGGAAATAAATTTAACTTCATAATGTACAGTAAATTTTATTCGTGTTTTCATTAAAATAGAATAAGCACTGTGAGGTTTCTTCCTATAACACAGTCTTTTTGAAAATATACTGTAGTACCTGTATGTGCCAAGAATTAAAGAAATGAAATAACTTTATTGTTGTTTATTTCTAGCTGATGTACCCGTACTTCCGTACCGAATTCTAGGTGAAGTAGTGTACACGTTATGAGTAAGATTTCATTAAACTGCATAGCTCTTAACGTTACCCGAGAAACTCGACGGGGAGGTCATAATACGTCCTTTCTCGTGTGAAGACCGAGTTAAGGAGTTTTCATTGTAATGGATGGCCTCCTTGCCTACTGCCAGTCACAACCGAGTTGGTCAGTTTTCATTATAATGGTAGGCCCCCTTGCCTACTGCCAGTCACAATCAAGTGGGCAGTCTTAATTATAATGTTAATGTAATAATAATGTAATAATATAGTAATGTTGGTAATGGTAACGTAGGGAGGCAGTGACTTGTGACCTAGGTTTTTCAAGATTATAGTGGATATAGTGACGTTTGGCTATAAAGGATGCAATTATTTCAAACTGTAAGTATATTGTTTAAACTGACGTAAAAACATTTCAATTGTTGCTCAACTAAGTGCTGTAAATGTTTTTCAAAATGTAGGGAGATTCAGTGCAATTTAGAACAGTGTTTACAAAGTTGCTGTCAGCATAGAGTATTAACATTTCTGTGGGATGAAGTGAACTATCGATTGTTACAAACTACTACCAAATTCGATGTTCAATGTTTTCAAGGAGTAAAAGTGTATTGTACAGAATCGATTATAACGAGTACAGCCAACATTACGATTGTTTATTCTGTAGAGAGCACAAGTATTTCCTTTTGTAAAATGGGTGTGTGTGTAAATTGTTAAAAAGCTGTGGCACGTCAGGATATAAATGGAAAAATTCAGTGCAAGTTATGCAGTACTCAATTTCATAGTGCATGTGTAAAACTTATGGAAGAGGATGTGAAAAACTTGCGATCCATTTACGAGATGTAGTTATGAAGTAATTGTGAGAAAACTCCTCTTGGTAACGTGAGTGATCGGGAAATAAGGTTGTAGAAAATGTACCGACTGTAAATGAAATATATCGACTTCTGCTTTCAATTAGTAAAGAAGTTAAAGAATCGTGTAAGAATCTTGAGGTAGAACTTGGTAAATCACAGAACTCGGTTCATGAGAAACTGGAGGAAAAGTTTATTCTACTCAAGAGTCATGGAGAAGAACTACAATCATGCAAGGAAGTTATTGAGAGTCTTAAATCAGAAAACTGTGCATTAAGGAACAAGATCAGCAACTTACGGCAACATATAGATGATCTAGACTAACATGGAAGGCGGAATATACCGGAAATACATGGGATTCCTGAAACGCCAAACGAAGATGTGATCTCCTTAGTAAAAAATGTAGGTCGAGTATTATATGTTACTGTGGCTGAAAATAAGATTGACACATATCATAGGATAAAACAGCCAGTTAGTCAACCTAACGCAAGAGTTATTGTGAAATTTTTAGAAGATTTGACAGGGATATGTTTATCCAGAGGAGTAATATTAAACGTAACTTAAGCTGGGCTGACATTGGACTTACCTCTGGGAGGCCTATCTATGTCAACCAAAATCTCACTTTAAACAGGATTATTTTCAGTGACGCCAGAGAGATATTTTATATATTTGAGGGGGGATAATGCAGGAAATATTAAACTTAGGAAGACAGCAAGTGACACGTATGTATATACTCTTAGAACGATTGATGATGTTCAGAATTTGGTATGATTTAGATGGCTATAAGGGATTAATTGTTATTATTTTACTGTCAGAATGACATATGCACAAGTGTCATTGCTAGTAATTATGACGTGACATGGTGACAGAGTCATGGTTGACATAGAGCGTATATGATGGGGAAATGTTTGATACAAGATATAATATTTTTAGATGGGATCGTGTTCATAAGAAGGATGGTAGTGTCTTGATAGCTGTTGCTAATACTTTTAAATCTATTCTTGTACAGATTGATGTAGATAGCATCGAATGTGTCTGTATTAAATTTATTTTAGGTGAAAGGTATGTCTCTGGTAACTGCTTACTTTCCACCAAACTCTGATCTAGAAATTAATAATATTTTTTTTGCAGTACTTGAAAATATTGAATTCGTACAACATTATAATGTTATTATATCGGATGATTTTAACTTACCTTTGATTATTGATTGTAATTTTATCATTAGTCCAGTCCGTGGAGCGCTATTCACACAGACGCGTAACAACTGCCGTTTGTTTTCTCGCTCGCGGCCGCCTTGGAAAGGATGTTCTGCACCAGTGCTCAGTGCTACCAACCTTTGTACTTAGGAACTATGCTTCAAATTGTATACGGTTAGGAAAGGGTCTAGGCAAGACCATTGGTCTGGACGGTGAGGATTCTTGCCGTGGACAAGATCATTGGTCTGGACGGTTAGGATTTTTGCCGTGGACAAAACCATTGGTCTGGGCGGTTAGAAGCCGCGAAGCGGCGTTAGGCTCCTAGTTTCGTATACGGTTAGGATAGGATCTAGGCAAGACCATTGGTATGGATGATTAGGATTCTTGCCGTGGACAAGACCATTGGTCTGGACGGTTAGGATTCTTGCCGTGGACAAGACCATTGGTCTGGGCGGTTAGAAGCCGCGAAGCGGCGTTAGGCCCCTAGTTTCGTATACGACTTGCGCTTTTATTGTGCTCCGGTTGGTAACGGCTTATCATCAACATACTTGACGGGAAGGAGATCACGTGCCACTTTACATTGGCCAATAAGAATACAAGTACCTACTTCAGAAATGAGCATGGCGTGTAATAATCTTTATTAGGTTATAAAAGTAAATATATTTCTTGGGGCGGGAAGGTGGGTTCCTGGACATCGCAAGGAACACACCTCTCCTCTGAGACGCTCTCCAAGTAAGATTTCACTTCCACTCTTCTTCTTCTTCTTCTTCTTCTTCTTCTTCTTGCGTTACGGCCTCTGTAGGACCACGGACAGCTCCTTCACGGATTGCATTTTCTTCTTCTCCTCCCAGAACCTCTTCATCCTTTCTCTTCTTCTCTCCCGCTCTTCTTCCGAGATATTCAGTATCCTCTTCTCTTGTCTACTCCACTGGTGACTCTCAATCCTTTTCCTGTATCCATCCCTATCATTGATCTCTGGCATATTAGTCGGTATGTACTTGCTTTTCCAATTTTCCTTTTCTTCCACCTTGATCCCCAATTCTGACCAATCTTTTCGGAGTTCAACTACCCACTTGGTTCCTGTCTTTCCTCGTGTCCTCGCTGTTGTTTCCCATACTCTTTTCGTCATTCTATCCATATTCATCCTGATTACATGTCCCGCAAACCGTGCTCTTTTCAGTCTGATTTCTTCTGAGATTGTCCTCATGTTCCGGTATAATTCTTCCCTGGGTCTCCTCATCCATCTCTCACCTCCTCTCTTAGGGCCTAGTATTTTCCTCAATATTTTTCTCTCTTCTTTCTCTAGTTGTTCCGCACCATTTCTTCCTAGTGCTATTGTCTCAGCAGCATAATACAGCATTTCTCACCGTTGCCTTGTAATGTCTGATCTTTGCGTCTGTAGATATATTCTTTTTATTGTATATATCTCTGGTCATACAGAAGGCTGATCGCATCTTCTTTATCCTCTCTGTTATTCCCTCATTACTCCTATTCCTTCCTGTTATAAATTCTCCTAGGTACTTGAATTTGTCCACCTTTTGCACGGTGCCTTCCGGTGTTGTCCAATCCTCAGTGGTATTCAATGTCTTTGTCTTGTTGTAGGCGATCCTCAGTCCTACCCTTCCGGCTATATTGCTTAAGTTGTTGAGTTGTGTCTTTGCATCTTCTTCTGTCTCACTTACTATAGCTATGTCGTCCGCAAAGGCTAGACAATCTACTTGGGCCCTATTGTCCTTTTTGTCCCCAACATGCGTCTTTGGTATTCCGATTGTCTCATTCATTGTTCTCCACTGTCTGATGACTTCATCCAGAGCTATGTTGAACAACATTGGTGATAATCCATCTCCTTGTTTGACACCAGTGTTGATATCAAATTCTTCAGAGAGTACTCCTCTGAATCTCACCCTTGCCTTTGTGTCTGATAGAATTTCCACTCACTTGTAACATTACAAATTACGCCGGTCTACGGGCTGTACTAATGCCGTAATTTTAATTTCGTCAACTCTGGACCAAAATACCTTGCTCTAGCTAATTTTATTGCTTTATTCAATCTGAACTGGTTTAATAACGTAAAGAATGTCAATGATTAAACACTTGATTTAGTCCTGTCGAACTATGTAGGAAATATTAATGTATTCAGACGAGATTACCCCCTTGTGCCTACAGATTCTAATCATCCTGCTTTATATTTTGAACTGGTTGTTAACATTGAGCGAGTCAAAATATTACCTGTCAGAAGGCTGATTTTTATGAATTGTATGCATCGTTACAAAAATATTACTGGAATCAGTTACTAAAGAGTGAAGATCCTAATAACGCAGCAAGCTATTTTTTGAAGTCCTTAACAACCTTTTCACAAAATATGTTCCCACAAAAACATTGAATAAGAAAGGAATGTATCCTTGTTGGTTTACATTAGATATAATAAAAATATTGAAATTAAAGCTCACAGGAAGCATATGAAGCATACTGAATACAGTACTCACAAGTATAAACAATTAGGTAAACAGTCTAAGATACTTATTGCAAGGGCATACAAATTGTATATGTTACAGGCAAGAAACAAAAAACAATATAAAGAGGATCCGAAAATGTTTTGGGATTTCATAAAACGTAAACGAGATAGTACTTTGTTCAAACAGTGCATGACATATGGTGGAAACCATATGGTAACTGCGCAAGGAATAGCCAACGCGTTTGCATGTTATTTTCAAACCGTTTATGCACCCAATGCTTCTTTATATATAGCCTCTGAATCAGTACCAACGATTACTACTCACAGTTTTCAGATGCGTCCTATACGCGAAGATGAGTACAAAGACGCAGTAACAAAACATAAGGCAATTAAATCGGCGGGATTTGATCACATACTTCCTTACATCATTAAGGATGTGCAGAGGTGTTAATGGTTCCATTATGTGCCATATAAAATTTAATTTTAAACACACAAATATTTCCTTAAATTTGGAAAACAAGTAAAATAACTCCGATCCTTAAATGAGAACTACAGAGCTATCTCAATAATGTGTGCTCCAGCGAAGCTCTTTGAACAAATACTCTATGTTGGGATATTTAATCATATCAAACCGTACGTATCAGAATTTCAGCATGGGTTATATCCCAAGCGTTTTACTACAACTAATCTTATGAACTTTATTCAGGATGCTTCTGATTCAATGAATGAAGGGCTTCCTATAGATGCAGTTTATACTGATTTTGCAAAAGGTTTTTATGAAATTGATCATGGTATACTTCTCCTTCTTCTGTTTACCCTCCAGGGTAGGTTTTCCCCTCGGACTCAGCAAGGGATCCCACCTCTACCGCCTCAAGGGCAGTGTCCAGGAGCTTCAGACTCTGGGTCGTGGATACATCTAGGGAGGATGACCAGTACCTCGCCCAGGCGGCCTCACCTGCTATGCTGAACAGAGGCCTTGCGGGGTGCCTTGGAAGATTGGAAGTGATAGACAAGGAAGAGGGAAGGAACGGCCGTGGCCTTAAGTTAGGTACCATCCCGACTTTTTCCTGGTGGAGAAGTGGGACACCACGGAAAACCACTTCACCACAAAGGCGGACGATCATGGTATACTTTGAGTAACTTATCATTATTTGGTTTATCTTCTGAGTTTTTGAAATTAATTTCCTCATATCTCTCAGACAGAAAACAGTTTTTATCTTACGTACATAATACCTCATTCCAGTTCAAAGTTAATTCTGGGGACCTTCAGGGCTCAAACCTGGGTCCATTGTTCTTTTTACTGTTTATAAATGACTTACCGAAAGTAATAAAATATTCAAAGTGCTTACTCTTCGCTGATGACGTAATTATTTATAAGCAAATTACTGGGTATGATGATACTATGGAATTGTAAGCCGATCTGAACAACTGTTACAAATCGTGTGTTGCAAACAGACTCTTTTTCAATATTAAAATTGTTTTTTGATCACATTTTCTCGTAATAAGAATGTGTTTGTGCATAACTATAGTATAAATGGTAAGATCTTGCAAGGGTGTAATTTAGTAAACGATTTGGGTGTTATGCTTGATTCGAAACCTTCATCCAACAGTCATATTCATAACATTCAAATGATGGATTTAAACAATTAGGGTTTATTATTAAATACTCGTGAACTTAGAGATTAAGATACCTTTAAAATCTTATTCATTTACCTTGTGAGATGTAAACTTCAATATGCATGTGTTGTGTGGGCTCCTCAGTACATGTGTACAATTAACGAAATAGAAAAAATACAAAACACATCTTTGCGATATTTATATTTTTAGAAATATAATCGATCATCATATCAGCATATAGTTTATTTTATTTTATTTTATGAAATACTGTCTCTCATTCAGAGGCTGTCATGCGACAAAGTATACTTTTACAATTATTTTTAAAAGAGATATGGATATGCGGTGCTTGAGAAATGTTGAAGGTAACATAATTGTAACAATGATTTCTTAGAATTATCAGTAAACCCCTTAAGGCTATGATGGCAATCTCCCGTAACGTTGTAACTGGCAGAGACATCTGTTTCCAGAAATTAGCGACAAAAACGGGAATTGTTCCCTATCTCCAATCATCAGAACTACTGGTCTCGAATCCAGGAGTTGGCAGGAGTATATTCATTGTACAAACATACACCTCTTCCTTTATGCTGCAAGTTACACCACTCACTGAATGCCCTTTCTCTCAGTACTCTTCTCACTTTCCTGGCGTAAGTAGTTTCTAGGCGTGGGTGTAGCAAATTGTCAGATGGAGGGACATTGAGGGATTGTACGATATGACTTTGGTTTAATGCAGCTCAGTACACATAGAACATTAGCTCAACAGATATTTTTTTACAAGACAGTTAATGGAATATTAGATAACCAACAATTTCTTAAAAGGATCAACTTGAGCACCAAGAGGGTAATTCTATGCATGAGCCAAATATTTTACTGCCGCTTCTCAAGCACCTCACATCATAAAAATTCACCAGCTGTAAAAATGTGTGGAGTATGTAACAGAAAATCTTCAGACATCAGACAGAGAGATTCAGCACTTAAATATGGCATATGTAATGCCACTATTATTCTTATTAATGTATATGTGATTGTGTATTTACTAATCTTATGACTTTCCTTTTTGGTCTGCTAATTTGTTTTTCTTCTCCTTTAATTTTGATATTTTATATGTTTGTATGTTTTATTGAAATTATGTTTGAATTATTGTTAATTTAGTCATGGCAGTCTTGGTTTTTTATTGTTATATATTATTTTGTATATATAGGTACCAAAAATATATTTGAATGTATCCCTGTTATGAATAAATAAATAAATAAATAATAGCAGACACTCACTCACCGCCTCTGTGGCGTAGTGGTTAGTGTGATTAGCTGCCACCCCCGGACGCCCGGTTTCGATTCGCGGCTCTGTCACGAAATTTCAAAAGTGGTACGAGGCCTGGAACGGGGTCAATTCAGCCTCGGGAGGTCAACTGAGTAGAAGGGGGGTTCAATTCCCTCCTCAGCCATCCTGGAAGTGGTTTTCCGTGGTTTCCCACTTCTCCTCCAGGCAAATGTCGGCATGGTACCTAACTTAAGGCTACGGCCGCTTCCTTCCCTCTTCCTTGTCTATCCCGTCCAGTCTTCCCATCTCCTCACAAGGCCCCTGTTCAGCATAGCGGGTGAAGCCGCCGGGCGAGGTACTGGTCCTCCTCCCCAGTTGTATCCCCGACCCAAAGTCTCAAGCTCCAGGACACTTCCCTTGACGCGGTAGAGGTAGGATCCCTGCTGAGTCCGAGGTAAAAACCAACCCTGGAGGGTAAGCGGACTAAGAAAGGAAGACACTCACTCAAAAAGACTGTCTCATTGATTATGGCAAAGTCTTAACACCCAGTGGGGTTTTTGCTGGGGGGGGGGGGGGTGGACACAGCACCTTTCAACAGCCGGTAATTTCTGCGTGCAGCCATTCTACATTTTAACAGACGAAAAGCAAACCTCTGTCTATTGTGTTGCAACTAGATGTTGAGGAACACTTTGTTGATCCTTAGATTAAAAGATAACCTCCGGCCATACGGTGTAGGGGTAGCGTGCACTTGTCTCTTACCCGCAGGCCCCGGATTTGATTCCCGGCCAGGACAGAGATTTTTATATAGATCTAAGGGCTGGTCCGAGGTCCACTCAGCTCACGTGATTACAGTTGAAGTGTTATGTGACGGTGAGATTGTGGCCCTGGTCTAGACGGCCATCAGTAACGGCCGAGATGATTAGATGATTTGTCGAGCAGACCACAGGACACCTCGCAATCTGCTGATCTTCGGGATGAACAGCGGTTGCTTATTAGGCCATGGCCCCTCGGGGCTCTTGTGCTATGGAATTTGGAAACATGGAAGTTCCGAATAAGTGATATTGAATTACTTTTACATAATATATCTACCGTGAAAGAATTGTCGTTTATTATCATTATTGAGATATAGAAAATCCATCTCGTATTTTATGTAGGGTGATCTCATCTTGCTGTAACGGAATTCTCCCACAGTGTCTCAGAGCTCAGAATGTGATCTGTAGCGGGTAGACGGATGATTCTATTATCAGAGCGCGAGCAAATGTACGAATTCTAACTTATAGCTCTCACTCACCCGAACCTTAAAACTAAGGCAATATTTTCTTGTCGCCTGTCGTCTGATGTAACTTTATTACTTTCTTCTACAATCCCAACAGATCACCAAATCAGAATACAAAAAGAAGGAATTTAAATTATGGAAAAAGATCTTTAATATTAATCTATGAAAATATTTGTTGAACAGCTGATCATTCTTACCTCATTCACTTTCCACTTCCTTAGTGACCAATAATTTATTCTTAATCCTCCAGATGAAATTTCAACTTGATTATGCTTTAAGAAACGGTGGCACATGCAACCTATTTACGAGTTTGAACCTGCCAAAACAACTGATCATGTGAAATTGATTAAAGTACCAGACTGGTACTGATGGATCAAAAACCAGTACTGAGGTGGACGCTGAGGTATATGTAGAACAAGAATATCCTTTAGTCTGAGTCAGTATGGCGCAGTACTTCAAGCAGAGATTTCTGCAATATTGGCAAGTATGTGGGAGAACATCAGTATGTATCATCACAAAAGGAAAATGTTAATACTCTCCGACAGTTAAGTGGCTCTTAAGGCTCTTGAGTCCTCAAGGGTTCAATCTAAATTGGTACTTGAACGCCTAGATAAACTCAAAGAACTGACAAAACACAGGTTATTTAAGCTTATATGTGATTGTTGGGACATAATGGTATTCAGGGAAAAGAAAGGGCTGACAGTTCGGCCAATCAGGGCTCTTAGAGCTCTTTTATAAGGCCTGAGCCAGTATTTGGACTTTCCTATGGACCAATCAAGGCGAAGATTTAAGAATGGATGATCAAGAGTTTTACGAAGCTCTGGAGATTTACGGAAGGATGCAGGTATGCCAAAGCTCAGGAGAGCTGAATGAATGTTGGGCATATAAACTACATCATATGAGCAGAAGAAATCTGAAATGGACGACGGATCTGCTTGCTCATCATTGCATACTATTGGGGCAAGTATACAAGATAGGAAATGTGAATCCTTTTTATGCTAGATGTCGCAAAGCAGATGAAACTATTAAATACATACTCCGTGAGTGCAAAGCCTTACAATACTTTGTTTATTTAAGTGAGCTCTCTAACGTTCCCCTTAGTAGACACACGGCATTTATAAACAATATGGAATTATTATGAATATTTAAAGTTATAACTTGTTTTAGGTTCAGGACTTCGTTGGAGACTATATATTTTTTATTAAAGGTCATTTCCGTCCAGTCTTCATCCCAGAGGCTGGTTAGATCCCCAGAAGATACTACCAAAATTTATGCTGTTATAGGCACACTGCAAAGGGCGATGGCGGTGCCATAATGAGGCGTACAAAGCATGATGACAAGTAAGTTAATTACACTGAAAGTCATTTTTCCAGGGATATTTGGTATCTTAAGAGTAATCAGGTCTAGAAAAAGTAAATTCCACTTTTTCAAAAATATATAACTCTAAAAATTAATTAATATCCACAGTATTCGATTAATTCAATCGTAGGTCCCACCTGAATTAACATTAGGCGATGTGTTTAGGTAATTATTTGGGATGCCTGTTTATGCGATAATAACGGATTTTAAAGTGCTTAATAATCATCTACAAGAGGAAACAGAGTGATACAAACATTGAAATTATTAAAATATTTAATACGGTATGCATATGAACTAACTGTACGTTTTTGTAACAAAGAAAATTATTTAAAAAATCTTCCGGTACAGCAACATTACTTCAAATTTCATTTTTTAATAATCATCAAGTTATCTTAAACATTTCCAGAGTTGTTTATTCTTGAGGGAACCATCACATCTGAAGAAATCACTAAAATTCACCATAGTATTCTGATATCTCCTAAGTGGCTTTTTACGTCGCACCGACACAGATATGTCTTATGGCGACGATGGGATAGGAAAGACCTAGGAGTTAGAAGGAAGCGGCCGTGGCCTTAATTAAGGTACAGTACCGGCATTTTTCTGGTGTAAAAACGGGAAACCACGGAAAACCATCTTCAGGGTTGCCGACAGTGGGGCTCGAAGCCGCTATCTCCCGATTACTGGATACTGGCCGCACTTAAGCGACTGCAGCTATCGAGCTCGGTTTGGAAGGAAGCAACCGTGGCCTTAATTAACGTACAGCCCCAGAATTTGCCTGGTGTGAAAATGGGAAACTACGAAAAACCATCTTCAGCGCTGCCGACAGTGGGATTCGAACCCACTATCTCCAGGATGCAAGCTCACAACCGCGCGCCCCTAAGTAACCACTTAAATATATCTCTAATATCCTCAATAACCAAATGTGCTAAATACCTACATCAAACTATACAATTTTAGAAAGCAGAAAATGAAAAATTCTGTGACATGCAAACTCAGAATGTTGGTCAAGTTCACCATGTGCAGCGTATACTGATAACTTTGTGACGTACCCACTCGGCCCACAGATGTGTGACAAAATGATAACGTAATATAAATAAATGATATCTCATTGTTTCTCAATAAACAATATTCCATGGGCGCCAGCCTTCAAGCTTATGGCTTGAAAACGATAATTGATAATTAATAATAATAATAATAATAATAATAATAATAATAATAATAATAATAATAATAATAATAATAATAATAATAATAATAATAATAATAATAATAATAATACGTCATGAGACTCAAAAAACTCCCAGGGGTAGGGTGACGGGACACTAACCATTAAGAACACTAACTTGGAATTTAAGGATCATTAATAATCATTTCATAAAATACAAATTAAAACAGCTATTTATTAGGATGAAAAACGTGACGTAACGACGTATTAACGAAATCTGAACTTAGGGAAGCAAAAGAAAAATTGAATGAAATTAACTCTAAGAAAATGAACTGTTGCGCGAAAACTTGCAGTAACTTATGCCATAAGCTCACCATTTCTAGATTCTATTGTCTTGAAGCTGATGATCGATGGATCTCTCGTACCGGCTGCCCCATCTGTTGTTGGATTCCAGTCCTACATATGCTTTTCCTGCCTTTAACACTTCCTACTGTACTCCTTACATAAAGTCGTAATGAATCCTAATTTTAAATGCAAAACCACCATGGGTTATGTTCATGGAGAGAATACACTTGTATTCTTCCGTATTACGGAACAGTAGCGTTGCTAAATTCATAATAAAAGCTCTCCTTCCCTGTACTAGTCAAAACCAGTCTTCCGTTGACTATACCTCTCGTCATTGAGATAACAAGTCCCAATGAGAGTAACTTTTGAGTAGTATCCTACGGTACTACTCAGATGCGAAGTGAACTAAGTTAAAATCTTCTCCGATGTGCAGACGTAGAATCGTAGTAAAAGTGTCTTCCAAGAGTGTCTCTGTGTCTCAAAGTAAGAAAAAGAATCCCCTCTCCAGCTCTTGTCTTCGAAGCATATCGGTTCAAAAGTCTCCCTCCATCAGCCATATCACATGGTCCAGTAAGATTCGAGGTCTCATCCCTTCTCTATGTATTGCTATGAATCCATCACGTTGCTTCGTTACGTTCATTCACATAGGCTGAACTTTCCCGCAGAAATAAAGCGTCAGGTAGCGAAGTTCGAAAAGTGGGCGTTCATAATGTTTCAACGGTCTCTTCTTAAGGTGGAGAGGGTAAAGTCTCTCGTAACCTTGATGACGTCCTTTTCCTGGAAATGGGCTGAAATTAGCCTGCTGACTCTGGTCACCTCACAACGGCTATTGGAAAATTTTCTGCAAATCATTAATATGAATGATGTTGAAATACTGAACCCTTGAACTTACCATTCCATCGTTGGTCGGCCACGGCTGCTACAGTAGAACAATTTAGAACTCTTAAATCTTGGGTCGTTGCGGGAATAAATTCGGTCACGATCTTAACCAAACGATGGGGTTCAGAAGAAAGCCTAACTACTTGAAATGAGGAGCAAAAATGTGCTTACTAACTTTTATTAAACTGAAAGAGCACGATAACATCGTTAATTTAATATGCATTCTTGCCACAAAAATATAAAAAAATTTAATTATTGATTTTTGAAAAGTTCCAAACACAGTCACATTACATAACGTCCCTTCGTTTCTTCCAATGTCGAAGAGTTGCTTCGGAGAAGCTAATATGTTAGTGGACAGCGAAACTGAAAAACTGAAAAAGGGAAGACCTGAAAACCGGGCGCCTATTATTCCAAACGAGAACTGAGAGTTAATCCACACGATCCGTGGAAAATCTGACTTTCAACAAGTAGAACGCCTGATTTTCTCTTAATTAAGGTTATCCACCAGTCAAATACCCTTCACGGATACGGAACATCCGCCGAATGGACCCTTAATCGAACCAAACTGACTATCAGTTGCTTTGGATAGGTTGCGAAATATTATGGGAAAGCATGGTGTTCACTACAAGTTAATGGCATCATTCACAATTGAAATAAAATTCCACCATGTATTTGTCATTCATGACACCCTTAAGTGATAAGGTAATCCCGATGCTAAACGTGCATCACCCCCAAACAGCTGTTCGGAAGGAACCAACAACAACATGATCCGGGAGGATCTTACGTTAAGTCGTTCTAAAGGAACAAAACTGCGAAATGCAGGAAACACTTACTAATCATGCATTTAGAAGAAATGCCAAACACTGAAGTTAATCAAAAAGTGAAAAGTCACTTGAAAATATTATTATTGAACCGATTTTCAGGTTAGAAATGGGTTTATTATGCTTAATAAATTTACCAGTCCACGCTACAATTTACTACAATTTTAAGGAATTCTTTCCCTTGAAAAACAATGCTACCAGTACAGATCTCTCTATTTACTGTCTGTCCCAACACACTACTGGTAAAGTGATTACTTACTTACTCTAACCATGAATAAGAATGAAAATACGACAAGATGAAAATCATATAAATTACTGGCTGACGAATCGAAACCGCATTCGCAACTCAAGTCTCATTCTAAAACACTGAGTGTCAATATGCACACTCTCAACGAAAACGGACGTCAAGACGAGGAAACAATAAAGTCCGTAAAAATAAATTAACATCTCGAAGTCATACAGCTTAACACGCACGAAGAAACACAGTAAAAATATTTAATCTAGAACGGGTCGATGTCCCACACTTGGACAGCCCTCAACTCGTCTGATAGCATTCCCGTTATCTCAATGAGAGCTTCACATAGACCCTCTACAATAAATCATATCGTACCGTAACCGCTACCTTCCTCCAGGCCACTTCACAAGAGAAACAAAAGGAAAAAATCTAAACTGAGACTTGAGTGTGTACAGCTACCATCCCAGACCTATCGTCGGGCTCACTTGAAATCTGTACACCCTAAACCTAATCATTATGTACATGATGCCTTCCAAATTCTATCGTCGGGCGTGACCTAGGACGTCTCATCATCAGTGACTCCAAGAATAACATCTGACGTCCTAAATCTATCGTCGGGCGTCAAAGTGGGTCGTACTACGTCTCCCTTAACATATCAGGCGAAATGCAATTCTCAAACAACTCTGATATTTAACACTAGATTTCGTCAAACAACTACGCACGACGGAACCCACGTCTCTATTATCAAATGAATGCAAGTCGAAATACAGCAAGTGTCTACCTCTCGAAAAATACAGTAAGTGTCTACCTCATTATAATATGTGAACTCAAAAATAAATAGACGTGACGAACGGTTCTCTACCTCGAACACAATCTCAGCCTGTGCACTGACGTGTTAGGGAAGCAAATGAAAATTCCCAACACACGTGTACCCTTTTAGTGGATGCCTTCAAAATAATAATCATCACCATCGCATTCGAAATTCTCAGATCGCCTATCATCAATTCCAACCATCTTATCCATGACCTCTCCAATGAACAAATTAAATATAACCCAACCGTGTGTCCAAAGTGCTCTTTGATCCTGGAGATCGTTCATTCTCTTATCATCCATGCGGGCTTTACGTAACATAGATCACTAGATGTGTACTACCCAGCCTTTAACATTTTACAAGAGTCGTTTTCACTTGGAATCTTTCTATAAATTTCACAATGCTTCACATCATAGTCATCTCAAATTCGGATTGATTGCGGAAAACAATACAGCCTGCCTCACACAGCCTGTTCCTAAATACTTCCTCTACAAAAATACAGCTTGTCTCAACACTCTTTCTCCTCGCTTTCCAGCGGTATTACTTCCGTCTATCTCGTCTCCACATACATATCAATTCATCGCTCTCAATTCCTTTTCCTTCAAGATCCTTTTTCATACATCGATCCCCTGGTGAAAACGACAACCATTATTAAACACATCTCTTACTTTACTATTATTAAGACTTTCGGACCTCAAGAATCCAAGAGCACACATCGACCTTTCGCAATTCAAGTATACACGATGTCTCAAAATTTCCTTCCCATTAATGACTGTGATTCTAACAAATTTTATTGACATTATCTAAATATGCCTACGATCCTTGTAAAAAGAACTGGTTAAATGTAATTTAACAGAGAGGAATTTCCTTATCCCGCGGTAAACATTATTATTATTATTATTATTATTATTATTATTATTATTATTATTATTATTATTATTATTGTTATTGACCAACATTTCTGAATGCAACTGACAACTGAAATTACGATATTCGCCACGACAAATTTACACTTATTACGTTCACAAATCCGCACTTTGAATGATATCTCATCTCAACACAAAATTTTAAGCGTCGCATTTTACCGTTCTTGACATGAAATTTACCCACTGAAATTTTCACACGCTGACCAAAATTTACATCGCCTTTCGCCTGATAATTACGAATATCACCCGACAATCATCTGGAAATTTTGTTTAGGACAGACAGTAACTAACTAACTAACTACAACATAATATAAAATAGACAGACCTGCACATTGGTGACATTCTCAGCATTCTGATTACATCATCACCAGCAACCTCGTACTTAGCCACTCATTTTCACAGATAACATTTTCATTTTCAAAAACTCACTCATCCAAACACCACCCTTCACACACACGAGATTAAAATTACCATATAAATAATGCACTTTCTCTGTAACTTGCACCACGAACTTCCCTCGCTCTGCAGTCGACTATAACTGTCTGATGCGTTTCCCAGAGTGGTTTCTCTCCCCGTTGTTTCAATAAGAACAGGTGTTCGGCCGATAAGGGAGCAGAACTATTTTGAATCGCTTCCCCCAGACCTTCTTCACTTACAAGAGTACACGAAATGATAAAAATAAAATCTGCTGTGTATTTTTCAACCAGCCTACACCTTCCCAGTTCGTCTGCAAACGTTCACAGCTTCTCCAATCACTTTTCTTCTTAACTAAGTATATGGACCTTAGCCACGAACATGTATTGAATTATTGTCGGTCAATCTGGCGCGAATTTCTAATGACGACGGGCACAAGCTCCCGCGGCTTCAAGTTCCAGATCGACACTGAAAAATCTACGGTGGGGGGGTTTCTTTTATAATTTCCGGAAGGACGCTATCCCCTCTATGAGGCTTGGTTGTGAAATCTGCCAAATTTGCTTCTAATAGACCAATTTTGATAAGACTTGTCCCAGAACTCCGGACAGACTTGCACTTATGTTCGATGTTAATTTTATAATTTTTCTACACTCACAACAGGAGAAATAAATTGTTTCTGCCCGTGCGTTTCGCGCGTTTTCTTCTGCCCATGACCTTGGCACGTGTAACTAGCTCGCTGGTCTCACGCTACCATGTACTTAGGCTTAACTGCCTTTAAAGTTTTCCCTGGTGTCTCTACCTTCACAGAGGGTGTATGAATAATTTTGCTTATTTATTTCATTATTTACTATATTATCAAAATCCCTCATTGTGCAGAATTCCATGGATTAAGAGAATTGTCGGGCACTCGAGCCCCGCCGAGGTGTCCCGGCAATTCACGAGCTCGCCGGGAAGGAAGAACCTCCCCACGCAACATCGGGCTCACTTGGGAGCGCAAAATGGCTGCCCTCAAACATACAGTAGTTTCTGAATACCAAATAAATATTTGAGAAAAATAAAAAATTTTCTCACCGTAGAATTATGGGTTCAATACTTTACCCAATATGTGGTTCGTTCAGAATACGTTATAGCCGCGATACAAAGAAATTAAATGATGTTGTGAAATGGACGATTAAAACCCTATATATATATATACATATTAATTTAAAAATGACCTATCAGTGATTAAATATATACATCTTATCAATTAATTAGACAGTTCAATAATTTACCACATGCTGTGATGTTCCAAACATCACAACTTAAGTGAACATTGCAACCGATATACTAAAGTAATTGTAATGTAATGTATTGTAATAATAATAATAATAATAATAATAATAATAATAATAATAATAATAATAATAATAATAATAGTAGTAGTAGTAGTAGTTGCAGTGGTCCACAGGAGGTGGAGTAAGAATGGGCAGGGTTGTAGGGCTGGACAAATAAAATGACCATATAAAGACAAAACTCTAATAATATAATCCCTATCTCTCTCCCTCTCTTCTTTGTCTCTCTTTATTTCTTTTGTTTAGAAAAAAATTGATAAAAATATAATGTGATCTATCGCTCTGAATAAAAAATTGAAATATTTAATTACTATTAGGCCTATAAAATTTACCCGTTTTACAACAGGTCGAGTGCCCTCAGTTCCTCATTAATAGCAAGGGATAATTTGAGTTCCCATTTTCCAAGGCTTAAGTGCCTTCAAATAACAGTACAAGTACTACTGAACACTACCTGCCCTTTTATTTGCAGGGGCTGAAACAACAATCAACAAATGAACGAGGAGTACCCCCCTAAGTAAATAGTAGCTAAGCTCATGTTACATACAGGCCAGGAACAAGTTAAGTTCCGAAAAGAGATCAGAAATTAAAGTAAGAAAATAAGCCAACACAAAAGACAAAGGGGATGCTGAAACCAACCAAGCAATACCATGTCATTTCATTGCAGTAAAATCGTCGCCATAAGACCTATCTGTGTCGGTGCGACGTAAAGCCCGCTAGCAAAAAAAAAATAGCATTGCAGTAAAACATAATAGGGCACGAGTCCGTAAGAAATGGGGAATAACCCCATGCTAGTTTGTGACTAGGAAGAAAGAAATTTACAGCCTAAATAGGAAAGAAAAGGTTAAGTTTGGAAATCCTAACCACAAGAAGCAATAATGAGGAAAGGGGAACGGGGGTCCACAATCGTGCTTCCTTTTAAGATAGTACACCAATAGGGTTGCTACATTCATTGGTTGAATAAACTAGATAACCTACATGATACAGAAATAATTAAGTTAACAAAATCTTTGCACTAAAGCCGGACCAGGCAAAGGCACTATCCTAAACTGTATATTCCAACGAAAGGTTATTATCTTCCTAGGCCCCTAGATGTTTCTAAAGTCACTTGTTTACGACATAGTAGCCTACCGTACTGGTTGCCCCTGCGTGCGAGCTGCCTTAGTGAAGTGTGACCCTCCGCCGATGTATCACAAACAAAGACAATCTTAAGAAGGCATCAGCAAGTCTCCTTTTTAGTAGCAGACTGCCATTTGATTATTTGCAGTGGAAACAGTAGAGGCAACCATTACAATACTTCTAAAAGGGAAGTTCCAAAGGCTCCTAGGTGGCAACCTCAAACAGGTAAGCCTTACTTAGAGGCAGGATTCAGAACCGCATACTTGCATAGAATCCAGCCTATCGCCACTGGAGGGCATTTTAATGCCTGCTGTTTAATGTGTTGCCTAACTCTAGGAAGAGGCCCTCTTTATGTCACATAAAAGAGCGAGTTGGCTGTGCTGTACTGGGCCGGGTTGACCTAATGGTTGTCTTCGGGAGATGGAGAATTCAAACCAAACCGTCAACAGCCCTGAAGACAGTTTTCTGTCGTTTCCTATTTAAAAATACTACGAAAATTCTGTATCTTAAATAATCTTCGGTCAGGCGCAACGGATCTAATAGGCACAATTCTCACATTTTCTCACTCCTCTCCCTTCCGAGGCAGTTGGACGACAAGCGTTATTAAGTACCGATGTCTCTTCCAATTTATCCGATGAGTATCATTCATTTTACACTTTTTCTGAGTATTTTGTCGTTTCTTGTGTTAATTGTTCGAGGTAATCACAACACATAAAATGTTTAGGCGTGTGCTTTCATGGCCTAGAATAATAAATGGACCTCCTGGTTTCTTGCTGTGTGAATTAGATACATTAGAACATTCGTGGTCAGTGGTTTCACTTCTGAGAGAATGGAGCAAGTTCTTCACAAAGCGTAGGATATCCCCACAATTTTCTATTTTACGTGGCAAAAATCTGAAAGCTATCAGAATAATGATTTTGTTAACAAAATGCTACTGTTTTCCGTGAACCGCACGTTTTATTAGTAAAACACTTGAATTTGTTAATTCTTAATACAAGGGCGACGCCTCCTTCTTCTTCTTCTTCTTTCCTGGGAGTATGAGTGCCCACAATGGACACTCCTAAGTATCACTCAAGGTCGGCTCTTCTGATCCTTAGAGAGTAGGCTACGCCCTGCGGTTGGATGTCTCCACCACTGGAATGCCGTTTCTATTCAAGGCCTTTTCGGCTGTATGCCAGCATGATGCCCCCGGACGTCCGCGTCCTCTCCTTGGTTACTCGATTACAAGAGCTCTCTTAACGGGATGATCTTCATCTCGATGTTGTACGTGATCGTACCAGCGCAACTGCCGATCCTCTAATTTCTCACTGACAGAGGCCGTACTAAATGATCCTCGTATATGCTCATTACGCACTCGGCCCAAGAATGTGAAACCCGCTGACTATCGCAGCATTTGCTGATCATGTTTCTTTTGCCTTGTCCAAGCAAGTGAGGGTAGGCCCAACAACAGTCTTGTATATCTTAAAACGCCTGTCAGCAAACACCATTTGGTCCATCCAAAGTTGATGCGATGCTTCACATCATCATCAGTCGCCGTATCGATGGTAATAACTGAGCCCAGGTGCTTGAATTTATTCAGTGCCACTGGTTCACCCGCTAAGAAAATTGTATTGAGTGGACCCTGAACTTCTGGCTTGGCGAAGTTACAAAACATACAGTGTACTCCGTCTTCTTACGGCTTATTCTGAGTCTAAATTCAACTGAATTTAAATTAAAAGGGATTTTTACTATTGCAAACGGCATAATTTAGGAAGCTGGTCTGAGCATTGCGCTTGATCGTAGTTTCAGACCGCGGTCGCTTCCTTCCCAGCCATAGCTTTTCCCTCTCTCACAGTCCCCAAAATCCTACCGTGTTAATGCTACGTTAAACTGTAAGCATAGGAATAAGTACAAGCCAGCCCCCATAGGGTAGCGGAAGGTCCCATGTTCGATTCCCGGCCAGACTACTGATTCTGCACTGAAGTTTGAAGCAGCATTCGCTCAACCTGGTGAGACCACCTGAGGAGTTCTCTTATATGAGATGCAGCGGAGCCGTCATGAATATCAACCAAACGGCTGAGGATGCCACCATCCTGATTACCTGGTAGTCTGGTCTCTGAAGGGCATACAGCTGGGCAGCTATAATGGGCAGATGTGGTATGTTTTGTTTATTATTATTATTATTATTAATTATTATTATTAATAATAACGGACTGAAGGACGAAGGAAAATATTCAGTGTCCAGATGAAGAGATTTTGTTAGAAAAAAACTCATCATCAGCTAAGTAGGCTTAGTTCTACAGCGCTCCATAGATGGGCAAAACGCTGTAAATAATAATAATAATAATAATAATAATAATAATAATAATAATAATAATAATAATAATAATAATAATAATAATAATAAGAAGAAGAAGAAGAAGAAGAAGAATACACAACACGATTCACTCTACACATCTCGTCAGTTATCATTCCCCCCCGGAGAGCGTTGGAAGAGAAAACAGTTAACAAGAAGTGTTACACGCCCACAATAACATCAGCCAGATTTTCTGTCAAATGCTCTACACTACACCATAAGAAGTTGCAACGCACGGCTGCATGTTGTTCTTCCGTTTGCACGATAAAGTACTAAATTTTAAAATAGCATCTCGTGCTGCATCGACTTTGTCTGAGTTTAACTTTATGTCAGTAACCTACCCTATCATCCCGTTGCAAATTGCAGTTAATAATGCCCAAGTCACTTGGAAGGAGCATATCGATTCTTCTTTCCTGTTTGTCGAAACTGCATTCTTGTCTTATTCATGTTGTCGTGTCAGACAACTCACTTACAACCTAGAGAATCGATTGTACCCTGGGTAGTTCAATCTGTTTCTCAGCCAGCAGTGACGGTTAAATGTACTCGTAAGTTCCCCGTAAACGCAGCAGCATTTGCTGCGACATCAATGCAATTGTGTACTCTTAAGCAAGTGGCTGTGCGGTTTGCGACACATACCAATCAGCTTCCATTCGGGAGATAGTGGCTTCGAACCCCACTATCGGCGCCCTGAAGATGGTTTTCCGCGGTTTCCCATTTTTACCTTAATTAAGGTCATTGTCGCTTCCTTCCCACTCCTAAAACTTTCCTATGCTATTGTCGTCATAAGACCTATCTTTGTCGGTTCTACACAAAGCAAATTGTAACTAATAACGAACTCTTAGCTTGGAAGCGATATGCTGTACAATAGATCAGCCAGGGCAACGATTTTGCGTCATTTTTCTGGAAAGGCACCTAGTTTTTGAGCCTGAGATTATAGATAGTTATCTTTACCACAACCCTTGAGTGCCGGTCATCAACTAATATGAGATAATTTTTAGTGACTTACTTCGCTCGGATTTCGTCTTCCTGATGGGGAATCGAACCGACGTCCTTCCGGGTTAACAGGGTATGCCAGTACAGCCTAGGCCCTTTTGGATAAACGCTGACTGAGGTCTTGCACTTTATTCTGTTTTAAGTTATATTGCAATTTTTCACGACAATTTTTCTTCCTCATTATATAAATGTAGCTATATAACTTTCCAGCACAGTAGTTAAAATAAACAGCAATACTTTAGAAATAATACATTTCGTAGTATAATGTGATAACCAACGTGGTCCGGCTCCTTGGCTAAATGATCAGCATAAAGATCTTCAGTTCTGATTGCCCTAGGCTCGATTCCCGGCTGGGGTGAGGATATTAACTGTATATGGTTAATTATACATGCACGGGAACTCCGTATTTGTGCTTAGCTGTAATATACTGTATTCTCATTTTCTAATTTGCATCTGTAATCTATATTGTGCTACTGACACAAATAAATCTATATAAATAAAATTGTAGGGGGTCCGCTGTCTGTAATTTCTTCTGTTTAGCCAATTTTTCAGATATTTATCCGTTTTAGGTCAACTCAAGACCGAATCGGTGGTTTTTACGTTTCGTGTCTGTTTGTTTGTCTGTTTGTCTGTTTGTCTGTCTGTTTGTCTGTTTGTTCCACCATCACGTCGAAACGGCTGGATAGATCTCAACCAAACTTCATATTTAGAGTATACTCATCCCGGGGAAGGTTCCGATATGCATATCGTTTTAAAATCTTTGAATACACGGGGGTTTATAGGAAAACCAGAATGGTTTTTCCACCATCACGTCGAAACGGCTGGATAGATCTCAACCAAACTTCATATTTAGAGTATACTCATCCCGGGAAAGGTTTCGATATGCATATCATTTTAAAATCTTTGAATACACGGGGGATTATAAGAAAACCAGAATGGTTTTTCCACCATCACGTCGAAACGGCTGGATAGATCACAACCAAACTTCATATTTGGAGTACACTCATCCCGGGGAAGGTTTCGATATGCATATCATTTTAAAATCTTTGAATAGACGGGGGGTTTATAGGAAAACCTGAATGGTTTTTCCACCATCACTTCGAAACGGCTGGATAGATCTCAACCAAACTTCATATTTATAGTATACTCATCCCGGGGAAGGTTTTGATATGCATATTATTTTAAAATCCTTGAATAGACGGGGGGTTTATAGGAAAACCCGAATGGTTTTCCTCCATTTTCTCTTATACTATTGATTTTCTGTAAACTTAGTTTACCGTACGTGAAACGTCTCTTCATTATAAACAACTTTCGTTATGTTCATAATTTACCTTACTCTTCACATGACGGAGAAATTTACAATTTTCCGCTGGTATCATGCTCTGCATTGAGTGACCGACAGACCGACAACGAACCTACAGTTTACCATGGCAACGTCTCTGACTGCATGCCAGCAGGGAAGTAACGTATTGCCATTTTCCTCATCATGCTTTTAAATTCGTGGTTGTTCCTTGGGTAGAAGGCAAGAGAGGCGTCAATCGGCCTATCTGCGGGATATTGGCGGAATATCGTTGGATGTTATAACCGCCCTCGAATAGATTAAGTAATAACACCATTAGTCATCTTCTTATTATTTGTTTACCTAAGAATCACTGGACCTAAATTTCTCCTCTGTTACCGCTTTATTATATCCATAAGTCACACTAGCATAATTTATTGAGGGGCATATGATTTTCCAATACATTCACTTGGCATTTACATATTTGTCGTTATCCGGCTGTCCTCAGTTATAATCCATTTTCTATTACTTTCAACTTTCTTAACTGTATTATTTTCTTCCTTAATTACGCCGTATGTACGCGTGTGCTACAAACTACTGGATGTATTTCCACCAAGACTCACATTTAGAATACATCTGTCCTTGATAAGTTTTGGGCAAATATTGTTTCTAAATCTCTGAACTGACTGGGGGTTTATACGAAACCGAAACAGTGATTTTGCACTTCCACAAAATATACACAACCAAACTTAATGGAAATCTACCTACCTTGGTAGAAATTAATTTCTAAACCTTTTTCCTCATGTGCATCATTTCGATACGAGGATTAATAAGGGAGATATCATTAACGGACCGTTTTTCTGTACAAGTCCCATCGGACTTAACTCACGAGCGGGTGCGTGTAAAGCGTATTCCTTACAACTTGAAAACTACTGAAGACATTCGAACCAAACTTTGTATTTAGCATCCACCTGTCCAAAGGTAGGTTTTAAACTTAAATAACATTTCATGTTCCGGAATGGACTGGCGGTTTATAGGGAACCGAAATGGTTATTTTACTCTTCCACAATATATACAGAACAAGACCAACCTGACGAAATCGACCAAACGTGATAGAATTCCACCTCTAAACCCTTTTTTTTCATGTGCATTTTTTCGTCAGTAGGATTAACAAGGGAGATATCATGAATGGTCACTTTTGCATGTTAAGTCCAGCGCACATAGCCCGAAGGGTGTTTTACATGGAGCAGATTCCTTATCTATATAAATCAAATCGTAACGACTGTGTCCCTCTACACTGACTATTTTGGCGAAATTTTCGTACAGCTTTCCGTTTAAGGGGTAATAATAATCATCTCCATAATTTTTGGTTTAGTTACCTGGAAGTCCTAATTTTTACCCGCCTCGCCCAAAATCCAGATTGTGGCATAATCTGCCAGAAGAAAAAGAAGATAATTGAAATTTGACAAAATTATACGTTTTAGCCTGTAACGAACGGAAAACATCCTAGATCATTAAATTTTTCACTTTTTATCCCCGAAGAATATCGAAATATGCAGGCAATTTTAATGATGGTGCAGACCTTCGGAAATTCCTATCACATAACGGATTGCACAATCTCCGTTCAATTTGGAATGATCTACAACCTTGGTCTTATGATTTTTTGCCGTATCTCTATCCCTTTTACGTTTGATTTTTCTCTATTAATCGATGTTAAGTCAATTTGGAATTTTCACATGCGTAATTCATTCTTTCAATTACTTATATCAAATACAGAATCTTCAAACTCTTGGCCCACTCAGTAGCCATATGTGAGCCAAATGCTATGTATGTCGCTGTCACATAATTATCCGAAAAGTAATGTAATGTGAGATAATCTTACAAAACCTTTACCCTGTTCCACGTTTCTAACTCAATCTGACCCAAGAATAGATGACATATCATAGGACCAGCCATTTAGGCCACTACATCCGGCGTGTCTTATGGTATAATCCTTTGTCGATATGACGTACGTTTAGTAGCAGTTAATCTGTAAATGAAGGTCTTCAATATTGTAAACACTCATATACTTTCGTATGTCGATCTATATATATTCACTGATGTCGATTTGTAGCGATCGACAAAGGGTGGGTCTGCTATTGTAATCAGTACTCCCCACACCGACTTTGACTGGCAGTAGGAAAGGGTTCCTTCTCCAACTCCTGTGTAAGGAAGGCCTACAATTGTAATGAATAGTTCCCTTCTCGATGTGACTTGCAGAAGGCAAGTGAGCATGCAGTTTTGTTTAAAACTCCTTTACTCGATAGTGTTTGGCAGTAGGCAAGGGTGCCCGCCATTATAAAGAAATGTCCTCATCTAAAATGTGACTGGCATTATGCATAGTGGCCTGCTATTTTGATGGAAACTCACCAACTTTGTGTGACTGGCAGTAAGCTGGCTGGCAGTAGGAAAATGGGCCTGGCATTATAATGATAACTGCACAACTCAATTTCGAGTGATAGTAGGGTAATTGCCTGCCATTATAATAGAAACTCGTCAACTGTAATCTGTCTGGAAGTAGGAAAGGGGGCTGCCATTTTAACGGAAACTCCCCAAATCGATTCTGTCCGCGTAGTAGGCAATGGGGCCTGCAATTATAACGTAAACTTCCCAACTCGATTGTGAATGGCAGCAGGCAAGTGAGCCTGCCGTTATATCACAAATCCGTAACAAACACTTTGCATTGGAAACAACGTACGGGGTCCTCCCCATGCTCTTTCTCGGATAACGCTAAGAGACATGCAATTTTAAAACAATCTTATTTACTGCATGTACACTATTTACTTCGATATTCGAATACAATGTAGAATACCGTAGCGAAGCACGGGTATATTCGCTAGTCTATAATATTATAAAAGGAAGTGTTTGTCTGTCTGTGTGTCTGTGCGCGATGCCCAGCAAAATCTACAGCACGTAGAGATCTGAAATTTTGAACATCGGTAGATGGAAAGGGGTCCGAATGCACCTCGAAGCCGGAATTTTCATTTTCGCTTTCGTTGGTGAGTTATGAAAGAAAAACCATCAGAAAACGTGCATTGGGATATGACAATCCAACGTGCTGTCACAAAGATTAAATGCATAGAGTCGCTGTCGCTAGGCAACGTACATAAGATAGGTAGAGAACACAATATTCAAGGAGACATTTTACGTCCAGGACGTAGGAAGCTGTTTTTGGCCTTATATGGTGTGAGGGCATATTACGGTGTTGATGATGATTCGTCCGTCGGATTGGGACGTTAAGTCTTGAGCTATTCGAGAGGTGTGCCATATGTGCCGGCGCCGGGTTTCATCCTCTTCATTCTTGCTATCATATATCATGTCATTCATTTCTTTCAACAAGCATCTTTTACAAGAATTACCCGATGTTACAGTTACAAGTCTATCGACTACACGGCAGAGCTTCGAAAGACTTGGAGTCACCTGGTGTACCCTCGAACACCTTAGAGCGGACAATTGTGGCGCCAATTATCCTTGTTAAGAATAAGAATCCTGCCCTCTGCAATGAACACGACTCTGAAACTGATGACTAATATTATTGAAGCCATTCTCATAATTGGACATGCCGCGAGCGAAGTAATATTCATTCCTCGGATTCGAATAATTTCTTCGGATATACAGTTTAAGTTTAGATCTCTGCAGTGTTCAAAATAAAATTTCTCTATGTAATAATAAAGCAAGCATAATCTTTTTACTATATATAAAAATGGATGTATGTGTGTGTAAATGACACAGCTCCTCCTAAACCACTGGAGCAATTTCATCCAAACTTGGTACACTTATGACCTACTACCTGTAGACGAGCACTGTGGGCGAAAGCCATCCGTAGCTCCCTTAGGGGTGGGGGTCAGAGGGGCTATAGTATAAAAATAATCGAAAAAAGTGCGGAATCCACAGTTTTAGGGGTCGCTGAGATGAACAGTGACACTCCCCATTTTTCAAATGTCAAAGTTCAGCTCCCTTTCGCATGGGGAGCGAGGGGGGAGTGATATATAAAATTAAACGAAAATAATGTCGAATACATAGTTTTCGGGGGTCGTCGAAGTGAATTGTATACTCTGGATTTTTAGTATCAGGAGACAAACAACGTGGGGGTAAGAAAGCCCAGGAACCCTTAGGGGCAGGGGGGGCGAGGGGGGTCAGATAAACAAATTAACGAAAATACTGTCGAATCCAGACTTTTTGGGGTCGCTGAGATGAATAGTGACACTCCTAATTTTTTTAAAGTTCAAGTTCAACCCCCTTTGGTGCGGGGGCGAGGGGGAGTGATATACAAAATTAAACGAAAATAGTGTCGAATACATAGTTTTTGGGGTCGCCGAGGTGAATTGTACTCTCCGTATTTTTAGTATCAGGAGACAAACCACGTCGGGGTAAGACAGCCCAGGAACCCTTAGGGGCAGGGGGGGCGAGGGGGCTGAGATATAAAAATAATCGAAAATAGTGTCGAATCCATACTTTTCGGGGTCGCTGAGATGAACAGTGACACTCCGGAATTTTTTAAAGTCCAAGTTCAGCCCCCTTCGTGGTGGGGGGCGATGGGAGAGTGATATATAGAAATAATAATGATATATAGAAATAATAGTGTCGAATACATAGTCGCTGAAGTGAATAGTGACACTCCGAATTTTTAGTATCAGAAGACAAACCACATGGGGGTAAAACACCCCAGGAACCCTTAGGAGCGGGGGGGAGACAAGGGGACTGAGATGTACAAATCATCGGAAGCAGTGTCGAATCCATACTTTTCGGGGTCGCTGAGATGAATAGTAACATTCCAATTTTTTAAAACTCAAAGTTTAGCCCCCTTTAGGGTGGGGGAAGGGGGAGTGAGATATAATAGTAATCGAATATACTGCCGAATCCATAGTTTTCTGGGTCGCTGAGATGAATAGTAATATTCCGGATGTTTCAAGTCTAACTTCAGCCCCCTTTGGCATAGGGTGAAAGGGTGAAAAATTAATTGTCAGAAATGACCGAGATAATGGACGTGTGTATGTTCCTGTATGACTTTCCATTATGACTTACTACCTGGAAAACGTACTGTGGGAGTAAGACGCCCCTAGAACCACTAGGGAAGCTGGTAAAATATTATCCACACTAATAAATGGAAGTCTGTTTGGCGCGATCTATATATACTGTACTATATATATTAAGGCATAAAAATGAAAACAGACGTAAATTAGTGAGAACATTCTAGGCATCTTAGAAATTTAAAACTTGGTACCAGACAACCTGATGACTTCAGCATCCCTAGAAAAATTTCAAATTTTCATAACTCTCTGAAGGGTACATGCTGGGAGTTTCAAACCTGCATAAGAACACAGTCGGTGACATTTATCCAGAAACTACAGGTTTTATGGGCTTAAAAGTTTCCTTAAAGTCCGGATTTTTAACCCACTCCCCCATATCAAGATGGCAGCACAATCTCCCAGACAAGTTAGAAAATTGAAATTTTGCAAAATTATAGGTTTTTGCATGTAACCGATGTTGTTTTAAAATTGTATTTTTTACCCCCGAAAAATATCGAAATATGGAGGCAATTTTAATGACGGTGCAGTCCTTCCTTTCGATGTATTTCGTGGCTAAACGGTAAGTCGTATCACAAAACGGATGGCACAATCTCCATTCAATTTGGAGTGATCTACAACTTCGGTCGTATGACCTTTTGTCGTATCTCTATCCCTTATACATGAAAGTTTTCTCTATTTCTGGATTTCCCTAAATTTTGCACTTTGTACACGTACAATTGATGGTTTGATTCACTTATATGAAAGATGGGATTATCAAATTCTACGAGATATTGGCCCACCCAGTAGCCATATGTGAGCCAAATTCTATGTTTGAAGCTGTCACATAAGTATCTGAAAAGTAATACACTGTGTGAAAATCTTCCACGAATTTCACCCTATTCAACTTTTCTAAAACATAATGAATTGTGGTAGACAAGTGCACCTGTCGTTATCATCACAACTCCACAACTCGCACTTTACATTGGAAACATCGTCTGCGGACCTCCCTATGCTTTTTCTCGGATAACGCCAATTTACATGCAATTTAAAAATTATTATTAACTTCATGTACAGTAATTTACTTCGATATCCGTATACAATCTGGAATACCGTAGCGAAGCACGGGTACAATTGCTAGTAAATAAATAAATAAATAAATAGATAAATAAATAAATAAATAAATAAATAAATAAATAAATAATTTACATACTACACACCGCATTACTACTTGCGTGTACGAACGAGTTGGCAGTGTGGTTCGGGTCGTGTACTTGTGAGCTTGCATTCAGGAGATGGAAGGTTCGAATCCCACCGTCGGCACACATGAAAAACGTTTTCTGTGGATTCCCAGTTTCACACCAGGCAAAATGCCTTGGTTGTACATAATTAAGGCCACGGTCACTACCTTCCCAGTCCTAACCCTTTCCTATCATTGCAAAACCAACAATCATCAATGTGTTAGTGCGACGTCAAACCACTAGCAAAAAATACAAAAAGAAATGAAAACTATTTGCCGCTACAGAAATACGCAACAATGAATACATCCCTCCACATGCGCACCAAATTTCGCACCCGCGACCCCACCAAGGTATGGGAAATAGTGAGAGAATAGATTATTATTATTATTATTATTATTATTATTATTATTATTATTATTATTATTATTATTATTATCATTAGAAAGAACACAATTAATTTATAAGTCCAAATTTCCATGCTTATGGTTAAAGTAAAGCCATCATATTGCAGGCCATGAATGACCTTGGAGGAATGGAAGCAAAAGGCATCCACTATCTGAAACGCCGGCATTACTTCGAATAGATCGGCTAGCCCTATTACCGGCTGTCTTTGCCCCCAGGAAATAACATGGTACTAGTATTTGGTGTAGGCTGAGTGAATCCCAGGGCTATGTACACTTCCAGAATTGGAAACGTCCTTTGTTAAAAGTTTGGCCTTTTTTTTAATTTACAATTGACTTTACGTCCCACCAACACAGATAGGTCTTGTGGCGATGATGGGATAGAAAATGACTAGAAGCTCCAGCATTTGCCTGGTGTGAAAATGTGAATCCACGGAAAACCATCTTCAGGGCTGTCGACAGTGGGGTTCGAATCCCGAACGCAAGCTCCCAGCTGCGCGCCCCTAACTGCACGCCAACTCGTTCGTTTTCGACTTCCTTACGAGGAATCGAACCCATGTCATTCCGGGTCAACAGGGCCCGCCATTACAGCGCAGGCCCTTTTGGATGCCTAAACAGACAAATCAAATCTTACATATAGTCTTGTTACGTTTGAGTCAGATGTTGAGCGACAAACTGAATAAGGAAAGGAAGTAGCCCTCGTGCCACTTTTCAAATTTCGTGGCAGAGCCGGGAATGGAACCCGGGCCTCCGGGAGTGGCAGCTAATCACACTAACGTCTACACCACAGAAGCGGCATGGTATCAGCAGTCTCGTAAATGTACTTGCATTTAATTTTCTTTGCTGTTTCATTCTCGATGACTAATGAAGTCTGGTACTTCTACATGCTTCAGGGAAGAGCAGTAACAAATTCCAGTGAGTGATAACCCTGTTTTCTTAGACATAACAACTGTCGTAAATCATCCCAAACGGAACTTAATTTTGAACTACCGTATTTCTTGAATCTGCCTTGCACATCTACAACAGGTAACTGGGTGAACTTGATGCATTCTTCTTTGTGAAGAAAGAAAGGGGGACTGTACTAATGCCATCAGATGTCAGCACCGTACATTAGACAGCAGAAGCTAAGGGGGCGTGTCTGTGTGAGAGCGCTGCTGGAGGATTACCTTCCAAGTTCTGTCAGCGGAAACAAAAGGAGTTGTTTGTATTACAGTGAGATATAGGATCCAAGTTTATGGAGCGACTTCCCAAAGTTGGCAAGACGTACTCTGCATATTACATAGCTCTAAATGCATTAGATGTGTGCGTGACACTCGAGCACTGGGTCCTAAATACACTCCAGAAATATGGGCTGCTTGCTTTTATTTGTTTACATAACGCCGCGCTTTGGGGAAATCAAACTGAGGAGATGACGTGAATTCTCAGCGCTCGGTCCGGACTGAGAACAACTATAAGTTTGATAAAGCGAGTAGTCGACATTCTCACTTACAGTAGTTCGTCCACTCAACGTGTATTAGGACAATACCAGAACGGGCAGGAACAAAATGGAGCATCTTGAAACTGATGAGTAAAAAATGTGTTTACTAGCGAAATTACACGTCTTTTATATGGAGTGAGTTGGCTGTGTGGTTAGGGGTGCGCAGCTGTGAGCTTCCATTTTGGAGATAGTGGGTTTGAACCCAACTGTCGCCAGCCTTGAAGTGGATTTCCGTAGTTCCCCAATTTTACACCAGGCAAATACTGGGGCTGTACCTTTAGAAAAAGGCCACGGTCGCTTCTATCACTCTCCTAGGTTTTTCCTGTCCCATCGTCGCCAAAAGACCTATCTGTGTCAGTGTGACGTAAAGCCAATTGGAAAAAAAGTTCATATGGAGGTTTCCGTTTAAAATATTTTTAATTTGGATGTTTTTTATGACTTTCAGTGCCGAGTGTTTCCGAGGACATGTTCGACTCGCCAGTTCTGTAGCTGCATTTCACGGTACACCCCATGGAAGTGAGCTACATGTACCCCTGTATGGGGGTATTGCCTGTGAATGTTGATGTAATTAATTAAAGGAAGAAAGCGGCCGTGGGCCTGAGGAAGGAACCATCCGGATAGTTACTTCGAAGTAAAAATGGAGAACCACAGAAAACCATTTTGCTAGGTGCTTAATGTCGCACCGACACAGATAGGTCTTATGGCGACGATGGGACAGGAAAAGGCTAGGAGTGGGAAGGAAGCGGCCGTGGCCTTAATTAAGGTACAGCCCCAGCATTTGCCTGGTGTAAAAATGGTAGACCACGGAAAACCATTCTCAGGGCTGCCGACAGTGGGGTTCGAACCTACTATCTCCCGAATACTGGATACTGGCCGCATTTAAGCGACTGCAGCTATCGAGCCGACGAGCTACGCGAATCCACCAGTCTTCCGTGTTCAGAGCTAACAACCTAAACTGTACCACAACGCACTGAGCTAATCTGTTCGGTTTCTTTTGCATGTAAGAAAATATAAGAGAAAATTTATCCCTTGTTGCCCCCTTTTCCGGAGTTGCCTTTAAATTCGGATTATTATTATTATTATTATTATTATTATTATTATTATTATTATTATTATTATTATTATTATTATTATTATTATTATTGACCGCCTATGTGGTGTAGTGGTTAGTGCAATTAGCTGCTACCTCCAGAAGCCCGGCTTCGATTCGCGGCTCTGCCACAAAATTTGAAAAGTGGTACGAGGGCTGGAACCGGGTCCACTCAGCCTCGCGAGCTCAAATGAGTAGAGGGGGATTCGGTCCCCACCTCAGCTATCCTCGAAGTGGTCTTCCACGGTTTTCCACTTCTCCTCCAGGCAAATGCTGGGATGGTAACTAACTAACTTAAGGCCACGGCCGCTTCCTTCCCTCTTCCTTGTCTATCCCTTGCAATCTCTCCAACCCCCCCCCCCCACAAGGTCACGGTTCAGCATAGCAGGTGAGACCACCTGGACGATATACTGGTCCTCCTCCCCAATTGTATACCCGACCCAACGTCTCGTGCTCCAGAACACTGCCCTTGAGGCGGTAGAGGTTGGATCCTTCGCTAAGTCCGACGGAAAATCAACCTTGGAGGGAAAACAGATTATGAAAAAATGAAAGATTATTATTATCTTTCCTAAACTTTTGGAGTCCGGGAATTTGTGTAGCTTCGGCCTGGTTTTAATGCCTGTTGCCCTTCCCGATACAACACTATGTGGAGAGATATACTCGCTATTGTGTTTTTTGTGTGTGTGATAATTTAGTGTGTATGTGTAAATGAGCATAAACATGAACACAAAGTCCAAGTCCCCAAGCTATGGGAAATTAACCATACGATTCAAAATCCCTGACTCGACCAGGAATCGAACCCAGCGCCCTTCTCCCACACGAACTAAAGGCCACTGCACTGATGATTGAGCCAAAGGGACGGACTTTATCCTACTTCACAATCTCCCATCATCCCGCAGTACTTACTGTAGCCTTGCTGTAATAGGGATCACCATTCAGTGTTACAGAACACGGCTTGATGAGCTGGTGGTGGTGGTGGTGGTGGTTATTAAAGGGAAATACGACTGGGCAAACATCCTCTGTTAAAACTCAATTAACCCTAATTAGAGGGAACACAATGGAAGGGATCCGACATTTCGGAAAATGTAGGTATCAGCCAAAGAAATACAAGGTCCACGAAGGGCATGAAAATGAAAGGCTCAAAGACTCCCTAGGCCTTGAATGCTCTATTACCGCCAGGGTCGGAAAAGAACAAGAGTTGACCAAGTGAAGTCGGATAGAATAGATGAAAGGAGCCTGGCACAAGTAAGTGGGAACAATGGCAGGGGATAGCTAAGGGCTCCATGGTCCCAAACGCACGCTTCCAAGTTCAGAGCACCTGTGGCCCCTTTTAGTCGCCTCTTACGACAGCAGAGGATATGGTGGGTGTTATTCTACCGCCCCACTCAGAAGGGGATAATACGGCTTGAACTTACACCAGGTAGAAGATACCTGGTTTACTACACTCAATTCACCTCTCGGTTGTCCGGCTCCATGGCTAAATGTTTAGCGTGCTGGCCTTTGGTCACAGGAGTCCCGGGTTCGATTGCCGACCATAACTGGTTAATTTCGCTGACACGGAGGCTGGGTGTATGTGTCGCCTTCATCATCATTTCATGCTCATCACGACGCGCAGGTCGCCTACGGGAGTCAAATCAAAAGACCTGCATCTGGCGAGCCGAACTTGTCCTCGGACACTCCCGGCACTAAAATCCATACGCCATTTCATTTCATTTACCACTCGGTTACACTTGCCCGTCCCTTATCTATATATATATATATATAGATATATATATATATATAATAAGAGTTTTGTCTGTACATTGCTCAGAATTTAAAATGGTATTTCTCTATCGTTCATGTCCACAGTAACAAGGAAATGCACTTTCTACTTTTCCGTAGTGTCTGTCTGTCTGTCTGTCTGTCTGTCTGTCTGTCTGTCTGTCTGTCTGTCTGTCTGTCTGTCTGTCTGTCTGTCTGTCTGTCTGTCTGTCTGTCTGTCTGTCTGTCTGTCTGTCTGTCTGTACGCGCATCACGAGAAAAAGGCTGAAGAGAATTTAATGAAAATTGGTATGTAAGGTCGGGAAATGAGCCACTACAATCTAGGCCATAAATCATTTTATTCACGCTGAGTGAAATGGTAGTTTCGGGGAAGGCCTAACATTTAATTCTCAAATATTTATGTTATTATTGGTCATATCGATAAATACTTCATAATGAAAGTTATACAGATACATTTCGGATCATTTATGTCTTATACATTTTTACCTATCCGGCTATGATAACAGAGATATTCATGAAATTTTTGTTGCTAAGTCTGTATCAACGCCGAACCACAGAAAATGGGTAAACAGAATTGAATGAAAATCGTTGTAAAGAGTCGGAAAATAAGAAACTGCAGACTAAGCTGTAAACAATTGTATTCACTCTGGATGATATGGTAGTTTAGGGAAAGCGCGCTTAAAACATAATTTTTAAATACCTATTTTAAATACCTATGTTATTGGTCCTGTCGAAAAGTACTACATAACATAAAGTTATAGAGAATACAATTGCCGATCATTTATGTTTTATTCAGTTTTACCGTGCCAATTATGATAAGAGCTGTATTTCAGAGTCGGAAGGAAACTAAATGTGAAGGCATACAGTATAGAAAGCTCATAAAATTGATCAGCAATAGCATTACATTCACTATTGTTGTTGTGATATCCTTTGTCTGTTATACTGCCACTCATCTCGGAGAGATGGGATTACTATAAGTACCGAGTATAATAGCCTTCCTAAATATTGGCGGGAAATAGCTGGGGAGTTAGGTAACTTTCTTCTTTAGATGCCATTCCTCTGGTCCATGCATTTTCTGATACTGCTGATACGTAACGCACTGGTTCATCGTAGTATTCCAGCTATTCGACTCCTACCCTGACGAGCAGATTGGAATGATCAGTGTGCACACTTACCGGTAACGGAATAATGGCAAAGACTCGCTTTCTTAAGAAAAGCTTTTTCATCTTCACTTTTATTAAATTCTACATTCATTTTATTCTAAACTAGCTGATGTACCCGTGCTTCGCTACGGGATTCTCAGAAAGACTGACTTGGTGGTTTTCCTAACTGAATAAACATAGGTCATTACAAAAACCTCAGTAGGAATGTAGCGATTGAAAGCAATGTTATCATATAAAATACTCGACCAAATGAAAAACCGCACACTTTCTCACTTTCAACGAACAGTACTACGGTGCCGATCTAAGAGTGCAAAGTTCCAGAGCTGGAATAACCAGGTCACAGACTGCCGTGAACACTCCTCTGTCATTATTCCGTTAAATATGCACACTACTCATTCCAATCAGTGGCTCAGAGTAGGGATTGTATAGCTCGAATACTATGAAGAACCAGTGTGTTACATACCAGATATATCAGAAAATGTATGAACCAGAGGAATGGCATGCTAAAGAAGAAAGTTATCTTACACCCCAACTACTTCCCACCAATACAGAGGCAGGCTGTTACAGTCGGTACAACCAGGCGAGTTGGCCGTGTGGTTAGGGGCGCGCAGCTGTGAGCTTACATCTGGGAGATAGTGGATTCGAAACCCACTGCCAGCAACCCTGAAGATGGTATTCGGGAAATAGTGGGTTCGAGCCCCACTGCCGGCAGCCCTGACGATGGTTTTCCGTGGTTTCCCATTTTCACACCTGGCAAATGCCGGGACGGTACCTTAATTAAAGCCACGGCCGCTTCCTTCCACTTCCTAGACCTTTCCTATCCCATCGTCGCCATAAGATATATCTGTGTCGGTGCGACGTTAAGCAAAAAAAAATATGGTATTCCGTGGTTTCCCATTTTCAAACCATTCACACCAGGCTGTACCTTAAAGCCAAGGCCGCTTCCTTCACACCACTATTCATTTCCTATCCCATCATCACCATAAGACCTTCCTGTGTCGGTGCGACGTCAAGCAAATTTAAAAAACCTCGGTACGCTGCAGTAATCCTATCTATCGGGGATGAGAGGAAACAGAAGACAAAAAGCACATCACAACGAACAATGGTCAATATAATGTTATTGTTGATAAAGTTTATGAGCTTTCTATATTGCACGTTGGATGTTCTTCCACACGGTACTAACATTACGAGGATAGACTGGTCAGCGAGAGGGCGTCACCATCTAGGAGGTGCGCCGTACCCCCACTGCGGTGCGAAATGAAAACTTGAAAAAAAAAAGGAAACCAGGTTAGATGGTTTGTTAAATAAAATTGCAAGCTCGATAATTAGTGACATTGTTGAATTTTGATTAATTCAGTTGAGTTGGTTATAGCTTGGTTATTAGATACCTACTAGCTTCAAAAAACAGAAATCCAGAACATTCGCAAGCAACAAAATAGCACAACATAAATATAAAATTAATAATACTATATTTCAAAAACATACTTCTCTCTGCTCTAAACGGACAGATATGGTAAAAACAGCAGTAAAACAAGAAAAACATAACCAGCGAGTGTTGAAGGTAAATAAGGTGCTTAGCTTCGAAGTAACACGTGCGCTATTAATTGAATGATGACTTTTTAATTCAAGAATATGAATAACGAGATCACCGATTTGAGGAACGACAATTTACAACAGCAGCGAGTCAAGCTCCTGTTTAGGTGGATATCGTTATAAAGTTCTTCTGAAAGGAAGTGTATATGAACCTCAACGCGAAATTTATTGTAATTATTTAGTGTTTATAGGTTATAAAATGTTTGTGTTTTTCATAAGTAGAAGGAATCACATATTAGAATCTTGATTAGCATAGTTACCAAATTACCTATCCTCAAATTCACGTTTTTAGGTGTGGGCGAGGTAAAGCCTATCATCGTAATTGGATTCCGGAAACATCGAAGACGACCTTGGATTTATGACTGATTTATTTGTTTCGTATTTATTCGTTGTGCCCAAAGTATATTTGATGTTATATCTTATAACTTCACGCCGTGTAATGAGTTTGCCATCATTTAGCATGAAATCAAATCAAGAAAAATCCACATGCCACAACAACAAAGATTAAACACATAAACTGCCGGTAACAAAATAGTGATGAATTACGGTATACGTATATATTATAATATATTATGAAATATTAACCGTAGTACTACAACGATAGATTCAAATTCATCTAGAGAAAATTCGGATCTCTAGTTGTATTTATTTTGACTCTTGGCGAATACATCTTCTTCTTCTCTTATCTTAACCTGCTTATCCTCCAGGGTTGGTTTTTCCCTCGGACTCAGCGAGGGATCCCACCTCTACCACCTCAAGGGCAGTGTCCTGGAGCTTCAGACATCGGGTCGGGGGATACAACTGGGGAGAATGACCAGTACCTCGCCCAGGCGTCCTCACATGCTATGCTGAACAGGGGCCTTGGTGGGGGATGAGAAGATTGGAAGGGATAGACAAGGAAGAGGGAAGGAAGCGGCCGTGGCCTTAAGTTAGGTACCATCCCGGCATTTGCCTGGAGGAGAAGTGGGAAACCACGGAAAACGACTTCCTGGATGGCTGAGGTGGGAATCGAACCCACTTCTACTCAGTTGACCTCCCGAGGCTGAGTGGACCCCGTTCCAGTCATTGTACCACTTTTCAAATTTCGTGGCAGAGCCGGGAATCGAACCCGGGCCTCCGGGGGTGGCAGCTAATCACACTAACCACTACACCACAGAGGCGGACGGCGAATAAATACAAAATTAAATAAATATGATATTGTATAGGCTTTTGTGCTTGTGGCGTGTCAAGAAAATAAGGTGAAATTCTTAGCGTTTCGCAGAAAACTGTGCGCTGCGTCCTCAGAAGAATTCTCGACTGTCCACGAGAAAGGCTTCTTAAACAATGACATGTTTGAATTTGGAACATTATAATACCAGTAGAAATGGAAATGGTACGCTCATTCACCACCAGATGGTCCGCGGGACGTGGCACAACGCTAGCGTTCGAAGCGGAAGCTGACCGAACTATCACAATCAGACTAAGCGGTTCACATAACGTATTTGCGTAATATATGACAGGTGTAAGACATAGCCATAAGCCTGGAATGAAACATCTGGCGACGAGGAACGTACGAATTTGGAAAAAAAAACACCGAGACGAAAAAACAATAGTGAAGGGGCAGGGAATAAATGACTTAAATAAATGGCATTACACCTTTCGTGAGATGGTTGCCAATGCTCTTCCTACGAAGAAACTAGAGATCCATGAAGAGTTACATTACCGTGCTGAAAATGCCAGTAATTGTAGAATCGAGATTATCTCCATTAACAGGAAGAAATAGGAAGCATAAATTATTGATTCCACTTTCCGGTTTGAAATTTTAAGTAAGCAACCTGAGGAAGTGGATAAAGAAAGCCACCTACGACCCCACGATGCCATATTCCTTAGACAAATATAATCTAAAGAACATCACTGTCACTCGTATCTTTTTTGGGTCCAAAGGGACAAGTCCACTTTCATTTGTTGAATGGAGGAAAAGATACACATTTTTAAAAACCTTACAGGACAAAACAGTGAGAACTATTAAACAGCACCCTGTTGCTATCCTTAGATATCACCTTTATGGCAAAATACTTTTGGATATAAGGATAATGTCCAGGTAGATGAGGTGACTAATATTAGCGAATTACTCATATTTACCTAAGAAAGTTTTTTAAGAAAATGACGGAAGTCGAGAACCATAAAAGCAGCTAGAATTGGTGAGATTTCTAGGGTTATACTAAAAGCAATGGGTTGATTATTGTTTGCACGAAGCGACTACACCAAATTAATGGTGAGTTGCTATAGTAGCCCCAGTGTACAAAGTAAATGGCGATAAACATAAAGCGGATAATTACAGGCCAGTCAGCTTGACATGTGTTGCATGAGGCTAAAACTTCTAGGATTCTAACGAGATATAGCAGATATTTTAGATTCTGGGGTCAGATGGACTGTATCTCTATTGACATAGCCAAAGCTTTTGATCTGGTAGTTTACTGGACACTGCTGACGAAATTGGACTAGACCAAAGAGTTTTACAATCTGCTTTACGTCAGACCGACACAGATAGGTCTTATGGCGACGATGGGATTGGAAACGGCTAGTAGTGGGAAGGAAGCGATCATGGCGTTCATTAAGGTACAGCCTTCGCATTTGCCTGGTGTGAAAATGGGAAAAAACGGAATAGCATCTTAAGGGCTGCCGCCAGTGGGGCTCAAACCCGCTATCTTCCGAATGCAATCTCACAGCTGCAGAAAGTGAAGGGTCATAAGGGGCTTGAAAATATAAGGACTCCCTGGACCTCATAAACCTAACATCGTCGGGGCGGACTGAAAACAACAGTTGACCAAGGCGCGTCGGATAGGAAAGAGGAAAATGTGAAGCCTGTCGCAGGTATATTGGAGCAATCTCAAACTCAGATAAGGGCCCTGTTGCTACTAATTAACACTTTCAAGTTGAGAACCCCAGGAGCAGTTTTGTATTCTCCTGCCCCTACCCACAAGAGGGGTGAGATCGGTAGTGATTACTGAGTGATGAGAAAATGACTTATTAACTACACATTTCAGTAACCTGGTGGGCATAATTAGGATTTGTATAAAAGTTAGCGATGCCATTGATGCGCCAGTGAAAAGATAGCATGTAATCAGAACCTGAGCCCTGTTAATCACAAACGGCAGACATAAATAAGGCTGGTATCAAGTAACTGCTTTGAGTGTCTCGCTTTCCAGGCGGTCATTCTATTTCAAGGCTAGAATGCGACGCTGCACGTGGTATATAAATCTGTGTTATTACTCTGTACGCAAATAACATTAACTCTTAAGTGTAGCTTATGAATTACAGGCGTGTTATAGGAGGCTCTGGCCTGCCGGTGACTAATTTGCCCCGCTGTAAAGCTACAGCGTCCCCTCAGAGACTTGTGTGCCACCTGCCTTTTGGATTACACACGCATTCATTAACATCTGTGTTTTGCGTTAATTACGAAACTCCCAACAGTTTTCCGTGACTTATTGCTAAGAAGAAGGTCTTCATTTTATGGCTCTTATGGAGCCAACGATACTGTATACATCTTTGATGCTTACCTCCGTACTGTGGCTAATAAGAAAGCAGTGTCCTTAACTTTGAAAGAGACAACAAAGCTAAGTGACATTTTAAAAAATGCATTAAAGTAAATGAAACAATAGACGTGTAACACGATTTACCTCATGATTCCCTATTTATAATTGTATGGTAGGTAAGGTTTATACTGCCCGAAGGCAGGTCCGAACCTCCGCAGAGGTGTTCGAGTTTACGTGCGGCAGGGTGACCAGTTCCTTTCCGCTCCTCCATTCCCTTATCCCCCACCAAAAGCGCGTGGCAACCCATCCAACTCCTGACCACGCTCAATGTTGCTCAACTTCGGAGATCTCACGGGATCCGATGTTTCAACAAGGCTACGGCCGTTGGCTATAGTTGTGTGTGCTTTTTAAATGACTTTCCACCGTGAAATAGTTCGGCTCCATGGTTAAATGGTTAGCGTGCTGTCCTTTGGTCATGGGGGCACCGGGTACAATTCCCGGCAAGGTCGGGAATTTTAACCATCATTGGTTTATTTCGATGGCACAGGGGCTGGGTGTATGTGTCATCCTCATCATCATTTCATCCTCATCACGACGCGCAAGTCGTCTACGGGAGTAAAATCAAAAGACCTGCACCTGGCGAGCCGAACATGTCCTCGGACACTCCCGGCACTAAAAGCCATACGCCATTTCATTTACCAGGAAGTAACACTTTTCAGGATGTTATTATTTTAATTAGTGAGAGTATTAATCAAGAGACAGTCTTCAGTTTTGACGCGGTGATATCTCCCTCCACTGCACGTATGGAAAGTTGTCTTTACGAAAATCAGCCTGTTTTTTCACAGGCTGTTTTATTAAATTACCAGGTGGACAAAATAAATGTGGCCCGAAAAGTATTTAAATTAGGACTGACACGGGATTGAGTCTTGTTAATTAACATCACTGAAGATGCTGGAAATGGCATCATCTGAAGAAATAAAAAAAAAACCTGATTATCCGAAAGTCCTGTCTCCACTTCACTCAGAAACCACCGGCAGAAGTTGTAACCGTCCAGGCTTCTCCAGCCAGACTAATTTAATACACTATCATTTCACGCGATATCACTCGATATCAAGTTTATCCGCCATCGGCAATTATTCGTAATATCATATTTATTCTACGTCAAGCATTTGTAAATAAGGTTTTTGCAATCATATTATATAGTTATAACATCATTTATTATTTAAATTATTATATTAGGTAGGATAGGAATTCATTATGTACTGAAAATATGGTCAATATATTGAGACATAGTTGTTGTCATTTCATCTCATACTTGTGTATACGGAAAAGGTTATTCTTATAGTGGGGGAAAATTACATGAGTCATTGGGTTAAACTTATGAGCCAAGGCAGTAAACAGCGACCCGCGCGCGAGGCTTGCTATGCGGAAAGCTACACCATCGCCACGCCTACTGGTCTTGTCAAGAAGAAAGAAGAGGGAGATGATAATGCGATCTACGAATCAGATGCTTCGTTATATAGAGATCTGAGATTGAGCTGCTACCACGAGTGGGGAGAGCCCGGTGATATGATCTAACACGGAGTCTCGGATACTGACTCACATCACTACTTCTACTGTGAACATCTACTTTGAACGACGTTATTGATTTTGAGATAGTGTGTGGTCTCTCCGAGACATAGTTATCTTTGTACTGTGTGTTGTCGCTTCGATACAGTAATTAGCTGCGATTATGTTATCGGATCTGCATGAGACGAAACAAGCTTACGGCTTGTGTTATATTCAGTAAATCTTGTGGACGAAGAACTATGTTTAGTTCAAGTCCATGCAATTTGGTACAAGTCTGTACCGTATAAATAGTATAGCTCAGTTGGATTGAGATTTCTACTAACATGGAAAAATTCATATCTCTGAATTTTCTTCTCATACGATCAACGCTGATCAGTTTTTACAAGTATAGGGCCAATGTCTAATTTAAAGACTAGGCAATTAGGGAGTGCTAGTCCAGATAGCCCATACCACATCAGAGAAGGAAGGATGTCCATGGAGTCAATTCTACATCGAGAAGAAGAGAACGAGTAACCACGGAAACCCGATGACTTCAACGAAAGCTCCAATTGGTGAGCTTCAATTAGATAAAGCAAGCAATAGTAATTTGAGTAACGTAAATTCTAAATCCCTCCACGCTTTAAGGAACTTTTCCGATTCATCTCTCTTTTTTTAATAATAAATTCATTTGTATTTTATATTGCGTTAATTTTCTTTCTTAAGCGATACTTAATGGTTAATTATTTAAAATCCTACCCCTGTGATTTAAGTATAAGTCTCTATGCTAGTAAATATAAATTTTGGTTTACACCCTGGCGCCCATACATCAGATAGAGAAATGGGAAACCATGGAATGTTAATTGTTTCTATTTGTATGGCAATTTGCGGGCAAGCCACATATAGTTTATTTGATATTCATGTGTCCCAAGGTAATAACTTTCGTCTCCTCTAGTGAGAAGCTTAGGGTCGAACAGTTACAAAGTCAACATGCGAAGGTTCGCTTGGACGCTTTAACGCATGGAAATATATTAGGATACAGATGGAGGTCCTTTCTGATAATGTTTCGACACGACGAACTCTTAATTCCCACTTGAACAAATAAACGGCATTGAGATTTCGTCGGATTTCTTCCCTGGCTTTCCTTTACTTGAACAATGTTTTCTGGTGTTCGAACTCTTTTCGGATACTTATGGATTTTATTCTGCTACAGAACCCATTTCACGCCATTTTTGCCACTAAGTTTTGCGTTGCAGACTTTGTCGGAGGTTTTGCAAGAACACTTCCAGTCTTAAACTCCTGCGTAAACAGTCCAGCACAGGTTTTCACGGATCATACTTCGCATAACACTCGACAATGAACACTTGCTTTTTTTATCCCGAGGACCATTTTGTGTTGCATTCAACACGTCACTAAACACGTCTACTTCTCTCACTCACTCACTACACAGCGACGTACTGCGGATAAAGCACGCGGGAGATATGCACTCGTAGACATGTGACAGCAATCGATTGGTGCATCGAAATCATGGTTTCCAGCATTTCCTGTAATGGGCAGTTCTCCTGTTCATTAACAAGGGTCAATTCCGGGTCAGGCTTATAAATATTTTTCGGGCCAATTTCATTTTGCCCACCATGTTTAAGGGATATATTCGGTATTATGATATTGCTACGTAACTCAAGGCCTCAGCTAAATTTCACAACACCAAATATAGCGCGATGATACACCTCTCACCACGGGAGCGGGGGGGGGGGAGGGGCGTGGAGGGAAGTGCATTGAACAACCAATTACACGTGCTCTAATGAGACCGAACGCGTCGACCAATTTAAAAGATTATGATCTTATTTTGTTCGGAAGTAGACAGGCTAACAACAAATTGACTTTCTAGAAAATTCAAGCTAACGAATGAATAAGTTACTGTGAAAATTGAAAATTAGCAACATTCTTCTTAAAAATCGGTGATTTGTCCATCTCAATAACAATTCGAACCCGTCAAACTTATGAGGAGTCGAAAACGTAAACATTTCGTAATTTTGTCATACTGTATACTACCTCTGACAATAAAATTCGGTGAATAGCCTTGTACTATCAACATAGATGAACAACGCATGACAGTGACATTACTGTCCTTCGAAATAGTCCCCTCCCATAACTATGCACTGCTGATATCGGCGATACATGTCCTGGAAACTTTGCAGAAGGCTTCCTTTAGGATGGTGTTCAAAAGCCTCGTCACGTTTCGTTGGATGTCAGGAATATCATCAAATCTCTTTCCTTTCAAAGCGAGTTTGATGCGTGTCTTTTCGGCTCTGACATTTTTCCGACGAGGATATCCCAGAGAATGCCATTCCATGCTTTGCCGTTTCGTTTCAGGGTCGTACCTGAGACACCAGGTTTCATCCTCAGTGACAATATAGTTCTAGAAATTTGGTGTCGCGTCGGCCGTTTCGAAAAAATCCTGTGAAGCCTCTAAACGTGCCTGCTTCTAATCGTAAGTCAAGTGATGTGACACAAGACGAGAACACGTTTTCCTCTTCCTTAACTTCTGGGTAACGATTTGTCGCACGAATTCACAGCTAATCTGCAGTTCATCCGCTATCATGCGCGCAGTTAATCGCCGATCGTTCGTGATTAATGTCCTCACCTTCACAATGTTTTCGTCACTGACGGCGGTCGCCGGTCTTCCGCTACGGGGATTGTCAGAAACACTTTCCCGGCCTCCACGAAAACGGGCGAACCACTCGTACACACACGTCAAAGACAGTGCTTGATCTTCAAAAACACGTACCAGCATCGCATGCGTTTCTATCGGTGTCTTTCCAAGCTTAAAATCAAACTGTACATTGATCTTTTGGTCGTGCGTGTTCCTGTTCGCACTTCAGAACCAAAGCACTAAACACGCACTGTGTCAAACAGGTCTTACACGGCATACCCACTATGCTCAACTGAACAACGTTGTGAGCAGATGGTCAAAACCTGCTGCTACGCAGGTGCAGCGTTGTGTATCGCCAGTGTTGCCGGATAGACCGTTCTGACTTCATTCACCGAACTTTATTGTCACAGGTTGTATAATTCATAGTATAAATTTCGGCCCATGATGTGTGAAACAAACAACGTCACGGATGTTTACTTCTACCTCAGTGTACACATTATTGTCATTACGTTCCATATTATTATTGATTTCATATTATTATTAAGTTTCATAAAAAATAGCCACACCCAACATAACGTTACCACAAGTATCTTGGCTTATTCCGATGGTTAGACTGTATCGAAAATTGCATCTTCGATGTGAAAAGAAATCCATGTAGTACTGTACGGAAGTCATGGTTTTCAAGGCATAAATGGCATCAGTATCCTATGTAGTTACAGAGTATGGTAGCATGTTAAATATTAGAGCAGTGTTCAGAATGTATACTCGCTAAAGAGAGTGGAATTTTAATTTTTACTTATTATTATTGGCTGCCTCTGTGGGGTAATGGTTAGTGTGATTAGCTGCAACTCCCGGAGGACCGGGATCGATTCCCGGCTCTGCCACGAAATTTGAAAAGTGGTACAAGGGATGGAATGGGGTCCACTCAACCTCAGGAGGTCACTTGAGCAGAGGTGAGTTCAGTTCCCTCCTCAGCCATCCATGAAGTGGTTTTTCGTGGTTTCCCACTTCTCCTCCAGGCAAATGCCGGAATGGTACTATGACCGTCCAATGGCAAGTGAGTCAGCTGTTGAGCCATTGAAGGTCATGCTAAAGGAATGGTTAACAGGAATTACTCGGAAATACATCCAGCTGGGTCAAATATCTAGAATAACTCGCCCATTCAGACAAGAAATGGGATGGATATAAGATGAGGAATGAAATTCCTAAGCTCAAAACCCCGTGGTCACCGCACGCTTACAGTCACGAAATATTATCTTATAGGTGAGCAGAGAGTAGCAAAATAATTTTACATTCTCAACAGTATTAAGAAGTAAGTCGACTATATGATATTCAGGTCCAGCGGTGTCATGAAGGAGGCCATGAATTGATGCCATATGTGACAGGATCAAGGCGGCGCTGAAGAGGTTAGGTCGATTACATACGTCATAAAGACAATGGTGAAGTGTTCCTTTGTACATCTTTCCAGTCAGATGGGATCACGTTATCTTGGAATTCGCATTCGAACTGTCATAAACAGATGGAAGAGAGGTTACAAGTCAGTGAGTTGAGCCTAACGTATGGAATGCAGACCGATATTATTAGTATAACAATGGTAATGAACTTTTGTTATGAGTAATGTATGGCAGATAAAAACGGAGATTGAAGGTTGAACTGACAGTAATTAGCACGTCTTTAAAGGGAACGTCTACGTTCGCAGAACCTAAGAGAAATATTAGAGAACGTGATATATAAAATAATATTACTGTGTCGAATAGCGATCTGAAGTTTTAATACTGAACAAGGGAAGTTTCGGAAATAACTGTGAGATAGTGTAAAACGCCTGTGTCACTGTGTTAATTTTGTTTTCCTAAGTTTCAGGTCCATGGACTCAAAAATGTATGAAGATTTTTCCAATGATGTAATGATGGAAATGATTATGAGGGCTTAAACATTCCGATATCCTGACAGGCCCGGGAGATAATGCCGAAGTGGGGGCCAAAACTATGACCAATGGAGCAAAGGACTGAGAGCGGTATCACCTAATCTTCACTGATAAGTACCAAGATTTCATTTTCTTTACCCTATTTTCTTGTAGTTGCATAGCTGTAGAGTAGAATGTATTTTTCCTTCATAATGAAGTGACGTAAATTTAAACAACTTGAGTGACCTAATGCGACTATCATTTAGTGCCCGGTTACTTGTGATTACGGTTATGTCCGAGGTTGTAATATTAAGATCATCTATTACACGCAAGATTTAGCTTGTAAATACGTGCCTTACCGCGAGTTACTCGGAATCTTCTTCACGTTTACGGTGAATGGAGGAATGCGGTGTCTTCATTAGTGAACCATACTTGTGTTGCACGAATGCTTCGTGAGGTGACTTTATTTTAATATTTATTTGTAGAAGGTCTTCTGCATGATAATACAATACGTGTTTATTGCGTAGTGGCGAATGTTTCGTGAAATTAGTGTTGCGTTGATTGCGATTTGGTAATGATAAAAGAGATTCTTCGGGAATGCTTGTGAATTCTCTTGGGTAAGTAATGTGTGAATATGTATGATGTGCTTGAACATGGTGAATAATAAGGACAGGGTCGTCCATAAAGTGTTTTATGATGAATTAATATTGTTATGGGAAGTGTCTCGTTGAAAAATAGATAATGGGAGTGTGATAAATAATTGTTTGAGAGTTAGAGATGGATTTAAGCGCTCGTCATACAATTAAGAACCTAGAATAGGCAAGCATTTGTGTCGTTGTTATTTTGGTGATGTAAGATGTCCGAAGGTCGAGCGTAGGGATTGTTATATGATCATCGAAACACTGTTTCGCGACGGGATACGATGCAGATACCAGTTAATTTGAGGAAATGGTCACTAATTAGGCGTCTTCAACATTTAATAAGCATAATATGTGTGAAGTAGAAGGTCGTATTTATCGAATTATTGTCACCTGGTAGTAGATTGTAGTCTTGCCTAGTTGCTTATAGTCTGTTTCCCGTAGATAGTGTGCCTTCAAGATTTTCTTTCAGGAGGGCAGTGCCGGTGGAAGCAGTTACTGTGGATCATTCTTTTGGATTATTTATGATTTATAGCGGCTAGATATTGTGTTCTATTTAGGTGGCTGATACGGATTCCTGGGACATGCTGTTGTTGAGTTATGTCGATATGAGATCCAATTGTTATGTGGGTTTTCCTACACTGTGTGCACTTTATGGATATTGATATTGAAACTGGTCACCATTAGAGAACTCAAGTTGGTTAGCAATTAGGTAATTTCCGAGATAATGGATAAAATGTAGGGTACTTTAAAATGAAATCTTGGATAAGTGAAGATAAAAGCAAGTGTAGTTTATAAAAAAAAAAATTTGAATAAAATTTTATTCGATCCTATTATTCATTGCGGGCGGACAATTAATGATAAATAATGATGATTTGCTTTCAGCAAGTTCCATATTCGTTTCCATCAAGTTAGTATTTTCAATCAAGGTTTAAATAATGATGTTTTTAAGTATTTAGCCAACAGAGATTTTCGTTCGTCTATCTAGCTATTATCCAATCATCATACAATGTATTATTATTGTACTGAGTTAGGTTTTGATTTCATTAAATTGGAAAAAGGTCCTTCCAAGAAACTAACATTCGTTTCCTTATTAAAATGAGATATATTTAGCCTTGCGAAGTTTAGTGGATACTATTATTACCATAATCATGAACGTCTTGCGTCAAATGCTAGTCCAACTGCATAAACAGTTGTTGGATGTCCATGCCCTGGGTGGAGAATTATGCGTCACGACTGACTTTAGCTGAGGCTTATCACAAGAACCTACGAACCTTCTATATCCCCGGGCAATGGACGGGTGTATTCTGGCGCCCATACGTGAAGCCAAATTAAGAGAAGGTTTTCTTGACAACCAACAGCAGAATTCGAAATAGAGGATGACTGAGTAATTCAATGCTCATACGTGCAGGCAAGAGCACACTTATTGTCCACCGTGGGAGATTTATGTTATGCAGAGTTTGGACTGGGGTAATGGATATGATTAATACTTACATTTATTACAGAGCTACGCAAAATATTAAAAGGCAGGAGACGTTTCGAGCAAGGCATAATTATAGGTTAGTAGATTGGAAGGATAATCTGTAGGCAAACTCTGTTGGCTAAGAGTTATTAATTTACTTAAACTGAAGTGTCCGCAATTAACTCACTTGCATTTATCGTATTATTGGTCGTTCACTTTGGCATTGATTCCGGGTCTGGAAGGATTTAAGCATTCAAATAGTTGAAGTATATTCACGTAGGATTAGGTGTTAGTGTTAGGTAACTTGAGTGATAGGGAACTTAGAGACTGTTAGTACTATATTTAACTTGCGACAATACTTTTAAAATGGCATCGTTGGCCCAAGTAAAAGCGTTGTTGGAAGAGTTGGCAGGAAAGATGACAAAGATGCAAGAGACACAGGAAGCCACGACAAAGGAAAATCAATCAATGCAAGAAAGTATTAAAAAGATTCATGATGCCCAGGAAGCTATAACAAAAGAGATCCATGATGCACAAGAAACTTCGACTAGAGAGATTCATGAAGCACAAGAAAGGATAAAAGAAGTCACCATAAAGGAAATTCATGAGGCACGGGAAGCTTCAAGAAGAGAAATTCGAGAAGCTCAAGAAGAGATACAGGAAGCTTCAAGAAGAGAAATTCAGGAGAGCCATGAGCTTATTCAAAACAGATTATTGGAGACACAAAGTAGGCTCAGAGTGGAAATGCAGGAAGGAATTAAGAATGAGATTCAAGGTAATTTGCGTGAGATCACCGAGGTGGTCCAACAGAATTTCAAGACCATGCAGGAAGAGGTGACGTCACTAGGAGAGGACATGAAGAACTTGAGAGAGGAAGTCGCTATGGCAATTAATGAAAATAAGAAGGATATTCAGGAAAAATTCACTGAGTTGAAAGCTGAATTAAGACTGAATGTCAGTGACCTTCAAACCCAGGTTGATCGAGAAATAAAAGAACTTAAAGAGGAAGTAGTCATGGTGCAAGGAAGGATGACAGAGAAAAGTGCCAGCTGGGAAGAGAAATTCAAGAAGATTACGGAAGAAATGGAAAATGCTAACCAAACGGTGCTTAATGATGTAACATTGGCAAGGGAACAGATCAATAATAAATTTGACTTGATCATGAAAGAATCAGACGAAAATAAAACCTTAATGGATCAACAAATTAAGAAGCTGAGTGATAATCTTAATACGATCCAGAAGGACATGCAATGTCTGAAGATTGAAAATGAGGCAACGAAGAAGTTGGTATCATCTTTCACAGATCGACAGGTATCGATGGAGACTGGGAAGAATACAGAATCAGAATGTCAGTCCGAAATGCCAGCATTCAATATTGAAACCAGCGAAAGTGGCATTACTCATGTAGGAAACGGTATGCAAATAATTAATGTTATCCGCACACATGAAGATAGGCCTAAGAAATTCTCAGGCAATATCGGATCAGGAATGACACCCCGTGGGTTTGTGCGTGAGATGGATGAATACTTTCGTGAAGCCAAAATACCGATGGAGAGACGACTTAAGACTGTAGAGCGACATTTGGAAGGAACACCGTTGGTGTGGTTCAAAGCATTCCGCTATATATTTGAAGATTATGACGGATTCAAGCAGGCGTTCTTGGAAAAAATTTGGAATATTGATACGCAACAAAATATCCGGCTAGAATTGTACTCAAAGAAGTATTCACTGGGTGGACCGAGTCGCTTCTCAGACTACTTTACAATGCAATTCCATCGCCTTAAAGAACTGGACTCACCACCAACAGAGTTAGAGATGGTCAGGGCGATAGTAAAGCAATTCCCTCCAGACGTTCAACGATTATTGACAGCGGCGAATGTACAGTCTGCAGTACATGCTGAGTCTGTTCTAAGACAGCTTGATAGCACGTCATCGCAAACCGGTAACCGAATGATAAGGCATGCTGATCCGGTTGTTAATGTTGCGACACCGGTAGAATCAGAAGAAGCAGGGAGAGATAATAATTCATACCGCCATGCCCAAGAAAGAAGGCAAGCGAGGTACAAAAATCTCAAGGAGGACCGGCAATATCAGAGATGGGCACCACCCCAGAATGGGAATAGGAGATACCCACGATATCGAAGGAACTCAAGATGGGTCAACCATAGAAGCAGATGGCCATATCAAAGAAATAGAGATAATGAGGACATGAGACAGCGAGATGGAAGTCAAGAAGAAGAGATAAACCACGAGAAGAAGAAATACATTGAAGAGCTAAAGAAACAACAAGAAAAGAAGCAATGGGAAAATGCAATCCAGAGTCAGGATATTAATGCTGATTGCATAGGTGCAACGAGTTTGGAATATCAGCAGCAGCTAAAGAAAAACAGAACAAATGCAAAACTCAATCCTGGAGCGGTACCATTTGATGACGGCAATAAAGAGAGGAACGGTGTGAAAAAAAAACTTCGTTCTGGGATCAACAGAGAACGATGTAGTTAAAATAAGACATAATTATAAGGGAGATGATTGGATAATAGCTACCATAGAGTCATGGGCATTTGAACCCGAAGAACTGCTGGAGGATAATCAGCCCAAAACGATAGATTTAAAAAGAGGACTTCCGATAATTACAGTAACGGTATTTGGTATTCACGTGTCATCATTATTGGATACAGGGGCAAGTATCAGCATAATCTCGAAAATACTGTTCTTAGGATTGCAGGACAGACTTAAGATTCCTGTAATTCCAGTTTCAGGTGTAAAAATCAGAGGAATTATCCCAGATAAAATCGCTAAATGCAAGATACAAACCTATTTGCCTATTGAGATCGGGGAAATAGTGTTTGAACACCCATTTGTGGTCATGGACAGAATTCAATACAACTTAATTATCGGCTCAGATTTCATACGTGAAAATGGCATTATCATTGACCTGAATAAGGAGGAAATCAGACTAAGAAGGAACGATGAAGAACAGTCACACGTCGCAGCAAAAGTAGAAAATAAGAGGATGAGCGAACTTCAGAAAACCATAAGTGTTTCGGCGGAGGAAATACTACACTTGACAGAGAAAGTCATGGAGAAGCACGAGTTCGAGGACATGTCACAAAACGATGTGATCGACAAGGGAATTGGAGGTAGCGTTGAGCAAAAGAGAATGGTTATAAACTTGATAATGAAATATGGCAATGCTTTCAAAACCCAACCAGGAGCGATTAAAAATTTTGAATACAAATTATTGGTAAAGGATTGGAGACCGTTCAAGGCCAAACCATATCCAGTACCAGACAAATTTATGCCTGAGGCCATGAAGGCAATCCAAGAGATGGTTGACAATGGTATAATTTCGAAATCCCAATCTCCTTATACTAGCCCCCTGGTAATCGTAAAAAAAAGTAATGGATCCATCCGGGTGTGTTTGGACGCGAGGGTATTAAACTCGAGAATAATACCTGAATATGATAAGGCCCCTATAATTAAGGAGATTATCAGAAAATTTAAAGGGATGAGATACTTCACAATACTGGATTTAACATCGTCATATTTTCATATAGTGTTGGAAGGTAAATCCAAGCTGTTGACTGGATTCCTCTTTAATAACCAAACCTATATATTTGAAAGGCTTCCCTTTGGCACTCGCAACTCAGGAGCCGCATTAATTCGAGCATTGGATCGAAATTTATGGCCAGAAGTCAAGGAGTCTGTCACCATTTATGTTGACGACATTGTGCTAGCAACGGTCACGTTTGAAGATCACATGACCAAGTTAGAACGATTATTGGCTAATTTAGAGGAAGCAGGGTTCAAAATTAACAGATCTAAATCAAAATTCTGCCAGCCAGAAATTCTTTTCGTTGGGCATATAATTGATGGAACGGGGATCAAACCGAATCCTCTTAAAATCCAGGCCATATGTGAATTTCCCAGACCGAGAAGGATAAAGCATATCCGGCAATTTTTAGGAATGACGGGATTCTTCTCTAATCACTGCCCAGATTATACTGAAACAGTAGCACCTCTACAAGAGCTCCTGAAGACTAACAATCGATGGCACTGGACTGAACGTCATGATCGAGCTTTCAGGAAAACAAAGGAATTGATGGCGAATAATGTTAAGTTGGGCTATCCAAATTTTGATTTAAAATTTATTATACAGTCAGATGCTTCGTTAATAGGAGTTGGAGCTGTATTATATCAGGAAGATGACGACGTAGAGAAGAGAAAGACTTACTTGGCATTTATAAGTCGGAAGTTACGCGGTCATGAAACGAAATATACGACGACGGAGCTAGAGATGTTAGCGATCGTGTATGCGCTCCAGCAGTGGAGGAAAATGATTTATGGGTACCCTATAGTGGTCCGAACTGATCACAAGGCTCTGACATTTGTATTAAAATCATCTTTGACAAGCGAGAGAGTGTCAAGGTGGGCCCTCTACGCACAGCAATTTGATCTTCAAATCGAGTTCTGTGCCGGTAAGTCAAATATCTTGGCAGACAGTTTGAGTCGAAATCCGGTGGAGGACATACCAGAGGTTAACATGGTGGAAATGACCAAAGAAGACGAAGAATGTCTTGAGGATTTGAAATGTCTATCAAAGTTGCAACTTAATGATTCGTCCTTAAAACCCATAATAGAAGGTTGTCGAAGAAGAACTACCGATGATGGTCATGGAAACCAGGAAGCAAATATGCTAACGGCCAACTATGTTTATGACAATAACCTTCTATATAAATTTGTGGATAAGGAAAAGGAAAGGTTACGAGTTGTAGTTCCACGCAGTTTAAGGTGTAAACTAGTCTGGTACATACATCGAATGATCGGCCATGGAGGAGTAGACAAGCTGATAGCAACTATAGGAGAAACATTTACCTGGGTTGGATTTCGAAGAACAATAAGGAAAGTTATCAGAACTTGTGATACGTGCCAGCGTGTAAAGTATAATTCCACTTCACTGTACCAGCAACCGATCTCTGTAATACCAGAAAAGCCCCGTGACATATTTGCGATGGATCTATACGGAGGATTACCAGTTAGCAAACGCGGGAATCGTTTCATTCTAGTTGTCCTGGATATCATGTCCAAGTTCGTGTCGTTGCAACCTATCAGGAAAGCAAATTCCAAAGCCATCATTAGGAGTTTGGAGAGGTATGTCATACCTCAGATGGGCAAGCCGAACTGTGTCTTAACCGACCACGGAACTCAATTTACGTCAGTAGAATTTTCAGAGGCCTTAAAAAGAATGGGAATACAGCACAAGTTCAGTTCCATACGTCATCCAGAATCAAATGCGGCTGAGAGGATAATGCGAGAGCTGTCGAAATATTGCAGAGTATTTTGTTCTGAACGTCATTGGACATGGGCCACATTCTTACCAACGATCACTGAATGCTTAAACAACACATGGCATGAATCGATCGATAATATCCCTAGCGTTGTCCACCTGAATAAGTATCCTAATCGTCCTTGGAACGAGGTTATAAGTAAGCCTACAGAAGACCTACCTAACGAGGAGGAGATCATTCAGCAAGCCCGACTGCGCATGGAAAAACAGGCGGAAAAAAGGCTCAAGAAATTACGGCACAGAAGATTTCGGAAACCACTAGAAATTGGAACTTTCGTGTTAGTGAAGAAACCGGCCACGTCAAACCCTGCTGCTAAATTTTATTCAAAATTCGCTCATCTGTTTATTGGGCCATTCAAAATCATCGAGGTTTTGGATAATAATTCATACAAAATTCAGAGCTTAGATTCTGGAAATGTTTCCATATTTAATGCCTCAAATTTGAGAAAATATTATTTTCCGATCACTGTTGAAGAGGAAGTAAACGTTATCTTTGAAGATAGTAAAACAGAGGATGAGCTTAACGAATATACATCTACGGAGGAATAAGGTCAGGCCCGTTGGATATGTTACGAACAACTATTCAATTAATATGAATTGCGAGTTTTCCGGACATATTATATTGATTCCTCAAATGGAATATGACATTGAGAACAAGTTATAATTTTGGTACACATGAGGAGAAATTTCCTACTGACGTCCGAAATTTCTTTTCAAGTAAGGGGGGAAATATGACCGTCCAATGGCAAGTGAGTCAGCTGTTGAGCCATTGAAGGTCATGCTAAAGGAATGGTTAACAGGAATTACTCGGAAATACATCCAGCTGGGTCAAATATCTAGAATAACTCGCCCATTCAGACAAGAAATGGGATGGATATAAGATGAGGAATGAAATTCCTAAGCTCAAAACCCCGTGGTCACCGCACGCTTACAGTCACGAAATATTATCTTATAGGTGAGCAGAGAGTAGCAAAATAATTTTACATTCTCAACAGTATTAAGAAGTAAGTCGACTATATGATATTCAGGTCCAGCGGTGTCATGAAGGAGGCCATGAATTGATGCCATATGTGACAGGATCAAGGCGGCGCTGAAGAGGTTAGGTCGATTACATACGTCATAAAGACAATGGTGAAGTGTTCCTTTGTACATCTTTCCAGTCAGATGGGATCACGTTATCTTGGAATTCGCATTCGAACTGTCATAAACAGATGGAAGAGAGGTTACAAGTCAGTGAGTTGAGCCTAACGTATGGAATGCAGACCGATATTATTAGTATAACAATGGTAATGAACTTTTGTTATGAGTAATGTATGGCAGATAAAAACGGAGATTGAAGGTTGAACTGACAGTAATTAGCACGTCTTTAAAGGGAACGTCTACGTTCGCAGAACCTAAGAGAAATATTAGAGAACGTGATATATAAAATAATATTACTGTGTCGAATAGCGATCTGAAGTTTTAATACTGAACAAGGGAAGTTTCGGAAATAACTGTGAGATAGTGTAAAACGCCTGTGTCACTGTGTTAATTTTGTTTTCCTAAGTTTCAGGTCCATGGACTCAAAAATGTATGAAGATTTTTCCAATGATGTAATGATGGAAATGATTATGAGGGCTTAAACATTCCGATATCCTGACAGGCCCGGGAGATAATGCCGAAGTGGGGGCCAAAACTATGACCAATGGAGCAAAGGACTGAGAGCGGTATCACCTAATCTTCACTGATAAGTACCAAGATTTCATTTTCTTTACCCTATTTTCTTGTAGTTGCATAGCTGTAGAGTAGAATGTATTTTTCCTTCATAATGAAGTGACGTAAATTTAAACAACTTGAGTGACCTAATGCGACTATCATTTAGTGCCCGGTTACTTGTGATTACGGTTATGTCCGAGGTTGTAATATTAAGATCATCTATTACACGCAAGATTTAGCTTGTAAATACGTGCCTTACCGCGAGTTACTCGGAATCTTCTTCACGTTTACGGTGAATGGAGGAATGCGGTGTCTTCATTAGTGAACCATACTTGTGTTGCACGAATGCTTCGTGAGGTGACTTTATTTTAATATTTATTTGTAGAAGGTCTTCTGCATGATAATACAATACGTGTTTATTGCGTAGTGGCGAATGTTTCGTGAAATTAGTGTTGCGTTGATTGCGATTTGGTAATGATAAAAGAGATTCTTCGGGAATGCTTGTGAATTCTCTTGGGTAAGTAATGTGTGAATATGTATGATGTGCTTGAACATGGTGAATAATAAGGACAGGGTCGTCCATAAAGTGTTTTATGATGAATTAATATTGTTATGGGAAGTGTCTCGTTGAAAAATAGATAATGGGAGTGTGATAAATAATTGTTTGAGAGTTAGAGATGGATTTAAGCGCTCGTCATACAATTAAGAACCTAGAATAGGCAAGCATTTGTGTCGTTGTTATTTTGGTGATGTAAGATGTCCGAAGGTCGAGCGTAGGGATTGTTATATGATCATCGAAACACTGTTTCGCGACGGGATACGATGCAGATACCAGTTAATTTGAGGAAATGGTCACTAATTAGGCGTCTTCAACATTTAATAAGCATAATATGTGTGAAGTAGAAGGTCGTATTTATCGAATTATTGTCACCTGGTAGTAGATTGTAGTCTTGCCTAGTTGCTTATAGTCTGTTTCCCGTAGATAGTGTGCCTTCAAGATTTTCTTTCAGGAGGGCAGTGCCGGTGGAAGCAGTTACTGTGGATCATTCTTTTGGATTATTTATGATTTATAGCGGCTAGATATTGTGTTCTATTTAGGTGGCTGATACGGATTCCTGGGACATGCTGTTGTTGAGTTATGTCGATATGAGATCCAATTGTTATGTGGGTTTTCCTACACTGTGTGCACTTTATGGATATTGATATTGAAACTGGTCACCATTAGAGAACTCAAGTTGGTTAGCAATTAGGTAATTTCCGAGATAATGGATAAAATGTAGGGTACTTTAAAATGAAATCTTGGATAAGTGAAGATAAAAGCAAGTGTAGTTTATAAAAAAAAAATTTGAATAAAATTTTATTCGATCCTATTATTCATTGCGGGCGGACAATTAATGATAAATAATGATGATTTGCTTTCAGCAAGTTCCATATTCGTTTCCATCAAGTTAGTATTTTCAATCAAGGTTTAAATAATGATGTTTTTAAGTATTTAGCCAACAGAGATTTTCGTTCGTCTATCTAGCTATTATCCAATCATCATACAATGTATTATTATTGTACTGAGTTAGGTTTTGATTTCATTAAATTGGAAAAAGGTCCTTCCAAGAAACTAACATTCGTTTCCTTATTAAAATGAGATATATTTAGCCTTGCGAAGTTTAGTGGATACTATTATTACCATAATCATGAACGTCTTGCGTCAAATGCTAGTCCAACTGCATAAACAGTTGTTGGATGTCCATGCCCTGGGTGGAGAATTATGCGTCACGACTGACTTTAGCTGAGGCTTATCACAAGAACCTACGAACCTTCTATATCCCCGGGCAATGGACGGGTGTAGTACCTAACTTAAGGCCGCGGCCACTTCCTTCCCTCTTGCTTTCCTATCCCTTCCAGTCTTCCCATCCCCAACAAAGCCCCTGTTCAGCATAGCATGGAGGCCACCTGGGCGAGGTACTGGTCCTTTCCTCATTTGTATCCCCGACCAAATATCTCACGCTCCAGGGACACTATCCTTGAGGCAGTAGAGGTGGGATTCCTCGCTCATCCCGGGGGAAAATCTAACCCTGGAGGGTAAAGAGATTAAATCAAATCTTCTTCTTAAGCCGTCGCTCCAAACGGAGGTAGACGATCCACACGGCCAGCTCCGATCTTGACGTTGCAGCCATGCCATGTGGATTTATTGGAATATCTCTCAGGATCTTTAATGCAGTGGTTTCCCGTTGCCTTTCGTATCCTAATGCCGTTGACCAAACTGGTTCCTCCGCCTTTGGGAACAACTTCTTGTCCCCAGGACAATATAGTGCCCTTACCCATACCCGCTCATCCACTCTCAAAGAGACTGTTGGCACTTGGTATAGGGGATCTCCTTATACACTTATTATTATTATTATTATTATTATTATTATTATTATTATTATTATTATTATTATTATTATTATTATTATGTTCAGATAAGATTCATGTTTCAATAGGAATAAAGCCCAGATACGTTTTAAACGTAATTTCTGGTTTACATTTGATCAGTAGGCGCTTTCAGTTTGCGTAAATACTGAGAGGAGTTCAAAGTTTTCCCTTCAATACAACTCGAGATGGAAAGAGCTCCGGAACAAACTACTCCACCGATGTTACTTCTCCAACTTCTTTGAGGAACAGCCCTAAATGCAGATCAATGATGACTGATTGATGAATATTACTTTTCTCAGTGCACGCACTATTGTAAACTGTCATAAAAATCAGAAGCAGGAATGTCGCGGTGTTCCCTTGTGAGTATATGTATTGTAAGTTCAGCCACGCACGTGTTTCTTCAATGTTTTGTTGTTTATATCCCGTGCTTATACACAATATACTTGTCGTCTGTCTCCCTTCCTTTCTAACTCGTGACACATCGTCCGGTTAGTTTACCTGCGTTTTGCCGACTTCATGAAACCTGCACTGAGTTACATTGCCCGGAGTTGGAATTTAGTGACTCTTGCACTCATTGATCATTGTCGTGAAAAATACGAGGTTCGGATGATTAAGACGGTGACACTTCCAGGAGAGTAAAGGTAGGAGGGGTGATGTTGCTTTTATTGGGGTTCGAGATAATGGAAAAATCCTTTCTACTATGGAACATTCAAATATCAGGGGAAAGGTAGGTAAAAATTTATCATAATATTACTGTTTGTTCACTGTTACCTAACCTAATTAATGTAAACTATTAACATAAGAATCCGTGTTTCATAGAAAGATGACCATTTGATACTTGTAACGATGAAAACTATTATATGGGTCCCCTCCTTTAAACAGAGCATTCAAATCCAGTCATCCCTTTATACGCGTTCTCACTTCACGCTTTTGCACTGTAACGCGATTCAAAAATACACATCTATATAAATAAAGTTGTAGGGGGTCTGTTGTCTGTAATTCCTTTTGTTTTGCCAAATTTTCAAATATTTATCGCTTTTAGGTCAACTCAAGACCGAATCGGTGGTTTTTACTTTTCGTGTCTGTCTGCTTGTTTGTTTGTTTGTCTGTTCTACCATCACGTCGACACGGCTGGATAGATCTCAACCAAACTTCATATTTAGAGTATACTCATCCCGGTGAAGGTTTCGATATGCATATCATTTTAAAATCTTTGAATAGGCGGGGGTTTTATAGGAAAACCACAACGGTTTTCCTCCGTTTTCTCTTATACTATTGATTTTCTGTAAACTCTGTGGACCGTATGTGAAAGGTCTCTTCATTATAAACAACTTCCGTTATGTTCATAATTTACCTTACTCTTCAAATGACGGTGAAATTTACTATTTTCTGCCGATACTATGCTCTGCATTGCGTGACCGACAGACCGACAACGAATATATGGGTTACCATGGCAACGTCTCTGACTGGTTGCTAGCAGGGAATTGTGATTATGACTAAAAGGGGCCTCAGAGGCTCTGAACATTGGAGCGTGAGTTGGCGACTACGGGGCCCTCAGCTGAGCCCTGGCATTGCTTCCACTTACTTGTGCCAGGCTCCTCACTTTCATCTATCCTATCCGACCTCTCTTGGTCAACTCTTGTTCTTTTCCGACCCCGACGCTATTAGATTTGCGAGGGCTAGGGAGTCTTTCATTTTCACGCCCTTCGTGGCCCTTGTCTTTCTTTGGCCGATATCTTCATGTTTCGAAGTATCGGATCCCTTCCATTTTTTCCCTCTGATTAGTGTTAGATAGAGGATGGTTGCCTAGTTGTACTTCCTTTTAAAACAATAATTACAATCTAGCAGGGAAGTAACGTATTGCCATATTCCTCATCATTCCTTTATATTCGTTGTTGTTCCTTGGGTAGAAAGCAAGAGAGTCGTCAATCGGCCATTCTACGGGATATTGGCGGAATATCATTGGAGGTTATAACCGCCCTCGAATAGCTTAAATAATAACACAAATATTCATCTTCTTATCTGATTACCTAAGAATCCCTGCGCCTAAATTTCTCTCCGATTAACGCTTTCTTATATCCATAACTCACACCGGCATAATTTATTGAGGAGCATTTGATTTTCCAATACATTGATTTGGTATTTACATATTTATCGTCATCCGGATGTTCTCAGTTATAATCCATTTTCTATTAATTTCAACTTACTAAACTGTATTATTTTCTTCCTTAATTACCACGTGTGTATGCGAGTGCTAATCCCGAAAGCTGGACACTCTTTTCTTTGAGGAAATATTCTAAGCTATGCAAATATATAACTTTTGGCCCAGGAAAATTCCGAAATATGGATGGAATTTTAACGACGGTGCAGACCTTCATTTCGGGATAATTGGTGGCTAATCAGTAAGGCGTATCACAAGTCCAAAAGCAAATGGCGTTTCATTTTGGAGAGATCTACAACTTTTGTCCTATGACTTTTCGTCGTATTTCTATCCCTAATACGTTAAATACAGCTGTATTTCTCGATTTCAAGTTGATTTTGTACTTTTACACGCATATGTTATCATTTGGCACACTTATAGGAAAAGTAGAATCATGACATTCGGCACGCACATTGACATGACCAGTGGCCATGTTATAGCCAAACTTTATGATTCTAGCTGTCACATGAGTATCAAAAATATAAAGTAGTATGTGAAAACTGTACAAAATTTCACCCCATTCAATGACTCTAACTCAATCTAAACCATAAATATAGGAGATACGAGAAGATGTCATAGGGCCAACCATGTAGAGCACTGAAAGGGACGTCTGACGGTGAAGTCCGTTTGTAGATACGTCGTACAGTTTCAAAGCACTAACTATCGAAATAAAGGTCTGCACTACTAGAGTGTCTGTACATTGACAATTTTGGCGAAATTTTCGTACAATTATCCGTTTCAGGTGTAATAATGACCATCTGCATATATTCAGTTTTGGTGTCTGACGTTGATATTTAGAATCAACCTGTCCTTTGGTAGGTTTTAGGGCAAATATTGTTTCTAAATCCCTGAATTTACTGGGGGATTATACGAAACCGACACCGTGATTTTGTTTTCCCACAAAATATACACAACCAAACTTAATGTAAATTTACCTGCCTTAATGGAAATTAATTTCTAAGCCTTTTTCCTCATGTGCATCATTTCAATACGAGGATTGATAAGGGAGATATCATTTTCCAGTACAAGTCCCACCGGACTTAACTCAAGAGCGGGTGCGTGTAAAGCGTATTTTTTACAACTTGAAAACTACTGAAGATATTTGAGTCAAACTTTACATTAACATCCACCTTTCCAACGGTAGGTGTTAATGGTCAATAACTTTTCATGTTCCCGGAATGGACTGGCCGTTATAGGGAACCGAAATGGTGATTTTACTCTTACACAATATATACAGTCCAAGACCAACCTGACTGGAAATCGACCAAACTTGATGGAAATCCATTTCTAAAGTATTTTTCATGTGCATTTTTTCGACAGGAGGATTAATAAGGGAGATATCATAAACGGTCCGTTTTTCCGGTTAAGTCCAGCGGATATAGCCCAAAAGGTGTTGTACGTGGAGCAGTTTCCTTATCTATCTATGTAAATAAAATCGTAACGACTGTGTGCCTGTACATTGACTATTTTGGCGAAATTTTCGTACAGCTACAGGTTTAAGGGGTAATAATGACCATCTGCATATTTTTTGGTTTACTTTCTTGAAAGTCCTAATTTTTACACTCCTCACAGAAAATCCAGATTGCGGCATAATCTGCCAGTCGAAGAAGGATATTGAAATTTGGCAAAATTACACGTTTTAGCCTGTAACGGGCGGAAAGCTTCCAAGATCTTTAAATTTTCCCTTTTTATTCCCGAAGAATATCGAAATATGGAGGCAATTTTAATGAGGGTGCAGACCTTCGGGAAGTATTATAACATAACCGATGGCACAATCCTAGTTCAATTTGGAGTGATCTACAACCTTGGTCTTACGACCTTTTGTTGTATTTCTATTCCTTTTACGTTTGATTTTTCTCTATTTCTCGATGTTAAGTAAATTTGGACTTTTCACATACATAATTCATACTTTCCATCACTTATAGGAAAGATAGAATCATCAAACTCTACACGAAAATTGGCCCACCCAGTAGCCATATGTGAGCCAAATGCTATGTATGTAGCTGTCACTTAATTATCCGAAAAGCAATGCAATGTGAGATAATCTTACACAAATGTTACCCTATTCCACGTTTCTAACTCAATCTGACCCATGAATAGATGAGATATCATAAGACCAGCAATTCAGGCCGCTAAATCCGGCGTCTTATGGTACAATCCTTTCTCGATATGATGTACCGTTTACCAGCAGTTAATCTGTAAATGAAGGTCTGCAATATTGTAAGCCTATACTTTCGTATGTCGATCTATATATATTCACTGATGTCGATTTTATAGCGATCGAGAAAGGGTGTGCCTGCTATTGTAATCAGTACTCCCCACACCGACTTTGACTGGCAGTAGGAATGGGGTCCTTCTCCAATTCCTGTGTAACTGGCATCAATAAGGCAGGCCTACCATTGTAATGAATAATTCACTTCTCGATTTGACTTGCAGAAGGCAAGGGAGCATGCAGTTTTGTTCAAAACTCCCCTTACCCGATTGTGTTTGGCTGTAGGCAATAGTTCCCGCAATTATAAACAGATGTACCCATCTAAAATGTGACTGGTATTAGGCATACTGGCCTGCTATTTTGATGGAAACTCACCAACTTGGTGTGACTGGCAGTAAGCTGGCTGGCAGATGGAAAAGGGGCCTGTCATTATAATGATAACTGCACAACTCAATTTTGACTGGTTTTAGGGAAGTTTGCTACCATTATAATAAAAGCTCCTCAACTGTAATATGTCTGGAAGTAGGAAAGGGGGGCTGCTATTGTAATGGAAGCTCTCGAAATCGATGGTGACCGCGCAGTAGCCAGTGGGACCTGCAATTATAATATAAACTTCCCAGCTCGATTGTGAATGGCAGTAGGCAAGTGAGCCTGCTGTTATCATCACAAATCCGTAACAAACACTTTACATTGGAAACAACGTATGGGGACCTCTCCAAGCTGTTTCTCGGATAACGTTAAGACACATGCTATTTTAAAACAATATTTACTGCATGCACAGTATTTACTTCAATGTTCGTATACAATGCAGAATACCGTAGCGAAGCACGGGTACATTTCCTAGTAATTATATAAAATATAAAGAAATATACTACTTAGGTTGCGGATTCATTATCACCTGTGGACGATTTCATGACCGATCGTGCGGCGGTGCAAGGCGGCGTGTAGTCAGTTGATCCTAAAGGTGGTGGTGGTGATTTTTGTTTTAAGAGGAAGTACTTGATCCTGAAGCCGAACTTACCAGTTCAACATGTAGACGAGAAGACGTAGACAAGACAAACTTGGACAGCCTCCTTCAGTCCCACTCAGCAGACATCACTGAAGATCTTGAATTGCAGAAAGAAATGAATGGTGAAGGAAGAGTAAGAGTCTCAAATTTTTGAAGCTATTAAACAGCTTACAACAAGACATACGACTGACTTTTAAAATCAAATTTATAATTTAATCGAAGAGAATGACCCTAATGAGGACATTAGTGTTAAATTTGCCACAGAGATTCAGAATTCGGTAGCATGTTATAAACAGGGAGAAGCTACCAGCTGAGTCTCGACCACTTCATCAAAAAGGTAACAAACCTCAATTTGCTCTCCCAGGCACTTCAAAAGGACCGGAGATGGATATCCAGACTCACCAGGCCCAATCATTACATCATCAGACTGATGACTCTCAAAGTTATGCACATACATAGAGTTTCATATTGTACTAATGGCATAAATAAAAAAAAATTGCACTTGCTTAAAACTCATAGGCTTTTTTTTTGTTTCCTTAAAATAGTTTCTATGTCCTATCTAACCCACATTATAATACATTCACTTTACGCGTTTTCGTATTACGCGATGATTACTCGAACGAATTAATCCCGCAAAGCGAGGGATACCTGTATCGTGTATTTACACCGCCCCACGTTTTCCCGGGAAAGTGGCACAACCCAACCTGTGACTCTGTTAAGGTCGTTCCGCATGGAGCTGATTCCATACAAGTGTCGCTCTGTGCAGGTTTTCCGAACCCTTCTGGCTTACCTAGTGAACTGATGCAAGCTGTTACATACCGTTTCTCTTCTTTTCTCCACAAACGACGCAACGTTTACTATACAGTATTTTATTCCCGTCTTTCGGCTCGTTCTATGTTATCAACTGCCTAACACACTCCTCCCACTCTGTATGTATGTGCAGAGTGACCATAACTTAGTACGCACCATTTTAAGAACATATTCCTTGTTGAATTCTTTATCAATTGATCCCAACATACCACGGTATCAGTTATAATAGTTTACATGATGTACAAGCAAAAACAATTGGGAATTTGAGATTATGATTTCTGTAGTAGAAAATGTATGATCAGAGAACTAACATCCACACCACGCATGACTAAAATCTGTACTTCATTGGGAAATCAAATTTTCTCTCTCTTGTTTGTTGTTATTCTAAACTTATAAAGAACTCATGCATTTTTGTCGTTAATTCCATTTCCGAATTCATTTATGCAGACCATTAATTTCCTAATGCACTCACTGTATTGCATAAAACGAAAAAAGCAGAACTCCTTATTCGCGTTGAAAATTCGAGTGTTACGAAAGAATTATACGAGGATCGGGGAAAAAGTCATGGCAACTATTCTTTTTCTTGTAGGTAAGTGAACGGATCACAAACGTATATGTGTCGTGTGGAATTTTTGCATGCATAGTGTGTATGAAGAACAACAGATATCTCTGTGATAGCTGGAAGTAGCGCTGTGAGTGCTGTGAATCAGTCAGTTGGTGAGTGTCGTGCGAGATGGAAGTAACCCGTGTTGAGCAGCGCGCTTACATCAAAATAGCCGTTCTCCGAGGGAAAAATGCGATGGAATGTCACAGTGAATTAGTGGAAGCCCTTTGGAATAATGCTCTACCGTACCGTACAGTAGCACGGTGGGTAGGAAAGTTTCAGCAAGGACGTGCATCAACCAGTGATGAGCAACGTTCGGGACGACCTGTCAGTGTGCGAACCGACGTGGCGCGTGCCGTCATCGAACAGCTCCTGGATAAAGCCAGAGGATGGACGCTACTGAAGTTAGAGAGGGCAAGTTGCATCGAGAAACGCACCGACCAAGGATATTGCGTAATGAGCAGCAACTGCACAAAATCGCATCGCGGTGGGTACCGCATGCACTGACGGAAGTTCAAAGGTGGATACGCTATGCAATATGCTTCGACCACCTTGCAAGCTGGCAACAGGACGGCGATCAATTCTTATTACGAATAATCGCCATCGATGAATTTTGGGCCAGGGCATACGAACCAGAACTGAAACGTCAGTCCGCGGAGCGGCGCCATGCTGGATCACCTTCCCCAGTCAAATTGATGGTGATCGTCGCATACGACGTCAGGGGTGTGATTGTTTGCCACTTTGTTCCACATGGCAGAACAGTGACCGCACAGTACCGTAGGGACTTCCTGGTGCGACAGATACGACGTGGCGTTCGGGAGAAACGTCCGGATCTTGTGGACAGTGCAATAATCCTGCACGACAATGCAATACCGCACAAAGCAGAGTGTGTAGGGCAGGTACTGCGACGTTGGGGACGGGAAGAATTGGAGCATCCACCGTACTCTCCCGACATTTCGCCCTGTGACTTTGATCTCATTCGAAAGATTAAGGAACCACTATGTGGTAGGCGGTTTGCAATACGAGAGGACATTGCTAATGCTGTGCGCCAACAGGTGACCCGATTCACATATGGTGCGGCAAATGCTGAGGCAGATGGTATTTAGCGCCTCCCACATCGTTAGCAGCGTGTGGTGTCAGTAGCAGGGGACTACTTTGAGGGTCTTTAGGCCCAGGCTTGTCATATCAACTTTATGTGTACTGTGTTGTCATTGTTTTGCACCGGGAAGGTCATATTGTCCTGTATACTACCGTAATAAATTAGTGTGTTACGATATTTCAGTGCTATTCATTGTCCACACATGTAGTTAACAGCTTGTCCTTTCGTCTGTATATGTCACATTTTCCAACTGGACTGGTATCTTCAAGATAAAAAATAGTTGGCAGGACTTTTGCCCCAACCCTCGTAAATAAATCAGCAAAACACTAAGATTGATCTCTTCAAGTAAAGATATAGTATTCAATAAGTCAAGTCTCCTCATAATATACTCAAAGTATTGTAATTCAGCTTCAGTGCGTGTCCCTCGGAAAGCAGTCAGGGCCAATAAAATATTGACTTGGCCAATCCATTCGCAGTACATGGGATTCGCAGATGTTTTTGTCCAGAAACATAATTCAGATCTATTCTTTGTTACTCAACTTCGCTAAATGCCAAATCTCACTGACATGCACTACAAGTACAAAACCCTCCTTGAATACACAAATCTTCATTGGTGCAAGGGTAGCCTGCCTGCCTGTTACCTGAAGGTCCCGGGCTCAATAATTCCCGGCAAGGTCAGGGATTTTTACCCGGATCTGAGGGCTCGTTCGAGGTCCACTCAGCCTACGTGATTATAATTGATGAGCTATCTGACGGTGAGATGGCGGGTCCAGTCTACGAAACCAAGAATAACGGCCGAGAGGATTCGTCGTGCTGACCACATGACACCTCATAATCTGCAGGCCTTCGGGCTCAGCATTGGTCGCTTGGTAGGCGATGGCCCTTCGGGTACGTTGCGCCACTGTGTATGGTTTTTCATTGGTAAGGTGATATCTTTATTCTTGAAACCATTATACAATTATCTATAATCTTCTTTCATAGAAACAAATGTCTTTTGAATTCGTGGTTACCGTGACAGACTTCGATCTCAGCTACAGGTAATAAAAATTATTCGAGCACTTGCTACTTAATACTGTCATTGCCATATACATTTTGTAAACAAAACAAACATTCAATATATCATGAACAGTTTGTGCTTCTATAGGCTAACAGTCGTGATAGAAAGCAATTACTTAACATTTCTTGTAATAATTGGAATCTGAAATTAAATAACGACAATTTCCTGACAACAAAACGATTCGGATGTATTTTAGTGAAAATAAAGTTCAAACTCCTTCAAAGATCGTGGCCATGCTGTACACTATTTTTATTTTTTTCTGAAGAGAATTTTCCCATTATTCGTTTCACTTATCTTTTCATTTTTGTTCTTATTTTATTTTATTTTGGAGGTCTATATTGAACTATGTCGTTGAGTTCAGGCCATAGTTTATCGAGAGATCCATATCCTGACTTTGTGGTTGAGGGTGGAGCACTTTACGACAATTGTAGATCAGTTATGCTTGAGGTCGTTGTCTTTATAGACCATGGACTTCCCAACAATTCTAAAGTTTTGTGCAGCTTTTTTTGTTAATTTTAGCTAAGAATGTTTAGGTAGCCCTCCTCTTTCAATATCCGAGGCGGTAAAGGCGTGCTCGGTTCGCCCGGAAGGACGTGGGTTCGAATCCCCGTCAGGAAGTGGTAAAATTTAAGAAACGAGATTTCCACTTCTGGAGGTGCATATGGCCCTGAGGTTCACTCAGCCTACACCAAGAATGAGTACCAGGTTAATTCCTGAGGGCAAAGGCGGCCGGGAGTAGAGCTACCCACTCTAACCCATCACGTGCCGAGGTTAACAATGGTGGAAGCCTTTACCTTCCAATCCTCCAAGGGCCTTCGTGGCCTGTACGGAGGTGACTTTGCTTTTGCTTTTACCTCTTTCAATATGACTTCAATAAACACCAACTCACCCACGCCGAAGATGACATACATCCTCACACTATCACATGTACACCATTCTATTTTACAGCTCGATCTAATTGCTGGTTGCCGGCAGCCCTGAGGATGATTTTCCGTGCCTTCCAGTTTTTACACCAGGAAAATGATGGGGCTTTCCACATCTGAGGCCATTCGTTAATGTAGTGGGTTGGATAATAAGACGATCTGATCATTACAGTTAAATTTATTTTTTAAGAATTCTCGACATTTCCTGTTGTCCCTGCCCCCGTATATCGCATATCATGAATTAATAACCTATAGCAGAGCCGCTGTGTCCTACTTTCGCAGTAGTTTTGCAAAGCAGCTCGACGAACAAGCAGCTACTCCGCTCACACCGTTGATTTCCATCAAAACACTGGGAATAAGAACATGTACATTGCATAGTCATAAGAAACATGTTGTGCAAGTTGTTAAGGAAGAAGAGAGGTACACAAACATGTCGGCTGAAACTTAGCAGTCAGGTAGTGACAATGATTGATGACGGACGAGCAACATCCAACTTCCTCAGATTGGATTTACTCGCTCGCGCGAACAGCCGGGAGTTGTTGTGTTCTTGGCTAGATTATAGTTCCTGCCATGAAGTCGCATGGAAAACAAGGGCACAGGGCTGTCAAATGTGCCGTGAGTTAGCTACCCTTCCCCTTGAGGATGTACGAGATTACATTTAGCCGATAACTACAGCGCACAGGCCTACATCTTTGGAACATTGCATTATACCCTTGAATTTAGACGTATTCTATCAATCATCCCTGGTTACGAAGTAGAGAAGTATCTTATCTCTCTGAAACTTCTTAGCTGAAATCTACGAAATACAAAAGTAAGTTTAATTAGTTACTTGAGACTTTAGTGTACTGTAGATTAAAATGAACAGCTTGTTTCCAGTTACTCGAATAGGTAAGGAATGAAATGAATGAAGCCCCCATCTAGCGGCGAGGATAGAAATTGTGCCGACTGCCGATTCCTGTCGCACTTCTCTGGTGCAATGACTAATGATTAACAAATGAAATTATATTGGAGAGTACTGCTGGAATGGAAGATGACAGGGAAAGCCGGAGTACCCGGAGAAAAACCTGACCGCCTCCGCTTGTCCAGCTCAAATCTCACAGGGATTTGAACCACGGAAACCAGTGGTTAGAGGCCGGCGCGCTGCGCTCTGAGCCACGTAGGCTCTTGTACTGATATAGCCTGCAGATTTCGTGAAGTGTTAAACCACCGAATTTATAGAAGTAAATTTACGTTTAATTAAATGTTTTCTCTCCTGATTGGAACATTCCTTCGAACGCACTAAAAACAACAAAAGAATATGTGTGGTAGCTGACTGAATGGTTGTAGTATGAATGAATGTATGCCTGAAGACTAGTTACATATATAAGAGAATGTAATAGGACCTATGGAATAACGTAAGATATTTATGGCTGTAAGAAAATCAGGTCTTCCTCTGTGGTGTAGTGGTTAATGGGAATAGCTGCCACCCACGGAGGCCCGGGTTCGCAAGGCTGAGTAGAGAGGTGTCGATTCCCACCTCAGCGATCCTAAAAGCGCTATTCCGTGGTTTCCGACTTCTCCTCCATGCAAATGCCGGGATGGTACCTAACTTAAGACCACAGCCGCTTCCTTCCTCCTTCCTTGTCTATCCTTTCCGATTTTCCTATCCCCACAAGGCCCGTGTTCAGCATAGCAGGTGAGGCCGACTGTGCGAAGTACTGGTCATTCTCCTCAGTTGTATCCCCGGCCCAAAGTCTCATGCTCCAGAACACTCCCCTTGAGACGGTAGAGGTAGAATCCTTCGCTGAGTCCGAGGGAAAATCCAACGGTATAAGAAAGAAATAAAGAAATAAAGAAGGAAAGAAAGAAAGAAAGATTGGAACATCCTTCGAATGAACTTAAAGATAAAAATATGTGGGGTAGCAGACTGAATGGTTATAGTATGAATGAGAATATGCCTGAGGACTAGATAAAGAGAATGTAATAAGCCCTATGGAATAATGAAAGATATTTATTGCTGTAGGAAAATTAGATTAGTTTATTTATTATTATATGTTATGGTCAATAGGTAGCGTGCCTGCTTCTCACCCAGAGACTCCAAATTCGATTCCCGGCCAGGTCAGAAATTATTACATGGAGCTGAGGGTTAGTTCGTCACCTCGGCCCATGAAGGGTGTAGCGCCATGCGGTTTTGGGTTTATACAGGTAGAGTTTTCAATAAGCGTAGTGAATTTTTACCTCATTCTTATAATTTCTGACGATCATGCATGAATACTTGCATTTATTGCAGTGTTCTCTTAGATCATTGTGCTTATAATTGGTCCCGGATTTTCGCATGTTTATAAGTGATTTGATAGAATCTGAGGTACCGAGTGAGTTGGTCGTGTGGTTAGGAGCGCGCAGCTTTGAGTTTGCATTTGGGAGATAGTGGGTTCGAACACCACTGTCGACAGCCCGGATGATGATTTTCTATGATTTCTCATTTTAACACGAGGGAAATGCTGGGGATGTACATTAATTAAGGTCACTGAGACTTCCATCCCCCTCCTAGCTCTTTCCCGTCCCATCGTCGCCATAAGACCTATCTGTGTCGGTGAAACGTTATCCTTGATACTGTTTGGTAGCTTTCAACATATAGTATCGGCAACACCTTTTGAGTTCAGCTAATGAATCACTATCCCTGATACTGTCCGGTAGCTTTCAACATATAGTATCGGCAACATCTTTTGAGTTCAGCTAATGAATCACTATTCCCGATACTTTCCGATAGCCTTCAACATATAGCATCGGCAACATCTTTTGAGTTCAGCTAATGAATCACTATCCCTGATACTGTCCGGTACCTTTCAACATATAATATCGGCAATATCTTTTGAGATCAGGTAATGAATCGCTATTCCTGATACTGTCTGACTCCTTGGCTGAATGGTCAGCATTGAGGCCTTCGGTGAGGGTCCGGGGTTCCGAGTCGGGGATTTTAATGGCATTTGATTAATTCTTCTAGCTCGAGGGCTGGGTGTTTGTGTTTGTCTCAGCACTTTCTTCTTCATATTCAGACAACACGCCACACTACCAACCACCACAGAAACACACAATATAGGGTTGGTGTCAGGAAGGGCTCCCTGTCGTAGAACGTGGCCAAATCCACATTTGCGACGCAGTTCGCACCACGACCGCACATGTATGGGAAAATCGGTTGTATAAGAAGAAGAATGAGAAGAAGAAGAAGAAGAAGAAGAAGAAGAAGAAGAAGAAGAAGAAGAAGAAGAAGAAGAAGAAGAAGAAGAATCACTGTCCTTGATACTGACCGGAAGGAATTCGAAAGTCTGGAACCGGTCACTATAAAAGAGTTGTTATACACAGATGAACGCTGAAGAGGAATGAGAGGAGTGCAGCCAGCACAATTGTTACTGTTATGAAAGGAGAGAAATTTTAATAGTGTGTACTGAGGCGAGGAGCTATGTAGGATTTTGTATATTAATGCACGTATGTGATATGTATGTCTTTCTCAGCTTTTTTAGTCAACAAAGTGCTTGACGGTTCGAAACAGGTACTATGCAGGTTGTATTTCAAGTTGGAAATGAATCTGAGGCAACAGTTCAAAGCTCACTGCAGTTCTATGGTTTGTTACTTAGTTGCGTCAACGAGGATTACGTCACGGTAGTTGACAGTAAGAAGGATTAATGGTTTAATATTGACCTAGTAGTTCTCTAGCAGTCCACTCAGCATTCTCGCCCAACAGAAAGGACCCTTCAAGGATATCGATATGGTGTAGTTATTGACCAACAATCCATTGCATAGAGAGAGATGGAAACCACTACAGTGTCGAAGAGGTGCATTTTAGTAATTACAGCAATATTATAGCTCTTACATACTTTTATCAACTGTGCCATTGCGGATTTTAGCAATTGATATTCGACTCCTAACTTCCTACTGGATATTGTTCCAATCATATGAATAACGATTTGTCATTTCACAATCGTTATATTTCATCTCAAGTTTCAAATTGCAAGTTTTGGACACAGTTGGTCATTACGAGCATGTCATCAACATAATACGAATACATTTATAACAGTTTACAACATTTCATCCCAACGGAAACCGACAATGTAATTTGATACTGTTACAGTAAATTGATCAATTTCAACACCCAATCAATGCTGATTTAGAGGGACAATACAGGCTAAAGAATATTTTGTTAAGAATTAGGTCAAGGAGCGGCTGTTTACATTTGAGTACTTTTTATGTGGCTCTGTAGCAAAGCAAGAGGAGATAAAGGCTACAATGCAATCTCTAATTGGATTAGCATGCAGTAATGAGGTAATTAGAAAGTCGTGTTGGAGAATAGCAAGAACTGAGAACAAACGGGTCGAGTGCGAAACACACCACAGAACGTTTTTTTAAGGCTAGCAAATGAGTGAAAGAAGAGAGCTACACAAAGTAAGCTCTTGTGGGACATCAAAGCGAAGTTTTATACTAGTCAGGCTTCATAAGAGTCGAAAGGTACGAAATGAATGTCATTATCTAACGGGAAAAGTTGGGGTATTCTGTAATTATTGCTAAGTATTTTAGTTACATTGCACGCGTATCCGTTACGTACATAGGCCTAAGCGTTTTTTAAACAAAAATATGGTATATGTGCTGCATTACGAACGGAATCAGACAAACCTTTATCTGCTAGTGTTTTCTATCACTGACAGATTGTTTAATTCCCCTTTAGTAAGTAATACTAAGAGTGAGAACTAGCTTAGTATTTCAAGAGTTTTTTTTTTTTTTTTTTTTTTTGCTAGTTGCTTTACGTCGCATCGACACGGATAGGTCTAATTGCGACGATGGGACGGGAAAGGGTTAGGAGTGGGAAGGAAGCGGCCGTGACCTTAATTAAGGTACAGCCCCAGCATTTGCCTGGTGTGAAAATGGGAAACCACGGAAAACCATTTTTAGGGCTGCCGACAGTGGGGTTCGAACCTACTATCTCCCGAATACTGGATACTGGCCGCATTTAAGCGACTTCAGCTATTGAGCTCGGGTATATTTCAAGAGTAATAGTGTTAATATTATGATTGATTTCTTGGATGCTAGAAGTAAATTTATGCAGAAACAAAAATGCACTCTATACCAGACTAAGAAGATAGTTTTGTATACCTACTTTGTTAATAATCCGAGGGGTGTAGTATATTGTTCTATTTTTTTTTTTCTTTACGTCCGAGTATGGTTTGCATTTCACTTTTGAAGGTGGTGACGTGTAACTAGTGTCTTGTTCCATCGTTTGGTAGCAGCACACGCACAAGGGCCGACGAATGCAATCGTCATAGTCATTTCATAACAACACTGTGAGCGTAGGAGCAGACAACATGGAAAGCAACCGTCAGGGACAGCGCTATACGACTTAGTTTCTATGGATAGAAGGCGTGACAGCTGTAGAAATTCGTCGGCCCTTGGTGGTAGTCTGTGGAGAACATGCGCCGTCACGCATGTCAGTTTACAACTGGGTGGAAGGTTGAAAAACAGGGCGCACATCGGTGGACAAGGGAACCAGTTCTGGAAGGAATGTGAGAGTGACAACACCAGCCAACATTGCCCGGGTCAACCAGGCCATCCAAAGAAACAAATGCATCACATTTACGGAAATGGAGGCAGCCACAGGAATTAGACGAAACACCCTGCAGCGGATCGTGCACCGAACTCGATAGCTGCAGTCGCTTAAGTGCGGCCAGTATCCAGTAATCGGGAGATAGTGGGTTCGAGCCCCACTGTCGGCAGCCCTGAAGATGGTTTTCCGTGGTTTCCCATTTTCACACCAGGCAAATGCCGGGGCTGTACCTTAATTAAGGCCACGGCCGCTTCCTTCCACTTCCTGGGCCTTTCCTATCCCATCGTCGCCATAATACGTATCTGTGTCGGTGCGACGTAAAGCAAATAGCAAAAAAAAAAAAAAGCGGATCGTGCACGGCCACTTACAGTTGGGAACGCGTCATCTACGTGGGTGCCTAGACTTTTGTCTGCAGACGAAAAGCAGAGGTGTGTGGACGTGTACAGAGAACTTTTGCAATGTCATGATGAATATCCAGCCGACTTCATGGCTAGGCTTGTGACTGGTGCTGAGACATGGCTCCATTACCATGAGCTACAAACGATACAGCAATCGATGCAATGGGAGCATAGGGGCAATCCGCCGCCAGAGAAATGTCGAACAGTGCCATCAGTTGACAAGCGAATGACGACAGCGTTCTGGGACACAAAGGGCATCATCCTCATTGACTGGCTGGAATATGGGGCCACAATTAACAGTGCAGTATATGTGGCAACCCTTAAGCGCTTACGTTGTGCCATTCAAACTAATCGTCCAGGAAAATGGGCTAAAGGTGTACTTCTGCAACATGACAATGCCCTGCCCCACACTAGCCGAGAGACCACAGCGGGCATTGATCAAATGGGATTCACGGTGTTGCCACAGCCACCATACTCTCCCGACTTGGCACCAAGTGATTATCACCCGTTCGGGGCAATGAAGAAACCTCTGCGTGGTCGCCGTTTTGCGGATTTTGCAGAACTGGACACAGCTGGCGATGCAATGGTACGCAGCACATCGGAAGAGTGGTTTCAGCAAGGTCTGGATAGACTGAAACATCGATCGCAAAAGTTACAAGGAGATTATGTTGGGAAGGTGGACGTAACAACTGATGTGTAATGTAGGTACTTCATTTGGGTAGAAAAAATAAAGTGTAAAACAATATAGTACGGCCCTTCGTATTTTATAAGCAAAAGAGTGATCCCAATTAATGATAATATTTGTTGTTTTAAACTGCCTAATATCTAGGTCAGCGGCCCAAATAAATTGGCTAAATAATTAATTTGATATATAATTCTATCTCTGTACTTTTAGTGTTTAAATAATAAAAATGTCTTGCTTCCAACGTACTCCAGGCCAAGAGAACCGAAACGGTTTGGGCAGTTTGTGAACAATATTTTTATAAGCAAAAGAATAAGCACAAAACAGTCGGATGATTCACTTCATGTTAACATAGAAATAACCAGGTATCCTATGTGTAAAGGGATTATGATATACTGTATGATGACAACCGTATGTACAAGGACAAGATGTGTTATATTAACAATGAAGGAGGCCAAAGTTAAGATGACATAATTGAGTAGAAATAAGTTTGAGGTAGTTTTTCATTCATTTGATGAACAATTCTCTGTGCATCTGTATTTCTGTTTGTACATAAAGTATTCTCTACAGAGAGCCTTCCTTGCTTCCATCTTCTTCCAAGGCAGAAGATGTAACAATTTTGAGTTTTTTATATGCTGTTATAAACGAAAGAATTAGCAGAATACTATTTGTAGATTCAGCCGTGTGTATTTTGCATCAATAAAAATATAAGTTGGTGAAAGTTCGTTTGATGTAAAATTTTCTCTCTATTCTTAGTTTACAAGTAAACACTATCTAAAGATCGAATTGATTCGTTGACAAATTATATTTACCAACTCGCAAATGAACCTGTGGCTCGCTACAATTTTCTAAATTGTATACGGATTTCTCATTAAATTACTGCAAAGGCAGTGATTAAGATTATATTAAATTGTATGTCTCTTAGCGATATTCGAGAAACAAAACAGGGAGGACGCCACACGTTGTTTCCATTGAAAGTAGGCATTGTAGAAGTTTTGTTGAAAATGGTGGGCCACATTTCCTACTGCCAATCACAGTCGATTTCAGGAGTTTCTACTATAACGCCAAGCTCACTTTACAACTGCCATTCACAGTAGAGATGGAGAGTTTTCATTATAAAGACAGGCCCTACTTCCTAATGCTAATCATAATCAAGTTGGAGAGATTTGATTATAATCAAGAAATGCAGCGCTATCTAACATATCAACAACCGAGACACGAAAATAAATCATAGGATCAATGTTACAGATCTCTCCAAATTGAACGGCGATTGTTATATCTGTTTTGTACAACGACTTACCGTTTAGCCACCAACTACCCAGAAACGAAGGTCTCCACCGTTATTAAAATGCATCCATATTTCATTATTTTCCGGGGCCAAATTTATGCATTTGAACAGGTTGGAATTTTTCCTCAGAAAAATGGGGTCCAGGTTTCGGGATTAGCAGTCGCATACAGAATGGCCGATTGACGTCTCTCTTGTTTTCCATCCAAGGAACGACCACGAGTTTGCAGGAATGATGACGAAAATAGCAATAAGTTACTTCTCTAGAGGCAAGCAGTCAGAGCCGTAGCCATGGTAACCTGTAGGTTCGTTGTCGGTCGGTCGGTCACTCAATGAAGAGCATGAGACCCGCACTAAATAGTAAAGTCCTTCATCATTTGAAGAGTAATCTAAATTATGTACATAACAAAAGTTGCTTAAAATGAAGGGACGTTTCACATATAGTCCACAGATTTTACAGAAAATCAATAGTATAAGAGAAATTGGAAGAAAACTGTTCTGGTTATCCTATAAACCCCCGTCGATGCAAAGATTTTTAAATCATAAGCATTTCATAACCTTCCCTGGGATGAGTATACTCTAAATATGAAGCTTGGTCGAGGTCTATCTAGCCGTTTCGCCGTGATGATGGAACAAACAGACACGTAAAATAAAAACCACTGATTCGGCCTTGAGTTAACCTAAAACGGATATATATCCGAACAATTGGCAAAACAAACGAAATTACAGACAGCGGACCCTCTACAATTGTATTTATACAGATGACCATGGACACGTTTATAACTTGCAGACCTTTATTTCGAGAGTTACTGCTGTGAAACTGTATGACATATCGACAAACGGATTTCACCATCAGACGCCCGCTTTAGTGTTCTACATTGTTGGTCCTATGGAATTATCTCCTATCTCCTATATTTATGGATTAGATTGAGTTAGGGTAATTGAATAGGGTGAAATTTGATACAGTTTTCACATAAATTACTTTGATACACATGTGACAGCTGGAATCATGAAATTTTACTAACATATAGCCACTGGTTGTGTAAATTTGCGTGCCGAATGTGATGATTCTACCTTTCCTATAAGTGTGTCAAACGACAACATGTACTCTTAAAAGTACAAAATAAACTTGAAATTGAGAAATACAGCTCTATATAACGTATGAGCTATAGAGATACGACAAAAGATCATAGGACCAAAACTGTAGATCTCTCCAAATTGAATGGCGATTGTTCTAGCTGTTTATGATACGACTTACCGTTTAGCAACTAATTATCCCAAGAGGAAGTTCTGCACCGTCATTAAAACTGCACCCATATTTTGACATTTAATTGAACAGCTCGGAATTATTCCTCAAAGGAAAGAATGTCCAGGTTTCGGGATTAGCACTCGCATACATACGGAGTAATTAAGGAAGAAAGTAACAAAGTTAAGGAAGTCGAAATAGAAAATAGGATTATAACTGAGAACAGCCGTATAGGACAAATATGTAATTACCAAGTGGATGTATTGGAAAATAAAATGCCCCTAAATAAATTGAGAGGGTATGAGTTACGGATATAAGAAAGCGGTAAAAGAGGAGAAATTTACATGCAGGGACTCTTAGGTAAACAGGTAAGAATATGACTGATGGTGTTATTACTTAAGCCTAAATAGGCAATGAAGGGGCAAGAAATTAAAGCGGAAAATGGAAGTAGAATAGAAATACAGTAAAAATTATAGCAAATGCCAGAAAACGCCTTACGGTGTGAAATAATGGGATACACTCCACGGTACTGTTCAAATACTAACAACGCCCCTTAGTGCGATTCGAGGACGATTTTAACCTCCAATGGTATTCCGCCAATATCCCGCAGAATGGCCGATTGACGTCTTTCTTGCTTTCTACCCAAGAAACAACCACGAGTTCACAGGAGTGATGACAGAAAAGGCAATACGATACTTCCCTGCTGGCAAGCAGTTAGCGACGTTGTCATGATAACCTGTAGGTTCGTTGTCAGTCTGTCGGTCACTCAATGCAGAGCATGAGAAATTTCCTCCGTCATTTGAAGAGTAAGCGAATTTATGTGCATATTTAAAGTCGTTTATAATGAAGGGACGTTTCACATATTATCCACGGATTTTACAGAAAATCAGTAGCATAAGGGAAAATGGAAGAAAACTGTTCTGGTTTTCATATAAACCCCCTTTCTATTCAGAGATCTTTAAATCATGCGCATATTAAAACCTTACCTGAGATGAGTATACTCTAAATATAAAGTTTGGTTGCGATCTATCTAGCCTTTTCGCCGCAATTGTGAAACACACAGTCAAACATGCACGAAAAATTAAAACCACTGATTCGGTCTTGAGTTAACCTAAATCGGACAAATATCTGATAAATTGGCAAAGGAAACGAAATTACAGACAAAGGACCCCCTACAAGTTTTTTCACATAGACATTCAATGGTGTTGTTGAAATTTGTCTTAATGTATCGCGAAACAATGAAAAAATGCACGTATGGGTACAAATGTGCTAGTAATTTTGAAAAATATTCTTCATTTCGATGATACAAAACTTAGTATATAATGTAATGCCACTTGCAAGCTTCAGTTAGTAGCTGTCTCAAATCTGGAATTGTATTTGGTTAGTAGGAGGAGGAAGAGGATGATGATGATGATGATGATTATTATTATTATTATTATTATTATTATTATTATTATTATTATTATTATTATTATTATTATTGTTTTAAAGGATCTACCATCAATGCCATCGCCCCTAACTTAAAGTGAAATGAAGCTCTTAAATAATTACCACAATCTAAATTATCCATAGTCTTTTACTTAGTTCGGTTTTAGGTACGGTACAACAGTCAGCCTCGCATTTCTTCAGTAATCAAGCAATATCCCAATCAATTTGACAACATTTCTTCCTTTGTCACGCCCACGTTTGAAAATGGAAACCGCAAAGAATGCAAATTCATTAAACGAATCGCTTGTTGGTTTAATTTCCCCTTACATTTATCCTATATAGGCTATATAGTTAAAAGCGTATAACAATGAACAATATTCACTCTGCTTAAAAAAGTATCATCTAAAGTTGTAAATATATCAGCATTACCTTCATCTTCACCATCACAGTTTCTAGTTTATTAAATGTTGCCTTAATACAGGTTTCTTAGTAAAATCTGGAAAGCATTTCTATCCTCGGAATCAATGTCATGAGTTAATTCAGTATTGTCATTAAATTGATCACATTGTTCTAGTTCACATTTTTCTTTTGGATGTTCACATCGTGACCTAAAATGAGTTGTTGCACGTTTCTTAAGATTTTGAAGTTGTAATTCAGTTAGCAATGCAAATCAATGAAGTAAGCCTAATTTTTTTATCATTCTATGTTTCTCTGGATTGGCAAAGTACTCTTCAATTTAATTTTGTCCTTGATTTCTAATTGAATTGTATTGATAAAGAGAAGTTGACAGTTGCCTCTAAATACTCGACCTGAATTGTTTCGTGTGAGAGCAGGGTATATACTTAAAATATATTTTATAATTCGCTTTGGATATCCCGCCGTTTCTAAAAAGTATGTTTGAGAATTGGAAGATTACTGTTAAGATCATGATATGTTAAACATTTATACAAATATATTCAATTTATTTACTTAAAATAACTTCTCAGAATCATAAGCTGCCATCCGATAAAATGTACCGACCACTTCTTATTTTCTCTTAATTGTTTTTCTGTGTGGAACTTAACTCATGATTTCCTACCAATTAGGACTTTCAAAGTGCTGACACGTTTCAAAATATGTGGCCTATAATTTGTAAGAAGTCGTTTGCAGTAGAAAAATATATTTACAGTAAATCATAGATGTTTCTATGGTTGTTCGGTTTATTGTAGTAGTAATTTTGTTTCGGCGAGGCGAGCCGGCTTGAGCCAGCGACAGCTGTGTGTGTGTGTGACGTAACTGCAGGAACAAGATAGGCCACCCGCCTGACGCGTCACGAATAGTCTGCCTGGCCTGGCGTGTTCCAGAAAGGTCACCCCTTCGTGAACATTCGATTTGAAAATGTTTAAAACTTCTATTATAATAATCGCAGCAGCTCGAGAGACACGTCATTTTGAAGAGAATCATATAAACGTCTCCAAGTATAAATCTCAAGCAAATCCGTCGAGGTATTCTGGAGATAAACAACTTCAAAGATATCACGCTATCTGATGACGTAGGAGCCCAACCAGAATATAAGGCGAGCTCACCTGACCTGAATCAGTCAGTCACAGGTGGGAGTCCAGTCTGACTCGCCATGCTGCATCAATACTGTTCGTCGAAATGCTGACCAAGTCTATCCTCAAATAATACGAAGTCTTCGTAGTGGACTTAAACTCTGACAGTCGAGTTGAACTTAAAATTTGTGCGCGTGTTCAAGTTCAAATTATAGAAAGTCTTTATGGTGGAGAGTATATCAGTCGAGTTGAACTTAGAATCTGTGCACGTGTTGAAACTCTAATTGTGACAAGTTTTATAGTGGTCGTAGGGGCTAACAGTCGAGTTGAACTTAGAATCTGTGCGCATGTAGAAACTTCTCGATGTGACCTACTTTCATGATTGTGGAACTTAGTTTATTACCACGTTGCCATTGTGGAACTTAGTGCCTGAACAAGTATTGATAATTTCAATGTGACATTACTGCAATATAATATTAACTGTGATATGCTTTTAAAATCTCAGTCAGCGTAACTTCATTGTTAAAGAAGAGTGTTCTTGAAAGTGTTCACACTTTCCCACTAATATAAAGGCAAGTGATTACCTATTGTAAAAGGTATACTGGTGTGCTTCGACACAAGTGGTTCATTCTGAATGATAGTCAATTCAAACTGTGTTAATGTACAACTGCACTTGGTAACTTGCTTATTTTCTTATTTTATTAGTTGAAGTGAATGTTATTCGATTCAAACTGAACAACCTTCTGAACTGTGCATTATTTCTTCTTCGAAGTGTTTGATTGTTAGTGAGTTACTGACAGCAGCAGTGTCTTCAGATAAACTCTTGAGCAGTCGCATATTTTATTTTATACCAATTGCGACCATCTTTCAGCGGAAAGTAACCACGAACTGTGTTTAATCATTTCCAATCTTATTTCTACATCAAAGTGTTCATTATTATTGCATGACTGATAGCCGTGTCTTTGATGAACTCTTGAGCAGTCATACATTTATTTCAATGTCATGTGCGACCTGATTTAGTGGAAAGCCACCACGAACTGTGCCTAGTGCGTGAACAGTTTTCAGTTTCATTATTTCTATTCATGAACGTGCTTTATTTCTTTCTAAACTCGATGCTATCCGCATCTTCATCTTTAATGGACTTATAAATTATGTCTACAAGGGATTAGTAGAGTTCGACTGCATATCATGGCCATATTGAATTAAACAGTGCTGTTAAACATATGTGTCGGGGGACTGTGCATTTGTGGACACTCGTGTGAGTAAAGTCACGAGTGATTACCCCACAACATCGTCGAAGAACGTCGGAGACCGTCCAGAACTTCAGTGGTTCAAGTTCGATCCCATGTCAAGCCGACCTGGGTGTTCCAGCCCATCTCATCGTAAAGCGAGCAGCCTGCAGAACGAGTTCCAGTCTAGTTCATCATGGTGACCTGGAGGTACGGGTTACCTGACAGGCGATGTTGAAGACAGCAAATATCTACAGTAAGGTGATGTGCACGTCAACATGCATTTATCTGAATAAACCTTCATTCTATAATAAATTTTCAAGTTTTCTTGTAGATATGATCCTTCCTCCTGTACCAAGCCCTAGCTATAAATTACCTGTGAATTGAGCTGAGAAATACTTCATGCAAACTTAAAATAAATGATCAAGTCGGGCTATATTTACTGGTACAGTACGGAGAAGCTGCTGTTGCCGCGCAGGTGGATTGCGAAAATACTTGCTTCTTTCCCGAGTGGCTGGGATAGAGTGCGCTGGTTTTTCCTTTAACAATATTTTTATTACCAAATACATTACAATTGGGAGATATCCCGGTGGCAATGCTTGCTTACTATAGTATAAGAACGAAATGAAAATTAAAACATAAATCACATAGCAAAAGAATACAACAAACCATTACGTGAAAACCAACTATTAAAAGAAATGACATAGAAATGGGAAATTTTATGCGAAAAAAATGTTACGATAACAGAAAAAGAATGAAAAGGGAAGTAGGTACATTAAGAATAAAAAATGGCAATACGATATAGCATACGAGTAATATAACATAATCATTAAAAGCAATAATGTAGAAATTAACATTACATTTACCGACAATAACTTCAAATATCCACTTACCTCCGCCATAGGCAGACATTTATACAAGGGAAAGCACATGCTTCCCCTAGTGCACCGTCACTGTATTGCCCTCCATAAAAGGCTTGCAGTGGTGCCTCAACGGCGCACCAGCAGCCTGCGTCCTGGAAAGGTGTAGCATTCCAACTGATGAGCACACTGCTACACTGGGGCGAAACGCCGGCATTTTTACGATTTGGAAAGCCTAAAGAACTTAATGTTTTTAACATTTGCAATCGATGAAATTATATTATGGTTTTCTTCTAGGACTTTACTTAGATATAATCTGTATACAGTCTTATGTGGGAGGAATATGAGAAGCAAATTATGTAAAATAAATTTTAAAGAAGTACAGGCGAATGAAGTAGAGTGATGTGGGAAATAAGAAATGAATATATTGTACCTTTCCCTGTCCCCAAATTTTTGCCTAGCTCAGCGGAGAACCTGCGTGGAGCGTTCGGGTGAAATAAATAGGTCGCAATGTCTATCTCAAGTTAAATCAATAGCACAGGTTCTAAAATACATATTCCGTAAATGAGAAGTCGTGGAAATAATGGGTGGAACAAATTTATTAACAAAATAGCATGATAAGAATGATAATTTCCCAAAATAAAATATCAAGATACAAAGTTTACAGTGAAATTCGTCGTCACAAATTGTTAATCGAAACACGGGCCTCGAACCCAAATTGCAAACATCGTGTGTGGAAATACGGTGGTATGATTGTATTTTACGGAGGGATCGTTTAAGTTAACTGCGGGTGGCATGAGCCTCGATCTTAATCGTCTATTCGCATGAAATATAATTACAGACTCGCACATCTCAGACTGGTTAGACAAATCGGATCTACTCGGTACACAAATAATAAAACACTAACCTGGAAATGACATACATACCCAAAAAAGATCACTGAATTTACTATCACAGGGTCCGCCCGGATAAACTGAAGACGAGTGGAACCTCATAAACAACAATTCAGCTCGCACTGTAGCCCATTTATCCATTTATACAACGCTACACACAATGAACATGAAAATCCACAGCCTGTTTCCGGTCAATCGACCGGGTCAGGAATAGAATGAATGAAGCCCCTATCTTGCGGTGAGGGTAGGAATTGTGCTGGCTGACGAAGCCTGTCATATTCCACTGGGGCGATGATTAATGAATGACAGACGATATGAAATGATATTGGAGTGTGTTGCTGGAATGAAATATGGCAGGAAAAACCAGAGTACGGAGAGAAAATCCTGTCACATCTCCACTTTGTCCAGCAAAAATCTCACATGGAGTGACCGGGATTTGAACCACGGAACCCAACGGTGCACACGATAAAAATAACAAGTACAAAAAACAAACACACAAGTTGCAATAAGACACTTCCTCAAAAGGAAAAACAAACAAATACAATTGGTGTCTTCGTCTGAGATCCTGGTCTCAGATGCAAGACCTCTATGGCTCTGGATATCACCAGCTGTGTTCCACACGTAGTTTAGGTACTTGCCAGCTAATACTTTGCAAGATCAGATGAGCGGTGGAGAGAAAATAACCAGCGGAGATAAAAATGCGAACAGACCCCCTCTGGCCCGGTAAGAAATAACGGGATCATGTGTACGCGCCAATTCATTCTCCACAGCTCATGCAGCCGACATAGGTCTCCAACTACCTGCTTCCTTTAACAGACCTTCCTCCATTTGGCTTACGGAGCGATATTCAACTACCATCACACTGACAAAGAAAGCGGCACAATAAGCCACCTTTGTATTCCGTTCTGACACACAAACAAAATTGTGTCACATAATATGCCGCATTCAGGGCTCACATTAACCTGCACTTCACACGAACATCGCAACTCTCTTGAGGATGGCCTACGGTCATTAGGGCTCATCGCGTCTCGCCTCTAGAATACACAGGTTCGAATCTTGGCTCTCTCTTGGCCTATTATCTAAGCCTCCTCGCGGCTCATTCCACTAATTTCTCACGGCGGTAATACACACACACATATCTGGGCTCGTTCTGGCCTCGCATCTACCCTCTCTGGGTTCTAATCTCACACTCGGCACGGGTCAGTCCGTTGCATAATGACCTAAAAGACCCTTGCTCATTTACAACGGTGAAAATATCTCTCTGGTCCTGCTGCAAACTGAAAAACATGCTCCAAGCAAATCATGCATATCCTAACGGTATGTGGTATTCAATACCGGGCTCCCCGTTCGAAACTCTAGAGGTGAGCGGACCTCCAGATCTATCTGAAATGATAACATCAATACAATCCTAGCGTCCAAAATGACGCTTAAGAAATCTACACACAAAACACGTAAAAACTATTAAACTATCGTTACCCTCAAACGATCTTAGGCAAAGCTAATAAACACAAGGCTGGTGCGTGCCGTCAGCGCCAAGTTAAATTAATTAATCTACACTTATAGACATGCTTAAGGCATTGAAATTTACATATTTATATATCTACATTATTGAAAGGACCTTGAGACGAATCAACTACTATAAATCATGCTTAAATTGCTGTTTAACTCATCTGATATCCTCCGCCATTGCCTCCGGGGTTACGTTGTGGAGTTAGCACATCCTAAAGCTGTAGATTTTGAATCTTGAAGCCTGGTACTCGACTCCTGGGAATGCCATTATAGTTGTCTTCTTCTTGTTTTGATCATCAGCAAGTCGGATACTGGGTGCTGCAATAAAATATTCCTCTTCACCGCCTTTTAGTATACGCACTTAATGCTGCGACCTAGGCGAGATTGTTGAGGTAATGTCCTACTTATGATATGAGTTCGATCATGAGTAGAGCCTACTAGGTGTATGAAAACCCGGTCATAACAAGTTTATTTGGCATCTAACTTTCCGCGAACCTCACTACATTGACGAACTTGATCTAGTTCAGGTATCATCTACTCACAGTGCATGCTCTGGCGAACTAGTTTATTTCTTATCTAAAACTTTTTAATTGCTTTGTTTGAGGCACTATGTTATAGGCACATTGTCCTAGGTTCGATACGAACGACACACACTCTGCACCGGTCTTTCAGTCACTAGCCTCTTGCTCCCACGTCTGCCTCCCCTTTATAGTATATGCTCGTGTCTGTTAGGATCGGTACATCTCCGGGTTTCTACAGGCTGTCTTTGTGTACCGGCCGCGTCTCCTTCAACGGCTGTTTACATTTGAATGAGTAAACCATTAACTTGCTTGCTTGTCACCGCAATGGTGCAGATAGTTCTCCATAAATGAAATCAATATATATTTGTGTTGAACAAATGATGGAAATAACTTGATCTAATAACTTGCTGTCAGGCCTGAAGTGCTCGTGTTTGGCTACGTGTAGTTGGCACCACTCGCTTCATGTGACATATTCAAACCTCTCTGTCACTGTCTCTCGATCTCCTTTCTCTTACTCTCCTTGGCGTGGTAATGCTATCTACGGGGTCCACATGAGTAAGTTTGAAATAAAACGTGCTTCCCGTTGGGGTCTCCACAAGTAATCGCAAGGACTGCAGCTTGCGCTAGGGCAGGCCTCTCCAACTCGAGCACTTAGGTCGCGTGCACACCGAGCGCGCTTCGCATAGTGTGTCGCGTGTTGCTCAACGCTAAGCGTCACGCTAAGCATAACCAGTGCTTTGTTCGTAATCCAGGTGTTCACACCGTCCGCGCTCTGCTGCGCTGAACGCCTATCTTACAGCTAAGCGAAGCGCCAGACAACGCGCAATGTTGGTTAATTGCTTAGCGTTACCTAGCTGGTTCTGAATCTATGGAAGAAGAAATTATTCATGCAGTGTTTCAAAGAGAAGAAATATGCAACCCAAGACACAAAAACTATAAAAATGTAACTGTTTTGCAAAATAAGTGGACTTAAGTATCTACAACAGTTGTATCGCATTCCTACAGTAAACATATACAGTAATATTACTTCTATTGTCACACTTTACTGGGCTTAACATTGTGACAGGATGAAATTGGGTGTGGATTTAAGTGTCGGAAGTGTCCGAGGAGAAGTTCGGCTTGCCAGGTGCAGATCTTTTGAATTGACACCCGTAGATGACCTGCATCATGATGAAGATGAAATTATTATAAATACACACATACATCCAGCCCCCGTGCCAATGCAATTTACTAATTCCCGACTCTGCCGGGAATCGAACCCGGGACTCTGTGACCAAAGGCCAGTACGGTAACCATTTAGGCATGTAGCCGGACACTTTGTGACAAAGTGCATAGAATCTTCCACACTCTGTCATATCGGTTTATAATTTTGCCAATGGAGGGTGGTAACATGAAGAATATCACTCTGCAGGCTAGTAGTGGGCTTGAAAGTAAATATTTCTGTTTATTAATTATATTTGGCACACATTTACTCCACTTTTGTTACGATGATTCATTGTGTATGCTAATTGTAACAATATTGCAAAATACTATTTATTATATAAAGGGCGTGATTTAGCCGGAAATTTAATTTCCACGTGTTTGCTGCACGGTGCTCCTAGACAATTAGGAAAATTGAATTTCTCCCAATACTTCTCTGCTACTTGACGCCACATTTCAGTTGCAGGGTTTGGAAGGTGAAAGGTACTTTTTTGTCATTCTTAAGTAATCATAAAATGTATCGCGATAAAGTCTTGCATCTCTGTGCAAACGATGGAATTCTCTGAAAGTACCGTAATTCGTTCTTCATTAAATTCATGAACCCACTTTCGATTCTTTTTCCTAATTTTCAATTTTATGTAACTGTTATCCATCAGTAAACTGTTTCTAGTGTACTTGGATAACGGCATTAGTTTGTGACCACCCTAAAACGCCTTGTGCCAAACTAAGCTGAGAGCACGGCGTAGAGTTTTCGGTGTGAACAGCAAGCACGCCTTGCGCTACGCATAGCATTTCACGCTACACGCGACACACTATGCGAAGCGCGCTCGGTGTGCACGCGGCCTTAGTGCTAAGGCGCACCAGTACTGCACTCAGCAGCACCGTTCCCCTCCTTCCCCACCTACCCCGCGCAGTGGTCGCCACATGTGTGCGTAAGAGACAGTACATTCATTCTCATTCTCTCCCTGTGTGTGTCATTTTAAGTGGAATCTATTCGATAGAACAGTGGAGCAGTTGGTTTCACCTTCGTCAAAAATGTCGTTTAATCCTTCATGGGTGGATTCATATTTTGTTCTCAATACCGAAGGGAAAGCTCAGTGTTTAACCTGTCATGTCATTTTAAGCGTAAAGTCTTCAACCGTGCGACGACACTACCACAATAAACATGTTTCCACCTATGATGACATTGTTGGCGCAGCAAGAACCGAACAAATTGCTAAGTTCTTCAGAGATACGTAATAACTTAGTCATTAAGAATTGTTTTACATGCAATTTAGGATATTTGTTTTCGTTTTTGGTTTTGTATTATTAGGAACTGCTTAGAATTAGACTTAGATGTGCTGCTAAGGAAAAACACCGGGCGAGTTGGCAGCGCGGTTAGGAGCGCTCAGCTGTAAGCTTGCATCCGGGAGATATTGGATTCGAACCCCACTGTCGGCAGCGCTGAAGATGGTTTTCCGTGGTTTCCCATTTTCAAACCAATAAAATGCTGGGGCTGTTTCTTAATTAAGGCCACGGCCGCTTTCTTTCCATACATAGCCTTTTCCTATCCCATCATCGCCATAAGACCTATTGCAAAAAAGAACTCACAAAGGTAATTATTTTAATTATTTTATCTCCCTGTCCCACAGATACTTGAACCCAATACTTTAGAAGGCGGAGTTCGAGCACGTTAAGGGCTATTGTTGCTCTGAAAATTGCAAAAAAAAAAACAGGTGTTTTCAATTCTGAATTTAAATAAATGGGGAACTAGGACTTCTCTGTCTGATGTGGACCTAGAGGCTGTACTTAGAATTTCTACTGGAAAATCTATTGTATGTACCCATTATTGACTAATTAGTTGCCGCAAAACGATGTCAGCAATCGACTTAAACGCTGAATGTACATTAAGGCAAACGCAAAGTATGTACAGAATAAATTGTGTGTTTATGTGTTCACAGAACTGTCATAAATAATATTGTTTTCATAAGCTGCGCGCTGACTTGACGACCTGTGGTTCTGCCTCTGTCACTTCCCGTCCTTTCCCCACCACCTCAATGGTGCTATAGCACAGCACCAGGGCTGCTGACGGAGCCGGCCGGGGCCGTGGGAGCACCTCAGTTGGAATCGCTTGCGCTAGGGGTCGCCTTCTCCTAAAGCATGGAGTTCGGGCTCTGCATGGTGCTATAATCTTATTATATAAATTGGGGCTATTTGGACCTGATCTGGTGATACGGTACATTATGAAGAAAAATACTGAGATTTTATATATGTGTGGAAAATCAAATCAAAATCATATAGTAGTAGAAGCAAGAATAATGTAAAATCAATAAGAGCTTTTCAGTAAAAGAAGAGTTTCGTCACTTCTGACGTTGATATTCATGCAAGAAGGTTGTGTTTGAAGGCGTTTAGTGCAGCGTTGCTTTATATGTGGATAATTTGTGAGAAAATCAGGTCTTAATTATTGTATAACAAGAGAATGTCTAAGGTTTGATGGGTATCTCATATTTCATACGAAGGGAAATAGAATCATGTAGATTACAGTAAGTTATATTTATTTATTTACTAGCATGTACCCGCAGTTTCACCCGCGATTATTAATTAAATATCTAGATGTTGTTAAAACCGCTTATTTATAAAACAATTTAAAATATTCATTAACGTACATAGTTTTTTACATAAATTGCATTAATTGCATTATCTATATATTCAAAAAGTTATGAAAATTAAAATCAGTCAGTCCGGCCGTTCTATCTGGTCGATTTCCTTCATTCCTTTTTTTAACTAAAAGGTATCCATGCACAAATTTGTCATCAGGTACTATAAATCATTTAACTTCCGCCTTCCTCAAATTATTTCATTTTCAATTGTTTTGTCTCTTTGAAGCAATCATATCATTGGTTCTGATTGAGGTACGGAGTTTGTTGTGGCCTTAGAACACTCGGTGGATCAAGCTCTTTAATTTCAGCTCTTAACTATTCAAATAGGTTGATTCTGAGGAAAGTTATGAGTGCACATTCAATTTGACGTCTCATTTCTTCAACACTTTTTTCTCATTGAAGCAATCATATCTTTCGTTCTGATTGAGGTACGCAGTTCGTTTTTGGTCTAGAAACACTTAGTGGATCAATCGCTTTCGTTTTAGGTAATAACTACTTAAATTGATAGATTCTGAGAAATGTTATGAATACATTTGTCTCCATGACGAAGGTCTTTGAAGGACTTTTTAACAGTTCGGCGCGTAGTGTTATTCCAAGGAACATTTAATTCAATTTCTTCGTGTGATGTATTTTCAACTGTTTTGTTGACATAATATTACATTCTATTACCACATAAGATCATGTGCTTTATTTCATTAACTCGAAATTTTGCAAATACATCCGTGAGGATACTAACGAACACCACCATACTTTGTACGTTGCAGGCGGAGCCAGCGGGAAACTGCTAGGTTTAGTTTTAAAATTATTGTTAATTCCAATGCTTAAAATGTACCGGGTTGGTGGATGGTACAGATAATATTAAACCAATATAGCAGAACTTATAGGATAAACCATTTTAATTGTCCTTCTATTTGCCGTTCTAACTCTTGAACACCCCACGTACACTTGACCATAAGAGAAGCACCGTTTCCGAAGATAGAGTCCTTCAACTTTAAACGATTGCCCTTGACCCTTGCTGATATACACTGACTGACAGAGCAAATGCAACACCAAGAAGGAGTGGTCAGAACTTTATGCCAATTGCAGGGTAGACTGACGTCACTGAGGTATGCTCATGGTGTGAAATGCGCCGCTGTGCTGCGCACGTAGCGAACGATAAATGGGACACGGCGTTGGCGAATGGCCCACTTCGTACCGTGATTTCTCAGCCGACAGTCATTGTAGAACGTGTTGTCGTGTGCCACAGGACACGTGTATAGCTAAGAATGCCAGGCCGCCGTCAACAGAGGTATTTCCAGCAGACAGACGACTTTACGAGGGGTATGGTGATCGGGCTGAGAAGGGCAGGTTGGTCGCTTCGTCAAATCGCAGCCGATACCCATAGGGATGTGTCCACGGTGCAGCGCCTGTGGCGAAGATGGTTGGCGCAGGGACATGTGGCACGTGCGAGGGGTCCAGGCGCAGCCCGAGTGACGTCAGCACGCGAGGATCGGCGCATCCGCCGCCAAGCGGTGGCAGCCCCGCACGCCACGTCAACCGCCATTATTCAGCATGTGCAAGACACCCTGGCTGTTCCAATATCGACCAGAACAATTTCCCGTCGATTGGTTGAAGGAGGCCTGCACTCCCGGCGTCCGCTCAGAGGACTACCATTGACTCCACAGCATAGACGTGCACGCCTGGCATGGGGCCGGCTAGAGCGACTTGGATGAGAGAATGGCGGAACGTCGTGTTCTCCGATGAGTCACGCTTCTGTTCTGTCAGTGATAGTCACCGCAGACGAGTGTGGCGACGGCGTGGAGAAAGGTCAAATCCGGCAGTAACTGTGGAGCGCCCTACCGCTAGACAACGCGGCATCATGGTTTGGGGCGCTATTGCGTATGATTCCACGTCACCTCTAGTGCGTATTCAAGGCACGTTAAATGCCCACCGCTACGTGCAGCATGTGCTGCGGCCGGTGGCACTCCCGTACCTTCAGGGGCTGCCCAATGCTCTGCTTCAGCAGGATAATGCCCGCCCACACACTGCTCGCATCTCCCAACAGGCTCTACGAGGTGTACAGATGCTTTCGTGGCCAGCGTACTCTCCGGATCTCTCACCAATCGAACACGTGTGGGATCTCATTGGACGCCGTTTGCAAACTCTGCCCCAGCCTCGTACGGACGATCAACTGTGGCAAATGGTTGACAGAGAATGGAGAACCATCCCTCAGGACACCATCCGCACTCGTATTGACTCTGTACCTCGACGTGTTTCTGCGTGCATCGCCGCTCGCGGTGGTCCTATATCCTACTGAGTCGATGCCGTGCGCATTGTGTAACCTGCATATCGGTTTGAAATAAACATCAATTATTCGTCCGTGCCGTCTCTGTTTTTTCCCCAACTTTCATCCCTTTCGAACCACTCCTCCTTGGTGTTGCATTGTCACTGTCAGTCAGTGTATATCGAAACGCAAACAAATGCGGGAACGATTGCCCTTGAGCCTTGTTGATATATATCGAAACTCAAACAAATGCGGGAACTATCAGCTGATCGTGATATTTTCCTCGTGCCACAATATGGATAAAGTGGCTCTATTCCCAATGTGTTATTGTTAATGCTCTGAGCTTTCGGCTAACGATCTTCAATTTTGCACCTGTGATTTTATAATGCGAATTTTCAACATTTCTCGTCATTCGAGAGCCACGTCCCCTTGCTCATTTGACCACTGGAAACATGGCAGACGTTCGTGCAGTTAGGTTCTACCAGGCAGCGCTTCCGCCCTCTCGATGTTATTCTAGCTCGATGTATGCACCACAGGAAGATATGTTTCATTTCATTTACATTTCCAGTTTCTGAGGGAAGGGTTACCCGCCATTTTGACTGGCTCTATGTGATTCATTGTTGTGGTTTGGTAATAATACGTAGAACAGTTCAATGATAAATTCACACGGGTGCAGAGAAAAATATCACAGCCTTTTAAATTGTGCTATAATTTGTGCATTTTCTTCTTGCTGTAGTTTCTTAAAAGTTAAGCTTTCCGTTATAATATGTCTGTAAATTTTTTACCTTCTGAGAGTACCTATGGAACAGCCTGTGCCCGTTGTTTGTGGCGGAGGACATGTCTACGGTTTCCCTTGTCTGTCGTAATATGCCTCTAAAAGGGGTAACCGTAGGCTCTAAACTTGAGACCGCAGGGCCCCTAGTCATGTCTGACATTGCTTCAATGGACTTCTACCAGATTTTCCACATTCAGTTTTTTTCGGGCCTCACTTAGTCAACCCGTTTAGTTTCCCGATCCAGACAGTATTTAGCTTAGGGAGACTAGCCAAACATAATTTTTATAGCTCCCTAAACACAGGATATAATATATGTCCATTTCTTACTCTGATCCGACCACTACGTTGTTAGGTTTGTGAGTCCCAGGGAGTTGACTTAGCCCGATATTACGACCGAATGCCCGTGCAGAACGATGTATCCAATAATTACGTGTTTCTGCAGTGGTTGGCAGCGTGCTGTGCTGTGTGCGTAATTTGAAGATCTGAAACAGAACCCCCATGAACTAAATATTACTATTATTGATTTTATGTCCAAATAGCCGACTTTTAAACTTCTCAGAGAAGCCGAGGTGGCATAATTTTGTAATACATTATTATTATTATTATTATTATTATTATTATTATTATTATTATTATTATTATTATTATTATTATTATGTGATCTGTTTTGCACTGCTCACGTGCTGGTCTTCCTCTTCTATTGCAATCCCTTAACACGTCCTTTTAAAGTGACGTATCACGAATCGCCTTATTTATTTATTTATTTATTTATTTATTTATTTATTTATTTATTTATTTATTTATTTATTTATTTATTTATTTATTTATTTATTTATTTATTTATTTATTTATTTATTTATTTATGTATTTATTTATTTATTTATTTATTTATTTATTTATTTATTTATTTATGTATTTATTTATTTATTTATTTATTTATTTATTTATTTATTTATTTATTTATTTATTTATTTATTTATTTATTTATTTATTTATTTATTTATTTATTTATGCATCAATTTCACCTTTGACGCTTTCTTAAAGACTATATTCCAGAACACAGGAACTTCTCCATATCCCGTCTACGATTGATTCAGAGGAAATAAGCTGATGTTTACTTATATTTTTCATGTCCTTGTGAAAACACATCTTTAGATCTTTCCGTTCCGTGGATTTGGCCGCGCATCGCACACCTACAGTCAAACAATTCCGGATATCGTGGACTAACTGCATATTGCTCTTCGTGTCTGGGAGAAGGTATGAAGATATAAAATAAAGCAGACTAGAATTTTTCCAAAAGTTAGCGCAGGAACGAATGGAATGGAATGTATATTATCAAATAATGATTGAATCAACAAATGTTACCTTTCTGAAAAGCTATGACATCGGGAAACCTAACGATAAATATCTAAACGTGACTACTGGTCTTTTCACATGTCGTCAAAATATTTCAATATTTCCGGATTAATATTGCATACACTGCGACAAAGCCATTTGTTAAAAATGGCGTGAAGATGCTCGCTTGAAAGTGTTTTAATGCCACTCTGAGCTTCCTTCCGGCTTCAGTTTGTGTATATTTGCTTTTATTGAACCATTTCCGATCGAAACGACAGTACAGCGGAACAACAATATCGATTTAGCATTCGTTTGATAACAATGTTTATTTATTGGACCGGATCTACTATACGAGTGCCACACTACCAGGTATGGCAGCACTCTGGTGATGAGCAATATAGCCAACAGAGCAAGAGGACGTGTTGCGGTAGCTCAGTTAGTATAGAGCAAAGGAAACGGTTCGATTCCAGGTATTGTGTTGCTGTTTCAGTTCTGTATTTGACACTTGTATAGCATGTATGCATGACATGACCTAATATTTAAAAATATCAGTTTGAAAATGTTGTCAATTTAAAGTGGACATTTCACCATAAGATTAGCTCAACCCATCATTACAAAATGAATATCTCGTACGTTAACCACTCTACCGAAATAGGAATTGTCTTTTCCATATACGAGAAGGATTCATATTCGATTGCCCGGAGCGTTCTACATTTATGTACATAGTAGCTATCGTACCAGTCTTCGATAGGTCACATAGGTCACCCAGGTAGGTGGTTCAGGTAAAGGAGAAAAGCAGTATAACTCGTTGTTGGAATGAAAGTATGAATATGATGATCTGTCTGTGAAAGGACGGGGTCTTTATTGAATAAAATATTAATAGCATTATGAACCAGTGTCTTAAGTACCAGTAGTTACCAGAATATATATGATACATAGGAATGGCAAGATAAAATTGAATTTATGTATCTCCTTACCTCCCGACCCCAGTTCTCAGAGAGATGCCGTTCCACAAGGCGAGGTAACTCCCCTAGATTGCGTGTCATGCAGACGTCCACTCACGGCCCGCTTAGGGACAAACAATGAATGATTAGGACAATAAAATTTCTACTATGATAAAAGGTAGTGCTTACTTTTTCAAGAGGAAGTGCAACTGGGAATCCATCGACTAACAACACTAATCAGAAGGAAAATGGAACAGTTCCAATACTTCGATAAGTGAATATATCGGCAAAAGAAAGGCAAGGACAACGAAGGGCATCTCAATGAAAGACTCCTCGCGTAAACCTAATACCGTCTGAGTTAAGCAAGGGAGAGTGGATAGGAAAAATGAAATATGGTGGTGGCGGTGATTTTTGTTTTAAGAGGAAGTACAGCTCTACCGCCTCCATCTATAGGTGTATACCAAATAAAAATGTAGGTGGCCGTCCTCCATCGAAGTCGTCCGCGAAGCCTTGCCTTCAAATTGTATATTGAGTCAATGCTTTTTTCCTGGCTGTGTCCTCGTCGCAGAAGTGACTCACTGAATTTCCCCATATTACTGTTTGCTTCTGTTAATAGCTCTGATTTTACCACATACTGTACACAATATTAAGGAACAACATCCACTTTCGAAAACCTTCCTTCTTCTACATTTATCATGTAAAATATACACATATTTATTCTCCAAAAAAAAAAAAAAAACCTAATTTATAACTTTTCGTATGACTAAATTTTAAATGTTCCCTTTTCCACAGTTCGTCTATATCTAATGACAAGTTCAAACGATTTTGTTCCCATCAGACCATAAAATTGTTTACGACACTGAAGCCACGCGAACAAATGTCTTAAAACAGTTCCATTATTATTCGTCACGGGATCAACTTATCGTGAACTGAAGATTGGAAATGTTATTTTCGACAACTATGCCTATGTAGCATTTAGAAGTAAGACCACTATTAACGGAGATTTTTGAGAATTAATTTTCATAACTTCCCCAAAACTACTATTTTACCCATCATGAATAAAATTATGTATAACCTATATTGAAGTGCCTTCCCTCGTGACCATTAATACCGATTTTCATTAAATTATCTTCATCCCTTTTGTCGGAATGCGTGCACATGCATACATACATAGGCCTACATACACATACGTACATACACGTATATATATGATATAAATTTGAAAGTACTTTTCTTTTTTATTCCGGATATGACCGACGATCAAATGCCAATTTTTAAACATTCTGACCAAGTACAGGTAAATCTCATTTAAGTAGAAAATAATGTATGAACATTCACATTTCTCGTAACACCGTCCCCTACTAAATAGAATATGAAGATAATGTTGTTGGGTATTCAGCCCGAAGGCTGGTTTGATCCTCCACAGTTCCGCCAACAGCTGTCATAGATAACCTAGGCGTCACTGAAGAGGCATACTAGGGAAAAGAGAAGTGAGGTAGTTTCCCGTTGCTTTCCTTTGAAGCTAATCATCTTGCCCAAATAGATGACATTGTTGTAAGTATAATTTAATTTGTAAGTAGTTTGTAAATAATTATATTTACTTTACTTATGACTTATCTTGGGAACTAAGAACAATATAATAAAGTGTATTCTGAGACGCTAGCTTTGTTTAACGATATCACGCCAAAATATCTGCAGCCGTGTCAGTGATGAAACAAATCAGGTTTGTTTAACATCATGGAAGGTGAATGATTGAACGTCCAGCTCACTGGCTGAATGACCAGCGTTGTGCTCTTCGGTTCGGAGGGCCTCGGGTTCGATTCCCTGCCGGGTCGGAGATTTTAACCTTAAACGGTTAATTCCCTTGGCTCTGGATCTGGGTGTTTGTACTGTCTGTAACATCCCTGAACTCACACACCCAGCACAACACTATCCTCCCCCTAAAATAACACGCAGTTTCCCATACACGGCAGATGTCACACACCATCGTCGGACGGTCTGTCTTACAAGGGTTGTACCAGGCTAGAAATAGCCACATGAAATTAAATTAATTTTTAAAAAAGATTGAAATTGACAGGACACGTATACTATGACGAATTAATGAACTCTGCCATATCACAAAACTAGGCTAGGCTAGGACTATCATACTACTGTCTAGCAACTAAGTGGATTTATACTGGCTGGCTCATACGCTTGAGTTTTGTCGGTTGACATTGAATATGCCACCAAAGATCTTTCATTTGCCAACAAAAGAGTATGGAGTGTGAAGAATTATTTTACACTTCAAAAAGTGACCACCTCATCGAGGATCAGACCTTGGAACTTTGGATCCCGAGATAGACACCCACTGATCCAGCGAGACAAATTTTCGTAAGAAAAGGTAGGTACAGTAGTTGGTGACTTAAAAATTAATTTCAAAACATAACGCTATTCATGAATGAGAGAGTAAATGGAAAATTCTTATAAAGTGAAATAATTTCGTTTCCTGTAAGACATTTTCCAAGAAATTATAATTTCATATAATTTATTGTCAAGACATAGATAATAAATAAGTCAGTCAATACGGATAAAAATAGTTCCTTATAACCAAGGACCGATTTTGATGACATAACTGGTGCATCATACTCTTTGCTAACTTGTACATAAATCGTAATCATGATCCCTTGATTACAAAACTGCATATTTATAAAGTCATTTTTTCGTCATTTTTTGCCACTTTTATTTTTAGGTCATTCTAACATGGATATGCTATTTTTGGGCTGGGGGTTCTATCTGGAATTACCGTAAGCAATTTAGTGTCAGCAAAGAAACCGACACGGTAACCATGCAAACAGTGTATGTCAAACGGATAGAAGAAAGTCAACATTTTGGTGGTTTAAAAGGCATGTTTTAGGAAGATGTAGAGCTGTAAAGAGAGGCTGTAAACAAAGCAATGGCGAATAATTTTAACAGGAAAACATGCTGAATACTGCGGAAGGAGTAGAAATTTACTGCATATAACATTAAGCACTCCGGATCATTTTCTCGCAATGACATAGTTATTTCTTCTCTGCAGAACACTACTGTGATTTCGTGATACCGTCCACCAAACAGCAGTCTTCTGAAGACTTGTTTGGGTGGAAAAATAGCTGCTGTTTCAGGAGATGCGACTGGAAATACAGTCGAAGTCGGTTATACCTACTCCGAATGGACCGCCAATTAACGGCCATTATAGGCAATAATTGCATAACCCTTTTTATTTGTTGCTAAAAATGTCATACCTATAAGTTTTAGGCTGCTCACTTACATTGTTAATTAACATAACAATGTCAAAACTTCTAAAAACTTAAGCTAAATAAGTACTGCGTTTGCAATACAGTATTTGTGAAGTGGAACTGAGAGTAATTTTTCTTCTAATGTTTACGTACAGCAGCAACATCACTCAATCAATCACTACTGATCTGCATTTAGGGCAGTCGTCCAGGTGGCAGATACCCTGACTGTTGTTTTCCTAGCCTTTTCTTAAATTATTGCAAAGAAGTTGGAAATTTATTGAACATTTCCCTTGGTAAGTTAATCCAATAGCTAAGTCCCCTTCATAAAAACGAATATATGTCCAGTTTGTCCTCTTGAATTTCTCTGCACATGGATATGAGGTTGTTCAGGGGTTGTAGTAAGGATATAAAGGAGAGAGCATATAAGTATCTGGTAAGACCCCACCTAGAGTATGTTTCCAGTGTATGGGACTATCACCAGGATTACCTGATTCAGGAACTGGAAAAAATCCAAAGAAAAGCAGCTCTACTTCTTCTGGGTGATTTCCGACAAAAGAGTAGCGTTACAAAAATATTGCTAACTTTAGGCTGGGAAGAACTGGGAGAAAGGAGACGAGCTGTTCGACAAAGTGGTATGTTCCGAGCTGTCGGTGGAGAGATAGCGTGGAATGACATCAGTAGACGAATAACTTTTATTGGCGTCTTTAAATGTAGGAAATATCACAATATGAAGATAAAGTTGGAATTCAAGAGGACGAAGTGGGGTAAATATTCATTTATAGGAAGGGGAGTTAGGGATTGGAATAACTTACCAAGGGAGATGTTCAATAAATTTCCAATGTCATTGAAATCATTTAAGAAAAGGCTAGGAAACAACAGATAGGGAATCTGCCACCTGGGTGACGGCCCTAAATGCAGATCAGTATTGAATGAACTTTATCTTCATATTGTGATCTTTCCTACTTTTAAAGACGCCACTCAAAACGTATTCGTCTACTAATGTCATTCCACGCCATCTCTCTGTGAAGGAGGGATACTGACTGGAGGGTGATTGGGGATTTAAACGAGACTGTGGAGTGGGTATGTGGGTAACTGGGAGTGAAATTTCTAGATCCAATGGGTGGGTAGGAGATAGGGATTTGCGCTCAGATGGCCTTCACTTAAATCGCAGTGGTACGTAAGTTAGGAAATTTGTTTAGAAGGGTAATAGGGAGGTACATTCAGAGAAACGGTGTTGTCTAGGGAGCGGTGATGAGGGTACAGAGATCTGGAAGTCAAGTAGGGATGACATAAAAATGTCAGTGTTGAACTGTAGAAGCATTGTAAAGAAAGGAATAGAATTAAGTAACTTAATAGATATATATTTACCAGATATTGTAAAAGGAGTTGAATCATGGCTGAGAAATGATATAATGGATGCAAAATTATCTCACGGAACTGGAGTGTGTATCGTAGAGATAGGATAGGAATGGCGGGAGGGGGAGTATTCATTCTGGTGAAAGAAGAATTTGTAAGCTACGGAAAAGTTAAAGATGAGAAACATGAAATTCTAGGTGTAAGGCTCATTTCTAAAGATAATAGGCAACTTGATGTCATTGGAGTGTACAGACCGGGAAAGGGTAGTGCTGACACGGATTCAGAATTATCTGATAAGGTAATCAGCTATGTGGGAAACGACATGGAAAGGAATGTGATTGTAGCAGGGGACCTTAATTTACCAAATATCACTTGGGATAGTAATGCGAACGACAGGAAGCATGACCTACAAATGGCAAATAAGCTAATATGGGAAGGACAGCTGATTCAAAAAGTGACGGAACCAACTAGAGGGGAAAATATCCTGGACGTGGTGCTGATAAAACCAGATGAGCTCTATAGAGAAACCGAAGTAATAGGTGGTATTAGTGATCACGAAGCTGTTTTTCTCGTAGTTAAAAATAAATGTGATAGAAAGGAAAGTTTTAAAAGTAGGACTATTAGGCAGTACCATATGGCTGATAAAGTAGGCATGAGAAAGTCTTTAAAACGTAATTATGATCGGTGGAAAACGGTAAATAAGGATGTAAACAGACTCTGGGATGGGTTTAAAGCAATTGTTGAGGATTGTGAAATCAGGTTTGTATCTTTAAACGTGGTAAGGAATGGTAAAGACCCACCTTATTATAACAGAGAAATAAATAATCTAAGAAGGAGGTGCAGACTGGAAAGAAATAGAGTTAGAAATGGCTGTGGAAGTAAGGAGAAATTGAAGGAATTTGCTAGGAAATTGAATCTAGCAAAGAAGGCAGCTAAGGATAACATGATGGCAACCATAATTGGCAGTCATACAAATTTTAGTGAAAAATGGAATGGTATGTATAGGTAATTTAAAGCAGAAACAGGTTCCAAGAAGGACATTCCAGGAATAGTTAATGAACAAGGAGAGTGTGTATGTGAGGATCTTCAAAAGGCAGAAGTATTAAATCAGCGGTATGTAAGCTTTGGGAAGCCATTCTTTCTGATTAAATTAGACATGTTTGCGAAATTAATAACTGGTTCGGTAGAAGGCAATTCGGTTTTAGGGAAGGTTATTCCACTGAAGCTCATCTTGGAGGATTCCAGCAATATATAGCAGATATTTTGGATTCCGGAGGTCAAATGGACTGTATCACGATTGACCTGTCTAAGGCATTTGATAGGGTGGGTCATGGGAGACTAATGGCAAAAATGAGCGCAATTGGACTAGACAAAAGAGTGACTGAATGGGTTGCTATATTTCTAGAAAATAGATCTCAGAGAATTAGAGTAGGCGAAGCTTTATCTGACCCTGTAATAATTAAGAGGGGAATTCCTCAAGGCAGTATTATTGGACCTTTTTCTTATATATATATATATATATATCAATGATATATGTAAAGAAGTTGAATCAGAGATAAGGCTTTTTGGAGATGATGTTATTCTCTACAGAGTAATAAATAAGTTACAAGATTGTGAGCAACTGCAAAATGATCTCGATAATGTTGTGAGATGGACAGTAGGCAATGGTATGATGATAAACTGGGTTAAAAGTCAGATTGGGAGTTTCACAAATAGGAAAAGTCTTCTCAGTTTTAATTACTGCGTTGATGGGTTGAAATTTCCTTTTGGGGATCATTGTAAGTATCTGGGTGTTAATATAAGGAAAGATCTTCATTGGGGTAATCACATAAATAGGATTGTAAATAAAGGATACAGATTTCTGCACATGGTTATGAGGGTGTTTAGGGGTTGTAGTAAGGTTGTAAAGGAGAGGGATTATAAGTCTCTGGTAAAATCCCAACCAGAGTATGATTCCAGTGTATGGGACCCTCACCAGGACTACCTGATTCAAGAACTGGAAATAATCCAAAGAAAAGCAGCTCGATTTGTTCTGGGTGATTTCCGACAAAAGAGTAGCGTTACAAGAATGTTGCGAAGTTTGGGCTGGGAAGAACTGGGAGAAAGTAGACGAGCTGCTCGACTGAGTGGTATGTTCCAAGCTGTCAGCGGAGAAATGGCGTGGAATGACATTAGTAGACGAATAAGTTTGAGTGGCGTCTTAAAAGTAGGAAGGATCACAATATGAAGATAAAGTTGGAATACAAGAGGACAAATTGGGACAAATATTCATTTATAGTAAGGGGAGTTACGGATTGGAATAAGGTGGATGTGCATGAAATTTCCAATGTCATTGAAATCATTTAAGGAAAGTCTAGGAAAACAACAGATAGGGAATCTGCCACCTGGGCGACTGCCCTAAATGCAGATCAGTAGTGATTGATGATTGATGAACATTATCGAGGTCATTTTTCAGTTGCTCACAATCTTGCAACTTATTTATTATTCTATACAGGATAACATCATCCGCAAAAAGCCTTATCTCTGATTCCACTTCTTTACTCCTATAATTTATATAATATGTCAGCAAACCATAAGATAATAAGTACCGAAATAAGTAGCAACAATGCAAATTGTACAGTAATGTCGCATACGGTCTTGGCTATAATAAATAATATATGAGATGTTCTCTCCGTTCTTCAAAATTGTAGAAATCATTGAGTGTGATACACCCACTTCCTTCGCGACCTTGACGTTTGTATCCCCATCTTGTAATCGCCACATTATGTGTGACTTTTCTTCAATATTAAACACTTTTCCTTTCTTTTGCAACATCTTCACAACGATGCTTACCTTGACTATAGTTCCATTTCTATAAGTTTCGACTTGACAGTTAACCGGAAGTCAGACAATGGGGCCAAATTGTTACGAGTACAACCAGCTAATTCACGACACGTAACACAAACGGAAATGTATATACCCAATGTAAGTCCCTAATCAATTATTCTTCGTAGCAACATGCATAACTCACATAAGATGAACAATAACACATAATATATTTAGAATAAGGCTATAAGATAAAAATATATCAAAAGCTCGAACAGATAAAACGCGAGAAAATGAAATTTCTACTCACCATCTAGAAGAGCTCACTTTGCTAAGAGATTCAATTTCTCTTAAGTAAGGAAAAAGAATCCTGCAAAGGGTGGCGAACAACTTTATGCGCATGCCTCCTGACTATTTCATCCACAACGTAAACTGGGTACTAGGGATTTCGTTTCACATAATGCATGAGACTCTCTTCCTGCTTATGTCATGGCGACCGGAAATATTGTGCACCTTCAACCACTCAATCAACTCATTATTTCTAGCCGCCATTGTTGGTGCTTTGTCAAGAATGACCGAATGAACTGAGAAAGATCGCCAAGCGAACTGAGCACAATACCACATATAGCTGATAGCACGTGATTTCAGCAAACAACAGATCGACAATACTGGTAACCGGAACTAGAGTCTAACGCACTCTATCGGAGCGATCGACTGACTATGTTTAGCTGTTTATTAATTCACTTCGCTTCCGTCAAAAGGCAGCGCTCAAATGTCAAGTCTTAACTCATAAGAACTGAACTATACTTAATGAACAGACTGATCTGAAATCTACAATGTACAGAAAACAATAGTTTGAAAATAAGCTTTACATTGTTGTCAGGAATCCCCAAACCCGTAACAAACAAAAATCAGCATTGGACGTTCTAGTCGATACATTTCTCAGAAAATGTTATAAAACACGCCATTTTATACTTTAAGTTGTAATAAGCGATGTCGAACTAATCTGTATGTTTAAATACAGAGCTAATATCGGATTTTAAAGGGAGCTTAAGATTTCGCCGTTAATTCCAATACGTCGTTAAAAGCCAAGGAACTTAGAATACTCGATAGGTGGGCCATTCCGGGCATGTGTGCTGCCATTGGTCAGCGGCTTGTGACGTCATCGCCAAGAACACATCTGCGGTTGTAACATTCTCTTGCATTAAAATGCTGAATGCAAAGTAATATTTATCGTTTCTTTTACGCTTTCAATCTGAAACATTTTTCTCTGATGACTTGGAACATATTTTCAATCTTGAATATGTTTAATGAATAAGAGAAACATAGAAAATGTTTATCGTAGGGCAAATTGTAGTGCATAATGTTTGTGCCAGTCTCGGAAGCCTTAGTTAAGCATGTTTTATTTATTAATAATCATGTTACTATGAATATTTTTTCCTAATATTATTTTAACATTTTTCTTCATCATATAAGACAAGACGGATGTGGATGTCCCACGGTTATCATTCCATTATCCGCAGGCTATGGCGCTTAGTGGGCTGTATTTGACGTAGTGTATTTTAAATATCCTTCAAAAGATGAAATTAGCGTCATTGTCACCGGTTAAAGCTTGATTTATGATGTTAAGGTAGGAAATATAATCCATGGCTGTTAAGGAGCCCAGAGTAGGTTGTTCTTCATTGTATTCTTCCTCATTGCTTCCCATTTGGCCTTTTTCTTCAAATGTCTGGTGGGAATGAAAGTCCTTGTCCTTACATATATGACAATGATTTTCCTATTGATGTCGGGAAATTTCGAGTGTATAGTTGATGTTAATGTTTCTGTTACTTCGTAGCACTTCCGTGGAAGGAAGCAAAAATAATGTCAAACTCCATTATCGGAGACAACCACTCAGGTGAAGGAGAAGTAATAGTGATCCAGTCTTGTTCAGGGGATATTTCGGATCGAGATGACATAAATCCGTTTGTATCCCCAACGGACTGTCAATGCTTTTACACTTGAAGGCGACGTAAACTGCCAAGTATTTTAAAGCATCGTCTGTTACATCTTCATCGAGAATCGTTAAATTACTCAAGTCAGAATCAAGTAGCAAGTTTTACTCACTTCCATCAAAACTTAAACCATTGGACGGGTTGTCAGTGACTTTTATGCAAAGGGAATTCTGGAATTCTTCTTTCCATCGTCAGGTGTCAGGAGGTCCGAAAATGTAGAAGCTTGACTTCTGTCCTCAGCAACAGACGCTCCATGAGAGAGAGGTATAGTATGTAGTTCCCGTTCCCAATTAGAGTTAAGAGGCTCATTATGTTCTTCATTTCGAAAGGATTGGGATTGTTACAAAACATAAAATAATTTTCAAGACGGTCTTAATTCATTGTGGAAGTCAAAATGTACTTTGCCCCAATGCTTTTTACAAAGAGTCCAATAAGTGAGTTTATGGATATTAAAAACCCTTTCCGGAATGGAAGGAGACTGTTCTTTTTTTCCAGCCGCATACTCGAACAAATGTAAAAAAAAACAATTCTTAAAGTGTTTTCTTGACTTCGATGATTGAGGCCTTAACCCTAAGGGGAGCTTTTTCGTCGTTAGGAACACTTCAGTTAAAACATCAAATAGGCCTACATCATTTATAAGTTCAATAATATTCCCCTCATAATATTTGGGTACAATATATTTAATTGCTTGGGCAGTGTGACGTGAAAACAGCTGTGCAACCATTCTGACATTTTGACGAACACGTCCAGTAGCGTTCAGGTGCACCTCTGATAAGTTATATGGTGTACGATTGAAAGGCCACTTTTTATGCCTTATGAGATCTTCTATTAGAGTATTTGCTACAGTAGTCACAGCGGGCAAACCAATCGGATTACACAGAGCAACGGCACAGTTAGTTCTATATTTACTCATTTGACTTAATAAATACTTAAAACACTGATGAAACCAATCGCCTGTCAAATAAGAAACGAAGTGTTTACACCAGTAAAATAGAGTTTAGAACACAGACGTCACTATTAATCATCCATAAAATCAACACAACCAAGACTTCAAAGCGAGTAGCGCGTTCAGAGCTCACCGTATCTTCCCAGTGACGTCATGTTAGACTTGACTCGTTGACCACCAAATGCGCGCGTAGCCGGAATACACCCCGCTGGTTAAAAGCGATTTCGCTATAAACAGTTTCGACTGTATAGTTCGACCCCTAAAGACCACACGTACTTTCGTCTTCTAAGACTAAAAACCAGCCCATGATTAGATGTTACTCTGTGTAGCTGTCAACATAGTAACATTTCTTTATAAATCTTGCCTCATTAGTTTGTCATTTTCAGTAATTTGTTACATAGTTTTTGTTCTTAAGTGTTTATATGTATTCTGCATTATTATTTAGTCATTTTTATGCATTTACGTTGGGTAATCAACATATCTAAATAATCATCCGAGATTTCAACAAACGAGAATACTCCAACATCAACAGTTCGAAAACTGAAAACAGTAGCCTTTTTTCAAATATTATCTGTACTCTTTGGAAAACTACATCCTAAAAGAGCAATGAGACATTACTTCTAACCTGGAGGGGCTTGCAATGAAAGAGGAGATGTAATAAAAATGAAATGGCGTATGGCTTTTAGTGCCGGGAGTGTCCGAGGACATGTTCGGCTCGCCAGTTGCAGGTCTTTCGATTTGACTCCCTTAGGTGACCTGCACGTCAGAATGAGGATGAAATGTTGATGAAGACGACACATGCACCCAGTCCCCGTGCCAGAGAAATTAACCAATGATGGTTAAAATTCCCGACCCTGCCGGGAATCGAACCCGAATCCCCTGTGACCAAAGGCCAGCACGCTAACCATTTAGCCATGGAGCCGGACAGAGGTATTATACTGTAATTGGTACAACATCACATTTTAGTAAGGTGTTGAAGTGTTTGAGTATTAATATTAATATAATGCTTCTTAATTTAATTTTTACACACTGCGAGTTTCATTTATTCTTGTGTGATTCACTTCAAGGGTTAGAAGGCCTAAGATGAAGGCATCTAAAGCTGTCCATTGAAGGAAAATTATTTCACAACGCGGCAAGGACATTTTACTGCAGATGGTCAAATACCTTTCTGAGAAATATGCGAATTCAAAGGGGAAGCAGATATCAAATATTTAGGCCTATCATTCAATAACCTGGGGGCCGTGACAAACATGGGCCACCCACAATATCAGTGGATTGCATAATATCCTAATAACGACGGTATATGTGCTAAGTAATTTTGCCTGTAAGAACTGCATTTTTAAAAATGAATGAAATATTATTCTCTCACGTGTTTCTATTATTATTATTATTATTATTATTATTATTATTATTATATGGCATTTATTCATTGCAATCCCTGCATTGCGAGTTAAAAGTTATGTGAACAATGCAAATATTTATTATTTTGGGTAAATATATTTTTTCCTTCCTATATTTGGATCATTTTCGCCCTCATAAGTCATTTTTGAGAATTTTAGGTCACTTTATGGGCCATTTTTCCAATCCTGGCTCTGTTTATAACGCTTCAATGTATTTGAAATGCCCAACATCAGTTTATGTACTTAACAGGAATCTCACAGTGTATTCGGATCACATAAATTTACTCAGTTATAAACTTATGAGTCCTACTTGTATTTCTGCTGTTCATTTAGCTATAACATAACACGTTCAGTCACTAATCCATGGTCAATTAATCCGCAATCATCAGCATCATAATTATCGTAGCAGCCAATAACTTATCTGTTATTGCAGTTTCCACTCTTCGCGGAATGATGGGGAGTGAAAATACGCGCAGGAAAGCCATGTGTTGTAACGTTTGAATAGACAGCTGGAAGCGTACAACATACAATATATCCATCAACGTTATGTCAGATAATGAACTCTATTCTGCGCACAACACTGTATTCCAAACCTCTCCTATGATATCGAGTGCATGGGCGCCCTTTTATTCACCGATTTCGAAAGACTATACTTATTACCACACCTGTCATTTTCATTTTGGAAACCACATACATTTTATATCTTAAAGGTAGTTCCAGCCACAAAACTAAGGCTACGAACAATTTTGTAGCCAACTACACGAACACAAACACTAACCACTTCTCAAACTGTCCAAGAAAAGACCCCACCAAACTCCAAGGCGTTACAACCCCGAAGGGCCGTAGCTCACCAAGCGACAGCTGCTCACCTCGAAGGCCTGCAGATTACGAGGTCTCGTGTAGTCAGCAAGACGAATCGTATTGGCAGTTATTTTTGGCTTTCTAGAACGGGACTGCCATATCACCGACAGAAAGTTCCTCAATTGTAATCACGTAGGCTGAGTAGACCTCGAACCAGCCCTCAGATGCAGGTAAAAATCATCAACCTGGCCGGGAACCGAAGCCGCCACGGGGTAAGAGGCAGTCACGCTACCTCTACACGGCGGGGCCAGCTCTCAAACTGTCCAGCAATACCTAATTTGTTCAATCATGTGTAGCGTACTACTGTTTCTGAAATAAGTTATCATTATAGTCAGAGCCGAAGTTATAAACGGGACCTTTGAGCCCATGCGTAGGGCGCCACATTTTGAGGGAGGGGGCAAACTCGCCAAAATGTTATTATTATTATTATTATTATTATTATTATTATTATTATTATTATTATTATTATTATTATTATTATTATTATTATTTATTAATAATTAATAATAATATTATAATATAATATAATATTATTATTAATATTATTAATAATAATAATAATAAATACATCGCAACTGGGAAATACCCCGGTGGCAATATTCACTTACAACAGTGTGATAATAAGGTAACGTTAAAACATATTTACCCAACAACAACAACAACAAAACTACGACATCAAAAGTACAAAGAAAATATTACAACAAACATTACTAGATTAACATTCTAAATCCAGCATTATCATATACAAATTCACACACAACTTTAGTATTTCCTGTACTTAACATTGCGGCTTACAATACTATAGGTTGAGCTTACTACTAGCTTAACACTACAACTGATAAAAAAGTAAAGCCTAATTACCCAACAACACCACTACAACACTAAAGTACCTACAACAAGCAATACCATGGAGAGAAAAGACAACACGAAATACCACTAGTTTAAGATTCTAAATCCATCATCATCATATACAAATTCACACGCAACTTAAGTATATCCAGTACTTAATATTACGGCTAACAGTACTATAGGTTGAGCTTACTACTAGCTTAAAACCACAAATTATAATAAAGTAAAATTAAAACATAACAATGTAGTATTTCTGTTCTATACAGAAATAATGTTCTAACGATAATTCGTTTACTTTTAAATTCAAAATAATTCACTCCTGTATTTTATAAGTAAACTAGCAAATGTGCCCGTGCTTCGCTACCGTATTCTACATTGTATTCGAATATCGAAGTAAATACTGTACTTACAGTAAATAAGATTGTTTTAAAATGTCATGTCTCTTAGCGTTGTCCGAGAAATAACATACGGAGGTTCCCAAAACGGTGTTTCCAGTGTAAAGTGCTTGTTACGGATTTGTGATGATAACGGCAGATTCACTTGCCTACTGCCATTCAAAATCGAGTTGGGAAGTTTTCATTATAATTGCAGGCCCCATCGCCTACTGCGCGGTCACAATCGATTTGGGAGTTTTCGTTACAATGCCAGGCCCCCTTTCCTACTTCCAGACAGATTGCAGTTTTCCTTAGAATGTTTGGCAACTTCCCTACTACCAGTCGAAATTGAGTTGTGCAGTTATAATTATAATGACAGGCCCATTTTCCTACAGCCAGCCAGCTTACTACAAGTCACACCAAGTTGGTGAGTTTCCATCAAAATAGCAATGCCTAATATCAGTCACATTTTAGATGGATACATTTGTTTATAAGGGCGGGTACCCTTGCCCACAGCCAAACACAATCCGGTAGGGGACTTTTAAACAACAATGCATGCTCCCTTGCCTTCTGAAAGGAAAATCGAGAAGTGAATTATTCACTACAATTGTAGGCCTTCCTTACTAATGCCAGTTACACAGGTGTTGGAGAAGGACCGCATTCCTACTGCAGTCAAAGTCGGTGTGGGGAGTACTGATTACAATAGCAGACACACCCTTTCTCGATCGCTACAAGACGACATTAATGAATATATATAGATCGACATACGAAAGTATATGCATGCTTAAAATATTGCAGACCTTCATTTACAGACTGACTGCTGCAAAACGGTACGTCATATCGACAAAGGATTGTACCATAAGACGTCAGATTTAGTGGCCTAAATGGCTGGTCGTATAATATCTGATCTATTCGTGGGTCAGATTGAGTATGAAACGTTGAATAGGGTAACATTTTTGTAAGATTGTCTCACATTGCATTGCTTTCCAGATAATTATGTGACAGCTACATATATAGCATTTGGCTCACATATGGCTACTGGGTGAGCCAATTTTCGTGTAGGGTTTGATGATTCTTTCTTATAAGTGATTGAAAGTATGAATTATGCATGTGAAAAGTCCAAATTTACTTAACATCGAGAAATAGACAAAAATCAAACGTAAAAGGGATATAGATACAACAAAAAGTCATAAGACCAAGGTTGTAGATCACTCCAAATTGAACGGAGATTGTGCCTTCCCTTATGTGATAGGACTTCGCGAAGATCTGCACCATCATTAAAATTGCCTCCATATTTCGATATTCTTCGGGGGAAAAAGTGAAAAATTTAAAGCTCTTGAAAATGTTCTGTCCGTTACAGGCTAAAACGTATAATTTTGCCAAATTTCTGTTTTCTTGTTCGTCTGGCAGATTATGCCGCAATGTGTATTTTGGGCGAGAAGGGTTAAAATTAGGACTTTCAGGAAACTAAACCAAAAACGTATGCAGATGGTTGTTGTTATTATTACCCCTTAAACGCGTAGCTGTGCGAACATTTCACCAAAATAGTCAATGTACAGGCACACAGTCGTTAGGATTTTACTTACATAGATAGATAAGGAATCTGCTCCACGTACAACACCTTTTGGTCTATGTCTGCTGGACTTACCCTGCAAAACCGAACATTCATGATATCTCCCTTATTAATCTTTCTGTCGAAAAAATACACATGAAAAAAGTTTTAGAAATGGATTTCCAACAAATTTGGTCGATTTCCACTCAGGTTGATCATGCACTGTATATATTGTGGAAGAGTAAATTCACCATTTCGGCTCCCTATAAACCGCCAGTCCATTCCAGGAACAGGAAACGTTATTGACCTTTAAAATCTACCCTTGGAAAGGTGGATGCTAAATATAAAGTTTGGTTCAAATATCTTCAATAGTTTTCAAGTTGTAAGAAATACGCTCAACACGCGCCCGTTCTTAAGTTAAGTCCGGTTAATGATATCTGCCTTATAAATCCTCTTAACGAAATGAACACGAGAAAAAAGGTTTAAAAATTAATTTCCATTAAGGCAGGTAGATTTCTAATAAGTTTGGTTGTGCATATTTTGTGGGAGTGCAAAATCACGGTTTCGGTTTCGTATAAACCCCCCAGTCATTTCATGGATTTAGAAACAATATTTGCCCTGAAACCTACCCAAGGACAGGTGAATTCTAAATATGAATTTTGATGGAAATATATCCAGTAGTTTCCAAGTTATAGACAAACAGACAAACAGAAAAACATTCACCAAAGCTAAAAATATGCAGATGGTCATTATAACACCTGAAACGGATAACTGTACAGAAATGTCGCCAAAATAGTCAATGTACTGTACCGTACCCAGGGGTAAATACCCTCTAGGACGATGCCTCCATTCCTGTATGAACATCCGACTAACTCAGGGTTGGGCAGAGTGTGGGTTGGTTGTCGATTGGGTCAGGATAAAAGTCGAAGTTCTACACTAAATTAGCAATAAATGACAGGAAATGGAGGTATAACACGAATGAGAAACAATCATAGGGGGTAAGATGGATTTATTAACAAATATCCCCGATCAAATCACACGAAAATAATTGAATCAAGAAAAATAAAAATTTGTAAAAAATGTAAACTCAAAGTATAGAAATAAATCGAAATTAAAAACGTTAATTGAATAATTGTTCAAATTTGACATTAAAAAGAAAAACAAGTTCAACAAAGAACATTAATATAAATCAAGACTGAGTTTCTTCTTATAGTCCAATGTTTATATTATATGGCAACAAGTGTACGCAAACACTGCCATGTGGTATTTCCGTATGGAGTTTCACACTATCGCATCCCAACGATACGGTTTCAAAGCTAAGTTACTCCCGAGAGTCGTCAAACTATTTCCGTAAAATAAAAGTTACATAATAAGAAAAATTACGACGGAAAGAAAAATAATTAAGACGCACCGGACGCTATGTAAGGTATGCAAAATACTAGGGGCAAATCCTACACTATATTTACAGCAATTCAAATAATCAAACTAAACATATATATACATCGGATATCGAGTAAAGTCTTAAATGCTACACTGCTTCTAATGTGAATCCCGGTTCACTACAAAAGATCTAGACAGAACTAGATAAACCAACAGTACTTCAGCACTCGGGCTGTTCCCTTTAAAAACAACGAGACAAGGTATACAATCATAAAATAATAATGTAAACACCATCCTGTAAGGGAAAAACTTATAAATAATCCTTGATATCATGAAGAAAGCAATGGGCAACATTGCCTCCTTCTGCTGCGTTTAAGCGCTCAACAGCGCGGTCATCCGTCATGTACTTCCGGGTAGATTACGAGCTGTAAAGAAATATTGAACTCCACTATGCTAAAAATTGGATTTTGTCTCCCGTGGCCGCCACAAGGAAATACTGTCTCTTTCACACATAGCGATAACACAGGCCAGGAATCAGCTTGCCATGAGATAACGCCCATCATCAGCTACACGGAAACTCCCGTATATTTATTCCTTCTTGGCATGCTTGGGCCATTTAACAACATCAGACTCAATAGTCTGGAATTAACACTGTCCATTCTGATCACAATATACACTCAGAAGACACTAGGCAGGCACACACATCTGCATAATACTCTATCTTGTCAAGCTTACCATCAGCCTGCACCAATACATTATAATTCAGCATGCAATTATTATCTCATTATTCCTCATGAATCCCACTGGCCTTTCCACATAATGAGACGCAGTTCGAGTCCTTGGCAGACCATCAGGCAAACCGAATCCAACTTAACTTCAAAGATCTTAATTTAACAACGACGTTCTGCAGCTCCTTCTGGCAGCTTCTGCAAAACCATGCATCATGAAAAATAGCTATACCTGTCTCTCTGAATAACCGAAATAAAATGAATTGATACGTGTTTGACGTAATATAAAAATGAACCTGTCGATCTAGCCCTTCTAGCCTATATACAAGGAAAACTCGGAATATCCTACGCTAAGTACTATATTTACAACAATAACTGATCCTATCAATCCCTCATTTTCCCAAACATCTACTCATAAAGCAAAATGAAAATAAAATAAACATGCATTATTCTCGTATCCGAATCTATCATAGTAACAAAATTTAACAAATACATGCCATCAGGCTTACTTTATATAAAAATTAAAATTCTATCTACACTGCCCTAGTACCTTAACATAACTTACATATCATGCCGTAAATAATACATGCGTCTTACTTTACATTCTACATGACTCTCGGTAAACCAGGATAGCAGCTTACATCCCCACTACTTATGTGTTTACTCCATGTTAATCACAGCATTAACATGTGGGAATGCACTTCCTTCCTCTACAGGCGTATCCATCATCTTGCTGGAAAATAATTCACTGGAACACAGAAGACTATTATTGATAACCTCTTCACTGCTTAATGCTGCGAGCCGAGATACCCTTTCTTTTACCAAATCAGCTAACACACTGATTCACATATATATAACACATTTCACTTAAAGGGTAAAAATACAGTTTTTAAAGCAGCCCACGGTTCGGTACGGAAGTTCCACGCGAATACGCGTCCGTCGCGAAATAGTGAAACAATAGCACGTTTCCACTACACTTGTTACTCAGCGGTCACTAAACACCGTCTTTATCAATTGAAAGTAAACTCTGCCAAAATTATACTATTTCATTTGCTCAAGCAGAGTAAATATTGCGACTGCACAATTTGAAGTATCAATGAAACTCAGTTACTGTTACAGGAATGATACGACGTTAATCACGATCACCAGCCACAGAGTTAATACATCCGCACTGTGCAAATCTTTACCACGGAGATACAGCGTTAGTACAACCGTACTGCTCAAATCTTTGCTACGGACTGACGCTCTCCAGAGCTAAGGGTTACTGAGGAGGCTTCGGTGACGCCAATAATGTTGGGGTTCCCGGGTGTCTGAACCAACCACCAATCAGAGAGTTCGTCATGTATGACGACATAATACTTATTGTGATATATTTACAAAACACAGCTCAAACACTAGCAAATCTCTTCCACCAATTTCTATAATACATTTCCAAATATATCTGACTTCAGAAACTGTGGAAAAACCGATCTCTTACAGAAACTGACTTTATCCACAGAGCACGTTGGTCATCCTGGAATTAATATTTGGCGCGGTGTAGCCTCCAGGTTTGCCAAATCCCTAAGTTCCCATTGGCTGAAATATCTTGCTTGGTCAGCATCTAATACACGTGTCGATCCTTGCCAACGCTTGGGTACGCTATCTTTTCTCACGGTCATACGGAAATATGAAGCAACATCCAGCGAACCACTGTCTTGCTCAACATCCGGTATCAACTATCTTAGGATACGATGCTTTCACATATTAGACTGTAACTTTTCTAAATAAATTTCACATGTTTGGACAAATAATATTCCAATTATTATTATGGGCCGGTAGGATACGGCTCATCCCTCTCTCACCCAGGGAAAAAAATGAATATGGAGTATTTTTTTTTCTTAATGTATTATTTGCCTATTTATTATCATTTGGATATATGCAATCTCTTTCCTTTAGTACTATTTGCCGTCTCGCAAATTTGTATTCTCTTCCCATAGTCTATCATTATCTTGGCGGATGTTGTAGTAGATATCAAGTAATGCGTGAAAACGTCGCTGCATACCACCACACTCTTCACAATCTTCTTCTCCTGAATAATTGTCTCTTTCCATCTGCGCGAAGTTGACATTCTCCGTGTCTCCTTCGGGGTCATCTGCATCCACCATCACAGGTTCATCATTTGGGTTTTCCTCTTCTTCTCCATCATCTTCACTCTCATCTTCTGCCATCTCTCCTTCTTCTTCTTCTTCTTCTGGGATGTCATCTATTCTAATTTGACCTCTGGGATAATAAAGCTTGAGGTTTGAGGCGTTGAAAACTTTCTCCGTAGATCCGTCCAAGCTACAAACTTTGTAGGAATTATTTCCATATACCTGAGTTACTTTATATGGACCTATATACAATTCAGCAAACTTTTGACAGAAGCGCGCTGACACATCTGAGCTCTGAGGACGTTTTACCAGCACAAGCTCATCAACCCGCAGTTGTCTATGAAACCGCTTGTTTCTGCTTCTGCGTAGCCTCTTGTCTGTTTGAGCCTTTAATTTTTCTGCAGTCTCTCGTATGCATAATTCTGCAGACGGCCTTGGGTCATTTGGACATTGAATTTTCTCGTACCATGGACGCTGGGGATATTCATTGAGATGAATAATACTGGGAATCTGTCCGGTACTTTCATGCTTGGTAGAATTAATGCTTTCCATAATAATTGGAACCACATCTGGCCATTTCCAGTGCTCTCTTGGTATGAAGATCCGACAGTACTTTGCTATCTCTCTCATAACACGTTCGCTCGGGTTAGACTCCGGATGTCTCACTGAACTCAACACATGTCTTATCTCCATCCTATCGAGCTCCCTCTTGAAAGCAGGCGAGGTGAACTGTGGACCGTGATCACTTAATATGCTTTCTGGCTTACCCATTCTCGGAATGATCTTATTTTTAATCTGGTGTAGTGCGGATTTCGTGTTGGCCTTTTGTACTGGGCACAAAGTTACATACTTAGAGAATACATCCATGTATACTAGAATGTATTTCACACCACGACGTCCTGCAGGTAACGCTCCAAAATAGTCAATTGCGAACAGTTTCCTGGGCATTGTGGGCAATACAGCTCTTGGTTGCTGTTTTAATAGGAAAGTGTTAGGTTTGATACGCTGACATGTGTCACAGGTTCGCAAGACTTGTTGAATCATGCGCCTCATCCTTGGCCAAATAAAAGTCTCCTGTAACGTAGCTGTAACTTTCTCAATACCCGCGTGTCCAGTGGTATGATGCCCTAACCATATCAAGTCCATCTGGAACACTGGTGGAACAACAATACGAAATTTAGTGTGTTCTTCGTCAATAAATTTATGCAAAAGGTTATTGAAGTAGTGATATTGGGATGCCTTCTTTTGTGCCTCGATGAAACCTGGGGTGCCGGGTTCGAGTTCCTTATTAACGTAATCAATCAGTAATTTGGTTGGTCCGTAATTTTTCTGCTCTTGGCCTAAACTTGGTAATTTGTCTAAAATGTTTTGGTCCTCTTCGCCCAACATTGCCAAATTTACAGTAGCCTCAACTTCATCTGGGTTTCGACTGAGTGCGTCTGCCACGGTGTTCAATTTGCCTGGGCAGTGTTCTAGTGTCAGATCGAACTGTTGTACAAATAATGACCATCTGTACACCCTGTCGCTACCTACGTTGGATTTTAGGATGAAAGTTAATGCCTTATGGTCCGTTCTAATGATGATCGGAAATCCATAAATATACTTCTTCCACTGACCTAGGGCAACTACTATAGACAGCATTTCTAGTTCCGTTGTAGTCCACTTTAACTCATAGTTACGTAACTTCCTGCTTGTGAATGCCAAATAAGTGATCCTGGGTTCGTTCTCTGGATTTTCCTGATACAGAACCGCTCCTATGCCCACATTTGAAGCGTCTGTTTGAATTATGAAAGGACGGTCATATGCAGGATAGCCTAGCTTCACTGCCTTCGCCAGCATTTCTTTGGTCTTTCTAAAAGCCTCATCTTGATCCTCTCCCCATTTCCATCTGTTATTCACCTTCAAAAGCTCCTGCAATGGTGCTACAGTGTCTGTATATGATTTACAGTGGTCCGAAAAGAATTGACAAAGTCCTAAAAACTGCCTGATATGCTTAATTTTGGTAGGTTTCGGAAAATTTTGTATTGCTGATATCTTCGCCGGATTTGGCTTGATTCCTTTTCCATCGATGACATGGCCCAAAAATAAGGTACTCCTACTACAAAAATTAGTTTTCTCCAGATTTACCTTGAAATTGCAGCGATTAAGATCTGCCAAGAGTCGGTCAATTTTGTCCAAATGTTCCTCGATTGTTTTCGAACAGAAAATTATGTCATCGATATAGATGATAGTAAATGATTTTATGTCTGGACTTAAATTGTCTTCCAATGCACGGATAAGAGCGGAACTTGAGGTCTTCAACCCGAAAGGCAAACGTTAGAAGTGATAGGTCTGGTTGTTGAACATGAAACCAGTTAGCATACTAGATTCTGGATGTAATTCAATGTGATGAAATGATGAAGTTAAATCAACGGTGCCGAAGTATTCCATGCCTCCGAACCTCTTTAAAATATCCTTAATTGCTGGTGCCTGCGTATACTCGGGGACTAGGCGCTTGTTAACCTCACGTGCGTCCAAACATACCCTAACAGAACCATTTGCTTTTGGAACAAACAAGATCGGACTCAAAAATAGTGTGGGCGATTTGGTAATGACTCCATTCTTTTCCATATCATCTACCAATTCCTTCACCTGAGGGAATATCTTCTCGGGAATGGGATATGGTCTCTGTTTAAATGGCTCCCAGTTGTTCACAATAATGTTGTACTTGTAGTTAGGTATTTTTCCTGGTTTTGATCCGAATACATTCTTATGTTGTTCTAAAATTTCTTTCATTTTCCCACGGGCTTCTTCGTTCACTGGTGCTTCCGCTAACTTCTCTGGCAACAATTTTGAAAATTTTTCATCCTCCTCGGCTTCTAAGTTTAACGTCATGGCCTCAAAATATTCTGCGAGCTCATTACGATTTTCCACAAAATTTACTGGAAACTCAAAAGATTCTTCTTTTCCCTCGGTTACAGTTGCTGTCCAAATTCTTTCATCTCCAACATTCTCTTCAACCTGGTTTAATCTCAACTCTTCACTAGAATTTTGTGTTCGGAAAATAATATTATTGTTTCCCATGTCTATCAAGGCATTGTATTCTCCAAGAAAATCTGCACCAAGAATTAAATTAAATTCCATCTTTGGTAGAATTACGCAGGGATGTGACATAGTTAAATTTCCAATTTGAATATCCAAAAGAGCCTGCTCCTTACACACAGCTGTCTTGTCCGGTACAATTCCCCTGACTTTCAATTTTGATATAGGAATAGTGAGTACCTTCATTCGTAATTTCAATTCGTTAATTAATGCCTGAGATACCACACTAATCGACGCTCCAGTGTCCACCAAAGTTTTTACTCGTAAATGACCAGCTCTAGTATATATTACGGGTAAACGCTTTACAGAATTATAATTTTGTGATACTTCCTCTTCCAATAAATCCTCGGGTCTTACAATCCAACTGTCTACAGAGACTACGGTCCAACCATTATTGTTCCCATTGGTCAAATCCAGGCTATCTTCTTCATCATCTACTGTGCTTTTTTTTGTTGTCCGTCCCTCGGCCCTCATAATTAGGAGCATTGGGATTCAACCTGTTTTCCTGTTGCCTTACACGGTATTCCCTGTACGCAACACTTTCAGCTCCATGACATTCTTCATTACCGCTGGCTTGTATGGCTCCTCTCCACCGGTCTTCCTCCTGCCTTTTTCCTCTCAACTCTTCAACGTACTGTCTTGATTCTTCTCTTCTTTGGTCACGGTTCTCCTGGTAATTGCCTCTTCCTCCTCTGGGGTTTCGCTCCTTCTCGTCCCAACGATAATATGGTCTTCTGGGTCCACCATAATTTCTATACTTGTATCTATAGGTCCTCCCATTGTTTCCATTTGGATAGCTATATCCTCGCTGATTTACGCTGTTACCTTGATAATTATTTCTTCGAAACTGGTCTCTTCTATCTCTCCGCTGCCAGTTACCATCCTGATGTACAGCACTCCTGTTGGCTTGCTCATATGTCGCTGTTTGAGTCCCTAAGCTTTGATAATCATTTCTCTTCCTTACTTTCGGTGGATTACTTCCTTCTTCCACCCCTACCGTATGAATAGCCTCAACATGCCTCAACCTTGGTTGGTTTTGACTAGATGTTAAGTCTAACTGTCTTAAAGTCAACTCCGCCTCTGCTGCAGTTTTGGCATTAGCTGCAATTAATGTCCTCTGCACTTCAAGAGGTAGTTGCCGAGATATTGCTGCTATAATTTCGCTCTCGCTTGGGGGCATGTCTAAATCACGAAACTTAAGCATCTGAGAAATGAAAAAAGGAGAATACTTTGTTGGCGTCGTAGCCGGATATCTACGTGAATACAATTCCATCCTCAGTGATTGCTGCGTAGATACGTCCCAAAACTTTTTAAGAAATGCCTCCTTAAACTCCTCATATGTAGTAAATGTATAACGGAAAGCATTCGCCCATTCAGCCACGGTTTCGCCTAGAAATCTTTCTACTGTCCTCAATTTACGCTCTGGTGGTACCTTGTAATCTGCTAATAAGTCATCAATTTCACGCAAGAAAGCTTTAGGTGTTCTCTCATCATTCCCTGTAAACTTCCGTGGTTTTTCTTCATTGCTCCGCATAATATTGTAAATAGGAATATTATGTGTTTCATTCGGAGTTGAACAGTGGACCTCCTGACGCGGTAACTGTAAAAGATCGCTCAACGCAACGTTATCGCTAACTTGACTGGGTGCCTTCTCTATAATAGTTTGTTGAACTGTACATTTCAATTTACTAAGTTCTTTGTCCGTACGTAAATCCAACAATTCTAATTTATCCTTCATGTAAGCGATTTCCTTCTCAACAACCTCTATCTTCACTTGATTTTTCTGTGAAACTTCTGTCCACGTCTCCAGACTCGAACCAAGTACCTGTAGATCTTCCTTGTTCCTTTCCCGATCAGCCATTATCATGTCTTTGACTTCTTTGCCTGTCTCCGCGATGTCCTCCTTCATTTCCAATCGAATCTGAGTTTCTATTTCCTTCATTCTTTCCTCAGTCTCCTTTTGCTTCATCTTAAGTTTCAAATCAATTTTGTCTTCCGTTTTCTGCTGAGCTTCAGTAATTTGTTTACTGATGTCCATGGTGAACTCTTCCAACCTCGTCTCCGTGTCAATCCGTAACTTGTCAATCGCGCCTCGCTGGACTGTAATCTCTTCTGTAGCTTCTTCTAATGTGTACGATAAGTCTCCCAGCCGCTTATCTGTGCTAATCATGTGTTCTGTCACCCGATCGGCGATTTCCTCAACAGAATCTCTAATCTTTTCAATTTGCGTCTGTGTTTTAAATTCTACTGTCTCTAGCTGTTTCTCTAATTTTCCCATGCCTTCTAAACAGCATGTACGAACGAAGTCGATTTTCCCCTGTAACTCATTGGTCGCCACCTTAAGTTGCTCTTCAGTTTTCTCCGCCGCCTGTGTTAATTGTTCCTCAGTCCTATCTGCAGCTTGTTTAAATTGTTCGTCAGTCCTATCTGCAGCTTGTTTAAATTGTTCCCTAGTTTCTTCCATTGACCTATCTGCCGCTTGTTTAAATTGCTCCTCCAACTTACTCGAAAGCTCATTCATACGCTCCTGCTCCCTTCTGTTCATCTCCGCCATACGCTCCTGCCCCCTTCTGTCCATCTCCGCCATACGCTCCTGTTCCCTCATCTCGGCCTGCTCTGCCCTCTTGTCCATCTCCTCCAACAACTCCTTCATCGTCAACGCCATACCAAATACGTATTTGAGAAAACGCAGGGATGCTCGCCACTACCTAGTATCCTATACCGTATCTTGTGTACTCCATACGAAAACCATTTATTTTACTGAAAAGCTTCTATGATTTACGTTAATCATATACCAAGAAAACATGGCCTCAAAATTCGCCATATAGAAGCTTCCAATGATTTGGGATATTTATCTTCTGCCGCGCATAACAAATAAACGCGTTATCATCACTTTAAAAAGAAATTACAAATATTGTGGCCCCAAATTCTTTTAATCCAAACATTATTTTCCTGTCTTTTGGGCTCTAATCTAAGTACTAGACAACAGTACTGGACCATATTTACGATAAATACCTCCGACTCCAGACTAATATTCCAGCATAGGTTTACCAGTCCTGAATCATCAGCATTCATTGTAAATATCACCACCATTTTCTTAAGACTGAGGCGCTCTTAAGTTCCTAGCCTTACTCTAAATCAAATAAAATTATCATTACTGGCAATTGAAATTTGATCTGCACACAAATTCCAGGCTATGTCAAGATCAACACATGTCTGAAGGACACGTCATCGACCATTCTACCTCATTAGATAAATCTTTTTATAGTTCTCTGACTCAAATAGAGTTCCTTTACTACTACGACACGCCTTACTTATCGGCCATATGTTTCTCATTCTTCCTAACATGATTTAAATCAAACTTTTTGCCGATGTCCCAAACGTAATGCATTTAGATTTTACTCTATTTTCTAAACACACGATTTCCGATGAAATCTTGCCCATTCATGTCCACCTACTATCATTCGTAGCACTGAACATGGGACTCTAGACTCAAGTTGTCTGAACGTTAGGTTGCCAGATTCCTAAGTTGCGCCTATGGTTCGAAATTACCTATCTACCTCTCTTAAATTTAATCATTATCTGGATACCAATTATTGGTCTCTTCCAGCTTTCGAACCATGATCCTAATCCTATCTAGCCTTCGGAATAGCTTGTCAAATCACATTCACTCTCGTAAATCTCAATTTGACCTGCCCAAGTTTGTAAGAACAACCTAGACATCTTTGGGTAACACAAAAATACTCCCAGTGGGATACGAACATACGCCAAAGTGTCTATTTGACCTTAGTTGCGGCGCCACATATATATGTACCGTACCCAGAGGTAAATACCCTCTAGGACGATGCCTCCATTCCTGTATGAACATCCGACTAACTCAGGGTTGGGCAGAGTGTGGGTTGGTTGTCGATTGGGTCAGGATAAAAGTCGAAGTTCTACACTAAATTAGCAATAAATGACAGGAAATGGAGGTATAACACGAATGAGAAACAATCATAGGGGGTAAGATGGATTTATTAACAAATATCCCCGATCAAATCACACGAAAATAATTGAATCAAGAAAAATAAAAATTTGTAAAAAATGTAAACTCAAAGTATAGAAATAAATCGAAATTAAAAACGTTAATTGAATAATTGTACAAATTTGACATTAAAAAGAAAAACAAGTTCAACAAAGAACATTAATATAAATCAAGACTGAGTTTCTTCTTATAGTCCAATGTTTATATTGTATGGCAACAAGTGTACGCAAACACTGCCATGTGGTATTTCCGTATGGAGTTTCACACTATCGCATCCCAACGATACGGTTTCAAAGCTAAGTTACTCCCGAGAGTTGTCAAACTATTTCCGTAAAATAAAAGTTACATAATAAGAAAAATTACGACGGAAAGAAAAATAATTAAGACGCACCGGACGCTATGTAAGGTATGCAAAATACTAGGGGCAAATCCTACACTATATTTACAGCAATTCACATAATCAAATTAAACATATATATACATCGGATATCGAGTAAAGTCTTAAATGCTACACTGCTTCTAATGTGAATCCCGGTTCACTACAAAAGATCTAGACAGAACTAGATAAACCAACAATACTTCAGCACTCGGGCTGTTCCCTTTAAAAACAATGAGACAAGGTATACAATCATAAAATAATAATGTAAACACCATCCTGTAAGGGAAAAACATATAAATAATCCTTGATATCATGAAGAAAGCAATGGGCAACATTGCCTCCTTCTGCTGCGTTTAAGCGCTCAACAGCGCGGTCATCCGTCATGTACTTCCGGGTAGATTACGAGCTGTAAAGAAATATTGAACTCCACTATGCTAAAAATTGGATTTTGACTCCCGTGGCCGCCACAAGGAAATACTGTCTCTTTCACACATAGCGATAACACAGGCCAGGAATCAGCTTGCCATGAGATAACGCCCATCATCAGCTACACGGAAACTCCCGTATATTTATTCCTTCTTGGCATGCTTGGGCCATTTAACAACATCAGACTCAATAGTCTGGAATTAACACTGTCCATTCTGATCACAATATACACTCAGAAGACACTAGGCAGGCACACACATCTGCATAATACTCTATCTTGTCAAGCTTACCATCAGCCTGCACCAATACATTATAATTCAGCATGCAATTATTATCTCATTATTCCTCATGAATCCCACTGGCCTTTCCACATAATGAGACGCAGTTCGAGTCCTTGGCAGACCATCAGGCAAACCGAATCCAACTTAACTTCAAAGATCTTAATTTAACAACGACGTTCTGCAGCTCCTTCTGGCAGCTTCTGTAAAACCATGCATCATGCAAAATAGCTATACCTGTCTCTCTGAATAACCGAAATAAAATGAATTGATACGTGTTTGACGTAATATAAAAATGAACCTGTCGATCTAGCCCTTCTAGCCTATATACAAGGAAAACTCGGAATATCCTACGCTAAGTACTATATTTACAACAATAACTGATCCTATCAATCCCTCATTTTCCCAAACATCTACTCATAAAGCAAAATGAAAATAAAATAAACATGCATTATTCTCGTATCCGAATCTATCATAGTAACAAAATTTAACAAATACATGCCATCAGGCTTACTTTATATAAAAATTAAAATTCTATCTACACTGCCCTAGTACCTTAACATAACTTACATATCATGCCGTAAATAATACATGCGTCTTACTTTACATTCTACATGACTCTCGGGAAACCAGGATAGCAGCTTACATCCCCACTACTTATGTGTTTACTCCATGTTAATCACAGCATTAACATGTGGGAATGCACTTCCTTCCTCTACAGGCGTATCCATCATCTTGCTGGAAAATAATTCACTGGAACACAGAAGACTATTATTGATAACCTCTTCACTGCTTAATGCTGCGAGCCGAGATACCCTTTCTTTTACCAAATCAGCTAACACACTGATTCACATATATATATAACACACTTCACTTAAAGGGTAAAAATACAGTTTTTAAAGCAGCCCACGGTTCGGTACGGAAGTTCCACGCGAATACGCGTCCGTCGCGAAATAGTGAAACAATAGCACGTTTCCACTACACTTGTTACTCAGCGGTCACTAAACACCGTCTTTATCAATTGAAAGTAAACTCTGCCAAAATTATACTATTTCATTTGCTCAAGCAGAGTAAATATTGCGACTGCACAATTTGAAGTATCAATGAAACTCAGTTACTGTTACAGGAATGATACGACGTTAATCACGATCACCAGCCACAGAGTTAATACATCCGCACTGTGCAAATCTTTACCACGGAGATACAGCGTTAGTACAACCGTACTGCTCAAATCTTTGCTACGGACTGACGCTCTCCAGAGCTAAGGGTTACTGAGGAGGCTTCGGTGACGCCAATAATGTTGGGGTTCCCGGGTGTCTGAACCAACCACCAATCAGAGAGTTCGTCATGTATGACGACATAATACTTATTGTGATATATTTACAAAACACAGCTCAAACACTAGCAAATCTCTTCCACCAATTTCTATAATACATTTCCAAATATATCTGACTTCAGAAACTGTGGAAAAACCGATCTCTTACAGAAACTGACTTTATCCACAGAGCACGTTGGTCATCCTGGAATTAATATTTGGCGCGGTGTAGCCTCCAGGTTTGCCAAATCCCTAAGTTCCCATTGGCTGAAATATCTTGCTTGGTCAGCATCTAATACACGTGTCGATCCTTGCCAACGCTTGGGTACGCTATCTTTTCTCACGGTCATACGGAAATATGAAGCAACATCCAGCGAACCACTGTCTTGCTCAACATCCGGTATCAACTATCTTAGGATACGATGCTTTCACATATTAGACTGTAACTTTTCTAAATAAATTTCACATGTTTGGACAAATAATATTCCAATTATTATTATGGGCCGGTAGGATACGGCTCAGTGCAGACACACTACAGAAGTGCAGACCTTTATTTCGAGAGTTACTGCTTTAAAACTCTGCGACATATCTGCAAACGGATCTCACCATCAGACGCCTCTTTCAGTGTTCTACATGGTTGGTCCCATGACATCTTCTCGTATCTCCTATATTTATGGTTTAGATTGAGTTAGAATCATTGGGTGTGAAATTTTGTACATTTTTCGCATACTACTTGTGATTTTCATGTGACAGATAGAATCGTAAAATTTGGCTATCACATTGCCACTGGTCATGCCAATGTGCATGCCGAATGTCATGATTCTATCTTTGCTATAAATGTGCTAAATTAATGTTAACATATACGTGTGGAAGTACGAAATTAACTTGAAATCGAGAAATACAGTTCTATTTAACGTGTAAGGAATAGAAATACGATAAAAAGTCATAGGACCAAAGTTGTAGATCTCTCCAAAATGAAAGGCGATTGCACTTTCTGATTTGTGATAAGACTTAAGTTACAGATTAGCCACCAATTATCCCGAAACGAAGGTGTGCACCGTCGTTAAAATTGCATCCATATTTCGATATTTTCCGGGGCCGAAAGTTATACATTTGCATAGCTTAGAATATTTCCTCAAAGTAAAAAGTGTCAAGCTTTCGGGATTAGCACTCGCGTGCATACGGTGTAATAAAGGAAGAAAATAATTCGGTAAAGAAAGTTGAAATTAATAGAAATTAATAGAAAATGGATTAAAACTGAGGACAGCCGGATGACGACAAATATGTAAATACCAAGTGAATGTATTGGAAAATCAAATGCCCCTCAATAAATTATGCTAATGTAAGTTATGGATATAAGAGAGAGGTAACAGAGGAGAAATTTAGGCGCAGGCATTCTTAGGTCAACAGATAAGATGACTAATGGTGTTATTACTTAAGCTATTCGAGGACGGTTATAAACTCCAACGATATTCCGCCATTATCACGCAGAACAACCATGAATTTAAAGGTGTGATGAGGAAAATGGCAATACGTCACTTCCCTGCTGGCAAGCAGTCAGAGACGTAGGTTCGTTGTCGGTCTGTCGGTCACACACAGACCATGATACCCGCAGAAAATAGTAAATTTCTCCGTCATTTGAATAGTAAGGTAAATTATGAACATAACGAAAGTTGTTTATAACGAAGAGACGTTTCACATACGGTCCACGGAGTTTACAGGAAATGAATAGTATAAGAGAAAATGGAGGAAAACCGTTCTGGTTTTCCTATAAACACCCCGTCTAATCAAAGATTTTAAAATGAAATGCATATAGAAACGTTCCTCGGGGTGAGTATACTCCAAATATGAAGTTTGGTTGAAATATATCCAGCCGTTTTGCCGTGATGGTGGAACAGACGAACAAACAAAGAGACAGACACGAAAAGTAAAAACCACCGATTCGGTCTTGAGTTGACCTAAAACGGATAAATATCTGAAAAATTTGAAAAACAAACGAAATTACAGACAGCGGACCCCCTACAACTTTATTTATAAGATATTATGTGTACAGTATAATAGAATATATCTGAACTATTATGCAAATTTTCCTGACTGAGAAGTGACTGATCCTCGCACTGGACAGGTATTTCAGATTTAGTGTAATTTACAATAGCGATTAAATCATTGACCTAACACCTACAAACGATGCGGTGACAATACTAATATAAGCGCAATATTCTTGCACTGTTCAAACGTCTATCTCGTAATGTTTATCCAAGTCGGTGAGTTATTTAAGTATTCCAGTTATAATTAATTGTTCTGCGTAGACTAAAATGTTTTTTCTAATAATTTTTAACAATTCACTTCATATTATAACCCTTAAAATGGTGATTTTATTGATCAGTAATCAACTATGTTTAATCCTAATACAATACATTGAGTTTTATTAGGCCCATTATCCTGTAAACTTCTAGGAGGAGATGCCAAAATAGTCTGTGCCAGAGCTCCAATTTTCCTGAAAACTGGCCTGCATATTGTGAACTATAATGTTAATATGCATGTTTCACAGGTGCAGCAAACAATTATTACTATGCGAAAATGAAAATAGGGATGTAGAGAAATGTTTTATAAATTAAATGGATTTCAGAAAATTTCAAGACTGAGAATGTAAAATATATTAACTACTCCTATGCGTATAATACATTTATATAAAATAAGAGTTTTGTCTGCAAAATAAATTAATCGATGAAGCTAGCATTAATATAGGGTTTAAAATAAATCTTTTACAAACAAATCTTAGATATGGTGCACCATAACTTTTACCTTTTCTACCCATAATATTTTATTACTTAATGAGTTTAATAAAATCAAAATTGGGACGAATAGCTAGGCTGAAATTAACGAGAGAGGTTTATAACCATCCCCAGTGGAGGTATTACACAGCGCAGATATGTTTAGAGGCATAGCTCCATAATCGTCACATGAAATTAAAACGTGAGTACCTATTCAACACAAAATATATTAACACATAGTAGGCCAAAAATTTAAAATAACACAGATAATTCAAACATAAATCACGAATAAAATTACATGGATTAGTAAAACAACTCAGTTAAATCCCATGTGTAATAAAATAGAAATCAAGGCACGTTTCATAACCCAAGGCGTCCATAGACACGAGAAGTAAAACACGACCTCACGCCAAGATCAAAACAATTACAACATTATCGACGCCACGCCAGAACAAAGGAAGAATTCCCAAGATAAGAACACAATGATACAGTTACGTAATTGAACACAAGGAGACAAGATAATGCAACAATGAGAAAAAAAGATAAGGATATTAAACGTATGAAACACTCCACTAAGCAAGGCATAAACCCCCACGAAATAATGGATTTTAAGTTACATATTCTACTTATAATATTTCAGTTAAACCATCAACTTAAATAACAAACCTCAAATATCCAGGACGTCCCAATATTGGTAATTAATAATTCATAGACACATACTTTAAAAATAACTTATATATGAACATTAATACCTTGTAGCTAATATCAGTTATGAAAAACCTAGGAATACAAACTTCTTTTTTTATAAGTTCTTTCACTTTGCACCAGAGTGCATGATCATAATTTTTTAGTAGTGTCATGTGTAGAAAGATGTTCAAACTTCTTGATGTATAGCAAAACAAAACAAGGAGAAATTCAGTCAGTTTAGGCAACTTCACAATAACAAAATTACTTAACATTTCAGTGGTGACATCTTCTGATTAAATTTCCAAGTCCGTGTAGTTTCAGTTTCACCTTTTGACCGATAGGGGAGTTCTTAAGGCGCTGATTTTGAATGCACGGCGTTGAGGTGTACCTCCTGGTATAATAATAATAATAATAATAATAATAATAATAATAATAATAATAATAATAATAATAATAATAATAATAATAATAATAATATTTTAACTTAAGAAGAAAAGGGTGACAGAAATGGTGGTCACGCAACACATAGGTCAACATAATTACGGAATCAAAATAAATGCAATTAATGTAAATAATCCATAACGGAATAACAAAATGAAAACCCACAAGAACGGGGCAAGGATTACCATATCTACAGATAGAGCATACAAGAAAATTTAATGGTAAAAACACGCGCATCAAACGAAATAATATAAAGAAACACAAACGAGGCGAAATGTAATAATAATAATAATAATAATAATAATAATAATAATAAGAGAGGGAAATTAAAATTTGGAAAGGCAGAAAATAATTTCAAGGTTACCGGTCAAACAATGCACATGACATTTAAATATAACCAATATGGTGCACAAACGGTGAACATAAGTAGAACACCAGCCCGAAATCACACTATAATTTCCACAGTAATAATCAAAATCACACATAATAAAAGAATAACATGACCCTACCAACAATATTAAAACACATCAGCCGGGCACAAGTAAGTGGAATCAATGCCAGGACTCAGGTAAGGGCCCCGTGGTCGCCAACCCAAGCTTCCAAGTTCAGATCACTCCTAGGGCCTCTTTTAGTCATCTCTTACGACAGGCAGGGGATACCGTGCATGCTATTCTACCGCTCTCACCCAAAGGGGGACAACTATGATGAGAAAATTCATGAATTTAGATTAATTATTTAGACTTTTGTTGCTTCGTCCATATCAACACCGTGATTTCTGCCATAGATATATTGTTCAATCGGGTTAGCTGGCGTTGGTTTTGGTCATGATTGTTTTAAGGTGTGAAAACGCATGGTCATCGGTCCATATCGACAAGGAAAATTGTGAACATGATTATAAAAATGAGAAAAGAGTCGTAAAGAGAACGATCGCTTGAACAATAAGCGAAGAGGGAGTCATGGAAGAAAGGAGGACTCTCTTTACATTAGATGACCTAATTGACGTCAGAATAGTTGGATGGAGCAACCATGCGGTAGAATGTTGAAGCTGCAACATAGTGACTGGTGAGGTTTATTTACATGGCGAAGCATCGACGGCGTGTTGGAAACAGAAAGAAAATTGTCAAATTTGAGGAGGTACTGCTCTGTATACGGTTGCAAATCGTATAAAACGGATGCAAAATCTCTTCACTACTTTCCTGTACAAAAAGTTCAGAGAGAAAGATGGGCTTCCGCGCAGTCAATTGGAAAACGCGTTACGTGATACATGGCAGTGTGCAGTCTGCATTCTCGTGAAGACGACTTCTTTCCACAGCGTAGGTACCGGTACTGTTTATTGTAGTCATTGATAGTTATTATCTCTAATTTGTATTCACAAAGATTTAGCTACATCAAAAATACTGATAAACTTGTAGCCTAATACTTCTGTGCCGCACATGGAATGTAATCCGCTCTTTGTAAACTTCTTCATATGTGTAACATCAGACAGTAAATTAACTATCTACATGTGAATAATATCTTTAGCTGGTAGTAATTAAGCACTGCATTTAAATTGCTTATAAAATACTTATATCAATGAAAGAAAATATGTAGTACTTTGCCATCATAAATTAGCTTCTTTTGCTATTTGTTTTACGTCGCACCAACACAGATAGGTCTTATGGCGACGATGGGACGTTAAAGGTCTAGGAATGGGAAGGAAGCGGTCGTAGCCTGAATTAAGGTACAGCCCCAGCATTTGCCTGGTGTGAAAATGGGAAATCAAAGAAAACCATCTTCAGGGCTGCCGACAGTGGGGTTCGAACCCACTATCTCCCGGATGCGAGCTCACAGCTTCACGCTCCTAACCACACGGCCAACTCGCCCGGTCATCATAAATTAGAAGGTAGGTAAGGGTTAATCTGCCCGAAGGCAGGTCCGAACCTCCGCAGAGGTGTTCCTGAGCCGGAGTTTACGTGCGGTAGGATGGCCAGTTCCTTTCCGCTCCTCCATTCCCTTACCCCCCACCAACAGCGCGTGGCAACCCATCCAACTCCTGACCACGCCCAATGTTGCTTAACTTCGGAGATCTCACAGGATCCGGTGTTTCAACACGGCTACGGCCGTTGGCATAAATTAGAAGCCATAACCTAATTATTTGGTAGAATTGGACAAACCAAGTATTCTTCAACCCCAAACAGCTGTGACTGTAGAGGTTATAGTACTCTTAAATTATAATTTTCAAACTTTGCTCTGCATATTCTGTAGGTATTTATAATTTTTATACTTATTATTGTCGGTTCTAAGTTCTAACTTTTGTGCTGATGGTAAAAATGAAAGAACATTAAGATTGTGTGGGCTGTTCCAACACAAGCCTGTATAAAGCCTAGGATTTATTTGCTTTACAACACTTACTTAGTAGAATTATTATTTTATTTCTTCCCCAAGATTACAGTTTTCAAAACAGGTAACTCCCCCGTCACCTGGCTAAGGCTTTGGCATGGACCAAATCAACAAGAAATTACTCCATAACCTCTAATAGTGGAACATTACAGTAGCTTAACTGTTAAGGTGAATTAGATTGTCAACTGTAACATTTCTCTGACAAACCCGCTTTACATGTACAGTTGCACTTAACATTTGTATCCCCTTTGTTCAAGACAACATTAACTTTGTGGGGTTTTGAATCGATGTGGGATGATAGTAAACACAACGCTACAACACCAGTTTCACCTTCTGTTTCAAACTTTTTACCTGCACATATCAAGTAATTTCGCTTGAATATATCTTCCCCTTCCACTAATGGACGCGTGAAGTCTCCGACAACTCTCAACAGTTGCGCATACAACATCAAAGGCATTTTGAACACTTAATAAATCCTACAGATGCACACCCGATCACTGTCGTGTTTACTTCCCGTCACTATCTCGCCGTCATATTGAAAACAGCTGACCGTAAGCTCCTCCCCCGTTTCGGGCGTCAATAGCATAGAGTCGGAAGAAAACTAAATGTGAAGGTCTACAATATCGAAAGCTCATAAAATTGATCAAAAATAACATAACATTGACCACTGTTTGTTGTGATGTGCTTTCTTTCTTTCTTTCTTTCTTTCTTTCTTTCTTTCTTTCTTTCTTCTGCCACTCATCTCCGATAGATGGGATTACTGCTGCGTATCGAGTTATCGAGTATAAAAGCCTCCCTGAACATTGGCGAGAAGTAGCAAAGGAATTAGACAACTTTCTTCTATAGCATGCCATTTCTCTGGTTCATAAATTTTCTGATACTACTGGTATGTAACACACTAGTTCATCACAGTATTCCAACTATTCGACACCTCCTGTGATGCGTTGATTGGAATGAGCAGTGTGCACACTTAACGGAATAATAGCAGAGGAGTGTTAACGGCTGTTTGCGGCCTGGTCATTACAGCTCTGGAACTTTGGATTGTTAGATAGAAAGCGTAGTACGCTTCGTTAAAAGTGAGAAAATGTGTGGTTTTCCATTTGATCGCGTATTCATATGATAACATTACTTCAAATCGCGACATTCCTACTGACGGCATTATAATGACCTATGTTGATTTCACTCGGATAACCACAAAGACAGTTTTTCTGAGAATGTAAAAAGGCAGGTGGAGAGTGAGTGTCTGCCATTACAATGAAAACTGCCCAACTCGATTGTGACTGGCAGTAGGCAAGTGGCCTGCCGTCATAATGAAAACTCTCCAACTTGTTTATGACTGATAGTAGAAAAGATGGCCTGCCATTACAACGAAAATACTCTAGCCCAGTCTTCACACGAGAAAAGACTTATGATGAACTAGCGAATGTACCCGTGCTTCGCTACGGTATTCAACATTGTATTCGAATATCGAAGTAAATAGTGTACATGCAGTAAATAAGATTGTTTTAAAATTGCATGTCTCTTAGCGTTATCCGAGAAAGAGCATGGGGAGGTCCCCGTACGTTGTTTCCAATGTAAAGTGTTTGTTACGGATTTGTGATATTAATCAATCAATCAATACTCATCTGCATTTAGGGCAGTCGCCCAGGTGGCAGATTCCCTATCTGTTGCATTCCTAGCCTTTTCCTAAATGATTTCAAAGAAATTGGAAATTTATTGAACATCTCCCTTGGTAAGTTATTCCAATCCCTAACTCCCCTTCCTATAAATTAATATTTGCCCCAGTTTGTCCTCTTGAATTCCAACTTTATCTTCATATTGTGATCTTTCCTACTTTTATAAACGCCATTCAAACTTATTCGTCTACTAATGTCATTCCACGCCATCTCTCCGCTGACAGCTCGGAACATACCACTTAGTCGAGCAGCTCTTCTTCTTTCTCTCAATTCTTCCCAACCCAAACATTGCAACATTTTTGTAACGCTACTCTTTTGTCGGAAATCACCCAGAACAAATCGAGCTGCTTTTCTTTGGATTTTTTTTCCAGTTCTTGAATCAGGTAATCCTGGTGAGGGCCCCATACACTGGAAACATACGCTATTTGGGGTATTACCAGAGACTTATATGCACTCTCCTTCACATCCTTACTACAACCCCTAAACACCCTCATAACCATGTGCAGAGATCTGTATCCTTTATTTACAATCCCATTTATGTGATTACCCCAATGAAGATATTTCCTTATATTAACACCCAGACACTTACAATGATCCCCAAAAGGAACTTTCAACCCATCAACGCAGTAATTAAAACTGAGAAGACTTTTCCTATTTGTGAAACTCATAACCTGACTTTTAATCCCGTTTATCAACATACCATTGCCTGCTGTCAATCTCACAACATTTTCGAGGTCACGTTGCAGTTGCTCACAATCTTGTAACTTATTTATCACTCTATAGAGAATAACATCATCCGCAAAAAGCCTTACCTCCGATTCCACTCCTTTATTTATATCATTTATATATATATAAGTAAGCATAAAGGTCCGATAACACTGCCTTGAGGAACTCCCCTCTTAACCACTACAGGGTCAGATAAAGCTTCACCTACTCTAATTCTCTGAGATCTATTTTCTAGAAATATAGCAACCCATTCAGTCACTCTTTTGTCTAGTCCAATTGCACTCATTTTTGCCAGTAGTCAGGCTCACTTGCCTACTGCCATTCACAATCGAGTTGGGAAGTTTACATTATAATTGCAGGCCCCATTGCCTACTACGCGGACAGAATCGATTTAATCGTTAAAATGGCAGCTCCGCTTTCCTACTTCCAGATAGATTATAGTTGAGGAGTTTCTATTATAATGACAGGCAATTACCCTACTATCACTCGAAATTGAGTTGTGCAGTTATCATTATAATGCCAGGCACATTTTCCTACTGCCAGCCAGCTTACTGCCAGTCACACCAAGTTGGTGAGTTTCCATCAAAATAGCAAGCCACTATGCCTAATGTCAGTCACATTTTAGATGAGAACATTTCTTTATAATGGCGGGCACCCTTGCCTACTGCCAAACACGATCGAGTAGGGGAGTTTTAAACAAAACTGCATGCTCACTTGCCTTCTGCAAGTCAAATCGAGAAGTGAACTATTCATTACAATTTTAGGCCTTCCTTACTAATGACAGTTACACAGGAGTTGGAGAAGGAACCCTTTCCTACTGCCAGTCAAAGTCGGTGTGGGGAGTACTGATTACAATAGCAGACCCACCCTTTGTCGATCGAACAAATCGACATCAGTGAATATATATAGATCGACATACGAAAGTATATGCGTGTTTACAATATTGAAGACCTTCATTTACACATTAACTGCTCCTAAACGTACGTCATATCGACAAAGGATTATACCATAAGACACGCCGGATTTAGTGGCCTAAATGGCTGGTCCCATGATATGTCATCTATTCTTGGGTCAGATTGAGTTAGAAACGTGGAACAGGGTAAAGGTTTTGTAAGATTATCTCACATTACATTACTTTTCGGATAATTATGTGACAGCTACTTACATGGCATTTGGCTCACATATGGCTACTGGGGGGGCCAATTTTCGTGAAGAGTTTGATGATTCTGTATTTCATATAAGTAATTGAAAGTATGAATTATGCATGTGAAAATTCCAAATTGACTTAACATCAATTAATAGAGAAAAATCAAACTTAAAAGGGATACAGATACGGCAAAAATCATAAGACCAAGGTTGTAGATCATTCCAAATTGAACGGAGATTGTGCAATCCGTTATGTGATAGGAATTTCCGAAGGTCTGCCCCATCATTAAAATTGCCTGCATATTTCGATATTCTTTGGGGATAAACAGAGAAAAATTTAATGATCTTGGATGTTTTCCGTTCGTTACAGGCTAAAACGTATAATTTTGTCAAATTTCAATTATCTTCTTTTTCTTCTGGCAGATTATGCCGCAATCCGGATTTTGGGCGAGGCGGGTAAAAATTAGGACTTTCAGGAAACTAAACCAAAAATTATGGAGATGGTCATTATTACCCCTTAAAGGGAAAAGCTGTACGAAAATTTCGCCAAAATAGTCAGTGTAGAGGCACACAGTCGTTACGATTTGATTTATATAGATAAGGAATCTGCTCCATGTAAAACACCTTTTGGGCTATGTCCGCTGGACTTAACCTGCAAAACTGACCATTCATGATATCTCCCTTATTAATCCTCCTGACGAAAAAATGCACATGAAGAAAAAGGTTTAGAGGTGGAATTCCATCACGTTTGGTCGATTTCCAGTCAGGTTGGTCTTGTTCTGTATATATTGTGGAAGAGTAAAATCACCATTTCGGTTCCCTATAAACCGCCAGTCCATTCCGGAACATGAAATGTTATTTACGTTTAAAACCTACCTTTGGACAGGTAGATGCTAAATATAAATTTTGGTTCGAATGTCTTCAGTAGTTTTCAAGTTGTAAGGAATACACTTTACACGCACCCGCTGTGAGTTAAGCCTCCCTTATTAATCCTCGTATCGGAATGATGCACATGAGAAAAAAGGTTTAGAAATTAATTTCTACCAAGGTAGGTAGATTTCCATTAAGTTTGGTTGTGTATATTTTGTGGAAGTGCAAAATCACTGTTTCGGTTTCGTATAAACCCCCAGTTAGTTCAGGGATTTAGAAACAATATTTGCCCTAAACCTATCAAGGACAGGTGTATTCTAAATATGAATCTTGGTGGAAATACATCCAGTAGTTTCTAGCACTCGCGTACATACGGCGTAATTAAGGAAGAACATAATACAGTTAAGAAAGTTGAAAGTAATAGAAAATGGATTATAACTGAGGACAGCCAAGTGAATGTATTGGAAAATCAAATGCCCCTCAATAAATTATGCTAGTGTGAGTTATGGATGTAATAAAGCGGTAACAGAAGAGAAATTTAGGTCCAGTGATTCTTAGGTAAACAAATAATAAGAAGATGACTAATGGTGTTATTACTTAATCTATTCGAGGGCGGTTATAACCTCCAACGATATTCCGCCAATATCCCGCAGATAGGCCGATTGACGCCTCTATTGCCTTCTACCCAACGAACAACCACGAATTTAAAAGAATGATGAGGAAAATGGCAATACGTTACTTCCCTGCTGGCATGCAGTCAGAGACGTTGCCATGGTAACCTGCAGGTTCGTTGTCGGTCTGTCGGTCACTCAATGCAGAGCATGGTACCAGCAGAAAATTGTAAATTTCTCCGTCATATGAATTGTAAGGTAAATTATGAACAAAACGAAAGTTGTTTATAATGAAGAGACGTTTCACGTACGGTAAACGAAGTTTACAGAAAATCAATAGTATAAAAGAAAATGGAGGAAAACCATTCTGGTTTTCCTATAAACCCCCCGTCTATTCAAAGATCTTAAAATGATATGTATATCGAAACCATCCACGGGTTGAGTATACTCTAAAGCTTGGTTGAGATCTATGCAGCCGTTTCGACGTGATGGTGGAAAAACCATTCTGGTTTTCCTATAAAACCCCGTCTATTCAAAGATTTTAAAATGATATGCATATCGTAACCTTCCCCGGGATGAGTATACTCTAAATATGAAGTTTGGTTGAGATCTATTCAGCCGTTTCGACGTGATGGTGGAAAAACCATTCTGGTTTTCCTATAAACCCCCCGTCTATTCAAAGATTTTAAAATGATATGCATATTGAAACCTTCCCCGGGATGAGTACACTCGAAATATGAAGTTTGGTTGAGATTTATCCAGCCGTTTCGACGTGATGGTGGAACAGACAAACAGACAAACAGTCAAACAGACACGAAAAGTAAAAACCACCGATTCGGTCATGAGTTGACCTAAAATGGATAAATATCTGAAAAATTGGCAAAACAAAAGAAATTACAGGCAGCGGACCCCCTACAATTTTATTTATATAGATTCCCTGCCGCGTTTCTTGGGTAACATTAAAGCTATGCAGTTTAATACAATCTTACCCTTAAAGTGTACAGTCCGTAACCTAGAATCCTGTATACAGTGTAGAATTCCGTAGCAAAACACGGGTACATCAGCTAGTACTTTCTATACCCGGTGGCTCGCGAGCGCCGTACTTTCTACATATAAATGTCCCGCATGCACAAATGATGAATGGGATGTCTGCCAACTGATTTTCACAGGGGTACTACTGCCAGCAGGCAAGTTACATCAGAATATGATGAGATAACAACCGGACGGTCGCTCGCAGTATGTTACTCAGCGCTACCCGTCTATTGCAACCCCTTGTATTAGTAAACTTCGTTTTCGACCTCATAATACGAGGCTGGTGTATGGTACAGCAGCATGACATTTGCTGTATATCAGTGGCGTATACTGAGGTCTACCAAGGCTATCGGTGAAGCCCGAACTTCAATTGAGAACGATGGAAGTCTGAAGCGCATTATAATGTAAGCATCTGACACGTTATTCCGTTTTCAAAACTTGAAAGCAGTGAGGAAAAACGTCGCACGTATTTCTGAGAGCTAAGCATCGGAGACTGATATCGCAGCCCAGACTCTCGTCCCTCTCCCCTCTACTCACCCATAGTGGCTTGCTGCTGTATATCGGATAGGAGCGGAGACCGGGGGAAGAAGTGTGCTAGGCTTCGGTCCGTCAGATCGCCACTACTATCAGCCATGCGTTACTCATTGTATATACTTCCTCATCTCATACTTCTGACTTACGCATATGCAGTAGATAACAGAGTGCTGATATTTCACTCCCGTTTCCTTCTACATCCTTGTAGGAAGACACTGCAGGGCCGCTGTTGTAGGAGCATTATAGTTTCATTTTTATTGGTACAACTATGAACATGAAATGAAATCTTTAAAGTTCTCTTTTGTTGGTTGGAATCGAACCCGTGATCATGGGTCAGACACCACCACTGATCTTCCAAGGAAGCTAATAAACCAGTGAACGATGGATACGACCGCTGTAATATTCATCATTTGTATTTAATAATAATAATAATAATAATAATAATAATAATAATAATAATAATAATGGTGCATGGCAACGGTGTAGGGTTGGTGGAGTCCTAATGAGGATAAAATGAATGGTGAAGACGTCAAAAACATCCAGTCCTCAAGCCAGGGGAATTAACAGTATGAGGAGGTTGATTCTGAAAATTGATCCGGGGCCATCGGACCAAAGGAAAGCATTCTATCCATTTAGCCACAAAGCCAGATTTTAATTTGCTAAACCTTCGGCTACCATATCCACTGATCAGGAGTTGAGCATGGGCAGCAGCAGAGACCAGGGCAGTAACTTGTGAAGCAGATTTCACAATACAACAGGCTTCTCCGTTGGCTACTGGCTGCAGCTCAAAACGCTAAAGGCTGGCGTTCACTAAACCTACCATCTACTGGTAGCCCACGTCTTGATCCCAGCATAAGCCACTGATCAATCAATCAATCAATCAATCAATCAATCAATCAATCAATCAATCAATCAATCAATCAATCAATCAATCAATCAATGGATCGATCTCGTAGGTGATTGCAGTAGAATAACACCCACGATATGTCCTTCCTGTCAATCAATCAATCAATCAATCAATCACCACTGATCTGCATTTAGGGTAGTCGTCCAGGTGGCACATCACCTAGTCTTTTCTTAAATTATTGCAAAGAATTTGGAAAATTATTGAACATCACCCTTGGTCAATTATTCCAATCCCTAACTCCTCCTCCTATAAACGAATATTTGCCCCAATTTCCTCTTGAATTCCAACTTTATCTTCATAGTTCTTTCCCACTTTTAAAAACACCACTCAAGCTTATTCGTCTACTTGTTGTATAATTCCACGCGAACTCTCCACTGACAGTTCGAAACATAACACATAGTCGAGCATCTCGTCCCCTTACTTCCAAGTCTTCCCAGCCCAAAGTTTGTGACATCTTCGTAATACTATTCCTTTGTCGGAAAACACGCAGAACAAATCGTGCTGCTTTCTTTTGAATCATTTCCAGTTTTCGTATCAAGTAGTCTTGGTGAGGGTCCCATACACTGGAACCATACTTTAGTTAGGGTCTTGCCAGAGACTCACACGCCCTCTCTTTTACATCGTTACTACTAAACACCCTCATAACCATGTGGAAAGATCTGTAACCTTTCTTGACAACCTCCTTTATATGATTTCCGCAATATACCTTGCCCTGTATTATTCATTAGTTTGTAGTCGAACAACCAGTAGTAACAAAGTTAATGTTACGGGAAATTACCTCCAAAAGACCAGAGATGAATGCTAGTCGAGATGTGATGCTCGCCATGCCAGTTATTTTTCTTCTACCAGACGTAAAGTTTGTGGGAGAACTTTAATATACTTTAACTTGCCTTGTGGGTGGGGGCAGTAGAATAACACCCACGATATCTCCTGTCTGCCGTAAGAGGCGACTAAATGGGGTTCCAGGGACTATAAACTTGGGAGCGTGGATTGGCGACCACGGGGTCTTTATCAGAGTCCTGGCAATGCTTGTGCCAGGCTGCTCACTTTCATCTGTCCTACCCGACCTCAGTTGATCAACTCTTGTTCATTTCAGACCCCGACGGTATTAGGTCACGAGGCCCAGGGAGTCTTTCATTTTCATGCCCGTAGTCGACTTTGTCTTTCTTTGGTTGTTACCTTCACTTTTTTAATTGTCGGATACCCTCTACTCCTCCTCCCCTTCTGATTAGTGTTATCAGAGGATGATTGCCCAGTTGTACGTGCACTTAAAACAATATTCTCCACCACCGCTATGACAACAATGGTGCGGCACCACATTCTCTATGCGGTCCGTCCTTAATGTTATAAGTCATTGCTGCAATAGGATCCTACTTTGAAGGGGGTATGCGAAGTAGCTCCTTTGGGAAGAGCTTTCGCATTACTGGCCATCCGCATGGTCGTTTGCAAGACTACTTTTTATTTATTTATTCTCTCTTGATCGCGCGTCAAAATTTCTTTTTAATTTTGTTATCTTAATTTTCTACCTTGAAAGCCTTGCAGGCGGCCATGGACCGGGGGTGACAGTGGCTCTTGAGCGGCAGTGGTCTAGCGCCGGGGATGTCTTGGTATGACCGCGACAGAGTAACCAGTGCCGAAAGGAGATATGGGATTGCCTGGTGGGTTTAGGGAGGTTTCTCATAACTTCTCCTTTACGGAGGGGTGGAAGTAGCTGGCAGAAGACTAGCCTTTGCACCTCAAGTTATTCTGTACTCTTGTACTAGGCTATGTTCCTGCGTTAGTACTCGCTTGCCGGTCATTTGTCCAAACAGGTAGGTCACCACGGGCTGTGAGGCGGGGCGGAGCCTCACGGCACCCCCCCCCTATCCTCCCCCAAAAAGGACACTAACACAGCTTTATTCTCTTTATCTCGCTTATAAAAATGCAAGCCTTGTCGAGCTGGACTGAGCGATGACCGTCCGACCAGGCCTGTAGTGATTTCCACCTCTTCGGATCGTTGATGAAGCACGAGGACGAACGTCATGACGTGGCTTCAGAAACTGGAAGCAGGTTTCTGTCTTGCCAACATCGATGTCATGATGTTGAGGAACAAGAGCTTGAATAAGAATAGTGAGTATGTGGAATAGCAATGTGTACTATTATGTATTCTTTTATGTGCCTGTAAAATAAAGTTTCTCCATGAAAGATCTTGTTTCCTTATTTTTTAAAAGGTACATTGTACTTATAACACATAGTGCCCGTCAATCTTGAAGGGTCTGTCTTACAAAGGCTGCACCAATCTTAGTCATAAGTCATACAAAATACACCCTGGGGTGTACAAAATTCCCTATACTTGCGGCAAGGTATACATTGGCCAAACATTCCGGTTCCATTGGTACTCGTATCAAGGAACACCAACGTAATATCCGTCTCAACCAGCCAGACAAATCATCAATAGCTGAGCACGCCCAATCAACGCGTCATGATATGGCGTTCCAAGATGTTCGACTACTACTAACATGTTTTCAGTCCTTCTTTGAAGGAGGTGAGCCTCTTAGACGGTTACGCCGCCTCTCAGATTAGGAGTTGCTTGGAGAAAGTGAGGGGCGTAGGCGTTCGTTGCTTGTAGTAGGAACTGTTTCGGCATTCACCTTAGCGCAGGAGAATGGAAAACCACGGAAAACCATTTTCAGGACAGCCGAAGGCGAGGACCAGTCCCTCACCGTCTCCCGAATACAGTGGCGTAGATCCACGGTAGAGCCGTGGCCATCCGTCCTCTGCTCGGTTCGCCAGTCAGAGTGCAGAGCTCTCGGACCACGGACCAGCGGTGTCCACGCGGGGGGCCCAGACTCACCCTGCATCCGCCGACCCGACGTTCGAGCTCTTACTCACATTAAACACTACAGGTCTGGGATTATACGAGAAGCTGTGGAAATGCGTACTTCAACAGGACACTCTCTGCCACTTACGTAATACCTGGTTGCTAGTCATTAAGGATTTATATACGTGCCTTTTGACTATTATAATTTCTTTCCGATTTTTTCCAAATTCGTATTCTCCTCTTCACGAGATGTTTCACATTGCGCACAGGGAGCTATCTATTGGCGAACGAGAGTACCACTTACTATAGACAACAGTAAGGAATTGTTAGGTTCAAGTGATTCAAACCTTCATTCATTTTTAGAGAAGTCTTGCTTGTGAACAGACGAGATTATCTTTTCAAGACGCAGAGCAAAGTTCTCTGTGAAAAAAGCCAAAAAACTTATTATCGTATCTACATTCATGCCATTATTATCTATGTAATGTCATCATCATCATTCATTGTGCAAAATTTGAATCACCAGTATACTGTATGTCAAGGAAAGTGTGGTCGGTAGATGCAGAGTGTGTTTCGACCCTTGGGTTTCGTCCCTTAAGAGGCCACGGCTTGCGCGTGGTCCAACAGCTCTGTACTCTGACCGGCCAACCGAGCAGAGGAAAGTTGGCCACGGCTCTACCGTGGCTCTACGCCTCTGCATTCGGGAGACGGGCCTGGGGCACAGTGCCGGACTTCACCCCTAGCCCCACCCGTCGGCTGTCCTGAGAATGGTTTTCCGCGGTTTTCCATTCTCCTGCACTAAGGCGAATGCCGGGACAGTTCGTAGTATAGGCCACGGCCGCCCACCCCCTCACCTTCTCTGCACATCTTCCTTCTCCCGGCCGGAGAGACGGCGTCACCGTCTAAGTGGCCCGCCTCCCCTTCAGGGGAGGAATGAAAACGTTTAGAGTAGTAGTAGTAGGAAAGTGTGTGTTTGGTGGTTATTTACAATAATTCGTGTATTTCATTTACATAACTCTTTAACTGGTAAGTTTCATTTGTAAAGGGTCTGAAGGAATATAGTTCATCAAGTTTCTATTGACTCAAGTAAAAGTGTAACTGGGCAACCATCGTAAGCAAAATATGAAAAGTTCTAACAATGCTTAGAATGAATACAGTATATTGGCCAACAAAATACAAGCACCATAAAGGGCTTGAAAGACTGACCGGACCTCAGAAACCTAATACCGTCGGGACAGAAAAAGAACAACAATTGACGAAGGGAGGTCGGATAAGAAATATGAAAGCGAATAGCCTGACACAAATAACTGGAGGCAATGTCAGGCTCAAAAGTGCTACAAAAATGAAAGCCTCTGGGACCCCTTTTAATCGCCTTTTACGGCTAAGGCAAGCTAGAGATACCGCGAGTGTATTCTACCGGCCCCACCCACAAGGGGAAAGTAACATTATTATTGCTGTTATTATTCCTGTTCTATTAAAAAATTCATTAGTCAGCCCATATCGTAGTTAGGTCTAGTTTTACGGATGAATATTCTTCCTGACGCAAACGCTGTGTGATGGGACGTCATCAGTATTACGTGTTTCTGTGGTGGATGGTAGTGTGATGTGTTTTGTGTACATGAAGTGTATGAAGATGATGATATTAATAATAATAATAATAATAATAATAATAATAATAATAATAATAATAATAATAATACCAGGGGTTCCCGGCTAATTAAACTGCGCGCCTTGTCTACGGTCATCTATGCCAACGGACTTGAACTTGTAAACTCCCAAAGAATTTCGTTTTCTACAGTTAGATTTCTCTAACCTAGATTTGCTAGCTCACTCTCACGCTCTAAAAATGAACCTAGAAATTAGGAAATTTCATTTTTGTTATTAGTAAACCTTTTTCTGAAGATTTTTTTAGATTTATAATGTACCGAAGTTGTCAACACTTCAGCTGGTTCCTCCTCTGCTGTAATCTAACTATCACATGCTTGTAAATATGTTCTCTAGCCAATCAAAACAGGGGTTGTGTAGAGGAATCCAGCCTATCAGCAAAGGGTGGTTCAATTTAATCGGGAAGTTTCCCCTTACGGAACTACGTAAGCAGGGCACTTGAGGGCCGTCTTATCTGAATTGCTCCAGTGCCTGGGAGTGTGACTTGACGGAGGCCTAGGAGGCAGGGGCGCAGCCTGCTTGAAGAATATCCAGCAATACAAGGTAATGACAGAGTTTTCCTGCAGGTAGTTTGAGGGGAAGGTTTTAGCTGTTTTCTTTCAATGTAATTTTGTAAACTGGTGGTTTAAATGTAGGATTTTCGGCGAAGTCTGAGGACTCTGTTTCTATTCCCTACCGGGAAATATGTAATGTAAGGGAAAGCAGATTGGTGACCTTCTGCCGTCTCCCATTCAACCTTTGCAATTGGATGACTAAAGTTTTCAAACTCTAAATTTTGTAAATCACGTCTTGGCTTTAAAAGTTCCTCCTTTAGTCACCCTCTTGTAGTATCGGATTAACCTCTGTATCTTTGGGCCGTAAGCCCACTTAGGTGTTTAGTAATTTCTATAAGGAGTTTTGGAGTTTCGCCTCCTTGCCTCTTGTTAATGGCAACATTTTCTCTTTTACTCTTAAGGTCAAGTAGTATGGGTAAATATGCCCCTGTTTATCCTGTATTATCCATAAGGCAACTGTTCTTCGTTGCAGCTCCAAACACTTAAAAGGCTTGTCATTCACTAAACCAACCATCGCAAAGGGGTAACCTAAGTCTAGTGGTAGTCCATGTCTTGTACTCAGCATACGCCACTGCTGTCTACATATCGGTAATGGTATTCAGCAACAACGAATACACAGACATCATTTTATTCTGGAGAACCTGGTCGGATTGCAGTCGAAGTTCCAAACAGACGTCTGACTTCTACACACGTGTATCGCCGAACAGTATTAGTTTTTAAGTTCTTTAAATCTTTAGGCTTTTCAATCTTGAAATTACCAGCGTTTCGCCCCAGTGTAACAGTTGGCTCATCAGTTGGAATGCTACTCCTTTCCAAGATGCTGGCGCTAGTATTAGTTTTTGTGTCATACAAACAACTATTTTATAGAGTGGAATGTCTACACGTGTATAAATGAATAAGTTATTAAATTTTATTTTCTATTCCTTTGGCGTATTTACAAATGTACCGTGTTGTGGAACGTGTGCAGTACGATGACTGCTATTTGTTTCACAACATCAAAAACACAGCACGTTGTAGCGCTCCTTCTAAAACAAGCGACTAGGCATCCCATGCATCACTAGTGCATGCGGGACATTTGTAAGTAGAAATTATGGCGCTCGCGAGCCACCTGGTATATAATTAAGAGAGCTTGTATTTTTAGGAAATGTCATATATTTTCTTTGTCTCTATTGTTTTGCCTGATTGGATTTTGCTGCAAATCAGGTAATTATCGACACAATTAAGTGATTTAGATTTGTCATATAAATGCATACTTATATTTTCAGCTATTTTCCTAGAAGCCTCATATTTCGGCTGTTTCACGATAGTTTTTTTTTTTGCTATGGGCTTTACGTCGCACCGACACAGAAAGGTCTTATGGCGACGATGGGATAGGAAAGGCCTAGGAGTTGGAAGGAAGCGGCCGTGGCCTTAATTAAGGTACAGCCCCAGCATTTGCCTGGTGTGAAAATGGGAAACCACGGAAAACCATTTTCAGGGCTGCCGATAGTGGGATTCGAACCTACTATCTCCCGGATGCAAGCTCACAGCCGCGCGCCTCTACGCGCACGGCCAACTCGCCCGGTTTCACGATAGTTGTAGCTGTGCAAAATCATCTTCAACTTATCGAATACGAAGTAGCATTCACAAAACTGCTTCTCGGTATCACATCTGCGGTTAATACAAGTGGAATACTCTGCCTCCTCTATCAAGATTGCAGGGGCCCGGGTTCGATTCCCGATACTGCCAGAAATTTAAGAATGGCAGGAGGGCTGGTATGTGGTTAAAGTGGTACATGCAACTCACCTCCAATTGGGGTGTGCATGAAAAGAGCTGCAGCACATCGGGATGAGGACACGAGTTTGCATTTTTCATCAAGATTACGCAGGAATTCTTTTCCAACAGTTTGTCAGGAAGTATGACATATATTAAGTCAAATTTTGGAATTATATCGAGTGCAATTACTCATTTAGAAGTTCCTAGCTTAGAAATTCATGCAGGTATTGAAATTGTGGGAAGTGTTGAACTTTCAGTACAACGATCACATGAACTTTTAAAATGTGTTATCTGACAAACTTTATAGGTACCGGTAGGTATTCACAAATGTTTGATAAGTGAATCGAAGACAATAGGCTGTGAATAACTGTTAAAGATGTAAATTCAGAAAATTAATATGAATGTAAGAATAAGGAATTCAGTTAACAAATAACTTATGTATCAAAGGAATTGCCGTTTCGATTTATCACTAATTTTTAATGGCCGAATTTAGATTAATACTTTTTGGGTTATAATTTGTAAGGTTTACGTCATATTTCGTCACTTTTGAGGTCATATTTTCTTGCTTATTTGGGCTATTTTAAAGTCTTAAAAATCCATCCATCTATATATATATATATATATATATATATATATATATATATAATAAGAGTTTTGTCTGTACACTGCTCAGAATTTAAAAAGGCTGGTATTTCTGTATCAGTCGTGCCCACAGTAACAAGGAAATGCACTTTTCACTTTTCCGTAATGTCTGTCTGTCTGTCTGTCTGTCTGTCTGTCTGTCTGTCTGTCTGTCTGTCTGTCTGTCTGTCTGTCTGTCTGTCTGTCTGTCTGCCTGTCTGTCTGTCTGTCTGTCTGTCTGTCTGTCTGTCTGTCTGTCTGTCTGTCTGTCTGTCTGTCTGTCTGTCTGTCTGTCTGTCTGTCTGTCTGTCTGTCTGTCTGTCTGTCTGTCTGTCTGTCTGTCTGTCTGTCTGTCTGTCTGTCTGTCTGTCTGTCTGTCTGTCTGTACACACATCACGAGAAAACGGCTGAAGAGAATTTAATGAAAAACGGTATGTTGTGTCCGGGAATAAGTTGCTATAATCTAGGCCACAAATAATCATATTCACGCTAAGATAAATGGTAGTTTAGAGGAAGGCATTAAATTTAATTCTCAAATATTTATGTTATTAGTGGTCATATCTTAGTGAATATCGGTATACAAAGTCGGGGAATAAGTCGCTATAATCTAGGTTATAAATAATTTTACTCACGCTGAGTGAAATGGTAGTTTAGGGGAAGGCCTAAAATGTAATTCTCAAATACTTGTTATTAATGGTTGTACCTTAACGAAAATCAGTAGGGGAAGTCGAGGAATAAGTCGCTACAATCTAGAACATAAATAGTTGTATTCACGCTGAGAAAAATGGTAGTTTAGGGGAAGGCCTACAATGGAATTCTCAAATATTTATGCTATTAGTGGTCCTATCTTAATGAAAATTGGTATGCAAAGTCCGGGAATAAGTCGCTATAATCTACGTCATAAATAATTTTATTCACGCTGAATGAAACGGTAGTTTAGGGGTAAGCCTAAAATTTAATTCCCAAATAATTACGAGTATGTTATTAGTGGACGTATCGATAAATACTACATAAGTAAAGTTATATAGTACTATATTTCCGATCATTTATGTCTTATACATTGATACCTTACCGGCTATGGTCAGAGATATTCATGAATTTGGATTTTTGACACTAAGTACTCATCAGCGCCGAGTCACGAGCAAATGGGTAGACAGGTTTTAATGAAAATCGATATGCAAAGTCGGAAAATAAGGAATTACAGTCTACGCTATAAATAATTTTATAAGTCGCCCTACGATCACAGAGTCGAAATAAAACTAAAACTATAATATAGAAAGCTCATACAATTGATCAACAATAACATTACATTACCAATTGTTTGTTGTTAAGTGCTTTGTCTTCTGTTACCACTCACCTCCGATAGATAGGATTACTGCTGCGTACCGAGTATTTGTTTTTAATTTGCCTTACGTCGCGCCGACACAGTTAGGCCTTATGGCGATGATGGGATAGGAAAGGGCTATGGGTGTGAAGGAAGCGGCCTTGGTCTTATTTAAGGTATAGCCCCAGCATTTACCTGGTGTGAAAACGGGAATCCACGGAATAACATCTTCAAGGCTGCCGACAATGGGGTTCAAATCCACTGTCTACCGGATGAAAGGTCACAGCTGTGTACCCCTAACCACACGGCCAGCTCGCCCAAGTCGTACGAGTGTAACAGTCTGCCTAAATATTGGCCGGAAGTAGCTGGGGAGTTAGCTTTCTTCTTTAGCAAGCCATTCCTCTCTTTCATAAATTTTCCGATACTACTGGTACGTAACACACTGGTTCATCATAGCATTCGAGCTATTCAATCCCTACTCTGAGGCACTGAAGTGTGCATATTTAACGGAATAATGGCAGAGAAGTGTTCACGGCTGTCTGCGGCTTGGTCATTCCAGCTCTGGGACTTTGGACTGTTAGATCGGCACCGTAGTACTGTTCGTTAAAAGTGAAGAAATGTGCAGTTTTTCATTTGATCGAGTATTTTATATAACATTGCTTTTAATCGCTACATTCCTACAGACGTTTTTTTAATGACCGATAATGACTTCAGTTAGGAAAACCACAAAATCAGTCTTTCTGAGAATCCCGTAGCGAACCACGGGTACATCAGCTAGTTAATTAATAAAGCGAGGACGGTTTGAAGAATCATAACAAGTGACTATTTCAGCACTCACAAAAGCGAGATACGAGATTGATGATATTATTATCCCCTCGTGAAAATCCTGGCTAAAAGTACAAAGAAAGGTACTTTGATGTATTATTATTATTATTATTATTATTATTATTATTATTATTATTATTATTATTATTTCGTGGCTCCTTGGCTGAATTGTAAGTGTACTGGTCTTCGGTTCCGGAGGGGCCAAGGATTTTAATGCCGGGCGAGTTGGCCGTGCGCGTAGAGGCGCGCGGCTGTGAGCTTGCATCCGGGAGATAGTAGGTTCGAATCCCACTATCGGCAGCCCTGAAAATGGTTTTCCGTGGTTTCCCATCTTCACACCAGGCAAATGCTGGGGCTGTACCTTAATTAAGGCCACGGCCGCTTCCTTCCAACTCCTAGGCCTTTCCTATCCCATCGTCGCCATAAGACCTATCTGTGTCGGTGCGACGTAAAGCCCCTAGCAATAAAAAAGGATTTTAATTCGAAAAAGTTAATTCCTCAGGTTCGGGGACTGGGTGTTTTTGCTCGTTTCAGTGCACTTCTCTTCATTTATACACAGCACTCTACTAACCACCACACAATAGCGGATACGTCCTTCTATATAGGGTTGGCGTCAGGAAAGTCATCCTCCCATAAAATTGGGTGAATCCATATCAAGTGCCGACCCCAATTCATCAGGATTAAGACCACGAAGATTATTATTATTATTATTATTATTATTATTATTATTATTATTATTATTATTATTATTATTATTATTATTACGTATGTTAGGGGCTGCCTAGATGAGGTGGTAAAGGCGTGCTTAGTTCAACCGGTAAAACGTGGGTTCGATTCCCCGAAAGAAAGTCTAAAATTTAAGAAACGAGATTGCTACTTCCGGAGGTGCACATGGCCTTGAGGTTCACTCAGCCTACACCAAAACTGAGTACCAGGTTAATTCCTGGGGCAAAGGCGGCCGGGCATATAACTAACCACTCTATCACATCAAGTGCCGAGTTTACCTGCCACAACTCCAAGGGCCTTCGTGGCCTGTAAGGAGATGACTTTGCTTTCTTCTTTGATATTACGTGTGTTATGATGCTGAGTACTCGCCAATTTATGACGTTTCTGGAATTCAATCTTCGATGTAATTCTCGTCCATGTGCACTGACAAATGTCACCGAAACGTAAAGAAATGTTAAAACTCCTCATTTTTCTTTCAACTTGTAACGGGACAACACAATAAATTATCTAAAAGATGATATTTATCTTCTCCCTCACACCTTCAGTTGCAATGAATTGAAAACATCCGGGTATATGATATATGATAGTGTTCAATGGACCAATTCACCAGCCCTCACGTTACATAGATGATCTAAACCAAGCTGAAAGAGTCACACATACAATATGATACACTCTTCGTTTATTAAAATAGCAACACGAAGAAGGAATCATGTGAAGTAAAGCAAACATTAGATGAAAATAAGATATTATTGCACACTGACTGAGGTATGAGCGATGCTAATAATTCCATTCTTTATGTAGCCAGTCCCGCTATTAATGGTGTGAAAATGTTGCTCACAGGGTTTGTTAGTCCATGCATTTCAGTGGGCTTGGCAGACGTAATAGCAACTTCTGGCTCAGTGAAGAAAGAACCGAAAAACTACCTAACTCATTTCCCTAGTAGGCCCTACGCTTCCTCAGTCATGCCTAGGCCATATATGACAGCTAATGGTAGAGCTGTTGAGCATCGAACTAGCCTTCGGGATGAGGACTGAACATACATTACACATTACTAGCATTGATATACGTGAATAATTAAAGATTCAAAATAATACACATTGAGTATGCTTCCAGAAGCTGCAATGAGAGTTGCTCTTCGTCGTGGCAATGGATCAACATGGTCTTGGATATCTTCCCGAGGAAGTGCCAAACATACTGCTTGAGTGTAAGTCTACAGTTTGTTGATGAAGGCTACTGAAGGTCTTTGAGGAGCTAGTTGTCTACCGACTATATCTCATACATGTGCAATAGGTGACATGTCTGGTGAACAGGCAGGCCAAGGAAGACGTCATAATTGCTGCGCTTTGAAGAAAGCTTCTGTATTCCAAACAACATATTGTGCTCGGGCGTTGTCTTGCTGAAATATAACGTAAGGAGTAAGCTGAAGGATGTATATTCCTCTGCCTTTGTAACCTCGCTGATGTACTGGTTGCTGGTGAGATTACCGTCAATACGTAGCAGCAGAGACCGTGAACGATATCCAATGGCACCCAAGCACGCCTTATCCTTGACCATTATGACGCTTGGCAATGCATTCAGGTTGATTTCGCTCATCGCGATATCGTCATATGCAAATGCGACCATCACTGTGGCCCAAATCAAACCGAGACTGTAAGTTCTACATGAGTTTTGACTTATTTTTATACATTTGAAATTTTTTAAACATTAAGGACACATTGGTATTAAAACGGGAACTTGTATGCTATTTGTAAGACAGTATTACGTATGGGAAATGACCAGTATCGTACTGATAGTGGAAACCACACAACACTCCTAGAGATCTCCAAACAGTGCCTTCTAAATTCTAAATTCTCCTCATATTATCATATTTATCACGAGTATCATGAACAAGATCTGTGTTCCTCTGAAGCAATCAGAGCAATACCTGAAGGGTAAATACCCTATATATATATGTAATGTTGCAATTGTATGCATATTTAAAATGTTGTACGTTGAATATATATACATCATCATTCTTGAGAGTACAAAACAAACGTCTGCGGGTTTTCCTTTAGTGTTTGGTATATTTGAAGAGAGATTTCACTGTCGCAAAGGCCGATGACCTAAAGACCCTTTTAACAAGCAACAACATGTATCACTAACGCAAACATGACTTCTTAGCTCTGCCGTCAGGGCCTCTCAGGGTGCATGCGCTTGGTGCATGCACTGTGCACGGTGCAAAAGACGACTTCGCTTGTTTGACCAGAGTGCAGACCCCCCCACTCCTCGATTTGGAGCAATAGCGCTGTCTCTCTCTTTCCCGACGCCTGTCTCGGTCGCTCCCCCTGTCTCCCTCTTCCTCAGTTGCTGCGTAGCGCTCCAAATCCGAGCCGAATTGAGCCGAGTTGAGCCGACTTGAGCCGAGCTTAGCCGAGTAGCCCAGAGGCGAAGCGCTGGACCGAGCCGTGCCGAGCGGGAGCGATGCACAGTGCACGGACCTCTTGCGCCTCGATTTACACGCGTGAGATTTTGGGCGTTTGAGAGGCCCTGCTCTACGTACACGACAAAGAATAAGTTATTTAGTTCAGTTATTCTAAGAGGAAAGAAAAAATTGTAAGAATAAATTTCTGTAAATGCGACCATCCTCGGAATTAACCCAGATCCTACGCCTCAGACCGGTTTCTCCTACGACGGTGAACATAAACGTCTAAGAATAACGACTGTTTCAAGAGCAGCTATCCTCTAATGCCATTTCGAAGGTCATGAACTGACTTTGTAGCGTGATTTGAAAAAGAACATTCTGGATATCATCAAGTGACTTGATGGTAGTTGAATTCTTGACCGGCAGATGACTCCAAATACTGTCAATTTATGCCCACGAGCAGTATGTTGAAAATCCCAGTGAGTTCGAGTCCAATATTGTATGCACATTTGTCTCATATTCTAGATTGTTTAACAATTTTTAAATAATCGGCATGTTCAGTAAACAATTCATTCCTTTCATAATATCATTCTTTTTAATCTGGTTCCATTTATGCCCTTTACTAGCATTTCCACCCCTTATTTCATTCTCCTTTTCTCTAATTTGTGTTATTTGCCTTCGAAACACCAGCTATTTTGCTAATTGAATATAACATTCACCTAAAACATCTTCTGAAGCCTTACTCACTACTTTTAAGTTTAAGTCTCCTTTTCAGTTTTCGCTTGTGTACGCACCATTTTTTACACGAATAGAGCAATCAAGTATTGTTTTAAAACTGTAGTTAATGTTATTTTCAAAACTCATCACTACTATGAAGTGGCGCATGCTGACACATAGCACTCCTTAGTTTCTAATCAGTAAAACTCTACGTTGGCTCCATCTTTGCCCAACGTAATTTGATAGAACTGACAAAAATTCAGATAATTTTTTCAGTAGCACATATAGTTCGTTTTCAACTACTAATGACTGTAATTTTGAAGTAAATGAACTGATAATTACAGGGCACATATTTTTCTTCTCAAGAAATGTTTCTCATTGAGCACTAATTTGATTTTGTTCAGTGATCAAGTAGAGGTGCAGAGAACATGCTTTATACTGTAGTTGTTATACACTGTATGTCGTATTATTTGTAATAAAAACGATGGAGACAGACTATCAAGAGTATATATGCAACATAGTCAATTAACCGATGTTTTATGTTACAAAGTAAAGTGGACTTCAAAACTCTCCTGAATTATCAGCAATAACAATAAAATACAAATACGTGAAAACAAAAATGACCTTTGTGTACATCAATGGAATTTGAAGAGTAAATTGCTACAATCGCCACAGGCTTCAAAAATACTCGTCAATTGTCGCTTTATCATTCACAAATAAATGTGCATTATGTTGTGAGAGATTTATTATCGCAAATAATCATAAAACCTCAAAATAACTTCGTGTTAAGAACAGGTTGACGAAATGGAAGTGAGGTAAATAACTACCAAATATAGTACAAAAAAGTATACGTAAATTCTGAATTCACAGCCAGTGTTTCGTATTTATTAATAGAAGTGATCAGTTTTATTTTTAACACTGATTCCCTTGTCCCAGCTAGGATATGATGCCACTAGAATAGTATACTTGATCGCCAGATGCGCCACTAATTACTACTCTCTTCTCACCGCTTCACTGTGGAATCTGCAGATTCTATTCTGAATGAGACCTACAGGAAAATTATGGGTTATTTAAAACGAACTCCTGTACTTGTCTTACCGGTATTGCACCTCCAAGTATTCATCGATAAGTTACTGCTGACCATGAACATCTTAATGCTAACTAAAACGATGTTTTCCCGCTGTATATTTATCAACCGCCTCACTTTCAGCTAAAACCTACAAAAAAATCCTCCATACTGCCCCCAACATGCCGGGCTCAGCTCGCCGGTGAGCGAGAGTCTCAGAGGTAGACCATTCGCTTATCGGCTGTGCAGAAAATTTTAAAGGCAGGAATAGATGAAGGACTAGCGACAAATGAAAAGAAGCTAAAATGGGTTTATACATTTATTAAAAACTATCACTCTTCCAATAAACAATTAAATTTACAAAATCTGGGACTAATTCTTGAAATACTCTTCTCCTCGTGCTATCGTCTATAAGGAATCTTGATCAAATTAAAGCTCAACGAATGTTCTTGTCTGTAATAATAATAATAGGGATCATTAATTTACTATAAACTGGATTGAAAATCAAAATACTATCTGGTATCACTCTCTCCAATAATGATAATTAAATTGCTTAAATTAAAATATTCCTTCTGGATCTCACTTAATTCTACATGAAAATGATAATTTTCTTTCCCTTCTTAAAATTATTGAAAAATGTTTAATTCAAGAAATTGTGGTTAATAAGTCTTCCTTAAACTTTCCCTTCATCAATAAATTCATTTTTATAATAATTATTAAGTGACTGAACTTCTCATAATTAATTCTTATTTGATCTCATATCAACCTAAACGTTACTCGTTGTTATGCAATAAGTGACTGTACAATAACTAAAAATTAAGCCTCGTGACATCAATCCACGGACGTTGCCTTCTCTTATTCAATTTATTTTAGTGAATTAGATCCTAATCTACCTTAAATTATAATAAAATCTTCTAAAGATTCATAATTCATCAAATCACGGACACGCGAAAATAACGTAAAATTCACACATAGGTACACGACAATATTACAATATTATTTACACGAATACTAACCCATTATTATTAAATTTTGGATTTATTCCAAATTAGGGAAATCATTCTCTAGATGACAATATCATGTGTATTCCAGTTATCGATCTAGGACGTGATAGAGTTGAGGTTATCACTTTTATGCAGAAATTAATTATACAACGATGTTCAAGGGAATCCTTTAAACAGAAATCATTCAAAATAAGCAAGTAAAATACCTACAGCACAGGTCAAAATATTAGAATACGCGCTTACGGTACATGAGTTGCAGCATTTATTCTTATTCTCCTACTATATCGTGGCTCTCGATTAATCTGCACTCAAGCTCGAAGAAATCATGTCCAGTGACACATTTCTTCCAAAAATGACTCTAATGGATGCATAAATTATCACACAAAATATAAAATATAATGTCCATCTGCAAGTCATAATCAAATTAATAGCACAGTAAAATATACGTATAATTCATCATTACTCCGTCCGGAGGATGCCATGTTCTAGGCCTACTTTACATAAAGCGACCACACGATAATTATTTCCAAGAACAAACCAACATCAAGCCCATTACCTTATTCAAATTTTAGCCCGTAATTAGGTTTAATTATTTTTACTCATTATTATTATTATATTTATTGACCGTGCCTAATCACACTTACAAAGCTATCGTACGAAATTATTCAGATGAATCTAAACGAATTTAAGTCCACAGAAATGTCGTATAATCGTAGAATGAAATTTGGCACTTAGTAAAACACTAGAACACTGTCCTAATCTGTCTCAATTAATTTTCAAACTATTTCAAAATCATTCAAGATTAACGCGGAGGTCATTTACTTTTATTTCTCCTGCCGTCTTAAATTTTTAGGACAGTTGAGGTCTCTCTTATCTCTAACTAATAGAACCGAATACACATTCATTCCAGAGCACAAACTACCTCCCACCGAGGAAAGAAGAATGAAAAGTCAAACTACTGCTAAACTAATGGAAAATCTAAATGAATAAGGTAAGGCTACCTTTTACAGACATTTTACAGAAAGATAGAAAGATGAATTCTTAAAGAATACTCATGTGGCTGGTGTTAACTGGATTCTGGCTGATGACCTAGTACGTGTCACATCAGCTTCCATCGAACAAAGTCTTGCCCATGTCCGACGCCTTACATAATTAGTGACTCATGGAGGAGATGAAGGTGCACAGGAAACAGTAGGATTCATCTCGAAAAGGGATAGCCATCTTGAAGCGAGCTCGAACCAACGACCTTTCTTCTTCTGAGTTCTCGTAGAAAAGCTGAAACTAATAAAAGTCTTAGCAAAAGTCCAGGATACACACGCGATGTTTAATAATTTGTAGATGGACACTTATCTTATGACAGTCATAAATAAATCGTAGAGAAGTTTTTCAAATGCCTGAATTGCAGTTTATTCAGTCCTCAGTGCCTTCTCTAATGCAAAGTCTCCCAGTAAAGCAAACGACGTCCAGTCTCGACCGTAGCTGCATTCAGAGTAACGCTCAAATCAAGTGTTCAGAAGTAAAAACCCTCTATAAAATTTCCTTTGGAATTACCATAAATTCACTGTCTTAAGACGGAGGTGTGCCTCTTGATTATATCTGATTGGTGGATCTGTTGCATTCCTGTGAAGGTTGTCATTTTTATTGGCTGCCCTAGTTTCACGTCACACGACCTTGCAATTATTGATCGATTATAATCACGCTGCCCGCCCCATCACGTGGCACACACACACATGTGTCTGAAGGACACCTAACAGGAATTTCACCCTGCTTCCTCGTTCTCTTGGTAGGTTGGGAAAACCGGTTCGCAGGCGGCTTGTTCACGCTATAGCACGGGAGTGTAAAATCTCACCCTCCTGGCGATCGAAATCATGTTTCAACTCACTGATGAAATAAATCATTCTCCCTTAATAAATTATTTCCACTTTTGAAGGGGACAATACTTCTCGTAAGAAGCTTCAGGTAGAAATCAAATTATCCAGACTTGATGGAACTACATGGTTAACTTCCGACTGGCTAAAAGCAGGACTGTGTTGTACGAAGAACTTGTGTTGGTAGATCCAAATCTGCCGTTAAACAGCGGGCTTCCTCATCAGAAGACGCATGATGCATCTGTTGTAAAGTATAGTCAGTGAATCAATAATGATACTGCCTCTTGTGTCAGACTTCTTGTTTTGAGCAGGCCTTGATACTTTCCAGTGGCCACGCCTTAGTTGTGCACACTTCTGAGCAAAAATCTGATTGATGAATTTTGTCCAATCACTAAATTCCTTTACCTCTTCTATACCCACCTATATAGTCCTTTTACGTGTTTCGGTATGCCCATTATATTAGTAAGTAGGTTCCTGATACCAGTAAAGGACATTAACCTTCGAACTCAGTTTTTGTGTATACGGAATGTGCTAACACATTCAAGAGCAGCTAACTGAGACTTACAGGTATACCAGTATATTTCTGTTACAGTTTATATTATGCATGGTGTTCTATCCTAATGTTGGTTTTCCAACTTACAATATGTTATCAAAACATCCAGATATATACTCGAATTGTAATCACACTGTCCACGATACACAATTTCTAGTAGCGGGCGTCAATACGGAATCGATCAATTATGAAAGTTTTAACTCCGACGTGGAGATTCCTGCCAGTTGCCTGAGAATCTTTGGCAGAATTACTACCCATGCTCCTGAAGTCATGTTTTATAGGATTCAGTTTATATTTCCGTACTGACCAACGTGTTTCTGACATTTTATTCTCCACAAATACTTCCCACACAGATCCTATTTTATGATAGGGAGCACTATGGTGATAGGGACAAGAGTGACCGAAATGGTCTTCAGCTACAAGCAGTCTGCAGCCATTGAAAAGATTCTTGTACTCTACTGCATTCAGTCTTCCACTCAGTACTTTGAGATGGTCAAGTCCATTCCATAAAAATAAAAACGATACTTTCTCTAAATTTCACTATTGGCACTACTCATGCTTACGGGGCACCATTCTTAAGGTGGTTACCTCAGCCAAAACCTCCAATAGAAATTGCCATGATATGATTTGATTCATCACTCGAAATTCCACGTTTCCTGATGTCCACTGTCTACTAGCGCCTCCTTTTACACCACTTAAGGCGGCGCTTAGAATTTACGGGAGAAATGCTTTGTTTACAGATAGCTGCTCTGACACTGAACGCGATTTCTCCTAATTCTAGATGTATAATTCTGTGCCAGATGAACAGTTTCTAGACTGAAAATCTCATGAGTGATTATTTCGCTAGATATCAGATGATTTTTACGAGCCATCCCTTTTCAAGCGGTCGACATTTCTTGTTTGTCACTAAATGCGCCATACCAGCCATGGTATATTCATGTTCGTATTTCACAAATACGTTAATAATAATCTACTTGAACAACTTGTGAAGTTTTGAAATGTCCTGCACATATTAATTGCTGATGTGGGAAAGAACAACTAGTTCACATTCGAAACCAATGAACTCACGTAATCTAACCGTTCATCTCATAGTTACATAAGGATAACACACAGCATTCTGCTTCCTGTATGAAGTGCGGTCAATAGGACAATTCGGTTTTAGTTTAGTAATACAATTTTAAGGCGTCTGGAAAGATTTCCATTTCAAAATATTTTAGAGTATTTGTATAATTTGAAAACATTTGCCACGATTACGAACTACCAATGATCCTTAGAAATGATACCGTCAACGCTGTCCTTAAAAGTTCATATCAGAGTACACTGTACGTCACCATCTGAGTGCTCACTCATGTGACATGTTTACACACGGCAGGCGTACGAGGCCATACGATTATGATTATTATTATGGAAATTAGGTGACATGTCATTAATAATAATAATAATAATAATAATAATAATAATAATAATCGTATGGCCTCGGCTCTACGTGGGATATACTTATATTCAGTACAGGTTTCTAATTGGATGAAGCTTTTGGTATTACCGCGAGAAAACAAAGACATGTAAGTGCCAAGTCCACCGTGGTGACATCAGTTGTGTCGATATTTCATACGGGAATCCCAAGATAAGAAATAATCCAGCATTCGCTGATTTTTATGTATTGCATTTTGGTTCCCGAGTGGATTGTTCCCTCTTCCTCACACCTTCCGTCATATGAAGTTCGATTCCGGGAAAATAACCTCGATAATGTTGTGAGATGGACAGTAGGCAATGGTATGATAATAAACGGGGATAAAAGTCAGGTTGTGAGTTTCACAAATAGGAAAAGTCCTCTCAGTTTTAATTACTGAGTTGATGGGGTGAAAGTTCCCAGGTCTTCATTGGGGTAATCACATAAATATGATTGTAAATAAAGGGTACAGATCTCTGCACATGGTTAAGAGAGTATTTAGGGGTTGTAGTAAGGATGTAAAAGAGAGAGCATATTTGTCTCTGGTGAGACCTCAACTTGAGTATGGTTCCAGTGTATGGGACCCTTACCAGGATTACTTGATTCAGGAACTGGAAAAAATCCAAAGAAAAGCAGCTCGATTTGTTCTGGGTGATTTCCGCCAAAAGAGTAGCGTTACAAAAATGTTGCAAAGTTTGGGCTGGGAAGACTTGGGAGAAAGGAGACGAGCTGCTCGACTAAGTGGTATGTTCCGAGCTGTCAGTGGAGAGATGGCGTGGGAGGACATCAGTAGACGAATAAGTTTGGATGGTGTCTTTAAAAGTAAGAAAGATCACAATATGAAGATAAAGTTGGAATTCAAGAGGACAAATTGGGGCAAATATTCTTTTATAGGACGGGGAAAACAACAGATAGGGAATCTGCCCTAAATGCAGATCAGTAGTGATAGTGATAGAATTCTCCCCTTATCCCATTACACCTTATTTCCTTATCACTGCGCAATCGGTCAGTTTTCGTTAGGAATGATAGCAAACGGTCCATACGCACGCTTAGTAACACACGACAGGGTTCATTTGAAACATTTCCAATCACATAAATGACACCACCGTTCGCTGTCTTGAAACCAAGCAAACTGTCGGTGACGAAACACTGACCTACACACGTTTCATTTTTTAATTAATGAAAACAACAGTGTTAAAATTATAGGCAATACATTAAGCCGGTAGAGCTATTCCGTTTGAATTATAAATGATTACAACTGTTAATCAGATATATAAAATGTTTGATATTATTTGTGCAATAACATTGAACATGCATTAATCTGAGCTGCGATTATTTGATAGTTGGCTCTCCAGAGATGTAGACATAGAAAAATATACCCAACCATATCATCGACGTGGCAGTCCTCCTGAACATGATGTTTGTTTATCAACTCCACTGTGTCAGTCTACCTTTTTACTGGATAAATTTACAGATTCAATAGCAAACATCAACAAACTGCTCAAAAACACCTACGATTTTTTATTAGCTGACACATAGGCCCTAATATGTGTTCGAGTTGCAGGCTTTGTCACTAACCTGGAAATTTAGTGCTTCTTTTACTGCTGTTCGCATCTGGGATTGGCATATACGTGGGTGGTAGGCGGAAATCAAAGCATTATACCGCTAATGAATACAACACAGTCGGTAGCTACTCTTTTATCAGTGGCCTGTCTCTTACTGCTCAGCCTGTATCCATTCAAACGTCAAAGTGATTTTATTGTTTGATTCCTCCGGACTCTGATTTTTAGTTAATAATATATCCTTTTGTACGCTGATGGAAACGAGCTTAATGCCCCAGGCTGCAGCTTTGTTTGTGCACCAGTCTCATTATTTTGAACTCTCTCTCTCTCTCTCTATCCCCTCTCCTTCTGGATTTTCACACGTGTTTTTCTACCATAGGTTTGCGAATAGCTAGCTATAAACAATGACACTTTTGTTAATTTAATTAATTAATTAATTAATTTACCATGTGTGTGTAACTCACCTAGTATTATGAACAAGTGACTGATAGGATTGAGGCAGCTATTTGGATTATAGTATATACGATATTGCCATAAAACTCTAACAATACAAAGCGCACAAAGGCTCAACTGTCGTAATCAATAGCAGCGAAGTATATTTTTGAATCAATTGACAACACGTTTCAATCTCAATTAATGATCCCTGTCACCCTCAGTTGGTACGAAACAGAAAGAACGTGTTTGTGATAGCAGAAATTTTTCAGCTGTGATACTTTTGGTTAAGTGAACGAATCGGATCCACTAAATGTCACTGTAATATTTGTCCCAAATGGAAGATAATAATTGGTTTTACTCAAATAAAGTGTTAAATCTGCGGTAAATAAAGAAATAGTGTGAAATATTTTACTTGTAGAGAATAATATGGATACATACTTTACAAAGTTACAACTATTTTTTCTGCTACGTCGCAGCGCTTCCGTATGTGTTTTGTTTGTCTAACCCTTTCGTGTGTGATGTCTTTGCTCACTGAAGTTGTTTGAATTAATTAGGTGCCATTTTCTTCACGTTGCTTATTTTTTTGTGCCTTAAATCATTCATTAAGTGATATATTTATTCGTTCAGGGATCATGCTATTTTCCTTTTAACAAATATATTTATTGGCTCAGGGATCATGCTATTTTGCTGTTTGAACTACCCGCGCTAGACATTTGGACAAAGATAATGAGAATTCACAGACATAGCACTCCCATTCGTCGGTGCTAGCCCTGGACCTCAAGAAAGAAACAAAAGACGGCACGAGAAGCGGAATGCAACATAACGGAGTCCTGTCTACAGCCCGTAAGTACATATACATATTTCTCTAGATATCTCTAGTAACGACGGTATTTCTTAAGTTACCGCAGATTTTACACTTTCTTTGGGTAAAATAAATTATTATGTTCCATTTGGGATGAATATTACAGTGATATTTCGTGGATCCAATTCCTTCACATAACCGATACTTTTATAACAGAAACTAAAACTGTCCTATGTGAACACTGTTCTGAATAAAACCTGGTTTACATTGTTCAAACACCAGAGAATGGTACACATTTCAATAGGAATTATAGTTGGATATAATTACTCTACTGACTAATAACTACCTACATCAAGACAAGGATTGGATGTTGAGTGGTCAATATCTTAAAACTATAGTCTGGACCGTTTCGGGAAAAAAAAAAATATATAAAATGGAAATCTATTGGAAAGGCTGCTACGAATTTTGAATTTATATATTGGTTTATTTATTTATTTAGGGTCTCTCTGACTGGGACAGTAAAGCCGTGCTCGGTTCATCGGGAAGGACGTGAGTTCGATTCCCCTTCAGGAAGACGAAATATTTAAGAAACGAGGTTTCCACTTCCGGAGGTGAAAATGGCCTAGAGATTCACTCAGACTACGCCAAAAATGGGTACCAGGTTATTTTTTTTCTGGGGACGAAGTCGGCAAGTGTAGAACTAACCACTTTACCCCACCAAGTACCGAAGGTTACCCATAACGGAAGCTTTTATTTTCGACTCCTATAAGGACCGTCATGGCCTGTACGAAGATGACTTAGCTTTTTATTTCTTGTTATTTAAAATGGACACGGCCATAGAAGGTAAGAGAAAAGAGACCAAGGCGTCGATAATTAGACTCCTTTTTTAATAGTGGTGCTAAACGTGGCCACACAGCTAGTTGGAAGTAGAGGACTGAGGAGACGCAGACAGGGGCTTACAGACTGAACACTGACAGGTACAAAATGAATATATATACTTTAAAGTAAGCTTTATGACGGGGCGAGTTGGCCGTGCGGTTAGAGGCACCTCGATGTGAGCTTGAATCCGGAAGATAGTGGGTTCGAATCCCACTGTCGGCAGCCCTGAAGATCGTTTTCCGTATTTTCCCATGGCCACATCAGACAAATACTGGGGCTGTACCTTAATTAAGGCCACGGTCGCTTCCTTCCAACTCCTAGGCCTTTCCTATACCATCGTCGCCATAAGACCTATCTGTGTCGGTGCGACGTAAAGCCACTAGCATTTGTTTATGCACTTACGTTTGTGGATTGAATAATTTTTGGCTTCTTCAGCTCTTTTAGACATGAGCATGATCATATGAATGAAAGTTTTTCACAGCATGATACGATGTCCTTGCTCTAGAAGCAGATATGAAAATTCTATCGACTTGTTACTATTTAAATAGCTTGCATATCTATGTCAGGAAGTGTGCATACACAGTAAAAACGAGAATGAATTGATACCAAAATCCTATTAAGAAAAATACAAACTACTGAAAAATGTTATTTTTCGGTGCACTCGCTTCAAATTTCTAAGTATAATATCTATGATACAGTAATTCAGAATTGGATATACGGTGCAAAGAGGCAAGGCACAAGGCAACGAAATTCGTAGGGTTCCTTGATAGAAGTTTAAGAAGCCTCAGTCCAAGAGCTATAAATTCAGCATTCAAACGACTCTGAGTTGATAGTTAACAATACACTAGCAGTTTCCCGCTGGCTCACCCCACAATGTACAAAGTATGGTGTTGTTCGTAACTATCCTCACTGATGTATTTGCAAAGTTTAGAGTTAAAGAAATAAAACACATGATCTGCTGTGGTAATAGAATGTAATATTATGTCAACAAAACACTTGAAAATACATCACACAAAGAAATTGAATTACACGTTCCTTGGAACAACACTAAGCGCCGAACTGTTAAAAAGTCCTTCAAAGATCTTCGTCATGGAGACAAATCTACCAATCTACCAATTTAAGTAGTTATTACCTCAAAAGAAAGCGCTTGATCCACTGAGTGTTTTTAGACCAAAACGAACTGCGTATCTCAATTAGAACGAAAGATATTATTGCTACAAAGAGGCAAAAAATTAAAAGAATCAAATAATTTGAGGAAGGCGTAAGTGATTTATAGTACCTTATGACAAATCTGTGCATAAATACCTTCCACTATAAAGAATTAAGGAATAGAATGACCGGACTGACTGACTTTAGTTTTCATAATTTTTTAAATATATAGATTGCATGATAATGTCCGTCGTTGAGTTTGGTTCACTTGCTTAGCGTCTCACAACCGTGAAAACATGCGTAAGTTGCCACGCCACGCCGAAAAATTAGTTTCCCGTCATTTTAGTTCCTATCCAACAAGGCTGCCTTACATTGCGACAATAGCCAAACTAACTAACCTGTTCAGTCACCTGAAATCCCTCTCTGCGTCAATAGATAGTGATACCTTCCATCGCTTATCACTTACATACCGTTTAAGCTCAGAGAAGAACATATAGATTTTATCGGCGCTCCACAAGGCTACGGAAGTCGTTGTCAGGGGGTACATAGAAATAAACGCCTTCAAACAATAAATTGGGCATAAAGAGAAACTTTATTAAAGGGGACAGCCGCATGTATCTGTATGTGAGAGAAAATTGGTGATTGACACGCTGGTAGAGTGGAAGGAAGTATGATAGGACAAGAATGAGTGAATGAATAAGTGACTTGAATTGATTAGGTAACCAACTAGTTGATTGAGAGAATAAATGAACGATAAAAAAATGTGCATGCCATAGCAGTTACCTGGATCCTTAGAACTAAAACTGCCGGGGAGTGGCTCAGACGGTTGAAGCGCTGGCTTTCTGACCTCAACTTGGCAGGTTCGATCCTGGCATAGTCCAAGTGGTATTTGAAGATGCTGAACTACGTCAGCCTCGTGTCGGTACATTTACTGGGAACTCATGTGGGACCAAATTACCGCACCTTAGCGACTCCGAAAACCGTAAAAGTAGTTAGTTTGACGTAAAAATTATAACATTATTATTAAAACTAAAATTATTACAGAGAGTGGTAGCGTGTTTTAGTAACCACAAAATTTATACAAGTAATACACTAGTCAAAAACGAATGCATAAGGAAATAAAATCGTAACACAGAAAGAAAACCGTCTCCTTTGCAACAGCTATGAATTGAAATAACGAGTCCTTTAGAAACTCTACACTCGACGTCATTGTTCAAACACCAAAATGGACACGTGGTACTTCATTGTATCACCACACCATCGCATGGATAACAGCTTCGCAACACCCTCTCATGCTTCTGACAAGGTGTCATTTGAGGCAGGAGAACGGCGTCCTCACGGCTTAACAGTCGATAATCAATCAATCAATCAAACATCAGTGATCTGCATGAAGGACTGTCGCACAGGTGGAAGATTCCCTAGTAGGTGTTTACTTAGTATGTCCTGAAATTATTTCAAAGAACCTGGATATATACCTTCATAAATTATTTCATTCACTAATTCCTCTCCTTATAAATGAATATTTACCCCGATTTGTCCTCTTGAATTTCAACTTTATCTCATATTATGATCATTCTTACTTGTAAAAGCTCCACTCAAGTTTATTCGTCTACTAATATCATCAAGGAATTTAAATGTGGAGACCAAGAAGAGATTTATAAAGTGCTATGTCTGGAGTGTGGTCTTGTATGGTTCAGAAACATGGACTTTTAGTACATGTGATAAGAAACGTTTGGAAGCATTTAAAATGTGCTGCTGGGGGTGGATGGAAAAGATCTCATGGACAGAAAAACTCACCAATGAAGAAGTTCTTCGACGAATAGGTGAAAAAATATCCTTTTTAGCAACAATAAGAAAAAGAAGAGACCAATTAATTGGCCTTCTCTATAGGCACAATGGTTTCATAGTTAATGTCATGAAAGGAATGATTCAAGGTAAAAGAGGAAGAGGAAGACCTAGACTGCAATATTCAAGACGGATCAGAGATGACGTAGGAACAGGCTCATATGTGGAAATGAAGAGATTAGCGGATTACAGAGAAGAGTGGATAAGACGAATTGCTGCCAAGCAATCTTAGGATTGAGAATTAAGAAGAGCATAGCTTGGAACATACTGTTTAGTCGAGCAGCTCGTGTCCTAATTCCTAAGTATTCCCAGCCCAAATTTTGCAGCATTTTTGTAACATTACTCTTTGGCGGAATCACGAAGAATAAATTGTGCTGCTTTCCTTTGTCTTTTTCCAGTTCTAGTATCAGTAATCCTGGTATGAGTCCCATACACCAGAACTTTACTCTAATTGGTGTCGTACCGACTACCTCTGCCGAACTTGAACCGATACTCTCACCACTCATCCATACAGGAAGTGTTATTATTATTATTATTATTATTATTATTATTATTATTATTATTATTATTATTATTATTATTATTATTATTATTATTATTATTATTATTATTATTATTATTATTATAGGGAGATTGTTCACAGTATGACTTAGCTGCTGGATTTCTAACCGGACAGCAGAGGTGCGAATTCTGATCGATTTGGAATTTTATACTTGGATGTGTTTGTAGGTGTAGGAACTATGTGCTCACCTCTCCGGCCCGCGGTGTAGGGGGCAACGCGTCTGCCTGTCACCCGACGGCCGCGGGGTCGATTCCCGGCCGGATCAGGGGTTTTAATTGTAATTATTAATATCCCTGGCCTGGGGACTGGCTGTTTGTGACTTCCTTAATCTTCCTTTCCTCACACACAACATTCCACACTGCCGCCATTCCAATTACACGCAGGTTCATACAATATGGTGCCAGTAGGTGCAAAAGATCCTCATGGGTCGACGCTCCGAACAAACAGCATTTTAAAAAATGCAAAGTTAAGTCAAGGATTAGGTTTGGAGTTCGGAAGTAGAAATAGATTCTTTAACAAGTATTTTCCTGGATTTAATGTGGAAGAGACAGTAGAAAATTAAAACTCTAGACATTTGTTGTAAACGCTAAGATTTGTGCCTGGGATGCAAAAACGTTACCGAATACAAGTCCCACCGTGCGATAACGAGAATGATCAGCAACGTTCTCTCTTTCTGCTTACGGGGCTGATGACCTCGATAATAATCGTCTTATAATCGTCTTATTATACGACGAAATTATAAGACGAAATATTTCTCGACATTGGAATCCGATTACTGTGCTCTCTAGAAAGGTGCCCTAACTGTTTCCACTAGAACAGACAATTTACATGAGAATCATGTTCAGCCTACGGATGTTAAATTGGATGTTTATGAAGATATCAACAAAATACAAACCGCTCGATTTATGTATCTACTTGTTGATGAACAGTGCACTCAATCAACTGTGTAAAGAGTGTTGGCTTTAATAAACGACCATACGGTTTTATTTACTTATTTATTTATTTATTTATTTATTTATTTATTTATTTATTTATTTATTTATTTATATCTTCTTTGGAAGGACTCAAGCTAAGAAACTTTCTGTTCTGTCCAGCCTCCCCTATATTTAAAAAGTACATGTTTACAATTTGTTAATACGTCGCACTGACATAGATAGATCTTATGGCGATGATGGGATAGAAGAGGGCCAGGAGTGGGAAGGTAGGGCCGTGGCCTTAATTAAGGTACAGCCCCAGATTTTTCCAAGTATTAAAATGGGAAACCAATGAAAACCAAGATGAGAGACAGTGCTGTCGACAATGGAGTTCGAACCCACTATCTCCCGAATGCAAGCTCACAGCTGCGCAATCCTAACTTTATAACCAACTCACTCGGCGTACATGAAATAAATATCATATTAATTACTCAACTTACAATTATTTATATAATATGCTTCGTTATTGTAGGTATTCCTGTCTTTCAGCGTTGTCTACGAGCTTTTAATTAAATAAGTGCCTCCACAATCTTCAATTTACAACTAGCTCCATGGAATCTTTAAATTCCACCCATCATACCTTCAACAGTCTAACCAACGTCGCCTTCGCCTCCCTTTGCTTCAATTGCCCTCCATCCTCCTCCATTCGCCTCAGATGACCATACCAGCGAAGCTGGTTAATACGGACAGCGACATTCACTGAGTTCATCCCTACCGTATCATTTATCTTGTCATTTCGACTATTTATTTGTCATTATTCTCGCCTGTTAGTACCAGCACTAATCAATCATCGAAAACTGAGGCTGTCCTTCTTGTGCCCCTGTTCATACTTAGCGGCAAATACTAATCTAGTGCAATCAGAAGGTACATTACTCATATTTCATGTCAAAAGTAAAAAAAAAAGTCATTTCCGCACAGGCCATGAAGACCCTTGGAGGGATGAAATGTAAAGGCTTCCACTATCCGTAACATAGGCACGTGATGGTGTGGAGTGGTTAGCTCTACGCCCGGCCGCCTTTGCCCCCATGATACTCATTTTTGGTGTAGGCTGAGTGAATTTCAGCATCATATGCACCTCCGGAAGTGGAAATCTCGTTTCTTGAATTTCCGACTTCCTAACGGGGGAATCGAACCCTCAATTGCAATCACGCAGGCTGAGTGTACCTCGAACAAGCCCTCATATTCTGGTAAAAATCCCTGAACTGGCCGGGAATGGAACCTGGGGCCTCTGGGTAAGAGGCAGGCACGTTACCCCTACACCGCGGTGCCGGCAGTTTATTTAATCGCCACTCCATTTCTTTAAGTGCAATATCAAAGCCGTCATTATTATCTACCGCACGAGATCGGTTGTTCTGGACTTCAACAGATATATTCCCTTCTACACTGAGAAGTTTTCCACAATATTCCTTCCATCTGTCCGATAATTCCCACAATTCTACAATGAGTTCGTGTGACATCCAAAATAATATTCATTCTCCTTTTTCCACCCTTTCTATGTTGTTGTTTGAGTCATCAGTCCACAGAGTGGTTTCATGCAACTCTCCATGCCACACTATCCTGTGCTAACCTTTTCATTTCTACGTAACTGCTGCATCCGACATCTGCTCTAATCTGCTTGTCATATTCGTGCCTTGATCTACCCCAACCGTTCTTACCGCCTACACCTCCTTCAAAAACCAACTGAAAAAGTCTGGGTGTCTTAACTCTTACAGTGCCAAGATGCCGATGCATCGGCACGTACATTCTGTACGAAAAATGCCAGGATGCCGATTACATCGGCACCCTCTTATAAGTGGTGTAGTTATGTAGTAAGGCGCTAGATTGCGTCACAAATCAAGTAGAAAGAAGATAAAGTGTTTGTAATTCCTTCTTATATCATTAGATGGCACTGACATAGCTTCATTTTTGCTAATTTACTCGTCAATTGCGAGTGTATGATCTGTGAGCGCTTGACATCTATGATCCAATATGGCAGCCTCCTTGTTTGTTTGTGTCCGCTTGTTGTGACTTGTTTTCAAACATTTTACGTTCTAATTGACGTATTTCAGTTATTTATCGTAATATATTAATGCTGTTATTATTTCTACTGCAGTTATAATTACCTAGCAATTTATTTAGGTCGTAGTAAAGTTGTAAATAGTACAATTATCACAACAAGGCACGTCGTCACGTAGGCCTAATTCGGGAGAAAAAATTGAGGAACTTTTGGGTAGCTTTGAAGATGTAAGCGACTCTAATTTTATCCAAAATGTTGATTATGATATTTTTGGGGTCTTCACCTTTTCATTTCTACGTAACTGCTGCATCCGACATCTGCTCTAATCTGCTTGTCATATTCGTGCCTTGATCTACCCCAACCGTTCTTACCGCCTACACCTCCTTCAAAAACCAACTGAAAAAGTCTGGGTGTCTTAAGATGTGTCCTATCATTCTATCTCTTCTTCTCGTCAAATTTAGCCAAATCGATCTCCTATCACCAATTCGATTCAGTATCTCTTCATTCGTGATTCGATCTATCCATCTCACCTTCAGCATTCTTCTGTAGCACCATATTTCGAAAGCTTTTATGCTCTTTCCTTCTGAGCTGGTTAACGTCCAGGTCTCGCTTCCATACAATGCCACGCTTCATATGAAAGTCTTCAAAAACATCTAATTCCTTTATCAATGTTCGAGGTGAGCAGATTTATTTTCTTAATAAAGGCCTTATTTGCTTGTGCTAGCCTGCATGTTATGTCCTCCTTACTTCTACCATCATTAGTTATTTTACTACTCAAGTAACAATATTCATCTACTTCCTTTAAGACTTCATTTTTCAATCTGATATTTCCTGCATCACCTGACTTCGTTCGACTGCACTCCATTACTTTTGTTTTGGACTCATTTATTTTCATCTTTCCTTTTCTATATTGATTTTAAATTGTAGTCCAGAGAGGGTTCCCTGCCGAAATATTTCCGTAATTTATTCGTAGGCCGTCCAATGATTTGTTTCGCTCTATTCCTTTCATCTAGAGCTTATGTACAATTCCACACCTACATCAATGTTTGTCTGGAGCAATTTTTGATGCCCCTCCTCTTTTACGTTTACGAATTGTCTTAACTTCACCATTCCTCCAAGATGTTCGCTTTTTTCCATATTAACAGTAAGTTGTTTTCAGGCATTTCCTTTCCATTTCTACTACAGCATCCTTGAACCTGCTGACTTTGGAATTGTTTCGCTAATCATATCCATGGACTTTCAATTTAACAATATATATATTTAATCAAGGAGCACACAACGAGATAATCATCCCCTCTTTCTATTTCCATTAGCTTCAATATCTTCCCCACATTTTCACAGCAACTTCTTATATCCTTCAACGTATAGGGGGTACTGAGAAAAAGGAAAACGTCCACACATTCGGCAAATGAAGTTATAGTCGGAAGGAAAGATAGGACTGTGCAAACATCCCTGGGTCTAGCTAACCTAGTAACATGTGAGTGGGGATAGAACAGGAAGTTGACCGTTGAAGGCCGCATAGAACAGATGAAAGCAAGGAGATGTATCTAAATGCGCTATGGTTAATTATTATGTATGCTCCCTCGTTGAAAGTCTCTGGAGATAACTGCGATAGTTAAGAATCTCGTTTCTATGCTGTTGAAAAATGACAAGTAATGGAACTGAGAGTGATGGTGGTGATTATTGTTTTAAGAGGAAGTGCAGCTAGGAAACCATCCTCTATATAACACTAATCAGGGAGAAAAACGGAAGGGATCCGAAACTTCGAGAAATGAAGGTATCGGCCCAAGAAAGACAAGGGCCACGAAGGGCTTGAAAATGAAAGAATCTCTAACCTCGGAAACCTAATAGGGTCGGGGTCGGAAAAGAACTGGAGTTGACCAAGGAAGATGGAATAGGATAGTTCAATCATCATCAATCAATACTGATCTGAAATACTGAAAGTGAGGAGCCTGGCACAAGTAAGTGGAAGCAATGCCAGGACTCAGATACGTGCCCCGTGGTGCCAACTCACGCTTCGAAGTTCAGAGCCCCTGGGACCCCTTTTAGTTACCTCTTGCGACATACAGGACATACCATGGGTGTTATTCTACCGCCCCCACCCACAAGGGGAAATGGAACTGAGAGAAGAGGTATGTAGCATGGAAACTGGAATATTCCGCCACTATTACGAACAGAGTAAGTGAGCAGGGAGAAGCGGCAGAAAGACGAAGAAACACATATATATATATCAACAATAAAAGAAGCAGAGGTGTACCGGCCGGTTTTGAAAAAACTATATGTTTCCTTTCTACTGCTGTGTCTACATCTACACTTGGAAGGGTGTGGTGATGACTGAACAATATGTGAAGTTAGCTTGAATTCTGTCACGATAATTACTTACTCAATCGACTCGCGGACTATTTTCAGAATTTTAAACCCCATTAAAACTAAATCTGTGGTGTATTTCTTCCGAGATATTAATGTGTCCTGACTATAAATGGTAAGATTTCTTTATAGACTGGCTTTATTACGCGGAGTGTAATGTCTTTTAGTGGGCCAAATGAGCCGTTAAACAGCTTTATAGTGCTGGCGTTAAACGCTAAGTTTAGCTGCTGCCTGCACTTCGGTAATGAGCCACAAATGCAAGTCCTTCGTGTGCCACCTTGACCAGTAACAACTTCAATTTTTTTCTCGCTATAATTATATCTGTAAACCGCTTCCTGAGATACAAGCATATGGACAAGTTAAGAAACATCTTCTCACGTACACAGGAAGAGCCAGCTGAAATAACTCGTAAACAGTCATAGATATAAAACATTAGTTTTCTTCTTCAGTATTGCCAGGTCTAACTCGTAAACTGTCATGGATATGGAAAATCGATTTTATAATACAGTATTGTCAATAAGAGGCTCCTAATCAAATTTACTGTACATTTCCAAGGTGCCAATATCTGGTAAGTTAACGGTAATAACATCGTCTTTTAAATTGAACTACATTGTACCCTACAACTACGCTCTTCCGAAAACCATAACATTAGTGGGACGAAAACCAATAACATAACACAATAACAACTACGCTCTACTTATGAATATCATGAGCTGTTGGCGTACAAAGTTCCAGCACCGTCTATTTTTTTTTTTTTTTGCTAGTGGCTTTACGTCGCACCGACACAGATAGGTTTTATGGCGACGATGGGATAGGGAAGGCCTAGGACTTGGAAGGAAGCAGCCGTGGTCTTAATTAAGGTACAGCCCCAGCATTTGCCTGGTGTGAAAATGGGAAACCACGGAAAACCATCATCAGGCCTGCTGACAGTGGGATTCTAACCCACTTTCTCCCGGATTCAAGCTCACAGCCGCGCGCCTCTAACCGTACGGCTAACTCGCCCGGTCCGTCTACTTCTGACTGCAAGGTATTCACTCTCCTGTGCTCTCAAATGCACTAAGATATCATTCAACGATTTAAAACCTTTCATATCGTCATACGTAACAGGCAGAGGAGAAATGAGTGTGCAATGACTTCTCAAATGAAAATTAATTCACATCCTGTTTCCAGTCATTCGACCGCGTCAGGAATGCAATGAATGAAGCCCCCATCTAACGGTGAGAATATTAATTGTGCCGGTTTACGAGTTATTTGGCGAGAAAATGTTACGTGACTCACTGTGTGTAATCTGAGGGTATTTGTGAAAAGGTAAGTTCATAACCTTGTGATACGGACCACTGATATCTTAGAATGCTTTAAATACTCCTAACACTCGATCTATTTAGGCCTTTTCAATCTTGAAATTACGAGCGTTTCGCCCCAGGTTAGCAATAGGCTCGTCAGTTAGATTGCCACATCTTACCAAGACGCTGCGGACTAGAGCGCTGTTGAGACACCACTACAAGCCTCCTATGTAGGATAAAGCAGTGACCGTGCACCAGGGGAAAGGTACCTACCTCCACTTGTATAAACGCCAGCCTTTGGCTTTTACTGTATATTATCGGCTGTAACAGGTAAAAGAAGAACTTATGTCCATTAACGTGAAAACGATTCATTTCGTTCTTTATTGTATTCATGTTTGCCTTTTTATCCTTTTTAATGCTATTTGTTCGGTGTGTTGACCTATAGAGATCTTTTGCCCCTACTTGCACCATGTGATATGAACCTGCGTATAATTGGAATGGAGGAAGTGTAGAGTGCTGAATGTGAGGAAAGGAACGTTAAGGTCGACACAAACACCCAGTCCCCAGGCCAAGGATATTCATGCTTTACAATTTAAAAAACCCTGAACCCGCCGGGTATCGAAACCGGGGTCGCCGGGTGACAGGCGGACGCGTTGCCACCTACACCGCGGGGCCGGATTTTTTAATCCTTACATAAAAACCAAAGGGAGGCATTTATATTTTCCTTGGAGTAACTTAAGTTTTGATAATCTTAACATGTTTGCTTTTTATAAATTAAAATTATATACTGTAGCGACCTTAATTTTAAATCTAACTTTGTAATTCATCATCATCATCATCATCATCTGTTTACCCTCCAGGTTCGGCTTTTCCCTCGGACTCAGCGAGGGATCCCACCTCTACCGCCTCAAGGGCAGTGTCCTGGAGCTTCAGACCCTTGGTCGGGGATACAACTGGGGAGTATGACAAGTACCTCGCCCAGGCGGCCTCACCTGCTATGGTGAACAGGGGCCTTGTAGGGGGATGGGAAGATTGGAAGGGATAGGCAAGGATGAGGGAAGGAAGCGGCAGTGGCCTTAAGTTAGGTACCATCCCGGCATTCGCCTGGAGGTGAAGTGGGAAACCACGGAAAACTACTTCCAGGATGGCTGAGGTGGGAATCGAACCCACCTCTACTCAGTTGACCTCCCGAGGCTGAGTGGACCCCGTTCCAGCCCTCCTACCACTTTTCAAATTTCGTGGCAGAACCGGGAATCGAACCCGGACCTCCGGGGGTGGCAGCTAATCACGCTAATCACTACACCACAGAGGCGGCTTTGTAATTCATTAGAGTTGTATAATTTACACTTCCGGCAAGACAAGGATGCGAGAATTTTGGGCAAGAACTGAAAACAACCGAGCTCGATAGCTGCAGTCGCTTAAGTGCGGCCAGTATCCAATATTCGATAGTAGGTTCGAACCCCACTGTCGGTAGCCCTGAAAATGGTTTTCCGTGGTTTCCCATTTTCACACCAGGCAAATTAATTAATTAAGGCCACGACCGCTTACTTCCCACTCCTAGCCCTTTCCTGTCCCATCGTCGCCGCAAGACCTATCTGTGTCGGTGCGACGTAAAACAACTAGCAAAAAAACAAAAAGAACTGAAAACTCATCAAAATTAGGAAGAGAAGAGTGTGCGTGGAATATATGTGAATATTTCCATACGTGACTGGCAGACATTTAGAGCACCCTTTTCCAAGTCTGCTTGGGTAATTGGTTTAACCGATGAATTTTGACACAGATGGTGCGAATTTATCAGTGGTTTTCAATCCAGTGATTAGTTTGTAGCAGATCTCCATTTTCCCCTTTCATTTTCTAATCTCTTCAGTAGTTGGTAGCTCTGGCAGTACTTTTCTCCCATCATTCGACTGGCGTATTCAAGCTGTAGTCTCTTACCTTTTCCACCCATGAAAACTATAGCTTCCTTCTGTATCATCGCATCTCCAACTCTGTTCGTATTTCTTTATTAATGCCAGGTTTAGTAGCTCAGGCGGTAGAGTGATGGCCTTCTAAGTCCAACTTGGCAGGTTCGAACCTTGCTCAGACCAGTGGTTATTTGCAGGCACTCAAATACGTCAGCCTTGCGTGAATCATGGTCACAGTGGAACAGCAGACATTTTAAGTTGTTACAGTTGAAGTACATACGAAGTATTTACGAAGTTTTTATGACTTTCTGGTATAAATATCAGGCCCCTCTCCAGGTTAATACAGCCGTCTGTAGATTTTCTCAAATCTCATTTCTTACTGGACGTGAAAGTACACTTGCGGGACAAAATTATGGCATTTCGGCGTCTTCGAAAAAATCATAAAAATGTAGTTAGTGTAGCGTTAAACCATCAAAGCCAAAGGATCTTGTTTCTCTTTCATACAGCAGAGTATAATCTACACGTATATCAAACAGAAGATGTTTTCTAAGGCCTATTGGGATGTGAAGGGTTTCCTTTCCTTGTTGAGGGCTATTTGAATGTACTTTGATACAGCATACATTTGAAGATGTTACAGTTGAAGTACATACTGAATATTTATTTCCGAAGCTTTTTATGACTTCCTGACATAAATGTAGCTGCTTACTCAGAAGAATATAGCCGTCTGTAGATTTCCATTTCAAATACATTTTTACACAATATCATTTGAAGGAAAATGTTTAATGTACGTAATTAAGAACATTTTGAAAGACAGGTCTCTATTTCTTCTTTCTTTTCCTACCACTTCTTCCCACACTTGTGGCCGGATGCCCTCCCTGATGTCAACCCTATATGGAGGGATGTAATCACTATTACGTGTTTCTGTGGTGGCTGGTAGTGTGGTATGTTGTCTGAATATGAAGAGGAAAGTGTTGGGACAGACACAAACACCCAGTCCCAGAGCCAGAATAATATAAATCAGAAGCGATTAAAATCCCTGAGCCAGCCGGGAATCGAACCAGGGACCCTCTGAACCACAGCCCAGTACTCTGACCATTCAGCCAACGAGTCGTACTAACATTTAGAAAGACGGGTATTAACAATTAATTGTTTGTCCAAGCCTTGTCCCATTTCCCTCCGGGGTCGGGTATGAGGTGAGATGAACGTGTTGTGGCGGGATTTTATGACCGGACGCCTATTCGGACGTTAGACCCTTCAGAGGAGATAATGAAACGAAATGAATGACGTGATATATGATATGAGGAAGGAAGAGGGTTATACTCGATGCCGGCACATAGCCTACTCCTGTCGAATACCACAAAACTCAGGGGTTCGTAACTTGGGAGCATGGGTTGGTGACGGCACGTTCCCTAGCTGAATCTGGCATTGCTAATACTTTCTTTTCAAAACACTGTAACGCTGGGTTTACTTCTTTCTTGGTTTTGCACTTGAAGTGTTCTTCAGTAAATTGAAATATCTGCATAATACGTTTAATGCGATGCCTTTCTGAACTGCTCCACAATCGGGGTTACATTAAGGTTTCGATGCACATTCTCGTTTGAAACATAGTCACAGTGTATCAATCTGTGTGCCCAATGAAACATCCTAAACCTCATGGTATGGAAGACCTCATCGTGCTCCTTTTCCATCGGGTCATATTCAGCGCCGTAGAAGGGTACTGATCGCATTCGAATCTTGTAAATGTTGTCTGTCTTGAGGTATTCAGGAATACGTCTTTAACTTGGATCCAGTACCAGGGTATCATCCCAGAAAGTTGACCGACACATTTTCAGGCGAGTGTTGTCAAGTTTATAATTTCTAAACCACACGAGATATTCAGATGAAATAACAATGATCGACAGAAACAAGATCAGTATATCCATAATCCGCAGCAGGCGACGTCATCCAGCGATACGCGGCAGGGGAATATTAAGGCAAGAATTGGTAGGCAGTTTAACTCCAGAATGAGAAATAGAATATTGGCAAAGGTGGCGAACGATTCAAGTGATTCGTAAGTATACAGGCTATCATCTCAACTGAGTAATAATCAGCATTTGATAAGATAAATTGTAAAAAATTCCCGTCTTAAGTTGTGACGAGAGAAAATTCACAATGTCGAGGCATATGATGTGTAAATGGGAGCGGTCATATACACTGTGTGGCCAACATTCACGGGAAGGGGTATGTCATTATAATGTACCTTGTATGACCCCTGAGCGCTGTAGCTGAGCAGTCTTTTACAGACACCAGTGTCGTGAAGATGCTAACACGTCGCGAGCTAACCGACTTTGAACGTAGGTTGATCATCGGCGCAGGGCGCATAGGTCATAGCATTGCGGAGATTGTACGCGAATTCCGGTTTCCGAGGTCAACAGTGTCGAGGGTGGATCTTCAATATCGCAGAGAGAATGTTACCACCCGCGTAAACCGCCGCACGGGAAGACAACAGGTATTTAACGAAGAGACATCACGTCGCATCCGTAGAACCATACTGGGTGCACTCGAGGGCCACGAGGATCCAAATTACCGCCCAGTTGAATGTTGGAAGTCAGGAACCCATTTCTAGCAGGACTGTTAGGAGACAACTGCACCGTATAGGCTTCACCAGCCTGCGACCGACTCATGTCACTTTGCTGACACCTCGACAAAGAGCTCAGCGACGTGCATGGGCCCGCGAACATCGGTAATGGACGCTGGAGGAGTGGCGACGTGTGGTATGGTCCGATGAATCCTGGTTCCTGTTGTATCTAGCTGATGGGCGCATGAGAGTGTGTCGTATGCCCCATGAAGCTATGGACCCTGTGTGTGAACAAATTCTGTCCAGGCGGGAGGTGAATCAGTTCTGGTCTGGGCGGCGTTCTCATGGTCGCAATTAGACCCCATTGACCGGATGCAGGGAGCACTGACAGGTGCACATTATATGAACATTCTTTCAGACCATCTGCATTCCTTTCTGACCCTAGAGTGCCCTGATGGAGACACCCTATTTCAACAGGACAATGCGCCGCGTCACGGCTTTGTTGTGGCATGCAGGTGGTTGGAGGAGCATGGACCATGGACTAGCCTTCCAGATGCCCCGATCTGAATCTAATCGAGCATTTAGGGAATTCTGTCGGTGCTGGTATACGCTCTTTAAACCCCGCGCAAACTGTACAAGAATAATTTTGGGTAGCAGTGCAAGATGCGTGGGTCCAGATCCCTCCAGGACGATTCCAACACCTTGTAGAGACGATGCCTCGCCGTATTGCTGCCGTTTTGAGGACTCGCGGAGGAGCAACTCATTATTAACATCACATTCAGTGTCTTCCAATAACTTTTGGCCACTCAGTGTAAGCAACTACAGACGACAATGGTTATGAGTGTGAAGGTCCCCATACACGCGCAGACTTCTCGAATACATACCTCCACAAACTTGCCTCCGGGAGGTAATTCGGAAGTATGCGGTTGCCCACACACGCTCAGACTAAATGATTATTTACCGAGACAGTTGAACACGGCATGCTCAGCCGTTGTTTGTTTAAGATTATGCACTTCGGATGGTTGAAAAAAGTATACGGATTGAAATTTATTAGACAGTCGGTATAGAAGATGAGTTGTTACTTGGACATAATGTTGCGCTCTGCACGAAGAAGACACGCATAAAAACAAGAAACAAAGAGAGATTGCAGTTTCATATTCGTTCATATTCATTTTCTGCCGCAACTCTAAGAGGGCGCTTTCGTCGCAAAGTGCCCGGCTGAGTTCAAGCAGCGCCAGAATGTTAGAGACTTGCCTGCAGACTTTTTGTTGGCAGACTTAATGGCCATTCACACAGAGACATGTATGGAGAGACTGGTTTGCGCAGACTTATCTCCGACTAAGTCTGCGCGTGTATGGGGCCCTTTACAGCAACCAAGAAGTCTACTCTCAGTGCACATAAGATGGCTGCTCCTAGGAGCCACAGCGGAGTTCAACGTGACTTTAAGTTACAGTGGAACAGTTTGCGAGTGATATTGAGTAAAGAGAGTAAATTTCACAATGTCGAGGTATATGCAGAGCAAACGGGATGAAAGTATAATTGACGGAAAGTAAACGATGGAATGCGTCAAGATGAAGAGAACAACCGCCAACTTAGTGTAGAAGGTACAGAAAGGGAAATAATTCGATGCTGCAGCGAGACGACTTCGACGTGAACACTTCTAGCGCGTCTGTGCCGGGGCGAATGAATGTGGACGAAAGCATCGATGTATTCTAAGTTAGTGATCACTAAACAATAGACTTTGAAACATAGTTCCAGAGATCGTTGGAATTCGGAAGACACTGTTAGTTCATTAAGGAGACCAACCACTTCTGCCAATACAACGCTAAAGAAGACTACGTTTGTGAGGAACATACTTTAACAAACAGAAGATTAGTTGAACTTGCGAGCGTAGTTAAAGTGAATGATGAGTCTCGTTGCTCACGTGAGAGATATTGAAACAGACTGCATCCTCAACAGTTCGGAATATTTGACTTTGACTGGGACTTTGGCGAATATCTCCCAAACTGTACAAGTATATGGATTTAAAATGAAAGTTTGCAAAGATGGCAACCAAGAAAACACGGAAAACCATCTTCAGGGCTGCCGATGGTGAGATTCAAACCCACCATATCCCAAATACAAGCTCACAGCTACGCGATACGAATCTAGTAGTCAAATCGGTAGCCATAGATATACTCAGAACATAAGTTTTTATCAAAAAGATGCGCCTGTTCAAAATGTCTGTGAATAATTTTAAAAATCATTTTCCTCCATAACCTATGTTTATAATAAATATAAAACTTCGGGGAAAATGTTTTGACCAACATTTATAAAAAATAATAAGTTAAAGGATTAACATTAATAAAAAAGATATTGTATGCATTTTGATAGGGATTCCAGTGTTCATTAGCTTTGTGAATATAAACAAACTTAATTTGTATGTACGGGGAGCCGAGAGCAAAAGCCAGTTTGCAAAATACCAAAAAATGTCATGGGCATATTTAGTGATTTTCCCCTTCCTAAAAACCTTCCGACGAAACCAAACATATGGGCTATTTCACTTTTTAAATTATCCCGTATTTCAGTGCTAAATTCACATTCATCACCACCATAGTTTTTGAAATCCTGTCGTAAATCGATAGACCTGGTTGTCTGAGGGCAGTCTCTGCTGATTCAAACATAAGGTGCAAGTTATTTAATATGCCGGCCGTAATCTTGTATTCACTAAGCTGAGTGGTGTATGTTTACTACATAACACTGGAGGCCACCGACCGGGGGCAGCAAGAAGTGCTCGGAGCAATTAACGAACGAGCTTTCCTTGCCAATTACGTCAGCTTTGATTGGCAAATGATATTGTAATGGGTGATGGATGGGCCGCCTGCTTTAATCAGTTGTCGGCAACGTGTTTCCACTCACTCCTGCAAACAAGAGGGGGGATGGGGAGGAGGGTTCCAACAACACAAGGGCGGGTAAAGTGAGGATGGCATAAAATGATACTAGTCCAGTCCCCTCATGTCATTATTTTAGTACCTGCAGGTAGTGTTGCCAGGTCTACAAATAGAAACTCGGTAGATTGAACGTAAAAATTTCGGGAGTTTTAATGAAAATGTTGGTACTTTCTCGAGCACTTAAATATTATAACTAAATTAGTGAATCCAATACCAGTCCGACTCGTTGGCTGAATGGTCAGCGTACTGACCTTCGGATCAGAGGGTCCCGGGTTCGATTTCCGGCCGGGTCGAGGATTTTAATCGCTTCTGATTAATTCTTCTGGCTCGGGGACTGGGTGTATATGTCCGTCCCAACACTCTCCTCATCATATTCAGACAACATACTACACTACCAACCACCACAGAGACACGCAATAGTGCTTACATCCCTCCATAGAGGGTTGGCGTCAGGAAGGGCATCCGGCCGTAAAACAGGGCCAAATCCACATGTGCGACGCAGTTCGCACCCGCGACCCCATAGGTGTGGGAAAAGCGGCAGGAAAAGAAGAAGAGTGAATCCAATAGCAATTTGAAGTTATTATGAGAAAAATATACAATTTCACTCATCTGTAATCTCTGGCTACTCTATTCACCTTCTTCTTCTTCTTCTTCTTCTTCTTCTTCCCAGGCTTCCTGTAGATGTAGTAAGTTAATCATCAGGCGTAGAAATTGTGTGCCAGTTTTGAAGTCGTAGAAGAAGGCAGATTTTGTATTTGTATTCTATATGCCCTACTCTGCGAACCATGTGACCCTGCCGCGGTGGGGAGGCTTGCGTGTCCCAATGATGCAGATAGCCGAGCCACAGGTGCAACCATATCGGATGGGTATCTGTTAAGAGACCAGACTAACGAATGGTTCATCGAAAGTGGGGTAGCAGCCTTTCGGTAGTTGCAAGGGCGGCAGTCTAGATGATTGACTGATACGGCCTTGTAATAATACTCAACATAGCTTAGCTGTGTTGATACTGCTACACTGCTGAAAGCAACGGGAAACTACAGCCGTAACTAACTCCCGAGGACATGCAGCTCTCTCTTCCGGAGGTAAATTAGTCCCTGATTCGGACCTCCGGGTGGGGACTACACGAGAGGGGACGATCATCAGGAAGATGGGTACTGACATTCTGCAAGTTGGAGCGTAGAATGTTAGAAGTTTGAATCGTTGTGGTAGGTTAGAGAATCTGAAAGGGGAGATGGATAGGCTAAAGTTAGATGTAGTTGGTATAAGTGAAGTACGTTGGCAGGAAGAACAAGATTTTTGGTCAGGCGACTACCGAATTATCAACACAAAATCAAACAGGGGAAATGCAGGAGTTGGTTTAATAATGAATAAGAAAATAGGGCAGCGGGTAAGCTACTACGACCAGCATAGTGAAAGAATTATTGTCGTCAAGATAGACACCAAACCAATGCCCACCACAATAGTGCAGGTCTATATGCCTACTAGTTCAGCGGATGATGAAGAAATCGAAAGAATATATGAGGAGATAGAAGATTTAATACAATATGTAAAAGGTGTCGAGAATCTAATTGTGATGGGAGACTGGAATGCAGTGGTAGGCCAAGGAAGAGAAGGTAGTACAGTAGGAGAATTTGGATTGGGACAAAGGAACGAAAGAGGAAGTCGGCTGGTTGAATTCTGCATTGATCATAATTTAGTCCTTGCCACTCCCTGGTTCAAACACCACAAACGACGGCTGTATACGTGGACGAGACCTGGAGACACTGGAAGGTATCAAATAGACTTCATTATGATTAGGCAGAGATTCAGAAACCAGGTGTTGGATTGCAAAACTTTCCCAGGAGTAGACGTGGACTCTGAACACAATTTGTTGGTCATGAAATGCCATCTGAAGTTGAAGAAATTGAAGAACGGAAAGAATGCAAAAAGATGGGATCTAGACAAGTTGAAAGAAGAGAGAGTGAGGGATTGTTTCAAGGAACATGTTGCACAAGGACTAAATGAAAAGGCTGAAGGAAACACTATAGAGGAAGAGTGGAGAGTCTTGAAAAATGAAGTCAGTAGGGCTGCTGAAGAAATGTTAGGAAGGAAGAAAAGATCAACTAAGAATCAGTGGATAACTCAGGAGATACTAGACCTGATTGATGAACGACGAAAATACAAGAATGCTACAAATGAAGAGGGCAGAAAAGAATACAGGCGATTAAAGCATGAAGTGAATAGAAAGTGCAAGGTAGCTAAGGAAGACTGGCTGAAGGAGAAGTGCGAGGATGTCGAAGGTTGTATGGTCGTAGGAAAGGTAGACGCTGCATACATGAAAATCAAGGAAACCTTTGGCGAAAGGAAATCTAGGTGTATGAATATTAAGAGCTCAGATGGAAAGCCACTTCTAGGGAAAGAAGACAAAGCAGAAAGATGGCAGGAGCATATCCAACAGTTGTATCAAGGTAAAGATGTAGATAATTTGGTTCTGGAACATGAAGAGGCTGTTGATGCTGATGAAATGGGAGACCCAATTTTGAGGTCAGAGTTTGACAGAGCTGTGAGTGACCTCAATAGGAACAAGGCACCTGGAATTGATGACATTCCCTCTGAATTACTGACTGTCTTAGGAGAAACCAGCATGGAAAGGTTATTTCATTTAGTGTGCAAGATGTATGAGACAGGAGAAGTCCCATCCGATTTTCGGAAAAATGTTGTTATACCTATTCCCAAGAAAGCCGGTGCTGACAAGTGTGAAAACTACCGCACCATTAGTTTAGTATCGCATGCCTGCAAAATATGAACACCTATTATTTACAGAAGAATGGAAAAACAAGTTGAAGCTGAGTTGGGAGAAGATCAATTTGGCTTCAGAAGAAATGTAGGAACACATGAAGCAATCCTGACTTTACGTCTGATCTTAGAGGATCGAATCAAGAAGGACAAGCCCACGTACATGGCATTCGTAGATCTAGAAAAGGCATTCGATAATGTTGATTGGACCAAGCTATTTATGATTCTGAAGATGATAGGGATCAGATACCGAGAACGGAGAATTATCTACAATCTGTATAAAAATCAGTCTGTAGTGATAAGAATCGAGGGCTTTGAAACAGAAGCAGCAATCCAGAAAGGAGTGAGGCTAGGCTGCAGTTTGTCCCCTCTCCTTTTCAATGTTTACATAGAACAGGCAGTAAAGGAAATCAAAGAGAAATTTGGAAAGTGAATAACAGTCCAAGGAGAGGAAATCAAAACCTTGAGATTTGCCGACGATATTGTTATTTTATCTGAGACTGCAGAAGATCTCGAGAAGTTGCTGAATGGTATGGATGAAGTCTTGGGTAAGGAGTACAAGATGAAAATAAATAAGTCCAAAACAAAAGTAACGAAGATCAGTCGAACGAAGGCAGGTGATGTAGGAAATATTAGATTAAGAAATGAAGTCTTAAAGGAAGTAGATGAATATTGTTACTTGGGTAGTAAAATAACTAACGATGGCAGACGTAACGAGGACATAAAATGTAGATTAGCACAAGCAAGGAAGAGCTTTCTTAAGAAAATAAATTTGCTCACTTCAAACATGTCACCCTATCCTATTTCACCCTATTTCACTTTGACGCTATCTGGCTGTCTGCTCGTCAATTTCCACGTTCCGTTTTACTTTTGGCCAACTAGATGGCAGACCGAGTAAACCGAAACTCTCTTGGGCGTCTATAGCTGCGGTTTAATGAATTTTGTCGGGTAAACACCAAATGTGTTACCAGAGATCTTTTACATGCCGACATCATACGATATGGAGTGTCGAATGGACTTTCTTTCGCCCTTCAAAAAAATCCGACTACCTCTGCCGCGTGTGAACCCCCTATCTTTGGATCCGGAGGCCGACACTCTACCACCGATCTACAGAGACAGCACAATGGCATTAAAAACTCATTTCGCCATATGTTACAGTTCCTAAAGGAACCGTGTAATCCACTCCAAATTCCCGTGCGAAGAATGTGTACAAATGCTAGTGATTGATAAAAGTAAGCTTAAATCAGGATCAGGCTCTGTACGTCTCGGAACTTTGCTGCGTTAATGTCAAATCCTTTGGTATACTGGAGAGTAATGAGCAAGACTACTTCAACGTCCACGAGATTTATGAAAACTTACTTTTACAGATTATTCAGTCTAATTAAGTGAATATGTATTTTTACACCCGTCAAATTCAACAAATATTCCCTATTCCTGTTCTTCATTAAGGTTTTGCTACCTATCGGGATTGTTTCCCGCTGTTTCTTAGTATTTCTTAATCTATTACCCTTCCACGCAATTTCTGTACCATTTAACGTAAGATTTTCTTTATGCATCGCATTAAATTCAACTCTTATTGCTTGCATCTTGGAAATTCCTTTTCCATTTGTCGGCTTGTGTACATTTTAAGATAATATTCCCGATTGGTTAGCCTAAATAAAAATGGTCAGTGAGAGAAGTAGTGACTCTAAAAACTAAAATCTTCAGTGGCAAAGTCATCCTTTCCAATTGGAATTGTGAATCAGCGAACTCATCATGTTCGATTGAAAATGATGTGCACTTTCACTCAGCTAACTTTTCGTATACTACACTACATGGCTACCTAACTGTGCCAAAATCTCAAATGATCTGACAGTTAGTATCCGCCTGTTTTTCACTGGGTCGTACAATTGTTTGAAAATTGCCTAGTTTAGATACAGTCCAACCTGTCCTAAAGGACACATTTATACAGCGGACACCTCCTTATACCGAAATTTTTCCATGGAACCGATTTCATTTTACATAAGACACGTGTAAAACAAGGCTCATTTAAGCGGACACCTCCAATTCCGGACAGCGGACATCGCGATTAGTCTCGTCCACTTGTTTTAAGCGGACATTTTACACGTTCCAGGACACTGCCTTTACACGGGGCTCTGCCATCCTTTCTCTTAATAACAGTCTGCAAACATACGGAAATTCCTTTCGGGTGTTTCTACTATTTCGTTTCCAAGGAAAACAAAGAAACGTACATGGGAATGCTGTAGTATCCCTGAAGTTAACAGTTATGTACAGGCCTCTTTCCAAACCTTTCGTTAGGGCCGTGTTGTCTTGTAATTAGTGTACGGTCTAAGAATTCTAGTTGCCCAGGAATGTGCGAGTAACTGTTTACTCACAAGTTACCAAGGAATTGTCCAACCCAGCTTGCATCACTTCATTCATAACTTAAATTGTCACTGACAAGGTCGGAGTCAGCTATAGCTCATTCCACGTTAAGAAAACAGTATTGCTCTTATGGACCTACAAGGAGTGAACAACCCCCCTCTTAGACACCCATAATTCCTCGTGATTAAGGGATATTATACAGTACTTTGTCATCATCATCATCGTCATCATCATCATCATCATCTGTTTACCCTCCAGGGTCGGCTTTTCTCTCGGACACAGCGAGGGATCCCACCTCTTCCACGTCAAGGGCAGTGTCCTGGAGCTTCAGACTCTTGGTGTAGTGGTCAGCGTGATTTGCTGCCACCCCCGGAGGTCCAGGTTCGATTCCCGGCTCTGCCACGAAATTTGAAAAGTGGTACGAGGGCTGGCACGGGGTCCACTCAGCCTCGGGAGGTCAACTGAGAAGAGGTGGGTTCGATTCCCACCTCAGCTATCTTCGAAGTGGTTTTCCGTGGTTTCCCACTTCTCCTCCAGGCAAATGCCGGGATAGTACCTAACTTAAGGCCATGGCCGCTTCCTTCCCTCTCCCTTGTCTATCCCTTCTATTCTTCCCATCCCTCCACAAGGCCCTGTTCACCATAGCAGGTGAGGCCGCCTGGGCGAGGTACTGGTCATTCTCCCCAGCTGTATCCCCCAACCAATAGTCTGAAGCTCCAGGACACTGCCCTTGAGGCGGTAGAGATGGTATCCCTCACTGAGTCCGAGGGAAAAACCGAACCTGGAGGGTAAACAGATGATGATGATGATGATGATGAGTTTATCTCTAATTCTTTACAAACCAAAAGTAGCCCTTGTCCACCCCGTCCCCTTTAGTACACAAACATAAATTTTAGCTTAGCTTCTTCCGCTTTTTGTCTGAACTTAAATATTCTGAATTTCACAAATTTATGTGCCGTCGTTTTCTCTTGATGGTGTTGAGCAGAGACGTTCGATATGGCAACCCTGTTGCCATAAGAGCAATACCGTTTTCTTAACATGGAATGAGCTATAGTTCAGTTAAACTCGACATGTGAGAGACTTTCATGTGCTGAATGTTGAGACAGAAATACCGTAACATTTCAATCACCCAGTAAACATAAATAGGAGGGACATTGCGGTATATGAGTGGTTCAAAGAAACTGTGAGTGCGTGGACCAATGTTATAAGAAAAATCACGAGAAATCGCAAATATCTGATAGTTGAGGAAAATTGAATCAATAATTTGTGTGTCACGCTGGGTCGCTATTCTCTTTTCGAGAGTATCGCGGTAAAGAGAAATGTGCTAAATTTGTACACCCACCTGAATTATTTCTTTCCGAAGGTATAATGAATGTAAAGGCTGTAAAATCACTTGTAATATTTCCCAAGCAAATATTTAGTTAGAAATTATTTAGAATAATCTAAATAAAGATGTATGCTTATATTTAAGCTGGATGTTTTTCCGTTAAAGTTTTCGATTCTGCAACCTTGTTTTAGCGAACACGGACGGACATTTTCCCACGGAAAAGGCGGTATCCGCTGAAGGGGGGTGTTCGACTGTATTATCGATCGTTCTATTATGATACCTTACAGTGACAATACCGCTTTCTATGGAAAGAAAACGGCAATCATTGACTAAGGTGGTGGAGGCGTCTGTTTTAATGGACAATACAACACGATTATCAGCTCCAATTACCTAAGAGAATGTTGAAATACCCGTTAATTTACTCCAGAGGACAGACATTCAGTCAGTACATTAAGGACAGTGAGATACAGTGTAATTGTAGTATGTGGTGTACCTTTTCACCTCATCCACTTCATCAATGTGTCCTGCACATTGTAGCTGGCTGACTGGAGTTCATCACGCTTGTTCTTAACACGGTGAGAGACGCGGAACGTGCGCCATGCCGTTGAAAGCTCCCTGGCATTGTTACAGTCCACCATTCTATTCACTAAGGCAGTAATGGTGCTAAATAATTAGTAAATCAGAGCTAATTGAATCCAGGACAATGAAGGGGAGTCCCATTGTCTGTGCGAACGTGAGTAGACTTGGGCAACTTCCAGAGCTTATGTGGTCAACTTGCAAACCAATCAGAATGCGTTCTCATTAGGCATTGCAATCAGTGAGTCCCAGTTCCCTACTCGTGATTCTTGCGATGTGCCCACTAGATTGAACTGGACTCCTTGTAAATAAACGTGAGCGGGGCCTGTAAGCCACCTAGAATATCAGACCCACCCAGAGGCAAGCATACTTAAGAGCCCACTGTGAAAAGGCATCCAATCAAACAGAGCTTATAATGGAAGAAGAAATTAGCTCAGAATAATGTGATCGTGGGCAATTGTTAGCATTATGCTCTATATAAATATATCAGTAATTCTGTCAATTACAATAATAATAATAATAATAATAATAATAATAATAATAATAATAATAATAATAATAATAATAATAATAATAATAATAATAATAATAATAATAATGTCCGCCTCTGTGGTGTAGTGGTTAGCGTGATTAGCTGCCACCCCCGGAGGTCCGGGTTCGATTCCCGGCTCTGCCACGAAAATTTGAAAAGTGGTACGAGGGCTGGAACGGGGTCCACTCAGCCTCGGGAGGTCAACTGAGTAGAGGTGGGTTCGATTCCTACCTCAGCCATCCTCGAAGTGGTTTTCCGTGGTTTCCCACTTCTCCTCCAGGCGAATGCCGGGATGGTACCTAACTTAAGGCCACGGCCACTTCCTTCCCTCTTCCTTGTCTATCCCTTCCAATCTCCCCATCCCTCCACAAGGCCCCTGTTCAGCATAGCAGGTGAGGCCGCCTGGGCGAGGTACTGGTCATTTTCCCCAGTTGTATCCCCCGACCAAGAGTCTGAAGCTCCAGGACACTGCCCTTGAGGCGGTAGAGGTGGGATCCCTCGCTGAGTCCGAGGGAAAAACCGAACCTGGAGGGTAAACAGATGAATAATAATAATAATAATAATAATGCCATTGCCCTTGCGTCCCACTAAATACTCTTTTACGTTTTTAGGAGAAGCCAAGGAGCCGGGATTTAGTCCCGCAGGAGTGCATTTACGTGGCAGTAAATCTACTGACACGCAGACACGAGGCTGACGTATTTGTGTTCCTTCAAATACCACCGGACTGAGCAAGGATCAAACTTGCGAAGATGAGGTCAGAAGGCCTGCGCCTCAACCGCCTGAGCCACTCATCCCGGCAATAACAATACAATTTTTTTGTTTTACCTAGGATTAAGTGTGCTGAGCTCTACTTGGAAATACTCTTCGTGTGACAGCAGTCATTCAAAATTCACAAATGAAATAAAATCTTTCCCAAATATTAAAAGAAAATTGCAGAACAGATTGGCTCCGATGGTAAAGTTCTACTGGAATTTTAAACACTTTTAAAGTTCTCCGAAAATCTACCGACACCAGACTGAACCTGGGTCGAACCCGTCAAATTGGGCTTAGAAGGCCATTGCTTCTGCCATCTATGTCACTTAGCCCAGTCGTGAAAGAATGAAAGACTTCCTACTAGGATTCAGATATCCTTTTAACTTTTTAACTATCTTCATTTCGTTGAGAGTATAGAGACTCCTGACATCTTCATTTTTAGACGATTCTTTTTTTTTTTTCTATTTTGTTTTACTTCGCACCGACACAGATAGGTCTTATGGCGACGATGGGACGGGAAAGACCCGAGGCCCTGTGAACGGAAGACCTTTCAGGTAAGAAGTCGTGTTAGTCCTGATTATTAACTATTCTGACTGGGAATAGAGGGCACAAATACCGTGTTTGTCCCTTCATCATGCGAAGTTTTAAGCGTTACTGGATTAGCTGTTCAAGAGTTGTTAAGGTTATATCTGAACATGGTATCACCGGAATCGCCTGAAGTATCGGGCGAGTTGGCCGTGCGGTTAGAAGCGCGCAGCTGTGAGCTCGCATCCGGGAGAGAGTGGGTTCGAATCCCACTGTCGGCAGCCCTGAAGATGGTTTTCCGTTGTTTCCTATTTTCATACCAGGCAAATGCTGTACCTTAATTATAGCCACGGCCGCTTCCTTACCACTCCTAGCCCTTTCCTCTCCCATCGTCGCCGTAAGACCTATCTGTGTCGGTGCGACGTAAAGCAGCTAGCAAAAAATAATAATAATAATAATAAATAAATAATAAACTGTCATATGGACGCCCATGCCAGCAGGTACCGATGGTTATCATATTGATATATAATTGCATACACCTTATGTTAGCCGCCATCATCAAACTCGGACTGAGATGGCTCAGTTCAAGCTTACGTTTCGACCTAATCTGGTTTAAGTACTTACTGAATACAGTAACGACAATGGAGGCTGATTTACGACCAATTCCATTCAACGCACGTCATTTCGGTGGGATGTTATTTCAAGAGTATTAGGTTGATACGCACATTCGTGTAGAACGTGACCGCATTCAATGGATGAAAGGTAACCAAAGTAAGACTCGCAGAACAATATGTGGGAGTAACACGTTTCATTAATGAACTAGCCGAAAGCAACGAATGCTACAGTGATGAAAATATTATTTCATCTTCTTGGTTTCCTGGCTCAATTCAACATTACACAGAGAATTTTGAAGGTGTGCTAGCTATCGTTCGAAGGCCATGGTTCCCTGATTTCGTTATCACAGTGATGTCAAATTCTAACATGCCGTGAGTGAATAAGCGTTGCGAATTCCTTTAAATGGCGATACTACCTTGGAGAAGCTCGTTGGATGAACGGTTAGCGTACTGGCCTTCGGTTCAGAGGGTCCCGGGTTCGATACCCGGCTGGGTCGGGGATTTTAATCGCTTCTGGGTGTATGTGTTTGTCCCAACCCTCTCCTGATCATATTCAGACAACATACCATACTACTAACCACCACAGAAACACGCACTAGTGATTACATCCCTTCAAGTAGGGTTGGTGTCAGGAAGGGCATGTCGTAAAACAGGGCAAAATGCACAGGTGCGACGCAATTCGCACCAGCGACCCTACAGGTGTGGGAATAGTGGTAGAGAAAGAAGAAGACTACCTTGGAAAAGCTCCTAATATCATAGTCAGAGATGTTAAGTAGATATTCGATCCAATAATAGAAGAATTGGACAAAAGTCAGTTCTTTGGAAAAGTCCACACTTATAGTGTTGTGGAAGAAGAATTTGTAAGCTACGTAAAGTTAAAGATGATAAACATGAAATTCTAGGCATAAGGCTTATCTCTAAAGATAATAGTTAACTTTATATTTTTGGAGTGTACAGACCGGCAAAGCGCGGCACAGACGCTGATTCGGAATTATTTGATAAGATAATAAGCTTTGTGAGAAACGATATGTGAAGGAATGTGATTATAGCGGGTGATCTCAATTTACCAAATGTCAATTGGGAAGGTAATGCAAACGACAGGAAGCATAACCAGCAAATGGCAGATAAATTTATGGGAAGGACAACTGAATCTGAAAGTGATGGAACCAACTAGAGGGAAGAATATTCTGGACGTGGTGCTGGATAAAACCAGATGAGCGCTATAGAGAAACCGAAGTAATAGATGGTATTGGTGACACGAAGATGTTTTGTCGCAGTTAAAAGTAAATATGATAGAAAGGAAGATCGTAAAATTAGGACTATTAGGCAGTATCATACGGCTGATAAAATAGACATGAAGGAGTTTTAAGAACGTAACTGTGATCGGTGAAAAACCGTAAATAAGAATGTAAACAGACTGTGGGATGGGTTTAAAGCAATTGTTGAGGAATGTGAAAAGGTACATGCATTTGAATGCGGTAAGGAGTGGTAAAGACCCACTATAGTATAACAGAGAAGTAAGGACACTAAGAAGGGGGTGCAGATTGGAAAGAAATAGAAATATATGTGGAAGTAAGGAGAAATTGAAGGAACCTACTAGGAAATTGAATCTGGCAAAGAAGTCAGATAAGGATAACATGATGGCAAGCATAGCTGGCAGTCATTTAGTAAAAAAAGGAAGTTTACGTGTAGGTAATTTAAGGCAGAAGCAGGTTCCAAGAAGGTTATTCCAGGAATCATTAATGAACAACGGGAATGTGTATGCGAGGTACTTCAGAAGACATTATTCAGTCAGTAGTGTGTAAAGATTGTTGGTTACAAAAATGTCCACATAGAGAAGGTGACTAATACTAAGTATTGAAATGTAACTATGATATCAATGGCATTTACAATAAGATACAAAAGCTGAAAACTAGAAAAGCAGTTGGAATTGATAAGATTTATGGGGATATACTAAAGAGAATGGGTTGGGATATGGTTCCATACCTGGAGTGCTTATTTAACTATTGTTTGCATAACGGAGCTATTCCAAATGAATGAAGAGTTGCTATAGTAGCCCCTATGTACCAAGGACAAGATAATATTAATAAAGCTAAAAATTACAAGCCAGTAAGTGTGATGCGCGTTGACGTAAGGTTTGGGAAAGCATTGTTTCTGAGTGTATTAGATATGTTTGAGAACTTAATAACTGGTTCTATAGAAAGGTTTAGCAAAAGATATTCCACTATAGCTCAACTTGTAGGATTCCAGCAGATATCTTGGATTCAGGAGGTCAAATGAACTGTATCGCGATTGGCCTATCTAAGGCATTTGATAGGATAGATCATGGGAGACTACTGGCAAAAATGAGGGCAATTGGACTAGACAAAGTAGTAACTGAATTGTTGCTATATTTCTATAAAATATAACTCAGAGAATCAGAGTAGGCGAAGCTTTATCTGTCCATGTAATTATTAAGAGGGGAATTCCTCAAGGCAGTATTATTGGACTTTTATGGTTTCGTATACATATCAATGATATATGTAAAGAACTGGAATCAGAGATAAGGCCTTTTTGCGGATGATGTTATTCTGTATAGAGCAATAAATAAGTTACAAGTTACCGGGCGAGTTGGCCTTGCGGTTAGGGGCGCGCTGCTGTGAGCTTGCGTCCGGGAGATATTAGGTTCGAATCCCACTGTCGGCAGCCCTGAAGATGGTTTTCCTTGATTTACCATTTTCACACCAGGCAAAGGCCGTGGCCTTAATTAAAGTTCAGCCCCACCATTTGCCTGCTGTGAAAATGGGAAACTACGGAAAACCAGTCCCTGGGCTCCCGACAGTGGAATTCGAACCCACTATCTCCCGAATGCAAGCTCACAGCTGCGCGTCTCTAACCGCACGGCCAACTCGCTCGGTCCAGGATTTCTTGATTCGAGAACTGCAACAATTCCAAAGCAAAGCAACTCGATTTCTTCTGGTTGATTTCCGACAAAAGAGTAGCATTACAAAAATATTGCAAAGTTCGGGCTGGGAAGACTTGGGAGAAAAGAGACGACCTGCTCGACTAAATGGTTTGTTCCGAGCTGTCAGTGGAAAGATGGAATGAAATTAGTAGACGAATAAGTTCGAGTGGTGTTTTCAAAAGTAGGAAAGATCGCAATATGATGACAAAGTTGGAATTCAAGGGAACAAATTGAGGTAAACATTCATTTATAGGTAGAGGAGTTAGGGATTAGAATAATTTATCATGGGAGATGTTCAACAAATCTCCAAATTCCTAGCAATCATTTAAGAAAAGGTTAGGGAAACATCAGATAGGAAATTTGCCACATGGGCGACTGCCCTAAATGCAGATTAATGTTGATTTATTGATCAGATTGATTGATTGATTGATTGATTGATTGATTGATTGATTGATTGATTGATTGATTGATTGATTGATTGATTGATTGATTGATTGATTGATTGATTGATTGATTGATTGAAGAAAATTTGGCAGCATATTTTATAGATGCAGCTCGGCGAAATGGACAGTCAACATGAGACTCAATTAGGAGCGCTTACCGGGTTATTGCCTATAAATTAAACACTGAAGCAACAGAAGGCAGATATTTCCAATATACCCTGTACAAACTTTTGGTTTTGAGAATATTGATTATTACGAGAATGAAATAAATCAGGGTATTCTCTATGCTGACGAATTAGCAGCACTTGGATAGCAAATGTGTCGACTTCTTAGAGTGAACCTAATAGAAATCGTCAATACCATACATCATGCAGTAAATAAATAATCATTTCGTCTGGCTATTTCTAGCCGAGTGCAGCCCTTGTAAGGCAGACCCTCCAATGAGGGTGGGCGACATCTGCCATGAGTAGGTAACTGCGTGTTATTATGGTGTAGGATAGTGTTATGTGTGGTGTGTGAGTTGCAGGGATGTTGGAGACAGCACAAACACCCAGCCCTGAGCCGCTGGAATTAACCAAGGAACGTTAAAATCCCCTACCCGGCCGGGAATCGAACCCGGGACCCTTTTGGTGGGACTGAAAACCTCTATCTATAAAAGCCCCTACTCCATGCTCATTGTAAGACATTTCAACGTGAAACGTGTGACATTTACCGGTATTACATCGATACTACTGCCAATTGTTCGTACTTCTCATAAAACCTTTAGATTCAAAGTACCACGAATACCGGAGTGAGTTTCTAGTATCAAACCAGGATCATCTAAAGCCAGGAAATTGGCAGAAACTGATATTTTTCTGATGGATGAAACTCCAGAGCTTTCAATATATGGACTTGCAATCATGGATCAACTCTTACGAAGTGTTGCAAATCCGGACCTCATTTTTAGCGGCAAAGTGATGGTACCGGGAAGAGATTTTCGCCAATGCCTTTCTTCATAGCCACAAGCGAACGGAAATTAATTATTAGAGTTTTACATTAAATTATGCTGCTGCTACAAAAATGTTTCCATTCCTCCCCTGAATGGAGAGGCAGGTCTCTTAGACGGTGACGCCGTCTCTCAAGCCAGGAGATTTGTAACGGAGAAGATGTGCAGAGAAGGTGGGAGGGTTGGCGGCCGTGGCCTCTGTTAGGAACTGTCCCGGCTATCGCCTTAGTGCAGGAGAATGGAAAACCACGGAAAACTATTCTCAGGACAGGCGACGGTGGGGACAACCCCCTCTCCGTCTCCAGAATAGTAGAGCCACGGCTAAGCCGCGGCCACCCCTCCTCTGTTCGGTTGGTCGGTTGGAGTGCAGAGCCGTCGGACCACGGACCGGCCATGGCCACTTGTAGGCCAAAGACCACTCTGCAACCGCCTACGAAAAGCAATGCTTCTTATGGCTACTATTTAAGACGCTTTCATTCGAAGAAAGCATGGTTATTGATGCGGAACAGTTTGCTGAATATCTTCTAAAGCTAGGCTACAGAGAATTGCCGATGAATACAACTGAAGAAACTGAATTACCAAAATATATCATTTCAAGCGACAGTCATATTGATGAAGTGTTCGAAAACTGCATTGCCAATGGAAATTACGAAGTAATGAAGGATGGAGCATCACTCGCGCCACTCAAAAAAAGATGTCGAAAGAATTAATAATGATATCACTGCCCAACTTCCCGGAGATTACAAAGTCTACCATTGCTACGACTCAGTAAGATATCAACCCGAAGGAGGATTTGAATTTATAACTGGTTTTTTAAATTCGGTCAACAGTTTTTTACTTGCTAGCACATGAATTCAAATTGAAAAACATGCGATAAACATGATATTACCTCATATGGATGCAGCAGAAGTGGTATTCAACGGAACTAGACTAATTGTAACTAGCCTGTACAAGAATGTAATCAAAGCAAAATTAATCACTGGTGAACAATCCGGTAAAAAATTGCCTATTCCTAGAATCAAGGGCGCCCATGCCCTGGGACAGGGTGGGGCCGCCACCCCCCCTATCCCTAGCTCTCAGGGAAAGGCAAAAATCGAATGTAGTCAGGTGTTTTTCTTTCAGGAAAATGATATAAATGTCGGTATTACGTAGAAGTGGTAGAACCGACCCCCACCAACAGACAGGGGATACCGTGGGTGTTATTCTACCGCGGAATACAAGTCGCCATTCATCTTCCAAAATTTTAAAAATACTACATACCCCCAGGTCTAGCCCCCGTCCCCTACAAACTGTCATATGGGCGCCCATGCCTAGAATCACCCTTGATTCTATAAAAGGTCAGCTAACAATATCAATTTCCAGTAAGACCTGCATTTTCTATTACGGTACACAAAGCGCAGAGCCAAACGTTCGAGTTATTTGGCATGGACTGAAAATCATTAGTTGCATAGTTTGCTGTGCGTGGCACTTTCTAGAATCAAGAGGCGAGGCGCAGAATTAATACTATTATTATTACTACCACGTCGTTCTTGTAATATACTGTGGAAATTAGTGTTAGATTAAGGTTTATTATCATTTTCCTTTTTATACAAAAGCCAAAGGTAGGCATTTGTTGAAGTGTAGGTACGTATCTCCCCAAGTGTATTGTCACTGTGTTGTCCTTCAAACGAGAGGCTTGTAGTGGTGTCACGAATTCTACAGTAGCCGCCAGCGTGTTGGAAAATTGTGGCAATCCAACTGAAGAGCCCACTGCCACAATAGAGGGATATGCTGGTAATTTTACCATTTAAAAGGACTAAAGAGCTTGAATTAATATTCTTAATAAATGAAATGAAATTACGGATGACTTGGTAACTTAATTTTTGATCATCATCATCATCATCATCATCTGTTTACCCTCCAGGTTCGGCTTTTCCCTCGGGCTAAGCGAGGGATCCCACCTCTACCGCCTCAAGGGCAATGTCCTGGAGCTTCAGACTCTTGGTCGGGGCATACAACTGGGGAGAATGACCAGTACCTCGCCCAGGCGGCCTCACCTGCTATGCTGAATAGGGGCCTTGTGGTGGGATGGAAAGATTGGAAGGGATAGCCAAGGAAGAGGGAAGGAAGCGGCCGTGGCCTTAAGTTAGGTACCATCCCGGCATTCGCCTGGAGGAGAAGTGGGATACCACGGAAAACCACTTCGAGGATGGCTGAGATGGGAATCGAACCCACCTCTACTCAGTTGACCTCCCGAGGCTGAGTGGACCCCGTTCCAGCCCTCGTACCACTTTTCAAATTTTCGTGGCTGAGCCGGGAATCGAACCCGTACCTCCGGGGGTGGCAGCTAATCACGCTAACCACTACACCACAGAGGCGGACTTAATTTTTGATGTGAAAGTTAAAGGCAAGCATTTATACAAGCGGAAGTAGGCCTACTAGTGCACTCTCTCTGTGTTGTCCTACAAAGGACAATTCACCAAACTCCATGACACCAATTTCCTATATTAACCTGATCTCCTGGCTAGAGAGATGGCGTCACCCTCTACGTGGTCCAACTAGAGCAGGGATGGTGAAGCTATGACACGCGTATCACTAGGTGACACGCGAACACAGCATGTCAGAAAACATACTAACATATTTTAATGTTTTTAACATGTAATTAGGTCGAAAATCAAGCAACATAACATATTTTAATATTACGCTTTAATAAAGAAGTATATCTCAATTAATTATATGGCCATAATTTTTACAAATTCTATTAGGTTAAAGCAAATATACTTTATTCTTGAAATGCACCTGTTTTTTAAATGTAATTTTCAAGTGATGTTTGCAAACTAAAATCATGGAACATTGAGTCGAAAGGATTTATATTTAATGCAATCTAATGCCTTAATAATGTTGCGATGATTTTAAAGGAAAATAACCGATGGCACACTGGACAGTAAAATGCAATAAACAAGACCTTAATTGACACGCTGGTCGGTAAAGGCTTGCCATCCATGACCTAGAGCATTCTCAGCAACAGCAGCTGTAGTGTTTCAACGCCGCACTCGAGCCACTATACTAAGGCCCACGAACGTTGGAGTCTGACGTTTAGCGCCACCGGAGAGGAAAAGTTGACTAACGCTGCACGAAAATGGTCTGTTACTATGGCAATAATAACAGCGATGCCAAATTTAAAGAAGCTATCGCACGTGGGTTGGCTTGCTCTCAGTAGCTTTTGTGATATTATTACGAGTGGTACTGTATTAGTTGTTGCTGCTTTATGTATTTACGTGTTTCTATTCTGAATATTATTTTTGTTGTTAGTTTCTTTGTCTTGTAAGTTAATCAGTAGCTACCTGTACAGTTCTATTCTGTATTTAACATGTGCATTTGTTGAGGTTATTGTCAGAAACTCATAATTTTGGTGATTAGAATATCTCATATTTATCGGCATTGACGTGTTCTGTCTTAAATGTTGGAGCTTAGGAACGGGCCAAATTATGTTGAACTGCATTAGACCTGCATGTTTTATTAAACCCTCTTTTTTTTATATAGTTTAAGTCCCACCGACACAGTTAGGTCTTACAGCGACGATGGGATAGCAAAGGGTTAGGAATGGGAAGGAAACGGCCGTAGCCTTGATTAAGGTACAGCCCCAGCATTTGCCTGGTATGAAAATGGGAAACCACGGAAAACCAAATCAGGGCTGCCGACAGTAGGGTAGGAACCCACTATCTCCTGGATGCAAGCCCACGGCTGCGCGCCACTAACCACACGGTCAACTCACCCGGTATTAAACACTCAGACTGTATGAAAGGGTGATATACCGCAGTTGAAGGTAACCATGGTAACGCAGCATACTTCGTAGTTACTGCTTTCGCCACTCAAATGTCAGAGTCCAACTGTCGTGGGCCCAAGATTTTTTTTTTTTACGTTGCACCGACACAGATAGGTCTTATGGCGACGATTGGACAGGAAAGGGCTAGGAGTGAGAAGGAAGCGGCCGTGGCCTTAATTAAGGTACAGCCCCAGCATTTGCCTGGTGTGAAAATGGGAAACAACGGAAAACCATTTTCAGAGCTGCCAACAGGGGGGTTCGAACCTACTATCTCCCGAATACTGGATACTGGCCGCACTTAAGCGACTGCAGCTATCGAGCTCGGTGGCCCAATTATTAGTGACACGCGAACATGACTTCTGTGTCACGTCAGACAACATACTAACATACGCTGAAAAAAAGATCCAAACACCATGAAATAAGGAATGTAGAATATGGATATTTTGGCAACATGTTTGTCGACATAATATATTTTATTTAATGAAGGTGCAAGACTACATCTTAATATCCGCGCGAGAAAAGCCATCGCAAATGTGTCATGCAGGTCCATTAATAACCGGTGTAATTGCCTGGCTGTTGAATGCAGGCATGCAAATATGCATGCGCTGTGTCATACAAGTGCCGGATGTCAGCTTGTGGGATGGATTTTCATGCCTGTTGCACTTGGTCGGTCAATACAGGGACGGTTAATGCTGGTTATGGATGACGCTGGAGTTGTCGTCCAGTGTTGTCCCATACGTGCTCGATTGGGGAAAGATCGGGCGATCGAGCAGGCCAAGGCAACATGTCGACACTCTGTAGAGCACGTTGGGTTACAGCAGAGGTACGGGGGCGTGCATTATCCTGTTGGAAAACACTCCCGATAATGATGTTCATGAATGGCAGCACAACAGGTGGAATCACCAGTCGAACGTACACATCTGCAGTCAGGGTGCGTGGGATAACCACAGAGTACTCCTGGTGTCATAAGAAATTGCTCTCGAGACCAGAACTCCCGGTGTAGGTCCAGTGTGTCGACGCCGCATGGAATGCAGGCGCTTACCTAGCCTCCTAACCAACACACGGCCGTCACTGGCAACAAGGCAGAACCGGCTTTCATCAGAAAACACAACGAGCCTCCACTCATATGGATGTAGCAGAACGGGTATTCAACGGAACTAGACTAATTGTAACAAGCCTGTGCAATAATCTAATTAAAGCAAAATTAATCACTGATGAACAATCTGGAAAATAACTGCCTATTTCTAGAATTATCCTTAATTCTATAAAAGGTCAACTAACAATATCAATTTCCATTAAGACCTGCAATTTCACTCTCACATCACTCAGAAAAAATCGTTGAAACATACAGAAAATGACTCACTGAATACAAATCTCAAGCTCTCGCTTGACACCACTGAAGTCGCAGACAACGGGGGTTTGGGGTAAGTGGAATGCACGTCGAAGGACGTCTGGCTCGGAGCTGTCCTTCAATTAACCGATTTCGAACAGTTCGTTGTGTCACTGTTGTGCCAACTGCCGTTCGAATTGCTGTTGCAAACGCAGTCGGCTGCGCCACAGCCATACGCCGAATACGGCGGTCCTCGCTCTCGGTGATGCCAAGGAGACGTCCGGAGACCGGTCTTCTTGCGAGTGTACCTTCTCGTGACCACTGCTGCCAGCACGCATGCACAGTTGAGACATTCCTGCTAAATCTTTCTGAAATAGCGTGGAAGGAAAATCTACCTTCACGTAGCCCTATTATACGGCCTCGTTCAACCGCAGTGAGCTTTTGATACTGGCCTCTTCGTCGTCGTAAAGGCATGCTTGACCCATTCATAGTCATTCTGTCCAATCTCACAGGTAACTCTCGCACAGTACAGCTCGTATTTAAAGCAAACCTGATGTGCAACGTCATGGGGCCGATACTAGCGCCACGTTAATGCGATTGGTGGAAAATTTGAAGCAAGGTTATTTTTCAGATGTATAAACGCGCCTACCAACGTTCGTTAATATAGCACAAACCCTTCTTGGTATATTTGGAGATCTTTTTCCCCAGTGTATCTTTTTGTGTTTAACATGTAATACCAGGTGTATGCATAAGTCTTTTCCGGTTTGACTAAGAGATGGCGCCAGTGAACAGTACGCAGCGTATGAATTTGACACATACGTCAGTTTGTTCGTCTGAAATTAACCTACCAATACACACAAATGCTGCCTGCTGTCATTTCTTGATGGATACAGTACTTTTGCATCCATCTCTTGGCACAGGCCAGAGTAAAGTGTAGCTTCCACCGAAGTCCCAGTCAACATCCATGACTGTGACAATATGGAAGCTGCTGGGGTATGGATAGTGCTGAGTAATGACATTCAGAGCACAACTAGTGCATCTGAGTGTTATGAAAGGTGCTGCTCACAGGGTCAGTCGTGCTGCAATAGTACTTTCTGACCCAGTAAGGAAAGCAATGGCAAACTACCCCACTCCTCATATTGCCTAGTACGTCTCATTTTGGTGCTGCCATTGGTTTTTGGGGTTTCCTTATAACCGCATAACCTACGGTGGTGCTATTTGAGGATCCAACCAGCCTCTGGGCTGTTGACCTGACAGGCAGACAGACACACAAATTGAGTCCGCCAAACACTAGCGTTTGTGTTTTATCGTTCAGTAATCATGTCGTCGTTTATGCCTGAACAAGAACATTTGCGGCACGCATCGTTTTTCTTATTTAATCAAAAGCAAAATGCTGTGGAAAGTCACCGTTTGCTGGTAGAAACATATAGTGAACACGCTCCATCGATTAGAACATATGAGACATGTTTTCGACAATTTAAACGTGATGGTTTCAATGTGAAAGGCAGTGTGCTTTGTGGTAGACTACGGAAGTGTGAAGACGAGTAATTGCAGGCGTTACTGGTGATGACCCAACTCAAACTCAACAGCAATTGGCACAAGCATTAAATGTGTCGGAAGAAACAATAGCAGACGTTTACGAGCAATGGGGAAGATCAGTAAACCCTCTAAATATGTCCCTAACGATTTGAATGAACGGCATATGAACTCCTGAAGCCCAGCGAAACAGTTAATGCACAACGTTATCGTCCAACTAATGATTAATTTAAATCACTCATTGATCGAAAGACGACCGAAATGGGCCAGAAGAAATGGCAAAGTTATTCTTTTACACGACATTGCGCCGACTCACACAGCAAAACCTGTGAAAGACGCCATGAAATCACTTGGATGGGACATACTTCCACACCCACCGTACTACCCCGACCTGGCGCCATCTGATTATCACCTCTTCGCATCAATAGGGCACGCGCTCGAAGAGCAGCACTTCAGCATTTTCGAGGAAGTTGGAAAATGGCTCGATGTATGGTTTTCTGCAAAAGACAAGCAGTTTTTCTGGCATGATATTCAAAACTTACCTGAATGATGGGCGAAATGTGTAGAAGCCGATGGTCAATATTTTGAATAAAGAAAAAAATGAAATTCTTGAAAATTACGTGTTTTCTTTATCACAAAAAGCCGGAAAAAACTTATGCATACACCTGGTAAATAGGTCGAATCGGCCGACAGCCTTTTGGAAAGGTGTGGCAATCCAGCTGACACTGGGGTGAAACGTTTGTAATTTCACGACTGAAGAGACCTAAAGTGTTTGAATCCTTTAGCGCTATGCTAGTTAGTACCTAGGATAAGCATAAAGAAAGACCTTTACCTTCTACTACTCAAAGGGGCATCACGGCCTATTTGGAGACGGATCAACAGTTCTTTACCTGGCTGATATCTTCATTCGCCGGCCTCGCGGTGTAGGGGTAACGTGCCTGTCTCTTACCCGGAGGCCGCGGTTTCGATTTCCGGCCAGGTCAGGGATTTTACCTGAATCTGAAGGCTGGTTCGAGGTCCACTCAGCCCGCGTGATTACAGTTGAGGAGCTACTGACGGAGAGTTGGAGGTCCCGGTCTAGAAAGCCAAGAATAACGGTCGAGAGGATTCGTCTTGCTGACCACATGACACCTCGTAATCTGCAGACCTTCGGGATGCGCAGCGATCGCTTGTTAGGCCATGGTCTTTCGGAGCTGTAGCGTCATGGCTTTTATATCTTTATTTTTATATCTTCATGAGCTAGAAATACCCATGCCTTGTATTGCAATATTTTATTTATCCGAGGACCTCTGTCCTTCATTTCTGATCTTTATGACTCTACGTGCTATAAACATGCACACTATATCGCTGAGTGACCGGAGGTAATATAATATAATATAATATAATATAATATAATATAATATAATATAATATAATATAATATAATATAATATAATATAATATAATATAATACAATACTTGGGAAGTAGCCCTTGCAAGGCCTCCAATGAAGGTCTACGTCTACCGTGCATTCGAAACTGCGTGTTATTTTGGTGGTGGATAGTATTGTATGACATGGGCGAAATGTAGGATTGTTGGAGACAGCACAAACTTCAACTTTCCAAGCCCATGAAATTAACCATTTTTGACTAATATACCGCGACTCTTCTCGTAATAGAACCCCGGGCCCCGAGCCATTCGGTAGGGGGTCTATTATTAGGAACATTTAATGTATTAAAAACCCTCCTATGGTCTTCCACTCTCTGATATTTTCAGTATCTGTCGCTCTCTAAACTATGTATATGGGAAAGAACAAATGGGAAATTACAGTCGATGATTTATGTTTTGAAAAGTTATACAAGTCCTTGGTTTATAGATTCCCTATCACAATGGCAAATCCTTCCCTCAGAAGTTATCAAACTCCGTAATATAGTTACAATGATAGCAGAATTCACCCCACAATTCTTCAGATGGAAGTTAAGAAAGCATTCTTGTGTACTACATGGATAACTTGTGCAAACATCACTTTTCCATATCGGCAACGAGCTCTTTATACATCCATACCCCGCCGTAAGGAATCGATCGCTGCCTTTAAGAAGCCAGAGGTGAACGGGTCACTGAACTTTCATCATTTATTTTCTTTCTACTCTTGTGTTATAAATTGTCCTTCCTTGATATCAGTGGTGGCTCATAAATGTTATCCTGCAGATACGGCCCTAGTCTCATAAAGATTATTGTATGTTTCTCGAGGAAATGTTGACGCTACATATTTTTAAATTTAAACATAATAATTAGGGCTCTTTTAAATTCTTTATTAGGGGCTGCCTGGCCGAGGCGGTAAAGGTGTGCTCGGTTCGCCCGGAAGGACGTGGGTACGAATCCTCGGCAGGAAGTCGTAAAATTTAAGAAACGAGATTTCCACTTCCGGAGGTTCATATGGCCCTGAGGTTCACTCAGCCTACACCAAAAATCAGTACCAGGTTAATTCCTTGGGGCAAAGGTGGCCGGGCGTAGAGCTAACCACTCTACCTCATCAAGTGCCGAGGTTACGGATAGTGGAAGACTTTACCTTCCTCTCCTCCAAGGGCCTTCATGGCCTGTACGGAGATGACTTTTGCTTTGCTTAATTCCATAATTCCATTTCATTCCTTCGACTGCAAATGTTAAAAACACTTAAGCGTCTGCCTCTGTGGTGTAGTGACCGAAGAAGGCAACCAGCTTCAGCTCCATGTGTTCGACACTACGTAGCGTTTCTCAAGATGCCCCTTTATTCATCTTTACTGTCCGGCTCCATGGCTAAATGGTTAGCGTGCTGGCCTTCGGTCACAGGAGTCCCGGGTTCGATTCCCGGCTGGGTCGGGAATTTTAACCATAATTGGTTAATTTCGCTGACATGGGGGCTGGGTGTATGTGTCGTTTTCATCATCATTTCATTCTCATCACGACGCGCAGGTCGCCTACGGGTCTCAAATCAAAAAGACCTGCATTTAGCGAGCCGAACTTGTCCTCGGACACTCCCGGCACTAAAAGCCATACGTCATTCATCTATACTAGTATTATAAAGAGGAAAAAATTGTATGTTTCTTTGTAACGGATAGACTCAAAAACTACTGAACCGATTTTAAAAATTACTTCACCTATAGAAAGCTACATTGCCAGTGAGTAACATGGGCTGTATTTTATTTTCAAAACAATTCGAAGTGGGGAGCATGGGGGGAGATATAAAAAGAATAGGCTAATATAGGCAAAATACCGAATGTGTCGTATAAGGACGAGACAAAGCTCAATGTAATCCTCTTGACGCAATGAACAAAACTCGGTAAACCCTACGGGCCCAAAAACCCTATTTTAAGGCCCTAAAACCAACCGTTACGGAGATATTAGCACCACACTACCCCTGCTCTAGGAATCGGATAAAAGAAATGAACTGCCGTAACCATAGCAACGTCAGCTCAGGATTCTAGAGCAGCGAGATTATGCATGTACATTTGGGCATAGCTGCCAGCCAAAATTGGTACACATAAGACTTACTATCTGGAAAAAATATATCTAAGGCACCCATAGGACTCCTTTGGGCGGGGATGCAAAGGAGGTGAAGTATAAAAATCTTACTATATATAAAAATGGATATGTGTGTGTTTGTGTGTGTAAATGACACATCTTCTCCTAAACCACTGGAACAATTTCAATCAAACTTGGTACACGTATTACTTACTATCGGTAGACGAGCACTGTGGGGGTAAGCGATCCCTAGCGGCCTTATGGAGGGGTTCTGGGGGGTTGGTTGTAAAAATCATCGAGGATAGTGTCGAATTCATAGTTTTCGGGGTCGCTGAGTTGAAAAGTAATACTCCAGAAATGTTAAAAGTCGAAGTTCAGCCCCCTTTTAGGTGGGGAGCGAAAAACTATATATAAAAATCTTAACTTCTTCTTCTTACTATATATAAAAATGGATGTATGTGTGTGCGTGGGTGTGTGTGTAAATGACACATCTCCTCCTAAACTATTGGAGCAATTTCACCAAACTTGGTACACTTATCACTTAGTATCAGGAGACAACCCGCGTGGGGGTAAGACACCCCTAGCACGCTCATGGGCAGGGGGCGAGGGGTTGGTATAAAAATAATCTAGAATAGTATCGAATCCATAGTTTTCGTTGTCGCTGAAATGAATAGTGACACTCTGAATCTTTTAAAGTTCGTGTTCAGCACCCTTTGGTGTGAAGATGAGGGGGGAGTGAGATATAAAAACAATGGAAAACAGTGTCGAATCTACATTTTTCTGGGTCACTGAGATGAATAGTGACAATCCAGATTTTTTATCTCTTAGGGGTGGGGGGCGAGAGGGGGACAGTCTCATTGACAGTTGAAATCCTGTACATCGTACCTATAATGCGACGGCTAAATTCATACAGTTAGCACTTATTAATTTTTGACAGGATCAAATACTTCCCAGTGGATTCGAGCTTCCATAAGAACGAAGTTTTACTCGAAAATTAAATAATCTAAAACTTGAAATCAAATACATCAAAATAATTCCAAAACTACATAATAAATCGTAACATATCAATCTGTAAGTCAAAAAGGAATTCTATAAAAATTCACTTCATACATAACTATTTTTTTTTTTTGCTAGGGGCTTTACGTCGCACCGACGCAGATAGGTCTTATGGCGACGATGGGATAGGAAAGGCCTAGGAGTTGGAAGGAAGCGACCGTGGCCTTAATTAAGGTACAGCCCCAGCATTTGCCTGGTGTGAAAATGGGAAACCACGGAAAACCATTTTCAGGGCTGCCGATAGTGGGATTCGAACCTACTATCTCCCGGATGCAAGCTCACAGCCGCGCGCCTCTACGCGCACGGCCAACTCGCCCGGTATACATAACTAACTGGTAATGCGAATCTTAAAGGTAAATATTCAGAAACCATCCGGGCAACGTCGGGTACTACAGCCAGTCTTAAGAATAAAACTCCATCTGTTTCATTACTCTAATTTATTTCAGGATGGCCTAATAAATGCACACACACATATTTAAGCACAAACAATTCTAACCAGTTATGAACGACCACACTAATTACCAGTCTATTTACAAATCTCTCTCCTGTACACACACCCGGGAGTCCCGGCCGGTTGTTACCTGGGAACGGTTATAATTCTTGCTTTCACTTTCCCAAAGTCCAGTCACCTCCTAGAGCCGCTGTGCGTAGACAGATGGATTTGAACACAGTTCCACTGGCTATGGAACACACGACGACTGTTCGTTGGTTCGACTTCACATATAGTCCAGTACTTCACATAGTCCCATGCAGTAAACATATAAACAGCTCAACAATATTCAACAGCAGGACGATACTCACAACAGCGAACATTAACACAGGTCCATTTATCTTCGGACTCACGATAGCGCCTTTCCTCGCTGGCTCACGGCGATCCTCAGTCCACAGAATTACACGAACACACAGTACAGTCTACCGTTCTGTCCCCTTCAGTTCATGTACTCACTGGTCTCTCCGACAGCACACCAACAGCTCCTGGTTCAGACCTCATGGGACACTAGCGACAGCCACCACCTTTGTCACCCTCAGCCCAGCCACCGGACCCCAATTCAGTGAGTGTCACACTGACTTCACCACGGAGTCCAACACTGACCCCAAGTCCAGCACTGACTCCTAGTCCAACACTGACCCCGAGTCTACCACTGACTGACTGTCCGCGGCTAGCCTCCCTTTTTATAGCTCGCGAGATTTGGCCCAGAAATTTCGCGACGTCACTAGAGGTAGAACATTCCCGCTGAATATTCAAGAGGCTCACAGTTAAGTCGGCCACCGAGAACGACACACGGAAAGGCCGGCCCCACCCCACAAGCCGGCTGGGAGATTCCAGGTCGTCCGAGTCACCAGCCCCCTCCTGGAAGTTCCGAAAGGAGCTACTACGGGGCTGGCAGGCAAAATTCGCATACGCATCCCCATAGTGTTACCACACGTTGCCATTGCAACATCGGTCGATTTACCGTACTTTTCAGACAAACCTTGTATTTCCAGAGCGATAAATAAAATTATTGATTTCATAAATCTCTCCACAAATCGTTGTATAACGCTTCTTGGTTCTATAATGAATTGAGATTGTGGACACTCGTCCGCACTAATTCGCAAGTTCATAACCAACATTGAGGTTAGTATACGACATTAATAGGTAAACAGTGCCTGTCATATAAAATGGATACATTTTCTTCTCCTTCATATGAAGAAGAGCTTTAATAAATTTCTCTTTGAGGTGTTCATCACTCGCAAAGGGAAAAACACTCACTTTTGGACCGGCTAAATAATTGCCCTTACAGGCATGGACGCAACATTTACGAGGCATTCTTCTTACTTAATCTGATCCACATTTCACAGTAACAGTACTAGACCCAAGTGTTTCGGTACAAAGATAACATGCATACACCTCCATAAACAACGTGGATAGTAGCACTGGGTTAGGCTTAGGCTGCAATACTGTGACGTCAGCAGCTGAGATCTCGTTAGTGTAACGACCTTGTATCCTAAGTGACGTTGGATAAACCCACCCCTTAAATAGTCACCGGGTGGAATATTCCAGAGAGGAAAGGGAGCCAAAACGCTTATTGGTCTACAGGATACCAGGAGAGGGGCAACATAATGTGATGTCACTTTACTAGCAGGGGTGGCAATATACTCATAAAAATACTTCCCATTACATAATCACAAATTTTTTCATATAATCAAGTCTCCACACACAAGGCAGAGCAAGTAAAACAACAGAGGTGTCCTCTGTTCACTTAAGTCCACGCGTCTTCCAGCAGTAGCGACTTCTCTTTGTTTACGTTCCCACTTTTCTAGCAGAAGTTCAGGAATTTGAAGTATGGAACACAACAGCAGAGCTGGCAGACGATTTGAATATCCGGAGTGTGTATGGGGATCGCCTTCTGTTACAGATACTAACATGGTACAAATGTTACAAAATCGTATTGTCAAAGCATTCTTTTGGTATGAAAACAGAAGAATACTTAGCTTTTTTTTTTTTTTTTTTTTTTTTTTTGCTAGTTGCTTAACGTCGCACCGACACAGATATGTCTTATGGCGACGATGGGATAGGAAAGGCCTAGGAAGTGGAAGGAAGCGGCTGTGACCTTAATTAAGGTACAGCCTCGGCATTTGCCTGGTGTGAAAATGGGAAACCACGGAGAACCATTTTAAGGGCTCGAACCCGCTATCTCCCGATTACTGGATACTGGCCGTACTTAAGCGACTGCAGCTATCGAGCTTGGTAGAATACTTAGCTTAAGTGAGGATATGTTAACAGGGTTGTACCAGAAGGAAAGGTTCTTGAGGGTTAAACAACTTTATATGTACAACATAATTAAAGAAAATTACTGGAAGCCGCAATATAGAATTTTAAATGAACATACACATGGAACAAGACTGAGGCATTTAAGTTATTTTCAAGTTATCAGGTAGGCTACTACAACAAATATGGATCCAGAACACTGCAAGTTGTAGTCCCTAAATTTTTAAACAAGTTGCCCTCAGAATTGACACACTTGAAAACAAAATATCAACTTAAAAAAACATTTGAAACTATGGATCATATATAATAAAATTACAGTTTAAATATTTGTTCATGAATGAAAAATGTACCAAATTCTTATCTATTTTGAATGATACTTTCAGGCATTGAGAAAGAACTCACACCACAGGACAAGATTAAAATGCTAATGTAAATTTGAAAACCTTATTAAGTTGTAAACAGTAAGGATTGCGACAATGTATACAAATGTGAAACAACTACACCGGCAGATAAGCACATCAAGTGCTTTGCAGGTGTAAATAATTGCAAGGATAATGCATAATATCCTACTGCATATTTGCAAATTTATTTAGATAAGTTATAAATAAATAAATAAATAAATTATTATTATTATTAGTAGTAGTAGTATTGTCCGTCTCTGTGGTGTAGTGGTTAGTGTGATTAGCTGCCACCCCCGGAGGTACGGGTTCGATTCCCGACTCTGCCACGAAATTTGAAAAGTGGTAGAGGGCTGGAACGGGGTCCACTCAGCCTCGGGAGGTCAACTCAGTAGAGGTGGGTTCGATTCTCACCTCAGCCATCCTGGAAATGGTTTTTCGTGGTAACTTAAGGCTACGGCCGCTTCCTTCCCTCTTCCTTATCTATCCCTTCCAGTCTTCCTATCCCCCCGCAAGGCCCCTGTTCAGCATAGCAGGTGAGGCCGCCTGGGTGAGGTACTGGTCATCCTCCCCAGTTGTATCCCCGACCCAGAGTGTAAAGCTCTAGGGCACTGACCTTGAGGTGGTAGAGGTGGGATCCCTCGCTGAATCCGAGGGAAAAGCCAACCCTGGAGGGTAAGCAGATTAAGAAAGAGAGAGTATTATTATTATTAAGGTGTCACCTAGCCGCTGCGGAAGTGGCAAGCACATAAACCATACTCTGATAAAGAAACGGCCACGACACAATGAAGAGGACATGACGTTGCACTGTCACAGCACAACGGCCATTAACATACAGTATCCACTATCACTTGAACAACGATAAGTCAGTGTAGGATGTTTCCCTCCGTGTGGTGCCCCCTTCTCCAAATCATTCTCTGAATTCTCTCCACGTACGAGTAGACCTATCAAAATCACGGCGCCTCACCGACTGGGTAGTTTCCTCTAGCCAAACTCTTGCCACACTAGAACGCCTAGAAAGTTGGAGGTTTTCATGCAGATAACCCCTAACACGGAAGGGTGCAGGGATACTTGGTGACCGAGGCTTTCCACGGGATCCTCGAAATGTGGATGGAGGGTTTCAAAAGATGGGGTTTTGGGCGTTTTACGCGTGAATACATCTTTGTGGTCTTGTCAAATAAAATGCTGCGATTTATTGTGAGCTTCATTCAGATCCTGGCTTAGCATCAGTTACGAAGTTTATATATATTTTTTTTTTTTTTGCTAGGGGCTTTACGTCGCACCGACACAGATAGGTCTTATGGCGACGATGGGATAGGAAAGGCATAGGAGTTGGAAGGAAGCGGCCGTGGCCTTAATTAAGGTACAGCCCCAGCATTTGCCTGGTGTGAAAATGGGAAACCACGGAAAACCATCTTCAGGGCTGCCGATAGTGGGATTCGAACCTACTATCTCCCGGATGCAAGACGAAGTTTATAAAGGTTAGGCCTATAATGTCAGAAATATGACACATGCGGCGAAACTTCTAAGGTCTGGCACGTATGAATAAGTAAGTCGGAGAGTCGGTAAGTGGAATGTCATTCACTCTCCCACTTAATCTAAATTGTAACTACTCTTCATGAAGGTGAGCAATTCTTTCGTTTTGAAGGAGTCGAAAATGAAATCTCCACACAAAATATTAGGCATATTAGAGTCGAGTCCATTATGGTAATCGGACAAATCGGCTGACCAAGACAAAAGCGCCTATGTCAGAAATATTCCGACATTCCTTAACGGGTTCTCGGATGAATGTAATTCGATGTTAACAGGTGCTTTAGATGCAAAGGGAGGGTGATTTCAGGCATAAATATATGTCACCGACGAGCGAATATGTGTGCCTAAAGTGAACGTTGATCTAGATCTCCACAAAATGTTGCTGTCTACATTTCGATATATGGCCATCGCGCCAGCAGCGTTTGTCGTTACGTCACTTCTCGAATTACGTCACGTTGTGCACTCATACCGTCTTACTAATAAACGGTGTATAACTTTTATACAAGGTTTATACACCGTTTACGCGAAATTCGTTACTAATAAAACGTGTATAAGCCTCCTGTGTATACGTCTGTTATAGTTATTCACTGAATTGCTTATACAGTCCAGGACCCTAGTATAAGCGTAGTATAGCAGCGTGTAGCGGAAAAAAAAGAAACGAGCGAGCAGTTTATTTTCGTGGTATTTATTGTCGACAGTAATATAATCGTTGTAAAATATTCGACTTATCCATTTAACATTGAACACACGTTGAAAGAATGACGATAACGTTGATGATCTTCACGATATTTTAAACATAGAAGACATACGGTACCGTACACCATTCAGAGGTTATGGAAGCTAGACATCTTCGTAAAGTAAAACACTTTAAAGAGACGGAATGACAATGAATAACTATAAAAGAAATTATGGTTGGGCGTATTTTTGTGTAAAAATATGTTACAGCTTAATAGACCTTTGATATTGCGAGTTTATTATACACTATCTGCCCCTACAAAGATCTTTCTTAATTGAGTACCTACCGTATACAAGGGGACATATTCCTCGAGATAAAAAGTGGCATAACTTGAAAACCATACGTAATATGATTTCCATACTTTGTAGTTGAATACGTAGAAATGTGATGTATAAATGCCTAATAGAAACTTTTTTGATCTAACCTTTCGTTTAGCTACAAAACAGGTTTTCCTTTCTCCTGAAAAGTAAGGATTTTGGAATGTGTACCCTTTTCAACTCGCCGGTTCAATTACAATTGCTTACGTTTCCCGAACTACCCCAGTTAGGAGCTGTTGATATTTTCTTAAGCTTTTCCATTTCTTTTTTAGCGTCCATTACACAAGCAAGCTGAAGAAATGTTGATATCAATACCTTATAAGTCAATTTCCAGCTGTCTCACGGAATGACAATGAATACGGTAACTATAAAAGAAATTATGGTTGGGCGTATGTTTGTGTAGTAAGGTGTTACTGCTTAATAGATTTTAAATTGCGAGTTTATTATACATTATCTGCCTCTACAAAGATCTTAGATCTTTCTCAAAGTTGAGTATAAAAAGGGACATATTCCTTGACATAAAAAATGGTATAACTTGAAAACCGTACGTAATATGATTTCCATACTTTGTAGTTGAATACGTAGAAATGTGATGTATAAATGCCTAATAGAAACTTTTTTGATCTAACCTTTCGTTTAGCTACAAAACAGGTTTTCCTTTCTCCTGAAAAGTAAGGATTTTGGAATGTGTACCCTTTTCAACTCGCCGATTCAATTGCAATTGCTTACGTTTTCCGAACTACCCCAGTTAGGAGCTTTTGATATTTTCTTAAGCTTTTCCATTTCTTTTTTTAGCGTCCATTACACAAGCAAGCTGAAGAAATGTTGATATCAATATAAGTCAATTTCCAGCTGTCTCACGGAATGACAATGAATAACTATAAAAGAAATTATGGTTGGGCGTATGTTTGTGTAATAAGGTGTTACTGCTTAATTGCGAGTTTATTATACATTATCTGCCTCTACAAAGATCTCAGATCTTTCTCAAAGTTGAGTATAAAAAGGGACATATTCCTTGACATAAAAAATTGTATAACTTAAAAACCGTACGTAATATGATTTCCATACTTTGTAGTTGAATACGTAGAAATGTGATGTATAAATGCCTAATAGAAACTTTTTTGATCTAACCTTTCGTTCAGCTACAAAACAGGTTTTCCTCTCTCCTGAAAAGTAAGGATTTTGGAATGTGTACCCTTTTCAACCCGCCGATTGAATTACAATTGCTTACGTTTTCCGTACGATCCCAGTTAAGAGCTATTGATCTTTTCTTAAGCCATTCCATTTCTTTTTTTTGGCGATCATTACACAAGCAAGCTGAAGAAATGTTGATATCAATATAAGCGAATTTCCAGCTGTCTCACTTAGTGCTGCCACTGCCTTTTCGATATGCCGTGCTACTGTGCGACTTTCCGGAAAGTTTTGCTCGTAGATAACCAGCAGAAGCGATCATAAAGGCGGTGAACGTGCGAAATACGTCAGTGAACTACAGGAAGAGATTCCTACTCCTTGGAACGAGTGTATACGTGCTGTGTAGTAATACAATGCGTATACCTCGTTTATTAGTAAGAAAAATGTAAAACGCTTATACAGGGTTTATTCACTGTATAACTAAACAAGAGTTAAACAACGGTATAAGGACTTTTTATTAGTAAGACCCATATCCGATAATTTCTACATTCTCTTCGTAGTCTCTAATCCAAGTCTCGGTGAGCGCTAGGTAATAACATTTAGCATACACTATATCAGGGCCTCTCAGGGTGCATGCGCGTGGTGCATGCACTGTGCACGGTGCAAAAGACGACTTCGCTTGGTTGACCAGAGTGCAGACCCCCCACTCCTCTCTCCCTACACCTGTCTCCCCGTTCGGCCTGTCTCCGCGTTCCTCACCTTCACTGCTGTTTCTCCCCCACTGCGAAATGTTTACGTGTGGTGAGCGGAGACGCACAGTTGTATGGGACAAGGTTACCAGTGTTATTAAAAAATGTAAAAAAGTGAATTAGAAATACACATACATGTTTGAGAGGAATGTAAACATAATTTTAAAAAAATGCAGAACCCGTAACCAAAAGGAAAATGTTACAGTACTGGAACAAAACTCATTTGTGGATATAGAATGCTCTTCTTCAAGCTGTTTCAACTTACTTAATTCTTTCTCTCTGACGTCTCCTATGATTTCACAATAATTTTCCGAATGTAGTCTGTTGTAGTGTCTTTCAATAGATGATTTTCTTACGCACGTAATTATCGTCCCACAGATTAAGCATTTGGCGTTATCGTCACGACAAACAAACAAACAAAAAATACGAAAGTTCCCAGTTCGATTGAAATGGACTTTCGGAAGTCTATGCTTTCTTCGAAACAGGTTGCTCCATTATTATGTTGTTGTCGTGCGCTTGTCTATTTCACTGATAAACACGTCGACTACCACCAAACGCTTCGTCGCTCTCAGCACACTACACCATCCGAGTCAAGCCGAGTTGAGGCGAAGCGTACCGATGCACAGTGCACAGAGCCTATGCACCTCGCTCTGCACGCGTGAGAGTTTGGGCGTTTGAGAGGCCCTGCACTATATAGTCGGCAGCAGTATCCGTGGCATATACACGGGGAGTCGAAAAGTGACCATTTACAAACTGTATACTGTACACGAGCCAGTATCGTCGAAGAAATCGCTTGCTTTCGTGGTTATCTTATTTAAACGATGATTGTGTATGCTTAGAAACTCATGTCAGATATCCACCATAACATCTGCCATGGTAAAGTATGTGAATGCGCGATTAGTTTACCATGTACAATTCTTCGAATGAAGTCAGCGAACGGATAATAATAATAATAATAATAATAATAATAATAATAATAATAATAATAATAATAATAATAATAATAATAATAATAATAATTGCTGTGCGCAAGGAACTGTAAATATTACCATGTGCTACCCATGTATTCGAAGCTGATTGCCCACAACATGGCGATGCAAGAATATGTTCAATATTCCTCATAGCATCGGCGCGCTCAGTGAGTCTAGATAAGTCTTTGCTAAAACCTTCCTCTCGGCCGGGAATCAAACCAGGAATCCTCTGAACAGAAGGTCACGATAACTTGCACGATACTTGCACGACTGTAACTTAGAAAAGATTATTGTCACATATTCGGTTCCTTGGCTGAATGGTTAGCGACGTAGTTTTCAGTTCAGAGGGCACCTGGATCGATTTTTGGTAACACTGCAATACATCCCTCCGCATAGAATTGGCATCGGAAAAGGCGCCCGGCGGTAAAAAAAAATAAAAGACCTTAATCCACATCTGGTGCCTACCCACATAACTGGGAAAAGGTCAAGAAGAACGTAAAGAAGCAGAGCATTTTCACATGTCACAAAAACTAAATTTTCTCCTGTTGAACTGGGATTTCTTGCCTGAAAATTCGGGGACTCTATGTGATGGGCAGAAACAGCATTGTCATTGAGACATTGCCACTATGAAATGTTACCAAGTTCGGTGAAATCTTGTAATAGTAGAGGGTTATTTGATTTTTTTTTTTTTTTGCTATTTGTTTTACGTCACACCGACACAGATAGGTCTTATGGCGACGATGGGATAGGAAAGGCCTAGAAATGGGAAGGAAGTGGCCGCGGCCTTAATTACGGTACAGCCCAAGCATTTGCCTGGTGTGAAAATGGGAAACCACGGGAATTGATATTTAAAAATTTCATCGTGATCCATATTGAAGTGGGATTACAACAATTTAAATTATTAGGGGTCTACCTATTCAATAAAATGACATTTATTAGTGTGAAATAATAACATACGGTACTAGTTTCGGCACTTATGTCGTGCCATCATCAGCCAAACTGTCAAATCAGGCAAACACAAACAATCTTAAAAGAATTTAAACACATAGCACCTGCAGATGCCTTAGCTGGCAGAATGTAGTGTTTACAATGCACTATGTTTTCTGGTATGGGCTAGAATGAATTTGTTACTTTCATTGACCTGTCTCAGTCTCATCCTAGGCTTTGACAATATGAAAGTGACCAAGGTATGAGCGATGCTAGTAATGCCATTCCTTATGCAGCCAGACCCTGTTATGAATAGTGTGAAAATATCACTCATAGGGTCGGTTGGTGTATGCATTTCAGTGGGATTGGCAGACTGATATGTAATAGCAACTTCTGGCTCAGTGAGGAAAGCAACGGGAAACGACCTCACTCCTCATTTCCCTAGTATGCCTCTTCAGTGACACCTAGGCTATCTATGACAACTGTTTGTGGAGCTGTAGAGGATAAAACCAGCCTTCGGGCTGAATACCCAACATACAACACCTGCAGGGATGAATGTTAAATAAAGTTACGGCACATTTAATATTCATCTCTGCAGGTGTTATGTGTTTAAAATTGTTTTAAGATTGTTTGTGTTTGCCTGATTTGACACTTTGGCTGATGATGGCACTACATAAGTGCCGAAACTAAAACCGTATGTGATTAATTCACACTAATAAATGTCATTGTATTGAATAGGTGTACCCCTACTAATTTTGATTATTGTAAACCACGGGAAACCATATTCAGGGGTGCCGACAGTAAGGTTCGAACTCACTATCTCCCAGATACAAGCTCACAGCTGAGCGCCCCTAACCGTATGGCCAACTCGCCCAGGAAAAGTATTTTGAAAATATTTCTGGTGCCCAGTTAGGACTAGGTCTAGAAGAATATTTCTGAATTATTTCGGGGAATGTATGATAGTATAAAACAGAATTTCGTGTAAATCATTTATTTGCACTAACAGAGTTACTTAACTTTAAAGTTGAAGGTCCTGATATTAAATATCAATGTTAAAATCGGTGGTAATTTCTTTTCATTGCATTGCTCTTCATAGGAATCATCTATTTTCCTGTAGCATGATGAAATAATTTTGTTAGAAAACTAGAATCGTCTCAGGTACTATGCACTATACCTTATGGTATGGGCCAGATCAAATTTGTCTCAATCTTATCCTAGGCTTTGAGAATATGAAAGTGAATGAGATAAGAGCGATGTTATTAATGTCAATAATTAAGCAACCAATCCCTCTAAAAATATCACTCAAAGGGTCAGTTGGAGCGTGCACTTCCGTGAGTTAGGCAGACTGATATCTTATAGCATCTTCTGATCCAGCGAGGAAAGCAACGGAAAACTATCTCACTCCTTATTTCCCTAGTACGTTTTTATAGTTACAACAAGGCTATCTGTAATACCTGACGGTGTATTCGTTGTGGATCGAACCAAACTTCGGGCAGAGGACTCAACAAACAAACAAACAAACAAACAAACAAACAAACAAACAAACAAACAAACAAACAAACAAACAAACAAACAAAGTATACACGATGGTCGGAAACAACGTGAATAGGGTATATGACCGTTAGAGGGTTGAAAAAAGTAATTCGACAACTTGTGCCACTGTAATTTTATCAGCGGCTGAAGTTAGCCAATCAGATCGCTACGTGGGCGAATTCAAACGGGCTTTGCGAGGCGATATTGCTAAATCTGCACATAGCTTATGACGGGCTTGAGAGCACAAATAGAAGAAAAAACTTCGCCATGGCAGCGATTTCAATACGAATCTCTGCGCTGACAGGATCGTGCCATTGCATGTTCGCTACGTTGACACCGGCTGAAACACGCGGTGTGTTTGTGTTTGATATCGATTTATCAGCGTGGCTGTTGAGCCAGTCTTAAGCTACGTGAAGATTTAGCAAGACCGCCTCGCAAAAGCCCGTTTGAATTCGCCCGCGTAGCGATCTGATTGGCTAACTTTAGTAGCTAATCGAATGAGAACGGTACGAGATACAGAATTACTGTTTTAAAATTATTTATCAGTATGACTAACCCTCTAATGCCCATGAACCCGGTTCACCCTGTGTAGTGAAATGGACATGCAATTAGTACAGATGCAAAGTCATCTCCGAAGTGATCATAGAGGATCTTCTAAAACCTTCAATTCTCCGTAATCTGATACTGAAAATGTAGAGTAGTTAGATCGACGGTTGACCACCTATTGGTCTAGGAATTACTCTACCTCTCAAAAGTGAGTCTTGTTCCAATATAATTGACTTCTGACAGCTAATCGAACTATGGTCGTACCAGGTAAACAGAGTATGAATCTACAGTATGAGATAGGCAGCCCCATTCAACATTCAATGTTTGAGGTCATTACCTTATTGCTTTATGTCTTGATACATTAAGTGAATTGGACATGTTGTGTACTTCACAATACCTCATTGTATCATATTAATCAAAACAGTAATTGTTCGACCTATGGATCAAACTATCTCGTAAGTGGTGGAGGAATAATTGGAAAATGCATTGCAGTAAACCTACATGGTGACAGAGCATTGCGATCTCAAGAATGGAATCTTATCAAAAAAAAAAAAAAAAAAAATGTATGAACAGTATGAGGGCCCTATTCACCAGTAGAGATCTCAAAATTCAGCTCTGATATTTTTAAAGCTGAAAGTAACGTCTCCCTATGCGCTTATTGATTTTTAGTGACATGATAGCTTCATGTACCTCCTCCGTTGTGAACGTGTCTGTTTCCTCTTGAAATGTGCCTGATGATGCTAAATCAAGAATGCACCAATCTTTGTCTATATTTAGTATGTTCCTGAAGTGCTCTTCCCAAATGGCCATGTCGGTTTTTCTACTACTTTGTGTTTTCCTAGAGTTCAATGCTACAAATGGGTAATAATAATAATAATAATAATAATAATCATCATCATCATCATCATCATAATCATAATCATAATACCCGTGTGGGGATTTACCGGTTACCTCCATCGGGCGCGTCCCATTGGAATTGGGGAAGCTCGCTGGCTCTGCCGCCAGCAGAGTCAGAGGGTATTAGGGAAATAAAATACCACCGTGAAAAAAAACTGGTCCATTGCCAGGGTTACGGCGAAGACTGGTAAATGACTAGAGGCCAGAAAACATCTTGAGGCAACCTCTAGGGCTAACAACCCTAGTTGTAAAAGGATGGGAACCCGTCCAAAGCAAAGTCAAGTCAAAAAGCATGATGGCACAACATTTCAAGAAACATACCCCAGGGGGTAAATCTTCGTATAAATCCCTCGTCGTGAACGCCACGGCGCACGAGTCTCGTTCGGATTATGGGGGAGACTCGACATCATGAAAAAGAGACGAGACGGAGCGTCTTGGTGTACCCCGAAGAGTCAAAAACTCAGGCAAAAATCTAAAACCTTTCTAGCAACTTTCAACATAAATTCACTTACACAAACTGGCAACCTGAAAACCCTCACCAAAGCTCTTCACGAAAATCAGATATCCATAATGGCCCTACAGGAAACAAGGTACCCAGATGAAAAGATTTTTGAATCCGAAGGCTACCGATTTTTCAAGAGCAAAGCGCAAAGAGGAATCCTCAATGGAGCTGTGATGCTTGGAACCGCGTTTGCTGTTAGAACCAAGATCCTTAAATAGGTTGCAAATTTCTAACCTGTGAATGACATATTGTCTATACTCATAATTAAATGCGCGAACAAAATCTACGCCCTAGTTAACGCACATGCTCCTACAAACGATAAGAACAAGTCTGATCCAGACGAAGTTGATAATTTCTGGGACCTGCTGGATGAAAAATTAAACAAAATCCCCAAACACCATGTCAAGCTTCTTTTGGGTTACTTCAATGCCCAACTAGCTCGTGAACAGAAGTACAAGAAAGTTATAGGAAATTACCCTGCTCACAAAAGAACCAATCCCAACGGCAAAAGACTGGTGTCCATTTGCGAAAATCACAACCTGCAGGTCATGTCGGCCCACTTTCACCATCTACCCAGAAAGCGAATGACTTGGCGTTCTCCCGTCCAAACTATCGGAGAGTTCCAAATTGATCATGTTGCAATCTCCAGGAGAAATAGCCCTGAGATTATGAATGTCAAGGTAAAGAAAGGCATCAATGTGGCCTCAGATCATTATATGTCTCTAATCAAATTCAAACCAATTCCCGCAAACACAAGGAAGACAACCAAACAGATCACACGCTTCGACAATGATAAACTTCGTTAAAGGGTAGAGGAGTTCCAGGAGAAGGCTAGACCAAATGACTGTGACTTAAACAACGCCAAAAGTCTCCTTGTTGAGGCCGCCAAAGACGTTGCAGAAATCAAGGGAGGCAAAAAGCATGCGTGGTGGAATAGTACCTGCGAATCAGTCCTCCAGGAAAGACTCAATGCGTGGAAACAGTACTACTCTACGAAATCAGAAAATTATTGGGAAACCTACAAAACCCAATGTGCCCAAGCAGCTAGGGTGTTCAGAACTGAGAAACGTAAATACGAAATATCTCTCATTGAAAAGATAGAACAAAACCTTAGGAAGAATGAAAGCAGAGAGTACTACAGAGCCTTCAAACGCAAACTCACTGGCTATAAACCACCATCTCTATGCCTTGAGTGAAAGGACGGCACACTGGCGACGTCAAATGAAGAAAATTGCAGCATTCTGTCAGATTACTTCAATAATTTACTTAATTGCTCTAAACCGCAAAACGCTATTGAGACCAAGGAACCCTTACTCAGGTACCCAGATTCCAGACCACCCGACAGAGATGAAATCAACCGCCACATTGCCCGTCTCAAAAATTACAAAGCGCCGGGGGAAGACTCAGTAGTAGCAGAACTATGGAAATATGCCCTAGAGGAATCACTTGATATCCTGAAAAAGCAAATAGAAAAAATTTGGAACAAGGAGACCCTACTCGAAGATTTGAAAATAGCTTTGATCCATCCATTACACAAAAAAGGCAGCATGAAGAACATCAACAACTACAGAGGAATATCTTGCTACCCGTGACTTACAAAATTCCATCACTTGCCATCCTGGAACGTTTGGAAGCACAAGTCGAACATCAAATAGGTGAATACCAAAGAGGGTTCAGAAATGGTCGCTCAACAGCTGAACAGATCCAAAATCTCAAAACGATCATCAGATATTGTACACTAAGATCCAAGCAGTATGTGTCCGTCTTTGTGGACTTTAAGAAAGCGTACGACTCCATTGACCGTGAAGTCCTGCTAAACATCTTAAATGAATTTGGAGTTGATTTGAAACTGCTGGCATTAATTAGAGCCACCCTGACCGATACAAAATCCAAGGTGAAGTTCCACGGATGTCTCTCGCATTCCTTTGACATCAAAACAGGAGTCCGACAAGGTGATGGGCTATCCCCGATACTCTTTACTGTGTTCTGGAAAAGATCATCAGAACCTGGTGGATGAGATTACAGGAAACCAACTACAGTCCATTGAGAATAGGAACCAAATCCAAGAGGACCGCAACAGACTGCTTAGCATTTGCCGATGATATTGCTGTTCTCTCAAACAACATAGAAACCGCTAGAGCTCAAGTTGAAATTTTAAAGGAAATTGCCGAACAAACTGGTTTGCAGATATCGTTTGAGAAAACAGAAGTAATGACTAACATCAAAGAGGCTCCACCAAAACTCCATACAAAATACGGGGACATCACCCGAGTAGACAAATTCAAATACCTGGGTGAGATCATCATGAAAAATGGACTGGACAAAGAAGCACTTCAGGAGCGAGTACGCAAACTGGAAATAGCCTACCAAACATCCCGCACAATCTACAACAAAAATGCCTTTCCCAAAACACCAAGATACGTCACTATGAAACAGTTCTGAAGCCAGTAGTTCTATATGCAGCCGAAACCCTGTCTCTAAATGCCAACAAAGGACTCCTTGAAGAACTGGAGAAAAGAGAACGCAAAATTGTGAGAGGAATCTTGGGATCTAAGTACAGAAATGGAATCCATCAAAAGAGATCCAACAAGGACGTCTACAGCAAAATAGAGAAAATTACCGACACAATCAGAAAAATACGGGCACGATTTTACGGTCATCTGAAAAGAATGGACGGAAGAAAGTTAACTAAAGAAATCTTTCACTTTTTTGATTCAAACCCCAAAACCACAATTCCCTGGTTTAGAAATACCAGAGAAGACCTGCAAATGCTACATATCTCAGCTGAAGACGCCCTTAACAGAGATCTCTTCCGCAAGAAAATATTGACGAACGGGCTAAACCGAGACGAGCTACCGAAGAGAAGACACGGTGCCCCTTGGACAGAGGAGCATAAGCAGGCCCACTCACAAAGAATGAGGGAAATTTGGGCTCTAAAGAAGGCCAAGTTCAGTTTCAAATGCAATAAGACTTAACGTGGTCCTTGATGGCCCCAGCGAATTATATATATATGATAACAAGAATACATTTTGGTCTTAGTAACGGCTTTAACTGTTTTCAGTGACGCGAGGTGCCGCAATTTTGTCCCGCAAGTATTCTTTCACATGCCAGCAAATATGCCGACACAAGAGTAACGTGTTTGAATTCCTTCAAATACCACCGGACAGAGACGAGATCGATCCCGCCAACTCCAGCTCAGAAGGCCAGCGCTGTACCATCTGTGCTCCTCAGACGTCGGCAAAATATAGAAATGGACACAAAGGCCATGAACAATGAAAAATTTCCTAGTAATCACAAACCTAACGCCATTGGAGTCTGAAGAGAACAATACTTGGCCAAGAGAGGTTGTATAATAGCTGAGTGGCATAGTTACTGTAATCGTACAAAGGAGGTCGCAGTTCGAATTCCGACCAATGCGTGTGAGTTTTATTAAATGAAAAGTAATGTATCCGTGGTTCAGATTCCACTTTCAACTGGAGGTCTCGTGACTATGATGACGATATCACGAGTAACGCAAAACAACAAGCTTGCGTTTTAATTACGAGCATGTTTCTTTGTCGAAGGCTTTCTTCCAGAGTCAATAAAGGGGTGCCCGTTCCATTCCGAAGAAAATCAGAAAGTCGAAGAATTTAGAACGGAGATTTCTGTTTCTGAAGGCATGGCCCTGGTGTTCACTCAGCCTAAACGGCAAATGAATGTAAGATCAATTGCAGAGTCCGAAGTGGCTGAGCATAAAATTAACCACTCTACCTCTACCGAGGTTAGAGATAGTGGAAGCTTTTACAAGCCTACAAGGACCCTCATGACATATCCGACGACGACTTTGCTTCGTTTCTCTTTCCCCGTCCGGCTAACGGTTGATTGCTAAACAATTACCACGTACCAGTATCAGTTGTCTGGTTACTCCACCATAAGACCATTCATGAGCGCATCTCCTTGCAATGCTGCTTGTCGTGTAGCAATTCTGAAATGCAAAAAGCAGTCATCAAATGGCGTTGCTACACAAATATCATTCACTGTAAGTGCCCGAGAGTAGACTATTTCGGTGCCCGCTAGTGAGGATGACGATGGTGGAGATGGTGGTGGTTGTTTGGCCACTTGACTACCAATTGAAGTGTTCCGCGGTCGAGGAGTTACGGCGATTTCGTATGAAATTTTCACTAGAATTAGTGAGTGGCTGGAGGAAAGCCATCCGGTCTTAAAACACCAACCAAGTCCATGAATGAACTTGGATACACCACTGAACCCAAGAAAACGTTGGAAGGTGGAATTGAAGAAATGAAGCTGGTTAATGGCTGATCGGAAATTACGTCCTACTACCCTTTTCATGAAACCACTTCTTCAAATCTTTGGAATATTATCCTTTCTGGAATATCTGAAGCCATATCTTTTCAGTTCCGATTCAGTTAATTTATAACTGTCAGGCTCTTCACTCTGCTAAAACTAACTTTGAGTAAATAAATGTATAAACTACCTGAAACAGAACACATATGGTAACAGTATTATACCGGAAAAAAGAATCAACTTAATTAAATTTAGAATGACATGTTTCGTTCAAGAACATCAACAGAATCTACCAAATCACACTCAAATATTTATGTTTATTTCTGTAAAAATGAAATGGCGTATGGCTTTTAGTGCCGAGAGTGTCCGATGACATGTTCGGCTCGCCAGGTGCAGGTCTTTCGATTTGACTCCCGTAGGTGACCTGCGCGCTGTGATGGAGATGAAATGATGACGAAGACAACACATACACACAGCCCCCGGCCAGCAAAATTAACCAATAATGGTTAAAATTCCCGCCAATGCCGGGAACCTAGGACCCCTGAGACTAAAGGCCAGCACGCTAACCATTTAGCCATGGAGCCGGACATGTTTATTTCTGTATAAATACTTAGGCAGGAACTTCCAGATTTCATATTCCTTGTAGTATGGTTTCATGTTCCTTCCTTCATCTCTTGTAGTGTCGTTTCAAGATTTTATTTCTACGTCCGAACCCCACTCTTACGTTAGCCACTATTCTAGGTACTTGAAACGTAATACCCATTCAATGATGTCTGTATCCAGGATGACACAATTCTTTGTTTATTTTCTGCTTGCTGATAATCATGAATTGTATTTTCCAGATGTATATTTCGAGACCAAACTCCATGAGTATCTCATTGATCTTGTTGAAAAAACTGAAGCTCTTCTAAATGGTCAGTTAGTGTTACACTGTCATTTCTTCTCTTGATTCCGTTTTCAACTTCATTGCGGGAGATACGGTAAATAGCTCCGAAGAATAATTTAAAAGCACTGGGGACAGGATACACCCATACCATTGATATATTGGTCTCCAGCTTTGATGTGCTACAATACATATATACTGTGTCACACCTTCACACTACATTAAACACAAAAATAAATATTATATCAAAAATTGATTAGTTTATTTATAATTTTGCATTAAAATATTAAATAATTTCAGTATATTCATAAATATATGTGATCATACAGCACAGTTATATTATATCAGAATATAACAATATAATATATATTTATGTATTTAAATTTTAAATTAAAATGTTATATATAGGAATACGTTTTTAAGATTATAAAACGCATAGTGGATAATTAAAGAAAACATAAATATTAAACACATTGTAATATATAGTGTATATTAATGTTTATGTAATTAATTATGATTTTTTTATATTTATTCATGTGCACATTTTTTATTTGAAAATGAAATGTGTAATTGTATACTAGAATGTTGTATCTTTATATAATAGCCTTTTTTATAATAACTTACTTATTTTTATACATTGTACGCCGTTTGTTGTAATCACGGATAATGTTATCAACCGTATTATATAATCACTTTTATGAAGTACGGTACGGACAAACACTGAAACATTGAAAAGCTTCCGTTTACTGTGATCATGAATTCGGTTTATGTTATCATATTTGTTTTCAAGGATTTCGTTCTCAAGTATGCGAGTATTATCGCGCATTGCCTGAACACACTTACTTCTTCAAAAGTAAAAGTGCTAAGGGCTGTAAAACCTCCGAGGAACGAGTTGGAGTTTTATGTTGTGCGAGTATGTCTGGTGAAAAGAAAAGACTGTTAGTGATTGGGAAAAGTAAGAACCCACGTTGCTTTAAAGGCTTTAATAAGTTTCCAGTGGACTATCATTCCAACGTTAATGCATGGATTACTGCTCTGATGTTCCAAGAATGGCTACTGAAGGTGGGATAATAGGCTGGGCCGTAAAATAGTTTTGCTGGATGACAACTGTGCAGCACACATTGTGAATTGTGAGCTCAAGAACATCAATGCTGTTTCCTTACCGGCGAATACGACTCCATTAATTCAACCATGCGATCTAGGAAGCATTCGCACCACTAAAGCGTATTATCGCCATGAAATGCGCATAAGAATCTTATAAAACACTAGCAAATATACCCGTGCTTCGCTACGGTATTCTGCATTGTATACGAATTTTGAAGTAAATACTGTACATGCAGTAAATAAGATTGTTTTAAAATAGCATGTCTCTTAGCGTTATCCGAGAAACAGCATGGAGAGGTCCCCATACGTTGTTTCCAATGTAAAGTGCTTGTTACGGATTTGTGATGATAACGGCAGGCTCACTTGCCTACTGCCATTCACAATCGAGTTGGGAAGTTTACATTATAATTGCAGGCCCGATTGCCTACTGCGCGGTCACAATCGATTTGGGGAGTTTCCGTTACAATGGCAGCCCCCTTTCCTAATTCCAGATATATTACAAATTGAGGAGTTTTTATTATAATGGCAGGAAACTTCCCTACAACCAGTCAAAATTGAGTTGAGCAGTTATCATTATAATGACAGACCCCTTTTCCAACTGCCAGCTAGCTTACTGCCAGTCACACCAAGTTGGTGAGTTTCCATCAAAATAGCAGACTAGTATGCCTAATGCCAGTCACGTTTTAGATGTGTACATCTGTTTATAACTATGGGAACGCTTGCCTACAGCCAAACACAAGACTCACATAAAACTAGTGCCAATGCCCTTGCCAAAACGACTAGTCTTCTCGATGTCCTACACCTTGTAGCCATGGCATGGGATAATGTCTCAGCACATACAAAAAGGAACTGTTTCCGGTATGGGGGATTTTTTAGAGAGTTGCCAGAAGTAAACGAGGATGTTGAACTTCGTCCAACGCGCTTAACGGAAGATGAATTTCAAGAATGGATGAACGCTGATGAGGGCATCATTACTGATGCGAATCAGACAAACACGACATGTAAGGCAGTTACCTCAGCAGAATTAGATATGAGAGGTGAAGAACACGGAGCTGAAGATAGCGATGCTGATGATGACCATGTTGCCAAAACTTCGCGAACAACAACGAATGCTGAAATGCGACAGGTGCTAGATATTAATAGACTTTTGAGAGGCAACCAGAAGCAAACAACGATTAGAGACTATTTTACATAGCTGAAAACAGTTAACAGTATTGCAGTGCTGTGTGCCGGTATCTGTTTCATTGTAGTGCATGTAGGTTGTGAATAAATACAGTAAGCTACCTACCAATTTTTATTTTTCGGTTACTGTTATCAGCCGGTTAATTTTATCAAATTATCTGCGTCTCAGAGTGATCATAATAAGCGGCGTCCACTGTATATTATAATTATAATTATTATTATTATTATTATTATTATTATTATTATTATTATTATTATTATTAATAAATACATCGCAATTGGGAAATAGTTCGGTGGCAATGATCACTTACAGTGGTGTGATAATAAAGTAAAGTTAAAACACAATTATCCAACAACAACAACAACTCCAACAACAAGAGTACGTCAGGCAATTCCATGGAAAGAAAATATTACAAGAAATACTACTGGATTAACATTCTAAATCCAACATCATAATATGCAAATCCACACAAAACGTAAGTATTTCGAGTGCTTAACACTACGGTTTAGAATACTATAAGTTGACCTCAACATTACAAGTGATAATAAAGTAAAAAAATATCATGGAAAGAAAATATTACAAGAATTATTACTAGTTTAACATTCTAAATCCAGCATCATTATACACAAATTCACACACAACATGAGTATTTCCAGTGCTTAACACAGCGGCTTTCAATACTGTAGGTTGAGATTGCTAATAGCTTAACATTACAAGTTATAATAAAATAAAGTTAAAACATAAAAATACCCGACAACAACATCAACAACAACTATAATAACAAGAGTACAACAAACAATTCCATGGAAAGAAAATATTACAAGGAATACTTACTACTAGCTTAACATTCTAAATCCAGCATCATCGTATACAAATTCGTACACAACTTAAAAATTTCCAGTGTTTAACATTATAACACCGTCATATACAAATTTACACTATCACAAGTATTTGAAAATGTTACCCTGTGACTTATAGTAGGTTGAGCTGTCCAATTACTATTATCTTACCATTGTAAATACAGTATGTTCGTACACAAATTCACGCATTCCTTAAATAATTCAGATGCCTTAATACTACAATTTACAGTAAATTGAGCTTTGCATTAAAACATGACACATCGTCGCCACTACCAAAAAGAGACATAGAAATTTACACACAATTTACGGAATGCTGTAACACACATGCTTTAAATTATTCTCCGGAGCTATTTACCGTATTGTACCGTACCCAGGGGTAATAAACCTCTAGGACGATGCCTCCATTCCTGATTAAGCATCCGACTAACTCAGGTTTGGGCAGAGAAGTGGGTTGGTTGTCGAAGGGCAAGTCTAAGTGTCGAAGTTTACCACTTAACTATAAGTACATAACAGGAAATGGAGGTTTAACTCGAATAAGAAACAATAATATCGGGGAAAGATGAGTTTATTCAATAAAATAACCCCGAATCATATTATCACAAGTGGAATTCAAATAATAAAATGATTATAAAATTGTCACAAATATTAAACTGAAAGGAAATGGACAACAAAACGTGAATTATGCAATCAATTACAGTAACTGAAAAATGAAAGTTCAAACACAACATTAATACTTGTGAACTTCAAAATGTACCTCACATGATTGTCCAATCTTCATGTTCATATACGTATTCGAATGTTTATACGTATTCGATTCGTATGGAGTAACACGATTTTAAGTATCACCATGATACGGATTTAAATTCAGGAGAATTGCCGCAAAGTTAACAGAAAAAGAAAATTAAGACGCAATGGGACATGATATGAACTATGAAAAATACTAGTGGCATTTACCTACGCTATATTTACAATAATCACAATATAATTAAAGTATCTCAAATATTTACATTGGATTAGGAAAAGGAAACGTATATACTACAATGACTCGACGTGAAACGCGGTTCACCAAAAGGATCTAGTAAGAACTAGATTGACAACAAACATTCACTCAGCACTCAGGCTGTTCCCCATTAAACAACAAGACAACATATCCAAACAACATGGAATTGCACAAAACACCTACCTGTAAGAGAAAACATATAATATACTTTATTAACACGTGGAAAGCAATGGGCAACATTGCGTTCCTCTGCTGCATTTGCGCACCAGAAAGTGCATTCATCTGTCACATATTTCCTGCTGTGCTGTGGGCTGTAAAGAAATGTTAAAACTTAATACTGCACTGAGGACTGGTCACTGTTCGACAAGATTGTATTACGGAAACGACATCTCATTTCACACAGTCTATATAAACACGGCTGATAAGTAAACCTGTAAGGCGAGCTCGTATTTCCTCAAGTGCTCGGGAATTCACATACAATCGTTCTTCTTGCTAGCATGCTATTATAATTCAACACACACATCAGATTCACTGGCCTGACATTAATTTCCCGTCCATTTTGATTCTCAATAATCTCTCAGAATACAATTGCAGCACTATTTTCACTGCACATCATTCTTATCACATCATCAGCCATGCAATCGGCCTGCATAATCATAAATCAGGATGCATTACATTCTCTTGTATTTCTTACAATCTTATCAGCCTTTCTTATAAAAACTCCTGGTTCAATTCCCACTCAAATCATTGTACGAAACAGTTTCCAACCCACATTGGAAGAATCCAAATCCCTACACTATTCTTCAGTAGTATTATTAATAATTCATATAACATGCAATTTATTTTAAAACATGCGTCTTATCTTTGACAACTCCCTGGATATCGGCAGCAGCTCACATCCCCACAACGGTATTACTCTACTCCATTTTAGCACAGCTTTTACATATGGAAACAATCTTCTTTCTTCTATGGGCGGTGCCATCTTCTTGATGAAAGTTCTTGTACGCTGTAACACAGAAGACTTCAAGTGAATACCTCTTCACCGCTCGATATGCACGTGCCGAAAAAACCCTTCTCAGCTGTGAATTAAGGCAACATTAATTCAGAACATAAATGTTTAGGGTTTAACACAGTTAATTAGAGCGACTCGCGGTTCGGTATGAAAGTCCTTCGCGATACGCGACCGACCCGAGAATACAACGCAGCGGAGCTTCTCTCCTTCACTCACAAGTCTGCGGCTATTATTACCGTCTAATACTTTAGAGTAAACTTTGCGTCATACGTAATCGGCAATTTATCACTGCACCAGTTTACTTAACAAACTTCACAAATAAATGCACTGTTTTTCGGTCGAAAAGACCATACACTGTTATATGTCTACCCACGTGGCAACATTCGCGCACAAATATAAGAGCAGTACAGAACAACGTTCACGCCACGGCGACTCACACAATCAGAATGACGGTCCCAATGATCGGGACGCTTACGAAGCTTGGCCAACGCCGTTGTAGCTTTGGGATTCCCGTATGTTCAAAGAAGCAACCAATCAGCATGCATGCTATTCACAATGACTTTTATCAATTAAAATTAACATAAAACACACTCTTGATGACTTAAAATGACTCAGATAATTGCTATAACGTATTCCTTATTATTTCACACTTTCAGACCTGTGGAAATCCATCAACTAACAGAACTGATTCCTCTATAGCAATGTCTTCTTCACGCAGATATCCATATTGGTCAACCTGGAATTTTAATTCCGCGCGGTCCAGAATTTACATTAGCCACACCCACGCTTCCTAATTGGCTGAATACTCCTCTTGGCCAACGTATTCTACACGTGCCGAGATGTGCTAACTTCTGGTAACGCTGAACCTTTCCCACGGTCACAGGGAGCATCGCGCAATATTCAGCGATTGTATGTCTCCATGGACTTGCGGTCTCAACTATTCTGCAATCTACTACTTTTACACTGCCTGACTGAAATTCATTTCAATATAATTATTTAATATGGCAAATATATATCTGATTATCTCTTATGGCCGTCAGGATACGGCTCAGTATCTCCCGCAATGAAGTTAAGAAACAAATCAAAAGTATAAACACCGTTCTCTACGTAAATGGCAGTGTAATACTAGCATCTTACATTTTGAGGAAAGGCTCTGCAGGTAATACATTCCGATCATCAATTCCCCGATTTACAAATGGATGTTTACCATAGTTTTCTGCGAGCTACCGTTCAATTTATGCGGATGATCTGTCCTACGGGTACTTATGTAACAGGGCTTTTCTAGCCGATTGCTGAATTCTCCTCAACCTAGCTTATTCGTATAGGAATTATACATGGCACATAACCGTGTTCGTTTCCTTCTCGTCCCCAGTGTCTCCCACCCAAGTTTTTCTATCATATTTGTCACACTACTTCTAGGATTGAAATCATTAAGCACGAATCTTGCAGCCTTTCGCTGTACCACCTAAAGTTCCTTAATGAGTCCTGTTTGATTTAGATCCCATACGGCTGCTCCATATTCCAGGATTAGCCTAATGAGTGCCATATAGCCCTGCGCTTTCGCCTGGGAACTGCTGCCCTTTAGCACCATCATCACAAAGTGTAAGGGCTTGTACACTTTAGAAATTAAACTTCCTAAGTGGATGTCACATTTTAGATCTCTCTTTACGTGGATTCCTAGGTACTTGCATGAAACACTCTCTACCAGAGAGTCCGATCTAGGACAATATTGAAAGTCCCCATTTCTTTCCCATTCTTATGAGACTGTATTTTTGAGAATTTATTTTCATTTCATTATCGAGTGCCCACTTATGGAGTATATTTTGATCGGCTTGTGATAACCTATTATCGCCGGCATTCTGTATTATTCAGTCATCCGCAAACAATGTGCAGACACTTCGAAATTCGTTCGGTAGATCGTTGATAAACGCCGTAAATAGGAGTGGCCCTATAACACTACCCTGTACTACTCCCGACGTTGTAGAAACTCCTTCGGAGGATTTACTTCCCATCTTTACCATCTGTGTGCGGTCTGTCAAAAATTCCAGGACGCCCAGAACCACCATTTTATCAATGTTTATTTCCACCTTCGTTTCAGAATGCCACGTGCTACCTACATTAAATGCTTTAGCTTAATCAATTACGATAGCATCAACTTGCATACCTTTGTCTAATGACTCGCTAATATATCTAATATCTCGTATGAGAAACCTAACAGGGCGAGTTGGCCGTGCGGTTAGGGACACGCGACTATGAGCTTGCATCCGGGAGATAGTGTGTTCGAATCCTACTGTTGGCAGCCCTGAAGATGGTTTCTCGTGGTTTTCCCATTTTCACACCAGGCAAATGCTGGGGCTGTACCTTAATTAAGACAACGGCCGCTTCCTTCCAACTCCTAGGCCTTTTCTATCCCATCGTCGCTATAAGACCCTATCTGTGTCAGTGCTACGTAAAGCCACTAGCAAAAAAATAGGAGAAACCTTTCCTAAAACCATATTGACGCCCATTAATCTACGAAAATTTCTCCCATTGTTCCCTCAGAAATTCTGAACTGTGGTGTTCCATTTGTTTGCATATAATGGACGTAAGGTTAATGGATATATAGTTGTCAATTAGCAGCCCGTTGCCTTTTAAGAACTCGTGACAACAGTTGCTTTCTTCCAGTCATCTGGAGTTTACGTACTATATTGTTGAGAGACACAGTAAATAATATTTCCAAATAGCGTATAATAGCTCTACCTCCCAGTTTAAGGATCTCCGCAACAATATAATCAGGCCCTGTCGACTTTTTCCTTAAGTTCTTAATTCTAATTTGGAAGAGAGACAGCAATCAGTGTTATCAATAATGTCTACCGTCAGGCTATTCTGATTATTAAATACGTTCCCACACCAATTATTTCAGTCATTAGCTATTAGTAGATTGTCAGTAATTACCTCACCTTCCCTGGACATTATCATTAACACATTCTGGCTAGCTCCTTTCCTTTTCCTAACGTACTTGTAGAGATTTTTCTACCCTGGAATGTTTTCCCTGGAAGAAAGTATATCTTTTATATATTTGTCATGAGCAGCTTTCTTTTCAGAAGCGAGTTCTTTGGACAGCTTGAGAAACCTATTCACATCATCCGAACTAATTTGCCTTTTGTTGTACGCTTTCCTTACTTTCCTTTTAGGACTCCTAGTTTTCTTACTGTAGTACTCCAGATCTGGGTTCGTTTTAGTAATTTAAGGGGGGTACAGAATGCCCTATGCTTCCAATGATAAAAAGGGCTGTTTATATAGTACTTTATCTCTGAAACCACTGGAGGTAGACACTGTAACTTTTTGTAGCTTATAGTTGAATATCTCGGTCTTCTACTGAAATAAGCATAATTTTTATAACGACCTAATTAAGGAATATATTTTTTATTTTGAAAGTAGATATTTTGGTATTTTTAGAATATATTTTTGCTAATAAAATCTGTAATATCCAGACAAATTAAAAACTGTTGTTTCAGCAGTTGAAAGAGGTATTTAAAAGTATGTCCTACAAATTTCAGGTTCATATATTCAAAACTGGCTGAGAAAATGCACCTTGAGTATTAGAAAAGGAAACTTACGGGAAACGGGCTTCAATGTTAACACATCAATGTATGCCAGGTCCATAGCTTGGATTATCTGGATCTTCTTCAAATTCCACTTGTAGTCTTTTCTTGGCACCTCTCCTGTTCTTTCTGGCTTGAAGAGCTTTTTTTAATGGCATTTTCAGCAGACCTTAGTCTTACCAGGTCTCTGTGCAACACTGCATCAACAGTACGACACCCAATACCAATCCTAACACTTGCAGAACTTTGCACTTAGTGATGTTGCCCTGGTTAAAACTTGAAACAACATCATATACACCGAAATGAAGTGTGCTGATACCCACAAACACTGTTTTGGGTAGGCGGTTCCAGATGACACTATTGACACATTCGTTTGGGTTTTATGTCCTGCCGTGCAGGCATTTTATCAGGACATTTTTATCAGAAAACACCTGAAAATTGGTTTGATTTTATCCATAATGGCTGGTCGCAAACTATATTTATTAATAATATTAACGAAATTACCCACATTAGGTTTAAGTGCCCGCGTTGTGATGCCCAGCTAGAAAATATTTGCCATAGAAACTTGTGGAATCCAAAGGAATCGGCTTTACTATATTGGTATACTTTTATTTTCTCCACATTATCTAGTGAGGCGTGTGATTCCAGTACCGCTTCTTGATGACTTTAACATATTTGCTGTCAAGCTTAATACGAATCAAGTGAAATCGCCTCATGTTTGGAGCTATTAAAAGCTATTTCATTACCAACGAAGCAAGCGAAAGCAATTTGCTGTTGGTTAAGGTATTTCTGAATTAAAATGTGCGTCCCTCGTACTAAGACTATATCTAAATATAAACTGTTTCACTGGAGTTTTCCTTAATATTTCTCGGTAGATGAGTAACAACTGAAGTTCATTAATCTGATATATATCTATCAATTCGTCAATGACGTGCACCATAGTTCAGCCCGAAATTTCCTCGCAAATTGTAGAACTTGATATCCTGTTCATATAATCTCAAAGAGAGCACTCCGCTTAACTACGAATTATAAAATCCAGCCCAATGTATCCTGTGAGGGAAATGTTTCTTGTAATACTGGTGGTTTACAGTGAATACATTAAACTATAACTGCCAGATGTTTCCTTTGAATGCCAAAGTTAATTTATCCAGCACTCATAAAGTTATCACAACCAATTACCTTCATATAGAAATACACTATGTATCACGATCACAAAGGTTGTTTATATTACTTTATGTGATCAATATTAATATAATTATCACCCGCTAACGGCAATATTTCACAAACAAAGGACGGTATAAAGTCCAGTCAGAATTTATTATGCTCTTTTTTCATTGCGAATGGACACAAACGTTAAATTCATGTCTTCTTCGATGGTGCAGTAGCTTTAAAAGCATAATTCCTTCTTATATTGGAGACCAAACAAACATGGTAAAAGAGATGTTTTAATTATACAAACTCCATTTATAATGAAAATTACATTTTCTCTGGTCGACATAGTGATCGAAACTCGGCCCTAGCTCATTTATCTTGTAGTTGCCTATTATTTGATATACATGGCAAATATATATATTTCTGTATGTTGCTTATATTTGCCATTCCTGGATATTAATTTCCTTTTAAATCCTTATGACTACTTATTATTCTTATCCTTCCACTTTCCCCCACAGGTATGAGGTCGCGGGTGCCTACTGTGTCGCACATGTTGATTGGCCCTGTTTTAAGGCCGACTGCCCTTCCTGACGCCAAACCTATCTGCGGGGTCGTATCCACTATTGCGTGTTTCTCTGCTGGTTGGCAATGTGGTTTGTCTTAATATTAAACGGAGAGTGTTTGGACAAACAAAAACACCCAGTCCCCGAGTAAGAAGAATTAATAAGACGCTATTAAAATCCCTGATCCGGCTGGGAATTGAACCCGACACTCTCTGAACCGAAGGCCTCAACTCTGGCCATTCAGCCAAGGAGATCTTTGTGACTGGATATTTGAAATATATTTATACAAATATTATAATTTCGTAGATCTAGAGAAAGCATACGACAGGGTACCGAGGGAGAAGATGTTCGCTATACTGGGGGACTATGGAATTAAAGGTAGATTATTAAAATCAATCAAAGGTATTTATGTTGACAATTGGGCTTCAGTGAGAATTGATGGTAGAATGAGTTCTTGGTTCAGGGTACTTCCAGGGGTTGGACAAGGCTGTAATCTTTCACCTTCGCTGTTCGTAGTTTACATGGATCATCTGCTGAAAGGTATAAAATGGCAGGGAGAGATTCAGTTAGGTGGAAATGTAATAAGCAGTCTGGCCTATGCTGACGACTTGGTCTTAATGGCAGATTGTGCCGAAAGCCTGTAGTCTAATATCTTGGAACTTGAAAATAGGTGCAATGAGTATGGTATGAAAATTAGCCTCTCGAAGACTAAATTGATGTCAGTAGGTAAGAAATTCAACAGAATTGAATGTCATATTGGTGATACAAAGCTACAACAGGTCGATAATTTCAAGTATTTAGGTTGTGTATTCTCCCAGGATGGTAATATAGTAAGTGAGATTGAATCAAGGTGTCGTAAAGCTAATGCAGTGAGCTCGCAGTTGCGATCAACAGTATTCTGTAAGAAGGAAGTCAGCTCCCAGACGAAACTATCATTACATCGGTCTGTTTTCAGACCAACTTTGCTTTACGGGAGCGAAAGCTGGGTGGACTCAGGATATCTTATTCATAAGTTAGAAGTAACAGACATGAAAGTAGCAAGAATGATTGCTGGTACAAACAGGTGGGAACAATGGCAGGAGGGAACTCGGAATGAGGAGATAAAGGCTAATTTAGGAATGAACTCGATGGATGAAGCTGTACGCATAAACCGGCTTCGGTGGTGGGGTCATGTGAGGCGAATGGAGGAGGATAGGTTACCTAGGAGAATAATGGACTCTGCTATGGAGGGTAAGAGAAGTAGAGGTAGACCAAGACGACTATGGTTAGACTCGGTTTCTAACGATTTAAAGATAAGAGGTATAGAACTAAATGAGGCCACAACACTAGTTGAAAATCGAGGATTGTGGCGACGTTTAGTAAATTCACAGAGGCTTGCAGACTGAACGGTGAAAGGCATAACAGTCTATAATGATAATGAATGAATGAATGGATTATAACTGGTCCATGATTATTATTATTAACAAACCAGTTATGGTGAATGAAACATATATTAAGAAAGACGTTATCAGAAGTGGCGCAGTGCATTTAGCGTATGGTTTTAGTGCCGGAAGTATCCGAGGACATGTTCGGCTTGCCGAGTGCAGGTCTTTCTAGTCAACTCCCATGGGCGACCTGCGGGTCTGGGGGGTTGGGGGGGGGGATTGATGATGATGTAGGGATTGGATGAAACCCGATGTCGGGACATAACTTACTACTGTCGAAGTACAGCAAGTAGTCTGTTGAAGGCTTGACGTCTTCATCCGACGGACGAATCACCATCAACAGCGTCATATGCCCTCACTTCATGCGAAAACTACGGGAAGGTCTGGAATTGACCTCAGACTTTTGGCACTCAATCTGGTTATTATAAACTGTATACCACCATCTCTCCTACCCCGCCGGCTAACATTCAGATGGTAATTATTCTTTCCACCAACAGGACCCAAACCAGCTAACCACAGTGTTAGACCATATAGACTTGACTCCTTAACGATCATGACCACCATGCAGGCTAGTGCCACAGTGGGGTGTGTACACTCCCTGACTGGAAACAGTTATAAAGAGTTACTATGAAAGTATTATGGGACTACACAAACACGTAACTGAAACTTTTGATCCAATATTTTACTATCAGGCTTTACTCCCTCCTTTTTAGAGGAACTTCCACTTATTCCAAACATCAACTAATAAGGGATTGAGCTCGGATGTTACCGTTTTATTAATATTGCGTATCTGTCAGGTCATCAGTCCAGAGGCTGGTTGGATTCTCAAATAGCAGCGCGAAAGGTGATCCAGTTATAAGGAAACCGCAAAAACCGATGGCGATGCCAAAATGTGGCGAACTAGGCAAGATGAGGAATGAGGTTGTTTGCCATTGCTTTCCTCACTGGGTCAGAAATTGCTGTTGCAGCACCACTGACCCTATGAGCAACACCTTTCCTACCAATATTCCATATTGTCACAGCCATCGATGACAGTGGGACTTCGGTAGAAGCTACACTTTGCTCTGACCTGTGCCAAGAAAGATACGACATTACTGCATCCATCAAGAAGTGGCAGTAATATTGTATATCTAATTATAACGTTTTTGCAATGATTACGACTATTACTATTTTATTCCAGTTGACAATAATATTCTAATAATAACTAATTATTTTCCCTAATAGTGCTTAAAATACACAAGTAGGGTTGTTCTTCACACTCAAGTTATACTTAACAGTGGTTTATGGTAACTATTTGAATTGTCTCGTGTCAGTCCTTGTAAGGCAGACCTTCCGAGGAGAAAGGATGTCATCTACAGTGTATGGGAAGCTGCGTGTTATTACGGTGAAGAATAGTGTTGTGTGTGTTGTATGAGTTGCAGGGATGTTGGAGGTAGGAAAAAACAACCCGTCTCCTAGCCAAGGGAATTAAACATTTAAGATTAAGTGCACCGTCCCGGCCAGGAATCGAACCGGAGGACCCCTGAACAGGAGGCCACTACGCTGACCATTCAGCTAATAATAAGAATAATCCTATGGCCTCAGCTACCATGTGCAGATATTTTAATTTGACGCCATCTGGCTACCTGCTCTTCAATTTTGACGTTCCGTTTTACACTAGGCCTGCCAGATGGCAGAGTAAACCGAATCTCTCTTGGGTATCTATGACTGAGTTTTAATAAATTGTGTCGGATAACACCAAATGTACCTCCAGAAATCTTTTACATGGACTTTCTCCGTCATTCACACATCCGACTATCTCTGCCGGGATCCGGAGGCCGATCCCCCTGTGGGTGGGGGCGGTATCCCCTGTCTGTCGTAAGAGGTGACTAAAAGGGGCCCTAAGGGTTCTCAACTTGGTATCGTGGATTGGCGATCAGGGAGCACTTAGCTGAGTCGTGGCATTGCTTCCATTTACTTGTGCTAGGCTCCACACATTCATCTATCCTATCCGACCTCCCACGGTCAACTCTTGTTCTTTTCCGACCCCGACGATATTAGAGTACTCGAGGCCATTCATGGCTCTTGTTTTCCTTTGGCCGATACCTTCAATTTTCGAAGTGACGGACCCCTTCCCTTTTTTCTCTCTGATTAGTGTTATATAGAGGATCGTTGCCTAGTTGTACTTCCTCTTAAAACAATAATTTCCATCACCACTCCGGAGGCCGACAGTCTACCACTGATCCATTTCACTATTCAATTAAGGAGCCCTAACTATGGTAACCATGGCCACGACAAAGTACACGTATCTACTATGCCGATATTGATAACTCTGTCCATAGGTCATTTATGGCCAAGTTGGTCCCGGAAAAAAATATTTTCTTGTAACGAACCAGCGTAAAATGTGGTATATCTCATCCCGTGCTATAGTCTTCAGTAACCAAATATTATTTACTTGCCCTTCTCATAAACATACATTTCCAATGCACTCTTTGCCAATAAACCTCTGTAGTTCTAGTGTATTAGGAAGGTAGCAATCAGCGTTTAGGGCACTTTACGGCGAACGTTATCATTTAAACTCATTCTAAAAGCATAAAGGTGCACCCTGTTATTGGCGAAGTTTAGGTTAACTTTCTTTATGTACTAGCCAAGAAATATCTATGATAACATGCTCCTTTCTTTCGTTAGTGATTGTGTTCGGGGACTTCGAAATTTTCAGTGGATCTCGTCAGGTGCGAAGAAGCTATATATGGACTAATTTCCATAAAAATATCGGGGTAGGATTCTTCTAAAATCGTCATGACCGCTTTCATCCCAAACCTAGTCGCCAGTACAGTACCATATATTTAGATCTGAGCAGATAACATAATAGCCCACAGTATTAGCTAGGAATAGGCCTGTAACATATTTGCTAGATTCAAGTCAATGTGGACATTGTACGAAATCTGTCATATTTTCCCTGTGACGGATATTGTTGTAGGTCTTCTGCGGGGGTATTTTGCCTTGAGGACGTACAGTACAGTATGTCCACAGGGGCTGCACAGAATCGAGGCATTAAAGAATCTATTGTTTAGATTTTAAAACTTCTTATATCAAAATACTGTTTTGATGTACCAGCCTATATTTCAACTAGGGTATACGTCTGTACAGAATACTGTAAAGTCAGCACAGTTTCCATCCTCAGTTATGTTCGAACGACGCACATAGTTATTGAAGCTAAGTAGTCAATGAGACGGGGACTTCCCTGTTGTCCGTCGTTTTCAAAGCAGGTAGGAAGATTAGAAAGAGGGTGTTCAAACTATCTCCATGAGTTAAGCTCGTAGTACGACACTCTTTTTCTTATTCTAAGTGTTATTATTATTATTATTATTATTATTATTATTATTATTATTATTATTATTATTATTATTATTATTATTATCACCATCATATCATTCACGTTACTGTTAGAGAAAAACAGTAGCAGTACTCAGTTGTGGTCCGCTGTATTCTTAATCCGATCCCTATTTTTTAATGTTTTTCGCCCACAGTCATAACATGAGAACTAAGACTTTCGTCAGTGTGAGGAATTTCTGGAATTGAGCATTAAATTGTAAATAATAGTAAGTTATCTATATTATTATTATTAAAATTTATTGTATTTTAATTTCTTCGAAGATATTATATTATTTTGCTTAGAAATCAAAATGCTTATTTATTTTACATTGTTTAGTATAATAGGTATTTTATGTACAGAAAGATAGCATAGTAGCATAGTATGACCAAAAATATGGCTTCCGATTGAGATAGCTAAATAAAAATCATGAAACTCAATCGGAAGCCATATTTTTGATCATGCTAGCCCGGGAGGGCATATCTAGCAAGTGGAGATGCAATTCTACCCTAGTTCGTCAGCACTGCATTGTGATCACATGTACGGCTTGCAGTGGTGTCGCTACCAGCGTGCTAGCTGGCAAGTGTCTTGGGGAGTTGCGGTATCCAACTGACGAGCCCATGCCACACTGGGGCGAAACACTGGTAATTTTTGACGATTGACTTTCCCGAAATTTATTTTGTAGCATAGTAATTAGTTTCAGTCTATGTTTCAATATTTTAATATTTTTAATTTATTATTGTATGTTAAGTGTAAGACAGAGACACGTGTCCCTAACTTTTCCAGTTAAAGCAAACCATATTTCTCTACCTTGGGTTTTATTACTGCTGGCGTAGGATTCTTCTAAAATCGTCATGGCCGCTTTCATCCCAAACCTAGTCGCCAGTACAGTACCATATATTTAGACCTGAGCAGATAACATAATAGCCCATCTAAAAATGCCTTTTAAGTACGCATGATTATCTTCAAGGATAGAATTTATTCAAAATATGATACCATTTATTTCTACTAAAACAGAAAGTTTGATAACTTTAAGAACATCCACACCAAAATTGTCACTTGCATAATGCAAGTGTCGCGTAAACATAGAAAGTGAAAAATGAAGAAAAAAAAGAAGAAAATATATTTCGGAAATTCGAAAGGAAGTCCCTACATACATACATACATACATACATACAAACATACATACATACATACATACATACATACATACATACATACATACATACATACATACATACATACATACATACATTATCATTAAAGACTGTTATGCCCTTCAGCGTTCAGTTTGCAAGCCTCTGTGAATTTACTAAACGTCGCCACAATCCTCTGTTTGCAACTAGTGTTGTGGCCTCATTTAGTTCTATACCTCTTATCTTTAAATCGTTAGAAACTGAGTCTAACCATCGTCGTCTTGGCCTACCTCTACCTCTCTTACCCTCCATAACAGAGTCCATTATTCTCCTAGGTAACCTATCCTCCTCCATTCGCCTCACATGACCCCACCACCGAAGCCGATTTAGACGTACAGCTTCATCCATCGAGTTCATTCCCAACTTAGTCTTTATCTAATCATTCCGAGTACCCTCCTGCCATTGTTCCCACATGTGTGTACCTGCAATCATTCTCGCTACTTTCATGTCTGTTACTTCTAACTTATGAATAAGAGATATCCTGAGTCCACCCAGCTTTCGCTCCCGTAAAGCAGAACTGGTCTGAAAACAGACCGATGTAAAGATAGTTTCGCGTGGGGGCTGACTTCCTTCTTACAGAATACTGTTGATCGTAACTCGAGCTCACTGCATTAGCTTTACTACACCTTGATTCAATCTCACTTACTATTTTACCATCCTGGGAGAACACACAACCTAAATACTTGAAATTATCGACCTGTTCTAGTTTTGTATCACCAATTTGACATTCAATTTTGTTGAATTTCTTACCTACTGACATCAATTTAGTTTTCGAAATGCTAATTTTCATACCATACTCATTGCACCTATTTTCAAGTTCCAAGATATTAGACTGCAGGCTTTCGGCACAATCTGCCATTAAGACCAAGTCTTCGGCATAGCCCAGACTGCTCACTACATTTCCACCTAACTGAATACCTCGCTGCCATTTTATACCTTTCAGCAGATGATCCATGGAAACTACGAACAGCAAAGATGAAAGATTACAGCCTTGTCTAACCCCTGTGATTGATTTTAATAATCTACCTTTAATTCCATAGTCCCCCAGTCGCTAATTTAAATATATTTTTCTGTTCAGAAAAGGGTATCAGTTTCAAGTGTAACAGGTCTTCGAATCGACAATCCGAGATTATAACATGCTGAGACTGTTCTCCTCGACGCAATATACGCTACAACTGCGAGAATAAGTAAGATGACGTTGCCAACACACTAGTTCTCCTTAGTAAAGTAGAAACGGCGAATAAATTTAATCCATCCAATCCCGCATAGTGGTTAAATTTAACTTCCCATGATTTTGACTACATCAATCGAAACTTACTCTGAGGAATCGAGGTACGCGTTGAAAAAGCTGTTTCCCTCTCAAATGCCTAAACGACAGCATGAAAAATACGAATGGGTGCTATCTTTATAAAACAAAGGTAGTTTTTCCGTATTCCTTGCAAATTATTTCACTATGGTGATCATTCCTTCGCACAGCCTTTTTGTGATGGAAAAATGCAGTTCGTTAAACTGAATATTAGTGTAGTAATGAACATCAAGGATGCACAAGAAATATGTTATGAGAGTATGTTGGACAAAATTGACTCTGTTTTGCATCAAAAAAAAGTTTTACGTTGAGTTTTAAGCGTCATTAAGTTTCTAAGCGTTCGTGGTTTATCATTTAATGGTGGGGAAGACAATGAAATGTTTAGTTCAAACGAAACTAGAAACTTTATAGAACTTTAAAATCTCATAGCTGAACACGACGACTTCTTGAAGAATCATATAAAGGAAAACGAGTTATGTGTCAAGAAATTCATGACCGGGCGGGTTGGCCGTGCGGTTAGGGGCGCACGGCTGTGAGCTTTCATCCGGGAGATAGTGGATTCGAATCTCACTGTCGGCAGCCCTGAAGATGGTTTTCTGTGGTTTCTCATTTTCACACCAGGCAAATGCTGTACCTTAATTAAAGCCACGGCCGCCTCCTTCCTACTCCCAGGTCTTTCCTATCCCATCGTCGCCATAAAACCTATCTGTGTCGGGGCGACGTAAAACCACTAGGAAAAGAAAGAAAAGAAATTCGTGGGTTTATTTATCTAATTTCTAATGCAACAAAACGTATCGAAGGCAATAGTGCAGGGAATTAAGACACCCAGGTTCTACTCGAATACGATCGATACAACTCCTAATACTACAAATTCTGATCAGTTTCCCCTTATATTAAGATACGTCTGTGAGACGAGAATTTATGTGGATGGGGCCGGTAGAATACATCCACAGTATCCCCTGCCTGTCGAAAAATACAAATGAAAAGGGACCCAAGGGCTTTCAAAATGGGAGCGTGAGTTGTTGACCACAGGTCTCCTTGTTGAGTCTGGCATTACTATTAATAAGTTGCGTTAGACTCCTCGCCTTCGTCTTCCCTATCCGACTTCTCTTGGTCAACTCTTGTTTTCTTCCGACCTGAACGGTATTAGGTTTAAGAGACCTGGGAGTCTTCTTTTTCACGCCCTTCGTGGTCTTTCCATCTCTCTTGCCAATAACTTCATTTTACGAAGTGTGAGACTTCTTCCATTTTGCTTCTGATTAGTGTTAAGGGGAGTCAAGACTAAAACGTTGCAATTTTTGACCAAAGAATCTAATTTTCAATTTTAACCTTAAAAATGTTCCTCTTTCAAACCCTGTTACCACATTTTCCCTAACACCATTTAATAATCTCTAAATGCCAGATTTAAAGCGTGACGGCACGGCGTATGTAGAGCAAGCACACGCCCTATTCTCTCACGTTGTTAGACAATATCTGCTTCAAAGTTTTTCGGACTACCATTTCAATAATCCGGCAGGAATATATTTACCTTGTAATAGGTCTAGGCAGCCCATAAGTAGAGACAGCAGTCTGAGGGAGTAACTTACAGTCCAGAGCAGTTTTAATACAAGTATGTTTCTTAGAACTTTCAATTGCGTTTTTTACAGCTTAAAATATTATCAGCTCAATGCCACGTACAAAATGCTCTTTGTGACAGTGTTCTGATTAATCAGATTCACCTGAAATTTTCCGATAAATTTTCAATACGTACAGGAATTAAAAGTGGTTCTGCATTTCATTATAAGTTGAATATTGCCATCATTTTTTTCTTAAAATAGCACCAAATTAGAGTTTTGCCTATTGCACGAATAATTAAACATTGAAAAACTTATATCTCCAATAATTTATACCTGGCTGCAAAACCCAGACTTATTATAAGTCTGTCAAATTACAACCCAAAAATAATGAAAAATGTGCCGCAAAGAGCATTTTCTATGCAACATATAAAAAAATATTATTTGTAAATAATTTTGCAACAAATGAACTAATCAACTTCAAATTTTGTGTAGTGCTCTATCTTGTTAATATATGCTTGTGCTCTAAAGGTTCTTGTGATAAGTGGTAAAATGTATAAGTTCGAAATTTCAGTCATGATTACCCTTGATATAGGATGGTTGCCCATTACTACGTCTTCTCAAAACAGTAATCACCACCATAATCAGCTCTTCAGTTGGTGTCACGAGTCTGAATGAACCCCATTCTAGCCTTCCATTCAGTATTTAAAAAATAGGTTGAGCCGTGAATCGACCTCAGGGCTTCCTAATATGAAGTCAGGAATCGCATATCATTAATAAGAATAAGAATAAATTAATGCATTGTGTTTAACGTTCCTTTAATTGTTATCGGTCTTAAGATACAGGATTTTCATAAAAAATCGGTTCTAAGGCACCGACTTCTGCAAGCGACTGCAGCGGGGGCGTGCATGCTGTCCAAGTAGTGACTTTTTATGAGCTATTCTGATAAACTAATAATGTTCCCTTCAGTTAGACAGCCAGAGGCGGGAAAATAACGCAAGCTGTGAGCCGCTGGAAGAGTAATAATGTTATTGTCTGTAAAAGGAAGCAGCATTCATATTTATTTTAGACAGCAGTGAATATCCTGGATGATACGTTATTTTAGATTAAAATTTGTCATTTCTACAGTCTTCTACTAATAATATAAGCACCTAGCGGCATATTGCTCCCCATTTTAAGTAGGTCTAACTAGAGCTCAATGAGCTTCAAATTCCACATTACATAATTAATGAGACCTACCATTTCAATTACCGACAATCTCGAACAGGTCGCCCGGGATTATGTCCCCCTGGTACTGTACCGAGCATTAGAGAAAAGGCCTCGTAAATTCATCGTCAGCTAGAATTAGTACCGTGCAGCATGTTGCCAACCCGTCACGCCTCGCCAACAGCATGCGTGAATTATTTAGGCTACTGGGCCACCCATCTGAACGTGTGAAGAGGCACCTGCTGCGACTGCGATTGTGGCTATTCTCACTAAGGTACAGGCTGTTACATAAGCACTAGATGTAAGAATTTAGGATAATTTACTTTTACTCTTCCCTCAGCACATAAGAATATCTGTTTTAAATGCAAACGCTGTAATGACTCCATATTTCGGGTATCTGTCGTCTATATACAGGGGATACAAAGACTCGCTTTACACAAGCCCACAACCAAAAGTAATATGTAGACAGTTTTTAAATATTTATTCTATGTAGTTCCTTAACACAGTAACTAATAACGATGTTCTTCAGCCAAAGCAGCTTTCATCAGTATTCATTATTTCATTATTCCCGCTAGGTTTAGTCGGCAGAGTAACACGATGGCAGATACTAGGAATTTCAGTGTTTGGGAACGTTCGGTAACTTTTGTATGGGTTCACGAACATCCAGCGACACAGAAGCACAATGATGAGCTTCCTGGGAAGCTATCATTACCGTGGCAAACGTTATTGGTATGAGAAAAGAAGGCTTTCAGTCTAGAAGTCTTCGTGATATGCCACTTAGCGAGATACCAAGCTTTAGCGCTGGGGTAGAATAAATTGAACTATCGCCGAGAAAGTCACCTCGTAAACGTTCTGCTTCCGGAACTGACCTCTCCGGAGGTCATATACCATTGTTATTATTAACCAGAGGAATAGCTGATATTGTTATATTCCAACAGGATAGTGTTCCGTCACATTTCCTCTGAATGCTCGCATACGGCTGAACGAACTGGTTCTGAACCTCCGATCGGACTTGGATTCCAACACTTTCCAGCCCCATTGCCATGGTCTACATGAATCTCGGACCTCACCACACCGGACAATACGTTATGGGGTCTTCCCTAAGAAGATGTCATACTTGTTTAACAATCAGCTGAAAGAAAGAGTTCGTGTAGCATTTCAAACGATCACGCCTGTTATGCTGCAAGAGATGCACAAGAAAACGCGACGACTCTTAAACCTTTGCATCGAACATGGAGAGATGCACATAGACGTTGTAGGTACATAAGAAGGTTTTTCTGCACCTAGAACATTGTGCAGTATTATTCATTCATTAATGTGTGTGTTTGGCTATACCAATAGCAGACACCAAATTCTACGGGGCATAACATTGGCCCTGTTGATAGGATTGCACAGGAATACGTGCGATAATTCTGTACTTCCTGGCATCTTCTAAGGACACCATGACCTTGACGTCGGTGTGGAGGTTTGTGAAATTGTTGATTCCGAGTGTTGTACCAACTCAGGGTTATCCATACTGGATTAGCCCCGATGTAGAGCCAGATTAACAAGGTGTCCCCCTATTTGCCTGAGGGCTGTCTGTGCATTTTTTCTTCATACCTATTTCTTTCCTTCCTATCCTAACCTCTGGAATTTTCAATTTTCTTACTGTCCAGCAAGCCTCTCTGCCTCGGGTAGTAAGGTTTTATAGAGGTTTATACCTCCACAAATCACAAGTTCCGGGTGGTGACGAGGTGATGCATGGGTACCGGCGACCCATTTCCAGATTTCGGGCGCCCGCGGCATGCGGGGCTCTGTCGAAAGTTGACCGTATATTTCCCTAGCTACTCGTGGAACCGAGAACGGAACCCTCTTAATTTCTCTGAAGAAAAGGGTGGCTTCCTACAAAGAACAGCGTCTTCCAGAGTACGAAAAGGTATGCTCCAGTTCCGATGGATCATGAATATTGTTTCCAGGATCAACGGAAAGAGCTTTCTAGATGAATGTCCATTCTTCATCAGTAATTCCATTGAAGATATTGTTGGTAATAATATCGATGAGATGTGAAAGCTCCGTGATAGGTCCGCCCTTATAAAGACATCGACGGCTGAGCAGACAAGACGGCCACATAAAACCAAAACGTTCAGGTAGGTTAATGTTTCCATCCAGAAGCATAAATCCTGTACCGACGAAACTGCAGCTGCCATACGTGATCACCGACGGGCTTTTAAGTATTATCGTCGAAATCCTACGATGGCCATTCATATTACATTTAAGCGTCTATGCGCTAAGGCAGGGCCTCTCAGGGTGCATGCGCGTGGTGCATGCACTGTGCACGGTGCAAAAGACGACTTGGCTTGGTTGACCAGAGTGCAGACCCCCACTCCTCGATTTGGAGCAATAGCGCTGTCTCTCTCTTTCCCCACGCCTGTCTCGCTCGCTCCGCCTGTCTCCCTCTCCCCCACTTGCGCCGTAGCGCTCCAAATCCTGGCTGAGTTGAGCCGAGTAGAGCCGAGCATAGCCGAGTAGCCCAGAGACGAAGCGTTGATCCGAGCCATACCGAGCGGCACCGAGCGGCACCGATGCACAGTGCACGGAGCTCTTGCGCCTCGCTCTGCACGCGTGAGATTTTGGGCGTTTGAGAGGCCCTGCGCTAAGGCCTGTTTTTTATTCGATAAAGTAATAAAGTTACGTGGGAAAAGTATGTGTCTTCTATGACGGCACATACTCCGTCAATACAAATGTGGACAAAACTCTGTCGTACTGTCAGTGTATAGAACTTGCCTTCATTTCCCGTAATCTCTACTAATTGAGATGTAGTTACAATTCCTTCAGTCATTGCCGATCACAAAGGGTCATATTTCATAGATATGACAAATTCTAGGATATACGATCCTGCATTTCTGCCTATTAAGCGCGAAGCAGAGGCACAACGTCTCTCCTTCGCCTCTAGCGCTTTGCATTCCTGTAACGTACTTTTCACAGAGGGGGAATTGCGGAGTGCACTCATGCTGTGCAGGATACAGCACCTGGATCTGACAAAATCCACAAACAAATGCTGCTTAAGCATTTGAGTAACCGAAGTCCGAAGGTTATCCTCACTCTGTTAAACATAATATGGAGTGAGGGAGCGTTTCCATCTCAGTGGCGTTAGGGTGTTGAATTATCAATTCCCAATTCGGGTAAAGACCCTAAACTTTTACCTTATAAATGAGCTGTGCAAGCTATTTGAAAAGATGGTGAACCGGTGACTTGTGTGGGCCAGTGAAGGGGAAGGTCTCTTGACTAACTACCAGTGTGGTTTTCACTCTCATTGGTCTGCCACCAATTATCTGGTGAGAGTGGAAAGTGCCTTTCGGGAGGCTATTCTACGGAACACCTAGTTGCCGTGCTTTTTGATGTGGAGAAAAGTTACGATACTACCTGGTTATATAGTATTATCTTCACACTACACCAGTGGGGATTTCGGGCAAATTTGTCAATATTTACTGAGAACTTTATGTCCCTCCGGCTATTTCGATCCAAGTAGGGAATGCCTTTTCTCAATACTACGTTCTAGAAAATGGAGTATCACAAGGATCTGTACTGAGAATTACGCTGTTCGCAATCACCAGTGTGCTATTGTGGTGCCGACTTCACCGTAGCCCACATCGTTACAGAGTGCGCCGAACTCCCTGTCCTAAGACGAGACGGAACCTCGGTCTGCAGGAGACACTCGAACTCATGCTAGCCAATGACGCGACTACTCGTGATGTTGACCCGATGTGCGACAATGGATTCAAGGATACGTGAATTTCAAGTATTCTGTTACCCAGGGAATTTACGTTCAATTTTGATTCCTTTGTGACCTTTCGACTTAACACAATCATTTTTGTTTTATTTTGTAAGTCATTCTGAAATACCTTCGTTAAATAAATAATTTTATTTACTTCTTTTCTACGTAATTTGTTCATAGGGGATGGTTACCTAGGTATACTTCCTCTTAAAGCAAAAATTACCACCACCACTACCACCACTGTACTCCCTGGTGAATTTTCACCCAGCATGTATATAAAAGCCAAAACTCACTGACTGGTCACTGTATCTCCAAAACTCCCTAATGCAGGAATTTCAAATTTCGCACCATGTTTTAGGTATTCAACAGGAAGGAGTTGAAAATATTGCACCGATATGGGTATGAAGTGAAGGTTAAACCCCGAAAATACTTATTCCTCCCATTCTGCTTGACGTACGAAGTTAAAATTTCATATTAAGGATCTTTCAGATTCTACACGTTAAATTTTGAAACATTTTACCGCTAAGGGTTTTAAATGGTGGTTCACTCCGAAGACAAAAATATTCATTTCCGAAAATCGTTTTGACGTACGAATTTGAAGTTCCTCATGGTGGTTGCTTTTCAATGTTTTAGATGTTGAACAAGAAATATTTCAAAACATTCTATACCTAAGATATTTAAATATGGGATTACCTACTTTAACTAAAATATTTGTTCCTACGAAACTGTTTGACGTACGAAGTCGGAGTATTACGTGGTGGTCGCTTGCACGTTTCAAATGTTAAAAGAGGAAGAATGTTTAAATATTCCAATCCTCCGTGGTTCAAATGATGGCTAGATCAGATAACAGACATATTCATTCCCCGAAAACGGTTTTGACGTTCGAACTAGCAGGGGGGGGGGGGTATTCTATAGGCTATAGTAATATCATCAAAATTTAAAGCATTTAAAGGGAACCTTCAGTTTATAACTGCAGCAAATCACGGGTACATTACTGGTATGTTTATATGATATCTAGGATTGTATTATGTCAAAGTAATTATCAGCATGTATCATTTACATGTACCGTGTATATTGTGTGTGTTGCAAAGGATGAAAGTAGAAAATGTTGAGTAAGGGTAATCCATTTCGTTAATAACCAGCTAATGTTGGAGATAACGAGTGAAAAGTAGTTGGAATTTGCTAATATATTGCCATGTGAAGAAATTGACTATATTACTGTGGAACTTTGTTCGGAACTTATGTAGCGCCTTCTGAATATAGATGACCTGTAGTAGTGGTGGTAATTGATCCGGTTCTATTGTCTACTACCTCCTTATTAACGGTGTCCGCATGAGGACATAGTCATAGTTACTTGACTGGAATGCAATTTTGTAACCTAATTTATTGTCTTATCTAGATTAATTTACTTACGGATCACTCATATTTTCTGTAGCGAAGACGACCAGTCCTGCACTTATATGAAGTAGGCCCTACGCAGAAATATACAAATTCAAGATAATCCTTGGTTTCATGACTTGGTACACTAGTATAAAATTAATAACTAGGAGGTCATTGGCATGTTGTCCGACTCGTTGGCTGAACGGTCAGCGTACTGGCCTTCGGTTCAGAGGGTCCCGAGTTCGATTCCGGACCGGGTCGGCGATTTTAACCTTAATTGGTTAATTCCAATGACACGGGGGCTGGGTGTAAGGGTTTGTTGTCTTCATCATCATTTCATCCTCATTATGATGCGCAGGTCGCCTACGGGAGTCAAATAGAAAGACCTGCACCTGGCGAGCCGAACCCGTTCTGGGATATCCCGGCACTAAAAGCCATACGACATTTCATTGGCATGTTGTTTGGTTGGGCGCGGAACAATCAACACATTTCTCAGCAAATAATTTCACAAATATTTCAGCTCCCTACTACTGTTCTGCAAGATATGTCAAGTACGATTTTGAGAGGTTCACTCCAAATAGTACAAACTTATCTGTATAACTTAAAAATTAATTTGAAAAAATAATACCCATCGGTACATAGTTGCCCCAAAATAAAAAAAATTGTCACATTTTAAACATTCCGATGTAAATTAATTAAATGTATTTTCTTATCGCCCTTATGGATCAATCAGTAGGCCAAACCTTTGTGGTTTCCCGAGTATTAAGGTAGCTATCCTTAGTGGATTTTCTCTCTTTGTTAAAACTTCTCGTTGACTCTGTTAAAATGTATTATTTTCGTCCATTTGCGTGTTACGGGTGTTCAGTAATTACGTTTATTGAACGTACCATCCATCCTCAAGAAAACTGCATCGTCAAGTGTGGGAACAACAACTAACCTGTAAGTCAAGCTAGGTATTGTTCTATTCGAAATCATCTTCAAAAATTGAAAAGGAGATTTTCTGTAGTACGAGAATAACCAGGCTACATTAATAGAATACCTTACATTCATTCTAAATATTTTGTAAGCGATATTTTCAAACCACAACTTCCTAGTTCTTCTTCTTCTTCTTGAGGCGCCTTCTCCTAGCGGAGGTTGAGCATCTTCTGAAGTGCAGTTGTGCCATCTTCGGATGTCCTTCAGCCATGAATTCTTCCTCCTGCCAACAGACCTTTTCCCCTGTATTTTACGTTCAATGATGAGTTGTAATAGCTGGTACTTCTCGCCTCTCATAATGTGTCCTAGATATTAGGTTTTTCTTTTCTTAACAGTAAGTAATAGTTCTTTTTGTTTCTTCATCCTAGTTGCATATTAATTAATGTTGTCCAATGAATAGCGTATTGACCTGAATACGATTCAAATTAATGGCGTTTACCTTTCAAAGACAATGTCATTTAAATATCTTGGCTCGACATATTACTACAGATGAAACTCTCAATCCTGAAATATCAAACTGCTTGAGCAGCGCATGGCTGAAGTGGTGCTCAGTGTCCGGTGTCCTCTGTGATAAGAAGATATTGCAGACCACGGTTTGTGGTGCGTCCAGTTGTTTTGTATGGTGCAGAATGCCGTCCTTCCACTAACGTGATGAAACAGCGACTTGATGTGATGGAAACAAAGATGCTTAAATGGACATCTGGCTGAACAACCTCCATGTGAAAGTTACTGGCATGGATGTTCTTTCCAACATTGTCTCCGCTTGGTGTTTGAACTGAAATATTTTAAGTTTATATATCATTACATGGGGGCTAACATTATTTTAATTGAATCTCTGCGGATCCGTAAAACTCTGTACAATAGTGGGATTTTGTCATGCTCGGTCTGCGTGAAGAGAAGAAATGCTTACTTCTGACGTATGGGCGAGCAATTTTTAATAAGTAATCACTGAATGGAGGCTAATCTGACAGTAACAGTGATGATCCTCATTGCCTCATGCAGTTACACATCAGTCTTAGCTGAGTGAACTCTGGTTTTTGAAACAGGCGTATACAATATTCGACTTGATTATATGATTAAAACGGGCCAAAGTGATTGCTATTTTGATACTGTACCCGCTCAAAACCTGAGTCCCAACCAGCATTTATCTCAGGGAGTGTTACGGTCCGAATCCATCGCAACTAATACTCAATAAAAAAATATTTTGAGATATAAGATCTCAAACTAAATGTAAGGGCGCCATCCAATCAGAACTACAGGGTTGAACGGGACACTCTGATATTTAACTTTAAGGCTCATCATAAAACACACAAATTATATATATTCAGATCAAAGGGAAATCATGAAGGCTCCGTCCTAGGAATGGGGACGGATATTTAAACGGTCACCAAGGGTTTACTATTCTACAAGAACAAGAACCTGGAACTGTTTCCTTGCAAATGCTAAAGGAGCATTTATTTAAGTAAACAAATGAAATTTTACACACAATCAAAATCTGTTGACCCTTGATTTGCCGGTAATTTGGCAAATTATTCCTGAAAATGATTACATAATATTTGTCACTTTTGACCACCCTTCCATTTTGGTGGTAGAACCGTTGATATCTGAAGGTATCAGATTTTCCTTCGTTAACACCATGACCATATTTGATCATGGACCAAATACCTGTTGGCTAAGTAGGCGCGATCACATGGACCATGTTATCGCCTCCACTTTGATTGAGATGAGACCAACCCGGGAAACTACAAACTCTCCCCGGGTTCCTAACCAAGATATGCTAATCGTTAGTTGAAGGAATACGACAAAGGGACTCTAACCTAATTGTCCAGATGTAGGGATTTGCCTTCATTTTACACATATTAACTTATTATTTACAACCAATTGACATTATTACGTTAATTCGCCAGCTGACTTCCCTAGTATCATCCATCATCATCATCCGAAATAATAAGAAAAATAAATAAAATAAAAAATATTTTTTAAATATTATTATTATTATTATTATTATTATTATTATTATTATTATTATTATTATTATTATTATTATTATTATTATTATCATTATGTTTTGTGGAGATCATGATTATCGTAACCCATAATCATCCTCGGACTAATATTTCAACTTTTCGCGATTTTATTTATTTTCATCTGAAATAAATAAAAGTACCTTCTTCTCCTTCTTCAAATATTCTCATTTTTATTATTATTAGTTAAAAATCTCAAATTTTTCATTTCAACTCCCAACATCATTATTATGTCCAAAATTAAAAAAAAATTCTTCTTCTCCAAAAAAAAGTATTTTTTTAAATTTATTATTATTATTAATTTTAAAAATTTTTTATTTCGCCTGTTACACGGTAGTCCACTCTTAATATGTTTAACGCATAACCCCTTTTACCATTCCGATTTATTTTGGCACTAATCAATCCAGATATGATTTACTTGGAATATTATTATTATTATTATTATTATTATTATTATTATTATTATTATTATTCTTTCGAGAATCTTTATTTTTAATCCCCATCTTTATAATTTAGTCACATACGTTCTTTCCCAAACAGAAATCACCAAGATCCGAATTCACATCGGTCGGGACGTACTAGTGTTCGAATCCGCAACCTTATTTTCGTACTGCCGTTAATTCATGGAGACCATATGCTCCTAAGACAATTCTCAAATCCCATAACACCTCGCAGTTGGGCAAATACCTCCAATCTCTGCAAGTGTTAAATTATTCCTTCCTTTTCCATTTTGAAGTCCATTTATCCATTGGAACTCTTCAAAACATTTTCACAAATTAACCCTCGGTGTGTGGACTCTATTCTGCCACTCAATACACCGGTATATAAATACAACCTCTATGTGGGCCTTAAGATCCATCTATTTCTTCATCAACATCAGTACAATTTACTTTCATTTCGGGCCGGATTTCTGTCCCACAAAACTCCAAATCTCAACTTTTGGCTCAAATCCCTCTGGATCTCAAACATAGCGTGACCATATTATAAAAGTGCCTATCTCGTTTCTACCAAAATTTATTTATGATTATTATGGAGTCCAAAAACGTTAAATCAACAATTAGTGTTAAAACCGGATTCACTGCACAAATTATAATTATTCACGGCCCATGTGATCTCCACATTTAAATTAGTTTAATTTGCAATCATATTATCCAACTAAGCCCGTGCCTTTATTCTCAAAGATTATTATTAAACACGCCTTTACACATTACCAAATTCTAATGTCCTATTTCGACACTTGTACAGATTATTATTATTTTGTCCACTGGCGAACTTCGCGATATTTACAAACAAATCAATGGACTTCATTCCGTCCCACAACAATTTAAATCACTTGGCAATCCTACCTCTGGATTATCTTAACAACATGCCTTAATATCTATAAAGGTTCCGATAACGGAAAAACACTTTGGAAGCACTCCGAAATGAATATTTACATTATCTTTACGTGAAACGTGCTCCATATTATATCAAACAACTCAAGCACTTCAATGAACAACTCAACCCTACTATACTCTATTTAATAATCAAAATTATGATGAGTGCTTGATCTAATCTACATATTAATTTGTCCCTTTGTCTATCTATCTATCTTTGAATTTATACGAGCCGTAACGGCTCGTTTCACAATCAAGTTACCATGATAAAATATGATTTCCTCCCCCTAACGATAGCAATCTATAAATACATTAAAAGGTACTCAACTCTGCCATTGTAGTCTGCTAAACCCGGACGAGAAGCCATAGCCCCTCCGGTTTTTAGCAATGCATTCCACTGGTATTCATGCCAGCTTGAAGAATTAATCCTTGACCCTTTTCAACTTTACACATTTTGAATAAAAACAAATAAATTAGCTGTTGCACTTTGGAATAATTTCCACCCTAAATTCTATTCACAAATTTTACACTCTCGGCCTTGTATCTAGCCCACTTAATGTAGATTTACATTCTTCATTCCTTTCCCGGACACTAGGAACATGGGATACATCGGGTTTCCCTTTACAACGGCCCGTGCGCGCACTTGAATTTCCCGTCTCACGTTCGTGTAGCTGACCAGGTATCAGTTTAGAATCGACTGTTTACTAGGTGACCTAAACACTCGTGACCGTTCTCATGTATCGCACTTCCGAATCTGTTGGTAGAATCTCACACTCCGTAAGTAATGCTTTACTGAGTCCTGTCTATTTGAAACACTTCATACTAGTAGACTGCTCAAGACCGTAATATGAGCTACATCACGTCATGAATCACTGTACTATGTAACACTATAATACTTCGAACTCTACTTTGAGTAAGTACACACTCGCACCCCTGGCGTAGTCATGGCTCGAACGCTTTGTCAAAAGTAGTTACGCACCACTGGCGTGGTGACCGCCCGAACACTTTATCAGAAGTACTTCCGTCCTAGTATACGACCTCATATTTATACTTGTATCCCCTCTCTTCCGAGTTCAACGGAGGTCATCTTGGAACGCACAGTCCCGATATCTTCATACGACAGTTTGCGGTTTGGCCCGTGGCTTAAATATATGATCCAATGATGTAATTATGTTCTCAAATACTCTATACCAATTCTCAACTATTATCGTTCGCTGGTAATGGATATATTCGCGAATTTAGCTGCCGTATCCCGGCTCGGGGTTTCGCGCTCTATTGTGGCGTCCTTTGCCTTCAGCCAATCAACGAATAGCGTCCATGAATTCTCAGAATTTCACCATGCAATCTCCCGTAATTATTAACTTTATATAAGTTTTATGGTATAGTAAGGCTCCTAAATTCCACTTTATTCTGAATCGATATTTCACTTCTTTCTATCAGTTTAATCCACGGAGTTAGCCTCGCTAGTGCTTCTTACAATACGAAGTTGTCGCCTTGCTTTGGTCAAGTGAATTTTTCCATTGGTCCACCTTAACCACGTGACCGGGAAGGCTCATATTTTTTTCTTCCAGTGCCAACCCCGTTTTCCACTCCCGCTAGTTACATGGAGATACCTCGCCATCATTTCTCAGAAATTTGCACCCGGCTCCCTGCGCTGTTGCTACTACCAAGACTGCCCGGGGCTATGAAAACTTTGGCAACAAGTTACCCTCTCTCTTTCCTTCGTTGTCCCAAGTTCTGAGAAACCTAATTCTGTCCCTCATTGTGTTTGTTAATCTCACTGGAGACAACATTCTGTGGTATGGTAAAACCTGCCATCTCGGCCTGACCTGTTCTTACTGTATGTACAGTAAGATACTATTTATTCTGAACATGAAATATATATTCCTCAATAATTCATCATAATTACAATTGCATGACGCTTATCACACCCCCACCAGGGTGCATTATTTCCCACGCTACGTTTAAAAATTTTGTGCATACATGAAATTTTTAATAACTTTGGAATCACTATAGCGTCATCAATTATTTTCTGACATCCTTCTAAGCTCAAGCAGTTCCTTGGCTTCAACAATCTCGTTCCGTCGTCGATGATTCTCCTTCCGAAGTGCTTCGTTCTCTTGTTCTATCTGACGAATCATTGCTATGAACTCCAGGACGTCGCTGTCTAGGTTTCCACATTCTGAACATGGTCTGGCTATTGGTGTAGGCCGGATCATTTTTACATCTACTTCCATGGCTTCTTCTTCTCCTACGGCATCTTCTTCTTCATCTCCTTCCCCCTCTTCTTCTGCCTTGTCTTCTTCGTCTTCTACGCCTTCTTCCATACCCTCGGCTCCTACTCAAACTGTCTTGTTTTTCTTCTGGCCCCTAGTTGACGTTCGTTGATGAACCTAGGGTCATTTGGATTCAGCGAGCAGCCACCTTCATTTTGAAGCATCGGTGATCTGTCCGTGCAGGACGCGTTCCTATCCTCTTTGCGAACGCCTTGAGCCTCTTTACTCCAATAATCTTCAAGATACCGCTTCGATTCCTGCTCCAGCTCCTCCATGTTCTGTATGGACGCCTCTATGTAGGGTTTGTCTTTATCACGATCCCACACACTACATGGCCTGTCTTCCTTTCCGCCTTGATTCCTAATGGCATCCTTCCATTTCCTATTGATTTCATCAATATCTCGCCTGCTCTCCTGATGTCTATCCTCCAATTCGTCATTTGCCTTCTGACGAGCTGTATGCTGGGCTAGGTTCCGTCCTGGGTACGGGTAAGGTCGACTGTCATTCCTCCTTCCCTCATATCCTCGGTATCCCCTATCTCTCTGGAAGTTTCCCCGGTACTGCGGTCTTCCTTTCTCCTGAAATGTCCCTCGGTTGTTCCATGGTCTAGGTTGCCAATTTTGTTCATACGTTCTTCCCTTAGAAGTTGTTAATTCACGACTGGTGTTCATGCTCTGGTCTCTAGTGGACTCTGTTTTCGGGCTTGTCCCTATTTCAATATTATTAACTTGCGGCTCTGACGATCTTTGGTGCCTACCATTTCCGTGATTGGTCGTCTGGTCAAGTTGCCTTAACAGACTTTCCGCCTGTACTGCAGTGCGTACATTAGAAGCAATCAGCATTCGCTGAATTTCGAACGGCAAATGCTTCGCAATAGCACTTATGAGCTCGGTCTCACAGACCGGATTGTCCAACTCGCGCATTTTATGAAATTGTGCGGTGAAGTACTCGGAGTACTTTGTTGGCGCAGAAGTAGAGTATCGTCTCGAGTATAACTCTAACCTGAGATTCTGCTGCGACTCCATACTCCAATACTTCTGTAAAAAGGCTTGGCGGAACCCCATGAAGTCATCAAAGGTGTAAAGAAACGCCCTGAACCAAATCGCTGGCGCTCCGTCCAGAAATTTTTCCACTGTCCGCAGTTGTTTTTCGGCAGGTATCCTATGCTCTTGGATGTAATTCGTGATCTCCCTGATGAACCATTTTGGTGTGATTTGCCCTCGAGAATCGAACTTGGGAGGTTTGTCATCTGACATCCTAATAAAATGAACTATAGGAGACGTCGCCTGGTTCGCAGAAGCCGACGATGATCCGTCTCCCATGTGGAGTTTCGAACCTGTCGTATCAGCTGCCAAGTTTTCCTCCTTCATCCTGTTCAACCCTCTGTTCTCTGGGGTCTCGAACTCCCTATACTCTAGGTTAAAGTCTCGAGTACCGGACCTGTCCTCGTGCGTTTTTAACTGTTCAACTTCCTTCCTTAGTTCATCTATTTTATCCGCGTTGACATCCGTAATGAACTTAGTCTTAAACTGTCTCTCCACGCACTCTTCCAGTTTACTGCCTAATTTTCGTTCCAACTCTTCGGTTTCCTGCTCCCGTATTTCAAGTGCTTCGGTCGATTTGATCAGCTTATCATGTATATCTTCACAAGCCACCAATCTGTGACCTAGACTTTCGATCCGGACTCCTGCATCCTCTAAAATGGTTGAAACCTCACGATTATTTTTCAGAGATTCAACTTCTAACTCCAGAATCGAAACCTTCGCTTCCGTACGTTGGTGGTCAGTACGTAGCGTTTCCACGTTTTCACTATCTCGTCAGTTTTCCGTGCGGCTTGAATGATATGGCCTTGGATCTGAGACCTAATCTCCTCCCGTCCTAGCCGACACTCCTCTCGCATTTTGCCATTCTGTGCCTTTGACTCATCACGATCAGCTGACATCTGGGTCGTGATTTCATTGAGTCCTGCCACGAGCCTTTCCCTGATTTCGTTACGATCCTCCAATGCTTCGGACCTAACTCGCTCTACCCTCTCGGTCACTCGGATAAGACTTGAATCGAAATGTTCTTTCATTTCCTCCTTCGTCTTATGACACGCTTCGCGTACCTGGTCTAGCCCTCGGGTAAATTCACGTTCGTAATTTTGACACGCGGTCCGCACTTCACTTATTTGCTCCACTAACTCCATCTTACTATTATCACAAGTAATCCGCATTTCTTCAAATTTTTGTTCCATAGACTGTTTTAAGGAATCATTATTTTGCTCCATAGACTGTTTTAAGGAATCATTATTTTGCTCCATAGACTGTTTTAAAGAATTATTACTCTGTTCTATCGACATATTAGTTTGTTCAATAGACTGTTTTAAAGAATCGTTGGACTGTTCCACACACCTATTAGTTTGTTCATTAGACCTTTCTAACGACTTAAGTTGAAGAGCCATAGCCCTCATCATATCCGCCAACGTAAGCGATTCTTCCTCTCCTACATGTCCATCCTGGGATATCTCCCCCTCTACATCAGACATTATGACTTTATATAATAACAAATTAGGGCCAAACGGCTCCTCGCCCTACAGCACTACGTTTAACAGTTGGTCAAGGTCCTATCATCTAACGGTTCAATACTCGAATTAAATTTCTATTTTCTTACCACAATTTATATTCAATCACTCGTCTCAAACAACGAGTAGCATAAGGACAACAAATCTTGCTTGGTTCCATCCAGAATAAATACGTGTCAGACACATATAGAAAATAATTTTAAAACTGTTATGTCAAACACCACCTAAAATTTTGACATAACACAGCCGTCTCGTAGCTTTAAATCTGAAATTAATAAATTCTCGTCGACAGTTCCAGTTCTCATTCCTGTACTTAACTTGGAGTTTGGTACCAAGTATAAATTTTACCATATTCTCCTTGTTCCTACAATATACTCATACTGCCCTCTGGTGACCAAAGTGTGGAGCCTCCACATTCGCAGATATAAAATCGCATCAGAAACTTTACCAAAAAAAATTTTTTTACTAACTGATGAGCCCAACAACCTACTTCTATCATCCTATAAAATGAGTCCCGTTCGGAAATTACTACTAGCCTATGCTATGTTAATAAATTTCTGAACACAATGACAATAAATAAATTAAAAACCAAGTGAAATGTAAACATCAAATTTAATAAACAATGTATTATAATAATGGGGTCATCTCGTACACTAGATGATGCCATCACTATTTAGATTTACCTTCCTATATCTGAATAAACGCTTCCCAACAACGCATAACCGTGATGCGGTCAATGATTAATTCGAATACCCCGATTGGGTTTTAATCATAATATACTCAGCCGAAATGTTTAAGTCCCACGATTGGGTCTAACTATTATGGAATCCGTCCCTTAGTTGTGTGACATGATGTCGTCGCTAATGCAACAAAGTTCCGGGTTTTTTATTTTTTTATTATTTTTTTTTGTAAAAATTAAATTAAAGTCACACGTTGCTCAAGCATGATGCAATCAGCCCTTCACGTTGGCCGCCATGATGTACCCGCTCAAAACCTGAGTCCCAACCAGCATTTATCTCAGGGAGTGTTACGGTCCGAATCCATCGCAACTAATACTCAATAAAAAATATTTTGAGATATAAGATCTCAAACTAAATGTAAGGGCGCCATCCAATCAGTACTACAGGGTTGAACGGGACACTCTAATATTTAACTTTAAGGCTCATCATAAAACACACAAATTATATATATTCAGATCAAAGGGAAATCATGAAGGCTCCGTCCTAGGAATGGGGACGGATATTTAAACGGTCACCAAGGGTTTACTATTCTACAAGAACAAGAACCTGGAACTGTTTCCTTGCAAATGCTAAAGGAGCATTTATTTAAGTAAACAAATGAAATTTTACACACAATCAAAATCTGTTGACCCTTGATTTGCCGGTAATTTAGCAAATTATTCCTGAAAATGATTACATAATATTTGTCACTTTTGACCACCCTTCCATTTTGGTGGTAGAACCGTTGATATCTGAAGGTATCAGATTTTCCTTCGTTAACACCATGACCATATTTGATCATGGACCAAATACCTGTTGGCTAAGTAGGCGCGATCACATGGACCATGTTATCGCCTCCACTTTGATTGAGATGAGACCAACCCGGGAAACTACAAACTCTCCCCGGGTTCCTAACCAAGATATGCTAATCGTTAGTTGAAGGAATACGACAAAGGGACTCTAACCTAATTGTCCAGATGTAGGGATTTGCCTTCATTTTACACATATTAACTTAACTTATTATTTACAACCAATTGACATTATTACGTTAATTCGCCAGCTGACTTCCCTAGTATCATCCATCATCAGCATCCGAAATAATAAGAAAAATAAATAAAATAAAAAATATTTTTTTAAATATTATTATTATTATTATTGTTATTATTATTATTATTATCATTATGTTTTGTGGAGATCATGATTATCGTAACCCATAATCATCCTCGGACTAATATTTCAACTTTTCGCGATTTTATTTATTTTCATCTGAAATAAATAAAAGTACCTTCGTTGATTATTCTTCTTCTCCTTCTTCAAATATTCTCATTTTTATTATTATTAGTTAAAAATCTCAAATTTTTCATTTCAACTCCCAACATCATTATTATGTCCAAAATTAAAAAAGAATACTTCTTCTCCAAAAAAAGTATTTTTTAATATTTATTATTATTATTAATTTTAAAAATTTTTTATTTCGCCTGTTACACGGTAGTCCACTCTTAATATGTTTAACGCATAACCCCTTTTACCATTCCGATTTATTTTGGCACTAATCAATCCAGATATGATTTACTTGGAATATTATTATTATTATTATTATTATTATTATTACTATTATTATTCTTTCGAGAATCTTTATTTTTAATCCCCATCTTTATAATTTAGTCACATACGTTCTTTCCCAAACAGAAATCACCAAGATCCGAATTCACATCGGTCGGGACGTACTAGTGTTCGAATCCGCAACCTTATTTTCGTACTGCCGTTAATTCATGGAGACCATATGCTCCTAAGACAATTCTCAAATCCCATAACACCTCGCAGTTGGGCAAATACCTCCAATCTCTGCAAGTGTTAAATTATTCCTTCCTTTTCCATTTTGAAGTCCATTTATCCATTGGAACTCTTCAAAACATTTTCACAAATTAACCCTCGGTGTGTGGACTCTATTCTGCCACTCAATACACCGGTATATAAATACAACCTCTATGTGGGCCTTAAGATCCATCTATTTCTTCATCAACATCAGTACAATTTACTTTCATTTCGGGCCGGATTTCTGTCCCACAAAACTCCAAATCTCAACTTTTGGCTCAAATCCCTCTGGATCTCAAACATAGCGTGACCATATTATAAAAGTGCCTATCTCGTTTCTACCAAAATTTATTTATGATTATTATGGAGTCCAAAAACGTTAAATCAACAATTAGTGTTAAAACCGGATTCACTGCACAAATTATAATTATTCACGGCCCATGTGATCTCCACATTTAAATTAGTTTAATTTGCAATCATATTATCCAACTAAGCCCGTGCCTTTATTCTCAAAGATTATTATTAAACACGCCTTTACACATTACCAAATTCTAATGTCCTATTTCGACACTTGTACAGATTATTATTATTTTGTCCACTGGCGAACTTCGCGATATTTACAAACAAATCAATGGACTTCATTCCGTCCCACAACAATTTAAATCACTTGGCAATCCTACCTCTGGATTATCTTAACAACATGCCTTAATATCTATAAAGGTTCCGATAACGGAAAAACACTTTGGAAGCACTCCGAAATGAATATTTACATTATCTTTACGTGAAACGTGCTCCATATTATATCAAACAACTCAAGCACTTCAATGAACAACTCAACCCTACTATACTCTATTTAATAATCAAAATTATGATGAGTGCTTGATCTAATCTACATATTAATTTGTCCCTTTGTCTATCTATCTTTGAATTTATACGAGCCGTAACGGCTCGTTTCACAATCAAGTTACCATGATAAAATATGATTTCCTCCCCCTAACGATAGCAATCTATAAATACATTAAAAGGTACTCAACTCTGCCATTGTAGTCTGCTAAAACCGGACGAGAAGCCATAGCCCCTCCGGTTTTTAGCAATGCATTCCACTGGTATTCATGCCAGCTTGAAGAATTAATCCTTGACCCTTTTCAACTTTACACATTTTGAATAAAAACAAATAAATTAGCTGTTGCACTTTGGAATAATTTCCACCCTAAATTCTATTCACAAATTTTACACTCTCGGCCTTGTATCTAGCCCACTTAATGTAGATTTACATTCTTCATTCCTTTCCCGGACACTAGGAACATGGGATACATCGGGTTTCCCTTTACAACGGCCCGTGCGCGCACTTGAATTTCCCGTCTCACGTTCGTGTAGCTGACCAGGTATCAGTTTAGAATCGACTGTTTACTAGGTGACCTAAACACTCGTGACCGTTCTCATGTATCGCACTTCCGAATCTGTTGGTAGAATCTCACACTCCGTAAGTAATGCTTTACTGAGTCCTGTCTATTTGAAACACTTCATACTAGTAGACTGCTCAAGACCGTAATATGAGCTACATCACGTCATGAATCACTGTACTATGTAACACTATAATACTTCGAACTCTACTTTGAGTAGGTACACACTCGCACCCCTGGCGTAGTCACGGCTCGAACGCTTTGTCAAAAGTAGTTACGCACCACTGGCGTGGTGACCGCCCGAACACTTTATCAGAAGTACTTCCGTCCTAGTATACGACCTCATATTTATACTTGTATCCCCTCTCTTCCGAGTTCAACGGAGGTCATCTTGGAACGCACAGTCCCGATATCTTCATACGACAGTTTGCGGTTTGGCCCGTGGCTTAAATATATGATCCAATGATGTAATTATGTTCTCAAATACTCTATACCAATTCTCAACTATTATCGTTCGCTGGTAATGGATATATTCGCGAATTTAGCTGCCGTATCCCGGCTCGGGGTTTCGCGCTCTATTGTGGCGTCCTTTGCCTTCAGCCAATCAACGAATAGCGTCCATGAATTCTCAGAATTTCACCATGCAATCTCCCGTAATTATTAACTTTATATAAGTTTTATGGTATAGTAAGGCTCCTAAATTCCACTTTATTCTGAATCGATATTTCACTTCTTTCTATCAGTTTAATCCACGGAGTTAGCCTCGCTAGTGCTTCTTACAATACGAAGTTGTCGCCATGCTTTGGTCAAGTGAATTTTTCCATTGGTCCACCTTAACCACGTGACCGGGAAGGCTCATATTTTTTTCTTCCAGTGCCAACCCCGTTTTCCACTCCCGCTAGTTACATGGAGATACCTCGCCATCATTTCTCAGAAATTTGCACCCGGCTCCCTGCGCTGTTGCTACTACCAAGACTGCCCGGGGCTATGAAAACTTTGGCAACAAGTTACCCTCTCTCTTTCCTTCGTTGTCCCAAGTTCTGAGAAACCTAATTCTGTCCCTCATTGTGTTTGTTAATCTCACTGGAGACAACATTCTGTGGTATGGTAAAACCTGCCATCTCGGCCTGGCCTGTTCTTACTGTATGTACAGTAAGATACTATTTATTCTGAACATGAAATATATATTCCTCAATAATTCATCATAATTACAATTGCATGACGCTTATCACACCCCCACCAGGGTGCAATACATGAAGAGAAATGAACTGAACCATCAATTATCGACTAATTTTACTCCTCAGAGAGACCTACGGTCTGTTAGAAAAACGAATCCAGAACCGTATTCAGGAGGCTATCGACACAACATCCCATTTGAAAAATTCAATTATGTTCTTCAATGAAATATTTTTTACATGTGATTTGTTAACCTCCCGAGGCCTGGTGTCCTTTTAAAAGTACACTGTTTAAAAATGGAATATCTCAAGGAAGAGTATTTAAACATAAAATAAATAAAAATTTTGCATATGTTTGTGTTACAAATTTTTGGAAATTTACCTTAATGTGGCATGCTTCTCATTTCACTGTCTCCCACCAAGACACTGTTACAGAAGCACACAATTTTATGAGATAAGAGAAAAAAATGTTCTGTGCATCAGGAGGTTAGGTACTTTTCTATGTAAATGCCAATTTACCTCTTATTGTTTTGGCTACTAAAATGCGAATTTAGCTCACATGAAATAAATGCTACTTTTGCCTCTACAGTGCAAGGTTTCAGGATGTAGTTCTCCGATCTATGTGTCAGCAACGGGAATTTTGCCTTACACGATTAGCACTCAACTATTTCGTTCAAACATAGTGTCAGATAAAATCATTTAAAAACTCCACCAACAAAAGACTACCTTATTAAAATCGGAGAGGAAGAAAAGTGAGTGTGTATAGTGAGATCATGGAGTGGCTGAGCATAGAAGAGAACAGCAGGAAGGGAAAAGCACGGCTGCCATTATACATTCAGCACTTTGCTCTTATGCCGCACATTTTGCTAAGCCTTAAAGCCGATTAAATATTCCGTTGTAGAACAGAGACCGAAGGGCGAGTCACCATAGCAATTGTCGCTAGCCGTTGAGGGGGTTGAACACACACCACAGGGTTGTGGCTGCGTGTGGGAATCACCGCAAACTCCGGGGTTCGACACTAAACACCGCACGTAACTTGAACATTCACACGGCCGCTAATTAGTTGGTCACTGGCCTACAGTGCCATCTTCGATGTAGTTCTAAAAGCACGATAATATGTAAACGAAAAGCATCTGTCTCTAGTATTTTAAAATATATAGCTTAAGAATTAGTGAAGATGTAGGCATATGAAATTGTTAACAAGCACATCTTTCTTTTTCTTTCTTTCATTCTTTCTTTCTTTCTTTATTTCTTTCTTAATCCGTTTACCCTCCAAGGTCGGTTTTCCCTCGGACTCAGCGAAGGATCCCACCTCTACCACCTCAAGGGCAGTGCCTTGGAGTGTGAGACCTTAGTCAGGGGATGAAACTGGGGAGGAGGACTAATACCTCGCCCAGGTGACCGCACCTGCTATGCTGAACAGGGGCCTTGTGGGGGGATGGAAAGATTGGAAGGCAGGAAGAGGGAAGGAAGCGGCCGTGGCCTTAAGTTAGGTACCAACCCGGCATTTGCGTGGAGGAGAAGTGGGAAACCGCGGTAAACCACTTCGAGGTTGGCTGAGGTGGGAATCGAACCCACATCTACTCAGATGACCTCCCGAGGCTGAGTGGACCCCGTTCCAGCCCTCGTAGCACTTTTTTAAATTTCGTGGCAGAGCCGGGAATCGAACCCGGGCCTGTGGGGGGTGGAAGCTTTTCACCCTAACCACTACACCACAGAGGCGGACATCTTTTTCCTTACTTACAAAATATTCTGAACCACTCGGAAGGTTATTAAACCGGAATATTCCAATAATTTAAATTTTCTTCCCATATTTCTGGTGTATGAAAATGAAGGTTGCTAAGTCAATGTAGTGAGATCGCAGTTGCAATCAGTAGTATTCCGTAAGAAAGAAGTCTGTTCTCGGACGAAAGTCTCTTCATATCGATCTGTTTCCAGACAAATTTTGCTGAACGGTAGTGAAAACTGGGTGGAGTCAGTATATCTTATTGACCGAGCGAGTTGGCCATGCAGTTAGGGTCGCACAGCTATAAGCTTGCATTCGGGAGATACAATGTTCGAATCCCACCGCCGGCAGCCCTGGAAATGTTTTTCCGTTGTTTTCTACTTTCACACCAGGCAAATGCAGCGGCTGTACCTTAATTAAGACCATGGCCACTACCTTCCCAATCCCTGCCTTTCCCCATCCTTCTGTCGCTGGAAACCTTCGACGTGTTGGTGCGATGATCAGTAAGTAGTAAAATGAAAGATATCTCATTGACAAGTTCGAAGTCAAACATGTGAAAGTTGAGTGAATGATAGGAAGATGCAAGCAGGTGGGAACAATGACAGGAACTTCCTCGGAATGATGAGACAAAGGCTTAGGAATGAACCCGATATATAAAACTATGCGAATAAACAGCCTTCGGTAGTGGCATCATGTGAGGTGTATGAAGCAAGGTGGGTTACCTAGGAGAATAATGGACTCGGACATAGAGGATGAGAAATTCAAGGGACGATCAAAGTGGTGATAGACTCAGTTTTTAACCATTCAAAGAAATGGTGGAACTAAATGAGGCCAAAGAGCTGGTTGCAAAGAGAAGATTTTGGGGGCACGTATTTAATTCACGAAGGCTTGCATACAGAAAGGTATAACTGCCTGCAACGAAAACGTCTGTCTGCTAAATATTCAGCGCGGAAGTTGAATGGATCCTCTAAAAGCATCACCCAGGGCAATGTGGTTATAGGTAAACAGAGAAACTGGAGTACAAGGCATGATGAAGATTGAGGTAGACATGGTAAAAAACATTTGGGCTTTCGCTGTCAGAAAACAAGGTGAAATTCTTTACGTTTCGCAGAGAACTTTGCCCCACGTGTTCAGAAGAAAATTATATCCGTTCACGAGCAAGACTTCTCTAGAGAAAAACATATAATGAAGAAAGAAATCAGAGATCAACAAACGAAAGAAATCTGGAGCATAAAAGTAAAAAGAAAGATAAAAGCTTCACAGTTAAAATACAAACTGAAAATGTAATCCAGTGCATAAAGAGGAGACAATGCATAATGGCGTAACGGGAAAACAAGTATGGCGGTAAACAATTTTATAAATTATATATACGAGAAGCCGCCTCTGTGGTGTAGTGGTTAGCGTGATTATCTGCCACCCCCGGAGATCCGGGTTCGATTCCCGGCTCTGCCACGAAATTTGGAAAGTGGTACGAGGGCTGGAACGGGGTCCACTCAGCCTCGGGAGGTCAACTGAGTAGAGGTGGGTTCGATTCCCACCTCAGCCATCCTCGAAGTGGTTTTCCGTGGTTTCCCACTTCACCTCCAGGTGAATGCCGGGATGGTACCTAACTTAAGGCCACCGCCGCTTCCTTCCCTCATCCTTGCCTATCCCTTCCAATCTTCCCATCCCCCTACAAGGCCCCTGTTCACCATAGCAGGTGAGGCCGCCTGGGCGAGGTACTGGTCATACTCCCCAGATGTATCCCCCGACCCAAGAGTCTGAAGCTCCAGGACACTGCCCTTGAGGCGGTAGAGGTGGGATCCCTCGCTGAGTCCGTGGGAAAAGCCGAACCTGGAGGGTAAACAGATGATGATGATGATGATGATATATACGAGAGCTAAAATCTAAATGTTATGTACATTTACAATAAAAATAACCTAATCTCTATAATTATAAAAGGAAGTGTTTGACTGTCTGTCTGTGTGTCTGTGCGCGATGCCCAGCAAAATCTACAGCACGCAGAGATCTGAAATTTTGAACATAGGTAGATGGAAGGGGGTCCAAATGCACCTCGAAGCCAGAATTTTCATTTTCGCTTTCGTTGGTGAGTTATGAACGAAAAACCATCGGAAAACGTGCATCGGGATATGACAATCCAACGTGCTGTCACCAAGATTAAAAGCATAGAGTCGCTGTCGCTAGGCAACGTACATAAGATAGGCAGAGAACACAATATTCAAGGATCCATTTTACGTCCAGGACGTAGGAAGCTGTTTTTGGTCTTATATGGTGTGAGGGCATATGACGGTTTTGATGATGATTCGTCCGTCTGATCGGGACGTGAAGTCTTGAGCTATTCGATAGGAGTGGTCTATGTGCCGGCGGCGGGTTTCATCCTCTTCATTCTTGCTATCATATATCATGTCATTCATTTCTTTCAACAAGCAACTTTTACAAGAATGTACACAGTTACAAGTCTATCGACACGGCAGAGCTTCGAAAGACTTGGAGTCTCCTGGAGTACCCTCGAACATCTTACAGCGGACGATTGTGGCACCAATTATCCTTCTTAAGAATAAGAATCCTGCCCTCTGCAATGGACACGACTCTGAAACTGGTGACTAAAATTATTGAAGCCACTCTCATGATTGGGCATGCCGCGAGCGAAGTAATATTCATTCCTCGGATTCGAATAATTTCTTCGGATACAGTTTAAGTTTAGATGTCTGCAGTGTTCAAAATAAAATATCTCTATGTAATTATAAAGCAAGCATAATCTTCTTCTTCTTCTTCTTCTTCTTCTTCTTCTTCTTACTGTATATAAAAATGGATGTATGCATGTATATGTGTGAGTGTAAATGACACATCTCCTCCTAAACCACTGGAGCAATTTCATCCAAACTTCGTACACTTATGACTTACTATCTGGAGACGAGCACTGTGGGGTAATCCATGCGTAGCTCCCTTAGGGGTGGTGGGTCAGGGGAGGGGGGCGAGGTATAAAAATAATCGAAAAAGGTGCTGAATCCACAATTTTCGTGGTCGCTGAGATGAACAGTGACACTCCCGATTTTTCTAAAGTCAAAGTTCAGCTCCCTTTGGTATGGGGGCGAGGGGGGGGGGTGATATGTAAAATTAAACGAAAATAATGTCGAATACATAGTTTTGGGGGGCCGCCGAGGTGAATTGTATACTCTGGATTGTTAGTATCAGGAGACAAACCACCTGGGGGTAAGACAGCCCAGGAACCCTTAGGGGCGGGGGGTGAGGGGGGTCAGATAAACAAATTAACGAAAATAGTGTCGAATCCATACTTTTTGGGGTCGCTGATACGAATAGTGACACTCCGAAATTTTTTAAAGTTCAAGTTGAGCCCCCTTTGGGCTCGGGGCGAGGGGGGAGTGATATATAAAATTAAACGAAAATAGTGTCGAATACATAGTTTTCGGGGTCGCCGAGGTGAATTGTACACTCCGGATTTTTAGTATCAGGAGACAAACCACGTGGGGGTAAGACAGCCCAGGATCCCTTAGGGGCAGGGGGGCGAGGGGCTGAGATATAAAAATAATCGAAAATAGCGTCGAATCCATACTTTTCGGGATCGCTGAGATGAACAGTGACACTCCGGAATTTTTTAAAGTCCAAGTTCAGCCCCCTTCGTGGTGGGGGGCGATGGGAGAGTGATATATAGAAATAATAGAACATAGTGTCGAATACATAGTTTTCGGGGTCGCTGAGATGAATAGTGACACTCCGAATTTTTAGTATCAGGAGACAAACCACATGGGGGTAGAAATCCCAGGAACCCTTAAGGGCGGGGGGCTGGGCGCAAGGGGACTGAGATATACAAATCACCGAAAGTAGTGTCGAATCCGTACTTTTCGGGGTCGGTGAGATGAAATAGTGACATTCCGATTTTTTTAAACTCAAAGTTTAGCCCCCTTTAGGGTGGGGGAGGGGTGAGTGAGATATAATAATAATCGAATATACTGCCGATTCCATAGTTTACCGGATCGCTGAGATGAATAGTAACATTCCGGAGTTTTAAAGTCTAACTTCAGCCCTCTTTGGCATAGGGGGTGAGAAAGGGTGAAAAAATAAATTGTCAGAAATGACCGAGATAATGGACGTGTATGATCCAGTATGACTTTCAAGTATAACTTACTACCTGGAAAATGTCCTGTGGGAGGAAAACGCCCCTAGAAGCGGGTGAAATATAATCCACACTAATAAATGGAAGTCTGTTTAGCGCGATCTATATATACTGTATATATAAATTAAGGCATAAAAATGTAAACAGACGTGAATTAGTGAGACCATTCTAGGCATCCTAGAAATTTAAAACTTGGTACCAGACAAGCTGATGACTTCAAGGATCCCTAGAAAAATCTCAAATTCTCATAATTCTCTGAGGGTATATGCTGGGAGTTTCAAACCTGCATAAGAACACAGTCGGTGATATTTATGCAGAACCTACAGGTTTCATGGGCTTAAAAGTTTCCTGAAAGTCCTGATTTTTAACCCACTCTCCCATATCAAGATCACAGCACAATCTCCCAGACGAGTTAGTAAATTGAAATTTTGCAAAATTATAGCTTTTAGCATGTAACCGACGGAAAATTTACGAGATGTTTAAAAATTTTATTTTTACTCCCGAAAAATATCGAAATATGGAGGCAATTTTAATGACGTTGCAGTCTTTCCTTTCGATGTATTTCGTGGCTAAACGGTAAGTCGTATCACAAAACGGATGGCACAATCTGCGTTCAATTTGGAGTGATCTACAACTTCGGTCCTATGACCTTTTGTCGTATATCTATCCCTTATACATTCAATTTTTCTCTATTTCTGGATTTACCTAAATTTTGCACTTTGTACACATATAATTGATGGTTTGATTCACTTATAAGAAAGATGGGATCATCAAATTCTACACGAATATTGGCCCACCCAGTAGCCATATGTGAGCCAAATTCTATGTTTGAAGCTGTCGCATAAGTATCTGAAAAGTCATTCACTGTGTGAAAATCTTACACAAATTTCACCCCATTCAACGTTTCTAAAACATAATGAATTGTGGTAGACAAGTGCACCTGTCGTTATCATCACAACTCCACAACTCGCATTTTACATTGGAAACATCGTCTGCGGACCTCCCTATGCTTTTCTCGGATAACGCCAATTTACATGCAATTTAAAGTTATTATTCACTTCATGTACAGTAATTTACTTCGATATCCGTATACAATCTGAAATACCGTAGCGAAGCACGGGTACAATTGCTAGTAATAATTATAAGAATAAGCTGTATTCTTCAGTTGTACAGTAAAATAGCAATGTTAGCAGCCTACATCCCACAATCACACAACCTATAATACTTCACCAATCACACGAAACAGTCAGCGGTATTCAGCAATCGCTGCACGCAGTCCAAAAGTTTGATATTGTCTTAGAGTTCCCGACAGCAGCTGGAAGTGAATTCCAGACCCATGACCCAAGCACAGCGAAGGATCTATTGTACATAGAAGAGTGGTTGACGGGCATAGCGAAGGAAGTGCCAGATATAGTGTTAGAATTATGTAATGAGAACAAGAAATGGAGTTTTGAAGGAATGTATTTGGGTTGATTTTCATTCAGAGTTCGATATATCAATAAAAGTACCTAGATTCTTCATTTCCTTACTAAACGTGATTACGAGTGCATTTAATGTCACAGAAGGAATAGTATGATTTTTATACATGACATTTAATAATTTCTGAGAACTGATTATATTTGTTTGAGTTTTTTAGGGTTGATGAGAAGAGAGTTTTCACTAGCTTACGCACTGAGTAGAAGGTCTGTGTTAATATATCTTATTGCTTTCGATATATCTTTTATATTAACGTGGCATTAAATTTGGAGGTCAACGGCTTGAAGGTAATACCTATTATATTTTAGGGAAGATACCACTGATATAGAGGGCAAGTCCGACTCTTTGGCTGAATGGTCAGCGTTGAGGACTTAGATTCAAAGGGTCCTGGGTTCGATTCTCGACCGGGTCGGGGATTTTAATCGTGTTTGATTAATACTTCCGGCTCAGGGACTGGGTGTTTGTGTTTGTGTTTGTGTTTACTCTTCATATTCGGAAAACACACTACAGAAACATACAGTAGTGATTACAACCTTCTATATAAGGTTGGCGTCAGAAATGGCATCCGGCCGTACAACAGGGCCAGATCCACATGTGCGACACAGTTCGCACCCACGAGCCCACAGGTGTGGGAAAGGCGGTATAAGAAGAAGACGAATAAGGAGACCACTGATATAGAGGGCAAACAAGAGAGGGCCAACTGCGGAGCCCCTGCCTTCGTGAGTCGCCATTGTGAAGTAACGTAGCTTACGATCTGTTAGGTATAAGCTGAATTGTTTTTAGGTTTTGGGGCTTATGTCGTGTCATGAAAATAAGGTGAAATACTTTACGTTTCGCAGAGAACTGTGCTCTGCGTCATCAGAAGAAAATCTCGACTGTCCACGACAAAGGCTTCTTAAACAATGAGCTTTTGAAATTTAGACGTTATAATAGAAGTGGAAATGGTACGTTCATTCGTCACCAGATGGCTCCCCGGACGCGGCACATCGGCTGCACCCAGCCCCTGTGTCAGCGAAATTAACCAATGATGGTTAAAATTCCCGACGCCGCCGGGAATCGAACCCGGGACCCCTGCGACCAAAGGCCACCACGCTAACCATTTAGCCATGGAGCCGGACTTGAAAACAAGAATGCAATACTTTGGATATCTTATTTTTGTGCCGTGTGCTACAGAACTGCCAGTAAACAATATATCTTGCAATTTAATGAGACAGGTTTATGTATTTGAACTTCTGCAAGTGACCAGCTATTTAGGACTCTGTTTATTAAAATTACGTGCTCATTATTTCACGTAAGGGAACACAGACCATGTAATTGAATATTACGACATTATCATGTGTGAGATAGAATGTACAGACTCTGCTTAGACTTCACGAACTGTATGCAGACTTACAGTCGGGAACGCAGTGTATTCAGCGTATCAAACTTGTGTAGTTGGACAGTGACGGTTCGATCCCATTATTAAATTGAATCTTGGTTCAAAATGTCATACGTGAAATTTCACTATTGACGTTACACTTGTCAATTATGAACCGACGATGCTATAATACTCCAAGTGGCGTGTGCAATTCGACGCCAGATGCATATCATTGTGTAAACTTCCGCCGATGGAGACGTGGTAGCTTCGGGGGATACGTGGTGATGGATCGTCGGGGGTCATATGGTAATGGTATTCCTGGTCACCGGTAGATACGTGGTACTACAGGCCTGTGAGGACGCAGGCAGACGGAGCCAGCAAACTTCAAGATCCAGATCTACTTAAAGGTGATACGCATCTGTGTTGTTTAAAGAACAGATTAAAGAAATTTATGAACTGTGACTTTCAAGTCCACAAGTCATTTTCATTCTTTTCAAGTAACTTTCAATTTCTTAAGTGACTTCCTATTTGACTTTCAAGTTCAAAGTTTCTTTCAATTTCTCATGTGACCTAATAATTAAATATCAGCTAATGCTGGATAATTTCAGGTCATGGTATTTACGATGTGTTGGCATAATCGTAGTTACCCTGACAGACTTCGAATTTACACTTATTGGTTGTACCACGGCCATTCAAAGATTTCAAAATCTTGCACTGAACAAAAGTTGCTCACAATCTCAGTTAATCCGTTCTTACTCAATAACTTTCTTAGTAAACATATTATCAACATAGATATTTCGATATTTTTGATCAATGCTTCCTGAAAATCTCTAGTACCTACATTTAAAGATTTGTAAATTATCCCGTACCTAAAAGGTATTCTTGAGTTGGCATATTTTAAATATAAAGTTTGCTTGAAACACTTCAAGTAGTTTTCCCCTTGGAAGCATACAAATAGAAAGATACTTAGACAGACAAATCATTTTTTCCCGCGCATTGTTCTTCAAACGGTCTGAAACGTGTGCAGATTACCAAACGTTAATTGAATTCACCCACACACAAAAGAACAACAAACCTTCTTTGAATGTTATATCTAGATGGATATACATACAAGTAAGATTAAATTATTTAGGTAGTTAGTTATAGGCTATTTTACATGTTGGAAGAAAATAGAAAAGGGAAGCCGGTAGTCTTGCACAACTCACACTTACTGTATGTCAATATTTTAGAGGATCCGAAACGAAGATTTTAAAAAGTTTACCTCTATTTTATCTGTTTAATAATAATAATAATAATAATAATAATAATAATAATAATAATAATAATAATTGTACCGGGTGGTACACCTCCACGCCACTAATTTAAATGCGCGCCAGTTAAAACTCCTCTGCTGGAGGAAGTCTGAACTTTATTGACGTTATTAACTTTCTACCTTCTCAGAAGATGTCACTACCTGTAAATTTTGAGTTTTTGAACTGTGTCATTTTTGATGTGTTTTTGTTTCGCTTGAAGTAAGAAGTGTGAACTTTCTCTTCTAGAGGACACTACTGAAGATCTACAATAGTGCAACCTAGTGCGGAGTCAAAGAACTATTTTTTTTGAGAAAATTTAATTTCAAGAGTTTGTTCTTTGTTAAATTTCTTTCTGTCATTGTTTAAGTTGGCAATATTTACCCCTTTCTTCCCCTTGTTATGAATGTATCCAATCCCGAATTTCTTCTATTAATTTCTGACCAATCTGGTGTATCTTCCCCCAACTTGAATCCGTTGCGGGGTCCTACCCAATAAAGTGTTTGTGGGAGGGTGTTTTCTTTCCCCTAACGCCTAGAAACTTCCGCGAGAGTATTTAAACTGCTGATTTTTGGGTCGCTCGGCCACTTCTGTTCCATCTTTCAGTGTGTTAAGTACATAGCAGGGGGCGGGAAGCGCCTCTTTCTTCGGCAGCGGTCAACAACAAGGTAATGGCCGATTAATAACTTCTTTCTTTGCTAGCTCAGCAGTTTAACTTTCGGGGCGGGTTCTAAGCGTTCAACCATGTAACCTTTTCCTAAAATGTAACTACTCTTTTCATATATTCTCTTTTAAAACGACATATCGGGATAGAGAGTGCTTAACCCTCTCGAGCTCCCACTCACATCGTCCTGAGGTGAACTTATTTTTCTCAACCAATCCTTCCGTAATGTAATGTAAATTGCTATTAAGTCACCTCTGTAGTATGGGATTAGCCCTTGTATTAACGGCCTAGTGCCAAGTAGGTCTTAAGCAAAGTGTATTAGGAGTGCAAGTTCGCCTCCTCTCAAATTGTATTTTAGAGGTCATGTATTAATCTTCTTGTTATTTAACAGACCTCAGTAGGTTGGGTATTTTGCCCCTGTGTATATGTCCTTTGAGGACGGCTTAAAGGTGGAGTTCGGAGTGGCCTATGATAGGCTTGCATTTTAGGGGGAAGTTGCCCTTTTGAAAATTGTGTTTCTGCCTCAAGGAGGCTTTTGGATGTAATTGGAAGCAGATGTTGCTGGCATGTTTGGGGGTTTTCGGCCCCTTTGTTGTATGGTGTTCATTGTAAGGTTGGGCTCATTGCTCAAGAATTATGTTTCTGACTTTTGAAGCCCCAAATGGGGTACCTATGTAAATGTATTTGTCAATCGTGTTTCGGCTACTAAGTACCTGTTCTATTTGTTGTTACCTAATTTCAAAAAGAAAATATAACCTTGTTAAATTTTAAAATTAATTTCACTTTAGTAGCTTGAGACCCGTTCACCACCCAGCACCTTCTTTCATGCATAACTACCACCAAAACACGGTAACAAGTGGTAGCAGAGCGTGGTTGAATTGGTCTCAATTTAGCCCCTTTTGACGGCTAGACATTGTTTAGATCCGAACTCTAACCATTTTCTCAGTTGCTGGAATTTTTTTTTACTTTTCAAAATTGTTCGGTCATCATGCCCGGCCCTCGCAATGTTCTCCTTCTTAACTATTTGCGCAAGGAGGAGTTGATCTATGAATTAACTATCAGAAATGTGCAATCTGGAGGCACGGTTGCAATAGACACTAACAAGCTTAGAGAGTCCCTGGATTTGCCCATTTCCATCCCCAATTTGGGAGAGAAAGAAATTGACGATTCTCTTTCCACGATCACGGAGAATGTTACTGGGCTAGCTTCTGTAGTTAGATTTTTTGATGAAAATGATCCATCTCCGAATCAAATTAAGCGTGTGCAAGGCAGGCTATATCATTTTTCGAATAGGGTTAACGATCTGTTGTCTCTAAAACTGAATGACGTTCAGAGGAAGGAAGCTAGTAAGCTCCTGGAAAATATTTCCGAATTATCTAGTAAGGTCACTCAATTGTTAACTGGGGAAGTTCCTCCCAAATCTGATCAGCCCACCATAGTGAATGTAGGTAGCGAGGAAGAACCTGCTAAGGGAGAAGTAAATAGGAAAACCATCGCTGCTCAAACTATCTCTGCCCCATTGGACAACGAGTCTGAACGCCGTGCATCGCTGAGTAACATCCGTTCTGAATTAACTTCTTTGCCATTGAAACCTTTACCTACTATGTCACCCGGGTTTAGTAGCTTGCCTCATCCATTGGCAATGTTGCTCAGAGGTATTTCTAAGTTTTCCGTTAATACCACCAGTGACGTAATTTCATTTTAAAGATTTCTAGTGGAATTTCAGGATCATGCCCTTGTTTTTTCTCTTTCTCCATGTCAAATCTTGCAAATTATCTATCCGTATGCTATTGGTATTCTCTCTGACAAAATAGTTAGAGCCATTGCCGAGCAATCTTCTATTGAGGATTTCCATGCCCATTTGCTAGCTAACTTCATCCCGGCTAGGGCCAGGTCCTCCCTTATTCAGAAGTACTATTATCGTGTACAGCGCTTGGATGAAAACTTGGCTGATTTCATACAGGACATTAAGTTTTATACTAGGGTGTTTGCCCTTCATTTTCCTGAAGATCAGATTGTACAGGCTATTGTAGAGGGAATTTCACCCCCCTATAGGTCATATTTGTGTTTCGCGGCGTGCCCGCAAACCTTCTCTGAACTTGAAGCATTGGCCGTCTCAGCGGAAAGAGTTAGATACGCCGCTTCGTTGCGTGTCGCGAAAGAACCCCCGCCTTCCTTTAGTAACACTCGGCCTCCACCTCGCCGACCAGTCAATCCCCGTAAATGTTATGCTTGCGGGTCGCCTGACCATCTGCGCAACAAGTGTCCGCTGATCAAGTCAAGTGGGACAAGGAATGGAGCCGGGTCATCACAAGGCTGTTTTAAATGTGGGGCTTTCTCACATATTGCCAAGAATTGTCCCAACTCAAATAGCACCCCCTCCTGCTCAACTTCTGGTGCAAATTCCACCTATGCCAATAATAAAAAGTGACTAGTGGCTCCGGCTGAGTCGACTAATCCATCTTCCCGAGACTCAGCCCCTAGTAAACAGGTTGTAAATGCAGAGAACGATCAGCCTTCAAATTCATCTTTTGAATGCCCTAAAGAATGTCTTAGGATTGCGGCGGATACCCCCGCACCTGTTCCTTTTCTTAAGATTGAGTTAAATAACGAGCCTATAACAGCTCTCTTAGATTCAGGCAGTGTTTGTTCGATTATTTCGGCTGAATGGTATTCTAAATTGAAATAGGTTTGTAAAATTCCTGACTATGTCTCTTCTCCTGTTCAATACATTTCGGCTAATTCATCTCCATTAGAAATTCTAGGTTCCTTACTGGTCAAGATTCGTATTTTTAAGTTTACATGGAAAATTAAATTGTTTGTGGCCAAGCAATTGTCTTGCCCCATTATATTGGGAGCTGACTTTATTTCTCACACTGGTCTTGTGCTCGATCTCCAGTCTAGGTCGTGCACATTCAAATTTGCTTCTAGTTGTAAAATACCACTATTAAAGTGTAATTCTGTGTCATGTTCTTCTATTTCGCCTACCCAGGATGAGATGTTGTTAGACCTTAGACATCTACCTGAGGAGCAGGCTGATAGTATTCGCAAACTGTGTCAGTCGTTTCCCGAGGTGTTCTCTGATACTCTTGGTGTTACTGACCTTATTGAATACAAAATTGAGGTCACGGATTCGATTCCTGTCCGTTTTCCACCTTATAGGCTATCTCCACCTAAAATGAAGGCTCTGAAAGAAATTATCGATCAGATGTTGAAGGATGGTATTATTAGGCCCTCTAAGTCGGCGTATTCATCGCCTATTTTTCTAGTCCCGAAACCCCAAGGAGGCTTCAGGCCTGTCATTGATTACAGGGCTCTCAATCGGAAGGTGGTGTTGCAATCTGTGCCCCTTCCTGAACTTCATTCTTGTTTTTCATGGTTTCGTAAGGCCAAGTTCTTCACCATCTTGGACTTAAATCAGGCCTATAATCAAATTCCCCTTGCCGAAGAGTCTAAACACCTTACAGCGTTTGCCACGGACTGGAATTTATATGAATACAACCGCGTGCCTTTCGGGCTCCCTACGGGAGCAGCTGTGCTCACTAGGCTACTAGATAGGGTTTTCTCTGACATCAAATTCGAGTACTTATATCACTATTTAGATGATGTCGTCGTATTTTCAGAGACTTTTGAAGAACATCTAGATCATCTGCGAGAAGTTCTCGATCGCCTTCGTAAGGCTGGGTTAACTGTTAAGTTGTCCAAGGTTGCCTTTGCTAAGCCCTCTATGTCATTCCTAGGGCATATTGTGTTACCCGATGGTGTAGCAGTCGATCATTCTAGAACACAGGCCATCCGTGATTTTAAACCTCCCAAGGACATTACAGGTATCGCCAGGTTCATTGGTATGGTGAATTTCTTCAGGAAGTTCATTCCTAACTTTGCTAATAGAGCGGCGCCCTTAAACCTTCTTCGTAGGAAAGGCATCAAATTCGAGTGGGGACCTTCTCAACAAGCCGCTTTTGAAGATCTTAAATTAGCACTTTGTAATGCCCCTGTACTTGCTATGCCTGATTTCTCAAAGAAATTCATCGTCCAAACGGACGCGTCATCGTCAGCTGTAGCTGCAGTCCTTCTTCAAGAGACTGAACTAGGGAGGCGACCCATCGCCTATGCATCTAGGACTCTATCGGCTCAAGAAGCCAAGTATTCCATCTATGAGCTCGAAGGGTTGGCAGTCTTATTTGCCTTAGAAAAGTTCCGTCTCTATCTGGAACATGTCAAATTCGACCTGGAAACAGATAATCAAGCCCTAAGCTGGGTCTTAGGTAGGCCGCGTCGTACTGGTCGTATAGCCCGCTGGGCTATTCGTATTTCCGCCTTCCAGTTTGATGTTAGACATATCAGAGGTACCGAAAATGTTGTTGCTGATGGACTCAGCCGTATATTTCATAACGACGTCGAGACCCACGAACCGGTCGATAGTTCATCACCTTCCGAGTCCATAATATCTGGTGTTAATGCCATCTTAACAGATGCTCCCATGCTTTTTAGGGATATTGAGAAATACCAACGTGAAGATCCGACGCTGGCTCCGATAATGGAAACCCTTTCTTCTGGGGAACATGCTGTCCCTTATGTTCTGAGGAATGGTGTTCTATGTTGCCCTTCGAGGCATGATAAGTTGATGAAAGTTGTTGTTCCAGCGGTTCATGTACCTATGATCTTCAAGTATTATCATGAGACCCCATTAGGAGGGCATCTTGGAATCTTTAAAACCCGTGAAAAGATTCGTGAAATGTTCATCTGGAAAGGTATGGACGGCGAAATTCGTGAACTTGTAAAAGCTTGTAAATCTTGTTTGCTCAGTAAACCAACCATGTCCACCAAGGTAGGCCTCTTGTCTTCGCATCAAGCATCGCGCCCCTGGAACGCCTGTATATTGATTATGTAGGACCCTTCCCCCAGTCGAAGGGAAATGCTAACAAATTCATCTTTGTATGTGTAGATGGTTTTACTAGATTTTCGTGGTTATTTCCGACTAAGCTGGCTACCGCTCAGTCTACAATTACTTGCTTAAATTCTATTTTTGCTTCTTTTGGTCCGTGCCAATATATTGTATCTGATAATGCTAAGGCTTTTACATCTAATCTTTTTCGTAAATTCTGTTTTGACTTATCCATCTCTCATGTAACTACTTCTGCTTATTACCCTCAACCATCTCTGGCTGAACGGGTTAATCGTAATCTCAGGTCCGCACTGATTGCCTATCATCATGATGATCATTCCAGGTGGGACACGTCCCTGCATTGGTTAGCTTTTGCTTTGAATTCAGCGGTTCATGAATCTCACAAGTGTACTCCAGCTTCTTTGATGTTTAAGTTTGTTCCCAACACGCCGCTCTCTAACCTCTGGTCTCTGAGTGACATTCTGCCCGAGACAATAGATCCGGACAACATTAAAGATCTTTGGAAGAAGGCTAAAGCTAATCTTAAAGTATCTCATGAAAAGGTTAGGGAAAGGTATGATCGTGGACGGAGACCCACCCCTTTAAAGGTAGGTGACCAAGTAATGGTCAAAAATTTTGTTCCCGCGGGCAAGCTTGCCCCCAGATTCCATGGGCCATGTGTTATTCTCGATTTCCTCACCCCGGTTACGTTGTTATTAAGCAATCCAGCCACCGAGAGGATATTTAGGGTTCACCTGTCACAGGTGAAACCAGTGTAAATTTTGTGTCAACTTGCTTCATATAATTTGAAAGGAATATGAAGGTTATATTTTTTTTGAGTTCAACTTTTAAGGCTTTCTGCCCCTTCTATAATATTTTGTCTTATATGCAAGCCTCTTGTAAAACCTTCCCCGATCCGTTAAACTGCCATCCTGTCCTTGCCACGGCCATTACCACGCTCCCGTCTCCTGCTCCACCTTACACTGTGGCTTGATTTGAGTAAATGCCATGGATATCTGCACGCCGCTGACCCCTCAACCTCCTCACCAAGCCTGTGCCCTTAAAAAAGATGATGGTCCAACACAATTCTGCCGCCAAGCTTTAATGTTTCAGTGCCCCCGCAGCCGCGCGGCGCCGTGCAGCAACTGGAGCAGAGGACGGGCCCCCTCGGCCCCAGCGGGGACGACGTGTGCACGGCGAGCCGGAGCTCTCCTCCCGGCCAAGGCTGATGTGCGGCGCACGACCTGCTACTTGCCCGCAGCCTGTATATGTTCACCGCGGGCGCGGCGTGCTTCAACACCTCTGCTCCCCTCATAGTGCGGGCGAGCGGTATCTCAGGGTACTTGAGGGGTCCGAGCGGCCTCCTTTGGACGCAAGCTGCAACGGCCGGTCTGGCCATCCAACTTAGCCTACATCAACTACATGGACAGTCACTATAAGAGATGACTACACTTGGGAATTCAACAACAAATTTGGTGGACATTGCAAAATTTTTCATCACCTTTTAAAAGATTATCTTCAGAAATTCGCCTTCTACAAACATAAATACCTTACGTTACCAATTACAACAAAAATTTTGGAACTGAATTAAGAAATTTCTCAAATACTTTTGCAATTTATTTTAATATCAACATCAAAACTTGGACCTTATTTTCAAACAAAAGTTTATGTTCTTCTGTGTTACCCCTTGGTGGAACTTTTGGGGGGGGGAGGTCTGTACCGGGTGGTACACCTCCACGCCGCTAATTTAAATGCGCGCCAGTTAAAACTCCTCTGCTGGAGGAAGTCTGAACTTTATTGACGTTATTAACTTTCTACCTTCTCAGAAGATGTCACTACCTGTAAATTTTGAGTTTTTGAACTGTGTCATTTTTGATGTGTTTTTGTTTCGCTTGAAGTAAGAAGTGTGAACTTTCTCTTCTAGAGGACACTACTGAAGATCTACAATAGTGCAACCTAGTGCGGAGTCAAAGAACTATTTTTTTTGAGAAAATTTAATTTCAAGAGTTTGTTCTTTGTTAAATTTCTTTCTGTCATTGTTTAAGTTGGCAATATTTACCCCTTTCTTCCCCTTGTTATGAATGTATCCAATCCCGAATTTCTTCTATTAATTTCTGACCAATCTGGTGTATCTTCCCCCAACTTGAATCCGTTGCGGGGTCCTACCCAATAAAGTGTTTGTGGGAGGGTGTTTTCTTTCCCCTAACGCCTAGAAACTTCCGCGAGAGTATTTAAACTGCTGATTTTTGGGTCTCTCGGCCACTTCTGTTCCATCTTTCAGTGTGTTAAGTACATAGCAGGGGGCGGGAAGCGCCTCTTTCTTCGGCAGCGGTCAACAACAAGGTAATGGCCGATTAATAACTTCTTTCTTTGCTAGCTCAGCAGTTTAACTTTCGGGGCGGGTTCTAAGCGTTCAACCATGTAACCTTTTCCTAAAATGTAACTACTCTTTTCATATATTCTCTTTTAAAACGACATATCGGGATAGAGAGTGCTTAACCCTCTCGAGCTCCCACTCACATCGTCCTGAGGTGAACTTATTTTTCTCAACCAATCCTTCCGTAATGTAATGTAAATTGCTATTAAGTCACCTCTGTAGTATGGGATTAGCCCTTGTATTAACGGCCTAGTGCCAAGTAGGTCTTAAGCAAAGTGTATTAGGAGTGCAAGTTCGCCTCCTCTCAAATTGTATTTTAGAGGTCATGTATTAATCTTCTTGTTATTTAACAGACCTCAGTAGGTTGGGTATTTTGCCCCTGTGTATATGTCCTTTGAGGACGGCTTAAAGGTGGAGTTCGGAGTGGCCTATGATAGGCTTGCATTTTAGGGGGAAGTTGCCCTTTTGAAAATTGTGTTTCTGCCTCAAGGAGGCTTTTGGATGTAATTGGAAGCAGATGTTGCTGGCATGTTTGGGGGTTTTCGGCCCCTTTGTTGTATGGTGTTCATTGTAAGGTTGGGCTCATTGCTCAAGAATTATGTTTCTGACTTTTGAAGCCCCAAATGGGGTACCTATGTAAATGTATTTGTCAATCGTGTTTCGGCTACTAAGTACCTGTTCTATTTGTTGTTACCTAATTTCAAAAAGATAATATAACCTTGTTAAATTTTAAAATTAATTTCACTTTAGTAGCTTGAGACCCGTTCACCACCCAGCACCTTCTTTCATGCATAACTACCACCAAAACACGGTAACAATAATAATAATAATAATAATAATAATAATAATAATAATAATAATAATAATAATAATAATAATAATAATAATAATAATAATAATAATAATAATAACAATAATAATAATAATAATAATAATAATGCCCGCCAAAGTGGTGTAGTGGTTAGTGTGATAAGCTGCCATCCCCAGAGGCCCGGGTTCGATCCCCGGCTCTGCCACAAAATTTGAAAAGTGGTACGAAAGCTGGAACGGGGTCCACTCAGCCTCGGGAGGTTAACTGAGTAAATGTGCATCCCATTCCCACCTCAGCCTTCCTCGAAGTGGTTTTCTGTGGTTTCCCCACTTCTCTTCCAGGCAAATGCCGGGATGGTACCTAACCCAAGGCTACGGCCGCTTCCTTCCTCTTCCCTCTCTATCCCTTCCACGCAGAAGGCCCCGTTTCAGCATAGGAGGTGAGGACGGCTGGGTGAGGTACTGGTCCTCCTCCCCAGTTGTATCCCGACCCACAGTCTCGCGCTCCAGGACACTGCCCTTGAGGTGGTGGTGGTGAGATCCCTCGCTGAGTCCAAGGGTAAAACCAACCTTGGAGTGTAAACAGATTAAGAAATAATAATAATAATAATAATAATAATAATAATAATAATAATAATAATAATAATAATAATAATAATAATAATAATAATAATATGGGTTTTACGTCCCACTGAAAACTTTTACGGTTGCCGGAGATGCCGACGTGTTGGAATTTTGTGCCGCAGGAGTTGTTACCTGTAAATCCACCCACACAGTCGACCAGCTTCAAATACCACCCGGACTGACCCGGCATCGAACACTCGAACTTGGGAGTTGTTATTCTAACTTATAATTAAAGACAGGGCCAGTGCCACTAAACTTAAGGAAATCGTCGCCATAAGACCTATCTGTGTCGGTGCGACGTAAAGCAACTAGCAAAAAAAAAAAAACTTAAGGAAAAACTTGGAGAATAAAAACGTTCTGACCTCATATTTTATTTTACAGTCCGAATGCTTCGGCCAAAATTAATTTAGATTACTTTTCAGTTGTTTATTTTGGCCACAGGTACGCCAAAGGCAGCTTTCACACCGAGGTGCGTGTTACATGGGAAATGTAACGCACATACACGCTACATGCAACTCGTTTTAAAACTCGCATAAACAGACAAGAGGATGTATTCAGACTGAAGTTTTGTGGCAGTGCTGTAGCGCGCAGTATGTGGATCGTCGCATTGATCTGAACTTATTTCATTCCGAGACGAAGAGTTGAGCAGACAAAGATGTCCAAATGCAGCCTATGATATACGAGTATTAATTAGGCTGCATACGAATTCGTTCCTAGCGAGAATGGTTGGGAATTAATGTTACCCTAATTGGTACTACCCAGTACATTTACTGATTCGGTTCTGACTATGCTGACATAGTACCTCGGATTTCCTTATACCTTTAACAACACCGAATTTGAATTTTGCAGCGGTTTGTATCATAAAACTCCGAAGACGCTTGAAAGTGGAAGGTGTCAATTAAGCCGGTACTTAGGAGCTATTGGAATTTTGAAAAGTGTTGAGTTTGAGATATATAGCCTAATGTAACTTTAAAGCTCTTCATTCTGTCGAAAGACTCATATCAATAAAACATACCTGTAAAACACACATTAGTAAACAAAGAATTAACATATCTACAAAGACGCACACGAAATGCTGTCAGTTGGTACAGTTATTTATTCACATCTATTTACAAATTAACACACGTAATCTTAACCACAGTATCACAAACAAAACACTTAGCTCCGAGAACATCAACAAAGCCGCCATTCTAGACAACTGCCGATCACTTCAACATGGAGACTTCAACCACTGCATGTCAATACGAGGTCACAAGTATATTCTTGCTACTCCATAACTCTACTGAACAATAACTCGTCGTTACCATAAAGACCATCTCCTTATATACGTCCATAGCCAGGCTTCTAGAAAGCTACATTAAAAAAATACCTTCTGGAAAATTCTAGAGAGCCTAATACATAGATTATAATGTACAGAATATTCTACCATCATCTAGTGCCTTTCTGGAAGTTACAGTGTGTTTCAAAATTCCGTAGCGGATTAAAAATTATATATACAGGTAATAATAAATTACATCTATATATATAAAATAAGAGTTTTGCCTGTACATTGCTCAGAATTTGAAAATAATGGTATTTCTGTATCAGTCATGTCCATAGTAACAAGGAAATGCATTTTTTGCTTTTCCGTAATGTCTGTCTGTCTGTCTGTCTGTCTGTCTGTCTGTCTGTCTGTCTGTCTGTCTGTCTGTCTGTCTGTCTGTCTGTCTGTCTGTCTGTCTGTCTGTCTGTCTGTCTGTCTGTCTGTCTGTCTGTCTGTCTGTCTGTCTGTCTGTCTGTGCACGCATCACGAGAAAACGGCTGAAGTGAATTTAATGAAAATCGGTATGTGAAGTCCGGGTATTAGCCGCTACAATCTAAGCTATAAATCATTTTACTCACGCTAAGTGAAATGGTAGTTTAGGGGAAGGCCTAAAATTTAATTCTTAAATATTTATATTAGTAGTGGTCCTATCGATAAATATTGCATAACTAAAGTTATATAGAATTAAATTTCCGATCATTTTTTGATAACACAGATATTCATGAATTTGTTTTTTTTGATGCCATGTCCATATCAACGCCGAGCCACGAGAATATGGGTTAACAGAATTTAATGAAAGTCGGTATATAGAGTCGGGGAATAAGAAACTACAGTCTAAGTTAAAAACAATTTTATTCGCCCTGAATGAAATTGTAGTTTAGGGGAAGCCGCCTAAAACTGAATTTTTAAGTACCTACCTATCGAAAAGTGCTACTTAACAAAAGTTATAGAGAATACAATTTCCGACCATTTATGTTTTATTCAACTTTACCATACCGACTATGACAAGAGTGGTATTTCAGAGTCAGAAGGAAACTAAATGTGAAGGCGTACAATATTGAAAGCGCGTAACATTGATCAACAATAACATTACATTGACCATTGTTTGTGGTGATGTTCTTTGTCTCTTATGCTGCGTACCGAGTATAACAGCCTAACTGAATATTGGGGGAAATAGCCGGGGAGTTAGAAAACTTTCTTCTTTAGCATGTCATTCCTCTGGTTCATACATTTTCTGATACCGTACTGCTGGTACGTAACACACTGGTTCATCAGAGTATTCTAGCTATTCGATCCCTACTCTGACGCGCTGTTTTGAATGAGCAGTGTGCTCTCTCAAGGCAGATGATCACTTAGTAGTAGTAGAAGTAGTATCATTGCTTTTACTCGCGCAGCTGTAATGCTCTATGTTCATTTCAGTTGGGAAAACCACTAAGACAATCTTTCTGAAGATGTAAAAAGGCAGGTGGAGAGTGAGTGTCTGTCATTACAATGCAATTCCCCGACCTGATTGAGACTGATGGTAGGAAAGCGGTCCTACCATTACAATGAAAATTCCCTAATGCAGTCGTCATATGAGAAAAGACGTTTGGTGATTCCTCCGTCACGTTTCTAGGGTAACGGTAAAAGCTAAGCAATTTAATACAGTCTTGCTCACAACGTGTACTCTACCTAACTTACTGTTCTGTATACAATGTAGAATTCCGTAGCGAAGCACGGGTACATCAGCTAGTAATATTAATATACAGGTATTTACATTAACTGAACTCATAAATATTTATGTACAGCACATGTTTCATGACATAACCTCTCGCACAATACGATCATCCGACTACGTAAATAATAATAATACTAATACTAAATGGATGTACTTCACAAGTCATGAATAATAATAGTAATAATAATAATAATAATAATAATAACAACAATAATCATGATCGTTAAATAATAATAATAGTTCGAGCTCGATACTTGTATTACTTACCCATGGGTGAGAGAATATTGTTTTCAAGTTACATCTGTTTATCACACTTGCGTCAGAATGACATGTTTCATTCTATCTATTTCAACGCATCCGTGATTCAATACAATGGCAGATTGATGTACAGTCTGTATCAATGTTAACGGAGGGCATTTTGAACATGTCATAGTATTATGTGGTCTGCTGGTACGTTCTGTTCCTATGTGTTTTCCATTATTAATGTACTATGAAGAGTTCTGGAAAGTGAGTCCTAACATGGCAATAAACCGTTTCCGAACCGTTGTCCATATAAGATATTCTCCTCGTCTATGTGTGAGGAATGTTTCCTGAAAGTTTGGCCGTGCCTTACTGTTACATATACAGTTCTGAAACAGCTTAATAGCTTTATGGGGCTCCGGTAGAATGTATCTTTCCCACTCAAATTTTTACACATTTCATTGCACCTTTTCTCACGACGCAATTTAGGTACAATTCCAAAAGTCAATTAGGGTGTACCTATGATCGTCCATTAATACTTTAACATTTGGATTTCTAAAAAATATCAATTCATTTGCCAGAAAATATTTTTGCTTACATTTTGAACTTTCTATGGACTCTCCAGTCCCTAATTCACCAAGTATGAGATATAATATAATATCGCTGCGTTAGACTACTCACAGACATATACTTTCGAAGCTGTAACAGTTTCAGTAAATTCATGCAAGTAGTTTTCAAGAAAAGATACAAAAGTCTTTTTTTTAAATGAACTTATGGGAAAATGCTGTGAAAGATTCAGTGCATTCCAGCACCAAAACTTGAGTCGCCTGGATCTTACTAGTAGATTTCTTCCAGCCTTCTCTTTAGTGTTCTTTTCTTCTCTTTTCTCTTTCCTTTTCCACTTCCCTTAATGCTTTTCCTGAAGCCATAACTCTTTCTTTGCCCAGTTTGTACATGGCTTTTACGGTGTGATATTCGACGGTGTGAAGATTGCCAAGTCCACACCGCTCCATTTTAAATAATTTGTTATGGGAAGTTCTAGGTAACGAGGCTGTATGTGTTATATATCGAATTAAAGAGGGCAGCTCAAACATGATTCAGCAAAAGAAAAGAATAAAAGGTAATCTCCCTTCTGGATCCCCTTAAATAACCTATTTAAACATTCGATTCCTAATTGAATCACTTCACATCCCATCTAAAAGATATTTTTCTTCACTGTCATCCGTATGGTTCCGATAAACGAAAATAAATAGTTGTTATAGAGGCGTGAAACAAACAACAGTATTGTTTTTACTTTCAGCTGTGCCCTATTTAGATACACTAGCGCCCCGTAGTGTAGGAACATATCAATCAGCACCAGTACTCACAATCTTTCTATTCGTGCTGGTCTTGCTTTAGTGTATGTTGCCACTGGTGCACATTTCGTGAACTCAGGGGTTCAAAAATGTGTTCCTATAGTCACAATCATTCACGTAATATAGACAGCCACAGACACAGAGGTGGAAAACTCTTGTCAAAAACATAATTAGAGTTTAAGTTATTTTGAAATTCAGAGTTAAATTCTGAAAAAAATGATATGCAAATTTTTATCACAAAAACCAGTGAGTTATGACAGTTTGAATATTTTTGACGGAAGAAAGCTTTACTTTTACAATGTCACCATCGTTTATATTTTTCGGTTCCAAACACTTTCAAAGGTATAAGCGCTTGCTTGCACACGACCAGGTAATCCACAGAAATCTACAAAAAGGAATGGCAATATTTTCAACCCTAACTACTCATTTTGTTTGTACTGACAATTCAACTTCTCCGACAAGAGGTCTCTTTTCGCTTTCCGCCTTAAAAGGTGGAGGTTCATATTTGTGTATCTTTGGTATGAAGAGGATACCAATACTGACACGCCCATGCCGACAGTCCTCTAAGTCTGTAAAAAATCAGGAAGGAAAACGTTGTTGGTTAACGCGGTCGAATTAGTAGTCCCGACGGTACCGGTACCGAATAGGTTAACACGTTGGGACCGCTAGGTATAACCAACACCTTGTTTGAATTTTATATCTAGATCGGTGGGTAGACATATAAATATGGAAATATGGATATACATATAGGTTTTAGTTAGTTAGGTAGTTAGTTATATTTTAGATAATTATAGAAAGAAAAAGGCAAAAGGAAACCGGTAGTCTTGCACAACTCACATTTAATGTAAGTCAATGTTTAAGAGGATCTAAAACGAAATTTTATAAAGCTTATCTCTATTCTATCCGTGCAGTCATAATAATATATGCATATATGTTTTACATCCTAGTAATACTTTTACGATTTACGGAGACGTTGAGGTGCCGAAAATTTGTCCCATAGGAGTTCTTTCACGTGCATATAAATCTATCGATTCAAGGCCTGCGCTGCCATGCTACCGAAATGAGAAGACACAAGTAAAAACACCCTAGGATTACAATTACAGAATTAAAACGCAAGACCCTAAGGAAGACAGAGGAAAAAGCTTACCTTAAAACCCAGGGCGGGACATGGGAGACCGTGGATCAGGAAACATCCGTAAACGGTATTAGACTTCATCTACCCATCTATATATGTAAAAGTCATTGTTTGTATGTCAGTGGGTGGGTGGTTTGTACTACATCTCCTCCTAAACTATTGGAGCGATTTCAACCAAATTTGGTACAATTATGACTTAGTATCAGGAGACAAACCACGTGGGGGTAAGACACCTCCAAACACCCTTAGGGGAGAAGGGACGAGGGGGGGCCATAATAAAAATAAACGAAAATAGTGTTGAATCCATACATTTTGGGGTCGCTGAGATGAAATAGTGACACTCCGAATTTTTCAAAAGTTCAAGTTCAGCCCTCTTTGGGATGGGGGCAAGGGGGGATTTAGATAAAAATAATCAAAAATTGTGTCGAATCCATACTTTTCGGGGTCGCTTAGATGAATAGTGACACCCCAGGAATTTTTTAAGTCCAAGTTCAGCCCCCTTTAGGGTGGGGGGCAGGAGGGGGAGTGATATATAAAAATAATCGAAAAGAGTGTCGAGTACTCTTCGGGGTCGCTGAGATGAATAGTGACACTCCGGATTTTTACTATCAGAAGACAAACCACGTGGGGGTAAGACATCCCCAAACACCCTTAGGGGCGGGGGGGCATGGGGGTCATATATGAAAATCATCGAAAGTAGTGTCGGATCCATACTTTCGGGGTCGCTTAGATGAATAGTGACACCCCGGGATTTTTTTAAAGTCCAAGTTTGGCCCTCTTTGGGGTGGGGGGCAAGGTGGGTGAGATATAAAAATAATCGTAATTAGTGTCGGATATATAGTTTTCGGGGTCGCCGAGCTGAATAGTGGCACTCCGGATTTTTAGTAACAGGAGACAAATCACGTGGGGGTAGTACACCCCAGGAACCATTAGGGGAGGGGGTGAGGGGTGAGATATAAAAGCATCGAAAGCAGTGTCGAATCCATACTTTTCGGAGTCGCTGAGATGAATAGTGAGACTCCGGAACTTTTAAAAGTCAAAGTTCATCCCCCTTTGTGGTGGGGGGTTACGGGGTAGTTAGATATTAAAATAATCGAATATAGTGTCGAATCCATAGTTTACGGGGTCGCTGAGTTGAATAGTATCACTCCGTATTTTTTTAAGTCCAAGTTCAGTCTCCCATTGTGGTGAGGATTGAGAGGGGTGATATATAAAAATTAATCGAAAATAGTATCGAATCGTTACTTTTGGGGTCACTGGGGTGAATAGTGACGCTCCGGATTTTTGAAGTCCAAGTTCAGCCCCCTTCGAGGTGGGGGCGAGGGGATGTGATATATAAAAGTAATCGAAAATTGTGTTCTATCGGTAGTTTTCGGGGACACTGAGATAATTAGTTTTAATCTGAATATTTTATAAACACAAGTTCACCCCCTTTGGGGGGGGGGTGAGTGATAAATATAAATAATCGAAAATAGTATCTAATCCATAATTTTCGGGGTCGCTGAGATTAATAATGACACTCCGGAATTTTTATAAGTCCAATTTCATCCCCTTTTGGCATAAAGGGAGACGGAGTATAACAGAAATTTTCAAAAATGACCAATACTGTATAATGCACGTAGCCAAAGTATTTTCCAGCGTAGCTTTCAACCAAAGTTGATACAAGTATGACTTACTATGTGGAGAAAGTACTGTTTAGGATAAAACACCCCTCGAACCTCTAGAGGAGGGTTGATTTATATACGTAACTAAAATCGAACAATAATAGTTTTCGGGACTACTGGAGCGATTGACCCCAAACCTGGTACACTTATGACTTACTATCAGGAAATAAACTGCGTGGGGCTATGACAAATTAGCACCCCTAGGTGTGGGTGTTAGAGAGGGTGAGATATAAAAATAATCGAAAATAGGGTCACACCCAAGGTTTTCGGAGTCGCTGAAATGAATAGAGACACTCCGGTTGTCGTTTAAGTCCAAATTGATCCCAAAATTGCCAGGCGGGTGAGAAGGAGTCAAGAACAGAAAATATCCAAATGACCGAGATTAAGGATTTTTTTGTACGTTTCAGTATAATTGCCAGCGGAACTAGGTACAAATATTACGTACTACCTGAAAAAAAATACTGCAGGGGAAAGATACCCCTAGAAGCCTTAGATAAGAGAACGAAATATAATTACGACTAAAAATGACCGATATTAGTGTTGAATCCATACGTTTCGGGACTACGGGGGCGATTTCAAACAAACTTGGTCACTTATGACTTATTATCAGGACACAAACTGCGTGGAGGTATGACAACCCCAGCACACCTACGAGGGGGTGAGATGTAGAAATAATCGAAAATAGTGTCCAATCCATTCCTTTCGGGGTCGCTGAGATGAATAGCAACGCTCTATTCTTCTTAGAAATCCAATTTCTGCCTCCTTTCGCATAGCGATGAGAATAAGTGAAAAACAACGTTTCGAAAATGACCGAGATAATGGACGTATGCGTGTATATTGGACCTACTGTCTGGAAAGTCCGACTCGTTGACTGAATGGTCAGCGTACTAGCCTTCGGTTCAGAGAGTCCCGCGTTCGATTCCTGGCCGGGTCGGGGATTTTAACCTTCATTGGTTAGTTCCATTGACCCGGGGACTGGGTGTTTGTGCTGTCCCCAACATCCCTGCAACTCACACACCACACATAAAGACGACCCTCCACCACAATAACACGCAGTTACCTACACATAGCAGATGCCGCGCACCCTCATCGGAGGGTCTGCTTACAAGGGCTGCACTCGGCTAGAAATAGCCACACGAAAATATTATATTACTGTCTGGAAAAAGAATACCTTAGGGGTAAGAGATTCCTAGCCTCTAAAGTAGGGGTGAAATGTAAAAATTAACCGAAAACGACCGATATTTGTGTCTAATCCATAGTTTTCGGGGTCGCTGAAATGAACTGTGACACTCTGGATGCCGTTTAAAATAAAGTTCAGCCCTAATCGGCAGGTGGGTGAGAACTGGCAAAGAAAAGAAAATGTCCAAAGGGACCGAGTTTAAGGACATATGTGTGTATTTTCTAGCATACCTCTCAATTAAACTTGGTATACACATAACTTACTATATAGAAAACATTACTGTGGGGGTCGGATACACTTACCCCTCGCTGGTGTTAGGGAATGACAGGGGCTGACGTGCAAAAATAAGGAAAATAACCGATATTAATGTAGAAATCCATTATTTATGTGCCGCTGATACGAACTGTGACGATCTGGATACCGTTTAAGTACACGTTCAGCCTCCATTGAGGCAGGAGCTGAGAAGGGCTTAAAAGTAAATAGTATAACATGACGAGATTAGTGTTTACTCGATAATTAAATAATCTAAAACTTGAAATCTCATACACCTAAATAACTCTAGAACTATATAATAGGTCGTAAAACTAACATCTCAGAAAGAGTTCTATAAACATTCACTTCACACTTAACTGATAATACAAATATTAAAGGTAAACATTCAGAAACTATCCGGGCAATGCCGGGTACTACAGCTAGTATCAAATAAAATAAAAACACTTTTTAAAGGAAAACAACGAAATTTAATTTAGGAATAATTAAGCTTTAAAATTAAATTAACAGAAAGCAAAAAATAAAGGTCATCTTGAACTAAAAATCCAAAATGTATAAATAATAAAATTCCTTAAAATGAGAACAAGTTTAACAATCAAGGGACTAAACTTACTTGAAACGCGATCGGCCGACGCAAAAAGAAAATAGTAGAAATACTAAACCTATTATCATAAAATTAACTTATTACTATTATTATTATTATTATTATTATTATTATTTATTTTCCACTAATTGTAGGTACAAATGGCGTATGGCATTTAGTGCCGGGAGTGTCCGAGGATAAGTTCAGCTCGCCAGATGCAGGTCTTTTGATTTGACACCCGTAGGCGACCTGCGCGTCGTGATGAGAATGGAATGATGAAGAAGACGACACATACACCCAGCCCCCGTGCCAACGAATTGAACCAATTAAGGTTAAAATTCCCGACCCTGCCTGGAATCGAACCCGGGGCACCTGCGACCGAAGGCCAACACGCTAACCATTTAGCCATGGAGCCGGACATTGTAGGTACAATTTAGGGATGATGAATAGAGAAAGGGCATAGCCGCACATACACGAAAGTGCCTCCTTCGCCACTTAAAATTACAATATTGAAATATACAATTACTTTCTACATATTGTGCTTATGTCCGCCTCTGTGGTGTAGTGGTTAGTGTGATTAGCTGCCACCCCCGGAGGCCCGGGTTCGATTCCCGGCTCTGCCACGAAATTTGAAAAGTGGTACGAGGGCTGGAACGGGGTCCACTCAGCCTCGGGAGGTCAACTGAGTAGAGGTGGGTTCGATTCCCACCTCAGCCATCCTGGAAGTGGTTTTCCGTGGTTTCCCACTTCTCCTCCAGGCGAATGCCGGGATGGTCCCTAACTTAAGGCCACGGCCGCTTCCTTCCCTCTTCCTTGCCTATCCCTTCCAATCTTCCCATCCCTCCACAAGGCCCCTGTTCGGCATAGCAGGTGAGGCCGCCTGGGCGAGGTACTGGTCATACTCCCCAGTTGTATCCCCCGACCAAGAGTCTGAAGCTCCAGGACACTGCCCTTGAGGCGGTAGAGGTGGGATCCCTCGCTCAGTCCGAGGGAACAACCGAACCTGGAGGGTAAACAGATGATGATGATGATGATGATGATATTGTGCTTATATACAGTTACCGTATTTACGTAGGCATATTTGCGTAATACTCACAAGACCTGTTCAACATTCAATTAATTCGACACACACATTCCTCTCTCTCTCTCTCTCTCTCTCTCTAAAATCCCCGCATATACTTTAGCTAGGCCGACTCACTCATACCCACATACAGTCTCACTCACTCGGGATCCCATAAACTTTCAACCGTCCTCTCACTCTTACTGAACATTCACACAGTAGAAAAATTATGTTATGTACAGAAGGTTTCGTTATATATACATCCTTTTTACATTTTTACAAAAATTTTCTGCAGGTAGTTCTTTTATCTGTGGTGGTAGTTCATTCCACAGCCGAGCAGAACGATTAAAGAAGCCACTTTGATATGATGCTGTTCTTACAAATGGCGGGAAAAGGGACACACCTCGACCTCTTTGAGCGGAACGATAGTTCAGCTGTAAGCGATTCAAAGGGTTTATATGAATGTTACCTGCGAGGGGTTTTCTCAGGAAAGCAATATCTATTTGTTTACAAAGGGTTGATATGGGGGGCAGTGATCTGGCTGTACTTAAATGACCATGTTGAGTAATTAGTCGTTCTGCTCGGCGTTGAACTCCCTCTAGTTTCATCATGTTCTCCACTGTAGTAGGGTGCAAGGAAGGAAGCCCGTACATCAGTACTGGCCGTACTAGGCCAACTGCTTTCTTCCTGGCTCCCAGTAGAGATCAACGGATGAATCCCAGGACTCTGTATGCTTTGCACCTCATTTCCTCAACATGCTTGTTCTATTTTAAATTGCTGCTAATGTGAATGCCAGGCTATTTTATTGAGGTGCAAGGCATCCGGTTTTTACCACACAGTGAAATTTGGTGTTGTAATTGTGATCTTGCTCTAGTTAAGCGGATATATTTACATTTCTGTACATGTATAGACATTCTATTTATTTTGCACCACAGAGCCACATTATCCAGATCTGACTGTAACTTATCTACGTCGTTCTCATTGCGAATGGCTCTGTAAATTTTGGTGTAATCAGCGTACTCTGCCATAGAAGACGATACACAACCTGGCAGATCCAGCGTAAATATCATGTACAGCAGCGGTCCTATCACACTTCCTTGAATCACACCCGAGTTGACTAAAGTTTATTCTAACCTGGCCACACTGAACACAACGCTCTGCGTCCGACCTACCAGGAATGATCGAAACCATATCTGCATGTTTGCTTGAATGCCATACTTGTTAAGTTTTAACAACAGTTGTTGATGAGGTCCCTGAGCAAAGGTCTTACTCCAGTCGAGAGTTACGCTGTCCACTTGGGATAAATTAGACTGGTCCAGGAAATGTTGCCACTCAGCAATTACTGTTGTTAAAAGTGTAGTACAGGCTTTTCCAGAGAGGAATCCATGTTGGTTGTTATTTAACAGGTTTCTCTCATTCAGAAAATCCAGCACATGTTTAACAATTAGGCGTCCCATGCATTTACGTGAGCCAGATGTAATAGAGACTGGGCAATAGTTATCTACATTTTCCCTGTCACCGTCTTTGAATACGGGAACGACATTTGCTTTCTTCCATTCTTCTGGCACATTCCCACTGTTCATTGAAATGTTAAATATTCCACAAAGAGAATGTGCTAATGCTTCTGCACAGCGATGGAGAATTCTGTCCGGCACGTTATCTGGGCCGTTCGCAGCATGAGGTCTAGTTCTCCGAGGACTTGTTGCGACCTCGTTAGCAGTGAGGTACAAGCTAGTTAGGGGTGGAAAGGGAGGGATTGTCCTCGTGGTGAACATGTCTTCATCCTTGTCAGCAGTGGTGGAGTTATTTTTTAAATTTACTGTTAAATGTGTATGCTATTTCTTGGGGAAAGGAAACGGATAGTCCTTTGTACTTGAAAGACAGATGGAGCACTGTTGCCGCTTTTGTTTCTGATGAAAGCCCATGGCTCTTTACTTTTGGAACCAGAGCCATCTACAGTTAAAGCCGGAAGGTACGCTTTGCAACGCTGTGTTCGCATATTTCCGGCAACAAAATATTTACCAAGACCTGGGAAATCCTAGTCAGTTGGCAATAATCCCTAGTGTGCGCGAATTTCCGCTTTAATGATGTGTTCGCAATTTTCCGTGTTCGCACTTTTCCGGCATCCTAAACAATTTCTCTTTCGAATACCCGATGTTATCCTTTTAGTGATCCAAGACGTTTTTCGCTTATTAGAGATGGAAACTTTCGCACAAATTGATCGACACGTTCAAAAATACATTTTTCCAGTTGTCCCAGATCTCGTTCATATTTATACAGCCGATGAAGGACGCGAAGCGAATAGGAAGACTTTTTGATAGAAGAGAGGAAAGATCGTCCCAGTTGGTGCGGGAAAAATCAGATTTTGTTCTGGAGTGGAGTTCTGGGGAGGGTTTTCTGTAGGTCAAAGTTGTAATTATAGCTTGGTGATCACAAAATCCAGCTATTACGCCCAGGGACTGGACGGATGATGGAGAGTTAGTAAGGAACAGGCCTAGTGTGGAACGGAAATTTTGAGTAATACGAGTCGCTTCGAACACTGATGGAGAAACATGTCGTAGAAGGTGGAGAGAAAACTATTAGCAAGAGGATTGTTTGGTACTGGGGAGGCATTTCTAGACCAATTAATTTCAAGATTGAAGTCACCGGCAATATAAATTGCGTCGTAATTATTATGTACTTGTTGCACACGATCCAGAGAGGAGAGCTAGGCATCGTTCATCGTTTGCGAGGACTTCGGTGTACGATACACTGATCTGATGAGGAATTTATTACCACCGCACGTAATTTCCACCCACACTGCTTCAGCTGTCGTCTCCAACTCGGGACGTCTAGTTGGATTACACTCTTTAACTCCGCCTCCTGTGGTTAAGATCCGGTCCTTACAGAATAGGAAAAAATAATCTGGTAGCACTTCTGAGTCATTCATTGCGTCTGAAAGCTATGTTTCACAGATACACACAATAGAGGGATCTAGACTTGAGAGCGAAGCGAGAATATATTCTTTTCTAACTAGACGTAAAATGCTGCGTGCGTTAAACGCAAAGAGGGTTAGATTATTATTTACATATTTACAGTTGTAGCTATTTACAGAGTCATTGGTAACGTCACTGGTACTGGAAAAGAAAGAGTTCGTTAGTGGCGGCATTTCGCATTATCAGCAAGTCCACGTTCTTCCATCCTTCTTTAATTTCCTGTATTCTGAAGTAGAAATTTGTGCATATATCCTGTGACTACTTGACGGACAAATGTTGCAGTTAACAAATAGTTCGTTACGACGCCCTCTGCTTTCACATATTGTACAATGCTGAGGTCCGGGATTCAATTCAATGTCTAAAAATTAACGCGAGAGTTAGGCGCCACAGTGGCCGCCCAGCAATCGGAAGTCTGACAACTCTGCCCTCCCCATCACGACGCGGCCGCCCTACCGCCAGCAGCCCGAGACTTTCACTGGCACACCAAGTGAGACACTTAAGAGAACATTACTCACTTACCAACAGTTTTTCCAGTTGATGTATCTTCTTCAAATCACTACAAGACGTATCTGAATACACTGTTACACTTTTCGCGTAGGTCACGGCACTTTTTACACAACAAAACTATAATTAATGGACGGAGAACACTTGTAACCACCGGCATGCACGACGCTATCTTGAACCACTTAAAATAATAATTTCAGGTACATCCTTAACTTCTTTCTTTTAAAAAATTCCAAGTTCTGTATTTAAATTTTGATGATATAAAGAAGTCCCACTGAGTCTCCGCAAGCCATATCACCGTAACTATCCACTAGTATGAGTTTATATCAGGTACATTAAAAATACAAATTAAACTTCAAAAATATATTACCGGGAAGGAGTAAAAGAAGGTGTACAAACATCACAAGGAAGAGAAGAATTAACATGAAATACTTCACAAAGACTAAGTACTTCCACAGAAAAAACGGCTACGCCGGCTTCCTTAATCTACAATCATCATCACGTGAGAAATCGATACGTGTCACTGCAGGTAGAACAACCGAGGGAAGATGAGGAACAGGGAACTGTTGCTGAGATGTGAGGAGGTACAGTAGGAGGAAGGGAAAGGTAGGAAAGGGGGATGTAGTGTAGTGAAAAGAAAAAGACAGGTGGAACAGGGTCATGGGAGGGAGAAAAGGAAGGAGGAAGTAGCTTCTGCAGCAGTGAGAGAAAATAGGGCTGACCAGGAGGGGAGGGGATCAAATGAAGTGGGTAGGGTTGAAGCTCTGGTCATGGGGGATTCCATCGTTAGACATATGGGGAAAATGTGTGGAGGAAAGGGAACCAGGGTAGAGTTTTATCCAGAAATCAGGTTGAGGCAGATGTTGAGGAACGTAGAAGAGAAGGAAGAGGGAAAGGAGAAGGTGGTAGTGTTTCATGTTGGTACTACCAACATAAGGCAAGCAGGTATAAGTACCAACATAGCTGGGGATGTGTGGGGTCTGGTAAATGCAGCACGGATGAAGTTTAAGGAAGCGGAGATTGTTATCATTGGAATACTGTGTAGGAGGGATAGAGACTGGAAGGTGATTGGGGATTTAAATGAGACTATGGAGTGGGTGTGTGGGAAACTGGGAGTGAGACTAGGAAACTTGAGTTAGGAAACTTGTTTAGAAGGGTTATAGGCAGGTACATTCAGGGAAACGGGGTGGCCTAGGGAGCGGTGATAAGGGAACAGGAAACTGAAAATCAAGTAGGATGACATAAAAATGTTAGTGCTCGAGTGTAGAAGCATTTTAAACAAAGGAATCGAATTAAGTAATTTAATAGATATATACTTCCCAGATATTCTAATAGGAGTTGAATTATGATTGAGAAGTGATATAATGGATGCAGAAATATTCTCACGGAACTGGAGTGTGTATCGTAGAGATAGGATAGGAATGGTGGGAGAGGAAGTATTCATTCTTGTGAAAGAAGAATGTGTAAGCTACGAAAAAGTTAAGGATGAAAAACATGAAATTCTGGGTGTAAGGCTCATCTCTAAAGGTAATAGGCAACTTGATGTCTTTGGAGTGTACAGACCGGGAAAGGGTAGTGCTGATGCTGAATCAGAATTATTTGATAAGATAATAAGATAATGATATGGAAAGGAATGTGATAGTAGCAGGTGATCTCAATTTACCAAATGTCAATTGGGAAGGTAATGCGAACGACAGGAAGCATGAACAACAAATGGCAAATAATATGGGAAGGGCAGCTGATTCAGAAAGTAATGGAACCAAATAGAGGGAAGAATATTTTGGATGTGGTGCTGATAAAACCAGATGAGCTCTATAGACAAACCGAAGTAATAGATGGTATTAATGATCACGAAGCTGTTTTTGTCGTAGTTAAAAATAAATGTAAAAGAAAGGAAGGTATTAAAATTAGGACTATTAGGCAGTACCATATGGCTGGCAAAACAGGCATGAGGGAGTTTTTAAAAAGTAACTACGATCGCTGGAAAAAGGTAAATAAAAATGTTAACAGACTCTAGGATGAGTTTAAAGCAATTGTAGAGGAATGTGAAAATAGGTTAATACCTTTAAAGGTGGTAAGGAATGGTAAAGATCCACTATATCATAACAGAGGAGAAAAGAGATTAAGAAGGAGGTGCAGGTTGGAACGAAATAGAGATAGAAATGGTTGTGAGAGTAAGGAGAAATTGAAGAAACTTACTAGGAAGTTGAATCTAGGAAAGAAGTCAGCTAAGGATAACATGATGGCAAGCATAATTGGTGGTAATACAAATGTTAGTAAAAATGGAAGGGTATGTATAGATATTTTAAGGCAGAAACAGGTTCAAAGAAGGACATTCCAGGAATCATTAATGAACAAGGGGAGTGTGTATGCGAGGATCTTCCAAAGGCAGAAGTATTCAGTCAACAGTATGTAAAGATTGTTGGTTACAAGGATAATATCCAGATTGGGGAGATGAGTAATACTAAAGAAGTATTAAAATTTACCTATGGTGACAATGATATTTGCAGTATGATACAAAAGTTGAAAACTAGAAAAGCAGCTGGAATTGATAAGATTTCTGGGGATATACTAAAGGCAATGGGTTGGGATATAGTACCATATCTGAAATACTTATTTGATGATTGTTTGCTTGAAGGAGCTATACCAAATGAATGGAGAGTTGCTATAGTAGCCACTGTGTATAAAGGAAAGGGTGATAGACATAAAGCTGAAAATTACAGGCGAGTCAGTTTGACATGCATTGCATGTAAGCTTTGGGAAAGCATTATTTCTGATTATATTATACCAAACCAAACCAAACCCCATGGCACTACAGCCCTTGAAGGGCCATGGCCTACCAAGCGACCGCTGCTCAGCCCGAAGGCCTGCAGATTACGAGGTGTCGTGGGGTCAGCACGACGAATCCTCTCGGCCGTTATTCTTGGTTTTCTAGACCGGGGCCGCTATCTCAACGTCAGATAGCTCCTCAATTCTAATCACGTAGGCTGAGTGGACCTCGAACCAGCCCTCAGGTCCAGGTAAAAATCCCTGACCTGGCCGGGAATCGAACCCGGGGCCTCCGGGTGAGAGGCAGGCACGCTACCCCTACACCACGGGGCCGGCACGATTAAATCTGAATAAATCTGGATTATATTATACATGTTTGCGAAATTCATAACTGGTTTGACAGAAGGCAGTTTGGTTTTAGGAAAGGTTCTTCCACTGAATCTCAGCTTGTAGGATTTCAGCAAGATATAGCAGATGTCCTGGATTCAGGAGGCCAAATGGACTGTATTGCGATTGACCTATCTAAGGCATTTGATGGGGTAGATCATGGAAGACTACTGGCAAAAATGAGTGCTATTGGACTAGAAAAAAGTGTGACTGAATGGGTGGCTATATTTCTAGAAAATAGAACTCAGAGAATTAGAGTAGGCGAAGCTTTATCTGACCCTGTAATAATTAAAAGGGGAATTCCTCAAGGCAGTATTATTGGACCTTTATGTTTTATTATATATATCAATGATATGTGTAAAGAAGTGGAATCAGAGATAAGGCTGTTGCAGATGATGTTATTCTGTACAGAGTAATATATAATTTACAAGATTGTGAGCGGCTGCAGGGTGACCTCGATAGTGTTGTGAGATGGACGGTGGGCAATGGTATGATGATAAACGGGGTTAAAAGTCAGGTTGTGAGTTTCACAAATAGGAAAAGTCCTCTCAGTTTTAATTACTGCGTTGATGGGGTGAAAGTTCCTTTTGGGGATAATTGTAAGTACATAGGTGTTAATATAAGAAAAGACCTTCATTGGGGTAATCACATAAATATGATTGTTAATAAAGGGTACATTTCTCTGCTCATGGTTATGAGTATATTTAGGGGTTGTAGTAAGGATGTAAAGGAGATGGCATCTAAGGATCTGGTAAGACCCCAACTAGAGTATGGTTCCAGTGTATGGGACACTCACCAGAATTTCTTGATTCAAGAACTGGAAAAAATCCAAAGAAAAGCAGTTCGATTTGTTCTGGGTGATTTCCGACAAAAGATTAGCGTTACAAAAATGTTGCACAGTTTGGGCTGGGAAGACTTGGGAGAAAGGAGATGATCTGCTCGATTAAGTGATATGTTCCGAACTGTCAGTGGAGAGATGGCGTGGGATGATATCAGTAAACAAATAAGTTTGAGTGGTGTCTTTAAAAGTAGGAAAGATCACAATATGAAGATAAAGTTGGAATTCAAGAGGACAAATTGGGGCAAATATTTTTTTATAGGAAGGGGAGTTAGGGATTGGAATAACTTACCAAGGGAAATGTTCAATAATTTTCCAATTTCTTTGCGATCATTTAAGAAAAAGCTAGAAAAACAGGAGATAGGGAATCTGCCACCTGGGCGACTGTCCTAAATGCATATCAGTAGTGATTGTTTGATTGATCATCACCATCACCATAACAACCACCAAAGAAGGAGATGGAATAACCACTCCCGAAACAATACATAACAATAGCAAGCACACACGATATCAAACAAAAGAGAATCCGTAGATCCCATAACTCAAAGAATTGTAAGTTAATATAAAATAATTTTAAAATGGGATCAGATCATAATTTAAAAACTCTTGCGGAAACACATGGTAGTTAAACCGCCTCTAACAGAATTTTGCAATCAATAAGGCATTATATAATAGTTTAAATGGGCCTGCTGGTAATAATAATAACAATAATAATAATAATAAAAGTTAATTAACTCAACTTCACACACGGTGAAATGGTTTAACTCAACCCTAATGGAAATAACATAACTTGTTAACAGACTTAAATTTCAAGCTACACCAAGAGAAGCCCTATCAAAAAGAAATAATTTTAAGAAAACGTTTTCAAATGTTCGAAACAGGAACGTAATATTCACAAGCTCCGTGACATATTTCAAAATGATAACCGCGAGAAGCTGATGTCTTGGTCCAGAAGGATTTTTGAATCGCATGTAGATCACTCCAACAAGTTACAGGCCACGCTGGCGTGCGTACCTGAAGTTATTTTAAAGTAGGATAATCCACATTAAAGTTGAAAGAATAAATGCTGAAGACGACCTGATAAACATTTCTGGGTGATTACACCCTTTAATAAGGGTGCTTATCCCGGCTTCATCACTACAGGTCAAGCCTGTACACCACACCGTTCCACTCCACGAGTTGACTGCATGACGCCAATACATAGAACGGCGGACCAACTCTCTCTTACAGCCACCGTTTAATAGAATCAAGTCGCCGTGCGCTCATTGGTCAGAGAAAACGAAGTTGGGCTCGCTGCCAACTGGGGGCAGCACCAAGCAGAAACTACCGCTCCATGAGAAGAGATGAAGAGATTCATAAATGAAATATAAAAGAAACAGGAGCAAAGCGCTCAAAGGCGAAGAAAGCTTTAAAACAACAAATGTGACACCAAGTCACGGACAAGGTAAAAGGAGAAGAATACGGGAAAATGAATTCCCGGGTAACACAAACTTCCAAGGCGGAATGCCATATCCAAAAATGTTAATGAATGGGCCAATAGCATAACCTCGGTTATAGGCTGACATATTTGAGTACCTTCAAGTATCACCGGACTGAGCCAGGATTGAACCTGCCAATTTGGAGTCATCAGGACAGGGCTCTACCGTCTGAGCTACTCAGCCAGACTTTATTGAAATAATCAATACCATAACAAACAAAATTACTTTGTCTGTACCTAGCGACTGCAGTGCCGTATATTATTATAGTGCACTTCGCAAATGCAACATGAGAGCTCATTTGATAATATTCCGTTTCTGCGGCTCTATAGGCCTATATACTAAAGTTACTTTCTCTGTACGTAGCGACTGCAGTGCCGTGTTTTATTACAGTGTACTTCGCAAATGCAATCCTGTTCACTTGAGGATTATGATGGGATTAAATAGATAAACATTCGCATTTCGATCTGTTTAGACCTTCTATTTTCAGTTGAGTGTTCTCGAGAACAGGGTTTTGCTGATTGACTATAAAAAGAGGGGTAGCATCCTTATGTGTACTGTTAGTGAGAAAATCTCTCGAAAGACAGTTTGACTATCGAGAGCTGATACGTAGGCCATCCAGACATTAAGGTTCCTTATTTCTTTTCTTGTGAAGTGAACGTATTTATTCGGGAAATATGAATATACATGACAGATCTATGACGTAACAGCCTGGTATATTCTCGCCTGGTATCAGTAGCGCAGCAGCAGTGGCCCGAAATGGCGGTTCGTATTTTTTCTCCCGCCGCCTGCGATGGGCCATTCAAAACAAGAGGCGTGGAATTCTCAGTGCAGGTGTTGTGCTGATCCATGGCAATGCTCACCCTCATGCAGCTCGGCGCTCAGCAACTGTTCTGCAGGAATTCGGCTGAGAGGTGTTTGATCATCCACCGTACAGTCCTGATCTTGCTGGGAGTGATTTTCATTGTTTCTAGCCTCTCAAAATTTCCTGTCCTCCTGTCAGCATTTTCACACGGACAAAGAACTGAAGACGAACGTCACCCTCTGGTTCCATTCCCAGGCGGAAGACTTCTGCGACATCGGCATATGAGAGTTGATCCCACGATATGACAAGTGGCAAAATTCTGGGGGTGATTATGTATCGGGTGTCAATAAAGTTTTTCATGTAATTATATTTTTGTTTTAAATAGGGAACTTAATTTCAGGGTGGCCGTCATATTCGGTTCAGTACTGAAATATTCAAGTATATATCCAGAGGCACCACGTGTAATAATCGGAATCAATAGACATAAGCGTATGGAATCAGTCAATGATTGTTTCAATAGCTTGTCAGACTGGGTAGCTCAGATAGCTTTATTTTCCTACCGTCTAATAAAGCGACTGCAGGACTGTGTACGAAGGTAAAGCCAGGTTTGACTCGGAGGCCAGTAAGTTCTTCCTGACATTGGCAGAACTTTTCTCATAATTTTGCACCTTACCAGGGATAGTCGTATTGTCCCTGTGGTATTTTCTCAGGAATACCCGTGACTTTGCTCTACGGTGACAAGACGGCACACACTGCCTTTAGGCTGTCTCTCAACCTGAACTACTCTGGAAAATCGCTATGCAATATGTTGAAGCAGAGCGATATAGCTCAAGTACTTCAAGGGTGAAAGTTGTTTGACCAGGATGAGTGTGCCACGTCTCACAAGGCAAGTGTGGGAGCTCTCCACAGAACTCTCCAAGATGAAAGGAGCAACAGGATTCTCATGGGAGAGGGGATGGTGTTTTGGCTGGGAACTTCATGTGGACCTTACCAGCCTTACTTGGAAGACATGGCCCAAATATTGTCTTCTATTCCTCAAGAGTGATCGTGAGAATGCATTAAGAGGCAGTGAAAAGGCAGAGGAGTACTCGATAGTGATTTTGAGGATAAGAGACGTTACGATGAATGAGAAGGACGGCAAATCTTTCAAAACTGTAAAGGTTCAACGGAGAGTACTTATCCATTAATGCAGTGTTCCGTATTAAAGATGTATCCTGGCTGAAAAAGAAGATTATCTTCACGCCTACCAATGACGCATCAAACACTATAAATAACACTTTTGGAAAATTTTCCAAATGAAGTAGCAAAACATGAGTCAGTGGACTGTGTAATGCGGCAGAGGGCACTGTTCACTATTCAGATGAGTTCCTAAATAAATTTTAACCTCCAATAATCCCATCGCACAGCCCTTGTCTTAAATTAAGAGGTCTAATTACATTCCTACCTTAAATCTTCCTAAATTTTGCAACGGTATCGGGCAGCAGACAAACATCCATATAAACGTCCCGTAGAAACCATTGTGTATACTCAGATTTACCCCTTTCAGTTGGAAACTCCCCAATTCCCAGTCAAGGCTTGATTTGCATGGTTAAGTATAAGGCCTAGGGGCAGTGCCTGGTGGCGTCTGATGTGAATTTAAGGACAAACTCAGTTCCCCCATGGACATCCGTTCGTAGCCTGTACTAGAATCAGCTCCCTTAACAACTTCATATTTCTTCAGCCAGAAGATAGAGCAAATCTTTCATAGAAGTGATTAATAACAATCCGTCGACATAGTGGTCTCTCGTCCACCTACATTGCGGCAACCAAACCCTGATCAATGCAATATGCCGACTGCCATCTCTAGCGTTCTCGTTCGAACTCATGATGATGATGCATTAAAAGTTCAAACGTAATGGTCATCAGTCACCTTCGAATTGATATGCTGCTGCAATGTGTCAGTTTGCAGTGTGTCTTAATTTATATGCACTGTTAACATTGACAGAACGCTCAAGAAATTCCATTCACACAAAATGCAAGGTGACTCAAGACCCACTCTAAAATGCTACACGTAGGTACCAATTTTTTGGCTTTTATTTCGTCTCTCACACGCTTTTATATATTTTGCTTTAGTTTTTTGTGAGATATACAATCGTTGAAGAAGGTAGCCATTCCTTTTCAGTGCCAACTTAGTTAATATAACTTTTGAGTTGTTCATTCTGTGGAAGCACGAAATATAAAACTTAGAACGCTGTAAAATACCTGTAAAGGAATGTGGTCCTAATTAATGTGTTCCCTTGCAGGTGTGTTTTATCAAAAGTGTTGCATTTCGTACTTTGACAGACTGAAAATCTCAAAATTTATATAAATAAACAATTATGTTCTTAAGCTGCAATTAGTACTTTCCTGAGCCACAAAGTGATGTCTAAACCGATATAAGAGTACATAGTTTTACTGTTGAACCTTGGAGAGAACAGTATTGTAAATCTCTTCAAAGCCTCGGATCGCAGTGTCATCGAGAGATATGTAAATGCTGATGAACTTGCTCAAAAAGGGTCATCATCATGTTTAATGGGACCATAACCAACTCTTGGAATACCAGTGTTCCATTAGGGACGTGATCAAGAGCTAGTCCAGAGATGAAGACCTCAAACATTAAGCGAATGAATCTGAAAAAAAACTGAAACACTACTACTTAAGTGCAGTTGAATTCAGTTAAGATTCAAGATAACACTCGTCACAAGACAGGTAGCTACTTAAATAAGCACTTAAATTGCATGGGAATCTAATGACCACCTAGAATGAAAAATAATTCAAGAAGGAGATAGAAACTATCCATCATATAATCTGCACGCGACGGACTCCAGCCCGTACAATGGGTAAAAAAGAGCTCAAAAACGTTTTCCCTATTACGATTTTGCACGGTATATGTCACGTTACCTCAAACATCTTTAGAGTATGAAGATTAGATCAATGTCTGAGACACATAGCGACGCTAAACTCAGAGAAGTTTCGATATTTGTCCGATATGAGGCATTTATCGTGTCGGTCAGTTTTACATCATCACTGGCAAGATCAGTGGTGTATAGACAGCACGTGTAGACTGAAGTAAGCCTAGCAAGAGAATCCATTTCTGCTACTGACCTCATTGGAATTGTGACATTGCTGAAAGAAGGATGGCGGTAAGTGGTTGTCACCAATCGTGTCGAACTGAGATAGAGAGATGACTCGGGAATTTGGAAAACGTTCAGGGAGATACAAACGACTGCGGATCAACAACGGATCGGACGCCGATGCAATGAAACCTTGGAGTGAGGATGAGTATCTGCAGACATGATATGGGCTTTCGGGCTTATTCCTGTCAAGGAAATAAGGTTAAACTCTTTACACCAAAGAAATGTCTGTCTCAACCAGCCAGACAAATCAGCAATAGCTGAACACATCCTGTTGTCGGGTCATGATGTCGTTTTCCAAGATGTTCGAGCTCTTACCCACACTAAACACTACAGGTCCAGGATTATGTAGAAATACGTAGAAATCCTTACAATTTCAACAAGGGCACTGGCTATCAATTAAGTAATACATGGTTTCCAGCCATTAAGGATTTACGTAGCTAGCTCTCTTCCCTGTTCTTTCAAAATCGTTATTTCGTTGCGTTGTTTTCCAAATTCGTACGTTCCTCGTCACCAGTAGTTTCATTCCAGGCTTGTGTTAGAGTCATACTTTCATATGTGTGTACAACATTTATATCCCCCCACTCCCAGGACCATTCTGATGGTGACGTCAGCTTCCACTTCGAATGCTAGCGCTATACCGCGTACGGTGAACCATCTGGTGACCTACACTTCTATCACTTCAAATCTTCATTATTGTAGCAGTCTTCCTCGGGAAGAGTCGAGATTTTCTTATGAAGACGCGGAATAAAGTTCTCTACGAAAGGTAATGAGTTTCACCTTGTTTTCTTCACACGGTATCAGCCCAAAAGCCCACATCATGTCTACAAGTACGGGTCGTGAAACATCAATGTTAACAGGATGAGCATTTGTTTGTTTTCAGCACATCTTAGGCTCACTGCAACTGCCACCTCGTTCCGTCGGTCAGGATATTCGGAGAGCCACCGGAATGTATGTGTCAGATCACACAGTGTGAAATCGGCTGTACAATAGAGGACTGATATCAAGGAGGCCTGCGACTCTTAAACCACTCGATAAGGCAGTTCGTGTGATATGGGCAACAACTCACAACCCATGCCATCAGGAACAGTGGAAGAGTACGCTCTTTTCTGATGAAGTCACCGTAAACTTGCACCCGTATAGTAGTATTAGAGTCTAGAGACGACCCGGTGGGAGATGAATCAAGTCCTTCATTCTGGAGTGCCATTAGCAGCAAGGGAAATCCGTCGTTTTTGCGGTGTAATCATGCTTGATCCTATCTAGTGTAACATGACTGGTATGGTATACAGAAACAACCTGTAGTTACAGGATTTGTTGCCACTGCTGGTGAGGACTTTATAACAGTGGATGATAATGGTTGTCCCCATCGAACGAGAATGGTCACTCAGTTCCTTGAGAGGCATGGCATACATTGAATGGTGCGCCCAGCATATTTCGAGGACATGAACATGCATGACGTTAACTGAAGAGAGCAATTGCCTACCATCCTAATTCTCCTGCTAACAATTAGCAACTGACGGAAGCTGCTATTCAAGACTGCTATAATCTGGCCCAGAATAAATTGGATACTTCGGTGCTTTGTATGCTCCGTCATGTTTAAGCACGATTCAGAGCCCGAGCCCTCTATACCAGGCTACTGATCTGTCACGCAATGAAAGATAATTTTGTGCTCAGAATCTCACATTGCCATTACGCCATAGTCTAATTTCTATTGCTTTTGTGTAGCTGACATAATATTTTTCTTTGCATATACCCTTCATAATGTATAATATACGTACATAGACACAGCAATCTAAAAGGCGACCTAAACCGGAATATGCAAAACTATGTTTGAAAACTGTATACTTTGGAATATAATCATCGGGACTGTATTAATAGTACAGCAGTGGTGGACTGATGTTAATTCCAAACATGTTACAATAAATATACTGTACATCCAGAAGTGCGTCCGAAGCAATGCTGTCGGACCCTTGTTAGAAAGAAAGAAACATTGAATTATAAATTTGTTGCCCTGTTTTGAATCCAGTGATGATGTCACTCAGATACTGTGTTCTCCTTATTTTGTTTACACAGTGATAAACAATAATCTACATTTAGTTGCCTTTGTGTTGGAGTAGTTGTTTCTGATTATGGTGATAATTCGTTTAAGAAATTTAGAAAACCTTTCTCGTTGTGAGATCTATGGAAGTGTATGTATGTACTTAATGTGTGCATGTAAGTTTTGAATTGGTTTTAATTTTTTTTAGTGTATTAACGCTGCAGTAACTCAGATTGGATGAAAAGAAAGCAGCCGGGCCTTAATGACGGAACAGTCGTTCAAAAAAGAATGAGGACATGGTATGGTATAAGTTCATGGCAGTTTTCTCTGAAACCTATATATCATGTTTCAAATTGTTATCCCTACGGTTTGTAGTTAAAAGGGAGGTGGATTATATTTTGATAATAATTATTATAAGTTTTATAAGATATTATATGCTAGGAACATACAATACCAATTGCTCATTCTCTTTTGGAGGAACTATACATCTCTCTCATTTAGCTCGGTAAAAATGGGAAACAAAAATAAAACCATCGTCAGGGTTGCCGGTCGTGGGGTTCGAACTGAAAGCTTAAAGTTACGCGGTCCGTACTATGCACTCAACTCATTCGGCGTGTATGTATGAATCCTTTACTACCAACAGATATACTCACTCGTAACAATATACTAATATATGTGATATAATTATTAGACCCAAGCATAGAAACCAGCATAGGCTGGAATAAACGTGGAGAAAAATAGAACAAAAATTGCCCTAAGTACAGCTGTTTTAAGAAGCCTCCGTAGCTTAGGCGGCAGCGCGCCGACCTCTCACCACTAGGTTCCGTGGTTCAAATCCCGGTCACTTCCAGTGAGATTTATTCCGGATAAAGCGAAGGCGGAAACGGATTTTCTCCGGGTACTCCGGAATTCCTGTCATCTTTCATTCCAGCAACACTCTCCGGTAGCATTTCGTTTCATCTGTCAGTCAATAATCATTGACCCAGAGGATTGCGACAGGCTTCGATAGCCAGCTCAATTCCTTCCTCGCCGCTACATGGGGGAGTCATTCATTCCATTACTGACCCGTTTAAATGACTGGAAACAGACTGTGGATTTTCATAGCTGCTTTAAGTATAGGTATTCGACCTAGATTCACCTAACAATACAGATTTCGAGTCCTGTTCTGTGATGTGTAACATAGTTGGAATTTTTGCTGAGCTCTTCATTTGAGCAACATAATGTAAGTGAATATTGTTTTATGTACAGTCAAGTAGTACCTTCTTTTAATATTACTTGGCTTCTTAGTGTCATAACTGCATTTAACTCAACACCTAGGATATTTTAACAATGTACAGTATATTTTTACTGGCCTCCGTGGCTCAGACGGCAGCGCGTCGGCCCCTCACCGCTGGATACCGTGGTTCAAATCCCGGTCACTCCATGTGAGATTTGTGCTGGACAAATCGGAGGCGGGACAGGTTTTTCTCCGGGTACTCCGATTTTCCCTGTCATCTTTCATTTCAGCAACACTCTCCATTATCATTTCATAGCATTCATCAGTCATTAATATCACCTTGGGAGTGGCGACCCCATTGTCGCCTATATGGTTCATTCATTACATCCCTGGCCCAGTCAAAGACTGGAAAACAGGTTGTAGGTTTTCATGTTTCATTTTCAGTATATTTTTACTATGGTAACTTCTGTACCACATATCACGCGTTCGTTTCAGTATAGTTTCATCACATGGTTACAAAATACAAGGAAATGGAAAACTATAATGTCCATATGCGATGATCAAACAACTCTAACCTCAGTGGTAGTAGCCTTTTAGTCATAAAAGTGAAGTAAAAATTTCATGTTTATACTTCTAGCGTGAATAATATATAGGCATGTGGCACGAATCTGCTCCCCTTTTTATGTGACTTCTATCACCTCGTACTTCCTCACATCGTTTTACGAGGGAGGTACATAGCAACAAAGACGTGCAAAGACTTAAAAATCGAATGCTGTACCGTAGCTGAGGAATGCTGGATCTGAAAATATACTCATGTCCATAAAAACCAGAACACCTTGAAAGACTAGAGATAGGAAGTTTATATTCACCGGATATGTTCATCAGTAGGTTCTGAAGAAATGATTAGCATTTAATCCATGTCGGTCCTCAGGTTGAAGCTCCACATCTATGTCTCGGCGCACCATCACCGACTGGTAAAATGTGCCTGCGGCTCTTGTTGTCGCTATAGAAACGAATATAATGGATCAGTATGACTTGAGCAGACGTGCAGGTTGCCGCGCAGACGTATGCGAGAACCGTACAGTTAAATTAAAGAGTTTGGAAGAGGGCGCATTATTGGCATGAGAGAACGTGATGCATCCATCCGGGAAATTGTTGCTCGTGTAGGACGAAGTGTGTCGGCAGTGCAACGGGTTTGTACAGAATGGTTCACAGAAGGCCACAGAACACGACAAGATGGGTCTGGTCATACCACCCAGACCACCCCCTGAGAAGATCGATACATACTCCGGATGGCATTGAAGGGCAGATCTGTGTCCTTCTCGGCTCTAGTGCAATAGTGGAACAGTGCAACACATGGTATACTATCAGGAGTGACAGTCCGTCGCCGTTTATTACGGTCTGGGAAACCGGCGAGTCGTCCACTTCTCCGCCTACCTTTGAATAATGTGTATAAGCATGTTAGACTGCAATGGTGTATGGAACGACGTCACTGGGGACAGGGATGGCAGCAGATAGTGTTTTCGGACAAATCCAGGTTCTGTTTCTTTACAAGTGATGGCCGCATTTTGGTTCGCCGCAAACAGGGGGAGAGGCACCACATTGACTGCATTCGTACAAGACATAACAGCGCGAACTCAAGGCCTTATGGTGTGGGCGGGGGGCTATTTGGCATAAACACAAATCACAGCTGGTGCGTGTCCAGTGCACTGTGGCCAGTCTGACCTACGTGAATGACATCCTGCGACCCGTAGCCATACCCTTTCTGCACGACATTCCAGACGCCATATTTCAGCAGGACAATGTGCGACTACATGTTGCGACACGAACACGTCCCTTCTTGTTGTCACAGGTTGTCGGACTGTTGCCCTGGCCAGCGCGATCACCTGAATTGTCGCGAATCGAAAATGTGTGGGATGTGGTGAAACGACGGGTGCGGCACTCTGACCCAGTGCCAACCACCAAAGATGAACTGTTGAACCAGGTGAATGCAGCATGGATGTCTATACCCCAAGAAGCCATTCGCGCCTTATACGCGTCGATGCCATCAAGCATGGAACAAGTTATCAGTTCCCATGGAGGACCTAGTGTCTACTAGGCAACAGGACACATGCTGAACCTAGGAGGCTGAAATGCTAATCGTTTCTGAAGAACAACCTAATGAACACCGCCTGTGAATATGAACTTCCTATCTCTGGTCTTTCAAGGTGTTATGTATTTTATGAATATGGGTGTACTTTTCAATCGGTGACATTTGGCCTTCTCACAGAATTCAAATTCCTCTCGTAATATTGTGAAAAATGATTATCTTGGAAGGTGCCTTAAGAAGTAAACAACCATTGCTAAAGAACAATAAACATATTTAACTATATCGTTTCATGGTGATAAAGATATTATTTAACCCATCAAGAACGCTGTACCGGTAGTCGAAACTGGTAAGGCGCGAAAAGTAGCTTGGAGCTCGAAGGAGGGTAAGGCAAGCTAGACTGGGCGTGGCAAGATGTGTGGGAGAGCGAAGAAGCTAGGGAAAAGGATAGAACGACTCGAATACTGTCTGGGGATCCACAGATACCACACTTATAAGAAGAAACGCGGCATGAAGCAGGCCTGGCAGTGTATGAAAATATGACGATAATTACTCTTGTGAACAAATTTCGGCAAAGTTAAAATAACAGAAAATTTTGTATTATTTACTGTGGTCTTCGTGCTGATCCGATGTGCTAAGTATAATTGCCTTTCTTAGTACGATATGAGCGGGATAAGCGTGGGAACCAAGCTTTAGTTTGCACAGAATATATATAGTGTTGGTCAGTTTTTATCATTCTTAGCCTACAGAAGTAGCAATTACACGGAGCTAGGAAGTAATATTTTAATAAACATTGATCCAGAAATCAGCGCGCAGATGCGCGCTACAATTTTTAATAAATACTTCCTACTTATGATTAGGAGCTCTACGAGACGAACTATACGCCAAAATAGAAGACATGTTATATAGTTTCATCAGTCCTAACCCACGATATGCTGAACTAGGAGTGACGGGAGTGGGCAAACAGGCATCTTAGTTGGGTACGAAAACTTGCAGTTATTGGTGGTACGGGAATCTACGACAAGAGCTGATTAAACATGAGATCTTCCTACAGACAGGGGTTCAGGCAGACGGCAGCGCGATGGACCATACCATGGAAATGAACCGAGAACTAACAGCCCAAGGCGACGCCAGCGAAATGTTGGGCTAAATCCGCACATAATTCAGCATGGAGGAGCCGTGAGGACGCAATGTAACAGATAAATTTGAACAGATTTTTTATTTTATCATGCGAGAGGGACAGTTCAGCTTCGCATATTTCTCTTTGAAAAAAAAAACGTTCATTATGCCTTAATGGCAATTATTTATATATGTTTAGGACTAATGCATGTGCTCTCTGTGTTATTAGCTTTGAATTATTGTATACGGTTTCGAGGGTGTTAGAATTAAAATAGGTTTCTTCTATAGTCATGTAGTGTTATTCTTATTGGGGATTAATTTATGGAAGCTTGAGGAGCTAGGATCATGAAAATTAAAGGACGGAGGTGCCTAATGAGTGTCGAATTGGGGGGCTCTGACTGTAGTGCCAGGTACCCTAAAGAATAGGAATTTCATGTCATGTAAATATGCATGAGTTTTTCAGATTTGCAGAAGAAATCCCGAAGTTGCACTAGAAAGGGTTATCGAAATAATTCCGACAAGCTAACACGTGGCATGAACCGGGGTCCGTTGAATGAAGAAAGGAGATTTACTGAGTATATTCCGGATATTCTGGATAGCCTGAAGCGAGGTCAAGCATGTAGGCCTGTGAATTACGAGTCTGAGGGAAATAATTCCAGACCAGAGATATATGCTATTATGTGTTATTGAGAGGCCATACGCGCCCGCAGCCTGTCCCAAGTGAAGGGATGAGATTTGGCTCAGCTGAGTGCTGCTTGTCAGGCGGAAAGGGGACCCATCAGCCATGTGACGATAAGCAGATGTGATAGAGTCTTTGCCATGTAGCTATGTGTATCTGCAGACAGACGTATGTTATTGTTTGAAACAGCGGGGGTAAAACGGCCTTGCCAGTACCCCGGTAAAGATAAGGTCAATGAACGTTGCTCAAGAAGACGCCCCAGAGATGCGATTACATCACCATTCCCTCAAGACCAGTGTGTATTTTGTGTGTTTATTTCGGATCCAGTGAAACATTTGTGACTTGTTTATGTTGTGGTTTGCTGTGTCTCAATGTTCGTATTTGTCACATTTTGTAAATTGCTAAAGGGGAAAGCTCGTATGCATTTTAGGGGTTAAGAGGTTCAATCCTCATCTTTCATTATGAGACCGGGGTCATATTAGCTTCAGTGTCTGTTTGGGGGTATCAGAAAGTCCTAAACTGAGCATTCTTGTGGATTATGTGTCCCAAATTAAATGGGATAATTTTAATGTTAATTTTCTTATATATGCGAAGTTCTCTGTTGCTTATCTCATGTACCAGGACGTTTAAGTACGATGCAGATAGTCGAGCCTGTTCAAACTTACCTAAATATACAGTGCAGTGTTTATGTAACCGCCCCACGGATTCCAAGAGTAATGATTTTAGACTTGTTTAGACAGGCAAGGTCTTGTTGCCACTTGATGGCTAACAAAACTAATTGTAATAGAAATTATATCGAGTTATCTAAGGGGATTTATTTTTCTTATCCATTTTTTATGTTCTAGCATATTAAAATATTTCGTGTAAATTTTAGTCCTCATTCACTCATACAAATACAGTTCCTGTCCTACTTATATCTTTAGATATCTTATTTGGTGGTTCTTGGACACCAAATTACGGACGTTCCGCGGATGATGCCGCTGAACTAGCCAAGTCCAAAGAGGACAGGAAATACGGTAAATTGTGGCTTGTTACATGATGTCCCATTTTGTTTTTAGTGATTTACTTGTTTGCCGACCCAGTAAGTTACAATGTTAAGATAATAATTAGAGACATTGGTATATTGATGGGATTGTGACAATGAGGGCCTAGAGTGCGCGGGCCAGCGAAAGGCGACAGTGCCGATGGAGAGGCGACGATGCCATTGGAGAGGCGACAATGTAATCGGGGCCAGTGGTGAGCAAAACAATAGCCCCGGCGAATTGTTACCGGACGCGAAAGAGAAATTGATCAAACTCCTTCGAAGATGCTGGGAGCAAACCAAAAATTGAGAAGGCGCCCCGTATGATCTGGAAATAGAAACTGCGATATACTTGGTCGAGAACCTTCCACTAGTCTATGAAAAAAGGAAGTTGTGGAGCGCTACTGCGCCGCGAGTAATACGAATGAGTCACGAGACAGTCTGGAGCGAGTCAAGGACTAATCTTTCGGGAATCGGGAATGCATCCGTAAGGAGTAAGACGGTCTTGACTACGTGAAACACGCCGTGTGAGTTGAGTTGTGGAGTGAACTACGGTACTCTAGAGACGACACTGTGCTGTGAGAGCCGATGTTGCAGAACAAGAGTTCGACGCACTGGAGGGCTGTGCGTTCGGCCAAATCTTTGAGTAGAAACTACGTAAAATGGAAAATTCGAACTCGAGCTACCTTGTGAAAAATTTGGTCGATTGTAAAACACCCTATCTCTCTGAGTAGTCAATTTATTTGTAAATGCCCTGACAACCCACAGCTATATCATTCTATAAAGTTAACAATAACTCACTCATATCCATAAACTACACAAAAATACAACCCCTAAATGGCAGGGAAAACCGGAGTACCCGGAGATAAACCTGTCCCGCCTCCACTTTGTCCACCGCAAATCTCACTTGGAGTGACTGGGATTTGAACCACCGAACCCAGCTGTGAGAGGCCGGCGCGCTACCGCCTGAGCAACGGAGGCTATTTTTCAATAAATGATCCATATAAATCACGAACAATAACGGTGAAAGGTTACATTACATCCTTACAATTTTAAACCAAGAACTCATTCTACGATTAACTATCAATCCATTCCCATTGTCTAGAGATAAGTGCCTTTGTTTGCCTATAATAACCTACGCTAAAATAGCCTAAATCCTTTATAGAAATATTCGCAGTAAACAGTGGCTGAATGGTCATCGTTGAGGCCTTCGGTTCATAGGGTCCCGAGTTCGATTCCCGGCCTGGTCGGGGATTTTAATCGCCTCTGATGAATTCTTCTGGCCCGGGGACTGGGTGTTTGTGTTTGCCCCAACACTTTCCTCTTCATATTCAGACAACACACTACACTACCAACCACCAAAGAAACACGCAATAGTGATTACATCCCTCCATATAGGGTTGGCGTCAGGAAGGGTATCCGGCCGTAAAACAAGGCCAAATCCACATGTGCTAACAGTTCGCACCAGCGACCCCACAGGTGTGGGAAAAACGGTAGGAAAAGGAGAAGAAGAAGAAGAAGAAATATTCTCAGTAAAGACTAGGAGTTGAAATACGAATTCGTTATTCTGAAAGGGGACCAAACAACTTAACTAGTTGGAAGTTCGGGGTTAAAGATTAAAGATCTGTGTGGTACTGCCTCGTGGTCTCTGATGTTGTCAATCGTCCGCGTGCTGTTTGCTACATTCTATCAGGCATAACAAGCAAATGGAGCGAGTCCGCAAAATTAATTCCCTCCTCATTCAATGTGCAGTGATATTATTTAAGCTCTAGAGTGTTGTAATTATATTGCTTTGGCATGGAGAGTGTAATGGGTTCAGGAAATGCAACTGCTGTGCTAGTGCACAGTAATAAACGTATATTGGAATTGGCTCTGTTTATCCCACTCTTGTCACAAATCAATGTATTCGAAAACGAACTTTATTTGAATAACTGGCTAAATAGCTGACAGCCATGATTAGTGAATTATCCAATTAAAAGGATAAATGTTGACATCAGAGTTGATTTTGCGCTGCATTGAAATTATTTCCGGCTATATTTTGGATAATATGGCAAATTTCAGATGATCACTATATGAGAAGGTTACAACTCCATCATTTTACGAGCTGAAAACATATAAGTTGCAGAAATATAAAGGAGAAATTCCAAGTTGAAGAAACAGGCAATGACTTTTATTAATGCTAATGTGAGTCATTAACAGGAAAACTATTGTTGATTAAGAAACTCAGACATTTAAAGAGCGAAAGAATTCACCGCTCACTAGGATGCAGAAACAGTTACTTGACATATTAATTGATTACGAAACCGAAAATTGTACAGCTTATGGTTTTCACTAAATTACTGGCTAGACACCTGTGAAAACCAAATGAGGAATTACTGGTGAGAACGCTAATGTTGTGTATCGCTTCAGAATATACAGGATAAAAGGGAATGCTGTATCGCGATCACAAGGGATAGCAGGGAATATTTGCAAGCCATACGTGCAAACCTTATATTTATCGAACTTACTGTTGGTACTGTGATCATCCCCCCATGTAGGGTTGGCGTCAAGAAGGGCATCCGACCGAAAAACATGGACAAATCCACATGTGCTACACCGTTCGCACCCGCGACCCCGACAGATGTGGGAAAAGCGGAAGAAGAAGAAGAAGAAGATGAAAAAGAAAAGAAAAAAAAGAAGACTGTAGGTACTGTGATGGCACATTCTAAAATACAACATTTTATGTAAGGTAATGCAATTGGTAAGTGCACTTGTCACAGTACAGTCGCTTGCTTCCGTATGCTGTGAGTCACTCCAGTCACAACAGCAAGCTACCTGTTGTGACAAACTCAACATACCTGAGCGAAAGTCAGTGTGTTTTAGAGTGAATCACATCAAGAACACGAACTAATTGTGTAATTTGATGTAAACAAAAGTCCGCCTCTGTGGTGTAGTGGTTAGCGTGATTAGCTGCCACCCCCGGAGGCCCGGGTTCGATTCCCGGCTCTGCCACGACAATTTGAAAAGTGGTACGAGGGCTGGAACGGGGTCCACTCAGCCTCGGGAGGTCAACTGAGTAGAGGTGGGTTCGATTCCCACCTCAGCCATCCTCGAAGTGGTTTTCCGTGGTTTCCCACTTCTCCTCCAGGCGAATGCCGGGATGGTACCTAACTTAAGGCCGCGGCCGCTTCCTTCCCTCTTCCTTGTCTATCCCTTCCAATCTTCCCATCCCTCTACAAGGCCCCTGTTCAGCATAGCAGGTGAGGCCGCCTGGGCGAGGTACTGGTCATTCTCCCCAGTTATATCCCCCGACCAAGAGTCTCAAGCTCCAGGACACTGCCCTTGAAGCGGTAGAGGTGAGATCCCTCGCTGAGTCCGAGGGAAAAGCCGAACCTGGAGGGTAAACAGATGATGATGATGATGATGATGATGATGATGATGTAGACAAAACCTCGCTGTTTTTCACAGATACAGACACCAGTGTTTTGGCTGTTTGTCTTACTGTCACCCGTGTGTTGTGAGTGCGTATGCGTTTACAAACGCTCGCCAGAGTAAAACGGAAAACACTGACTTTTGCTCTTGTAGAGAGTAACAGGACGTTGACAGCGGTACCAATCAATCAATCAATCAATCAATCAATCAATCAATCAATCAATCAATCAATCAATCAATCAATATTGATCTGCATTTAGGGCAGTCGCCTAGGTAGCAGATTCTCTATCAATTGTTTATATAGCCTATTCTTAAATGGTTTCAACGAACATGGAAAAATTATTGAACATTCCCCTTACTAAATTATTATTCCAGTCCCTCATTCCTCGTCCTATAAATGAAATGTAACTCAATGTGTCGTCTTGAATTCCAACTTTAACTTCATATTATGATCTTTCCTACTAAAAAAATATAATAATGTTATTTTACTTTACGTCCCACTAACTACTTGTACGGTTTTCGAAGGCGCCAAGGTGCCGGAATTTTGTCCCACAGGAGTTCTTTTATGTGCCAGTAAGTCTACCGGCACAAGGCTGATGTATTTGAGCACCTTCAAAAAAATACCACTGGACTGGGCCAGGATCCAACCTGCCAAGTTGGGGTCAGAAGGCCAGCGACTCAACTGTCTAAGCCACTCAGCCCGGCGAACTAAAAAAAAAATAATACTTTTCCCTTCGTGTAAAGCTTATGATCATGAATGTCTTTCAATAAACGAAACTCAATGTTTTATCAGCAAGAACTGCAATCCAACGCCAAAGGTCAAAGGAACTTGTAGCCGCAGCATCTTTGGCAACCAAGGTCTACGGTAACGACTAATGTACCGTTACTTCCATAGCAAATTTTATCGCTTTACATTACACGTGGGAGAGCAAAGAATATTTGCAAGCCATACGTGAAAACATTTTATTTTTCGGACATACTGCGGGTACTGTGATGGCAAAGGAATTCATATAACAAAAATGCCCGGCTGAGTAGCTCAGCTGGTGGCTTTGAATGTGCTCAGATATGCTAGCTTAGTGTCAGAAGATTCATTGGCACGTAAAAAACTTCCAGCGGGACGAAATTCCGGCATCTTGGCGTCTCTGAAACCCGTAAAAGTATCTAGTGGGACGTAAAATAAATAACATTATTTTTATCTACTTTTAAAAGCACCACTCAAGCTAAATCGTCTACTAATGTCATTTCACGCCATCTCTCCACTGACACCTCGGAACAAATTGATTAGTCGAGTGGCTCGTCTCCTTACTCCTAGGTCTTCCCAGCCCGAAGTTGCAACATTTTCGTAACACTACTCTTTTGTTGGAAATCATCAAAAGTAAATTGTGTTGTTTTCCTTTGGATCTTTTCCTCTTCTCATACCAGGTAATCCTAGTATGGATCCCAAATATTGGAACCCTACTCTAATCGGGGTATTACCAGAAACTTATACGCCCTCTCCTTTACATCCTTGTTGCAAACCTTCAGTACCCTCAAAGTCATGTGAAGAGATCTGTATACGTTTCTTACAACCTCATTAATGTGATTACCCCAATGAAGATCATTCCTTATATTAATACCTAGCTACATGCAGGGATCCCCATGTGGTAATATCACCCCATCAACACAGTAATTAAGAACTGTGAAGGTTTTTCGTCTTGGTAAAACATAAAACCCGACGTTTTATCCCGTTTACCATCATAAACTTGTTTGCTGTCCACCTCACAATATCATCGAGGTCTTTCTGAAGTCGCTCAAAAATCTGGAACATTTATGGTACAGGCACAGCCTTGCGCGCTGTGACGTCATCCGGCGGACGTAAGCGAGGAAGATACGCTAGTGAAGCTAGGGAATCTGAACTGAATTGTCGCATTGAATACAAATACTAGTAATTGTGCTGTTACCAAGTGGTATAATTATGGTCTTTTGACGAGTGGTGTAGGTACTGTTTCATCGTTTTCCGAGAGATGCACTGAAACTGCGAGAGTGGATATCTCGATGCAAGAGAACAGATGACTGGACGGGTTGGACGTGCGGTTAGGGGCGCGCAGCTGTAGGCTTGCATCCGGGAGATAGTGGGTTCGAACCCCACTGTCGGCAGTCCTGAAGATGGTTTTCCATGGTTTCCCATTTTCACACCAGACTGTACCTTACTTAAGGGCACGGCCGCTTCCTTCCCACTCCTAGTCCTTTCCTATCCCATCTTCGCCATAAAACATATCTGTGTCGGTGCGACGTAAAGCAACTAGCAAAGAAAAAGAGAGAACAGACGATATTGAACAATTCCCGTATTTGCTTAGTTTCCGAGCGGAGTGGCTGCGCGCGTTACCGTGTTGGGGCTATAGAGCCAAGCTCTGCATTCAGGAGACGACTGGGTTTCAACCCCACCGTCGCGGCAGTCCTGAAGATAGTTAGGCCCCCTATCTGTGGTTTCCTCTTGTCACTTTCAGCCAAATGCCGGGGCAGTTCCTCTTCATACGACACAGCCGATTCCTTCCACCTTCTTATCCAGTTTAATTCGCCATCATTAATTTCATCTTCATTACCTCCTCAACTGAGCCTCCGTGACTCAGGCGGCAGCGCGTCGGCCTCTCACCGCTGGGTTCCGTGGTTCAAATCCCGGTCACTCCATGTGAGATTTGTGCTGGACAAAGCGCATACGGGACAGGTTTTTCTCCGCGTACTCCGGTTTTCCCTGTCATCTTTCATGCCAGCAACACTCTCCAATATCACTTCATTTCAATTCATCTGTCAGTCATTTATCATTGCCCCAGAGGAGTGCGACAGGCCTCGGCAGTCGGCACAATTCCCACCCTCGCCGCAAGATGGGGCTTCATTCATTCCATGCCTGACCCGGTCACTGACTGGAAAACAGGTTGTAGGTTTCCATTCATAGCTCCTCAACTGAGACTAAAGTCAGGAAGTGCGTTCGGATATAAAACCATACCATTTAATTTCATCTCACCACATCCTCGACGCCATATCTGCAGTTCGGAACTAAGGGGTAAATATACATACCGTACTTTCTCAGTATATTTTCTTCCGAAGCATATGATCGGGATTAGACGAATGAGCTCTTTAGTTTGCCAGTAAATAGCAAAATGAAAACCAAAGCAGTTCCACAACAACGTTCATCAAATTAGCATGGAGAAAAAACGAACAACTGAAAACAATAAACAAGCGGAGTAACCGAAAAGTTGAGGGAGCTAGATTTTTTATTTTATTTTACATTTTGCTTTACGTCGCACCAAAACGGATAGGTCTTATGGCGACAATGGATAGGAAAGGGCTAGAAATTGGAAGCAGCCGTACAGCCCGAGCCAGCATTTGCCTGGTGTGAAAATGGGAAACCACAGAAAACCATCTTCTGGGCTGCCGACAGAGGTGTTCGAACCCACTCTATCCCGAATGCAACTTCACAGCTGCGCTTCCCTAACCGCACCATCAACTCGCTCGTGAAGCTAGAAATGGTTTGATAAATATACTAGAGACCCCCTGTCTGTCGTAAGAGGCCACTAGAACGGAACCAAACGACTCTAGACTTGGGTGCATGGTTGGCGACCACAGGGCCCTTAGCTGAGCCCTAGCATTGCTTCCACTTACTTTCGCCAGGCCCCTCACTTTCAACTATCCTATCAGACCTCCCTTGGTCTACGCTTGTTCTTTTCTGACCCCGACGGTGTTAAGTATGGAGGCCTAGGAAGTCATTCATCTCCACGCCCTTCGTGGTCCTTGTCTTTCTTTGTCGAATATCTTCAATTTTCGAAGCGTTTTATCCCTTCCATTTTTCCCCACTGATTAGCATTAATAGAGGATAGTTGCCCAGTTGTACTTCCTCTTAAAAATAATCACCATCACCACCGCTGCCGTCTATCTGGAATTAGAGAAAGCAATTTAGCGTCAACTGTTTTTCGTCGACAAAAACCGACACCGTAACGAGGTAACCACTGTACTTCATACATAGATGGAAGAACGACGCAATTATGGTGCACGGAAGGGCCTGTCTTGGAATAATTTGATATTGAATATATTAGAGCTATAACAAAGCAATGGCGAATCATTTTAACGGAAGAAAATTAATAAAAAATCTGAACAGTGCGGAAGAAAGAGAAATTTATTTATTTATTTATTTATTTATTTATTTATTTATTTATTTATTTATTTATTTATTTATTTATTTATTTATTTATTTATTTATTTATTTATTTCAATTTATCGGAACTCTTTATATCGCCTGTGAGTGGAGTGAAAGGATGCATTCATTATCTGTTCCCGCTGCATGTCGTAAGAGGCTACTAAGAGGGGAATATGCAAAGAATCTATACTCACTCTCGCTTTCTACGCCCCAAAATATATCCATGATTGTTTTGCCGTCTAGCGGAGAAATTTACATATAGGCCTATATCTGTTATTATTATTATTATTATTATTATTATTATTATTATTATTATTATTATTGAGCTTCTTCAAACTGCACAGTGTGTCAGGATGTTTTATATGAATAAACAGTATGACGGTAGTGGTGATCATTGTATCAAGGGAAAGTAAAACTCAGCGACCGGATATTCACGATATAAATTTATCACGAAATGCCCTGATAGTTACGAAAACATCAAAATTTGAAAATCGAAATAATCCCTAGTCGACACGTGCAACGGCAGTGTTCAGTGACCGAGCTCGATAGCTGCAGTCGCTTAAGTGCGGCCAGTGTCCAGTATTCGGGAGATAGTAGGTTCGAACCCCACTGTCGGCAGGCCTGAAAATGGTTTTCCGTGGTTTCCCATTTTCACACCAGGCAAATGCTGGGGCTGTACCTTAATTAAGGCCACGGCCGCTTCCTTCCCACTCCTAGCACTTCCCTGTCCCATCATCGCCATAAGACCTATCTGTGTCGGTGCGACGTAAAACAACTAGCAAAAAAAGTGTTCAGTGTCTCATTTTAAAGAGAAAAAACCTATATATGGTATCAGAAACGCTGGTCCAGCATTGGTTTTGAAGTACTTCAAAACTGCGCGCCAAGCGAGGAGCCGGCTACAGCGAACATGTCGCGAGTGACGGAGGAGCCAGCTCCAATTCGCCAATGCTAAGTTACGTCATTCGTAGAATTTTCCATAACTTCTGCCCTTAATAACTCGTATATTAATTAAGATACGAATATGAGAGTAACATCACTGTATACCCCATTTTAATACCTCTGATACTACTAAGTTTCATTATAATCCACCGCGGATTAAGAAAGTTATTAAGAGGAATGGAACAGCTGAAGTCTCCGGGACTTCGGTATAAAAGATACGCGAGAATTGGATACAACAGTCTTTCATCGACCTCTCTAAGTGGGAAAGTTAAGTTCTCCAACCCAATTAATGTTTTCTCAGTTGGGTGGCTCTCCACCTATAACTGTGCTAGCTCGCCGATTTCAATCAAGCAAGCGGCTGACACCTAGTTTGTAATCAGCTTTCCATCATGTCCAACTATGTGAATCGTGGCGTTGATCCCGCCCTCTCAGACCACGACATACTCAACCAACTACGCCTAGAAGGCGTCCCAGCTCGAGGTGTCTCCAGGATATTGAAATACTTCATCCCCACACGTCGGGTACTTCTTCATCTCCCAACAGAAGACGCCGTTCTGCGACTCAACAGCGGAGTCTACATAAACAACCAACTACATCGAGTAACACCTAGTCCTCACTACTTTGACGACACAGCAGCCGTACCACCACAGTGGCCACCACAACAACCATATTCGTCTCATTTCTATCCTACCCCCACCACCACCACCACCACCACCACCACCACTACGACCACCGCGACCTCTACCCATACATTTTCCCAGGTTCCTGTCACAACTGTTGTAACGTGTCATCCTTCACCACTTATGATTTCTTCCCTCCCTCTCTCCCCTACCCCTATACAATCTTCACCTCAGTACCTGTCTGAAGAAACATCTGACGCTACAGCCGCTTCGCCATCACCGTCTTCACAAGAAGACGCCGCAGCATCCGCCGCACCATCCACATCGCCAACGCAGCCACCACCATCTTTCCACGCTATGTCTAATGTGTAACCCGCGGCATAGAACCTACCATCTCAGAACGGGACATTCTCCGGGAACTTCACGCAGCAGGCGTCCCCGCCCGTCGCGCTTTTAGGATACAGAATACCCTACGTATATGGTTCGACTACATCTTCCAACCGCAACTGACGTACAACACCTTCTTACCAGCGGCACCAATATCTACCGTCATCGCTACAATGTGGAGCCATCTCGTTCCCCACACCAACAGTTTCGACATTCCCCTCCCAACACCTATCGTCATACCCGGCCAGCCCCTCCCCCCTTACAACCTCGTCAACCCGTCTGTCACCCCTTCCCCCCAACTATTGTTCCCCCAACCCCTTACGACGCTGAATATCTTTCGACTCCTCACCACTTCCCATTGTAATATCACCGTCACCCTCCACCTCCTAACCTTTCACCTCCACCCTGGTACGCTCATCTAACCTCCACACCTCGCACACATCAACTCTATCATCACATCTCTGTAGCCAAGATGCCCCATCAGTCTTTCTCCATCAATCCTTCATCTCGCTCTACCCACCTCCCTCATCTTCACGCACCACACAATTTTCCCCAAAGCTCCGGCCCGGGAGACGGCGTTACCGTTGATGGGCAAGCCCCGCCCTTCGGGCGAGGAATGAAACACCTCCTCATCATCGTCGTGTACACAAATCAATCTTGACCCACAGTCGATACGATATATCGAAGTTGTAGAGTAGAAGTCTTCGATACTCTGCAAAAATGATGGTGAGAACACATACCGTGTTTAATATTTCTCTGTCTGACTTAGCCGTATAATTAGCGAGTGCGATACTTTGAACATTTTCAAGTGTCTAAAATATTGTGTATCAGAACATACAATTCTTACATTCATAAACTGTTCACCGATACTTAGAGTTTTGATGAAAAAAACTTTGAAATACTAGTAACTTTCTTAACCTAAGAGGGCTAGTCTTAGTATGAAATAGTTTCACATTCTTTGTAAACTCAGGACATTATGTGAACGAAACCGATTTTCACTATTCAGAAATTGAGTTAACAATATTATTCCACGTCTTCAGACACAATCTTGCGAGTGAACAGGACAAATTTTGCTCAATAGTTAGCATTTTAATTTTACTATTTCCTTTACGTCGCTCCGAGACAGGTCTTATGGCTACGATGGGACAGGTGGCAGATTACCCACCTGTTGTTTGCCAAACCTTTTCTTAAATGATTGCAAAGAATTTGGAAATTTATTGAACATCTCCCTTGGTGAGATTTTCCAATCCCTAACTCCCCTCCCTACAAATTAATACTTGCCCCACTTTGTCCTCCTAGCTTTATCTTCATATTGTGATCTTTCCTACTTTTAAGGACACCTCTCAAACTTATTCGTACCGGGCGAGTTGGCCGTGCGGTTAGGAGCGCGCAGCTGTGAACTCGCATCCGGGAGATAGTGGGTTCGAACCCCACTGTCAGCAGCCCTGAAGAGAGTTTTCAGTGGTTTCCCATTTCCACACCAGGCATATGCTGGGACTGTACCTTAAATAAGGCCACGGCCGCTTCTTTCATATTCCTAGGCCTTTCCTGTTCCATCGTCGCCATAAGACCTTTCTGTGTCGGTGCGACGTAAAGCAAATAGCAAAAAAAAAAAAAAAAAAAAAAAAAAAAAATTAGAAAAGAAACGTGTTCGTCTACTAATGCCATTCCAAGCCATCTTTGACAGCTCGGAACATACCACTTAGTCGAGCAGTTCTTCTCCTTTATCCCAAGTCTTCCCAGCCCAAACATTGCAACATTTTTGTAATACTACTCTTTTGTCGGAAATCACCCAGAACAAATCAAGCTGCTTTTCTTTGGATTTTGCCAGTTCTTGAATCAAGTAATCCTGGCTAGGGTACCATACACTGGAACCATACTCTAGTTGGGATCTTACCAGATACTTACGTATCCTCTCCTTTACATCCTTACTACAACCCCTAAATACCCTCATAACCATTTGCAGAGATCTGTACCCTTTATTTACAATCATATTTATGAGATTACCCCAATGAAGATTTTCCTTATATTAACACCTATATCCCCAAGATGAACTTTACCGAGCTCGATAGCTGCAGTCGCTTAACTGCGGCCAGTATCCAGTATTCGGGAGATAGTAGGTTCGAATCCCACTGTCGGCAGCCTTGAAAAGGGTTTTCCGTGGTTTCCCATTTTCACACCAGGCAAATGCTGGGGCTGTACCTTAATTAAGGCCACGGACGCTTCCTTCCCACTCCTAGCCCTTCCCTGTCTCATCGCCGCCATAAGACATATCTGTGTCGGTGCGACGTAAAGCAACTGGCAAAAAAAAAAAGAACTTTCACCCCATCAGTGCAGTAATTAAAACTGAGAGGAATTTGTCCATTAGTGAAACTCACAGTTTACTTCTAACCCCGTCTATCAACATACCATCTGTCCATCTCATAATACTCTGGTAGTCTTTTTGCAGTGGCTCCCAATCTTGTAACTTATTTATTACTCTATACAGAATAACATCATCTGCAAGAGCCTTATCTCTGATTCCACTTCTTTACACATATCATTGATATATGTAAGAAAACATAAAGGTCCAATAATACTGCCTTGAGGAATTCCCCTCTTAATTATTACAGTGTCAGATAAAGTTTCGCCTACTCTAATTCTCTGAATTCTGTTTTCTAGAAATATAGCCACCCATTCAGTCACTCTTTTGTCTAGTCCAATTGCACTCATTTTTGCCAGCAATATCCTATGATCTACCTTATCAAATGCCTTAGATAGGCCAATCACGAGACAGTCCATTTAACCTCCTGACTGCAGGATATCTACCACATCTTGCTGGAATCCTACAAGTTGAGCTTCAGTGGAATAAATATTCCTCAACCCGAACTGCCTTCTATCGAACCAGTTATCAATTTCGCAAACATGTCTAATATAATCAGAAAGAATGCTTTTCCAAAACTTACATGCAATGCATGTCAAACTGACAGGCCTGTAATTTTCAGCTTTATGTCTATCACCCCTTCCTTTATACAGAGGTGCTAGTGTAGCAACTCTCCATTCACTTGGTACAGGTCCTTCATACAAACAATAATCAAATAAATACTTTAGATATGGTACTATATCCCAACCCATTGTCTTTAGTATATCCCACGAAACCTTATCAGTTCCAGCTGCTTTTCTAGTTTTCAACTTCTGTATCTTACTGTAAATGTGATTGTTATCATAGGTAGATTTTAATACTTCTTTTCTGCTGGCCATATTCTCTATCTGGACATTATCCTTTAAATCCACAATCTTTACATACTGCTGACTGAATACTTCTGCCTTTTGAAGATCCTCGCATACACACTGTTTATTAATGATTCCTGGAATGTCCTTCTTGGAACCTGTTTCAGCTTTAAGCACCTATAAAATACCCTTCCATTTTTCACTAAAATTTGTATGACCGCCAATTATGCTTACCATCATGTTATTCTTAGCTGACGTCTTTGCTAGATTCAATTTCCTAGTAAGTTCCTTCTATTTTCCTTACTTCCACAAATCTAATCTTAAAGGTTATCAGGCCTCTAGTATGTGCTTTAGAGATGTTACCGGAAAGCTAGGCCTGAGAAACAGTGAATATTGCAATATTTTGGCTGAGTACTTCAAGTTGCTCAACTGTGATGATCCAACGTGAAGACTATTCATATCCCCTTCTATTCAAGGTCTGTCTTTCTCAGCCACCTTGTAATATGGAAATTAAGCAGATCATAGACAGTCCGAAAGATACGAGATAAAGCAGCTGGGGAAGATTCCATACTGGCGGAACTTTTGAAGCTGGCAAATGAGGGTACTCTGGACATATTAGTCTGTCTCTTCCAGGAGATTTGGAAAACGGGTACTATACCAGTTGATAGCAGTCAGCACTAATCCATCCTCACCAAAAAAAAAAAAAAAAAGGGGAGACAAGAAGAACGTTGACAATTACAGAGATATAACGATAGTGCACATTCCTTGCAAGATCCTTTCTAAAGCACTCCTTAAAAGAATCGAATTTCATCTTAATAAGAAGATTGGCGAATACCAGGCTGGTTTCCTAAAGGGCCATTCCTGTCCGGAACAAATTCTCAATCTAAAGAACATCATCAGGTACAAGATAACTGAGAGGTCTGGATATGTGGTCGTATTTGCAATTTTTTTCTATTGGCTTTACGTCGCACCGACACAAATATGTCTTATGGCGACGATGGGACAGGAAAGGGCTAGGACTGGGAAGGAAGCGGCCGTGGCCTTAATTAAGGTTCAACCCCAGAATTTGCCTGGTGTGAAAATGGAACACCACGGAAAACCATCTCCAGGGCTGCCGACAGTGGGGTTCGAACCCACTACCTCCCGAATACTAGATACTGTCCGCACTTAAGAGACTGCAGCTATCGAGCTCGGTGGTCGTATTTGTGGAATCAGAAAGACATACGACTCGATTGACCGACAGTCATTATTGAATGTTCTGGAAGAGTTTGGAGTGGATGCTACATCCAGAAACTTGATTAAGCAGACTCTCCCCAACACAACATCAAAGGTAAAATTCAAGAATGAAATCTCAGAACCCTTCGAGATGAAGACTGGGGTCAGACAAGGGGATAGACTTTCCCTACTTCTTTTCAATTGCGACTTGGAAGAGGTAATCCGAGAATGGAGAAATTCGCTGAACAAAGAAGAAGGAAACGAAGATCGGTTTCGATTAGGACCCAAACACAAAGGGGTGTATGTTGACTGTCTGGCTTTCGCGGTGGTGATGGTGATTATTATTTTAAGATGAAGAACAACTACGCAACCATTATCTATATAATACAAATCAGAGAGAAAATATGGAAGGGATCCGACACGATAAATGAAGGTACCGGCCAAAGAAAGACAAGGGCCACGAAGGGCGTGGAAATGAAACATCAGTTCAGCGGTCACGAAGATAAACCTTCTTAAAGAAACAGCAGAGAAGGTAGGACTACAAATCTCCTTTCAGAAGACGAAATGGCCTATATGACGAAAACCAGTGATGGTCCAGAATGGATGTTAATAGACCATGGAAAGATTGGAAGATTCAAGAAGTTGGTGAAGTAATCCAAGGGAATGGGCGAGAACAAGAAACGACCAATATGCGCATCCGGAAATTAGAGCGAGCATTCCAGTTGACTAAAAACATTTATCACAAGGAGATGCTGAGTTTTGGAGTCAAAATAAGGCATTACAGCAGTGTTGTTAGACCAGAAGGCTTAAATACGTCGGAGACCCTGTGCATGAATCGAAAAGGACAAGTCGATCAACTACTTAAAAGAGAACGCAGGCTACTACGGAAGATCTTAAGCAACAGATGGGTTGACGGGCAGGTTCGACTGAAAAAAAAAAAAGTATGCAGCAAGATGAAACCGATAACAACAGCAATTAGAAAGAAAAGATTGCCATTTTATGGGCACATCTTCCGTATGAATAATGACCGGCTCGCAATGAAAATCTGATATTTCTAAAACCAAAGTTGAAATGATTCCAAGAGTGTAAGAAAGATCTGAGAGAGGTGGGCTTTACGGAGGATGAAATCAACGAAAGGGTTTGTTTCAGAAGGGTGGTGAAAAGCTATCCGGGTTTTATGGTGGAGGCAGAAACCAGAAGAGAGATAGGCCCTTTACCACAGGAGCGGAAGTAAGCGCTGAGCAACGGGCGCAAGAAATACTGGTGGGATGTCAAAGCCGGCAGACGAACAAGACACAGACATTGAAATTGAGATCGGTTGTTAACACGCAGTCCATAGAGGCTCAGTTCGAAAATCAAACAAAAATAATAATTCCAACTCATTGGTTGAATGTTCAGGGGCTGCCTGGCCGAGGCGGTAAAGGCGTGCTTGGTTCGCCCGGAAGGACGTGGGTTCGAATCCCCGTCAGGAAGTCGTAAAATTTAAGAAACGAGATTTCCACTTCCGGAGGTGCATATGACACTGAGGTTCACTCAGCCTACACCAAAAATGAGTACCAGGTTAATTCCTGGGGGCAAAGGCAGCCGGGCGTAGAGCTAACCACTCTACCCCATCACGTGCCGAGGTTAACTCCTCCAAGGGCCTGCATGGCCTGGACGGAGGTGACTTTGCTTGCTTTTGCTTGGTTGAATGTTCAGTTTAGTGGCCTTCGGTTCGAACGGCCCCGGGGTTCGATTCCCGAAAGGGCCGGGATTTTACCTGCGTATTCTAGCTCGGTGCTGGGCGAACTTCTTCGTCTTACTACACGTCTTCATTCACAAACAGCACATCACATGCGATAATGAATACATCCCTCTACATAGGATCGGCGTAAGGAAAAACATCCGACCGTAAAAGTCGGCTAAATACATTAAAAGTGCCGTTCTCAGGTAACCAGGAAAAGGCCAGAAAGAAGAAGAAAATAATAATAATAATAATAATAATAATAATAATAATAATAATAATAATAATAATAATAATAATAATAATAATAATAATAATAATAATAATAATAATAATAATAAAATAATAATAATAATAATAATAATAATAATAATAATAATAATAATAATAATAATAATAATAATACATTTTAAAAGTTCATTCAACTACAATCGACTTCCAGAAACGACCGAATGCTAGGAGTTTGCTCTAAGAAGGGACTCATTGACCTGCTAGTAAATCTGTCGAAATGGTTTCTTAGCATTTTTTTCCGTCGTAAATAATAATCGACTGTACTGGGATTCGATTCCGAACAGGAGATGAACCCCTAAGTGTAAAAGAATGAGCGAATATGCCGGTAATCACTTTCATTTCAAATTATTAGAGATATATATTTTAATTTTATATAGTCTCCATGGCTCAGGTGGTGGCGCGCTGGCCTTTCACCGCTAGGTTCCGTGGTTCAAATTCCGGTCAGTTCATGTGAGTTTTGTGCTGGACGAAGCAGAGGTGGGACAGGTTTCTCCTCGAGTACTCTGGTTTTCCCTGTCATCTTTCATTCCAGCAACAGTCTCCAATATCATCTGTCAGTCGTTAATCATTGCCCCACAGGCGGGCTACAGGAGTCAGCAGCCGGCACAATTCCTATCCTCGCCGCTAGATGGGGCTTCATTCATTCTATTCCTGACCCAGTCGAATGACTGGAAACAGGCTGTGGATTTTCATTATCACATTTTCTAAGTTTATAGAAATTACAATAAATATGACATGCTTATACAAAACACACTAATCTTACTTCTTTTCTTACAGAATGCTGATTTTTATGAACTAATATATTCTCCTTCCGACAAGCATGGAATGTTGTTACCTACGTTAGGTAGATTCCTGTAAATTCTTAATGGTCGGCGGTTGCAGAGTGGGCTTCGGCTGGTCCGATGGCTCTGCTCTCCGACCGACTAACCGAGCAGGGGAAGGGTGGCCGCGGATCTACCATGGCTCTATGCCTCTGCATTCGGGAGACGGAGAGATCCCCACCATCGGCTGTCCTGAGAATGAATTTTCGTGGTTTTCCATTCTCCTGCACTAAGGCGAATGCTGGAACAGTTTCTAGTACAGTATAGGCCACGGCCGCCAACCCTCTCACCTTCTCCGCACATCTCCTTCACCGTAACAAATCTCCTGGCCTGAGAGACGGCGTCACCGTCTAAGAGGCTCGCCTCCTCCTTCAGGGGAGGAATGAGAACATTTTATTAGTAGTAGTAAAGTCTTCATATCAGAAAGATACTGTTCGATCACGATGAATAACGCAAGAGTACTGCAGGAACTTTTCGCAGAGGCTGATGACCTAGATGTCAGGTCTCGCAAGCCAACCATCATGATCGCCAAACTTGTCATACATATTTGGTGAAAAGCATTATATTGGAAATGTAATCCTAAGACACGGTTACATACAGAAACCCATTCTGCCGGTTAGAAGAGGCTGAATTCAGAGTTTATTTAAATATTTTCCACTTTCCTCAACTCAGGATCAAGTGTCATTGTTCTGATGAGAACTGCAAGGGGTGCTACGAAGGTGTGGTTGTGGTGGTAGTGGTAGTAAATGTTTTAAGACGAAGTACTACTGGGCAATCATCCTCTCTTAACACTGATCACAGAGGAAAGAGAAAGCGGTACGACTCTTAGAAAATTGAAGGTATCGGCCAAACATAAGGGCCACCGAAAGACGTGAGAATGAAAGACTCCCTAGATCTCGTAAACATAACACCATCGGGGTCGGAAGAGAACGAGAGATGAACAAGTGAGGTCAAGTAGGAAAGATGAAAGCGAGAAGCCTTGCACATATAAATGGAAGCAATGCCAGACTGAACAAGGAAAACCGTGTCCGCCAACACACGCTCCAAATTTCAGAGCCTCTGGTTCCACTTTTAGTTACCTTGTACGACATGTAGGATATTTCATGGATAAATTCTACCCCCAACTACAGGGGAGGCACGGAGAAGTGTCTTCGTATTTGAAGAGAGAAGTGTGCCTCCATGATTAACGCAGTACGGGGATGAGCGGCTCAGATGGTAGCGTGCAGTCAGGTTCGATCCTGTCTCAGTCCACTGGTGTATGAAGATGCTCAAAAACGTCGGCCTCATAGCGGCAGATTTCCTGGCACGTAAAAGAATCCCCGTCGGGCAGAATTCCGGTACCTCGGCGTCTCTAAAATCGTAAAAGTAATTAATGGGACGTAAAATCAATATTATTATACATTAACTGGTTCATATTTTAAGGTAAAACACAGCAATTGCCATAGAAATCTTGCATTTTCATGAATGTTGGCTTCTTTTCAGACAATCCAGCCAAGAAGAGAATATGCACCAAAGCAAAGTGTCTAAATCATTGGTTATACCGTACGTGGAAGACGAGTTCCGTTGTTCATATGTCTGAATTTCAATTTTCCTTTGAATCAAGTACAATACGCTAACCTTTTCTTGATACCAAGTTTTACGGGAGTGAGGAGGAAGGTTATACTGCCAACTGAATGGAAATGAAATCTGAACTGAGTCGATAATATGATCGATCGATATGAATTTACTAAACTTTTATTATATTAAGCCAAGACAACTACAATATCTCAGACCTTAACCGACGTATCGAAACTGTCCATAATGGCGGCAGCTGGAGTGCTAGCATGCGTTTGTTTTGATTTGTGTAAGCCGTGTTGTTACCAAATATTTATGGAAATTTGAATATTATTAATCGTACATGATATTTATTTATGGACTTAAGAAGATTATAGATTCTCTTTCAGTGCCGTAAGAAGCTGTTTGTTCTCAAAGAGCTTATTTATTCCAACAATGTCGGTGGTGATTAGGTTAATTTTGATTCTCGTGTTCTTCTCCGAAAGTACTCTCTTTATTTTTAGTTACCTATGCAATATGTTTATAGTTTAATGTGCTGTGTGCCTGGATGTGAGTAAGAGCTCAGTGTTCCCGTTTCCAATAGACCTAGTATTAAGGCAAAATTGGGTTAAGGGCATTCGTAAGGAAAACTTCGAAAGGAATCATACGACTAATAATGTTGTGTGCATTAATGATTTTATCATTTTTGAAATCAAATGTATTCTGAGGGAAGACATATACCTATAGAAGGTGGTGATCTAATTCCAGTGCCGCGCAAACTTCCGAAGTTAAAACTAATGATGCCTATCCTAGCATTTACCCTATCAGCCAACGTACCTTACTACAAAGAAAATTAAATCAGTCCCAGAAAGATCCGGAAAACCATGACAAGATTTATGTTTAAGAGACTAAATTAATCTTAAACGGTGGTGCAAGAATGATGTAACTTAATTAATTTTCAACGTTTTACAGTGAACATGAGTAAATTAAACCTAACCCCATTTCCCGTGAGTTAACGTGAGGATTATATTCTTTTTTATATAAAATACAATTATACCATCAATTCTGATGAGTTTTAAGGTGATGAGTGCTTTAGACGGTCAAGTTTATCATACAAATATCGCTTGTACCCACTCAACAATACAGGTGGATTTTGGAGGGTTGAAATTTTGTTGGGGAAATTTGTTTGCGTGTTTTACATAATGGGCTGTGGTTAATGGTGGTGTTACATAGTATTTCATGTAAGGTTAATAATGTACTTTGTTGACATCTATATATCGTATTTGCTGACCGGAGTGAAATCTTTTTATACTCTGTGTTTCAACCTGATGTTGATACAATAATTCTCCCTTCGTTTTTCTCCATCTGAAATTTCATTTAGACTTACAATACGCGATAACGCTACTTATGGTGTTTAATTATTCATATTTTGAGTTAGTGAGTTGCATTTCATGAGGTTCGACTTGTGATATTTTCTTTAGGTGACTCGGAATAAACATGCATAACCTTTCCCTCAACCTCTCATATCGCACGCCGATGTCCGCCATGTTTTTCTGCATTAGGGTCTGATGTAATTGTAGTTGGTCTTGATTAAGCCAAGACCGTCTCCAATCCTCAGACCATAATGCTACTCTCGATCGTTCAAAGAAGGCGAATCGAGTAGCCGGAATTGTTGGAAATGTGGGTTTGTTTTGGTTTGTTGCTATCATATGTAGTCGGTGTAATTTTATGAAAGTTGACGATAAATGTTAGTTTCTTTATAGAATATAAGTGTGCGAGTGTATTTATATGAGTCAGTGGACACATAGGATATGTAATTATACGCAGTAATGTGAGAATGTGCTTGTTTTGATCGTGTTTTTACTCCTTAAAGATCATGAGTGCACTAGGTGGACCAGGTTTTAGACTAACTACGGCAATGCATCTCATATAACTATTCTTAAGTTTCCTACGGAATAGAACATCAAGAGATAAATGGATTAGGAATATGCATCGTGATTATGTTGAAGTCCATGGCAAAACTCTAGCGTGCATACATAATTTTGGGAATAAGTCTGAGGTTAAGGTAGCCATTTCTATACTTCCAAACTATTTGTATTCCTCGAAAAATATTAATTTGGATAGAATATAATTGATATTGTGATATTCCGTCAGTGTCTGTGCTTCAAAGTGCCGAGTGATTTAGATGCAAGTGTATTTTACAATAATCTGTGCTTTCCCTGTGGAAATGTTTGGCTGGATCTTGGGGTATAAAGAAACTTAAAAAGTGTGACAGATGGAGCAATCTGTATACTGTTGTCTGTCTGTCAGGTCATCAGCCCAGAGGCTGGTTGTACACAGAAGAAATAGTGACTTAGAAGGATTAGCTGGGTTTGTAACGTATGGTTTAACACTACCAGTATATTCCGATTCATGTTGTGGTTATCTGTTATCAAGCAGACTGCGTCGAACTGAAGCTCGTCCATGTGGTTGAATATCAATGTTTAGTCAATAGATTTTTTGCACTCATGTTATTTAATGGGTAAAAACCTATTAGGCTATATCTCTAGTCGCTAAACGTTTCATTACTAAGGTTACTATCATTGTGTGAAGTGCTGTTATGCCATATGTCAACATTATGTTAACATTATCAGGGCCGTTTATTGGGTTAACATAATCATTTCGGGTGTACTTGGGCTGAGTGACTTAGACGGTTAAGGCGCTCGCCCTCTGACCGCAAGCTGGCAGATTCGATCCTGGCTCAGTCCGGTGGTATTTGAAGGTGCTCAAATACGTCAGCCTCGTGTCGGTAGATTTACTGGCACGTAAATGAACTACTGCAGGATTAAATTCCGGCAGTTCGACGCCTCCGAAAACCGTAAAAAAAATGCAGTTAGTGGAACGTAAAGCCAATAACATTATTATTTCGGGTGTACTTTCCATTCATCGGGTGCTGAATTTAAGAAATTGTCCCCCAATTAAAAAATAAGGCAACAAATTATGTTTCATAGTTCTCATGAGAACGAATAAATCGAGGAATTTCGCACCCTTATTTATTTCTAAACATTCAAAATGATGTTAGAATTATCATTTTAACAGTTTTATCATGTATTTCCATCTATCCAGCGAAGTGGAATCTAACAGAAAACGTTATTTCACGAATTAATATTTCTAAATAATCAGCTCGTTGGTCTCTTTTCTAGTAGAATATATGTGATTCTAGTTGATTGTATGTGGTGCGTACTTGTTGGCGAAGCGTTTTCATACGTGTAAAAGTCATTTTCCCTATGATGTTACATTTATCATGTTAAATTACCGCCGTTTATATAATATGTACGTGATATTTTCGTGTTAGCCAATACCAGCAATCCGCCTACTTCGGCCGCCATGTTTTTAATATTACGGTCTGAGGATTGGAGTCGGTCTTGATTAAGCCAACAACTGTGTCACACACACTTTATATAACATTATATAACATTTCTCGGTGCGAACTTGTTCCTAGCATGAATTCTATAGTTTGGCTTTGCTGTGTAAACAACAACAGTACTAGTACGTTAAGTGTACGCCAGATGTTTCACGGAGATGCATAAGCGATCCATAGTTTGTGTTTCAAAGGTTGCCAATACCAATCTCGAACATAATCGAGGTGTACCGATTCAGCTCTAAGGAGCTCAGATATCTAGAAAAGGATCGCGTTTTGTACGAATACATACTAATACTAACATTGTGCATGCCTATTTAATAACAATATTATTCCCAATGATCAACATCTCATAATTTGTTTGCAAGGATGGTCACTTGAACCCACAGGAATACGTTCAGCGTTGGGTGAGTAACATCTGTATACTTCACTTTTTTTACTACGAGTATAACAAATATTAAATTGTCATGTAACAGCGTTCTTCTGCATTTCCTTTGAATAGTGGTTTCAAGATATCGTGATGCCCTAATTGCATAAATACGCAAAAGTGTGTATACCAATGACAAACCTATTCACTTGAATGTAGGTTCCACTAATGAATGATACAATGTTCAAATAAGTAATAATATTGGTATGTGCTTTAATGTTTATGTTGTTTGAGATTATGATTGGTTTTTTAAGAGTTCAGTACATGTCACGCAACATTAGTACCATGGTTACCACTTGCATCGGCAATATCTACGCCCGGTATGACTGTCCTATGTTTATTTCTCGCGGATGACTTGCATACGACGTGATGGAGCAACACCTCCTAGATAATAAGGCCTAACAACAGCGTAGTGACGTCACGCTACGGAGGCGATGGCAATGCAGAGAAACGCGGAACATGGTTAAACACAGACTTGATTTTAATATTTTTTGCCAATGGAATAATTTATTTACTAACAAATAGCGTTTAAATTTGAAGGATATTGAATTATACTGTCGTTATTACCGTATTTTAGTGACTCTGCCAGTAAAGATAAACAGCAAACAGTTGTAAAACACGACAGAATCTTGCAATGTTAACTCACTTAGGCCGAATTGCTAACATCACAAGAGAATGTTATAAACATATTTCAATTTAAATAGGCATTACGTGATCTTAAAAGAAAACTAGCACGTATAATATTAGCATAGGCCTAACATCTAAGCTGATGTAGCATCACTGGCAGTATTTGCACATGAGCCTACAATGTTTCCTCCCTTGAAGTTCATGTATGGTTTAATGAGAATTTCACCTATCATCGATGTTACCAATTTGTCATTCTTTTCAAAACCATTATGTATTCCAGAAAGTATGTAAGTTTCTAACCTAATATTGGACTACCATTCGGACTGGAGCCTACTCTTTTAAAAGTATTGACATATTGTGGCAACATTAAATTGCTACTGTCTCATAAATTTGTAGAAATCGCACGGCGCAACAGCCCTGAAGGGCTTGGCCTTGATCATGCTCAGCCCGAAGGCCTGCAGATTACGAGGTGTCTTGGGTTCTGCAGGACGAATCCTTTCAGCCGTTATTCTTGGCTTTCTAGACCTGGGCCGCTATCTCACCGTCAGATAGCTCGCAAATGTAAACACGCAGGCTGAGTGGACCTCAAACCAGCCCTCAGATCTAGGTAAAAATCCCTGACTTGGCCTGGAATCGAACCGGGGCCTCCGGGTAAGAGGCAGGCATTATATCCCCTCACCACGGGGTCGGCCATAAATTTGTAAACATGAGGAGATATCAGACAGAAGGTTGAACAAATAACAAGAAAATCATACACATATTCCTTTATGAACTAAGAAATGTTTTAACTATGGCTATTAAATTAACTGTGGGGGCATCATCCTCGGTGTCCAATTCACCAATTAGGACTAGAATTAACTTATTTATTGAATCTTTCTACACATTGTTACACTCATTCCTTGTGATGTAGCTATGATGTTTTGTAACTAAAGAATATACCGCATTTGTATTAGTAATTTTGTCCACATATACATTAGAAATATTTTTTACTTTAATAAAACCCGTTTAGAATAAAGGCCATGTCTTATAAGATGATTACATATGTCATGCAGTATGGTTGCCTTGATGTATCGACGTACAGAAAAATTACTTACGTTCCCTTCATCACAGTACAACAACCATCAGGTAACAACGTGTTTATTGTACTTTTCAGCTGTGTTGAAATTCTGTGTATGAGATATGTACTATCTTCAATGGCCCTGTTTATTGCTCCTTTCTATTCTACATTTTTGCCTGGTTCTTTTAACTACTCCTCTTCCAAGACCATGATTGTCAGAGACAGCAGTGGCTTATATCTTTTCCAACTGCCCATCTTATTTATAGTCACATTCTGGCAGGATCAGTACCAGTTACTTCCCATAAAATATCACCGACTTTGAAATGTCTGTGGCATACCTGTAAAATAATGTATCACCGTGAGCGAAATTCGTGCATTTACAGAGTGAATCGGCCTACACCAGCAGCTCCTGTAGGTGGTATGTTTTAATGCGTATAATAATAATAATAATAATAATAATAATAATAATAATAATAATAATAATAATAATAATAATAATAATAATAATAATAATAATAATACCGTTGAAATAATGTATCCCATGATTGTGATCTAACATAACCTTATATCATTGAAGAGTAAATATGCCTACATATCACCAGTTGTTGCGTGTAGTTAAATACGTCATAGGCCTATACTCATTATGATTGTGTGAGAATGTAATAATAATAGTTACTCACCATTGAGTTATTAGTAAATCTGTAGTCTTGTCTTGGAATTGCACGTAAACATATCTGCCGCATAACCTCGTCTTTCGTAAACTTAATGCATGCACTTCGTTATCACTGCCGGAATTCTCCTTAAAGTTGAGTACGCAACACATCAGTACCATTACGTACAACGGTATTAACAATTGGCACCATTAAACGAATTAAAACTCTTCTAATTTCAGCGTTACATGGCCAAACTCACTGCTGTGTTATTACTGAAAAGGTTCAAGCTTGCCTCCCGATTTTGACGTCACAGTATATTCCCAGAACAGTTGTGAGGCCTTATATATCTAGGAGGTGTTGGATGGAGCGAAACACACCGCTACCAACCACTCTACTTGGGAACTAGACCATCAGTGAGCATAGCACTCAAGGGGAAGGGACTGATTGCGCGTGATATTTAATTATTCTTTTCGTTGCTATGGTAATCAACAAATTACGTGATGTTTAAGTATTCTTTTCGTTGCTTGCTATGGTATTCAACAAGTCTCTTTCTGGCAGCTGCTGATCTCCATTAAGGTATGTTCAATGTCGGTATGAATAATTTTTCAGTATTTCTTTTCCCTAGACCAGTATGTACCGCTACCTCTGAACAATTTCAACATGTCCGGCTAGTGACGAAACCATTGGTCTGTGAAAAAGCAGACATTAGAAGCCGCTCTCTTAACAAGGCCATTGGTCTCTGAACAAGCAAACGTTAGAAGCCGCGCAGTGGCTTTAGGACCTCTATTTAATAAGAAATATTGAATCATAAGTGGCATAATCTAAGCTTTACAACGTTCAGGTCCGAAATTATTGCATGGCTAGTGACAAAGCGATTGGTCTGGGTAGATTAGGTCCGGATAGTGACAAAAGCATTGGTCTGGATTCGTTCGGTCCGGTTAGTGACAAAAAAAACCATTGGTCTGTGAAGAAGCAATAAACTCTTGACAAAGCCATTGGTCTGTGAGCAAGCAAAGGTTAGAAGCCGCGATGCGGCTTTAGGCCTCTATTTCTTAGTAACATTCAATAAAAAGCCGCGCAGCTTTAGGCCTCTATTTCCAATTCATATTAAAGCATAAGTAGTGCAATCTATGCTTTCGACTGTTCAAAATCGTAATTACTGCATCGCTACGTCTCAACTATTTCAACATATTATTTCTCTTTGGTGCATTCATATATAATCGTGGCTGGCGGTGGCACGAATGGGCTCTGCCATCGCCTGAAGATTTTCCCTATGAAACGTCACTCCCATAATTCAAGACAGCCAGATATTGTTATTCTTATTTATTTCATATGCTTATTCTTTTACATTGCCTCATTCTCTTAGGTCTTTTCATCGCGTAAGTTGGTCGTTACTTCTGGCTGTCTAGAATTATGGGAACGATATTTCATTGGCGTAACCTTCAACCAATGGCAGAGTCCATTCGCCCACCGTCAGCCATGATTACTATGTTATAAACTTGCGTGACTACTAATGAACTTTTACCAATTGGTTTTAGTGAGTAATTAAAACATGATGACTTTAAAGCAATAAAACTGTAAGAAGTGATAGTGGTGTGACATAGTCACTACCTTCTTATCGATAAGACTAAGATGTAAATATCGGACAATGCATGTGGGATAGATTTAACTAAAAGTCATCTCTGTGGTTCCACGTGAAACTTAAGTTCGCTTGGCTATGAGCACGATAGCAGCAGTCGCGTAAACCTGCATACATGCTTGCAGAAATGTATTTAAAAAGTAGAAATTAATATTTGCTCGCCTATAATACCCCCTTTATCTGAATTATTTTCGTGGTCTAAAATGAGAGAGGTTATAACAGGTGAGTATGTGAAAAAGGTTGCTTTGGTGGGTTTACAGTGTACAAAGAAAGAATCATCCTGTTCGATCTTTAATCCCATAATTATTATTTATCTAAATAGCGAATAATGTAAGAATGTATTTAAAGCTATTCATAACGAAGTAATAATATTTTCGTGTGGCTATAGCTAGCATGGTACAGCCCTTTCAGTGTTGCCAACTCACGGACACAAAAATTAGCTAATGTGTATAAAAATGTAATTAAAAATTGCAACAATTAGAGAATGAAATACCTAGATGAATTTACCCAACTATTGAAAAATATGGTTTCCTTATCCTGCTCTTTGTCTCCAACAGCACTACTAGAGATAGAAGTTTTAGAAGCATCCGCGAAAGTTATGCTGCTGTGGAGCCAATTATTTTAAGCACACATTCAGGAAGTTTGTATGAATGTCAGCAGCTACCGGTTCTTCTGAGACCAATACGTACGAGCAGAATGGCATCTAATGTTCGTCATCATTCTTTCTCTTGGTTTTGATTGTGTTCTGTATCAGCATTTGGATATAGTAGTCTTAATAAAGGAAATGCCAAGAATATACAAGTTATTGATAGGGATCTTCTTCACTATCATCTACCTCAATCCACTCTACTGTATTCAAGTATTTTTCTATTTGATGTAAGTAATATTCTTACACTGGGTTTCTAGTGAGTCTATATTACCAGAAATAACATAAAGGTCACGTGCGATATCAACAATTCAAGTTCCAGTACTTTTGGGATTTCCCTGACAACAACAACAACAAAATGCTTGTCATTTGCGTAGTATTTATACCGTCTGGATGGCGTGACAGCAGTCCATCATTCAGTTTTACAGTAAAATTTGTTCTTTGGCGTGTGTTAAACTCTATGTTAGTTATGATACTATGCTTGGTCTCTTGCGAGTAGGGCACAATAATATATATATATATATATATATATATATTTGTTAGTTGCTTTACGTCGCACCGACTCAGATAGGTCTTATGGCGACGATGGGACAGGATAGGGCTAAGAGTGGGAAGGAATCGGCCGTGGCCTTAATTAAGGTACAGCTCCAGCATTTGCCTGGTGTGAAAATGGGAAACCACGGAAAACCATTTTCAGGGCTGCCGACAGTGGGGTTCGAACCTACTATCTCCCGAATACTGAATACTGGCCGCAATTAAGCGACTGCAGGGCACAATATTGCGGCACACAATATTTATATTTTACCTTCTGCCTCATGTACGCGTAATGAGCGTGTAGTGTGGAAGTCTGTTGTTCGTTGACGCAGACTGATGAAGGGATCGGCGGCTATTTCAAAGATTATCACGTTGTGCATGCGATCTTTGATTTTAATTCACACTTAAAATACATCCACGAATCGTAAGGAAAAGTATTAAATTGGAAGAAAGCCAATATTTCTCACAAACGGAAATATATAGCTAAAAATGTAGCTAATAGCTAAACACAAAATTTTGCAGCAAATGACTTTTTAAAATAGTTAGAACTACCTGAAAAATGGCTAAATTGGCAACACTGAGTCCTTTCAAGGCAGACCCCCGACGAGAATGGGCGACATCTGCCGTGTATAGGAAACAACATGTAATTGTGGTGGAGAATAGTGTTAACTGTTGTACATGAGTTTCAGGTGTGTCGCGGCAGCACAAAAAACCAGTCTCCGAGCCGAGGGAATTAATAATTTAAGGTTAAAATTTACGAAACAGTCAGGAATCGAACCCGGGAGCCCTTAACCGAAAGCCTCTACGCTGACTATTCAGCCAAGGAGCCAATAAACGAAGCAATAATAAAACAGTATTTAAAATACACACAAAACGGACTCGCTTCTGTAGAGAAACAACTCGCATCCGAACAGTTCACAGGCATGCAACTGACATGAGACGCCATTAAACGGCCAGTAGCTGTCTGAAATAGTTTAGTACCTATTGATACATTCGTCTCAATGAACTGAGTCCATTCCGGCGCATAAAACATACCACCCAATCTCTATTTACTGTAAAGCCTTTCTCCGAAATGTCAAAATTCTACGAAATTTGACGTCCTTTGAACTGCAACATTTCATGTGTCACAACGTGACAATAAATATTGTTTCTTGTTTCTGGGACCCATTCACCACATTCGTATCTGCGTTCTCCAATTTTGCTTTCTGCACTCAACGAAACGATTTGCAGGGTTTATTTGGCTTCAATTAGTTTTTAATCTTAATATCATCAACGTCGTAATATATACCGTATATGGCTGCACGTTATAACTAAGAATCGCCACCCATACACTGTTTTCTTTTACGAAATCTATAACACTTAAATGAGCCTATATAAAGCTGCCGGTCATTTCGGCCCATTACGATTTTTTTGGCACACTTTCATCTACTTACCGGTAGTTATATCAACGGGGCAGATATATTTGGCAACATTACAATGGGAAATATATGACTGTGTACTTACCTAAGCTCGATTTCCGATGATTATACTTCGTGCTTGTCAGCTCTCCATTGACGTTCCGCTCCATGATGGGGTTTTCCTTGATGTCCAGTAGTACTTACGCTTTGCAGCTCGGCCACCTGACTGAAGTTCATGTGTCTAAGAGCAATTCTTGCACAAAGACACGAAGCTGTCAACGTCATCAATAACCAACACTCACAAGAATTATACGGTTACCATGTTTTCTTTCAACTAACTCAATCTCATGTTTTATTATTTCATTTAGAGAAAATATAGGCTATAGTTAAGATGATTAGATTTTAATAAGCACGCACAGATGAAATTTTTAACATTCGTGGCCACAGCATTTCACCAATTACGCATGGCTATGTCGAAGAGCAATTCTTGCTCCATGAAGTGAAGCTGTCAACGTCATCAACAAGCAACTTTTACAAGAATTTCCCGATGTTCTACAAAGTTACAAGTCTATCGACTACGCGGCAGAACTTTTGAAAGAATTGGTGTCACCTGGAGTACCCTCGAACATCTTAGAGCGGACGATTGTGGCACCGATTATCCTTCTTAAGAATAAGAATCCTTCCCTTTGCAATGAACACGACTCTGAAACTAATGACTAATATTATTGAAGCCATTCTCATGATTGGGCATGCCGCGAACGAAGTAATATTCATTCCTCGGATTCGAATAATTTCTTCGGATGTACAGTTTAAGTTTAGATGTCTGCAGTTCCCTGTTTGTTTCAGTTTCGCTATGAATATCAATAAGGCACAAGAACAACCTCTTAAAGTTGTAGGACTCCATCTTCGAAAAGGCTGCTTCTCCAATTGTCAACTGTACGTGGTTTGTTCAAGAGTTGGAAAGGCAAACGCACTATATTCTCTATATTTTAGCTCCATTTGGAAGGACACTAATATAGTTCAACCGGAAGCTCTATAAGGAAAAAAAAATAGCTTTTTATTATATAAAACAGTTGAATTAATAAACGCGGGCAAGGCCGCGGGTACATGCTAGTATCATATATGTAAAAAAAATAGGTAGTGCTGAAGTAACATGTAAAATAACAATTAAGAATTTCAAACTAATCTGCTACCAGGTCATCCGTGACAATAGAATTATTGTGAATAAGAGCATAAAGTTTAAATAGGATTCTTATTGATGCATACAATCTCTCCAAAGAGCTTCTTTGAAAGTGAGGATAGAACTTATCCCTCTGATACTTTCAGGAAGGAGGCTCCAAAGACGGCAGGCAAGTACTGTGAATGAATTATCGTAAATGGCAGTTCTATGGGTGGGTAAAGCAAGGATGTAATTATTATTACATGCACTGTGATAGGCCGAGCGAATTGGCCGTGCGGTTAGGGTCGCACAGCTGTGAGTTTGCATTTGGGAGATAGTAGGTTCGAACACCACTATCGACAACACTGAAGATGGTTTTCGGTGGTTTCCCATTTTCACGCCAGTCAAATGCTGGGGTTGTACCTCAATTAAAACCACGGCCGTTTTCTCCCCATTCCTAGCCCTTCCCTCTCTCATGGTCGCCAGAAGACCTATCTGTGTCGGTGCGACGTAAAACAAATTGTAAAAAAAAAAAAAAAAAGGCCATGATACGATGAGGGGTATTTGAAATATGAAGTGAGGTAAAATGGCTGTGCAGAATGATGCACTTTATAAAAATGGCATGGGAATGCACAATGTGACAAATTTCTAATCGGGACCAAGATAAGTATTTGTATGAAGGAGTTAAATTATCATAGTACCGTAGGTTACCGATGTGTCTCACACGTACATTTTGACCGCGTTGCAATCTGCTCAATAACTTGCACTGCCTCTTAAAATCACATCACAATAGTCGAAATGAGGGAAAACAAGAACTTCTACCGGCATTTATTTTCAGTTTTTCAGGAAATAAGTATTGATACACACGCAACAAGTGAAAAGCGGAGAATATTTCTGGGTGATGTTCGTAAAAAGTTATGCGTTATCCATGATATATTATCATCGAACGTAACGCCTAGGACTTTTACTGATGACATGAATGGTATGTCAGCATTTAGAAAAAGCAAAGCAAAGTCATTTATTTATTTTATTTATTGCTTTTGTTGGTGGCGAAGTTACGGCTCTATGACGTCTATCAGCCTTCCTCATATCTCTCCACGAATCGTAAGGAAAAGTATTAAATTGGAAGAAAGCCAATATTTCTCACAAACGGAAATATATAACTAAAAATGTAGCTAATAGCTAAACACAAAAATTTTGCAGCAAATGACTTTTTAAAATAGTTAGAACTACCTGTAAAATGGCTAAATTGGCTACACTGAGTCCTTTCAAGGCAGACCCCCCCGAAGAGAATGGGCGACATCTGCCGTCACAGTGATCAAGGGCAGGAAGAACTAGTGTTTATATGAGTTTGACTCTTACTTTACAAGGCAAAATATTGCTTATTTCTTTTAAATTGAATGAAATATCGGCAATATTTTTTTCCTAACACATTGAATATATTCAGGCCAATTTAAAGTTTCGTTCATTGTCACTTCAAGAATATTCTCACAGTTTGGCTGAATGGAATAACTCTGCCATTCAGTATAACTGATACATCATTGGGAGCAGAGCTTAAGAATACATAATAAATAGTACATAATAATAAATAATAACCTACACAATAATACATTACACGTTTCTAATTCACATTCATTCGATCATCCAGTCATACGAGATAGTCAGCTGCATTCAGAAGGTAGTCTCGGCAAGCAGTCTTAAATTTAAGTAATGAAGTGGTATTTCTGACACTGACAGGCAGGGAACTCCTAAGTCTAGAACCCGTCAAAACAAAAGAATAGTTATATATTATACCAGGAAGACATAGGCCTTGGCACATATGTGTTGTAAAATCTTTATCCATGAGAGAACGGCTAAGTTACGATGTACGAACAGCTGTACGAGAGAACGTTCTCGTCTATACTGCACTGCGTGAGGAAGACAGCATGAGTGGGGCAAGGTCGAGTGACGTCAGCAGCGCATGCATCTCACCTCCCCGCCAAAACGTCTCGAAACAATTTTTATGCTTCTCAACGACGTGACCAATACGTATGAGGCTAACACCAAATTGTAGCTTACATTTTAAAAGTGCAACGTTGCAAATTTGAAAATAATCCATCTAGTGGTTTCAAGGATATAACGAGTTGAAGTTCGGGAAGTATTATCACCGCTCTGTCGCCCGACTCAGAGAGCTGCTTCCAGCCAGATATAAACAGGTCGACGGCCCGAGGGTATAGTCAGTGTATCTTAAACTCTACGACTCATGACTAGACGTCGCTATGCTCCGTCGCGCTTCGCGAGAGATATGGAAGTTACACTCTGAACTTTGAATTTGTGCGAGGTCGTCGCAAGTGAAGTTCCAACCGCGTCGTGACGTGTGAAATATTGTAAAATTTTCTCAGACTGAATCGTCATTGTATAAGATTTACGAGTGTCTTAACCAAGTGAATTTACGATAGAGACTGTGCATTGAAGTATAATTGAGAATTCAAGTGTTTAATTTACCAGTTGACGGTATTGTGGACTTGGTCAATCTTTCATCATTTTGAACTTTGTCATTGACAGTGACAGCCTACTAGGACACTGTGCGTGATAAATTAAACTATCAATTTACGACAATTTAATTAATTCTGGGACGCATTTCTCATATACTATTACGATTGTGAACTGTTTGAAATACCATTCCACTAGAATATTCAATAATTGACAGAACTAAATGTGATTATTTTTCACGTATTTTCTCGAACTTTCTATTATTTTCACGAGAAACTAACTGAATGTTAAGGACATTTTATAGTAATATTAGGTCATATGAACTCGTGTAGTGCAAATTCAGTCATAAAAACTCCTTAATATATGAACATTAATATTCAACAGACTGTTCTAGGAGCGATATTAATTACATTTTCTCGAGTGTTCCGTGGACTGTGATGGGTAGTCTACGAGTGAATTTAAGACATAATCAGTGGCTGTTATGAACTGTGACAGTGTTCAGTTCACGTTTTATAAACTGTGAGTGAAAGACTGTGCTTTCCATTTTGAAAACGACTGTAGGTCATTACTGCATTAACTTAACTTATGGATCACACTGTAGCATAGACTGTGATATTCTGAGTCACGTATTTGACATCGTAAAACAAAAGTGAGAATACAAATTGTGCATTAAGACTTATGTCAGTGTATAATACAATTCTTTAACGATATTTAAGAGTTCTAGAGCCCATTATATTGTGCTAATTGAACTTTCCGTGTTTCAACATTTCTCTTGAAAAGAACATCGGAAATCTTGGCGAAGTGTTGTCATATTACGCTACGTAGAACGTCATCTCCAGCGTGGGATTAATCGTGGTTTCTTCGAGCATGGTTTCGACGAGGCATCGATCGTGATTTCGACGAGAGATGATAACGTGCTGTCTTCATTGGATGAAACTTGTCACGCTGCTGGTGTCGAGTTCGAGTCTTGGCTGTGTGCTGCAGAAAGTTCCAGTCACCAAGCCGCAGGACAGTACTTCATCAATCCTTATAACCAGATTACAGGTGATATAAGTGTTTTTCATATATTTTATGAGTGAATAATTCCACTTAGACACTAACTGACTTTTAACAAAACACTCAACCATTCATAGGGCTGCATTCGTCAAAAGAAAAGTGCTTCGTGTGGAATCTAATCCTACTTTTCCTAATAATTGTAGGAGGTTATTCAGGAAGTCTTATTTTGAACTATAGATTTTTCTTTAAATTTGTTAAATTGAAGTCATTTTACTTAGATGAACTGTAGGAGTTTACAGCTAGTGATTGAAAACATTTATTTGAACTATCAAATTATTAATGGAAGTGTGTGTTAATATTATGTTTAAAAATCTCAGAAAAACTGTAGGTTTGCATCACAAGTGATGGACTTAATTTCTACGCAAACTAGAAATTTTGGTTAAAAGAAGTTCTATGTGCAAAGTGTTATTTTGAAATTTAAATCTATATAAGAGATCCTAGATGAACTGTAGCGTGTTTAAGATCTCGGAAAATTTGTATTCATTTTGATATACATTTTTAACATCAAGTGGATGTCTCAGAATATAACAGTGTCTATATTTCATTTTTTCTGGAGAGATTGATTGAAAATTTAATCTTGAATAATCAACCGCAGGGTGATTTACGTGAAAATGTCAATAAATATTGTCAAAAAACTTAGTTACCATATATTATTCACCCTGCGAAAATATCCTTCTCTGTACCTGCTCCAATAAGTAACCGCACACTACCTGAGATTCTTCCTATGCTCTGGCCCCATAATTGTTCCCTGGTACAATACATATAGAGGATCGGTGAACAGGAATTGAAAGGGAGGAACCAGAGCGGATATGGGCTCCCGCAGGATCTTTTCCAGGGGGAGAACATTAACAATTTTCTTGAATATATAAAAACCAATATAACGTCAGCAACATTAAATTGTTTATGGACGTTTCCGGTTATAACAGATGCTAGATGACTCTCAGTGCGTTCAGTTTATGAAATAATCGGGTATGATATTAAACAACTGAACATCAACCTTCTTAGAATTCCTGGGGGCAAGCCTTGCCCCCCTTGTGGGCGCCCATGAGAGCGGGTGTAACTGCTGTGAAAGGAGGAGAAATACTTAAGCTGGGATGAAATGTATAGTGTTCTGCCTTCAGAGAGCAGTCGGTATATCTGTATCAGTATGTGATACGTTCGTTGTTTATTAGGTTTCAACCATGAAATAGCGTGATAGTATGGGGTGACGTGTATCATAACTCAGGTTGTAAATAAATCTATGGCAACAATTAAGCGCTCGCTGAAGTTTCGAAATCTGCTCTTTTGTTGCGTCTACAAGAATGACGTCACAGTGATCAAGGGCAGGAAGAACTAGTGTTTATATGAGTTTGACTCTTACATTACAATGCAAAATATTGCTTATTTCTTTTAAATTGAATTAAATATCGACAATATTTTTTTCCTAACACATTGAATATATTCAGGCCAATTTAAAGTTTCGTTCATTGTCACTTCAAGAATATTCTCACAGTTTGGCTGAATGGAATAACTCTGCCATTCAGTATAACTGGAGGAGTAGTTTCGTATCTTAGAGAGGTCAACACCTTTTGATAGCTAATAAAGATTGCTTGTGTCTTGGAGGGGCTAAGGAGGAGGGAATTTTTCAAGGAGTAAGCATTACGTCGCCGAAGGTCAGCATTGATGCCTGTTATGGCTTGAGGCAAATTAGAAGTCTTATAGTGATAGTCTGCCTGTTGCCATTTCTTGATGGATCCAGTATTTTTGTACCCGTCTCTTGGCACAGGCCAGAACAAAGTGTAGCTTCTACCGAAGTCCCAGTCTCATCCATGGCTGTGACAATATGGAAGCTGCTGGGGTATGGGTGGTGCTGAATAATGACATTTGGAGCACAACTAGTGTCTGGGTGTTATGAAAGATTTTGCTCATAGGATCAGTCGTGCTGCATTAGCACCTTCTGGTTCAGTGAGGAAAGCAATGGCAAACTACCTCACTCCTCATCTTGCCTAGTACGCCTTATTTGGGATCTTCCATTGGTTTTTCCAGTTTCCCTGTAACCGCATAGCCTTTGGTAGTGCTATTTGAAGAACCAACCAGCCTCTGGGCTGATGACCATACAGACCGACACACTGACAGTATATTTGTAAGTCGTGGTTGTTTAAGTATTCCAACACCCACTCATGAACCAGACGCTCGGGTGCTTTGGAAATTGCAGGTAAAATAGAAATGAATCTGTAGTCGGATGGTTGGGAGAGACCGGGTTCCTTAGGGATTGGGATAACATTTATTTATTTATTTATTTATTAATGTCTTTCTGTACATGGCGGGGCTCAGGCTATGAAGCCTGCTATTATGCCAAACCATATAATTATGCACCTGCATAAACATAACATACTGAACATTATAACTACTTAAAAAATAAGTTAATTAAAATTTAAAGTTAATGTGAAATGTAATTTGTATGAAATGTAAAGCATCATAAAAATCATTTTAACATTTTAAAATTAATTTATAATATTTACTATTATTAAAGCTATATCTCGAAAAATATAAACTATAATGTTTCTAACCTTACATTGACATTTTATTCATTTAACTTAATAATCTAAAATTTAAGGGTACTTCTAAGAGTAAATCAATCTGAGTGTAGGTAAAATTTCCAGCATATTCTTCTGAATAGCTTGAGGTTGCTTATGTCTCTAATTTCAGCCGGGAGAGAATTCCAGGAACGTATGGTCCCCGGTACAAATGACTTGTTATACGTACTACTGTGATGCGTGGGGATGGACAGCAGGGTTTGTACTGATGACCTTGAGGGTGTTCTGCCTGAGGGAGAGAGGTAGTTGAAATCTATTCTCAGATAATGTGGTTTCCCTGTTCGTAGTATTTTGTGAAGAAGAGAAACAGCATGGTATTTACGTCTATCACATAATCTTAACCAGGACAGCTGATGGAGGAATGGGCTGATGTGGGAATGGAGCGGAACATTTAGAATGAATCGAATGCAGGCATTATGCGCCCGTTGAAGTTTAGAACCAAGTGAACAACTTATGTTATTATAGACTACATCACCATAATCAAATATTGGTAGTATTAGTCCTTGAATGAGCAGTTTCCTGGTTTTGACAGGTAGAAAATCTCTCAGTTTGTATAGTGAGTGTAATGAACCGAACACACGTTGACAAATTTTTGTTACGTGCTCTGACCAACTAAAATACTTATCAAAAATTATTCCAAGGTTCTTAACGGAGTCTTTCAGTGCTATAGGTGTTTCATTGATCTTGACAACCGGTACGTTGATGCTTTCTAATTTGGCATGCGCCTTTCTAGATCCTATTATTATGGCTTGCGATTTTAATGGGTTTACTTTCAGGCAGTGGCTACTAGTCCATTCGTTAATGTTAAATAAGTCTTCGTTTAATTTCATGGTTGCTTCTTGTATGTCATTCGGGTTGGTATGAATAAACAATTGGATATCGTCAGCGTATAAGTGATATTTACAGTTCGTCAGTTGTTCTGATAGGTCATTCATGTATAGGGAGAACAGAAGTGGTGATAACACCCCACCCTGTGCTACCCCCATCTCAGTATTTCGCCACCTAGACACATTGTCTCCCACTGACACACATTGTTTACGTCCACTGAGATAGGAACGTACCCAGCATAATACACTGTTAGAAAATTTCATCATTTCTAATTTAGCTAGTAAAATGTCTTTATCTACGCAATCAAATGCCTTTGTAAGGTCGAGAAGAATAAGAATTGTCATTTGTCCGTTATCCATTGTTAGCTGAATGTCGTTAGTTACTTTTACTAATGCTGTGCTGGTACTGTAGTTCGATCTAAACCCTGATTGATATCTGTCGAGTAAGTTATGATGTAAGAGATAGGCTGTCATTTGTTTGTGTACTAGTTTCTCCAGTACTTTTCCTAGTACAGGGAGAATACTAATAGGGCGGTAATCGTCAAGGGTTGTGGGGGTACTGTTTTTCTGCAAGGGTCGGATGATGGCGTTTTTCCAGTTCCCAGGAAAGATTCCCGTCATAAGAGAGGTGTTAATAATATGCGTTATTGTAGGAAGAATGATGTCTAGAATTTTTCTTAAAAGGGACAGGTTTATTCCATCGTGTCCAGTATACTTTGATTTTATGTCATTAAGGGCGCTCTTTACATCACCTGGAATCACGTGAGAGAAGTAGAATGTTTCACCACCATGCTTTCCCTTTGAAAATATTCTGTCAATAGTGGCTCTCTTAGTATTTCCGTTCGTCTGGACGTTTCTTGAGCTAAAATACTCATTCAGATCATCCAAAGGTACATTACAGTTACTGTCCTTTGTCTTCGTTTTACTTAGACCCATATCTCGGAGAGTCTTCCATGCAACAGCAGAGTCATGTGTATTTAAAATTTCGTACGAGTAGCGTATTTTAGCGTTTCTTATCATCTGCGTGGTTTTATTTCGAAGTTTTTTATAATTCTCAAAATTTTCCTGCGCTGGATGTTTCACATAGTAGCTATAGGCTGAGTCCCTATCTTTCATTTTATCACGAATTTCTTGATTGAGCCACGGGTTAGAGGGTCGCTTTACTCGAGCAGTACGTAATGGGGCATGTCTGTCGTATAAAGTTAAGAGAAGTTCGTTAAAATGAGATACTTTGTCGTCAATGTCCTTTATATACTGAATTGTGTGCCATGGTGTGCTCAGAGCGTCCTCAATGAGAGCTTCGTCGTTCAAATTTTTGAAATCCCTGTATTTGATTATCTTAGGCCTGTATTTTGGACATTTTAAAGAGTATGCAGCGTAAATCATGTCATGCCGGGAAAGGCCTGGCACAGGCATCTGTCCATGTGTCAATATACGGTCATTATTGTTTGCAATGATTAGGTCGAGGAGTGTGTGCGAGGTTGCAACATGGTGTGTGGGTTGCAAGGGCAGAATTGTCATATTAATTGATTCAAACATGCATGTTAGTCGGCTAGTCTCAGTGGTTTCATTTTTCAGGTCAGTGTTGAAGTCTCCCATTAAAATCATATGTTCATACCTGAATATTAAATCCTGTAGCGCTTCTTCTAAATCTGTGATGTTTCCAGTCTTCGGTGGGCGGTACACTACACCGAGTAAACACTTCGTACCACGAATTTCAATTTCTACAAACAAGAACTCCGCTCTGTGAGAGTATTCACTTGGCGATTTAAATATTACCTTGTATTTCAAATCATCGCGTATAAATATTCCGACTCCGCCTCCAGGCTTTCCTTCTCTGTCGTTCCTAATTAAAGTGTATCCACTCATTTTAATCAGCGCTGAAGGTATAGATTGACGCAGCCATGACTCTGAAATCATTATAGCATGCAGATTACAGGTTGAGAATATTTCGGAGAATTCTGAGAAATGTGGGACAATGCTCTGTGTATTGACATGTGCTATTTGTAGAGAAGTAGGGTAGGGCGCAAGAATGTCTTTGAGACGGTTAGCGGTATTCTGCGAGGGGGCTGGCATGACGGGGTAATGACCTGCCTGGGACAGTGGTGAAAGGAGGCTGAAATTAGAGACATTTGTTTCCTGGTTGCTAAATGTTGCCAACTTGAAAGTTAAATGATGACAACTGATAGTAAGAAGTACCTACTACAACTATAAGATTATCACCTAATCAAAACTACAACTATGTGGAAAATTAACTTAAGTGAACTAAAATAACTATGGCGGTCCTTATATTATACAGAGTCTGCTCGTGACTAGCGAATACTGTTCAAATCTGAACGATTAGTTATGGCTATTTTACGGTTCCCTTGTTTTACGTATACGATCCCATCTCTGGACCATACGTTCTGGACGGTAAATTTTGCGACAGCGTCCTGAAGAAGTCGGAGTCTTGCTGGAGTTAGGTCCTCGCGGATGGTTTTATTCGTGCCCTTAAGTTTCTTTTTGTTCGTGAACATAGCGTTCCTCTTACGGTATGACACAAACTTGACGATTATAGGTCGCGGACGCCCATTCTGGTTTTTCCCAACCCTGTGAGACCTATCAATGTCATCCACGGAAAGACTGACCCCGATTTCTTTCGCAATGTCAAGAACTAAATTGTCAGTGTTCTCGTCCGCAGTTTCCGGTATACCGAACACACGTAGGCACTGCCTTCTCTGATACTGTTCTAAACAGTCAGTTTTATCCTGCAGTTCAGTTTTTAAATCACTGATTGTTTTGTCCCGCTCCTCTAGAGCCCTCCTAAGTTCTTCAATTACACTCGTATTAAAATTGATAGTTTCTTTTAATTGGTCAACAACTGACTTTGTTACCTGGTCCTGGATAAGGTTGGCAAGCGTGCCAAGTGTCTCCTTGCTGCTCAGCGCTTCCTGTACGGCCTGCTTAACTATGGCTTCCATTGGCACTTGCTTCACCTTGCGTGGCAGTATTAATTTATTGGATTTCTTGCCTTTTACTTTCACCAATCACTTCACTAACACTCACTCAGAACCACTGCACTGGTAGAGATAATGTTATACACTCTGAGCTGCCACACTACGAATATTCACCTGCTAAATCCACGTTCGCCACGAGCCTCGTATTCTGCGTCTATTCACTGTCCGCCATTAAGTGGAAGTCATTGGCTGGTTTCCACAGTGAAGGAAAGGTTACATTTTTAAAGCAGTACCGTAATTTCCCCTAACTATGGTCCTTAAGCACAACTATGGTCCATTGTGGTTATAAATTCTCCGCGTACTACCATTTATGGACAGCAGTGCGCTATCATCGTTTCTGAAGTGCTAAACTACTCTGCCATCTACTGGCAGGGTCAGGAACTGCATGTTTCCGCATGACAGTGCATAGTGAGAGCTGATTCATAACCACGAGGGTGAATACTTTGTTCTTTGGTGTTCTACTTTCCATCGTACTGAAAGGAAGGTAAGTGTTACCTCAAGTGTGTTTGCTTTATTTACATTGCTGCATATTAGGCACGCATTATCACGTGTTTGAAGTAGATTTGTCGATTTAGTTTATGAGAAACGTGCAATATAATCAATTACTGTAACCTTGAACACAACTATGGTCCATGTTTCTGGGTGGACCATAGTTGTGTTCAGTGTATTTGTCTGATGGTGCAAGCTTCTTCACGCGTATTTTTGCCATAAACGCAAACTAACAAGCCGCATGGCTTTCTTGTTTACTTTTTTAGGCCTAGGCAGCAATGAGTGACAGCAAAGAAAAGAGACGGAAAATAGGAGGTCGCCCGTACAAACCTTATTCGGAGGACGTAATGCAACAGTGTTTGAAAGATGTAAAAGAGAAAATATTATCATCCCGTAAGGCTGCTGAGACTTATGGAATTCCCCGTAGTTCTATAATACTTAAGATGAAGGCTGTAAGGGAAAATAACGAGGCATTGCCTGGGCGTTGCTGTGTCTTTACTTCTGAAGAGGAGGAATCATTTCTACAACATGCCATCAAACTAAGTGAATTCGGTTTTCCTATTTCAACATTTGACCTTCGCTGCATTGTAAAAATGTATTTGGACGCTTGCGGCCGCGATGAACTGAGGTTTTCTGCAAATTTTCCCGGAAAACGTTGGGCTGAATCATTTGTTCAACGCCATCATGGTGCCTTATCACAAAGATTTGCCAGTAATATTAAGAGGAGTAGAGCTGCTGTGAATAAGGCCATAATAAATTCATACTTTGATAACATTCAGAAGGAACTGGAAGGTATTCCTCCTGAAAATCTGTATAATTACGACGAGACTAACCTGGTTGATGATCCCGGGAAGAAAAAAGTGTTAACAAAACGGGGATGTAAGTATCCTGAAGCCATAAAGAATTCATACAAAGCATCAGTGTCTGTCATGATGTGTGGAAATGCAGCTGGCGAGATTTTACCACCTTATGTTAATTATAAGGCGGAGAAAATGTGGGACACTTGGACTGAGGGTGGCCCTACGGGTACCAGATATAACCGTACAAAAAGCGGATGGTTCGATGGAACTACTTTCGAAGATTGGTTTAACACTTTACTTTTACCTGAGCTAAAGAAAAAGGATGGGAGAAAGGTTATAATAGGGGACAATTTAAGTAGCCATATTAGCCCTAGAGTTATTGAGACGTGTGAAAGCAATGATATTGCATTTGTTTGTTTACCTCCAAATGCTACACACCTGACACAACCTCTGGATTTGTCTTATTTCCGCCCCATGAAGATCTACTGGCGGCAGATACTAGATGACTGGAAACGAACATCTTTCGGAAGGAAATACCCAACAATCCCAAAGGACACATTTCCTTCACTATTAAAGAAGTTGGTGGACAAATTAGCCAACAATGGACCATCAATTTTGAAGGCTGGGTTCAGAAAATCTGGACTGTATCCTATCAACAGGAAGGAAGTATTAGCCAGGCTCCCGAATGCTGAACTAGATTCGTCATTGCCATTAGTGAGTTCGTCCTTTATAACGCATCTAGAATCAGTCAGGGCACAGGAGACACTTGCCGGTACAAACAGAAGGAAAAGAAAACTCAATGCTGAACCAGGAAAGAGTGTACATGCTACAGATATCCCAGCTCTCTCAATCAACAGTGATCAACAAGATAAACAAGGATCTTCAGGAATTTCCCAAAAGAAAAAGAAATCAATGGTAAGTTTGGGTTACATTTACCTCCTTTAGATTGCCTTGTACTGTTGAGATTAGAGCCATGATTTATTGATTTGATTCAACTTTCTTTTTCAGAATCCTAAGAAGATAGAAACTATCAGTAGCGATGACGACACTGTGTCATACAAATCTGACACAGATAATGACTTTGACCTGAGTCTATCAGAAAGTGAGGATGGACTGACACATCCTCTGGAAGAGACTGAAGCATATGTCCCTGAAGTAGATGATAATGTGATAGTTAAATATGAAGAAGAATACTGGCCTGGTGTTATAACAAAAGTGCACAAATCAGGCATCACAGTGAGATGTATGGCAAGAAGTGGAAATTTTTGGAAATGGCCTTCTCAGGAGGATATATTAAGTTACAGTTTATCAGATATTGTTCGTAAAATCAAGCCACCTACAAAGGTATCATCTAAGAGGGAGCTATATAACGTCCCTGAACTGAAAGACAAATGCGGTATTGTGGAGTAGACTGTCAATTTTCTTTAACATTCGGCCACAATTAATGGTGTGCCCTGGTAAATGTTCAAAACCTATCGCCGTTTCAGTTGATTGTCAAAAAATACTTCTATGTTAATTGTAAGTGTAACAAGTGTAAAATATATGGTTTAAAGTACTTACAACTATGGTCTAATATACAAAAACCTCAGTGGACTATAGTTGGGCACTTCAGCATACAACAATGTACCACTTTTTGCACATTTTTACACTTGCAGATAGAAATTTCTATGGTCAACTGTTATTGTAATCGACCTTTTTATATCCTATTCTACATATCTAAAATTATTCATCTGATTCTTGAATTATAGAACCAAGTTATGCACAGAAACATGTAAAAAGTGGTGCATAGTTGTAGGAAATTACGGTAATTAAAAAGTGGGTAATGATTGGTAAAACAGCACCAATAACTTTGTGTAAGAAAGTTATAGGGATATCATCGACTTCTCTGGCTTTTGATTTGATAGAATATAATACTCTTTTAACTTCGTTAGTAGTAACGGGGTGACCGAGCTCGATAGCTGCAGTCGCTTAAGTGCGGCCAGTATCCAGTATTCGGGAGATAGTAGGTTCGAATCCCACTGTCGGCAGCCCTGAAAATGGTTTTCCGTGGTTTCCCATTTTCACACCAGTTGGGTACTGAGTTTGGAGAATTTAGTACCGGTACATTAGGTGGTATCCATTCGTCAGTAAGATATTCATGCCTGGCACATGAGGTTGTTGTTGAGGTTTTCTTATGCCTAAGGAACTAAGCATGTTCCAAGCACTGGTATAATATTCATATTTGCAGTCATGCTTCGTAAGTAAGCAAATTTATGGTTCCTAACGAACTGTTTAATTCGATTTCTAAGGACCCGATAATTTTCGAAGTCCCTTTGGTCACGATTTCGTTTAAAACGTCGATAAAGTGCATCGCGGTTGGCCATCATGTCATCTCCGTACAGGTCATGAAGGCCCTGGGAGGGATGGGTGGAAGGTAAAGTCTTCCACTATTCGTAACCCCGGTCCGGCCGCATTTTCCCCCAGAAAGTAATCTGGTACTCATTTTTGGTGTAGCCTGAGTGAACCTCAGGGCCATGTGCACCTCCGGAATTGGAAATCAAATATTTTCATTTTTTCTTCGTGACAGGGAATCGAACCCACATCCTTCCGTGTGAACAGAGCACGCCTTTACCACCTCAGCCACGATGTTAGTATTACAGAACATTACAGATGGAATCCAGGGTCGATTGATCTTCGGGAGTAACTCCGGATATCCAAGGATGATAGCTTGCGTTTTTGCTGGGTTTAATGTACGACACACCTTAACGACCAAGAAGAAAACTATGTTATATCCTGATTGATGTTTCTATGTCCGAAAATATTTGATGTGGAGATATGTGGAGGTAAATTTTTAAATCATCAGCGTAAATGTGGTATTCACAGTACGTTAGGTTTCGGGAGGCATCCTTAATCCATTCATCAATTATCTAAAGGCTAAGCCTTGTCGCTGCTGCCACATCCCACGGTCTTCAGCAGTCCTATTCATCGTGACATAGGAAGTAAAACCCAGCTCAGTGACGTGGTCTCCCTCTCGACTTCCTCCCTAGGACCTTTCCTTCGAAGACATTCTGGAGAAAGATGTCATGTCGTAGGACGTGTCCAAGTAATTTAGCTTTCCTCTGTTTGTTTCTCATTAACGTCATTCAAGATTTGGACATTAGTCTGTTTTTTCTGTCCAACTCGTCCCAGTCAGTCTTTTCCAGAACCACATTTCCGCAGCTTCTAGTGCTGATTGTGCTTATTTTCCCAAAGTCCAGGTCTCACAACCGTAAGTTAGCACACTCCAAACAAAAAGTTTTAACAAATTTCTTCCTGGTTTCAATTCCTATGTGCTTATTTAACAATAGATTTTTCCTGATTTGAAACACTTGTTTTGCCATAGCAATTCTTCTTTTGACTTCTGTCAGGCACTGATTATCATGGGTAATAACACTACCCAGATAACAAAATTCTTTAACCCTAATAAGAACAGAAAAATGAAGGGTTCCTGTGTATCTTGTAGCCTACCTAGTAAGTGTGAAATTAATTGATTGATTGATTGATTGATTGATTGATTGATTGATTGATTGATTGATTGATTGATTGATTGATTGATTGATTGATTGATTGATTGATTGATTGATTGATTGATTGATTGATTGATTGATTGATTGATTGATTGATTGATTGATTGATTGATTGATTGATTCATTCATTCATTCATTCATTGTTCTTTAAGGGCAAATTAATTCGATAATCAGTCCTGGTTTGGAAGTATGAGAAAGTACGTTAATGCATTATCTGTCAAAAATCACATTTCTAGTTACATGCCACTTGCTCCTACTGAGATTTGAACGCAAGGTTCATTGGAGAATGATTAGGACCAAAAATTAGCTCTTCATTATGCAGAGGATTAAGGGATAAAATCAACGGGGGGGAAAAACTCGTTACTGTGCTGACAGTTAATGAAATGCTACGACGGTTTAGACATCGGCCTTTCATCGTTGCATCTCAAACATACACATCTCGGTCGGTGTATGTGAAATTTGTGCCGGAAAAAGCGGAGGTGGGACAGAGTTTTCTCCGCGATCTCCGGTCACCCTTGTCCATTTAATCCCGGTAATGATCCATAATTAATCACTTAGCATTGCCCAGAAGGAGTGCTACGAGATATGTCACTGACTAATCCCGTTTTAACAGCAGTTGTCATAACTAGGGAGAACATCAGTGGTGTTGAAATCTGGGTGCTAGTATCGAATTATTCCCAGTTTAGCGCTGAAACTCATAAAGAGTGTTGTGAGTTCTTAATTAGTACAGCAGAAATCTCATCCATCAACCAGACTGTCAGCCTGTGTGACTCACAATCAGTTGATTAGACGTAGTCTTTCTGAGCCCAAGTTCGCTGGTTCAAAATATGGCCTAGGTCGACCACAGACATTTCTTCCACTCATAGTGCCAGGCTCTTCAATTTCATCTTTGCTATCCGACCTCTCTTCGTCAACCTAGGATTTCTTTCGAACCCGACCGAGATCGATAGCTGCAGTCGCTTAAATGCGGCCAGTATCCAGTATTCGAGAGATAGTGGGTTCGAACCCCACTGTCGGCAGCCCTGAAGGTGGTTTTCGGTGGTTTTCCATTTTCACACCAGTTAAATGCTGGGGTTGTACCTTAATTAAGGCCACGGCTGCTTCCTTCCCAGTCCTAGCCCTTTCCTATCCCATCGTCGCCATAAGACCTATCTGTGTCGTGCGACGTAAAAAATGTAATAAAAAGTCAATTTCGAACCTGACTGTTTTAGTTTTAAGAGGCCTATGAATCATTCATTTTTCCTTCCTTCGCGGCCCATTCCTTTATTTTGCCGATACTCTGATGCCCCAAATGGTCAGACTTCTTGCCTTTTTCTTCACTTAATGTTATATGAGGATGGTTGCCTGCTTGCATTTAAATCAATAATCACCACTACCACATCTAAGGCTGAGTAGTAAATTTTTGTCAGGTTGACTTTGAGAGAGGGGCTGCCTGGCCGAGGCGGTAAAGGCGTTGTCGGTTCGCCCGGAAGGACGTGGGTTCGAATTCCCGTCAGGAAGTCGTAAAATTTAAGAAATGAGATTTCCACTTCCGGAGGTGCATATGGCCCTGAGGCTCACTCAGCCTACACCAAAAATGAGTACCAGGTTAATTCCTCAGGGCAAAGGCGGCCACTCTACCCCCATCACGTGCCGAGGTTAAGGGTGGGGAATCTCCCTCCATTCCCGAGGTCTTTGACAAAAGGGATCAGGAAAGAATTTTCCAGGTTTCAAGATTTCAACAAAATATTTCTTAAAAATTTTGATTCTTAGAGAAACTTACCGGGCGAGTTGGCCGTGCGGTTAGGGGCGCGCAGATGTGAGTTCGCATCCGGGAGATAGTCGGTTCGAATCCCACTGTCGGCAGCCCTGAAGATGGTTTACCATGTTTTCCCATTTTCACCAGGCCACGGCCCCTTCCTTACCATTCATAGGCCTTTCCTGTCCCATCCTCACCATAAGACCTATCTGCGTCAATGCAATGTAAGGCAAATAGCAAAAAAAAAAAAAAAAAATTCTAACTGAAGTTAAAAATGACGTCATATGTTGCGAAGTAAACGCATGTACGTTTGTTGTATTAAGCAAGGCTTAAAAGCACATTTCTTATGAGGAATATGCCCTTACCACAGAAAACATGACGTTATAGACGAGGTGTCACTGAAACCGAAGTCGTTATTAACAAAGTTCAACTGTATCTTATTTATTCTAGCTATATCAATGACGAAGCTCATATAACGTATCCTTTTTGTACATAATTATATATAATTATATATTCAAAGTTGGCTTCAACATTTAATATAACTTACGTCACCCACTCGCTGGAAGTTATCCCGGTCAAGAACAACTCACTGGATAAGCGCGATGTATGTGTGATGGGTAGAGTTTGTGGTCTTTAGCATTTGCGATAAATGCTAAATATGTTGAAGTTTTGTCAGTGTATGTGCCTTCATCTTATATGACCCCTACGAGTGGTTTTTAGCGATTTCGAATTAGCGATCAAATGCGAAATTGGTTCAAATTGTGAAATTATACAATTTATGTGAAATAGGTGCAAAATTCTCGGTTTCATGCAAAATATACATTTTTTAAAAAGTGAGATGTATGTTGTTATTTATTTCAGAGGAAAGAATTATTTCTGCGCCTTAAACCTTTCAATGTGTCTAATATCTTTCAAAGGCCAACGAGCAGACAGAGCAAAGAACGTGGCCTACGTTATTACTCAAGGCCTGGAATTAGAGCCGAGACTTTGCGAGACAAACTGGTAGTTCCGCTTCACACCGCTAGGATCGAGATTTAGCGCCCTAGTTGTCTGTTGTTGACTTTGCATTACATCCAATTCACATACACTTTACACATGTTTTCTTTAGCATTACTTATCGGTTATTCTCTAGTTTCACCTGAACGAAATTCACGCTACTTTAAAGATTTACTTTCGAAATTCAGAAACATTCATTACTGGTCGTGCGATTCGGAGTGATATTTTTTCAAAGTGTTCGTAATAACTTATTTTTATCGCGTGTCAAACACTTTTCTTTAGCTGTCAAGCTTCCTTTTGCAAGTGACGTGACACCTGTCTCTCCATTAGTGTACCCCATGTAAGTTTTCTGCGTTCGTGGATGAAGAAGTTCTAAAATATTCATATCTCTCACTAAGCGGTAAGCGGACGGTGATTTATTTCAGTGCAGTACACCAGTTTAGATTGTTGTTTCATAGTATTTACGCTTATTTTTTGTGAAAGTGTAGATAGCACTGCTTTCTACCCATTTCTGCTATTGTGGCTTGACGCCACGCTGTTCACATGCTGGTTGGGAAAAACGTCGCTTCTTTAGCAGCACACGGTTTCTGCTCATGCAGTGTTTATCCAAAACACATTTCTTCTTTCATTCAAATCTTTGATCACAAAGTCTGCACATCAATATATCTGTATCGCTTACATAAGATTGTTGGTTACAAGGATAATGTCGAGATAGAGGAGGAGACTAAGGCCAAAGAAGTAATAAAATTTACATATGATAACAATGACATTTACAATAAGATACAAAAGTTGAAAACTAGAAAAGCGGCTGGAATTGATCAGATTTCTGGGGATATACTAAAGACAATGGGTTGGGATATAGTACTATATCTGAAGTACTTATTTGATTATTGTTTGGTCGGAGGAGCTATACCAAATGAATGGAGAGTTGCTATAGTAGCCCCTGTGTATAAAGGAAACGGTGATAGACATAAAGCTGAAAATTACAGGCCAGTAAGTTTGGCATGCATTGTATGTAAGCTTTGGGAAGGCATTCTTTCTGATTATATTAGACATGTTTGTGAAATTAATAACTGGTTCGATAGAAGGCAATTCGGTTTTAGGAAAGGTTATTCCACTGAAGCTCATCTTGTAGGATTCCAGCAAGATATAGCAGATATCTTGAATTCTGGAGGTGAAATGGACTGTGTCGCGATTGACCTGTATAAAGCATTTGATAGGGTGGATCATGGGAGACTACTGGCAAAAGTGAGTGCAACTGGACTAGACAAAAGAGTGACTGAATGGGTTGCTAAAATTCTAGAAAATAGATCTCAGAGAATTAGAGTAGGTGAAGCTCTATCTGACCCTGTAATAATTAAGAGGGGAATTCCTCAAGGCAGTATTATCGGACCTTTATGTTTTCTTATATATACAAATGATATGAGTAAAGGAGTGGAATCGGAGGTAAGGCTTTTTGCGGATGATGTTGTTCTCTATAGAGTGATAAATAAGTTACAAGGTTGTGAGCAACTGCAACGTGACCTCGAAAATGTTGTGAGATGGACAGCAGGCAATGGTATGTTGATAAACGGGGTTAAAAGTCAGGTTGTGAGTTTCACAAATAGGAAAAGTCCTCCCAGTTTTAATTACTGCGTTGATGGGGTGAAAGTTCCTTTTGGGAATCAATGTAAGTATCTAGGTGTTAATATAAGGAAAGATCTTCATTGGGGTAATCACATAAACGGGATTGTAAATAAAGGGTACAGATCTCTGCACATGGTTATGAGGGTGTTTAGGGGTTGTAGTAAGGATGTAAAGGAGAGTGCATATAAGTCTCTGGTAAGACCCCAACTAGAGTATGTTTCCAGTGTATGGGACCCTCATCAGGATTACCTGATTCAAGAACTGGAAAAAATCCAAAGAAAAGCAGCTCGATTTGTTCTGGGTGATTTCCGACAAAAGAGTAGCGTTACAAAAATGTTGCAATGTTTGGGTTGGGAAGAATTGAGAGAAAGAAGAAGAGCTGCTCGACTAAGTGGTATGTTCCGAGCTGTCAGCGGAGAGATGGCGTGGAATGACATTAGTAGACGAATAAGTTTGAATGGTGTTTATAAAAGTAAGAAAGATCACAATATGAAGATAAAGTTGGAATTCAAGAGGACAAACTGGGGCAAATATTCATTTATAGGAAGGGGAGTTAAGAATTGGAATAACTTACCAAGGGAGATGTTCAATAAATTTCCAATTTCTTTGAAATCATTTAGGAAAAGGCTAGGAAAGCAACAGATAGGGAATCGGCCACCTGGGCGACTGCCCTAAATGCAGATCAGTATTGATTGATTGATTGATTGATTGATTGATTGATTGATTGATTGATTGATTGATTGATTGATTGATTGATTGATTGATTGATTGATTGATTGATTGATTGATTGATTGATTGATTGATTGATTGATTGATTGATTGATTGATTGATTGATTGATTGATTGATTGATTGATTGATTGATTGATTGATTGATTGATTGATTGATTGATTGATTGATTGATTGATTGATTGATTGATTGATTGATTGATTGATTGATTGATTGATTGATAAAAATGTTCCGATTTGTAACTCCGGGCAGGTTGTTTGATCGTCACCCATGGCTACCAGACAATAAATCATTACCGTACTTTTAAACAGAACAACTACTCAACACCTATGTCAATTTACATTCACTGCAACGTCAGGACAAACTCGATGTTGAAATATTCTATCGAAGTCGACTTGATGCGTCTCTTTAGCTAAGACCGACTCCAATCCTCAGACCTTAATGCTACTCTCGATCTTTCGAAGGTGGCGAATCGAGAAGCCGGAATTCTTGGAAATGTGGGTTTGTTTTGTTTTGTTGTAAACTTTTATTTGGCCTAATAAAATAACCTTTCAGGCGTAGGGATGTGGCGACCCCATCGCCCAGTGGGTAACCACTGCAGTTAGCCACCCGAGTATTGGCGGGAAAACCATACGTATTTAAGGTAGGAGGAAATGCCTGCCTTTCGCCAGAAAACATCATGAGGCCCTCTAAGGCTAACAACCTTAGTTGTACAATGTTGGACAATGTCCAACCCCTAAAATGAACATTAATATCATGGAACAAGCTTCTTACGAATTAAACTACCCTGAAGACAAAATCAGGCTTTCGGATTCCAGGGTGCCTGACATTTTGAAGCTCGTGAGTGAATCGGAGCACCACAAGAACATTGCTAAATTCAAGAATAAGAGAAAATACTATTTTGGAACATTCAACATCAACTCCCTTATTCAGGTTGGTAAACTGAAACAGTTAACAGCGGAGCTACATAGACTCGACATCTCGATATTGGCCCTCCAGGAAACGCGGTACATGGACGAAGAACCTTTTGAATCAGATGGGTTCAGAATCTTCAAAGGAAAAGCCGGAAAAAGGATCATGAAAAACGTCCCGCACCTGGGAACAGCCTTTGTAGTAAACAAAAAGTTTTTAAACACTATTGTCAACTTCAAGAGTGTAAACTCAAGACTATCACTCATGACGATCAAATCAGCGAATAAGAAATACACGCTGATAAATTCTCATGCACCAATAAATGAGGACAATAAAAAGAACCCCGATATGGTTGAAGAGTTTTGGAACAAAATGGAGGATGAAATACTAAAGATCCCAAAAAATAACATCAGAATTCTCCTGGGGGACTTCAGTGCACAAATGGGGCGGGAAAGGAAGTACATTGAAATAGTTGGACAATATCCGGCACACAACAGGACGAATAAAAACGGAGAAAGACTGATCAATTTATGGAATATGAACAACTTCAAACTCATGTTTACCCATTTCAAAGCACGCCCCAGCAAAAAGAAAACATGGGTATCACCAAACCTCTTGCTAGGCGAATTTCAGCTGGACCATGTAGCGATATCCAAGAACAATTACAAGGAAATTCATAACGTCAAAGTTAGAAAAGCGGTTAATGTAACATCAGACCATTATTTATCACAGATAAAGATGAATTTCATACCCGAACGAAAAACACATATCTGTGGCAATAGAGTGCCAAAAATTGACCGTGAATTGCTCATCCAAGGAAAGAGGGAAGAATACAGGAAAAAGCTACAGGTGCCAAAAAATTGGAATGAAGTGACAAAAAATCTGCAGGAGCCAGCAGTTGAATTAGCGTCTACGAAACGTCGAAGCAAGCATGCATGGTGGAATGCAGAATGTGAAAATGCAATCAAAGAAAGATTTGAGGCATGGAAATCATGGAATGAGAATAAGACTGTGACAAATTTGGAAAAATCACGAGAAATAAGGAAACAAACCCACCAAACACTGAGAAGAGTCAGAAGAGAACACCTTAGGGCAGAAGTCACAGAATTGGATGAAAACTTCAAGAAAAACAACACCAGATTATTCTATAGGGCCTTTAAAAATAGAATCAAAGGCTATATAGCACCGAGCCTGCATTTCAAGAAAACGGACGGAACTCTTGCCCTCAACAATAAAGATAACTGTGAGATCCTTGCAAAGTACTTTGAAGACCTCCTTAACTGTGAATCACCACGGGAAAAATTGGAGATTGAGAAGGACATAACCCAGAACCCAGATTCTGAACCACCAGATGAGGAAGAAGTAAGGGAAGTAATAAACTCCCTAAAGAACAACAAAGCATCTGGTGAAGATGGAGTAATAGCAGAACTGTGGAAGATAGCCAATGACGCCTTTATCACTGAAGTGACAGAACTGTTCCGGAATATTTAATAATAAATTTAATAATAAATTTTATTGCGCACAATGTGCAAAATTTACATATTACATCAATTAAATTACAATTCGCTTAAGGAGCACTTTGTTCAAAGCAAAATTGCTTCAGAGAGACTGTTCTCTTCATACACTTCATTACGTGATATGTATCACACTGTTCTTTGCACAGTACACATACACACTCCTGGCTGGCCCGGTGGTAGGACTTCTTGGCACAGATACGGTGATGAAAGCCGTGTATTGCAAAGCGTGTCACCAAATGTCTCAACTCATATTCCTCTTTCATCCAATCCTTATTTATCAGTGCGTCTGTACTGTAAAAGCTTTCCTCGATCGAGTCCCTTTTCTCCCGTAGTTCTCGTAACAGCTCCTCGTATGCCGGAGTTTGCTGTAGAGGCATTTGTAATCTTAAATCCTCTATCAAGAAGGTTTCCCGTGCTAAGACATATACGTACCGGGATCGGGTGAATTTAGATACCCCTAGGACCCTCTTAAGGTATCTCGGTTTCATGCTTTCCAGATCTCGTAGCTGTTTACATGATAGGTACTCCCATATTACTTCTAATCCGTATGTGAGCGTTGGTAACACCTTGACTTGGAAAAGTTTCATGGCCGTCTCCAGCGACATTCTTTGCAGATGTTTGATTTCACTTATGCTTCTAAGTGCAGCAGCTAATCTCTTCTTTATGTGTACTGAGAAGGTCGTCCCGGAGACTTGTAGTGTGATCCCTAGATACGTGAACTGGTTTATCGGTGTTAATGTGTGTCCCCCACATACAATGTAGTCACCTTTCGATAAGTGTCCTCCTCTCCTGAATACCATTAATTCTGTCTTCTTTAGATTCATCCTTAGCTCGTTGTCATCCGCCCATTGCGTGACAAGCTCCATTCCGTTTTGCAAATCTTTTATGTTATCAGCGGCTAGTGCCATATCATCCGCATATATGTATATGCTTACATTTTGTGCTCCCTGTTTGATTTTTGTAGGGAGATCCTGGGTCAGCGCATTGAACAATAAAGGGCTCAAGGGGTCCCCTTGTAGCACTCCGATGGTCTGATCTATCCAGTCTGATTGGGATACCCCGTCACTGATTTGCACTTGGTTTGCCGCTAGTATATTAGCTATTATTTCGTCATATCCGATCGTCCGACGAGGCTTTCCAGTTTCTCGATTAATTTCCTTCTATTGACAGTGTCAAATGCTTTGGTGTAATCAATGAAGATTACATACTTCTTCCCGTGGGCTTGTGTTCTTTCTTGTATGTCCTTTAGCAGGCAGCTCGCCGCTATCAGGGTGGATCTCGCTTTCCGGAATCCAAATTGTTCATCAGGTAACAGTGGTTCCATCAGGTTACTTATTTTCTGTGCTAATAGTTTGGTGAGTATTTTAAATGCCACCGACTCCAGGGCTATCCCTCTGTAAGATTCTGGTTTGCTTGTGTCCCCTTGTCCTTTATATAGCATCTTTATGACTGCCTTCCGCCATGCATTAGGTATGTTACCAGATTCCACGCATTTGTTCATTAGCATTGTCCACACTGGTTCTAGGTACGGTAATGTAGCTTTTAGATGCTCTGCGCAAAGTCCGTCTATTCCCGGTGCCTTGTTTACCTTGCTTGTTGAGATGGCCTTTCTCACTTCCTCACTTGTGAAGATTGTAGTTCTTTCTATCACTTTCCTCTCCTCTAACTTCGGTCTGGTTTCCTTAAGGGCTAACACACCTCTCATATGATTCTCCCAGGTCTCCATGGGTATGTCTGCTGGAAATCGCGGCTGCCGTGGTCTGAGTGCCTTATAAGGTTTCTTCTCAGCATCCTTTACAAGCTTTTCGTCTTCCTTTGCCCTAAATTCCCGTTTTTTCAGCTTTAGTAGCGCCTTGAATTTCCTCCTCGCTGTCTGGTAGCATTCCAGGTCTCTTTTGTCTTTCGTTCTCCTAGCTATGTGCAATTTTTCTAGTGTAATTCGCCTTTCAATGTAACATTCCCTGTCGAACCATTTTTTCGCTTTCCTGGTGTCCTCCCTTGGTGCATTTCCTTCTTCGATGAATTCCGTTATTCCTGCTATGGCCTCATCCAGATTTCCCTCGCTGATATCTTGTAGTATGCGTGGTATCTTACTAGTGTTCTCCTGGAGCATATGTGGGTCCAACCTTCTTTGTATCCTTTGTGTTTTTATTTGTTTATTCATGTGTGTGTTTGTCTTGAGTGTCGTTCTTATTGGTATATGTTTCCTGATTAACGCTGCCTCATTTCTTATTAGGACGTTATGCTCCAATGCATCGAAACCTCTGATGAGTGTGAGGTCTATGGCGCTTCCTCCATTGTGGCATATGTATGTGAGTGTCTTTTTGTCGTTCACTAACGTGAGCCCTTCCCCTAGCAGATAGTCCAGTACTATTTCCGCTTTGTTATTTGCTTTATTTATTGGGCAGTTCAGGTCTCCTGCAATAATCACTCTTTCATTATCCTGTATAGTGTCTAATGCTCTCTGTATACCGTCTACTATGTCTACTGCGCTGCACTCTGGTCTGTAGTATACGCCTACTAGTGTTCCTATTTTTGTTTTAATCACCAATTGATTCTCCTCCTTGAGAATTGTTTCAAACGGGGTAAATTTCGAGTTGATTAGGCATGTTATTCCACCTGACGGCCTTCCTCTATCGCCTTTCCTCGCAAATGCGTGAATGTTATAGAATCCTTTCACTTCACACTTTGATTCCGCGGTAATGAATGTCTCTGTCAGTATACAGATGTCGAACTCACTGAAAATGTCTCTCGGCATCTGTCTTAATACGCCTTCTAGCCCTTCTATGTTCCAGTTGAGAACTTTCACTTGATCCGGTTCCATCCTATGATCTATTCCTGTACCTCCAGGGATCTCGAAAGGGCCGGCATATGACGTCCTTTGGCCAAAATGCCCCCTCATATACTTTGTCATGTTCTTTCATTGGGATGCCTATTTTGAACGCTCTCCTGGTATTGGTGTCACTAACCATTCGACAGTTTATTGTTCCAGACACCCCATTTTCCTTTAGGTATTCTTCTATGTCTTTTTCCGTGGTTTCCGGGGTCAGATTTCCCAGATATAGCCACGCGTCTCCCTGCACTGCTTTCAGCTTGCTTTCCCCTTGTCTTGTGCCCCTTATCCTTTCTCTTGTTTCTTTTTCTCCTTCCTCCTCCGATACTCGTCTGCTCCTGGGTCCCTTTCTTCCTCTCATCACTCTCGTCCACTGTCGTTCTTCTTCCCTCCGCTTTATGTTTTCATCCGCACTGGGTTTAGCATTTCTTTCGGTTCCGGTAACCATCTCAATCGCTATTTCCTCCTTGGATTCTATCGTTCCTCTTGAGTATGTTTGTCTTGTCTTGCGTTCTTCTTCCCTTATTTCGTATTCGCTCCTCTCCTCTGTGATAGGGTTTATTGCTCCTGGTGTGTTTGCATCCGTTTGTTGTGATGTCATTGATCTTCCGGTTTCATTCCTTATTTCCTCTTTTATTAACGTTTTAATGCTGTTTGTGATATCCTCCATCATGGTTTGTAGTTGCCGGTTGATTTTTTCCATAATTTTTTCTTCCAACTCCTCGTCTTTAAGTACTTTGTCGCCCTTGCTTACTTGGCCCACTTGCGTCTCCAACCTGTCACTATTGTCGTCTCTGGTTTGCTCTATGTCTGTCGTTGACTTGCTGCCACTGCTCTCTCTATGGTGTGCTGTATCTGTGGTAGCAGGTGCGTTCCGACTATTGAGATCTGCTTCAAGCGGGTTGTCGCTTGATTTCTTGCGGCTATCTTCTCCGTATTGTATTTCCCCGTTAGATGTCGGGTTTGCATTATTTGTGCTTGTGGCTTCGTGCGCCGAGTCTGTAGTTGTCACTATCTGTCCTTCTTGTCGAGTGATTGCCTTCCTGCCGTCCTCTCTGTATTGGGTCTCCCCGCTAGGTGTCGGATTTAGGTTGCTGCTACATGCAGTTTCCCGTGTTGGTCCAACAGATATTGTTAGTTGTCTTTTCGGTCGTCTGTCATCTTCATACTGATTTTCCCCATTAGGTGTCAGGTTCGGGTCGCTGCCGCTTGCAGTGTCTTGAGTTGGGTCGGTAGGTTTCTCTAACTGTTCCTCTGATCGACTGTCTGCTCCGTACTGGCTTTTCCCGCTAGGTGTCAGGATCATGCTGCTACTCCTCGTAGTTTCATGCGTTGAGCCTACAGATGTCGCTATTTGTCCTGATTGGGTGCTAGGTGTCAGGCTCAGGCTGCTACTCCTTGTAGTTTCATGCGTTGAATCAACAGATGACGCTAGTTGTCCTGATTGGGTGCTAGGTGTCAGGCTCAGGCTGCTACTCCTTGTAGTGTCATGCGTTGAATCAACAGATGACGCTAGTTGTCCTGATTGGGTGCTAAGTTTCAGGCTCAGGTTGCTACGGCTTGTAGTTTCATGCGTTGAGCCAACAGATGTCGCTAGTTGTCCCTCTGACTGGCTGTCTGTTCCCCCTTCTATCTGATAGGATTGTTTTTCCTTAACCTCATTTTGTGGCATTTCCTTACACTGGCGTAGCCAGGGGGGGGGCCCAGGGGGGCCGGGCCCCCCCCAAAATATTTCCTGAAACTAGAGCGAGGATTAGCCGTTGTTTTACGTACGGTACGAACAACTTAAAAACGTACGCCGAAATGTTAAATTAACGTAGCGACAAGAATCTATTAGTAGGGCTCAATAGGGACATACATAATTCTCCATATTTGTACTGCTTGAATGAAAGGAAGACACTTAGGATTGTGATGCGCGAGGATATTTTCCTGTCGAGGCCTCAGTATTGGGAATGAAACCGTGTATTGACAAATTTCAAGACATGAAGAAAAGGCCAATTAGCAGGGGATTACTCAGTAGGGGGCCGGAACGTGACCACCGAGATAACGGGGGCCACGTCCAGAAACAGCTGCAAGCTTACAACATCATGTCAGCTTTTGCAGATCGGTTCCAGGAAACAACAGTGTCCTAGGGATCCTCGGGTTGCACCGTGGTTGAGAGATGTGCTGTGTTTGAGTTGCAGCATTGGGAAGACTGTTACAGGATTGTGATCTGCACGTTAGTTCCTAATTTTGTGCCATATAAGTAACATTTTTTGAAGAGGGACCGTTTTGTCACTGAAAAGCCAACACTATGTGCATCCTCGGTAAGTTATGAAAAAGTTTTTTTTTTTTTTTTTTTTTAATTCTTACAGTGCCAAGACAATCGCGGATGCTTGCCTAAGTTCGATAGGTAGGCCTATATATTTTGTCAAATGCCCGGGGACTGATTGGAACCTCAAATGGCACCATCAAAAGTGCGGGTAAATACTTTATAATTGGCGGGCATGATAACTCCGTTCCAATGCTTCTATCTTCTCATCAGGACGGCCCAGGCTTGTATCGCAGTCGATACATGAAACATTTTTAAAATGGGTAGTCACGTTCTATTGATACGGATTCTACTTAAAACACTAGATCCCGTCCCTTACCTTTCTTTATACTTTTGAGCCAGAACCGCATCATTTATGGTGGTGTATTTTGAGTATCCAACCATTCTTCGGACTTACCTTGTACCTTAAATGGTGAGTGGATGCAGTGGCGTACCCACAGAATAATTTCAGTGGGTGGGGTGTAAGTCCAGGCCAGTAGTGTGGATACAACTTTCCCTGGGAAGGGGTTGTGAAAAGATTTTTTTATTTTTTATTTAGAATTTGCTTTACGTCACACCGTAGATCTTCAATGGCGACGATGGGAAAGGAAAGGGCTGAGAGTGGGAAGAAGCGGCCGTGGCCTTAATTAAGGCACAGCCCCAGCATTTGCCTGGTGTGAAAATGGGAAACCACAGAAAACCATATTTAGGGCTGCCGACAGAGGTGTTTGAACCCACTATCTCCCGGATGCAAGCAGACAGCTGTGCGCCCCTAACTGCACGGCCAACTCGCCCGGTGAATATGAAAAGAAAGCCGGTCCTACCGAGTGCGGTGACGGATCTTCAGTAGATATTGTTGGTTTTGATTGTTACCATGTACAATCATAGCTTTTGTACTTTTAACATAAACCGGCTGCATTATTGAAACTGTTCGTAAAATTGATAATATCGTTCTTCGTTTGTGAGGAAGTAGAATCTTCATTTAATTTGTCTTCTTAAAAAAAAAAAAAAGGAACCACTTTGGTACTACACCTTCCAGGCCGTATATATTTCGATTACGAGAGACTCAAGGAAAACTCTACTGCACCCAAAAACAAGGCTGTATCCTCCCCATCCCATGCCTTTCTTAACTCTGTCAGTGCCGGGAATCGAATGCAGGATGTCTTAAGTCAAATTCGAAAATAAGGAGACCTAAAAGTACCAGCCGGCCCCACAGTGTACGGGTAGCGTGCCTGCCTCTTACCGGAGGCCCCGGGTTCTATTCCCAGCCAGGTCAGGGACTTTTACCTGGATCTGAGGGCTGGTTCGAGGTACACTCAGCCCACGTGTTTATAATTGAGGAGCTATCTAACGGTGAGATGGCGGCCCCGGTCTAGAAAGCCAGGAATAACAGCGGAGAGGATTCGTCGTGCTGACCACACAACACCTCGTAATCTGCAGGCCTCCGGGCTGAACAGCCGTCGCTTGGTAGGCGATGGCGCTTCGGGGCTGTTACGTCATGGAGTTTGATATGGAAAAGTGAACAGAGAAGGAAGCGACACGCCTGCAAGGTTCCTTAGCTTCCAGCTAGTTCTTCTGTCCGGCCTCGTGCGTTTAGGACAGTAAGAAAACGTACGCCTTAAATGCTCCTCATAAAACCTTTGTAAAAATACTAGCTTATAACAATAATCACAAACGCCTCCTTTTCATGTGGCTCAGTTGGTTGAGTCGCTCTCCTTCTGAGTCTGAGTTCGCAGGTTCAAATACCGGATTGGATCGGTAACCCTTAAAACGGTGTTGAAATGGCAACAGCTCAGTGTCGTTGATTTCTGGCACGTTAATAAAAATTATAGATACGAATATTAGTGTCACGAAACTCTAACTTTATACTACTATATTCTGTATCCCAGACTTGCGTGGAAAAGTAATTAACAATTTACTTTACGTCACACCGACACAGATAGGTCTTATGGCGACGTCGGGATATGAAATGCCTAGGAGTGGGAAGGAAGCGGCCGTGGCCTTAATTAAGGTACGGCCCCAGCATTTGCTTGGTGTGAAAATGGGAAACTACGGGAAAACATTTTCAGGGCTGCCTACAGTGGGGTTCGAATCCACTATCTCCCGGATGCAAGTTCACAGCTGCGTGGCCCTAACCGCGTTGGAAACTAACAGGACAAGGTAAACCCTACATAGCATTTGTTGTAACGTGTATTTTTCTTTACCAACTAACAAAATATCTATACCCATACGCTTTACATTATTTATTTATTTATTTATTTATTTATTTATTTATTTATTTATTTATTTATTTATTTATTTATTTATTTATTTATTTATTTGTTTATTTATTAGTGCCTTCAGTACAGTGGCGAAGTTAGGGCTCCAGGCCCTCTTGTACACTTAACCACATACTAATCAACATCTTAAATAAAATACTGAGATTCTTAAAATAGTTAAAACTACATAAATTAATAAAATTTAAAATAAATTTTTACTTACTAAATATTCGGTGGTGGGGTCATGTGAGCCGAATGGAGGAGGATAGGTTACCTAGGAGAATAATGGACTCTGCTATGGAGGGTATAAGAAGTAAAGGTAGACCAAGACGACGATGGTTAGACTCGGTTTCTAACGATTTAAAGATAAGAGGTATAGAACAAAATGAGGCTACAACATTAGTTGCAAATCGAGGATTGTGGCGACGTTTAGTAAATTCACAGAGGCTTGCAGACTGAACGCTGAAAGGCATAACAGTCTATAATGATAATGTATGTATGTATGTAAATTAATATTAGAACTAATTAATATTAAAAACTCTTAAACATGGCTATTCCTCAGGAACGCACACATTCATATTTCAACCATTCAGTCAGCTGTCCTCAAGCAGGTAGTCTCGGCAGGTGACCTTAAATCTTGATTTAAAAAAGCTAGTTTCTCTGATCTGAACTGCCAGGGAATTCCATAATCTGGCGACAGTCACCACAAATGATCTAATAATTTTATTTGTGCGGTGCAGTGAAATAGAAAGAATGGATCTAGAACGTGTATTAATGTTGTGAAATGATGATAAAAAGACGAATTTAGAAGAAATATACTTTGGCTGACTTCCAGCTACCACTCTGATCACCATCGTTAAAGTGTGCAGCTGCCGACGTTTATCAGACATCAGCCATGAGACAGCCTGATAGTATGGGGTGATATGAAAATCGTACGGTACTCGATATTGTAAATAAATCGCAGGCAGGAATTCAGTGCTCGTTGAAGTTTAAGTGTTTCTTCTCTCGTCATGTCAACTAAAACAACGTCACAATAATCAGGAATAGGGAGAATGAGTGTCTGTATTAGTTTGGCCTGTAGCTCAAATGGAAATACATTCCTCTGTCGTTTAAGAGGGTGAAGTACTCCAAAAATCTTTTTACGTATTTCTTTCGTTTGATCAGACCAATCAACTGTTACATTCATCATTACGCCGGGATTTTTAACCGTTTTACTGTAGGGAATAATGTTAGCATTCAGTAGGATAGGCGGGATTGCGACATTGTTTGAGAAGCTCAGTAATGTTCGTGATCCAATTATAATTGTCTGAGTTTTTTTGTAGTTTAGTATAAGAGAGCTTCGTTGTGCATATACACTGAGTCGTCGGAGGTCCCTGTTAATATCTTGTCTTGCAGTGTAGATGTCTGTCTGTTAGGTCATCAGCCCAGAGGCTGGTTGGATCCTCAAATAGCACCACCAAAGGTTATGCTGTTATAAGGAAACCCCAAAAACCAATGGCAGCACTAAAATGAGGCGTACTAGGCAAGATGAGGAGTGAGGTAGTTTGCCATTGCTTTCCTCACTGGGTCAGAAAGTACTATTGCAGCACAACTGACCCTATGAGCAGCACCTTTCATAACACTCAGATGCACTAGTCATGCTCTGAATGTCATTACTCAGCACTACCCATACCCCAGCAACTTCCATATTGTCACAGCCATGGATGTTGACTGGGACTTCGGTGGAAGCTACACTTTACTCTGGCCTGTGCCAAGATATAGCCTATTTAAAGGTCGTCAGCACAGAGGTCATGTGTGTTATTTCCTGTCACAGATGGTATGTCATTGATATAAATACAGAAACTTAGGGGCCGTAGAATACTGCCCTGTGGGGCAACACTAAGTTTCATTTTCCATTTAGAGGCCTTGTCGTTTACTGTTACACGCTGTTGACGGTTACTCATAATGTTATGTATAAAAGTAATAGGAATATCATATACACCTGTAGTCTTTGATTTTATCGAGTACAAAGCCTTTTAACCTGATTTTCTGTGACACTGTGAAATGTGAATGGCAGATTGGCTGGAGGGGAGGGCGGTGAGTCGGTGCAGTTAATTTGGGTAGGTTGAATATTTATTCTACTAAAGTAATCGTTCAGTTCGTCAAGTGGAATGTCAGGAGTTGTCTGTCTCTGTTGATGTTTTCCTATTCCCAGAGCTCTAAGTTGGTCCCATGCGCGATTAGAATTTAAGTTGTTAGCTGAAATCCGAAAATATATGCATTTTTAAATTTCTGATTAACTGCTTTGTGCGATTTCTTAAGATGCGGTTAGATTCGAAGTCTGTGTCATCTAGAGTTTGTTTATAATGTCGAAATAACGAGTCACGGTGGGCCATCATTCTCTTGCCTTCATCATCTAGCCATGGACAAGAAACGCAAGACGCAAGCGCGCGTGTGTGTTTGTGTGTGTATCTTTGCCGCATTATTTGTATAAAATGTCACTTCTTTATTGCTTATCACATGACCATTATTATTATAACATTACCGTATTTGTTCTAAACCAGAATATTGCATCCTTACTCAAAGTGTTTATTCTTGCATTCATTTCACTTCTACGCGGAATATATGAAATGCTGCAGTTATGTTGGGATGGGAGTAACAGAGGTAGCCGAGACCGGGGGCTGTCGTCCAAGGAGTCCAGACACCCCAGGAGTTTTAACGAAAGTTCTTTTATTGAGCATTTTATATATACTGTGCATTAATATTAGCTTCCGGAGTCCGACTCATTGGCTGAATGATCAGTGTTGAGGCCTTCGGTTCAGACGGTTCCGGGTTCGATTCCCGGCTGGGTCGGGGATTTTAATCGCGTCTGAATAATTCTTCTGGCTTGGGACTGGGTGTTTGTCCCAACATATTCATATTCAGACAACATACTACATTACCAACCACCAAATAAACACACAACACTGATTACATCCCTCTATATAGGGTTGCGTCGGGAAGGACATCCGGCCGTAAAACAGGGCCAAATCCACATGTGCGACACATTTCGCACCCGCGACCCCACAAATGAGGGAAAAGTGGGGAAGAAGAAGAAGGAAATTACTATTAGCTTCCGGAATCCGCACGAACCCACCACTCTTACTTGGATCCAAGGACACTCATTTCCTTTTTCGGTATTCTACACCACCTAAACTATGGAAGTTTGGACACCTATCAAAATAAAATTCTGGATGAATGGGCCCCCCCCAAACTGAAATCCTGGCTACGCTACTGTTTCCTTACACTCGTTCTTATCGCCTATGGCACATTTCATTGCTATAAAACATTCCCTGATGACACTCACCGCTTGATGTATGTGTTCCTTTACATCTTTGCGTAGGTAGCCTCCTGCTTCTGCGATGTTCACTAAACTTCTTAGAGCACATTCGATTCGCGCTTCCATACTGTCCGCCATCATTTCATTTCCGGAATATTTGGAGAGATGAGAAAATACCAGAAGACTGGCTAGTGGCATTAATACACCCGCTACATAAAAAGAGACCGAAAACAGACGTCAACAACTACCGAGGAATATCACTTTTATCTGTCACGTATAAGATTTTTTCTAAACTCCTATTGAACAGACTGACACCGCAAATTGACCACAAGTTGGGAGAGTATCAGGGTGGCTCCAGGAGAGGGCGCTCTTGTCAGGACCATATCTTGAGTCTAAAAATGATAATCAAATATTACAATGCGCGGCCAAAGAACATCTTCATCTCTTTCGTTGACTTTCAAAAAGCATACGATTCAATAGATAGAGACACATTGATGGAAATTTTGAGAGAATATGGCATCGATCAAAAAACACTCAACTTACTTAGGTTAACACTAACAAACACCATATTCAAAGTGAAATTTCGAGGAGAGATCAGCAAACCCTTCCAGATAAAAACAGGTCTGAGACAGGGTGACAGCTTATCCCCAACACTCAACGTGGTTCTAGATAAGGTCATGAAAACACTGTGGAAACATAATGACTCAGGTGCTATAATAGGTAGTAAAAAGAAACATGTCAAACCCAAGTGTTTGGCCTTTGCCGATGATTTGGCACTCTTCGCTGAGACAGAACAGGAAGCAATAACACAGATAAATGAACTACAGGAGATAGCCGAGAAAACAGGTTTAAAAATCTCCTTCACGAAAACAGAGATGATGAGCACGGACAGGAATTATGTGAAGAGAACAATGAAGACGAAATATGGCGAAGTGAAGGTCACAAAGCAGTTTAAATACCTGGGAGAAATTATCAGCAGCAACGGGATGGATAAAGAGGCCATGGAAAATAGAAGACTTAAGTTGGAAAGACTAAACATTGCCACCAAAGACATTTACAACAAAAATAATCTTTCCATCAATGCGAAACTAAGACATTATGATGCTGTGGTAAAACCAGTGATTCTGTATGGGGTGGAAACAGCAACACTAACGAACCTGGAAAAACTACTAAAGATTGAAAGGAGAATATTGAGGAGGATTTACGGCCCAAGGGTGGCAGAGGGAAACTACAGATTACGCTCAAATAAGGAGATATACAAAAGAACAGAAGACCTGGAAACAACAATAAGGAAAAGACGGCTGCGATTCTATGGACACATGGTCAGAATGGATCCAACAAGGTTAAATAAACAAATTTTTAATAAAATATACTACTTGAAGAGCCAGGGGGTATAGGCCAAGCAGATGAAGGAAGAACTCAAGAGGTTAGAAATTGCAGATGAAGAATGTCGTGATAGAGACCAATTCAGGAAAAGACTTTCCAACATAAAAGTTCTGGTTGAAGAAAAGAAAGGACGCAGAGGGGGAAGATGGACTGAAGAGAGAAGAGCGCAACATTCTGAAAGAATGAAGGCACTGTGGAGAAAGAGGAAGGAAGAAGGGATGATTAGAAGGAAGTGAAGTGGTATTGGCGTGGTCCTAAGTTTGGCCGGTTCGCAAGAAAGAAAGAAAGAAAGAAAGAAAAATAACCTTTCCATTTTATTGTAGTCCTTTATACTGTACTTTTTCTTACTACCCTCCTTAAATCCAATTTTATTTTTGTTGACTTGTTGTTATAGTATGTAGTCGGTGTAATTTTATGAAAGTTGACGATAAATGTTAGTTTCTTTGTAGAATATAAGTGTGCGAGTGTGTTTCTATGAGTTAGTGGATACATAGGATCTGTAATTATACGCAGTAATGTGAGAATATGCTTGTTTTGATCGTGTTTTTACCCCTTAAAGAACATGAGCGCACTAGGTGGACCAGTATTTTGTCTATGGTAATGCGTCTCATACAACTATTCTTAAGTCATCTACGGAATAGAACATTAGAAGAGAAATCGATTAGGAATATATATCGTGATTATTTTGAAGTCCGTGGCAAACCCGTAGCGTGCATTCATCATTTTGAGAATAAGTCTGAGGTTAGGGAAGCCAGTTTTCTACTTCCAAACTATTCGTGTTCCTCTAAAAATGTTAACTTATATAGAATATAATTGATACGATACTGTGTTATTCCGTCAGTGTCTATGTGCTTCAAAGTGTCTAGTGATTTAGATGCAAGCGTATTTTACAATAATCGGTGCTTTGCCTGAGGAAATGTTTGGCTGGATCTTGGAGTATAACAAAACTTATAAGTGTGACAGATGGAGCAATCTGTATACTGTTACGCAAAAGAAATAGTGACTTAGAGGGGTTAGCTGGGTTTGTAACGTAGGGTTTTACACTACCAACACCTTCCGATTCATGCTGTGGCTATCTGTTATCAAGCATACTGCTCCGAACTGAAGCTCATCCATGTGGTTAAATATCAATGTTTAGTCAATAGAGATTTTGCACTCATGTTCTTTAATGGGTAAAAACCTATTACATCTTTAGTGTCTGAACGTTTCATTACTAAGGTTACTATCATTGTGTGAAGTGCTGTTATGCCATATGTCAACATTATATTAACATTACTAGGGCCGTTCATTGGGTTAACATAATCATTTCAAGTGTACTTGATCTGAGTGACTCAGACGGTTAAGGCGCTGGCCTTCTGATACCAAGTTAGTAGATTCGATCCTGGCTCAGTCCGGTGGTATTTGAAGGTGCTCAAATACGTCAGCCTCGTGTCAATAGATTCACTGGCACGTAAAGGACCTACTTCAGAACTAAATTTCGGTATTTCGACGTTTCCGAAACCCGTAAGCCACAATAGCAGAAATGGATAGAAAGCAGAGCCATCTACACTTAAAACCGGAAGGTACGCTTGGCAACGCTGTATCTATCTGTCAAGCGGAGGCCGAGTGGAAATGGGGCGTGTCCGATTTTGAATGACTTCACCCATAATTCACTTCATTTAGACCAACACGATTATGATAAATGCACACTCTTCGTAAAATTGTACTAAGAAACACACACATCATCAAATGCATTCACTGAAGTTGGACATACACATTTTACATGAACAAAAACTAAACACTTTAAGAACAGTACTCACAAGCTCAATTATTGTGGAGCGTTGACAGCTTCCTCCGCTTAGTGTTTTTATCCTCACTGCTGACATAACTCATGTTCTTCATCTGTTTTAAGCCCTTATTTAACACGACATTGGAAAATGTAGACAATAAACAATCTGTCGCACCATTATTGTCACGCCCACAATGACGGCGTTGAAACCAGAACTCTTCCTAAAGCAGCTCAGGATAGAGAGAATATAAATTCTTTATAATTTTCACAATCCAGGTAGTCTTCGTATACCACTGTCTGCAGACACACACAAAACAATATGATGGTATCACCAATCCACCTCTGAAGTTCTTCAAAATAGGGATCTCCTGTTTCATTACTCTGCAGGAGACCTAAACAAGTGTCACAGCTTATCCTTCTGGATATTTTCCTTAATATATGCCCAGAAATCTACAGCATATTATCTCTGATATCACAAATTGCCCACAAAAAATATTCACATGACAAAAGTGAGTTTCACTTGTTTATTATTTCCATATTGAGCCCAATAACATCTGTCTTGATGAAATCAGGCATTTCTAATTTGTTACAGCAAAACCTCACTTTTCCATACCATCACCACCACCACCGCAACCCTAGAACACCCTTAATCCTAATTTTCATCTCACTTTCTAGGACTTTTTTTTTGCTAGTTGTTTTACGTCGCACCGACACAGATAGGTCTTATGGCGACGATGGGTCAGGGAAGGGCTAGGAGTGGGAAGGAAGCGGCCGTGGTCTTAATTAAGGTACAGCCCCAGCATTTGCCTGATGTGAAAATGGGAAACCACGGAAAACCATTTTCAGGGCTGCCGATAGTGGGGTTCGAACCTACTATCTCCCGAATACTGGGCACTGGCCGCACTTAAGCGACTGCAGCTATCGAGCTCGGTTTTCTAGGACTTGAAGTGCAGTAACATTGTATTTACAACCAATAAGCTATAAGTACTGACTAAGCCTTCTTTCTATTGCAAGTTATAACTTTGAAACTTTCTTGAGAGTAAATAGTTTGCTTTCATAGTTCCGAAAGAAAATGTTTGAGTAGGGTCTAACTCTTCTTCCCTTTAGTGCTAATAATAATAATAATAATAATAATAATAATAATAATAATAATAATAATAATAATCATAATAATAATAATAATAATAATAATAATAATAATTGCTTTACGTCCCACTAACTACTTTTATGGTTTCTAGAGACGCCGAGGTTCCGGAACTTGGTCCCTCAGGTGTTCTTTCACGTGCCAGTGAATCTACCGACACGAGGCTGGCGTATTTGAGCACCTTCAAATACTACCGGACTGAACCAAGATCGAAACTGCCAAGCTGGGGTCAGAAGGCCAGCGCCTCAACCATCTGACCCAATCAGCCCGGCCCTTTTAGTGCAAAGTTCGAATTGTTCCCTTAAAAATATGAGGCAAGCCAAAGGGTGTGCTTTCACTGCTTACCTCACGATACTCTATGAGACTGTGAAGCATTTCAATAAATTTATTTGTACACATTTAAAACTAACGCTGCAAAAAAGTGGTCCCTATATAATTTAATAAATATACATTTAGTTGAGACCACTTTGATATTTTACCATCTGCTAAACATGTCATTTCTTTTACCAACATCTGACAACTTAACATATACAGTGATATTCATATCTTGGTGAATTTTTAGTAAATTGGTTACATTTGTCATACCATCCATCTTCTTGTTTACCCTAATTTACATTTCCAGGCACCTACCTTCAGGATCTTTTCTTTAAACACTTTTCGATGACAAATATTTTGGCAAATTTGGGAAAGTAATTGGACATGCATCAGGGAGAAGCTCATTAGGTTTAGGTGGTAGTATAGTTACGTTGACTTTACTATCACAAATTTTATCCCCTGTTGAAAACTTTCGTGTGTGACATGTTTAATGCATACGACTGAATCCTTCTCAGGTTCCCAATTATCCCGTTTAAAATGACATATCCATATTGGTTTTAATTTATCGTCTGAAGGAAAACTAAACGAGGTAACAAAACCTTTTTAATGCTATAGTCGTAACGATACATGGACACACAACATTTTCTCAGCATCTGCAAATACATGAAACATTTCATGAATAAGCCAAATTCAGTTCGCACCTTAAAAAATAATGTTATTGATTTAACGTCCCACTAATTACTTTTTCGATTTTGGGAGACGCCGATATACAGGAATTTTGTCCCGGAGAAGTTCTTTAACGTGCCAGTAAATCTACCAACGCGAGGATGGCGTATTTGAGCACCTTCAAATGCCACCGGACTGAGCTCGGCTTAGAAATACAGCTCTACAATCCACGCTACTCAGCCCTACTTAGCCTTCACATTATTTCGATAATAGGCTCTACGTATGCTTATTCTATCACTTATCTTGTTATATATACTCGAACCTATCCGTGAAAAATTAAACGAAACACGAAACGAAGTTCACTAGACATCAACATACACTGATAGATCCCGCGCTTTCACCTTGGCCTCCATTGGACGTTGCCAAACTTATATGACTCCGGCTTGCAACTGTAGTCGGCTATGATAGGAAAGCAAAAAGAGTAAAAGAGCGAGAAACGAACGTTCATTGAGGATAATGTGAAGATATGCCTGCAGACGAATATCCCCATCTACAAGCTGGACCATCCTGCTTTCCGAGACTACCTCGAAAAGTATGTGCCGATTAGAGATACATTTTCGGGCCTTATTTATATTTGGTTTAAAATACATTTACACCATTCTGAGTGGTATAGCAAACTTATTGTGAAATATTCACGAACTAGCCTATATCCCCCCCCTTCCCACCCCCACCCCCCATCCCCGAAGAAACGAACCATGTGGATGGTAGTTTTGAAGTATTACGATTGCTACACGTCCTTGTTGAATTTTAGGTTAGGTATCTTAAACTTTTTACCAAAAACTACGTGGATGCATGTTTCCTAATATGAAGACATCACGAGGTTATTCAATTTTTCGACCAAAAAACCAAACAAACGTGAATGGATGTTATTTTAATATGTTACAACTTAATGTATCGTCGAGGATGTAAAATAATCGCTTGTTTCCATGTACATACAAGGGAAGTTTATAGGGAAAAGCTTCAAAACTCGTTCAGTGATTCGCCAGCACTACACCAAATGTTTAAGTAATATTGTCCTTACCTCTAAACTTTATTATTATTATTATTATTATTATTATTATTATTATTATTATTATTATTATTATTATTATTATTATTATCATCATCATCATCACGTTTAACGAAATTTCATTGGCCCCATAGGTATGTTCCAGATCTGCCTCAAGGTAGCAGGCTACCGTCAGCAGGGATTATATTCCACGTTGCGGAGATTCAGCAAGGGCAGAGGTGAATGCTGCATCGGACGAAAAGCCCATAGCAGTAATAGCAGACGAGACGTCTGACAACCGACGCAGATGTGCCTTTGCTGTTCTATTCAGGACGATCACACCAACTGCAAAACAGCATGTCTATTTGGCAAGCTGTTCATTTCTGGATGCTGCCAGCGGGGCAACATGCAGCCGAGCAATCATCGATACTCTCAAAGACTATAATATTATGAAAACGTGCTGGCTTTAGTATCAGACTCTGCCATATACATGCTTCCAGGCATTGCAGATGATAACTGGAGACCATCTTCTTCACTTCCAGTGCTTTGCACATAAGTTGCAACTTGTGGGGGATGTGAAATAAAATGTCGTATGGCGTTTAGTGCCGGGATATCCCAGGACGGGTTCGGCTCGCCAGGTGCAGGTCTTTCTATTTGACTCCCGTAGGCGACTTGCGCGTCGTGATGAGGATGAAATGAAGATGAAGACAACACATACACCCAGCCCCCGTGCCGTAGGAATTAACCAATTAAGGTTAAAATCCCCGACCCGGCCGGGAATCGAACCCGGGAGCCTCTGAATCGAAGGCCAGTACGCTGACCGTTCAGCCAACGAGTCGGACGTGGGGAATGTTATTCTCAAGGAACAGTTGAACAATTTGGCTTCAAAATTTAAGATGGCTTTCCTCTCTTGCAGGAAGTTAGAGAATTCCTGTCTAAATGTATTGCAAGATAATGACCCTGATTTGAATGCTCTCTTGTTCCCAGCTCCTGTCATTACCCGATGGAACTCTTGGTTTCGCTCAGTCGAGTATCTTGACAAGTACTTCACACCCCTTTAGCTCTCTTGACGAGAATTCCCTAAATAGCAGTGGCCATTCATTGTTGGATATGTTTAGAGATCAGGATATGCTTCCCTTGCTGAAAGTTTAGATAAAGTTTGTTTCACAGATTTCTGTGAAAATTAATGCAGCACTCGCAGTACTGCAGGGATCGTCCTACCCGTATGCTCACAAGTTGTGGGATGATCTTTGCACTATTTGTGGAGAATTGAATAGGTGTGATGACGGATGGTTTCCATTGGAATCAAGTGACCTGCTGGAGAGTTAAGGAAACAATACGAAGAAAGAAGAAGTTAAGGTGCAATTTAAGCTGTGTATGCTTAAATGTGTAACTAAGCTCCGAAGCATGAGCGTCGGTGATACTAACGTGTTTTTCAACGAAGTGTGCAATTTATTTAACCCTAAAGTTGCAGGGCAAATCAGTGCTCTGGAACCCAAGTCACTTGTGTCCTTGAAGCATAAGTTGCCATTTTTTAAAAGTGTCACTTTTGATCAGTTTGTCGAGAGCTGCGAGTCATATCACCAAAAGATGCTTCAGAACATTAAAGTGAAAGGAAAAATCCACTGATACTGACACTCTTCAGATCTTGATGGCAGTTACGTTAAAGTTTCTTTCCTTTTCGTCGACACCACTGCAATGCATTTGGGCCTCTACGAACAGTATCGGTGTAGAGAGGTTCTTTTTAGCAAGGACAACATGATTTTAACTAGTAGGTGCTCTCGAATGAAGGAGGACACCATTCAAACAACTGCCATGTTGTACTTCAATCATCATTGAAATTCCTCTTCCTTGTAGGTCTGTTGTACTGTGATAAATGAATACGTTCAGAATAGTATTTTTCACTTTGAAATTTTGTTTGAAAATTTGTAAATATGTATAATCATGTGTGTGTTAATACATCTTGCAGTTTTATGTTGATGTTTTTCTTATTTTCCATAGTGTATTCGATACTGCACGACGAGCAATGTGTGATTAAAGAGTATGATTTTACGTCCAACTGTTGTGTGTGCAATTTCGCAAGTTATGCCTTTCTTTCACCAATTTGCTACAAAACGTTAAATTTGTGAAGTATAGATGCTACAAAACGCTAAATTTGAAAATCAAAACGCTAAAACTCTGATCTTAAATGCTATAAACCACGAACTCTAGTGATAGTACAGGTCAACAGACGAGTTGTGACCCAGGAACGCACGGGGCGGGGAAGAAGTTTCTACCTCACCACCGCCTAACTCCTTATACGTCAGAGGGAGGGGACGGTGAAGAAGAGAAGAGTTCTTACAGGCAGAATGGACGTACAGTCACCTTACGATCTTCCCCTACCACCCCACTTAGCAGTGGTTATTGCATCGCTTTGCATAGATCTTGCAAACTCGCATGTAAACTCGCTCCCACCTGTGTAGCTTAGAAATCAAAACGATGAGGTGCCAAAAACTGTATCGTGCAAAGGTTTGTCATTCACTTTCCGAAACTGACATTAAGCCACTCTAAATGGTTCTCTCTACACTCGCTCCGTCTATGTTCCGAGAGTAATCTTCCGTTTTTAAGTCACGAGACACTATTCCAATTTTACACCAAGGTTTTGAAATTTACTTTGCATCAAGCTGATGGCTTTTTTACTGGTTTCTACATTGAGATTATTGCGGTAAGTCATTATCTTAGAACTGACTAAAAAAAAAATTCTCTAAAAACGCTCGTACAATAAGCTGATTCTCGCCATGTTTAAAACCGAACTCTTAAAATAACAGACGGCAATTTCCTTGTTTTGTTACCTCTCTACCCACTCAGTTTCATGGTTTATTATGAAGTAACTAACACGAACATAAATGAAACATACATTTTTTTAATTATTTTTTTATTTAACTCCAGTTAAAACTCAACTGATGAAAGTACACGGTATAAGAATTGTACATATGTATGAAAATAGAAGGAGCAATTTTCTAGCGAACAAGAGGTGGGAGTATGAAAAGGATAAACAAGATGAGCAAAATTGTAAATAGTGACGAGATAATTATTTCATTTCTGGTCGCTCTGTAGAGCACATTGTCGCTTTCGGTACGATGTACTTCTTGATTTTCTGACCATTTGTGACGACAATAAGAGGATTGCGTAGAGCCAGCATGTCCAGATGATACGAGATGGTAAGTGTACTTCTTGATGAGTTCTATTCTTGAATCTCTATCAATTTCATCAAAATTTAGTTCATAGTTGGAAGACTGTTCCAGAAGATGGGGGTCAGTTATGAATATAGTTCGCACTTCCTTTATATTCCTGTTAGGATACAACGGTCCAATGACCTCAATATCGTCAAAATTAACTAGTTTCTTTGATTGCTTTTTCTTCGTACTGCCTACAAATCTGAGGCTGTTATCATACAATTCAATCACCGTAGCGCTTTCCTCTTTGTTACTGCCACATCGTGCCAATCGTCCAATTAGATCTGTACTTGATCTTTCGGAGCAATTCTTATTGCCACACAGATAAATTACATCAATATCATCATTATTTCCTTCAACTGGCTCATGTCGTGGTCTCTTTCGACCACCACTCTTATTCTTACATTCTATATTGCTAGAACATTTCTCATTGTCACACCGCATGCAATTACGCTCCTCAGGAGTAAGAATAATAGGAACAGAGTCAAATGGTTTTAAGTCATCACTTTCCTCTGGTTCTCCCTCAGGGCTGATGACGCGTATTTCAGCACGTTGGAGGCCTCCCTCTGCACTACGCGGTTTAGAAGGGACTGTAGCCAACGCAGCGCTATCATCAAACTCTTCCTTATTAGATTTCCTCCTATCGGACTCTCCTTGATCGTGTTTTCCTTGCTTCCTTTCTTTAAACCATTTCCATGCTGCCTCTCCTCCTCGGTGGTCATTATATTTCATAGTATGTGGGATGTTAACGTTCTTTGAATTAGACCGCCTCCTGTCTACAACTACAGGTTCCCTTTCATGATACCCCTTCGAAGGTGGAATGCGTTTACTTTTCGAAGGTGTTCCCGGCTTAATCTTTTCTTCAATTTGCTCAAACCCTTCCGAATTTTCCTCTGAAAGAGGGCAAGGAGTGTCAACGGTCTCTGTACAAGACCTCGTCTTTACCCGTATAGGTTCTCTTTCATGATATGCCTTGGAAGGTGCAACACGTTTAACTTTAGAGGTTGATCTTCCTAGCTTAGTACTTTCTGTACTTACTTCGAACTGTTTCGATGATTTATCCCTCCCTAGTTCTTGAATACATATACTAGGGGGTAGTGAATCAACTTTCTCCGAATAAGACAGTCCTGTATGTGTCACTACAGGTTCCTTTTCCAGATATCCTTTCGGATGTGAAACACGTTCTATTGTAGAAGATGATACTCCTGATTTGATAGTATCTTCACCTACCTCTCTACGTTCGTATTTATCATATCTCATATAATGTGGAATGTCAACGTTTTCTGAATAACAGTGCTTTCCCTCTAGCAGTATAGGTTCTCTTTCATGAAATCCCTTAGGAGCTGGAATGCGTTCTTCTTTAGAAAGTAATGTTCCTGGCTTTGTCCCCTTTTCACTTTCATTGAACGGTTTCAATGGTTCCTCTCCGTCTTGGTACTCATCGTACGGATGAGGACATGATGAAGTGTTGGCATCCTCTGAATAAGACTGCCTTCTATCAATTAGTATATATCCTTTTGGAGGTGGGATACGTTTTGTTTTTGTAGATGACGTGTTCGGCTTAATGATCTCTTCAGTTATATAAAACCGTTCCGAAGTCACCGCAGTTCCATTTTCAGGTGGAACAGGTCTTTTCTCAGAAAGTAATGTTCCTGGCTTTGTCCCCTCTTCACTCTCATTGAACGGTTTCAATGGTTCCTCTCCGTCTTGGTACTCATCGTATGGATGAGGACATGATGAAGTGTCCGCGTCCTTTGAATAAGACTGCCTTCTATCAATTATATATCCTTTTGGAGGTGGGATACGTTTTGTTTTTGTAGATGATGTGTTCGGCTTAACAATCTCTTCAGTTATATAAAACCGTCCCGAAGACACCTCAGTTCCATTTTCAGGTGGAACAGGTCTTTTCTCAGAAAGTAATGTTCCTGGCTTTGTCCCCTCTTCACTCTCATTGAACGGTTTCAATGGTTCCTCTCCGTCTTGGTACTCATCGTATGGATGAGGACATGATGAAGTGTTCGCGTCCTCTGAATAAGACTGCCTTCTATCAATTAGTATATATCTTTTTGGAGGTGGGATACTTTCTATTTTTGAAGATGATGTTTTCGGCTTAATGATCTCTTCAGTTATATCAAACCATTCCGAAGATACTTCAGTTCCATTTTCAGGAGCCTTTATTTTAGACTTTTTATTTTCTTGTTTATTTCGTTTACAACACTTTTCTTTACATTTAGAATGAAGAGGACACTTAACACGCCTTTTCTGTGAAGTTTTACTCTCTACATGAACAGGCGCTTTCTCTTGATATCCGTTTGGACTTGGATCTTGAGTTATTTCGGAAGAAGCTTCCCAATTTTCAGATTTCTCTGTACCTCCTTTCAACGGTTTTGAAGAATCTCTTGGTTTATTTCGTGGGGGTTTCCGTTCATCACTTTTCTCGTCCCTTCTTCTACCACGTTTCTTTATAGTAATATCAAATTTAATTTCTTTTTCCGTCCTTCGTTTTACATTTTCTGTATTCTCGCTTTTTTTTAAGCGTTTGGAAGGCTTCTTTATATCATTTCTTGTGTCAGACATTTTCTTAAGAATTCTCTCAAGCAGTGTTTTGAAATTTCTCGAAGAAACGTATCTCTTTATAATTTCAAATGTGGAATTTTTCCTTGTAGGTACATAATGAGCCATGTAATCTGATTGGTTTTGTATTAACCATGTTCAAATAAACAGGAAATTTTCACATGTCTGTGTACTACGACATTCATGTACGTTACAAACCTTCTTTTGACGAAGTTTTTGATCAGAATTGTGAACTATGAAATATAGATTTGGTTTTCTATCCTTCGAAATAGTTATACTCAACCTGTTCCTTAGATTGCTTGGCTTGAAATACACTTGAAATAATTGTATATTATCTTACTTCAAATGTAACACAAAGTAATCCATTTCTGCAAGTTAGCTGCATCCATTCAAATGTTTTCTGGATTCTAAGGTACATAGTTTGCTGTACGTTAATATAAAAGTATTTCAATTCAACCAAACACACTCGAATAATATTCTACCTGTGAGGCACTGATAACACAGAAAATTAAACCAATGCCTGCTATTGATCTTCTAGTAGGATTTGAATTTAAATCTTAACCAATGAAATCATTCGTCCATGATTTCTTTCACTGAGCAGGAAATTATCAATGAATTGTTTCCTTAGTCCATTTAAATCTAATATCCTTCAACTTTATGAAGATATGAAACTAGCTAACCATCCAATCATCAACGGTAATGAATTATCTCGTAGATGAAAAATGATCAATCGATCATAACAGCAAGATAAACGTCATGTTTTATACTTAACAATGAATTTTTTACTTTTAGACCAAGTCTTCATATAGCAAATACATCAGTTGATACTAACGCAGGTCTGCGAATTGCAATAGCCTATCATAGCTTGATTGCCTACCTAGGCTATTTCATTTGAAATTTAAAATAATATGCTACGTGCATAAATTGCAGAAAAATTTGTGAACTTTCCTGAATGATGATCAATCTTCTTTGTCAAATTCTTTTTTTACATACTAATCAATAGATCATGATGCAAAATCTGCGAAATTTCATCCGGTCAATACAGTGAAAAGTTGGCAGTTCCGAACAGATGTCGCTGTAAGAGAAACATTACCCACAATTCATTATACTCCCACCAAAGTGGCATTTTACATTAAGATTATATAAAGTGATTCTTTAGGTAATTGACCCAGATACACATCCTTATTTTTCAGCGTAGTGTTCGAAAACATATTTTTTTGCGGCAAAGTATACCTTGAATTATTATCTCCCCCACGTTCGTGTAGACAAGGCAGTCTGGCGCCAGCTCTCTTGCGGGAGACACGTTGACATTATGATTCACATGCATTGATGGCCATCTCGCCAATGGATATCTTCTTTAGTACCGTAATCTTCCCCTAAATATACATCATGACTTACAGGGATGGTGGCCATGTGTTCATTCTGTAAACTTTGGAATACGAATCATTTAAGATCTGCCGACGTAAGTTTGTGGTGAAATTAGGTGGTCATCCCCGTTATTCAGCATAACTGTGAAAATCAGTGTGCGGTTTTATAGAACAGGCACAATTTTAGACCAAAACGCAGGACGACATAATACATTCCCGGAAGCAAAACTTGAAGATGTTTGGATACATCAGAGAAGTCATTGCCAGATTATGGTAGGATTCATTTCAACCTGTCAACGGGAGGCAAAGAAAGAGCCTATTCCCCGTACTGTTTAACGCTACGGCAAGAATTATGGGGGGCGATCTAGGGTTGCCAAATCTTAAGTTTTCCCCATTAGATTCACCTTCTTTTAATACATTTTACGAATTACGTTTCTCTTTTAACCGTAAAAAGATTTCTTATGTCTTTTTCACATCTACGAATCATTGGATAATATGTTTAATTCCAGAAAATTGTGTTTACACATACGACATAAGTTATCTCAACAGTTTTTCAATTTAACAGTGCTGTTAGCTTATTTTTGTAGTTTTGGCGTGCTTTTATGTTTTAAATATTTCATTAACACAAACTGATTCGGGCTGGTTGAAACGGATTTTAAATACAGTAAGTTGATATTAGTTGTTAATACTTTCGATCACGTCACTGTGCTGCCATTTGAACTGAATACGATGTTCTTTTTGTAGAATTATTTAGCGTATGTAGGAAAGACAGAGTTATAATTGTGTTGTAAGCAGGACAAAATGAGTGACGAAACCAAATCTCCTCCTCAGAAAAACGTGAATTTACAGTATAGCAAGGTGAATTTGAAAATATGGTAAGAGAATTTTAAATGGTTAGCTCCTGGACCTTCAAATGGTCGATCCTACTATAAAGTGTGGAACAGGGCGAACAGTTCGGTGTGAAACAACATTTCCGATATAAATCCCATCAGGATAATGAAGAATGTTCTTCGGGAAGTAGCAAATTATCCGCTATTTTGGAAACGCGGAAAGCACAGAATTTGAAACTGTAAAAGGTTATCAATGATTGTTTATCACTGTGTTAAACATAACCTAAGTTACAACAGCTTAGATTGTGGCACCACGCTAACAGCATCGTTTTTCCCAGACAGTGAGATAGCAGCAAAAGTGTCGTGTGCTAAAACCAAGTCAAAACTATTAATAAAGAATGGTCTTACCCCAAAAAGTGCAAAATAATTTGTTGTTATTCTTAATAACCCAGAAACTGATGCTCCTAACAAAGAGAATAGGAAAATGTTCCCAATTTGTGTTATGTACTGTATTTCGACCCCAGCAAAGGTGTTGAAAATAAATTTTTCTGTTTTGTTAAACGGGCAGATTAATGTGCTAGCTATGCATCATCCACGCTGTTGGAAAATCTTGAGAAAATTTCATATGAATCCCAGTCACATTTCTGCATTTTCTTCTGATAATGCCAATGTGAATTTTGGTAGATACCATTCAGCTTCTTAAATGAGTAAAGTGAATACATTTTAAAAGCGAACTGTTCAAATCATTTGATCTATAATATCATTAAATATGCTAAAGAGGAATTGGATATTGGCAATGAAAATGTTCTACAAATGTTAAATCTTTTTTTCAGTGTCTGCAAAGAGAAGGGAAGAATTAAAATATTCCATTTTATTCTGTTGACTTACAGTGGTCAGAAGGACTGCGTCATGTGCTAACAAGATGGCTAAGTTTTACACCAGCTATTAAAAGCTATTTTCAAAGTCGGGATGATTGCCACAAATTATCTCTCAAAAATGTTCCAAAATGATAATCTACATTCAGACATGTTGAGTCAGTTGTATTTTAATGTCTCTTGTCAGTGTCGAAGAGCAACTTGATTTTATCACTGAAATGAAATGGCGTATGGCTTTTAGTGCCGGGAGTGACCGACAACAAGTTCGGCTCGCCAGATGCAGGTCTTTATTTAATTTTACTCCCGTAGGCGACCTGCGCGTCGTGATGAGGATGAAATGTTGATGAAGACGACACATACACCCAGTCCCCGTGTCAGCGAAATTAACCAATTATGGTTAAAATTCCCGACCCTGCCGGGAATCTAACCCGAGACCCCTGTGACTAAACGCCACACACTAACCATTTAGCCATGGAGCCGGATATTTTACCACTAAAGCTATGGAGAAAGGTCAATTTAGTGTATTTGAATCCTTCAGATGCGTAATGTTGTTAAAGAATAAAATTGAGCAAATAATCAAAGATACCTTTTTGGAAATGCTACTAAGCAACTTCTGAAATCTCTGCCAAAATCAAAATAGAGTAAATTTACAGGTAAATTATGTGAGTTCTATACTAACATATTGTATTATCTTGAAAATCATTACGACTTTGCTGAAAATAACTCACATTCAAAGTTAAATGGCTTTCTTTTAGTAGGGAATTGGAATATTTTGACTTTGATAAAACAGTTGATGTATTAAATCTACAGGAATTAGTGAACCTTCGTGAACTGTATGAGGATATCTTTAGAAGAATGCATTTATTATCAGCGTACTAATGTTGATAATTGTCTTCATTTTTCAAAAGTAACAATGAAGAATTTCACAAATATAAATAGAGTAATAGATTTTTTAATATTTCTGGATCAGATTCCTTTGCGGAAAGATTTTTTCACTAATGAAAAATGGAGAGATGTTATAGACCGGAACCATCCAGAACTAATAAAGACAGAAGTACAAGTTTCGTGTAATAAATGTTATCCATTTCCTACGCAGGATATTGAATTGTTGAGAGTATCCAAGTCACAAGAGAAATACCGTACCATGTAACAATATACGTAGTGTATTAGAATTAAAAATACGTTGCCAGATTTAGGCAGCCTATCATTGTAGGAGGTACAAATATATAAATACCTGAGATGATTTTCAATAAATTGCAAAATATTTTTACTGACCAGAACCTGGCAATCCTGGCTGGATATGAACAAATGAGTCAGGTTGTGTGGAAATTCAAGATTGGTGTCTGGTGTGTTGTATTTAGGGAAGAATAATCAACTTTATTTTCTTCCATAATGTTCTGAACACATGCTCACATCCAAGAATGTTTGTGAGTTTGTGCCAGTAAATCTAACGACACGAGGCTGGCGTATTTGTACACCTTCAAATACCACCGGACTGAGACAGGATCGAACTGGTCAAGTTGGGGTCAGAAGGCCAGCTCCTCAATCGTCTGAGCCCGGTGGCCACTTTCTTGATCTGCGGTGATGTCACTATCATTCTTATGATACAAGGTATATTTCGTATAAACTTCAGTGCTTATCCACGTGTTCTCTTCTAGGATATACGTATTCCCCAAATTAGAGGCTTCCTACAACACAAAGCATACTATATACCAGAAAAAAGTGCAATATTAAAATGGGTAATGGAAGTTTTATGTGGGTCTACTGCCTAATGAATCACCCTATATACATACAGTATGTAGGTCCCAATTTATCTCGTAAGCAGTCCTGTCCAATTCCGTCTAGTCCAACCCATTCTTGTCTGGTTCCACTTAAAGCAGTCCAGTCACATCCACTTTAATTAAATCAAGTTACATCCTACCGCATTCACTTCCGTCCTGTCAATTATAGTCCAGTTCTATTCGATTCATATATTTTTATAAAATTAAGTTTAATTTACTTTAATCCAGAAAAAAAGAGTCAGTTTAATTTCAAACTACTTCAATATATTCGATATTAATACAAAATCAATACAAACTAGTCTAATTCGTTATAACCTATTGAAGAGCGTATTCACGACTGAGTGGGGATTGGGAATGTCGGAGAAAATGTGTTCTCTCTCTAAAAACATTATTTCACTCAGATGCATGCATTTGTCCTGCATACATAAGTAATCCAGGTATTCCAACGTATGGCAGTTAAAGCAGCGGATAGTGGATGCAACGTGCATAGGAAGACAGTGTAACGTCCTCTACACACTAACAGTATACTGTAATCTCTAAATTTCATATGTAACAGTCGTAATTCAATCAAGTATAAAAGTACAGAAGGGGTTTCCTGTAAGATAAGAAATCACCTATTTTCTTGGAAGAGGGACCATTTAAATATCTAGTTATCTCTTATACAGTCTGGCTCCATGTTTCACTGTCAGCATCTTAGTCTTCAGTCCTCGGGACCACGGGTGTGATTCCCGACTGGAGTAAAGGATTTTAACCATAAGTGTCTAATTCCCTTTGCTCGGGGACTGAACGTTTATGCTGTCTAGCATACCTGTAACTCACGCATATTATCCTACAGTACACTAACAAACAGTTTCTTACACATAGTAATTGCCGCCCACTCTCATTGGAGGGTCTTCCTTACAGGCTGGTAATAACCGCATTAAGTTATTATTATTATTATTATTATTATTATTATTATTATTATTATTATTATTATTATTATTATTATTATTATTATCATCATCATCATCCCGTAACTGGTACACCTGGGTCCTGGCGATCCGAGAGAAATTTCTTTTTTCCAGTGACGGAAGGTGTGTGGTAGCACTGACCTGTACCTCCCCGCTCTCTACTAGCTCTCAATTAGATATCAGTCCTATTTGTTGTTGCACGTGTGCCTGTGATAGTTTTTCTTGTACTGAATCAAGGCGATCCGGTCCCAATGATCCAGGTGCACCTTTAGTGAAATTATTTTTGTCTTAACACCCCATTGAATAGTTTACCTATCTTCCACTACACTGCATATAAAGGAATGAGGAAGAGATTATAGACGCTCTAGTGAACCAGTGGACAGTGATATCGGTGATATAAGCCGAAGCGATTGTGAGAACATTGAACATGAAACTGAAAGTTATGAAAGAGTGCTGATGACGGCAGTGGTGATGGACAAACCGCAACTAATTATTTCTACGGCAGGAACAGATTCAAGTGGTCAAGAATACCCAGTGCACGTGGACGAACACCACACACCAATATCATCGCTTCGATTCATATTCCTGGATTACGAGGCCCAGCTAGGCAGGTAAACCAAAAGACCCCTCTAACATTTTGGGAACTGCTTTTCTATTAATTATTATTTATTTATTTTTTGCTATTTTGCTTTCCGTCGCTCCGACACAGATAGGTCTTATGGCGACGATGGGACGGGAAAGGCCTAGGAATGGGAAGAAAGCGGCCGTGGCCTTAATTAAGGTACGGCCCCAGCATTTTCTTGGTGTGAAAACGGGAAACCACGGTAAACCATCTTCAGGGCTGCCGACCCACTATCTCCCGGATGCGAGCTCACAGCTGCGTGCTCCTAACCGCACGGCCAACTCGCCCGGTGAACTGCTTTTCGATGATGAAATTATTTCAGACATAGTACTTAGACAAAGGCAAAGACACCTCCGTACAGGCCATGAAGGCCCTTGGAGGAGTGGAAGGTAAAGACTTCCACCATTGTTAACCGCGGCACGTGATGGGGTAGAGTGGTTAGCTCTACGCCCGGCCACCTTTGCACCCTGGAATTAACCTGGTACTTATTTTTGGTATAGGCTGAGTGAACCTCAGGGTCATATGGATCTCCGGAAGTGGAAATCTCGTTTCTTAAATTTTACGACTTCCTGACGGGGATTCGAACCCACGTCCTTCCGGGCGAACCGAGCACGCCTTTACCGCCTCGGCCAGGCAGTCCCTCATAGTACTTAGAAACAATGAAAAATTCTGTCATCGCCGGCTGAGTCAACAAGGAATTCTTTTTCAAAAGTAACTTACAAAATGGAACTGAAGACCCTCATAGGTCTTTGTTATCTCTGGGGTGCCTTCAAATCAAACAATGAAGATCTGACTGGCTTATATGCTACAGATGGCACAGGTAGACCTATATATACAGCAGCTATGTCCTTGAAACGTATATTATTTTTATTAGGTTGCCTTCGTTTTGACGATTCAATAACCCGTGACACTAGGAAAATCACAGATAAACTTTACCACATCTCGTGATAATTCAAATCATTTATAAGAGGTTGTCAAGAAAACTATTCAGTCGGGGAGTTCGTCACTGTGGACGAAATGCTTGCTGGATTCCGTGGCAGATGTGGATTAGGATTTACATTCCATACAAACCAATAAAATATGGAATAAAAATATTCATTATAGCTAATGCCAAAATGCATTTCTATTTAAATGCAGAAATTGATTGTGGAAAATCAGCTGTTACCACCCTACAGCGCCTCCTCATACCAACAGCAGTTGTCATGCGGTTAGTTGAGCCAATCAAAGGAAGTAATAGAAATGTTACTGGAGACAACTGGTTCTCAAGTGTAGAATTGGTTAATGAGTTGTCCAGATGCCAGTTGACTTACATTGGGACAATAAGAAAGAACAAGGCTGAGTTACCATCAAATTTTTAAACACAAAGGGTAGAAATGTGTCTTTTTCTGTCTATGAATACTCCGGCCATATAACAATCCTTTCGCACATCCCAAAAAAGAACAAGGTCGTCACCATGATATCGACAAAGCACCATGGTCAATGTTAGGTGGAAGATAAGCCTGACATTGTATATGACTACAATCAAACCAAAGGGGGAGTTGATGCACTTGATGAAAAGACTCATAATTATACAACTTCTAGGACAACAAGGCGATGGCCCATGGCGGTCTTCTATGCTATGCTGGATATAGCGGTAGTAAATGCCTTTATTTGTTCCGTGGAAAAGAAGATACTGACGAAGTGACCCGTCGAAAGTTTCTCATTCAACTAGGAACACAACTCGTAAGTGACCACATGAAAAGACGATTGGATTCCCCATTTCTGAGAAAAGCGATCAGAATTTCGATATGTGATATTCTGGGAATCAATCCCTTTGAGACTCCAGGAATATTTCAAGTTCACAAGGAAGCTTCTTATAATAAATCAAACCGGGCGAGTTGGCCGTGCGCGTAGAGGCGCGCGGCTGTGAGCTTGCATCCGGGAGATAGTAGGTTCGAATCCCACTATCGGCAGCCCTGAAGATGGTTTTCCGTGGTTTCCCATTTTCACACCAGGCAAATGCTGGGGCTGTACCTTAATTAAGGCCACGGCCGCTTCCTTCCAACTCCTAGGCCTTTCCTATCCCATCGTCGCCATAAGACCTATCTGTGTCGGTGCGACGTAAAGCCCCTAGCAAAAAAAAATAATAATAAATCAAAGCGGAATAGGTGCTCAGTGTGCCCGTCTAAGAAGGACAGGAAAGCATCACGAGAGTGTGCCCGATGTCGAGCACCCTTGTGTTTAGAATGCTCCAGTGCCGTGTGTCCAAAGTGTTTCGCTGGTTCGGATGAGTAAAAAGACTAAACTGGACTGATACAAACACTAAAATATATAAAACTAAGATTTTGTCCGTGTATTGTCACTGATTTTACAAATGATGTATGTCAGCAGGCTGAAAATGTTAAAATTGAATCTCTCGTAAGATATGCCTGCAGAAATACTTATACTGAAGTGTAACTTCTTTTTTTGTTTGCAGCTCTAAAGAACAAGCACTTTTGTTTCGAAATATAAAGTTTCGATTCTGTATCTAAATATTTACAGCTGCAAGATAGGATTTTATATATATATGTTTTTCACACTCTATGCTTTACGTACTTTCCTGTCTTTTTACATAACTTATATAAGGGATAACTAGGGGTAATCCATGTAGTTTTAAAATGGTACTATTTAAATTATATTTTAAAATTATACTCATTCATTTTCTTTTGTACCAAAATAAGTTCAAAATTTCACGTAAGTCTTGAGGACCCAGGTGTACATTACGTGTTACAATTCCCAGGTGTACCAGTTACGGGTTATTATGAACGGTCCATCACTACAACAGTCAGCTGTGAATGTAATAGAAGAAATGATTTTTCTGAAACACAGAGTCACTTTACAGGCTATTGTTTTGTTTCTGCACTCAGTCTTGGCGTTTGAGTCAACACCACTAAAATGACTAAGTACAAAGAAAAGTGTCTTTATCCAGAGCACATACACTACCGCCAAGTAGGAAACAGCGTAGTTTTATTCTGCTTTGAACAATTTTGAGAACTGATCAAAATGTGTAATGTCCATTAATGCAATTTTTTTCAGCAAAAGCAAAAACCTGATGGCTTCTAAAGTATTCGATAAAATATAAAGCAGTTTTCACAGTTAGTTTATATTGGGATGCTGAATTATATGTTATGTTGCAAGAGCTCAATAATTTATTGGGGATGTTAAAAAATTCATTTACAGTTTGGACAATACTCTTTTTGATCCATTTTATAGGACATCATGAGTTTTGGTGAGTTTTGATGAGTTTGCATTAATAGTAATAACAGAAAATTATAGCGTACAAAATTAGACTCAGTCACTAAAAATGTACAGTACATACTTTGAACAGTACAAAATGAATGTCTACCTGAAAAAATTCAACAAAGACTAAAATTGCTTTGGAAAAACTGGTTCGGTACAACAATTTGTTATTGGCAGAATATTATTGTCTAGAATAGGCTACATTTATTACATTTTATGCAATCCATGTTCTCCACTTAAACAATCAAATTCAGTATGTTCCAGAAATATGCTGCTGCATGGAACCTATAAAGCCCATAAGAAAAGAAAGTTCTTGTTCTTCTTTCCAATTTTGACGAAATCTTAGAGTAACTTCTTCACATCTTCCCTTTTCTCTTCCTTTATCTTACTTGATAACGGCAGAACAGGTCTGTCAATTGCAGAGAGCATCTTACGTCCACATTTTGCCAATGTTGTAAATGACTGAGAAGAGTCGTCAAATTAATAATACATTTCTGTTTTAAATTGTACATCCTGATCACTGACTCCATTCAGTTTTGAATATTTCAACATTCTTCTTCTTAATTCACTGATACCATCTAAAATGAAAATATCTAACTGGTGGACATTATACGTTCTGATTAACCCTCTACTGCATACTGTTGCCTTTAGGCAACAAATAACTTTTCACCTGTATAAATGGATAAATATTGTAGACAGAGGTAGTTTTACGGCACACCTTCAACTGTACAGTAAATTCCCAGTGATGCCTTGTTTTTTTTTTTTTTGTTTTTTTTTTACATAACATAAGACAAAACAGCCCTACAACCAAAGGTACTCCTTCCACCCCGTCAACATACACGCGAACCAACCACCGTTTATTTTACGTGGGCCCTCCCCATCACATTACCACAGGCTTCAGGAGTACCTCTGGCTCAACCTCAAAGACATTACCGACCTACGGTTCTGCAAGTTGTGCTTGCGCCTTGCAGTACGTACCCATGGCCAGTAGGTAGTAATGTTCGGTCTTTGAATGTTAAAAGCTTAGCGTAAAATCGTGAAAAATCGTATATATATTCAACTATGGCAGTCACCCGCGTAGACAATGTATGATTTCAGATATTTACATTTCATACTGATAAACCTAGCATGTTGTGGTATTCGATAGCCAGCATTATTTGCGTCAGACGTTTTTGTTGATTTGGTATCAACAATTTGTTATCGACCATCGTTGACAAGAATTGACAAGAAAACACCGCGTTCAATCTTGTGAATTGTTGAAAAGGAATCGTTTCGCTTTTTGAATTATACTGTTATGATACCCACCCACACTGTAATATTATCTTTATTTACATGTTTACTAAGGAAATGGATAAATATTTTCAAGCAAGTCGATTGTGTGTTTGTCGTTTCTAGACTAGCTGGCACGTTAACAATACCTTATACTTTTTCGACAAGAGAGAAGATGTACCCGCAGCCCATCCGATTACCTCCACCCCTTTCATGTGAGTATCATGCCTCCTTCAATTACCTTAGTCGTGCAAAAGAAGATAAGAAGAAGGAGAAGTATACCAAATACGGGTACAATATATACACTGATGTTTTAATAATAACATTTATGGAAGCCCCTCTAAATTTACTCTTGTTTTAGCTTCGAATGATTATGAACTTCCATTTTAGACACACAGAAATATGAACTTTTACCGACACTAAGTGTTATCAAAAGTGTTATCAAAACGATGCAAGTTTTCCTCCTCAGTGAACTTTTCTCAATTATCTGGAGTCAGCACTTTGAATGTAAGTAGCCAAGTTTTATGGCCGGATGCCTTCCCTAACGACTCTGTGAAGAGAGAAATATTCACTATTGTGTGTTTCCATGGTGGTTTGGAGTGTGATGTAAACTGATGAGATGTACATTAAGACGAATGCCATCCAGCTCCCAAGCTAGAGAAATTAACCAGATTAAGTTAAACTCCTTTGCCCAGTCGGAAATCGAACCCTGCGCTCATAGATCGCATGATGTGTCCGGGTAGAGTTTCTTCTTTAAGACATTATTTCGGATCACATTGCAGAGCTGACAAGGCTATTCATATCTTTAAAGGTGATCTGTTCTTCGTTACATCCTGGTGGTAGTTGTACTGTCGTTGTACTTCCCCATAAAACGATAATTACCACGTACATCCACCCACATACTGGTAAATTTATCTTAAATTTAAACAAATGGTCACAACTCCTATACCAACGTATGACTTAAATATCCACTTTGCCGTTTTATACCATTATGAGTTTTCCTTATCCGATTATTCACTATTATTTGTCCAATTATTTTAAATCCGATGACCCTATCCATACATATTGCGACGCAAATCGTTATACTCTGGATATCGAGTAGAATTTTATGATTTTTTAACCAGCCACCAAATTCCCACCTAGCCGACCTCATTAGCGCCGTCGATTACTCGTTTTGCGTGCTGCATAGTTGCAGTCATCTTTGCCAGTAAAGATAGCGTAACATTCCGTGTCCAGACGCAGCATACAGTTATACACATAGGATGACTAACCGTCCTGAATTTTTCATGACAGTTCCGTCTTTTGAAAATTGTTAAGTTGTCCCGCTCGGGACAGTATTTGTCCCGGAAATTTGTTTTTAGTTAAATACAATTACAGTACTCAATGACCAAAAAATTTTTGCACGTGCTTATATAACAAAAAGAACAGATTTAAACAGAAATAGTAACATACATTATGTGATTCTGGAAATGAGGTGTTGAGAGGCAGGACTCGTCCTATCCATCGTAAGTGGTTTTGGAATAATCAACAAATATGAGCTGCTAATTCAATTTCTTTTAAATTTACTATTTTAGCTGTTTTTAATGTTACCTTATGCCTCTCTGATCTGTAAAGGAAGTTAAATTAAGATGTAACTCAAAGAGTTGATGAAATTTCATAATTTGGTTATGGATAGTACAAATTCCGATGCATATAATGCGATTCTAAATGCAACTGGTAAAATTTATTATGTTATTGGTTTAGTTTATTTGTAAGTTTAATCAGTTAAGGTTCGGAATTTAAGGAAAAATCATATTTCTTTCCTGAACTCATTTTACCTGAAATTTGAAAAATAAGTGTGAATCTTGGGTCCCTGACCTCGTTAAAACAATTTGATGTTGCATATAAATGCATATTTCCGCCGTTTTTATAGCTTGGTCACATATCGCTCATTTTAGTGATATAAGGTCATATGCGGTTAGAATGTCAGCATTTTATGTTTAAATTGAGGTATCGTTAACAAGGTACGTGTTATCTGCGTCTAATGTCAAACAAAGGATTTCCAAATAGTGTAGAAGATATATTTTTGTCATTATTTTACCGAAAGAGACAGGTAGCAGGTTTAGAAGATCTGATTCCATTCAAGAAGGAGCTGCTGTACGGACGTCTCTTAGCACATCTTTCCGGATAGGTTTGATTGCGACGCGACACGCGTGAGCTCACGGAACGCGCAGTTCTTCCTTGAAGGGTCCAGTTACACCTCCCTTCCCCTTTCACTACCAACGAATTTCAATAGATAGGCCAATAAACTTCCTATTAGCCAGTGTCTTCTAACATACGCTGACAATACCATAAAGCAGGGCCTCTCAGTGTGCATGCGCGTGGTGCATGCACTGTGCACGGTGCAAAAGACGACTTGGCTTAGTTGACCAGAGTGCAGACCCCCCACTCCTCGATTTGGAGCAATAGCGCTAACTCTCTCTTTCCTCACGCCTCTCTCGCTCGCTCCGCCTGTCTCCCTCTCCCCCACTTGCGCCGTAGCGCTCCAAATCCGGGCTGAGTTGAGCCGAGTATAGCCGAGTAGAGCCGAGCATAGCCGAGTAGCCCAGAGACGAAGCGTTGATCCAAGCCATACCGAGCGGCACCGAGCGGCACCGATGCACAGTGCACGGAGCTCTTGCGCCTCGCTCTGCACGCGTGAGATTTTGGGCGTTTGAGAGGCCCTGCCATAAAGCATGCTAATACTTATTTTTTTAGATTTATTTAGGAAAACCGAGCGAGAACTGCACTTCAAGGCTATGATACTGAATGAATGTGTTAACGTACTGTAGCTCTATTGTATGATTAAATGTGTCTGGTGTTATATCGCTAATCACGTTTCGTTAATTAAGACGTTTAACGTTAGTAATACTCTAATAATTGCTACCTATCCCTAAAATTCATGTCATGTTTTATCGTATTTAGGTCACGTTTTATCGATTTTAGGTCAATATTTAATTAGTTTTAAGGGCATATTTGCTTGAATATTTTGTACTTCTGTAGGTCATAAACTTCCGAACCCTAGTAATCAATCAATCAATCAATCAATCAATCAATCAATCAATCAATCAATCAATCAATCAATCAGTTACCATTATTCTGCATTTAGGGCAGTCGCCCAGGTGGCAGATTCCCTATCTATTGTGTTTACCTAATATTTTCGTAAATAATTTCAAATAATTTGGAAATGTACCAAATATCTCCCTTGCTAAATTAGTCAAATACCTAACTTCTCTTCCTATAAACGAGTAATTGTCCAACTTTTCCTGTTGAATGCCAAAATTATTTCCTCTTTCGATTTTTCCTACTTTAAAAGAACACTCAACCTTACTCGTCAACTAATGTCATTCCGCGCCATCTCCCCACTGACAGCTCTGAAATGAACTTCTTATCTTCAGGCTTTTAAACAGTGTTCAATCAATGCCTTTGCTGGCAATGTGTAGTGTTTACAGTGCACTGTGTCTTCTGGCATGGAATAAAATAAATTTGTTACTTTCATTGACCCGTCACAGTCTCCTCCTTGGCTTTGACAATATGAAAGGACTGAGGTTTGAGCGATGCTAGTAATACCATTCCTTATGCAGCCAGTCCCTGTTATGAATGGTGTGAAAATGTCGATCATAGTGTCGGTTGGTGCATGCATTTCAGTGGGCTTGACAGACTGGTATGTAATAGCAACTTGAAACATCGTGAAACTACCTCACTCCACATTTACTTAGTATGCCTCTTCAGTGACACCTAGGCTATCTATAACAGCTGTTGGTGAAGCTGCGGAGGATCAAACCAGCCTTCGGGATGAATACCTAACATATATACACATCTTGTGCACTCCGTGCAAATCTGCCAGCGTGAGAAGGTGATCAATAAAATCCTGTTGACCTTTGGAACATACGGATTTTTTGAGCATATCTATCTCTTTGGGCGAAAGATGAATTCCAGAACTGCAATCTACAGTACTTGTCTGAGAACAAGCTTTGAATGCTCGTTACATGTCGTGAGTTCGGAACAATTCGGTGGATTCTTTTCAAGAATATTAAACCCACTGTGGCATATGTATGCCCCGACTTACAAGGCAGGAATCCAAGAAAATAAATTAATTTTTCAGTGTGAATTCATGCTTACATCTCAAGCGTTAGAATTGTTAAGCGGGCTCACACTATTGAGCCACTGGTCGTCACGAGATGCGAGCTAGGCCAAGTGATGATTTAGGCTTTACTGCCTGAATTAATGTCCTTAAAATTACTTCATTGTTCAATCTAGGACGGCGACAATTTTTGGAATATTGTGTTCATAATTCTGGTGTGATATTCAGCAGGTAAGAATAACGTAAGCAATAGTGTGATGCTGCACCGCTATTTTCGACAGGAATGATTCTGAACCGATGACATGATCAGTCGTCATTTATCGTGGAGAGCGAAAGGCGTGTTAAAGGCGGACACTGTTCCCTGGCTTATAGATAGGTGCAATTACCTGTTTCATCCAATCTTAATGTACCTTACTAACACTCAACGCTAGCCGCGCGGTTAGAGGCGTGCAGCTGTGAGCTTGCGCTCGGGAGATAGTGAGTTCGAACACCACTGTCGGCAGCCCTGAAGATGGTTTTCTGTGATTTCCCATTTTCACATCAAGCCGCTTTCTTCCCACTCCTAGCCCTTTCCTATCTCATCGTCGCCATAACGCCTATCTGTATTCGTGCGACGTAAAGAAAATTATGAGAAAAAACATTCCATGCAAATCTTTTGACTCTGTGAATCCATTTCATCCTTGGCTTCCCACTATATTTAACCATCACGGGTCTAATTTCATTTTATTTCTGCTGCTGTATGACAATGGAGTTTAGTTTCGATTCTTTCCACTTCCTCAAGCGTAATTTCACTAATTTTACTCGCCCTGAGCTCGATTGTTCACTACGGCAACAGAAAGATTTCCTTTTATGTTGAGAAGATTTTCCAAATATTCCCTCCACCTCACCAGTGGTTCCCTGGAATCTACTATTTGTTCACCTTATTTACACAACACACTAATCACTTCCTTTTTCCTTCCTTTCTAAGATTATTTACTACTGCCAGAAAGATTTCCCTGCTGCATAACCAAGCCTCTCCACATTATTATCGATATCTTGCCGACACTTTTCTTGGATTCAACAATTACTTTTCTTAGCTCCGTTTCCTTTATCTACGTAAAATTTCTTTTTGCAACAGTCCTTATTCGCAGCTATTTCTCACAAGCCTTCCCTTTACGTTTACAAGGTGCCCACGTTTCATCATTCCACCAGGATGCTCACTTTTCCCATCTTTACACAGAGTTGTTCTCAGGCATTCCCTTGCTATTTTTACGATAGCGTCCCCGTACGCCCGCAATTATCTTTCGATAGCCTATACTGAACCTGCCATCTGTCTATTCCTAGAATTTTTCACTAATTTTCATGTACTTGTCTCCAAATTACTCTTCCTAGACATTCTCTACCCTTATTCGCCTGCAGACAGATTTTACTTTCTCTACGATAGGCCTAAGTATACTTAGTTCACTACATATCAGGTAGTGGTCTGTATCATCCAAATATTTACAATCAATCAATCAATCAATCAATCAATCAATCAATCAATACTGATCTGTATTTAGGGCAGTCGCCCTGGTGGCAGATGCCCTATCTGTTGTTTTCCTAGCCTTTTCTTAAATGATTGCAAAGAAATTGGAAATTTATTGAACATCTCCCTTGGTAAGTTATTGCAATCCCTAACTCCGCTTCCTATAAACGAATATTTGCCCCAATTTGTCCTCTTGAATTCCAACTTTATCTTCATATAGTGATCTTTCCTACTTTTAAAGACACCATCCAAACTTATTCGTCTACTGATGTCCTCCCACGCCATCTCTCCACTGACAGCTCGGAACATACCACTTAGTCGAGCAGTTCGTCTCCTTTCTCCCAAGTCTTCCCAGCTCAAACTTTGCAACATTTTTGTAACGCTACTCTTTTGTCGGAAATCGTCCAGAAAAATCGAGCTGCTATTCTTTGGATTTTTTCCAGTTCCTGAATCAAGTAATCCTGGTAAGGGTCTCATACACTGGAACCATACTCTAGTTGGGGTCTCACCAGAGACAAGTATGCTCTCTCCTTTACATCCTTACTACAACCCCTAAATACTCTCATAACCATGTGCAGAGATATGTACCCTTTATTTACAATCATATTTATGTGATTACCCCAATGAAGATCTTTCCTTATATTAATACCTAGGTATTCACAATGATCCCCAAAGGGAACTTTCACCCCATTAACGCAGTAATTAAAACTGAGAGGATTTTTCCTACTCGTGAAACTCACAACCTGACTTTTATCCCCGTTTATCATCATACCATTGCCTACGGTCCATCTCACAATATTATCGAGGTCATTTTGCAGTTGCTCACAATCTTGTAACTTATTTATTACTCTGTACAGAGTAACACCATCTGCGAAAAGCCTTATCTCTAATTCCACTTCTTTACACATATCATTGATATATATAAGAAATCATAAAGGTCTAATAATACTGCCTTGAGGAATTCCCCTCTTATTTTTTACAGGGACAGATAAAGCCTCACCTACTCTAATTCTCTGAGTTCTATTTTCTAGAAACAGAGCCACCCATTCAGTCACTCTTTTGTCAAGTCAAATTGCACTCATTTTTGCCAGTATTCTCCCATGATCTACACTATCAAATGCCTTAGATAAGTCAATCGCAACACAGTCCAATTGACCTCCTGGATCCAGGATATCTGCTATATCTTGCTGGAATCCTACAAGTTGAGCTTCAGTGGAATAACCTTTCCTAAACCCAAATTGCCTTCTATCAAACCATTTATTAATTTTGCAAACATGTCTTATATAATCAGAAAGAATGCTTACCGAAAGCTTACATACAACGCATGTCAAACTGACTGGCCTGTAATTTTCAGCTTTATGTCTATCACCCTTTCCTTTATATACAGGGGCTACTATTGCAACTCTCCATTCATTTGGTAAAGTTCCTTCATGCAAACAAAAATCGAACAAGTACTTCAGATATGGAACTATATCCCAACCCATTGTCTTTAGTATATCCCCCGAAACCTTATCAATTCCAGCTGCTTTTCTAGTTTTCAACTTTTGTATCTTACTGTAAATGTCATTGCTGTCATAGGTAAATTTTAATACTTCTTGAGTATTAGTCACCTCCTCTATCTGGACATTATCCTTGTAACCAATAATCTTTACATACTGCTGACTGAATACTTCTGCCTTTTGAAGATACTCGCATACACACTCTCCTTGTTCATTAATTGTTCCTGGAATGTCCTTCTTGGATCCTGTTTCTGCCTTAAATTACCTATACATACTCTTCCATTTTTCACTAAAATTAGTGTGGCCACCAATTATGCTTGCCATCATGTTATCCTTAGCTGACTTCTTTGCTAGATTCAATTTCCTAGTAAGTTCCTTCAATTTCTCCTTACTTCCACAGCCATTTCAAACTCTTTCTTTCCAACCTGCACCTCCTTCTTAGTCTCTTTATTTCCATGTTATAATATAGTGGATCTTTACCATTCCTTATAACCTTCGTAGGTACAAACCTATTTTCACATTCCTCAACAATTGCTTTAAACCCATCCCAGAGTCTGTTTACATTTTTATTTACCGTTTTCCACCGATCATAGTTACTTATTAAAAACTCCCTCATGCCTGTTTTATCAGCCATATGGTACTGCCTAACAGTCCTAATTTTAATCTCTTCTCTTTCACATTTATTTTTAATTACCACAAAAACAGCTTCGTGATCACTAATACCATCTATTACTTTTGTTTCTCTATAGAGCTCATCGGGTTTTACCAGCACCACATCCAGAATATTCTTCCCTCTCGTTGGTTCCATCACTTTCTGAAACAGGTGCCCTTCCCATATTAACTTATTTGCCATTTCTTGGTCATGCTTTCTGTCCTTCGCATTACCTTCCCAATTGACATTTGGTAAATTGAGATCACCCGCTACGATCACGTTCTTTTCCTTACCGTTTCCCACATAGCTGATTATCTTATCAAATAATTCTGAATCAGCATCTGCGCTACCCTTTCCCGGTCTGTACACTCCATAGACATCTAGTTGCTTATTATCTTTATCTACGGAATACCTGCACGTTCTTGACAGATTTCTTGAATTCAAAATCGATTATGATATAATATATTGATAGAACTAGCGCCCCCAATCATCCAATACATAGTATTGAATAGTCTTTTGCTGGAAGAATTTATTCATAACTGCTAATCCCATACTAGCAAAGAAATGTAATTAACGCGTGCCATTCCTATTAGTCTTCCCCACATTTACCGTCACCTTCTCATAACCTTCTGTTCGCAACTTTCGCAACGAACTCACCCACTAGTACTATCCTACCCTTGCAGTTGACCCTGACTACGATGTCACTCCATGCTTCACAAAATATGTCAACTTCATCGTCATCTGAACCCTCACATGGTGAATATATTGAGACAATCCTCGTCCTAATTCCTCCATCTACTAAATGCACTCACATCATTCGCTCATTTGTGTGCTTAACAGAAACTATGTTGCGTGCAATAGTATTCGAGATAAACACTCCTAACTCACACTCTGTCCTTCTCTTTATAACACCTGTTAAGAAAACTTTATAATTTCTTCCTTGTTATCTCCCTTATACGAATGCCATTAACTCCTAACACATGCAGACTCATGCTCTTTGCTGACACCGTTGGTAGATTCAGAGTGGGTCCCGGCCATTAAGTGGCCACGGCTGGTCAGTGGTCCAACAGCTCTGCACTCTGAACGGCCAACCGAGCAGAGGAGGGGTGGTCACGGCTGTACCGTGGTTCTACGCCTCTGCATTCGGGAGACGTGACAGGGATGGACCTCACGGCTGGCCTGAGAATGGTTTTCCGTGGTTTTCCATTCTCCTGCACTAAGGCGAATGCCGGGACAGTTCCTAGCGTAGGCCACGGCCAACAACCCCCTCACCTTCTCCTAGCATCTCCTTCACCACAGCAAATCTCCCGGCCTGAGAGACGGCGTCACCGTCTAAGAGGCCCGCCTCCCCCTTCAAGGGAGAAATGAAAACATTTTAGTAGTAGTAGTAGTAGTAGTAGTAGTAGTAGTAGTAGTAGTAGTAGTAGTAGTAGTAGTTTGCTAACTCAGCCAGTTCTTTCTCCCATAATCCCCATTAATACTGATAGCTCCCCATCGAATGCCATTTCGTTCGCTAAGTTGTTCTTGGAGTTCCCCGCCTTTCAAATGGAAGTGGGACTCGGTTACTCGCATATCTCCGACGCTTGCTTAAGATATTCTGAGCTCGCTAAATTCTGTGAAGCAGAATGCTACGCTATGTACGTGTATTCCCAGTGAGAATTTTTCTTCTAACGGGTTAGGGACCATCGATGGATCGTATGGTCCTACCCGATTGAGCACAAGGCGGGCGAAGACTCACAATATGTCCAAAATGCTCACCCCTATTCCACAACAACTGGTATCCCGACTCTCAAGACCACTTACTTGGCCACTCAGCCGTTGCCCATGGTTCCCTAAAAATAGGACGAGACTACCGTAACAAACAACACGAACCGATGAAAAATGGTAAGTGAGAACGTATCGACCTATTTGATTGTTTAAGAACAATATTTGAGGAGTGTGTTAACAGGTGTGTGGTAAGGAATAGTAAAGAACTACTAAGTTATAAGAGAGAAGATATTAAAGAGGTGAAGGTTAGAGAGAAACTGAGATAGAAATTTTGAGGAAGTAACGAAAGATTGAAGGAACTTACTAGTAAATTGAATTTAGTATAAAGTTAGCTGACGATAACATGATAGCATGCATAATTCGTAGTCATTTGAATTTTAGTAAAACCAATAAGAATGGAAGGGTATGTATAAGTACTGTAAGTTTCCAGGAATGACATTGAGTCACTAATGGACAATGGTGGTGGTGGTGGTGGTGGTGGTGGTGGTGGTGGTGGTGGTGGTGGTGGTGGTGGTGATTGTTGTAAGAGATAGTAAAACTAGGCAACCATCCTCTATTAACACTAATCAGAGGGGAAGGGGTGTGGATAGAAGGCACCGACACTTCGAAAAATGAAGGTAACTCCCAAAGAGTGGTGTGAAAATGAAAAGCTTCCTAGGCCTCGATACTAATACTGCCGGGGTCGGAAAAGAACAAGAGTTGACCAAGGGAGGTCAGATAAGATAGATGAAAGTGAGGAGCTGGACATAAGTAAGTGAAAGCAATGCCAGGACTCAGCGAATGGCGAGGTGGTCGTCAACAAACGCTCCCAAGTAGAAAGCCCCTGTGGCCACTTTAGTCGCCTCTTCTAACATTTTTCCTTTCTTTAGTGTTACGCGATGAGATGATGGTTGCCTGTTTGTACTTTCCTTTAAAACAATAACCACCACTACCACCTCTAAGGCTGAGCATTTAATTTTTGTCAGATAGACTTTGAGTTCGCCACCCGAGGTATTTAAAATAAGAAAGACGATGACACATTGTTGTCTTCTGTTTACTACTATAGTTTCTTCAAGAATCAAAGCCTCAGAACGGATCACTTTCTTGGAATTATGATGCGGACTCTATCAACTCTATCAAGGTAACGCGTGAAATATTAATGTCTTATTCATTGCAGTGATATCGAGGATGAAGCTCATGGAATTTGTCTTTATTTCGTACATAATTATGTGTTCAGTACTGACTTCTAATTTTAATATAACTTAGTCACCCACTCGCAGGAAGGTAGCTCGGGGCGGGAACAGAATTAATCAGACGCGATTACCCCGACCCGGCCATAAATCGAACCCGGGACCCTCTGAACCGAAAGCCTCAACGCTGACCATTGAGCCAGTGAGTCGGACTATTAGGATATTCAACAAATAAATGTATTAAGTCGTTTTTAGTCCAGCATGTAGACCATAAACTAGATACGAGTGATGTATGCTTGGTGGGTAGGATAGGTCAATAGACCGGAAGAGATGGCCGTGCGGTTATGGTCACGTAGCTGTGAGTTTACACTCGGGAGATGGGTGTTCGAATCCCACCTTCGGCAGCCCTGAGGACAGTTTTCCATTTTCACACCAGTCAAATGCTGAGGCTGTACTTCGAATCAAAACTATAACCCAAAAATACTCATGTACAATAGGGTTTAGACTAGCAGGATATTAAATCTTCTTCTTTTTTACCGCTTTTCCGACATCTGCGAGATAGCTGGTGCGAATTGTGTCGCACATATGGATTTGGCCTTGTTTTACGGCCTGATTGCCTTCCCAACGCCAATCCTATATGGAGGTATGTAATCACTATTGCGTGTGTCTGGGCTGGTTGGTAGTGTAGCGCGTTATCTGAATTGGGACAGACACAAACACGCAGTCCCCGAGCCATAAGAATTAATTAGACACGATTACCCCGACCCGGCCAGGAATCGAACCCGGGACCCTCTGAACCGTAGGCCTCAACGCTGACCATTCAGCCAATGAGTCGGACTATTAGGATAATCAATAAATAAATGTAATAATTAAGGCGGCGACGGCTTTAATCGCCCTTGCCATCCTTGCGTCGTCAGAGCGATGTTGAACCACTAGCTATTTTGAAAAAAGGTCAAACAATAAAACGTGAACTAGAAACGCTCAGGGTAGGGAAGGAGTTTCTACCCCACCTCCGTGTAACTCCATACATGTCAGAAGGAAGGGATGGTGAATAAGAGTTCTGACAGACAGAATGGACGTTCAGTTACCTCACCCTCTTTCTCTACCAACCCACTTGGCATTGTTTATGTGCATCGATTTTATTAGGCCATGTCCTGCCTGCTGTCTGTAGTATGCACATTCTCTCCCACTGGTGTAGCTCAGAAATCAGGGCGCCGAGGTACCGGAAACAGCATCGCGCAGATGTTTATGGTACAAATCCCGAAACTGACATATGCTATCCTAATTGGTCCTCCGGTCCTTTCCACACTTGCTTCGAGTATGTGCTGACATAATACGTAGCTTCCCATTTTCAAAGTCCCGACGCCCCAAATCCAATTTGAAACCAAAGCATTGAAATTGACTTTGCATCAAGCTGATGGCGAATATTTCTCTGGTTTCTACATTAAGAATATTGCAGTAATTCATAGAATTGACTGCAAAATGTTTATTTCTTTTCCAAAAGCGCTCGCAAAATAAGTCGATTCTCACCACTCTAGAAACTTGAACTCGTAGTAACTGATCCGGTATTTTCTTCGTTTTAGCTCTGCATCCATTAAATGTCATGTTTTTGCTAGCTTATTATTATGAAGGAACTAACAATAATATAAATAAGACATATTTATCAAATTTATTTACTTATTTATTTATTTAACTCCAGCCAAAAGTCAATTGATTTAAATACACTGTCTAAGAATTATACAGTTGTAGGAAAGTAGAAGGGGTAATCTTCTAGCGAAAAAAAAGTTGGAGAAATATGAAAAGGATAAATATGAAGACTAAAATTGTAAATAGCGAAGAACTAATACGTTCGTTTCTGATGTACACACTGTCGCTCTCGGCGAGAGGTAATACTTGTTGAATTGTTGACCGGCTGTAACAAAAACACGAGGATTCCTTAGAGTTAGAAACTCTGGGAGATGGTATGAGATGAAAAACCTGCTCCTTTTTTGGGTTGTTTCGTTTCATCTCTATCAGTTTCATCAAAATTTATTCCATTTTTGAATAATTGTTGTAGAAACTGGAAACAGTTCTTATTGAGACATAGATAAATGTTATCATCATCATCATCATCACCATCATAGTCATTATTATCATTTCCTTCAGCATGTTCATCCAGTGGTCTCTTTTGACTATCACTTTTATTCTTAAGTTCTACATTGGTAGGACATTTCTCATTATCACATTGCATAAAATTCCTTTCTTTAGGAGTAAGAATAATTAAAGCAGAATCATCACGTTCTTCTGGCTCTTCTTCAGGAGGGATGACGCGTATTTTAAAACGCCGGAGGCCTCCTTCTGCACTGAACGGTTTACTAAGTGCTGTAGCGTCATCATCAGACCTTTCCTCATCATATTTCCTCCTACCAGACACTTTTTTATCGTATGTTCTTGGCTTAGTTCTCTCTTCAGTTTGGTTTTCATCATATTTCACAGGGCTCGGGGTGTCGATGTCCTCTGAATAAAACCGCTTCTTGTCTACCGGTACAGGTGTTCCTTCATGATATCGCTTGGGAGGTGGAACGCTTTTAAGTTTTGAAGGTGGTATTCTTGGCTTTCTTTCTACACTTTCCTTATTCCGTTTCGAATCTTTCTCTCGTGCTTGGTATTCATTATATTTTGTAGGGCGTGGATGGTCCACGTTACTTGAATAAGACCGTCTCCTGTTTACCAATACAGGTTCTTTTTCATGATATCCCATGGGAGGTGCAACACGCTTTACTCTGGAAGGCGATGTTTTTGGCTTAATTCTTTCTTCAGTTACTTCAAACCGTTTCGAAGGTTCCTCTCCTTCTTGGTATTCGTCATATTTCATAGGGCGTGGAGTGTCCACGTCCTCTGAATAAGACCGTCTCCTGTTTACCAATACAGGTTCTCTTTCATGATATCCCATGGGATGTGCAACATGCTTTACACTGGAAGGCGATGTTTTTGGCTTAATTCTTTCTTCAGTTACTTCAAACCGTTTCGAAGGTTCCTCTCCTTCTTGGTATTCGTCATATTTCATGGGGCGTGGAGTGTCCACGTCCTTTGAATAAGACCGTCTCCTCTTTACCAATACAGGTTCTCTTTCATGATATCCCTTGGGAGGAGCAACATGCTTTAACCTGGAAGGCGATGTTCTTGGCTTAATTCTTTCTTCACTTACCTCAAACCGTTTCGAAGGTTCCTCTCCTTCTTGGTATTCGTCATATTTCGTAGAACGTGGAGTGTCCACGTCCTCTGAATAAGACTGCCTCCTGTTTACCAATACAGGTTCTCTTTCATGATATCCCTTGGAAGGAGGTACACTCTTTACTTTTGAAGTTGATGTTTCTAGTTTAATACTTTCTTCTTCGGACTGGCTCGTTGTTTCTTGTCCTCCTGGCTCTTGAAAATATAGAGTAGGGCGTGGAGTATCGACTTTCTCCGAATAAGATTGTCTTCTATTTACTATTATAGGTTCCCGTTCATGGTACCCTTTCGAAGGGGGAACATGTTCTCTTTTGATGGGTGATACTGTTGTTTTGATCGGCTCTTTACTTACTTCGAGCCGTTTCGACGGCTTCTCTCTAAGTTCATAATATCTCATAGGACGTGGAGTACCCACGTCTTCTGAAAAGGACCGCCTCCTGTCTACCACTATAGGTTCTCTTTCATGATATCCCTTGGGAGCTGGAACACGTTTAACTTCGGAAAATGACGTTCGTGGCTCAACACTTTCTTCCCTTACCTTAAACCGTATCGACGATTCCTGTCCTTCAAGGTATTCATCATATTCCGCAGGACGTGGAGTGTCCACGTCCTCTGAATAAGACTGCCTCCTGTCCACCACAACAGGTTCTCTTTCATGATATCCTTTGGGAGGAGCAACACGCTTTACGCTGGAAGGTGATGTTTTTGGCTTAATTCTTTCTTCACTTACCTCAAACCGTTTCGAAGGTCCCTGTCCTTCCTGGTATTCGTCATATTTCGTAGGGCGTGGAGTGTCCACGTCCTCTGAATAAGACCGTCTCCTGTCTACCAATACAGGTTCTCTTTCATAATATCCCATGGGAGGTGCAACACGCTTTACTCTAGAAGGCGATGTTCTTGGCTTAATTGTTTCTTCACTTAACGTTAATCGTTTCGAAGATTCCTCTCTTTCTAAGCGTTCTTCATACTCCGTTGAGCGTGGAGTGTCCGAGTCCTCTGAATAAAGCTGCTTCTTATCTATTGGTTCCTTTTCGTGATATCCTTTAGAAGGTGGAACACGTTTCTTTCTTGAAGACGATGTGTCTGGCTCAATCGTCCCTTCAGTTATGTCCAACCGTTGCGATGACACCTCAGTTTCACTTTCAGAAGCGTCCAATTCTTCCTTTTCTTTTCTTTTAGACTTTTTCATTTCTTGTTTGTTTCCTTGGGAATTTTATTATTTCTATTTGGAAGGAAGAAGTCTTCTAACAGTTTCCTGTGATTCCTTTCTGTCTACCTGAATACGCTTTTCCTTGATATCCTTTTGCAAGTGGATTACGGTTTATTTAAAAAATTTCAGTATTTCCTTTCAATGGTTTAGAAGGATATCTTAGTTCATTTATTTGTGGATCCGTCAGTTGTCTCATTCCTAGCTTCCTCTTTATCAAATGTTTTCCTAGTAATATCACATTCATTTTACTTTCCCGTCCTCCGATAACCTGTTATGTATTATCACATTTTTAAAACATTTCGGAAGGCTTCTTTTTCTCATTCCTTAAGAATGTTCACAAGCAGGATTTTGACATTTCTGGAAGAAACGTATCTCAACAATTTCAAGTGTAGAATTTCTTCTTCTTGGAGATACATAATGAGTAATTTAATCTGATTAGTTTTGTGGTTCCCTATGTTCATATAAATTGGAAATTTTACAGTTCTGTACACTGCAAGATTTATTTCATATGTACGTTATAAAACCTCCCCTTAACAACTCTTTTCATGAAAATTTTGAACTGCAAAAACGAGGTTTGGTTTTGTAACCCTTGAAAATTAACTTGGTTGACTAGAAATATACTTGAAGTGTTGGTACATTATCATGCTTCATATATAATACAAATAACTCACTTTCTGCACGTTAGCTGCATCTGTGCAAATGTGTTCGTTTTCTAGGATACATAGCTCCCTGTAGGTTAATATAATAGTATTTAAATTCAACTAAAGAACTATTGATTACTACTGCCTCTGTGGCAGCGATATCATAGACAATAAAAGCAATGGCTGCCATTGACCTTCTAGTAGGATTTGATCTTTAAATCTTAATCAGTTCCTGAGCCGGATATTTTCAATGGATTTATTCATTAATCCATTTAAACCTACTATCCTACAACTTTATTAAGATAAGAAATTAGCTCACCAGTCGATCATCAAGGGTAATGAATGATCTCGAAGATGGAAAATGATCAATTGATCATGATGGCAAAATAAGTGCCATCGTTTATACTTATAATTGATTTTTGTTCTTTCACACCAAGCCTTCCTACAGAAAATACTTCAGTTGAGTTCTAATACAAGTCTGCGTATGGCAATAGCCTGTCATGGCTTGGTTACCTCTACACTGTTTGATTTGAAGTTCAAAATGATATGCTACGTGTTTGCGTCATAAATTCAATGTAGTTTCCAACACGTTGCAGAAAAACAAGTGAATTTTCCTGGATGATGATCAATCTTCTTTGCGAAAATCTTACTTTTACATACATCATCAGTATATCACGATGAAGAATCTGCAAAATTTCGGCCGGTCAATATAGTGTATTGTTGGCAGTTCGGAACGGATGTCGCTGTAAGAAAAACATTTCCCAAAATTCATTATACTCCCACCAAAGTGACTTCTTATATCAAGGTTATACAAAGTGATTCTGCAGGTAGTCGACCCAGATACATACCCTTAATTTTCAGCGTAATATTCGGGAACATTATTTTTTGAATTTTTATCTCACTCGCGTTCGTGCATGCAGACGAGGTGGTCTGGCGCAGCTGTCTCACAGGAGACACGATGACATTAGGGTCCATGCGCATTGAAGGCCATTTCGCCAATGGATGCCCTCTTTACCTCTTAGGCCACAGTACCGTAAACATTCCCGTGGAAATATCATAACTCACACGGATGGTGTCCATGTGTTCAATTTGAAATATATTGGAATTCAAATCATTTCAGATCTTCCGAAGTAAGTCTGTGATGAATTTCGGCGGTCAGCCCGTTATCCAGCAGTACCTGTATATGGTTTTACAAAACAAGCCTTTGTAGAGCAACACGCTGGGTGACACCCTTCATTCCCGGAAGCAAAAGTTAAATATGTTTAGAAACACAAGAGAAAACATTCGCCAAACTATGGCACTATTTATTTCAATATGTCAACAGTGCGCAAAGAAAGATCATATTCTCCGCACTGTGTAACGACGGTGCAGGAGTTGTGGAGACTGTATCAGAACAAACAAGTTCGATTTTGTGAAACCTCAAAATATGTGTTTTTGTGTGTTATATTTAGGACAAGAAAAATTGACTTTATTTTCCTCCAAAATGCTCATATTCAGGAATGTTTGTGAATTTTTAAACCTGCCGGCAGATTTTGACATAGCACAAGATGTCTACCAGCAAGACTCGCCACACATCACGTGAAAGCATTGCATAAATTCGATTTCTTTTTGTAACGAGATATTTGAGCTCTACCTTCTCGATCACCAGAACCGATTCCAGTTGTATGTGTGGGGATACTTAAGACGAACCACAACATTGACCGACCTGCAGGGGAACGTTGAAGCTGCTGTCGAGTCGACTGACGAAGTGGCGCTGCGGGAATTTTAGAGTTTAGAGCTGTGCATTAGGATTTGTTTAAAAATCAGTGGTGACCAATTTCTTAATCTTTGGTATTGTCACCACCTTTCTCATGGAACAAGGTACATTTCGAATAAACTTCAGTGAATGTCCATGCGTTTTCTTCTAGGATATAATGTATTCCTGTAATTAGGCTGCCTGCAAGACAACGTATACGTTATACCAGAAAAGGGTGCAATACTAAAATGTTGATTGGAAATTTTATGTGGGTCTACTGCCTAATGAATCACCCTATATACATACAGTATGTAGGCCTATACGGTCCCGTTTTATCTCTAAGCGGTCCAGTCCAATGCCGTCTAGTCCATCCCATTCTTGTCTGGTTCCACTTAACGCAATCCACTAGCACCCAGTTTAATTAAATTAAGTTACATCCCACCGCATTCACTTCCATTCTGTCAATTATAGTCTATTTCAATTTGATTCATATTTTTTTTTCTAAAATCAAGTTTAATTGAGAAAAATGTAGTCAGTCAATGTAAGTTCAAACTGCTTCAATGTATTCCATATTAATATAAAATCAATACCAATTAGTCTACACTGACTTGCAAAACGTCGTGGGATATTAGCACTTAAAGAAAATGCTAGGTGACGTTATGGAAGTGCTCAGACCTGTACCAGGTGTTACGTAACATCTCGAGAGTGGGAAGGTGGTGGTGGTGATTACTGTATTAAGAGAAATACAACTGGGCAACCATCCTCCATTAACACTAATCAGAGGGAAATATTGGAAAGGGTCCGACATTTCCAAAAATAAAAATATCGCACGAAGAAAAATAAGAGCCACGAAGAGCATGAAAGTGAAATAATTCCTAGAATCCGCAAGCTTAATATTGTCGGGGTCACAAGAAAGCAAGAGTTTAACTTGGCAGGTCGGATAGGACAGACAAAAGTGAGGAGTGCGACATAAGTAAGTTAAATCAATGTCAGGTCTCATCTAAGGACCCCGCGGTCCCGAGTTGAGATCCCCTAGGTCCCCTTTTAGTCGCCTCTTACAACTGACATGAGGTATCGTGGGTGTTAATACCGCCTGCGCTTGTCGTGGCAAGGCAGCGTGAATTATGGCCTTTTGAACAGTGGAGGCCAGATGAATGGAACATTCCAATGTCGAAGGTGTGAGGATATTTAACATTCCACGATCGACAGCGTCGCATGTGTATCTGAAATACCTCATGGAATCATTACTACCAACAATGAAAAGCACAGTGGCCGACGACGGATGTTTAATAATCGCGATTAGCGGCGTCTCGCTACAATTATTGTCCGTGGTAGGAGACAAGGCACACATTCAATGCAGGAGCTAACAGAAGCATATCCAGCAGGTCAGTGCAGCGTTATTTAATGTCAATTGGAAATGAGAGCAGAATGCCCTTATTAACACCACGACTCAGGGCACGGCGTCTCACCTGAACGTGTAACGTTGCTAACTGGTCCCTGGAGGACTGGTGACGTGAAGCTTGGCCCAATGCATCACTGTCCCAGTTGTTTCGTTCTGATTGTAGGGTTCGGATATAGCGTAGGCCCCATGAAGCCATGGGCCCCAATTGTCAACAAGGCACCGTATAAGCTGGTGGTAGTTCCGTAATTGTGTGGGGGTGTGTTCACGTGTAATGGTCTGGATCCGCTAATCCACATGAACAGGTCGTTGACCAGTGACCTCTACGTTGAGCTTCTTGGTGACCACTTGCAATCCTTCGTGCCCTTCACGTACATCTACAACGATCAAATATTCCTGCAGGATAATGCAGTGTCATAGGGCCTAAGTTGTACAGAATTTGTTCGAAGAGCGTTCTGGGGAGTTTCCTCGACTGCTGTAGCCACCTGATTCTCTTCATATGAATCTTATCGAGCGCTTAGGGCCGTGATGGTGAGGTCATTTCATGCCTGAGACCCTTTATCTACAAATAACAGGAATCTGCGGGTAGCTATCCAAACGGCATCATTAGAATCTCTCCGCAGGTGTTTCCTCCAACTGCGAAATCGATACCACGACGAGGTGTTGCACTAGGCCGAGTTAGGGGAAGGCCTAAACGATACGAGACCCGTATCTCAATAGTCGGTATGTCCTTGTAATCCGGTATAACATATTCCACTTCACGGGTGTAGTGACGATTGAGTAGGGATTGGGAATGTCAGAGAGAATGTTCTCTCTCTAAAACATTCTTACACTCAGAATATCTCGGTTTAGCCTGACTACATAATTAATCCAGGTATTTCAGCGTATGGCATAGGTCGTCAGTTAAAGCAGCGGACACTTCTGGCCCCAATTTTTCAGGTTCGATCCCCGGTCAGTCCGGTAATATTTGAAGGTGCTCAAATACGTCAGCCTCGTGTCAGTAGATTTTCCGGCACCTAAACGAACTCCTGCGGGACTAAATTCCAGCACCTTGGCATCTCCGGAAACCGTGAACGTAGTTAGTGAGACGTAAAGCAAATAACATTATTATTAAAGCAGTGGTCAGTGGATGTAACGTGCTTTGCAAAGTAACCTTCTCTACGCACTGTCGACATAGTCACTAAACATATTCAATATGTAGAAATCGTATTCAACCAAGTTAAAAAAAAAGAGAAAGGGTCTCCTGGAAGAAAATAAATCACCTCATTTCCTTGGCCTCCAGTCCTCGGGGCCACAGGTTTTAATCTCGATCGAATTAAAGGATGTTTACCTTAAACATTTAATTCTCTTTGCTCGAGCAATGGGTGTCTGTGTTGTCACCAATATTCCAGTAACTCATACGTAACGCTATCCTACACCACACTAACACGGATTTTCCCATACATAGCAGCTGCCGCCATCTCTCATCGAAGGGTCTTCCTTATAAAGTCTACACCAGGCTAGTAATATCCATATGAAATTATTATTATTATTATTATTATTATTATTATTATTATTATTATTATTATTATTATTATTATTATTATTATAATTATTATTATTATTATTATTATTATTATTATTATTAGTTTCCACCATCTATAGGTTTCGATGAATTAATTTCCATCATTTTCTAAAGTTCTCTACCTCTTTTTTTTTTACGCCAGTACTCACACCCGCTAGGGACACCAAGACCTTGACGTCGGTATTGGGGCGTGTGCGCTCGCTGATCCCGAGAGCTATGCCAGCTCAGGGTTACCCATGCTGGTTTGGCCTGGGACAAATACAGTAGAGACAATATGTCACACTCAGCAAGATATCGAGGGGGAGCTTTTAGAGCTCTCTCTAGAGGATTAACCTGAGAACTACTGATTCTGTCATAAGAGCACGTGTATTTGTGTGTGAAGTTTTTGGTGTTATTTATGCGTTTTCAGTGAGTTGACATAATTAAATAGTAGCGTGCGTCATTCCTTGATATCTCCTCTCATCATGAGGGTAAAGGTATGTGCTGTGTTTGGCTGCAGTAACTATGAAGTAGAGAGGAATGCGCGGTCTTTCTTCAGTTTCCCTCGTGACAAGAAAATGTAAGTAATATTGTGTTTGCATATATATTCTTCCAGTGACAAAGAGATTTTTATAGTACTTCATAATCTTCTGACCTGCTCGATCTATATCATAACTGGCTTAAAATGTAATACGCATATTTTATTGTATAGTGCAGCAGTTGACCTTCAATAGCGATGTGTTGTTGTAGGTGTGATATGTGGGTTTGATTTAATTCAGGGAAAATGCATATGCATATGAGTGTGGCTGGTTGTGTTCCAAGTTACCCCATTTGGAATGTCGTAATGCGTTGTCAAGCACTGGAGAAAATATGGGTGATTTAAGAAATGTACATATTTTTTTGAAACAATATGATGATGCAAATTTGCTTTACCCTAATGTAACGGCATTATGGCAAGTATTGCTTATAGGGAAAGTTTGAATGTTTTTGAGGCTAAATTTGTAGATTTTCTTTCTGTTGGTAGGTTTCAAGTTAAAATGAAAATTGTCCAGCTCTTAAATGTAAATTCATTGAATCATGTGTGTAAGGAATGTGCCGAGATTTTTGTTGACAAGTGTTTTAATATGATGATACAATGCTTTTAAATGAGAAAAAAGAAAAATCTAGGCGTTAACGTTCAGGCAGGAATTCTAAAACTAAGAAAGTAATGCATAAATGAAATATCAAGACCTTTCACAGCAGTCCATTTCACATCTTGATTATATATCTAATTTCAGTCTTTAAATAATAACCTGTTAAATAATTCCTCATTAATTTATCCAGAATTGCTTTAGCAACATTGAAGTTAATATCTTAGTAACTGTTTTTCTAGACGTAATTTATTTATCCATTTCCGTATATACATTTCAATAGATATTTGAATTTAGCGCGAATTTTCAGGTCAAGCCACTAGGAACGCCACTTGCGACTTGTCTCCCATTTTAACAAGGCTAAATCCGGAAGTGTCGCGTATTATCTCTACTGTATTTGCCTGAGAGTAGGGCCAGTCTAACAAGGTGTCCCAAAATTGCCAGAGAGTTGTCTGTGCTCTTTTTCCCCCATTTCTCTCTCCTTTCTTATTCTCCTTGAAGTTTACTTTTCTGACTGTCCAGCCAGCCTCTCTGCCTCGGATAGAACGTTTTCTGACTGTAAGCGTGTGCAGGGTGGTTTCATCCTCCCTCAGTCAAATATTTCGGGCCGTGGCGAGGTGATGCGTGGCTACCGGGAAAAATAATCGCTATTGGCCCACCTCCAGATACCGGACGACCTCTGGAGTATGCAGCCTTACCTCGGCATGCGGGGCTCTCTCGAAGGTTGACTATTTACTTCCCCAGCCACTCATGGGACCAAAAACGGAACCCTCTCCTTTACCATCTTTTTCAAGGGGGTCACTCTTCAAAAACAGCGTCTTTAAAAGGAAAAAACAGAAAGTGGATTATGAAAGCGACGAACGTCTTCCTCGATAGAAGGAGTTTCCTAGATGAAAGTCCTGTCTTAATCTGCAATTCAGTGGAATAAATTGTTTGTTGTCGACGAGGTGTGTAAACATCGTTATGGATCCGTGGTAATCAAGAGATCGACAGGTGAGCATTCTACACGAATACAAAAAGCCAAATAGTTTGAGATTGAAGTTAACATCGAGAAGGACAAATAAGTGAACTCCTGCAAAGAAGTCAACTTTCGCAGGGATTGCATTAAGGCTTCCTATGATGACATTATCAGAGCCTCGGTCGTCGTGGAGTGACCGACGTGCGGAGGTTAAACAGGCGTGTCGGTGATAAGCTGCCCTTCCTTTCTGACCCTCGAATGTGTAAAGGTTTCAATGTACTATCTGACTGTGCGCCCATAAATTTCAGCCCCAGTGAGGTGTTACAACTGCCATAAATTTGGCCACACCTCATTGCAATATCAGGGTCCAACGACCTGTAAGATGTGTGGGAAATTTGATCATGCTAGTGTCGACTACACACCACCATCACCTGTGTGCGTCAACTGCCCAGGTGCACATGCTCCAGTCTGCAAGGTGTTCACCCCATTCAGGGAGGAAAATAAAATTCAGGAGATAGTTCTAGTCCATGGCTTCTGCGGAGTTCTCCGCCACTTTCCCTGAATAGGTCATAAAATTGCGGATCAGACCAGAGTGTTTTGTAGGTAACACCAGTACACAGCAAGCATCGAAAAGTCTCATCCACAGACGGGATGTAGTAACCAACGAAACGGGAGTACCCAGGAAGGTAACCGTTCCTCCTGGGAAGCCAACAAGTGCATCATTGTCGACTTTGCCTGAAAAGAGGCCTTCCGAGGGACGTTAGGCTGAAAAGTCTTTCCCCGCCAGGGCGGGGGCAAAGACTTCTGTTACTAGGGCAGGTAATTCCAGCTCTCCTACCAATGCCGAGAAACAAAAGGAGGAGAAGCCATCACGCTCCCCTAAAAAGTTCAGAAGAAGCCATCTTCAACTCGCTCGGGGGTCACGGCATCTCGAAGATATCTGGCAAACCATATGCCGGCTCTCCTCCAAACAAAACGGAAACAGTGGGCAAGAATGGGAGGCCCCGACGTCTTCCAGACCGACTCTCTTCTGGAAAACGTAGTTCTCCAAGGAAGAAAGCCCACCATTCCCGATCAGACGACACTCCATCTATTCAGTGTTCAATCGCCGTGTCTCTCTTACCTAAGAAGAACATGGAGACAGAAACATTCATCATCGTGGATGGCGACGATGACAATAACAGCGGAGAATGGCAGATACGAGGATGAAAGGAGAAGCAAATGTCCTGATTTCGTTGCACTACTCATCCGCACAATGGCACTATTGCAATTGAACTGCATTAGTTATACATGTCGCCCAGCTGAGTTACGTCAGCTGATATCCGTCAATGAGGCCACCATAGTCTGTCTACTGAATTCTCGTCTGAGGCCTAGACATGACACGACCACGAGAGAATTTCGTCTCTGTTCCAAGGACCGAGTAGCTTTGAATGTCTAAGCCACTCGGGGCGTCTGTACCCTAGTCCGTTCCGTCATCTTCAGTGAAGATGTGCCGCTACGAACATAGTGGGACGCAGTGCAGTTCGCGCTCCGTTGCCAGTACTTGTACTTTCCACCGGACTACGATATTAACATGCATGAACTCACTGAATTACCTCCTCCCTTCCTCTTGCTTGGAGACGTGAATTCCCATAAATCTCTCTGGGGTTCTCCGTCTTCCAGCGCTAGAGGAACGCTTATAGCGCAAATGATTAATAAGTTCGATCTTTTTGTGCTCAACAAAGGGAAACCTATTCACTTCAGTTGCGCACATAGCACATTCTCTCACCTGGATGTCACCGTGTGCAGTCGTGCGCTAGTTCACTTGCTACGGTGGCAAGTACACGATGACCTCTGTGATAGCGATATTTCTCACGCTCTTGAATCAAAGACAGTCTGCAGTACCGAAGAACTGGTTACTTTGACGGGCAAATTGACCGCTATGATGGCCAAAGAATTGCTGGAGTCTGTTGGCGACCCTGTTTCTTCCATTGTAAATGATAATCAATCAAATCAGTCACTACTGATCTGCATTTACGGCAGTCCCCCAGGTGACAGATTCCCTATCTGTTGTTTTCCTAGACTTTTCTGAAATGATTGCAAAGAAATTGGAACTTTATTGAACATCTCCCTTGGTAAGTTACTTCAATCCCTAACTCTCTTTCCTATAAACGTATATTTTCCTCAAATTGTGCTCTTGAATTCCAGTTTTATGTTCATATTGTGATTTTTCTTACTTTTAAAGACACCACTCAAAATTATTCGTCTACTGATGTCATACCACGCCATCTCTCCACTGACAGCTCGGAACATACCACTTAGTCGAGCAACTCGTCTACTTTCTCCCAAGTCTTACGAGCCCAAACTTTGCAAAATTTTTGTAACGCTACTCTTTTGTCGGAAATCACCCAGGACAAAACGAGCTGCTTTTTCTTTGGATTTTTTTACGTTCTGGCTGCTGCAGAGGAGACAATACCTTACTCGTCTGGCAGCCCTCACCGAAAGCAAGTCCCATGGTGAACTGATGAAATTGCAGCAGCCTTCCTACATCGCCGACGGTTTTTTTAAGCATTATCGTCGGAATCCTACGATGGCCAACTTTATTGCGTTCAAGCGCCTCCACGCTAAAGCCCGTCTCCTAGAATGACGGCACATACTCCTTCATCTCAAGTATGGACCAAACTCCGCCGTATTGTCGGAGTCCAGAACACTCCCTCAGTCTACGAAATGTCCATTAATGGGATATAGCTCCGATTCTTTCCGTCGTTGGAGATCACATCACGTCACATATCACCGATACGTCCAGCACTGGGAGATACGACCCTGCATTTCCGCCAATCAAGTACAAGGCAAGTACTCATGAGCTGTCATTTTCCTTTATTGTTTTGCATTCGTATAACGTGCCTTTGTCCGGCTCCATGGCTAAATGTTTAGCGTGCTGGTCTTTGGCACCAAGGTCCTGATTTCGATTCCCGACAGGGTCGGGAATTTTAACCTTAATTGGTTAATTTCTCTGGCACGGGGACTGGGTGTGTGTGTGTGTGTGTGTGTGTGTGTGTGTGTGTGTGTGTGTGTGTGTGTGTGTGTGCCGTCTTCATCATCACTTCATCCTCATCACTACGTGCAGGTTGCCTACGGGAGTCAAATCAATAGACCTGCATCTGGCGAGCCAAACATGTCCTCGGACACTCCCGGCACGAAAAGCCATACGCCATTTCAACGTGCCTTTTACGGAGAGAGAATTGTGGAATGCACTCGCGCTATGTGGTGACACGGCTCCTGGACCGGACAAAATCCACAATCAAATGCTCATACATTTCAGTGACCGATGTCTCAAGAATTTCCTCACTCTATTCAACAGAATATGGAGTGAGGGCGTTTTTCAGTCTCAATGGCGTAAGGGAATTGTAATACCAAATGGCAGATAAATATCCAAAGCTCGTGGATGTAGACCAATATGCCTTACGAATGGCCTCTGTAAAGCATTTGATAGCATGGTGAAGCAGCGCCTTGCGTAGGTGATGGAAAGTAAGGGTCTCTTCACCAACTACCAGTGTGGTTTTCGCTCTCATCGGTCTACCACCGATCATCTGGTAAAACTGCAGAGCGCCATTCAGGACACCATTCTCCGGAAGGAACACCTAGTAGCCGTGGTTTTTTACCTGCAAAAAAGCGTATGACTCTACCTACCACACTACACCAGTGGGTAGTTCTGGGTAATTTACCTACGTTTATTGAGAACTTCATGTCCCTCCAGCTCTTTCGAGTCCGAATAGCGAATGCTTTTTCTCAATATTACGTTCAGGGAAATGGAGTACCACAGGGATCTGTACTGAGAGTCACGCTGCTCGCAATCACGATCAAAGCCATAGTTGCCGCTGCTGGGCCCGCAGTCGTTCCATAGCTGTATGTGGAGATTTAACAGTACATTACACCTCGGGGAGGATGGCGTTTGCTGAAAGACAGCCACAGCTAGCTATTAACCGAGTCGACAGATGGATCCTACAACATGGTTTTCGATTCTCAGCGGCAAAACCCTCACTTTTTACACTTCTGCCGATGTCGGTTTGTGCATCCTGAACCAGAGATCCACTGACAATACAGTGTCTCGCAAGTGGTAGACACCTGTCAGTTCCTGGGTCTCTATTTAAATAAGCAACTATGTTAGCCTCCGCATTCGTCAGTTGAAGGTAGCCTAGATGAAGAGCCATAATATGCTTAGGTTTTACAGTGGCACATCCTGGTGGGGGTGGGGCGCTAACCGTGCGGTACTGTTACGTTTTAACACGGCTACTATATTCCGAATGAACTATGGTAGTTTGCTTTACGGTTCAGCATCAAGATGTACGCTGAATGTTTTTGATAGTATTCACCATGGTGCAGCTAAGTTGGCAACTGGAGCTTTCCGTACTAGCCCCATTCCCAACATACTCGCCAAATCGGGAGTTCCACTTTTACGCATAAGATGGCAGCAGATGCTCCTCACGTACGCTGCCAAAATTCTTAAAATGCCGCAATATCCAGGCTGTCAATGTATATTTAAGTAACAGATACCACCTGAGGTACCAAAACCGACCAAATGCCACATGGCCGGTTCGGCTTTGAATTAATAGATTGTGCCATGAGTTAGGTGTGGCTATCAGGGGTTGTTTTGAGAGGACCCGTAGTGAAGTACCTCCGTGGCTAGTTCCGCGGCCCGATGTACGGTTAGATCTACTCCATGGACCCAAGGTGAGCACGGATGACTCTGTTCATCGAAGATATTTCCAGGCCTTCCCTCACCAGTATCCGGCTGCGCGACATGCTTTTACGGATAGTTATAAGATCTGGGAAAATGTAGGATGCTCTTTCGTCTCCAGTGATATTAGCACGAAAATGTTGCTTCCCAGTGTGTGTAGCGTGTATACTACGGAGCTTTCCTCTATCTTAGAAGCTCTGCAGTTTCCACTGGGCGATGAAATAGACCACTTCCCCGTATGTACCGACTCCTTAAGTTCTTTGCAATCTCTTGTCGTCTGTTTCCCACAACACCTACTGGTACAGCGGATTCATGACCTGCTAGCCAGATTGTGCGATGCTGGCACGAGAATATATTTCCGGTGGCTCCCATGCCACGTTTGTATTGCACTAAATGAACTTGCGGATGAAACTGCAAACGAAGCGGCACTTTTACCACCAACACCTATGAACGTACCTGCTACGGATATTGTTATCAGCTTTGTCAAACAATCTTGGCATCCTAGGAATCGGGGTTCATAGCTATCTGGACTCCCAACAAGCTGAGAGCAATTAAGAAGACAACTACAAACGACAGTCCTCTTTCCTGGCCTTCACGGAGAGAGGACATAGTTTCATGTAGGCTGAGGATAGGTCATGCACGTTCTACGCACTCTTACCTCCTGAAAAAGGAAGACCTCCCAGTGTGTTCTTGTAGTGCCGAATTCACATCCTCAGAGTGTGTGCCGATCTCTGTGGCCGAAGTCGGAATCTCATTCTGCAGAAGACACTCGAACTCATTCTAACCGATGCAGGGAATACTTCTGATATCGTCATTCGCTTTATATGTGAGAGTGAATTAATCAAGGGGTTCTAAACTTCAAGTGCTCAGTGTTCTTCTAGGTTTAATAAAATCTTAAAAAGAATCATTTTTTAAATTCCTCCGTTTAATAAATAGTTTTAAATATATTTTCATTTTTGTTTCCACTTAAAATGTTCAGAGAGGATGGTTACCTAGTTGTACTTCTTAATACTGTATAATAATCACCACTACCACCACCACCGCCAGTACTCATTCATTTGTTGGCTGACTCGAGCTCGTTCTTGTGCCAAGAATATTCCGTTCATTTCCGGTCTCTCGTCGGACAGATCCTTAACATCCGCAAATTTTCTTCTCAAGAGTTCCCAGTTTCGAATGTCTTCTGCCCTGATTCCGCATTTTTCTATATCCCGATGGACTTCTTTCACCCATGGGACTTGGGTTTTCCTGTTCTCCTGGAAAGTGGGAATCCTGTTGCCGATTACTTCCTGGCTCTATCCTTTTAATATATCCATATTATTATTAATACTGAGAATTAAGTTGGAAACTTGCTTCCAGCATAACGTTATCGCTGATTCAGCAGCGAGCGGATTTTAAGCAATCTTATGACACAGTCCGAAAAAAGCCCGGCTGAGTGGCTGAGACGGTTGATGCAGGATCGATCCTGTCTCAGTCCGGTGATAACTGAAGGTGCTCAAATACATCAGCGTCGTGTCGGTAGATTTACTGGCACATAAAGGACTTTTGCGGGACTAAATTCCGGCACCTCAACGTCTCGGAAAACCGTTAAAGTAGTTAGTGAGGCGTTAAGCCAATAACGTTATTATTATTAGTCTGAAGAAAAGACTTACTAGATACTCGGCTACACATACAAATAGATCATGTTAATCAAGGCTACATTAAATTATTGTAAACTTATAATTTGTGCATAAGGAAATTCTCCTCACCCTAACGTATCCACGAAGACGCACACGAAATGCTTGTCAGTTGGTACAGTGATTTATTCACATCTATTTACAAATTAAACACACACATAACCCTAATCACTGCCGTCACTAGCAAAATACACACATCAACAAAGCCGCCATTTTAACAACTGCCTATCACTTCAACATGGAGACTGCAACCACTGCATGCCACAACAACACGACGTCACAAGTGTACTCCTGCTACACCATAACACTACTAAACAATAACTCGTCTACCGTCAAGATCGCCTCCTTATACACTGTATGTGCCTGGCCAGGATTCTAGAAAGATTTACAAAAAATACCTTCTCGAAAATTCTGGAGTTCTTAATACATAGATCTAGTATAGAGAATATTCTCCATCGTTCTTGTCTACCCAGTACCATTCTGGAAGTTACAGTGTGTTTCACAATTTTGTAGTGGATTATAAATTATATATACAGATGAGAATAAATTGTATAGAGGTTCTTACACCAATTGAACCGATATACATGTCTATATACAGTGCATGTTTCATGACATAACCTCACCAACAACGCTATTATATCGTATGTACATATGATGTAATAATAATAATAATAATAATAATAATAATAATAATAATAATAACAAATTCTTGTAAATATATCATAGCCATACATTACAAGTAATAATAATAATAAATATCATAGTCGTAAAATAATAATTCGAGCTCGATACTTGCATTATTTACCCATGGGTGAGAGAATATTGATTTCAAGTTATATCTGTTTATCACACTTGCGTCAATATCCCTCTGTGTTGAGTCATCAGTCCACAGACTGGTTTGATGCAGCTATCCATGCCACCCTATCCTGTGATAACCTTTTCATTTGTACGTAACTACTGCATCTTACATCCGCTCTAATCTGCTTGTCATATTCATATCTTGGTCTACCCCTACCGTTCACACCACCTACACTTCCTTCAAAAACCAACTGAACAAGTCCTGGGTGTCTTGTGTCCTATCATTCTATCTCTTCTTCTCGTCAAATTTAGCCAAATCGATCTCCTCTCGCCAATTCGAATCAGTATATCTTCATTTGTGATTCGATCTATCCATCTCATCTTCAGCATTCTTATGTAACACCACATTTCAAAAGCTTCTATTCTGTTTCTTTCTGAGCTAGTTATCGTCCATGTCTCACTTCCATACAGTGCCACGCTCCACACGAAAGTCTTCAAAAACATCTTTCTAATTCCTATATCAATGTTTGCAGTGAGCAAATTTCTTTTCTTAAGAAAGCTCTCCCTTGCTTGTGCTAATCTGCATTTTATGTCCTCCTTACTTCTGCCATCGATAGTTATTTTACTACCCAAGTAACAATATTCATCTACTTCCTTTAAGACTTCATTTTCTAATTTAATATTTCCTGCATCACCTGCCTTCGTTCGACTGCACTCCATTACTTATTTTTGGGCTTATTTATTTTCATCTTGTACTCCTTACACAAGACTTCGTCCATACCATTCAGCAGCTTCTCGAGATTTTCTGCAGTCTCAGATAAAATAACAATATCATCAGTAAATCTCAAGGTTTTGATTTCCTCTCCTTGGATTGTGATTCCATTTCCAAATTCCTCTTTGATTTCCTTTAGTGCCTGTTCTATGTAAACATTGAAAAGGAGGGGAAATAAAGTGCAGCCGTGCCTCACTCCTTTCTGCATTGCTGCTTCTTTTTCAAAGCCCTCGATTCTTATCACTGCAGACTGATTCTAATACAGATTGTAGACAATTCTTCGTTCTCGGTATCTGATCCCAATCACCTTCAGAATCTTAAATAGCTTGGTCCAATCATCATTATCGAATGCCTTTTCAAGACCTACGAATGCCATGTACGGTGGCATGTCCTTCCTGATTCGATCATCTAAGATCAGACGTAAAGTCAGGATTGCTTCAAGTGTTCCTACATTTCTTCTGAAGCCGAATTGATCTTCTCCCATCTCAGCTTCAACATGTTTTTCCATTCTTCTGTAAATAATACGTGTTAAAATTCTGCAGGCATGAGATACTAAACTAATGGTGCGATAGTTTCCACACCTGTCAGCACCGGCTTTCTTGGGAATAGGTATAACAACATTCTGCCGAAAATCGGATGGGACTTCTCCTGTCTCATACATCTTACACACTAAATGGAATAACCTCGCCATGCTGATTTCTCCTAAGGCAGTCAGTTATTCAGAGGGAATGTCATCAATTTCTGGCGCCTTGTTCCTATTTAGGTCATTCACAGTTCTGACAAACCCTGATCTCAAATTGGGATCTCCCATTTCATCAGCATCAACAGCCTCTTCTTGTTTCAGAACCAAATTATCTACATCTTCAACTTGATACAACCGTTGGATATGTTCCTGCCATCTTTCTGCTTTGTCTTCTTTCCCCAGAAGTGGCTTTCCATTTGAGCTCTTAATATTCATACACCTAGATTTCCTTTCTCCAAAGGTTTCCTTGATTTTCCTGTATGCAGCATCTACCTTTCCTAGGACCATACGACCTTCGACACCCTTGCACTTCTCCTTCAATCAATCTTCCTTAGCTACCTTGCACTTTCTACCCACTTCATTCTTTAATCGCCTGTATTCTTTTCTGCCCTCTTCATTTATAGCATTCTTGTATTTTCGTCGTTAGTCAATCAGGTCTAGTATCTCCTGAGTTATCCACTGATTCTTAGTTGATATTTTCTTCCTTCCTAAAATTTCTTCAGCAGCCCTGCTGACTTCATTTTTCATGACTACCCACCCTTCCTCTATTGTGTTTCCTTCAGCCTTTTCATTTAGTCCTTTTGCAACATGTTCCTAGAAACAATCCCTCACACTCTTTTCTTTCAACTTGTCTGGGCCCCATTTTTTTGCATTCTTTCCTTTCTTCAATTTCTTCAGCTTCAGATGGCATTTCATGACCAACGAGTTGTGGTCAGAGTCCACGTCTGCTCCTGGGAAACTTTTGCAATCCAACAACTGGTTTCTGAATCTCTGCCTAATCATAATGAAATCTATTTGATATCTTCCAGTGTCGCCGACTTCCTCTTTCGTTTCTTTGTCCCAATCCGAGTTCTCTTCTTGTATTACCTTCTTTTCCTTGGCCTACCACTGCATTCCAGTCTCCCATCACAATTAGACTCTCGTCACCTGTTGCATATTGTATTAAATAGTCTATCTCTTCATATGCTCTTTCGATTTCCTCATCATCCGCTGAGCTAGTAGGCATATAGACCTGCACTCATGTGGTGGGCATTGGTTTGGTGTCTATCTTGACGACAATAATTCTTTCACTACGCTGGTCGTAGTAGCTTACCCGCTGCCCTATTTTCTTATTCATTACTAGTCACTTATCTTCTTTGATAAGAAATGATCAATATTCTAATTTCCATTCATTTAAGAATAAAATCAAGTGTACAATCTTATAATATTAATTTTTATATGTAAAATGTATCCAACACGAAAAATCAGAATGTAATTTATTATTATTTAATTAGTATTTATCGTGTGGCTTTTAGTGCTGGAAGTGTCCCAGGACATGTTTGGTGTGTCTGGTTCAGCTCTTTCTATTTGGCACCCATGGACGACCTGCGCGTCTAGATGTGGGATGATTATGAAGATAATGAAGTACGGAAAGGGTGAAACCCACTGTCGGTACATTGCCCACTCAATTCGTAAGGCTTAACGTGTTCATCCGAGGACGAATCACCGTCAACAGCGTCATATGACCTCAATCCATATGAACACTTCGGAGAGGTTTGGAATTTAATACAAGCATTTGGCACACAATGAAGTGATTATAAATTGTTTACCACCACCAAACGTGACTCGTACCACCTAACGACGTTGCCAGACCATATTGACACACTAAACTCAACACCTTGACAATCATGGCCAACGAGCGGTTTAACATAATCATGATATGTTCGACACAGTTATCTCCTGCAAACCCGAAATTTTAACATAGACATAGGAAATGCTGATTTACGAATAAATTATAATAAACAGAAATTTCACAGTTCATTAATTAAATTGAAAAACGATAATGATAATAATAATAAGAAGAAGAAGAATATTAATATTAATAATAATAATAATAATAAAATAATAATAATAATAATAATAATAAATTTATTAACAATAAATTAATAAATTAATTATAATTATTAACTAGCAAATGTACCCGTGCTTCGCTACGGTATTCTACATTGTATACGGATATCGACGTAAATACTGTGCGTGCAGTAAATGAGATTGCTTTAAAATTGCATGTCTCTTAGCCTTATCCGAGAAATAGCATGGGGAGGTCCCCATACGTTGTATCCAATGTAAAGTGAGGGTTGCGGAGTTGTGATGATAACGGCAGGCTCACTTGCCTACTGCCATTCACAATCGAGTTGGCAAGTTTACATTATAATTGCAGGCCCCATTGCCTACTGCGCGGTCACAATCGATCTGGGAAGTTTTAGTTACAATGGCAGACCCATTTCCTACTTTCAGACAGATTACAGTTGAGGAGTTTTTATTATAATAGCAGGCAACTTCCCTACCACCAGTCAAAATCGAGTTGTGCAGTTATCATTATAATGACAGGCCCTTTTTACTGCTGCCAGCCAGCTTACTGCCAGTCACACAGAATTAGTGAGTTTCCATGAAAATAGCAGGCCACTATGCCTAATGCTAGTCAAATTTTAGATTGGAACATTTGTTTATAATGGCGGGCACCCTGGCCTAGAGCCAAACACAATTGGGTAGGGGACTTTCGAACAAAACTGCATGATCACTTGCCTTCCGCAAGACAAATCGAGAAGTGAATTATTTATTAAAATGGTAGGCCCTCCTTACTAATGCCAGTTACACAGGATTTGGAGAAGGACCCCATTCCTACTGCCAGCAGTCAAAGTCGGTGTAGTGAGTACTGATTACAATAGCAGACACACCCTTTCACGATCGCTACAAATCAACATCAATGAATATATACAGATGGACATACGAAAGTATATGCATGTTTACAATATTGCAGACCTTCATTTACAGATTAACTGTTGCTAAACGGTACGTCATATTGACAAAGGATTGTACCGTAAGGCGCAGTATTTAGCGATCTAAATGGCTGGTCCTATGCTATTTTCTCGCATCTCATCTATTCATGGATCAGATTGAGTCAGAAACATTGAATAGGTTGAAATTTGTGTAAGATTATCTTACATTGCATTACTTTTCGGATAATTATGTGACGTAGTATTTGGCTCACATATGGGTACTGGGTGGGCCAATGTTCGTGTAGAGTTTGATCATACTACCTTTACTGTAAGTGATTGAAAGTATGAATTATATAGGTAAAGAGTCCAAATTTACTTAAAATCGAGAAATAGAGACGAATGTAACGTATAAGCGATACAGATACGACAAAAAGCCATAAGACAAATGTTGAAGATCACTCCTAATTCAACGAAGATTGTTCCATCTGTTATGTGTTAGGACTTCCCGTTTATCCCACGAAATACCTCGAAACGAATGTCTGCACCATCATTAAAATTGCTTCCATATTTCGATATTCTTCGGGGATAAAAAATGAAAAATTAAAGATCTGTGAAGTTTTTCGTTCGTTACAGGCTGAAGCGTATAATTTTGCCAAATTTCAATTTTCTTGCTTGTCTGGCAGATTATTCTGCAATCTGGATTTTGGGTGAGGGGGTAAAAATTATGACTTTCAGGAAATTAAACCAAAAAATATGCAGACGATCATTATTGCCCCTCAAACGGGTATCTGTACGAAAATTTCACCAAAATAGTCAATGTACAGGCACACACAGTCGTTACGATTTTATTTATATAGATAGATAAGGAATCTGTTCCACGTACAACACATTTTGGCTACGTCCTCTGGACTTAAACTGCAAAACCAACCGTTCATGATATCTCACTTATTAATCTTTCTGTCGAAAAATTCACATGAGAACAAAAGTTTTAGAAATGGGTTTCCATTAAGGATTGTAGATTTCGATTAATTTTGGATGTGCATATTTTGAGGAAGTACAAAATCATGGTTCCGGTTTCGGATAAACCCCCAATAAATTTAGATATTCAGAAATAATATTGGCCCTAAAACCTACACAAGGACAGGTGGATTCTAAATATCAAGTTTGGTAGAATTCTATTCAGTAGTTTTCAAGTTATAAATACTCATACAATCAAACAGACAAATAGACACCAAAGTTAAGAAATATGCAGATGGTCATTATTACAACTGAGACGGATAACTGTACGGAAATTCCGCCAAAATAGCCAATGTATAGACAGACGGTTGTTGCGATTATATTTATATAGCTGACAGATAAGCATGGGCACGTTTGAAAGGGCAAACGTTCATTTCGAGATTTACTGCTCCTAAACGGTACATCATACCAACAAACGGTTTGCACCCTCAGACGTCCCTTTTATCGCTCTACATGTTTGGTGTTAAAACATTTTCTCGTATCTCACATATTTATGGGTTCGATTGAGTTACGATATTTGAATGGGGTGAAATTTGGGTACATTTTCATCATTTTACATTATTTTTCACATACTTATGTGAAAGCTAGAATCATAAAATTGGGTTCGCATATAGCCATTGGTCATGTCAATGTGCGTGCCAAATTTGATGACTCTACCTTTCCTATAAGTGTGTCAAACTAAGTAATACACGTGTAAAAAGCACAAAATTTACGAACCATCGAAATATATAGCCAAATCTACCCTATAAGGGAGGGAGAGAGAGAGAGAGAGAGAGACGACGACGACAAAATATCACAGTTCCAAAGTTGTAGATCACTCGAAATTAAACGGAGATCGTGCCATCCGTTTTGTGATAGGACTTACCGTTTAGCCGCGAAATACCTCGAAAGGAAGGTCTGACCGTCATTAAATTGCCTATATTTCGATATTATTCGGCATAGAAAGTGAAATATTTAAGGATCTTGGAAGTTTTCCGTAGGTTACCGGCTAAAATGTATAAATTCGCTTAATTTCATTTTTTCAGCTCGTGTGGCAGATTGTGAGGCAATCTTGATTTTGGGCGAGGTGGGGGGGTTAAAATTTAGGACTTCCAGGAAATCCTCCAGTTGAAAAATGCATATGAGAAAAAGAAATTAGAATTGGATTTCCAAACAGTTTGATCGATTTCCAGTCAGGTTGGTCTTGTACTTTATATATTGTGGGAGAGTAAAAATCACCATTTCGGTCCCCTATAAAACCCCAGTCCATTCCGGGAATTTGAAATGGTATAAACCTTAAAACCTACCCTTGGAGTGGTGGATGTTAAATATAAAGTTTGGTTCAAATATCTCAGTAGTTTTCAAGCTGTAAGAAATACGCTTTACGCGCACCCGCTCTTGCGTTAAGTCCGGTGGGACTTGTACCGAAAAATGGTCCGTTAATGATATCCCCGTTATTAATCCTGGTATCGAAATGAAGCACATGAGATAAAAAGGTTTAGAAATTAATTTCCATTAAGGCAGGTAGATTTCCATTAAGTTTGCTTGTGTATATTTTGAGGAAGTGAAAAATCACGGTTTCGGTTTCGTATAAACCCCCAATTAGTTCAGGGATTTAGAAACAATATTTGCCCTAAAACGTACCCAAGGACAGGTGGATTCTAAATATGAAGTTGGTGGAAATATATCCAGTAGTTTTCAAGTTATAGAAAGACAAACAGACCAACAGACAAACAAACAAACAAACAAACTAACTAACTAACTAACTAACTAACTAACTAACTAACTAACTAACTAACAGACACCAAGCAAACCTACCCTTGGACAGATGGATGCTATATATAAAGTTTGGTTCAAATATCTTCAGTAGTTTTCAAGTTGTAAGAAATACGCTTTACACGCACCCGCTCTTGCGTTAAGTCCGCTGGGATTTGTACCGAAAAACGGTCCGTTAATGATATCTCCCTTATTAAATCTGTTATCGAAATGATGCACATGAGAAAAGAAGGTTTAGAAATTAATTTTCATTAAGGCAGGTAGATTTCCATTAAGTTCGGTTGTGTATACCTTGAGGGAGTCAAAAATCACGGTATCGGTTTCGTAAAAATCCCCACTCAGTTCAGGGATTTAGAAACGATATTTGCGCTAAAACCTACCCAAGTACAGGTGGATTCTAAATATGAAGCTTGGTCAAAATATATCCAGTAGTTTTCAAGTTATAGAAGGACAGACAAACAGACAAACAAACAGACACCAAAGCTAAAAATGATACAGATGGTCATTATTACACCTGAAACGGATAACTGTACGGAAATTTCGCCAAAATAATCAATGTACGGACACACGGTCGTTACGATTTTATTTATATAGATTAAACCAACTCCTGCATTTCCTCTGCTTTATTTTGTGTTGATAATTCAGTAGTCACCCTATAATTTGAAGCAATGTCCACACTTTGTCACACTCATCGACTTTGCCGTGGTCGTAGATTGTATCTTCTTTCTTCTTCGATGTCGCTGGATGTGCTCTCCTCCTCTTGACCAGCTTGTGCCGTGTCGGAGGTCAGGGTTGCCTCGCTGCCAGCCTCTTCCTCAATGATAATCGATGCGTTCTCCTCACGATGACCAGATGGTGCTGTGTGATTAGTAGCTCTCATCTAGGCTTACACTCTATGCGCAGCGGTTGGGTGACTCGCCGCAACTTCGATGGGTGGACCTTGACAAGAGGGTTGGTCTTTAGTAAGTAGACCCCCATTGCCCAGCTGTTTATCCACCTCGATGGGACCAACCCACTTAGGTGCGAGACCTGCGTGAAACCCTCCAATCTTATTACTGACTGGGAGGTTACGTCGCAGTACTTGTTGGCCTGGTAAGGAGATCTGGGTCTCTTCAACATCTTGAGCCTTTGCCTGGGTAAGGGATCTCATCTCGGCCAAAGTTTCCTTCTCCTTGATGTTCTGCTGCTGCTGCTGCTGCCACTCTGCCAGGGAAACACCTGCATCATTTTGACCAGGAGTGGGTAGTGGACGAATCTCCCAATCCCCGGTGCCGTATAGCTGTCGACCAAGGAACAGCTCCGGTGGGGAATAGCCGGTGACACGGTTGATGCGTCGTCACATGGCAAAGAGTGACTGCGGTACGTGACGGTCCCACAGTCGATGTTCTTTGTATATCAGGTGGAACCGTAGCATACTTTTCAGCTCCCGGTTTCGTCGTTCTGTTGGATTGGCCCTTGGGTTGTAGATAGGGGTGGTCCAGTGCTCCACACCATATTATGTCATCATTTGCTGCTACTTCCTCGACGTGAACTGACTCCCGTTGTCTGACAGAATGCACCGTGGATAACCGTAGCGGCAGAATTCCTCATCTTGTAACAGGCTGGTGATGCGTCCCGTCGTGGCTTCAGGTATCGGGAAGGCCTCAGTCCATCTTGTGCAGAAGTCGATGTTTACTAGGAGTCCTGTTTTACCCAGGGGTGTTCTAGGGTAAGGACTCACCAAGTCCAGAGCTTTTACCTCCCACGGGCGTTGTGACCATCTTCCTCGTTGGCTGGAATCTGCCTTGCTGTTGCTCACCTTGGTGCAGGCACAGATGTATCACCCCTTCACGTAGTCCAGGATGTCTTCCTGCATGTTGACCCACAAGAATCTTCGTCGGATAGACTGATAGGTCTCTTCGCCTCCTGAATGTCCGGCTTCAGAGCTGTCGTGGAACTTCTCGAGGATGTCCGTCGCGTGTTGCCTGGGATCACCACTACTGCAGACGTGTCGGAGAGGTGCGAGCTGTACATTAAGAGTCCTCCGTCAACCCTCAAGTTCTTGTAGCACATCTTGAATTCCCTCGGGACGAGTCGATTATCGGTGTTCTGTCTCCTAATCAACTGTGTCATGGTCCTACAGGGCTTGTCTTGTTTCTGCCACTCCCAGATCAAGTTCCTTCTTGATTGTCATAAGAATAGGTTCCTCAGGCTCACTCTGGTGTTTTCGTGGGAACTCCCTTTCAACAATGGTGCTCCTAGCTTCAGGTTCCATCGCCGGGTGCCTAGATAAGCTGTCTGCTCCTATGTTCGTCGGTCCTGGGACTTGACACACTTCGAAATCAAATTCTGCGATTTACAGAGCCTATCGCATCAATTTAGATTTTGAGCCAGAGACCGAGTTTAACCATTTGAGAGCGGCTTTATCGGTGTAGAGCTGGAACTTCCTTCCCTCCAAGTAGCCTCTGAATTTGCCCATAGCCAATACTACGGCTAAGGCTTCCTTCGGCAATACAGTAGCGTTGTTCGGTTGAAGAAAGCTCCCTGCTGGCATACTCGATTATGTCCCTTCCGCCGTCGCTCCTCTCCTGGAATAACATTGCTCCTAAGCCGGAGTCGCTGGCATCCGTCTGCAGGTACATCTTCCATTGAGGGTCGGGATGGGCCGGGAGCATTGCTTATCGCAGCCTTAATGCCTTGGAATGCTGCCTTTTCCTTGTCAGTCTATGTGAACGGGTGGTTGTTAACGAGTAGATCGGTGAGTGGTATTGCTTTCTCATCAAATATGGTACGAAGCTGGTATGCCATCCACACAATGTAAGGAACTGACGTACTTGTCTCTTGGTCCGTGGGCGTTCAGCTTCTTCAATAACTCGATTCTTCTCCGGTTGTCTTTCTAAATCTTCAGATGTTAGGACATGGACAATATATTCTACGCGGGAGTGGGCGAAGTTGCACTTCTCCAGTTGGCAAGTCAGCCCATGAATCTTCAGTCGTTTCAGTACTTTCCTCAGATGTACAAGGTGTTCTTGAAAATTCTTGCTGTGAATTAAAACGTCGAGATACACTTGGCAAAATCTCCAACATATCGTGATAACACCTTAGCCATCAGTCGCATGAAGTTGGCAGGAGTATTCTTCAATTCAAAGGGCATTACTGCAAACTGGTACAATCCTCTCGGTGTCATGAAGGCGGTCAGTGGTCTAGTACTTTTCTCGACCTCCACTTGCCAGTATCATGGAATTGAGATCCAGCGTGCTGAAAATCCTAGACCCACTTACTTGTTTCACCGAGTCCTTCAGGTCAGGCATGGGGTAGGCATCACTAACGGTCTCCTCATTCAACCTGCGGAAGTCCACACACAGTCGATACTCTCCATTCTTCTTCTTCAGTAGGACGATAGGTGAAGCCCAAAAGGACATAGACGGTTCGATGAGACCTTGCCCTTCCATCTCTTGAATCTTTTGGATGACGAAGTTGCGCTTATCCGGGTTGATTGGATATGGACGATGCTTTATGGGTGAGGAAGCGCTGAATTCAATAGTGGGCGTTACAGTGGTAGTCCGTCCTATTTCATTGGTGATGACTTCCGGAAAGTCCGTTAAGGTGTGTCTCAGCTCCTCTTCTTCATTCGGTCGAAGATGTGTTAACTGGGTATCTCCCAGGTTTACGTCGACTTCCGAATCCTTGTGGGTCCGAAGATTTCTATCGTACCACGCAACTCTCAGACGTCTGTCTTTTCCCAAAAAGACTTCATGAGCTGCTTAGTCTAGGATCTAGATGGTGAGACTTCATAGGCGGTAATAATCTGGCGACAGTGCCGTTGACAAATGTGTGGCTTGCTTGGCTGTCGAGTATGGCTGAAAAATTATCGTAGCCAATCCTTAAGATGATAGCTACGCGGGGTTGGCCTGTTCTACTCACTACCTGACCAATCCTTCTCCTACTTGACCAGGGTTGCTCGTCTGTCAAGTCTTGAGGCGCATTCCTGATCCCGATCCCATCCCTCCTTAATCCATAATGGGCCGGACCTAGTTTCTCCGACGTCAAGGCTGGGCACTTGTTCATCAGATGTCCCGCTCTTCCACACTGGCAGCACTTGCTAACTGCGCTGGTCTCTTCTGTAGCTTTGCTCTTGCGTTCCTCATCCAGCTGGGCGATGATTCTGCGTAGATGCTTTCTCTAAGGGCCGAAACTTATAGTGGAGTAGCTCTGTGATAAGTGGTAAGATCTCGCTTTCGCTTCCTTCCGGGTGCAGACGCTTGAATAGTTGGTACTTCTGTGGGACGAAGGCGCTAGCTCTCATGCCAGTGGGTTTTGCCTCAGTCAGTAGCTTACTTTTCACTGAGCTCTTCACACTTTCGGAGTTAAACCTAGCACGGAACTCCCTCTGTAAGTCCGTCCAACTTAGATTTAAACCCTTCAAGATGTTCCACCAAGTAGCGGCTTGCCCCTTTAATCGCGGTGTGATGAGTTGTACGAAGATGTACTCTGGTAAATTAGTCCTTCCTAATAGGCTGACCGAACCCTCGACGAAGCTAATTGGGTTCTCCTCCAGTCGCCCGTGGCATTCTAGAAGGCTCTCTATCATCACCTACGGGTATAGGTGTGCTGTCTTGCCGGTTATGTTTGGGGGGTTTAGTGGTGTGGTGATACGTCCAGTTTGCGTTAATCTATCTTCTACTGCGTGAAGGACGTTTTGCCTTATATTCAGCATATCTTCCTCGATGTTCGAACCTTTCTTCAACAGCAGAAATACGGCTCCCAAGATTTCCCTCAACGGCAGAGATACGGCTTTCAAAATGTCCGTCGATGTTAGAAATCCTCCCCTCAACCTGTTGTTTTATGCCGGAAACCTGAATTTCCACCCCCACCCTTGAGGGCCAAGATATCCCCTTCCAGCTGGCTCACGCTACTAAAGATTTGGTCAACCTGTTCCAGTTTTGACATGATGTCCGGTATCTGCTGCGTTCATCGTTCGGTGCCGCCACTAATTTGCAATGAAATTTCGTCATTAACGGTTGAAATTTTCGATTCTAAGCCATGTTCAGCTTGGTAAACCTACGTGTACACTTGTAATATTTGTCCGGCTAAAACTGAGTTAGAGTGTGAAATTTAGCCTGAAAGTGTGTCATTTGCGTCTGAAAGCTTGTCATTTACTATCGAAATTTGATCTGCAATCTGTCCTGTTAGGCCGGAGTTGACGTCTGAAATTTTTCCTGTTAGGCCCGAATTGACGTCTGATAGTTTGCCATTTAGTGCCTGCATCATGGTCATTAGGTTAGAACACATTTCGGTTATATTTACCTCTTCTTCTGTCTCCGAATCCTCGTCGAGTTCGATGAAAAACTTTTCGGGATCTTCTCCCTTTTCCACGAGATCTTCCCGTAGCCCCGTCTGTAGCGTTTTTTCTTCCCGTTCGTCGGGAGATTCCTCTTGGTGAGTTCGTCCTTGAGTTTTTTCAGCGATATATTCTCTAGTATCACGTTCATTTTGATAATTTCGCACTTACACTCGTCTTTACTTGTAAATTTTTACATCCTGTCTTGGTCGCCATTGATTGTATCCACAAAGACGCACACGAAATGCTTGTCAGTCGGTACAGTGATTTATTCACATCTATTTACAAATTAAACACACACATAACCTCAAACACTGTTGTCACTAGCAAAATACACACATGCTGGGCTGAGCGGCTCAGATGGTTGAGGCGCTGGCCTTCTGACCCCAACTTGGCAGGTTCGATCCTGGCTCAGTTCGGTGGTATTTGAAGGTTCTCAAATACGTCAGCCTCGTCTCGGTAGATTTACTGGCACGCAAAAGAACTCCTGCAGGACTAAATTCCGGCACCTCGGCGTCTCCGAAACCCGTAAAAGAGTAGTTAGTGGGACTTAAAGCAAATAACATTATTATTTATTTAAAATACAGACATCAACATAGCCGCCATTTTAACAACTGCCTATCACTTCAACATGGAGACTGCAACCACTGCATGCCACAACAACACGACGTCACAAGTGTACTACTGCTACACCATAACACTACTAAACAATAACTCGTCTACCGTCAAGATCGCCTCCTTATACACTGTATGTGCTTGGCCAGGATTCTAAAAAGATACGTTACAAAAAATACCTTCTCGAAAGTTCTGGAGTTCTTAATACATAGACCTAGTATAGAGAATATTCTCCATCGTTCTTGTCTACCCAGTACCATTCTGGAAGTTACAGTGTGTTTCACAATTTTGTAGTGGATTATAAATTATATATACAGGTGAGAATAAATTGTATAGAGGTTCTTACACCAATTGAACCGATATACATGTCTATATACAGTGCATGTTTCATGACATAACCTCACCAACAACGCTATTATATCGTATGTACATATGATGTAATAATAATAATAATAATAATAATAATAATAATAATAATAATAATAAATGGCTGTAAACACCTCAAAGCCATACATTACAAGTAATAATCATAATCGTAAAATAATAATAATTCGAGATCGATACTTACATCGATGGGTGAGATAATATTGTTTTCAAGTTATATCTGTTTATCATACTTGCGTCAACCCCATGTAAATGAAAGTTGAGTTGAGACAACGTGGCTCAATTTCTTCCGCCCTCTTATATTTATTTGATTTTTACCCATTCAACCAGCGCCGACATATCCTACTGTAGCTCTTCGCTGTCAGAATTTAAAAAATGGCATTTCTTGATTGGTCGTGTCCACAGTAACAAGGAAATGCATTTTAAGATTTATGTAATGTCTGTCTGTCTGTCTGTCTGTCTGTCTGTCTGTCTGTCTGTCTGTCTGTCTGTCTGTCTGTCTGTCTGTCTGTCTGTCTGTCTGTCTGTCTGTCTGTCTGTCTGTACGCGCATTACGAGAAAACGGCTCGTAAGAATTTAATGAAAATCGATATGTAAAGTCAGGGAATAAGTCGCAATAATCTAGGCCATAAATAATTGTATTCACGCTGAGTGAAATGGTAGTCTAGGGGGAGGCCTAAAATGTAATTCCCAAATATTAATGTTATTAGTGATCCTATCGATAAATACTACATAATTAAGGTTATTTCGGACCATTTATGTCTCATACAATTTTACCGTACCGGCTATAATAACAGAAATATTCATGAATTTGTATTGTTGTTGCCAAGTCCATATCAGCACCCAGTCACGAGAAAAATGGGTAAACAGAATTAAATGAAAATCTGTACGTAAAGTCGGGAAATAAGGAACTACAGTCTACGCTATAAATAGTTTCATAAGAAGCCATAATATCACAGAATCGGAAGAAAACTAAATGTGAAGGCCGACAATATAGAAAGCTCATAAAATTGATCAATAGTAACATTACATTGACCATTGTTTGTTATGATGTGCTTTGTGTCTTCTGCTGTCACTCATCTCCAATAGATGGGATTACTGCTGTGTACCGAGTATAACAGCCTGCCTGAATATTGGCGAGAAGTTGCTGGGGATTATATTTCTCTCTTATTTAGCATGCCATACCTCTGGTTCATAAATTTTCTGATACTACTAGTATGTAACACAGTAGTTCATCATAATATTCCAGCTATTCGATCCCCACACTTAGGCACTGTTTGGAATAAGCAGTGTGCGCATTTTCAAGAACAATGGCAGAGGAGTGTTCGTGGCTATCTGCGGTCCCGTCATTCCAGCACTGGAACTTTGGACTGTTAAATCGGCACCGTAGTACTGTTCGTTGAAAGTGAGAAAATGAGCGGTTTTATATTTGATCGAGTATTTCATATTATAACATTGATTATAATCGCTGCATTCCTACTGACGTCATTATAATGACTTATGTTGACTTTAGATGGGAAAACCACAAAGACAGTCTTTCTGAGAATTCTGTAGCGAAGCACGAGTACATCACCTAGTCTGCCTTTCTTTTTCTTCAAATTCATCGGCATACAGCTGAAATTTAGAATACTTCAATACCAAACCGACGGTCATTAACAATCAGAAGCAACAACAACGTCCTAATTTTGAACCCTGAATTGTGTTTGAAGTTAGCCTGTATGGTGACGAAACTACCCCTTTGAAGCTATCAGAAAAGTAATTATGAAATAGGAATTCGTGGATGCGTGGATAGAAATTTCAAAATCTGGTTCCTTGTACCAATTAGCATAACCGGCAAACGTTTCACTCGATTTCACCTGGCACCTAGCTCAAGATCATTGCATTTTGTAACTTTAAGTGTAGTAAAAAGAGAAAAAGTCCAAAAATGAACGAATTAGTCTCACAGATTTCTTTCATATTCGCAAAAATAAGTGCACATTATGGCAGTAAATTAAGCCTGATATCCGAAATGTTTAGGTACTAACTTAAATATTTTATGAGTACACGGTCAATTGGTACGCTAGTACTACACAACCGCCACGCACTGACTGTTAGCGATCTATCGAAAGACAATCCCGGTCATTTGGCAAAGAACAACCACAGCTTAATGCAGCACTAGCTTACCTCAGTTTATTCACTTGTAGATATAATCAGCTCTCCTTTCCTTCTGTGCCGCAAAATTACACCAGCACCGTGTATGAAGCTGCGAATATAACCTCCACTAGATCTACACTGTGGTTGTTCTTGGGTAACTTCCAGATGAGAACGGCGAGCACCAAGACTCTTCGCGCGCATTCTCATCATGTGATTCAAGAGTTTGTCTGATATGCTGGATAGAGAATTTATTTTCGTAAAGTTATTCCTTTCTTACAGCAGCTTTATCTCATTTATAACTCACCACTGAAAAATATCACCTTAAAGTCAACATTTTCGGGAAACGGTGCACAATAAACAACACAAAAATTTTAAACGCACTAATTATTTCTTCAAGATCTTGCTGGATGGTTTTTACGACTGAATTCTGGCACAATAGAGTGCTGCTACCTATAGGGCATATTGAATTAATATTAATGAATATTAATCAGCAAGATTTTCCCTCTTAACTCGTCGAAGAATTCTAGTTAAAATGTAATCATGTGGGTATCAGAGAATATATGAAGAATTCAGTGTTTTACCACCAATTCCTTACTGCTCAAACCTTGCGACTCCTCGGTGTTATAATTTTGAGGGGTTGGTAACTACATTTATGGCTTTAGCTACTTGTGCCTAATACAGAGACGTGTAGCCTGGGTGAATATATGGGCCAGTGTACGGCATACCTACCGGAAATTTACAAAGGATTATATGCCGTTAAGCATAACTTTGGTTAGAACCTTGCATCATTTCTCTACTGCCCACACAGAAAACATCAAGTAGCTGAATATATTCAAATATATTGATCTACCGATCGGACAAAAGGGTTATGATGTTTCTGGTATATTTCAATGCTACAGTCAATTATTAAAAACATTTTAAAGAATAATTTCATGGTGGCTCCACCTTAGTGCCTTAAATGACGAAATGGGACAGGTATGCATTCATTGTACATTCGACATCATCGAGAGAAACCTCTGAAATATTTAACACATCGATATCCTTATAGTGGTACTGAGGTACAGTTGTTGCACATGACCACTGCCATACGGACATTTTTGCTGTCCATAGTCCGTTTTATTCACTGACCAGGCCAAATTTAGAAGAGAAGACATCATTAACTTGCATAACACACATACACACTTGGGCAGTTGAAAATCTCCATGGCACGGTTGTCCCAAATTAGCAACAGCACTTTGGACGCTATGTATGATGTGGCCATATCAATGATGAACTGATCGGCCCATACATGCTACCCCGACAACTGAATGGAGCAGCGTATTTGACCTTCTTGAGGGATCTTCTTGAGAAAGATGTTGTCTGTACTACTGGAACATGTGCCTCTAGGAGTTCGTCGCACCATGTAGTTCATGGGTGAGGGAGCTCCAAAGCACTTCAGTGTGCATGTACGCCGGTTTTTGTACACCTTCTCACGATTATTGATCAGGCGTTGAGGTCCAGTGCATTAGCCTGCCCAGTCTCCTGACATGAACCCAATGGACGTTTATTTGTGGAGACACATGAAAAGTTAATGATATCAAAGACCTGGAACAGCGTATCAATAACGCCTGCGCAGCTGTTCGGCTAAACCCAGATATTTTCAGTGGCTTCGTCAGCCTATGATGAGGCCACTCATGGTGGCCACTTTGAGCATCTCCTGTGATGTAGTCAATGTACGTCCTGTAAGTCCATCACATGTAACTAAATAACAAGGCATTGTAGGACATATATTCATATGGACATATTTTTCATTTCTTTTTCTTTTTATTTTTTTGTCCCAGGAATTATTCTCCGACGTGTGTTACAGTGATTAGGTACACTGTGTATATGCATTTTTGAAGTAAGTTGCAAATCCCACACCCAAATTCATTTGGGAATTTCAGATTTTACCATCAAACTATGTCAATCTTGATCATTGGTCTTCTTTTGCTTCAATAAGTATAAAAATGGTACTATTACAAGCTGTACTACTTTCTATATTCTTTATATGCTGTTCTTATTTTCTTGAGAATTGCTCTCAATCGTTTGAATTTTGCCAGGGCATTTTGAGAAAGATGCCTCCTTTTCATATGATGCTCCTTACTACGAATTATATACATTATTACTCTATTATATCATACTGGGTAAGTTCTTTTACTTCACCTCCTGTGAGTTAGGGCGGTAGAATGCATCCCGTGTATCCCCTGCCTGTCATAAGAGGTGACTTAAAGCGGTACTATGGGGTCTGAATTTTTGGAGGGTGGGTTAGTGGTCACGATCCACCTGGTTGATTTGTCATTGCATACCTGTGTCATACTCCTCACTTCTTGCATCTCTCCCATCCGAATTCCCTTGGTCAACACTCCCCCGACCCGACGGTCTTAGGTTTGTGAGGACTGAGGAGTGGTGGTGATTACTGTTTTAAGAGGAAGTACAACTAGGCAAGCATCCTCTATATAACACTAATCGGAGATGAAAAAGGGAAGGGATCCGACACTTCGAAAAATTAAGGTATCGGCCAAAGAAAGGCAAGGGCCACGAAGGGCGTAAAAAAAGACTCCCTAGCCCTCGCAAACCTAAGAGTTGGGATCGGAAAAGACCAAGACTTGGCCAAGGAAGATCGGATAGGATCGATTAAACTGAGGGACCTGGCACAAGTAAGTGGAAGCAATGCCAGGACTCAGCTAAGGGCCCGTGGTCGCCAACCCACGCCCCAAAGTTCAGAGCCCCTGGGGTCCCTATTAATCGCCCCTTACGACAGGCAGGGGATACCGTGGGTGTTATCAGGACTGTGGAGTCTTTTACTTTCATGCCCTTCGTGGCTCTTGCCTTTCAGTTTTTGAAGTGTCGGAGTTCTTCCAATTTTCCCTCTCATTGGTGTTAATGGAGGATTGTTGCCCAGTTTTCTTCCTCTTAAAATAATAATCACAACCACAAACGGTGGTGTTTGGGATTTCGTCGCTAATATAGTGGGATATAATGAACCTTCAGCTGGTCAGTAGATTTTAAAGCAAATTGTGCAAATGTGGTTGTAAATGAATTGTGGTGAGGTCATTGCCTAAGTAATTCAAATCCAAAATATGAACCTAAAACTATTCGGGGTATATTTTGTTCACTCACTTGTACTTAGTAGCAGGTATCTGAAAATGTCTGTGGAATTCATTTTAATATCTCAGTTGAACGTGATGATTCACCTCAGATTATTAGAATTTTTTCACCACTTCATTAAGATTTCAGTTTCCCTTGTCCCTATCCTAACACAGAACAGTATACTGAACTGATAAATGATAGCATTTTAGTGCACCATCGCGAGTTCATATCTCAGTTGATGCTGATATAATGGGCACAGGAAAAATATTGTGAAAACTATTTTCATTCTAGAGCAAATGATGAAGATATCCCAGGTCTACGAATGAAGCAACAATAAAAACGATAATTTTCTCCGAAAGAGGGATTTCTTAATTATTTCTGTCTCATAATACAGTAGAGTCCCGGAAACTTGACCCTCGGGTACTCAACATTCCCTAAAACTCGACACTGCATAGGTTTCTTGTTTTCTTCATAGCGGATAAAACTTTCTTCAGCTTCTTCCAGTTATTTCTGGGATCACTGGAGCCCCCCAGACTCATTTTGGTTCTGACCGGAAATTTAAGGCCTTTAAGGCTTTTCCTAGTGACACGTTATTTTTGAGAAGAAAGTCTCAGTCCAGGATCGATCGGAATTCGAACTGGAGCCTTCCAGATGAAAGGTCAGCAGCTTTGTCACTGAGCTAATCACGCCCCCCCCCCCCCTTTCGCCATTTCATTAATATAGGATACATAATGAAATTTGTCAATTATTTTATGAGCACTGCCGACAGGTTTGGAATTTAATCTAGGCTTTTGGCACTCAATCTAGTGATTATAAATTGTATCCGCCACCTCCCCTACCCTGTCGGCCAACATTCTGATTGTGAAAATTTATTCGACCAACGGGACTCGAACTGTGTAACTACGGTCTCAGACTTCACACCTCAACCATCATGGCCACCAGCAGGGCTTTTGTTTACAGTGGAATGGTTGTCAGTAATTGTATTTTCTTTGGCGTAATTTCATGTCATGTGAATATTATTTGACTGGAATTTGGATTCGAAGGGATAATCTTGTAGCTCTCAACATCGGTGAGAGTGGTCTTCGATTATCAGTCGTTATGTCCGGCTCCATGCCTAAAATGGTTAGCGTGCTGGCCTTTGGTCACAGGGGTCCAGGGTTCGATTCCCGGCAGGGTCAGGAATTCTAACCATCATTGGTTAATTGCCCTGGCACGGGGACTGGGTGTATGTGTCGTCTTCATCACCATTTCATCGTCATTATGACGCGCAGGTCGCCTACGGGAGTCATATAAAAAGACCTGCACCTGGCGAGCCGAAGCCCTCGGACACATCCCGGCACTAAAAGCCGTACGCCATTTCATTTTCATCAGTCGTTATAAGCCCAAGGAGGATGAGAAAGCATTCCAATCACTTGAAGATTAAGGGTGCCGACTAACAAAATTGAAACATTAGGAAGAAAGGATAAAAGCGCGGAGCTAGGCTGGAGTAAGTGAATATGGTACCATTATCAGCTGGCACCCGTTGATCGCGTCGAAGTCTCGAAAGTCGTGAACCTCTGCAGAACTTTAAAAAAAACGACTGTCTACAGCACATTACTACTCAGCTGCAGTTTAAATAAATAAATAAATAAATAAATAAATAAATAAATAAATAAATAAATAAATAAATAAATAAATAATCCTTAACCCAAATGTTTAACAATAAATATTAAATTATTCCGCCTGTGTGGTGTAGTGGTTAGTGTGATTACCTGCCGCCCAAGGAGGCTCGAGTTCTATTCCCGGTTCTGCAACGAAATTTTTAAAGTAGTACGAGGACTAGAACGGGTTCCACTCAGCCTCGGGAGGTCAACTGAGTAGAAGGGATTCGATTCCCACCTCAGCCCCCTCGAAGTGGTTTCCGTGGTTTCCCACTTTTCTCCATGTAAATGCCGGGTTGATACCTAACGTAAGGTCACGGCCGCTTCCTTCCTTCTTCCCATATCCCACAACGTCCCTGTTCAGTATAGCAGGTGAGGCCGCCTGTGCGAGGTACGAGTCATCTTCCTCAGTTGTACTCCAGACAAAATGTCTCACGCTCCAAAACACTACCCATGAGGAAGTGGAGGCAGGATCCCTCGCTGAGTTCGAGGGAAAATCAACCCTGTACGGTACACCGATTAAGTAAGAAAATAATGAATAGTAAATTATATTATTAGTAATATATTATTATTACTGTTAATTTCTACTTCTGTAATTTATTATTCCATTATTGTATTTAGAATGTAATATGCCCATTCTTGTATAATGTAGTAGGCCTACCTTTTAAAATAATGTTATATAACTACTTTCATGGCTTGCCGAGGTGCCGGAATTTTGTCTTGCAGGATTTTTTTTAAGTGCCAGTAAATCTACTGATATGCACGCTCCCATGCCACTGTTGTAACCCAACGTGCTCTGAGTATCGACATGTTGCCTTGGCCTGCCCGATCCTCCCGATCTGTTCCCAATCGAGCACGTATGGGACATCAATGGACGATAACTCCAGTGTCATCCACAAGCGGCATTAACCGTCCCTGTATTGACCGACCTAGTGCAACAGACATGGGACACCATCTCACAATATGACATCCGGCACCTGTATGACACAATGCATGCACATTTGCGATAGCTTTTCTCACGCAGATATTAACCTGTAGTCTTGTACCTTTAATCAACTAAATATGTTACCTCTACAAATATATTGTCAAAGTTTCCATATTCAAGATGTAGTGTTTACAGTGCACTATGTCTTCTGGTATAGGATAGAATAAATGTTACTTTCATTGACTTGTCTTAGTCTCATAGATGGCTTTGACAATAAGGAAGTGACCGAGGTATGAGCGATGCTAGTAAGCCATTCCTTATATAGCCAGTCCCTGTTATGAATGATCTGAAAATATCGCTCATAGGGTCAGTTGGTGCGTGCATTTCAGTGGGCTTGGCGAGCTCACAGCTGTGCGTTTCTAACCGCACGGCCAACTTGCCCGGTATTATTCTTATCACCGAACAGATTATGAGAGGTACCCAGTTCTTAATATTGAGTGTATCTCCACCTTTATGGATTAAAAAAGTCCTGGCCTTTTTTAAGATGGAAGGTACAAGTCCAGTTTTCAACATACGTGTGGCAATGTGGTATATTATGTGGACTGCAATACTCTCTTTGATAACTCTCACGAGGATGCGGTCTGAACCGGGTGATGTGTGTCCACAGCTATATGATTAACAGCAAAGTTAATTTCATTTGGGCTTCTAGTGTCATTAAACAAAATGTTGATTTGTTCCCTATTAACATCACTTTTATGAGATGGGTATTCGGATCGAATCATACAATTAGGTTGCCTGAGAATTTCAGATGACTGACGGAATATTTAATCCAAAGGGATTTTAAAAAATGCAGCATTGGAATTTGAAATTGATCTAATAGTATTTATGCACTGATTATAAAAGTGGTACTGGGTAAGCTGATATTTGTATATTTCGCGGCGATTTATTCTGTCCCGTTTGTTACCCATTCAGGATTAGTTGTCTGTTGTCCGTGGTTTGTTTATTTTTCCTGTACTGGTAGTATATCCGTGACGGATGTCTGGGGCCAGGAAGTAAATCAATCGCTGAACTCACACCAAACGTTAATCTCATTGTTAAATTGCTCGTCTGTCAAATTATTTAAAAATCTGCTTCGCTACTGCATCATGTTCTGATTAAGTTAATGCAGTAAAGCGTTGACACCTTTAGTTTACGTGCTAACATGAGAGTTACTTTCTTGAGAGGTTGTTTCAGCATTTTGAGAGGGTCGATTCCTAGAAAATAAAATTTAACTGTGAATTTTAGGATGAGCTCTGCTGATGTGAATTTTGACCTCACGGGAATTGGAGTAATGACATCCACAGTGCGGGTACTGAGAATTTATATTTGCATATGCCTGATTGGAAGAATTCGCAATGTAGCTAGCTGGTAAATCGGAACAAATAATTTGAGATGCCTGAGGAATTTCTAAAACGTGCAATTGTTCATTACCTACAAATGATGAGTCCTGATATAGTGATTCGTGAGCTCTCGCTACGTGTATGTTAGTGCCCCTTTCTGTGACATATCTTGCATTCAATAAATGTAGGCAAAGCACATGCAGTGCTTGATCCATCCCGAGAATCGAACAAGCTCTGCTGTGTGTGGCTAATCTGCTATAATGTTTGTCAATGATAGATCTTACCGACTCAGATAGTTCATTCCACTGCCAAAATAAAGCTGAACAGCTGACGTGAAGTGTCAGAATAATAACAACGCTTACACATCGTCATTTGATCAACGACAGTGCCACAGAAGTCGACCAATGAAGCCGTCATGGAAGGTACCTCACGATGACGTCATGGAGGTTGTATGATGGTAAGGTCACAGAGGAAATTCAGATGCAGACAATTAAAATAGCCTATGATATCATAAAAAAGATACTACTATTCAATGGATTACATATGTTGTAAATTTTGCGATATAAATACAAAATATCCAATCGTCCAAACGCAGAAATGACTGTACATAAGCAGCGCCTATCCGAATACGAAGATAAAGTTAGAATTTAAGAGGACAAATTGGGGAAAATATTCATTCATAGGACGAGGAGCAAGGGATTGGAATAAATTATTATCAAGAGAAATGTTCGATAAATTTCCAAGTTCTTTAAAAATGTTTAAGGAAAGGCTAGGTAAACAATTGATGAGGAATCTGCCACCTGGGCGACAGACCTAAATGCAGACGATTGATTGATTGTATTAATTGATTGATTGATTGATTGATTGATTGATTGATTGATTGATTGATTGATTGATTGATTGATTGATTGATTGATTGATTGATTGATTGATTGATTGATTGATTGATTGATTGATTGATTGATTGATTGATTGATTGATTGATTGATTGATTGATTGATTGATTGATTGATTGATTGATTGATTGATTGATTGATTGATTGATTGATTGATTGATTGATTGATTGATTGATTGATTGATTGATTGAACTTAAATTGTTTGAAACGTATGTAAGTAGATTAGACTGGCCACAAATAGCACGGTCACGGGTTGGTAAATTCTTACTAATAAGGGCCTAAAGACGAGATACTGCCCTAATTGTCCTACTCGGAGATTGTCTTAGTTAATGTTTAAAATATTCCTAATATGCGTAATATAGAATAACATAGAACTAGTCGATGAACGTAAATGAACACATTCACTAATCTATAACTATGCGACAAAGCAACTAAAAATGCAGAAAACATCACAAGGCAGAATTTAAACCACAAAACACGTCGAAATATCAAGATCAAGAAATGTGCTTTGACTACCAAGTTACCGTCTTCTGTTTAAATCGTTAATTCGTCGTCGCCCGCTTTCTTCTATCCTTTTCTTCATTCCTTCCTTCCTCGCTTACTTACTTTTTCCTTATTCATTTAATTTATTCGTTCAGTTACACAATAATTTTCGTTTGCGAGTGATTTAAGGTAGCACTAACGCAGATAGACTACTCAAAATAAATTTTGCATGTTTTAGTTAAGTACACTTTTTATTTTACTATGGCACTTTGCAAAAGGTATATGCAATAAAGAACATGATCAGCTATTCGAAAGAAACAGAAATGCAACAAAAGCACAAATTTGCTAATGTTGGAGTTTGAAGTCAAAATTACCGTTCATAGCGTGGCCGTTCGATACCGTGGCATCCATGACCACGACGAGGCATATTCAGGATTAAACAGCCTAGTTGTTTTGGGACAGATTATCTACTCTTGGATAGCAGCTTCAGTCAATTGCTGAATGCTAACAGGAGGATTGAAACGATGAGATCTCTTCAGATCACGCCATGCATGTTCAGCACTGTTAATGTTCATGGCTGCACTAATCGCTGTATTCCATAAGTCTCCAGGAACTGATTGATCACTCTGGTTCGATGGATACGAGCATTATCATCTACTAGTGCAAAGCCCTTGTCCAGATTGGCAGAAAATCCTACAGTATAACTACAGGTTGGAAGATGTTTCTGCATACTAGACCAGTCATGCTACCCTGGATAGGAATTAGAGGCATACGTCGACGAAATATGATCCCACCCCAAAACATGACGAAACCCCTTTTGCTGCGAGTGGCCCTCCAGAATGAACAGCTCGTTCCATCTGTCGCCGAATTTTCTCCAGACTCTAATTCTACAACTGTATGGGTGCACGTTTATGGTGATCTCATCCAGTAACGTAGCCAGGATTTCAGTTTGGGGGGGGGGGGGCATTCATCCAGAATTTATTTTGATAGGTGTCCAAACTTCCATAATTTAGGTGGTGTAGAATACCGAAAAAGGAAATGAGTGTCCTTGGATCAAAGTAAGAGTGGTGGATTCGTGCGGATTCCGGAAGCTAAGAGTAATTTTTATCATCTTCATCATCATCATCTTCTTCTTCTTCTTTTTCTTCTTCTTCTTCTCCGCTTTCCCCACATCTGTGGGTCGCGGGTGCGAACTGTGTCGCACATGTGTATTTGGCCCTGTTTTACGGCCGGATGCGCTTCCCGATGCCAACCCTATATAGAGGGATGTAATCAGTGTTGTGTGTTTCTTTGGTGGTTGGTAGTGTAGTATGTTGTCTGAATATGAATATGTTGGGACAAACACCCAGTCCCCAGCCAGAAGAATTAATCAGATGCGATTAAAATCCCCGACCCAGCCGGGAATCGAACCCGGGACCGTCTGAACCGATGGCCTCAACACTGATCATTCAGCCAATGAGTAGGACTCCGGAAGCTAATATTAATGTATATTATGTATAAAATGCTCAATAAAAGGACATTCGTTAAAACTCCTGGGGTGTCTGGACTCCTTGGACGACAAAACCCCCGTTCCACGGCTACCTCTGTTACTCCCATTCCAACATAACTGCAGCATTTCATATATTCCGAGTACAAGTGAAATGAATGCAAGAATAAACAGTTTGAGTAAGGATGCAATATTCTGGTTTAGAATAAATACGGTAATGTTATTATAATAATGGTCATGTGATAAGCAATAAAGAAATGACATTTTATACAAATAATGCGGCAAAGATATACACACACACGCGTCGAATACAAGTTTCTCGCCCTTCTTTTCCATGGCTAGATGATGAAGGCAAGAGAATGATGGCCCACCATGACTCGTTATTTCGACATTATAAACAAAACCTAGATGACACAGACTTCGAATCTAACCGCATCTTAAGAAATCGCACAAAGCAGTTAATCAGAAATTTAAAAAAATGTATATATTTTTGGAATTTAGCTAACAACTTAAATTCTAATCGCGCATGGGACCAACTTGGAGCTCTGAGAATAGGAAAACATCAACAGAGACAGATTCCACTTGACGAACTGAACGATTACTTTAGTAGAATAAATATTCAACCTACCCAAATAAACTGCACCGACTCACCGCCCTCCCCTCCAGCCACTCCACCATTCACATTTCACAGTGTCACAGAAAATCAGGTTAAAAGGCTTTGTACTCGATTAAATCAAAGACTACAGATGTAGATGATATTCCTATTACTTTTATACATAACATTATGGTTGCTATCTCGCCTATACTGACGCACATACTGAACTACTGTTTACTAAACGGAACTTTCCCTACTGTCAGGAAAACAGCCAATATTATATCGGTACCTAAGAGTTTAGACCCACAATTCACTCTGACTATCGTCCTATGTCCGTACTCCCTGCGCTTTCTAAAGACTTTGAACGTTTAGTATACGAGGAAGTTCTGGAATACCTAAATAAAAATGCTCTTTTGGACCCTTTGCAATCTGGATTTGAGAAGGTTCAACACCGCGACAGCACTTTTAAAGGTTACTCGTCGCCATAAGACCTATCTGTGTCGGTGCGACGTAAAGCCCCTAGCAAAAAAAAAAAGGGTTACTGAAGACATTAGAAACGCTATGGACAAACGACTGCTCACTATACGTATCCTTCTGGACTTCAGTAGCGCCTTTGACACTATAGTAATTCCGACTATGATAAAGAAAATGGAACTGCTAAATTTCGACCTAGCTGCGCTTAAGGTTTTTAGTTCTTATTTGAGTAACCGTCAACAGCGTGTAACAGTAAACGACAAGGCCTCCAAATGGAAAATGAAACTTAGTGTTGCCCATCAGTGCAGTATTCTACGGCCCCTAATTTTCTGTATTTATATCAATGACATACCATATGTGACAAGAAATAACACACATGACCTGTGTGCTGACGATCTTCAAATACATGGACACCGCAAGACAAGATATTAACAATGACATCCGACGACTCAGTGCATATGCACAACGAAGCTCTCTTATACTAAACTGCAAAAAAAAAAAAAAAAAAAAAAAAAATCAGACAATTATAACTGGATCACGAAAATTACTGAGCTGCTCAAACAATGTTGCAATCCCGCCTATCCTACTGAATGGTAACATTATTCCCTACAGTAAAACGGTTAAAAATCACGGCGTAATGATGAATGAAACAGTTCATTGGTCTGATCACACGAAAGAAGTAAAAAAATTTTTGGAGTTCTTCACCCTCTTAAATGGCAGGGGATGTATTTCCATTTTAGCTACAGGCCAAACTAATACAGACACTCATTCTCCCTATTCTTGACTATTGTGACGTTGTTTTAGTTGACATGACGAGAGAAGAAACACTTAAACTTCAACGAGCACTGAATACATGCCTGCGATTTATTTACAACATCGGGTATGATGGTCATATCACCCCATACTATCAGGCTGCCTCATGGCTGATGTCTGATAAACGTCGGCAGCTTTAACGATGGTGATCAGAGTGGTAGCTGAAAGTCAGCCAATGTATATTTCTTCTAAATTCATCTTTTTATCGTCATTTCACAACTTAAATACACGTTCTAGATTCATTCTTTCTATTTCACTACACCGCACAAATAAAATTAATAGATCATTTGTGGTGCCTGTCGCCAGATTATGGAATTCCCTGCCAGTTCTGGTCAGAGAAATTAGCTTTTCTAAATCACAATTTAAGGTCACCTGCCGAGACTACCTGGTGAGGACAGCTGACTGAATGGTTGAAGTACGAATATGTGCGTTCCTGAGGATTAGCCATTGTTAAGAGTTTTTAATATTAGTTCTAATATTAATTTAGTAATTTATTTAAATGTATTTTCATCATCATCATCATCATCTGTTTACCCTCCAGGTTCGGTTTTTCCCTCGGACTCAGCGAGGGATACCACCTTTACCGCCTCAAGGGCAGTGTCCTGGAGCTTCAGACTCTTGGTCGGGGGGATACAACTGGGGAGAATGACCAGTACCACGCCCAGGCTGCCTCACCTGCTATGCTGAACAGGGGCCTTGCGGGGGATGGGGAAGATTGGAAGGGAGAGACAAGGAAGAGGGAAGGAAGCGGCCGTGGCCTTAAGTTAGGTACCATCCCGGCATTTGCCTGGAGGAGAAGTGGGAAACCACGGAAAACCACTTCCAGGATGGCTGAGGTGGGAATCGAACCCACCTCTACTCAGTTGACCTCCCGAGGCTGAGTGGACCCCTTTCCAGCCCTCGTACCACTTTTCAAATTTCGTGGCAGAGCCGGGAATCGAACCCGGACCTCCGGGGGTGGCAGCTAATCACGCTAACCACTACACCACAGAGGCGGACTAAATGTATTTTCACTTATCTTAATTTATGTAGTTTTAACTATTAAGTATCTCAGTATTTTATTTAAGATTCTGATTAGTACGTGGTTAAATGTACGAGAGGGCCTGGAGCCCTAACTTCGCCACTGTACTGAAGGCACTAATAAATAAATAAATAAATAAATAAATAAATAAATAAATAAATAAACAAACAAACAAAAAAATACATAACGTAAAGCGTATGGGTATAGATATTTTGTTAGTTGGTAAAGAAAAATACACGTTACAACATATGCTATGTAGGATTTACCTTGTCCTATTCGTTTCCAGCGCGTTTAGGGCCACGCAGCTGTGAGCTTGCATCCGGGAGATAATGGATTCGAACCCCACTGTCGGCAGCCCTGAAAATGTTTTTCCGTCGTTTCCCATTTTCACACCAAGCAAATGCTGGGGCTGTACCTTAATTATTAAGGCCACAGCCGCTTGCTTCCCACTCCTAAGCCTTTCCTATCCCACCGACGCCATAAGACTTATCTGTGTCGGTGCGACGTAAAATAAATTGTTAATTATTTTCCCTCGCAAGCCTAGGATACGGAATATAGTAGTATAAAGTTAGAGTTTTGTGACGCTAATATTCGTACGTAAAATTTTTATTAACGTGCCAGAAACCAACGACACTGAGCTGTTGCCATTTCAACACCGTTTTAAGGGTTACCGATCCAAGCCGGGATTTCAACCTGCGAACTCAGACTCAGAAGGACAGCGACTCAACCAACTGAGCCACATGAAAAGGAGGCGTTTGTGATTATTGTTATAAATAGATGCAGATAGTATTTTTACAAAGGTTTTATGAGGAGCATTTAGTAAGGCGTACGTTTTCTTACTGTCCTAAATGCATGAGGCCGGACAGAAGAACTAGCTGGAAGCTAAGGAGTCTTTGCTAGTTGTTTTACGTCGCACCGACACAGATAGGTCTTATGGCAACGATGGGACAGGAAAGGGCTAGAAGAGGGAAGGAAGCGACCGTGGCCTTAATTAAGCTACAGACCCAGCATTTGCCTAGTGTAGAAATGGGAAACCACGGAAAACCATCTTCAGGGCTGCCGACAGTGGGGTTCGAACCTACTATCTCCCGAATACTGGATACTGGCCGCACTTAAGCGACTGCAGCTAAGGAGTCTTGCAGGGGTGTCGCTTCCTTCTCTGTTCACTTTTCCAAACCAAACTCCATGGCGTAACAGCCCCGAAGGGCCATCGCCTACCAAGCGACCGCTGTTCAGCCCGGAGGCCTGCAGATTACGAGATGTCGTGTGGTCAGCACAACGAATCCTCTCCGCCGTTTTTCCTGGCTTTCTAGACCGGGGCCGCCATCTCACCGTGAGATAGCTCCTCAATTATAAACACGTGGGTTGAGTGTACCTCGAACCAGCCCTCAGATCCAGGTAAAAGTACCTGACCTGGCCGGGAATCGAACCCGCGTTCTCCGGTAAGAGGCAGGCACGCTACCCCTACACCGTAGGGCCGGCTGGTTACTTTTAGGTATCCTTATTTTCGAATTTGACTTAAGGCATCCTGCATTCGATTCCCGGCACTGACAGAGTTAAGAAAGGCATGGGATGAGGAGGATACAGGCTTGTTTTTGGGTGCAGTAGAATTTTCCTTGAGTCTCCCGTAATCGAAACATCTACAGCCTGGAAGGTAGTCACCTTCACGGGGAGTAGTACCAAAGTAGTTCCTTTTTTTAGAACACAAATTAATGAAGTTTCTACTTCCTCACAAACGAAGAACGATATTGTCCATTTTACGAACAGTTTCAATAATGCAGCAGGTTTATGTTAAGAGTACAGAAGCTATGATTGTACATGGTAACAATCAAAACCAACAATATCTACTGAAGTTCCGTCACCGCACTCGGTAGGACCGGCTTTCTTTTCATATCCACCAGGCGAGTTGACCGTGCGGTTAGGGGCGCACAGCTGTGTGCTTGCATCCGGGAGATAGTGGGTTCAAACACCACTGCCGGCAGCCCCAAAGATGGTTTTCTGTGGTTTCGCATTTTCACACCGGGCAAATGCTGGAGCTGTACCTTAATTAAGGCGACGGCCGCTTCTTCCCACTCTCAGCCGTTTCCTTTCCCATCGTCGCCATGAGACCTACGGTGCGACGTAGATAGATAGATAGATAGATAGATAAGAAATGGGTGAGCCCTGTTTTCGCAGAGCTCCACATGTAGGTCTATGAAGACCCTTTGTGGCCCTTGAACGGGTTTGCCTAGTCCAGCCCTAGTGCTCCTATAAAGGATACCAGTGTCCGGATTTTGGCGTTCCTGATGTCCTCCAGGCTCACGAAGTGTGAGCCCAGGTATCGATGTCTAGTGCTTGCAAAAGCCTCGCACTGACATAACACATGCGCGGAGGTCTCCTCCTCCTTACCGCATCTTCTACACATCGGATCCTGGGTGATTTTCATGATGTGTAGGTGTCTCTGTAAGGTATTGTGGCCTGTTAACAGTCCAACTACCATTCTCATTCTGGTCCTATTCAAATTCGTTAGGACCTTTTTATAGATTTGACTAGGCCCTTTGATAAGTTCACGTGCCTGTCTTGCTATGGTTAACCTCTTCCAAATATCTAGGTGAGACTGGTTTATCCATTGGGATATTGCCAGTCTCACACTTCGGAGTGACACTCCCAGGAAGGGCTCTGGTCCTGTGAAGGAACCCATTGAGCCCTGTTTCGCTAGTTTGTCAGCTTCTTCATTTCCACTGATTCCTGTGTGCCCAGGAACCCATAATAAGGTAACTGAGCTAAGCTCACACAGCTGATCTAACATCCTTTGGCATTCCCATACCAGTTTTGATGTTGTTTTAACTGCACATAGTGCTTTTAACGCTGCCTGGCTATCACTACATATAGTGATGTGTCTTCTGTGTCCAGGCATTTTCCATATATTTAAAGCACAGGCTAGTATTGCGTATACTTCAGCCTGGAAAACAGTAGCATATTTACCCATAGGAAGGGAGAGCCTTGTCTTAGGCCCCCAGACCCCGGCGCCTGTGCCCGCCTCCGTCCGCGAGCCATCTGTGTACCCGGTGCGACGTAAAGCAAATTCTAAATAAAAAATTAAGAAATCTTTTCACAACCCCTTCCAAGGAAAAGTTGTATCCACACTACTGGCCACTGAAATTATTTTGTGGGTACGCCATTGCATTCACTCACCATTTAAGGTATAAAGTAAGTCCGAGTAATGGTTGGATACTCAAAATACACAAACCATAAATAATGCGGTTCCGGCTCAAAAGTTCATAAGGAAAGGTAAGGGACGGGATCTAGTGTTTTAAGTAGAATCCGTATCAATAGAACGTGACTTCCTATTTTTTTAAAAAAAAATGTTTCATGCATCGACTGCGATTCAAGCCTGGGCCGTCCTGATGAGAAGATAGAACCATTGGAACTGAGTTATCACGCCCGCCAATTATAAAATAGTTACCCGCACTTTTGATGGTGCCATTTGTGGTTCTAATCAGTCCCCGGGCATTTGACAAAATATATAGGCCTACCTATCGAACTTAGGCACGCATCCGCGACTGTCTTGCTACTGTAAGAATAAAGAAACTTTTTCATAACTTACCGAGGATGTACATAGTATTGGCTTCTCAGTGACAAAACGGTCCCTCTTCAAAAAATGTTACTTATATGGCACAAAATGAGGAACTAACGTGCAGCTCACAATCCTGTCACAGTCTTCCCAACGCTGCAACTTAAACACAGCACATCTCTCAACCACAGTACAACCCGAGGATCCCTAGGACATTGTTGTTTCCTGGAACCGATATGCAAAAGCTGACACCATATTGTAAGCTTGCAACTGTTTCTGGCCGTCGCCCCCGTTATCTCGGTGGTCACGTTTCGGCCCCCTACTGAGTAATCCCTTGCTAATTGCCCCTTTCTTCATGTCTTGACATTTTTCAACACACGGTTACAGTCTCAATAGTGAGACCTCTGCAGGGAAATATCCCCGCGCATCACAATCCTAAGTGTCTTCCTTTCATTCAAGCAGTACAAATATGGAGAATTTGTACGGCCCTATTGAACCCTGCTAGTAGATTCTTGTCGCTACGTTAAATTAACATTTTTGCGTACGTTTTTAAGTTGTTCGTACCGTACGTAAAACAACGGCTGATCCTCGCTCTAGTTTCAGAAAATATTTTGGGAGGGGGCCGGCCGCCCTGGGCCTCCCCCCCTTGACTACGCCAGTGATCTCATCAGAAAAACCGTACGCTTGCACTGTTCCTGAACCATGGTCTATGAGTTGTTGCCATCTCACACGAGCTGCCCTATGATATGGATTAGGACGAGCTTTTGGCAAGGACCTCTCTGATATCAGTCCTCTGTCTTACAGCCGATTCTGTATGGTCTGATCTGACAGCTTCACTACGGTGACCCTTCGAAGATCCTGTCGTAAGAGGGTGACAGAAGCAGTAGGCCTACGACATGCTGAAAGCAACAAATACTGATTCTCCTACGAGTTGTTTTACGTGATCGTCCCGTGCGTTGTCGATCATCAGCCGTTTGTGTCTCCCTCAACTTTATCCAAACTCTGGAGACATCCCGCTGACTCACTCCAACACGAGCGGCGATATCCACTTGTCATATTCTTGCAGCAATATCACGCTTCGAATGCCAGTCACTAGCAGAAATAGGTACTCTTTCCATGTGTACCTCAGTCCTATACGTGCTTTCTATACACCACTCACCTTACAAACGATGTTAAATTAATCGGCACAATAAATGTATCCTATCGGACAGATCATCATCATCATCATCATCATCCGTTTACCCTCCAGGTTCGGTTTTTCCCTCGGACTTTGCGAGGGATCCCACCTCTACCGCCTCAAGGGCAGTGTCCTGGAGCTTCAGACTCTTGGTCGGGGGATACAGCTGGGGAGTATGACCAGTACCTCGCCCAGGCGGCCTCACCTGCTATGCTGAACAGGGGCCTTGTGGAAGCATGGGAAGATTGGAAGGGATAGGCAAGGAAGCGGGAAGGAAGCGGCCGTGGCCTTAAGTTAGGTACCATCCCGGCATTCGCCTGGAGGAGAAGTGGGAAACCACGGAAAACCACTTCCAGGATGGCTGAGGTGGGAATCGAACCCACCTCTACTCAGTTGACCTCCCGAGGCTGAGTGGACCCCGTTCCAGCCCTCGTACCACTTTTCAAATTTCGTGGCAGAGCCGGGAATCGAACCCGGGCCTCCGGGGGATGGCAGCTAATCACGCTAACCACTACACCACAGAGGCGGACCTATCGGACAGATACCGCACCTAATACGGGTTTAATGTCACTATGTGTCACAGAATTTGGCGTACAGTACACACTGTAAAAGTGTCACATATACCATTTGAAATCGTAATATGCAAACTTACTATGAGCACTGTATATTTCCCGTGACGACTGGATAGGAAAGCGACCATGACCTAAATAAGGCACAGCCTTAACATTTGCCTGCCGATGGTGATGTTTCCCACCATTTCCCAAATGTACACATTCTTAACAAGTATGAAAGTATGAGTGAATATTAGAGGTATATTCTGTTAGATGACACTTTTAAAGCAATATAATTTTGAACTTTAAACGACAAGTACTGAAGCACAGATCCACCGCCCTGCGACAGCAAGCCTGCCCCTTACCTGGAAACCCTGGGTTTGGAACCTGGCCAAGTCAGGGACAAATTCTGTATCCACTCAGTCTACGTTATAATAGCTGAGGCGTTACAGTCACATAGTGTCTCTTGTCTTGAAAGTCAAGAATAACGGCCAAGATGATTCGTCGTGCTGATTATGTGTCACCTCGTAATCTGAAGACTTTCGGGCTGATCAGTGGTCGGTTGGTAGGCCACGGCCTATCAGGGCTGTAGTGCCATGAAATTTGTTTACTTGAATCACTAATCCATCCCTGGTGGTGTCAAACCGTCTACTATGTTTGTTTAGTATTTTCGAGAACGAGTTTCTTTGTTTCCATTAATCCGTCTTAGTCTAATCGTTGGCTTTTGCAGTATGAAATTAAATGAGGTATGAGGGATGATTGTATCACGATCCCTTGAGCATCCAGATCCTGTATTGAATGATGTGAATGTATAGCTCGTAGGGCAGACTGATGTTTGCATTTCGGGGGGCTTGGCAGGCTGACAAGAAAGAGCGCCTTTGGGAGCCTCATTTCGTTAGTATGCCTCATCAGTGAAACCTGCATTTTCTGCGACACCTGATGATGGATTTGGTTGGATATTTTAAAAGTAGGAAAGATCATAACATGAAAATAAATTTTCAATTCAGGAGGACAAATTGGGCCAAAAGTGCATTCATAGAACGAGGAGTAAGGGACTGCAATGATTTACAAAGGGAAATGTTCAATAAATTTCCAAGTTCATTGAGAAGGCTAGGCATACAAATTTTGATAGGGAATTTACCGCAGCGCTAAATGCAGATCATTGATGATAATGATGAATTGTATGGGATCCAAAACCAAACCAAACCAAACCCCATGGCACTACAGCCCTTGAAGGGCCTTGGCCTACCAAGCGACCGCTGCTCAGCCCGAAGGCCTGCAGATTACGAGGTTTCATGTGGTCAGCACGACGAATCCTCTCAGCCGTTATTCTTGGCTTTCTAGACCGGATTGTATGGGATCAGTCTTTGGTATAATAACTCGACACCGGGCGAGTTGGCCGTGCGGTTAAGAGCGCGCAGCTGTGAGCTCACATCCGGGAGATAGTGGGTTCGAACCCCATTGTCGGCGGCCCTGAAGATGGTTTTCCGTGTTTTGCCATTTTCACACTAGGCAAATGCTGAGGCTGTACCTTAATTAAGGCCACGGCCGCTTCGTTCCATTCCTAGGCCTTTCCTGTCCCACCGTCGCCATAAGACCTATCTCTGCCGGTGCCACGTAAAGCAAATAAAAACCAAACCCCATGGCACTACAGCCCTTGTAGGGCCTTGGCCTACCGAGCGACCGCTGCTCAGACAGAAGGCCTGCTAGATTACGAGGTGTCGTATGGTCAGCACGACGAATCCTCTCGGCCGTTATTCTTGGCTTTCTAGACCGGGGCCGCCATCTCACCGTCAGATAGCTCTTCAATTCTAATCACGTAGGCTGAGTGGACATCGAACCAGCCCTCAGGTCCAGGTACAAGTCCCTGACCTGGCCGGGAATCGAACCAGGGGCCTCCGGGTAAGAGGCAGGCACACTACCCATACACCACGGGGCCCGTAAAGCAAATAGCAAAAAATAAAAAAAATAACTCGACACACATATTAAGCAGTTACAATAATCTCTTTATCACCTACGCTGGGAGTTGTTAAAAATATCCTTGGATACAACAGCTGTTTTCTTTTCAGCACAAATGACTGCGATGATCACCAGACATCTTATTTATGAACTGAAAGCACATTTTCTCGTAGCGTAACATTGTTGTCGTTGTTCTTCTTGTCTTTCACATTCATTATTTTCTTCTTGATGTTCTATCGCCTTATCTTATCCCTCACTGTGATTCATTTCCTAGGACAAGTGTAAGGTATCAATATTGATATATTAAAAATGTGTTTGCTTAGCAAGTGGAACTGAATTTCTAGCGGAATTCTTCAACAAAAATGCAATGAAGGCAATGATATACCATCCACCTGGAATAGCAGTATCACCATGCCAATCAAAAAAAAGGCAAGGATGATGTTACTATTTGTGCCAACTACCGCCCATTTCGTCTCCTCTGCCACACCATGAAAATATTTCAGTGGGTGATTGACTCCCGCCTCCAAAGCATCAATACTGTCTCAGCATACCAGTATGACATTGTTAAATGCCGCGGAAGAAGAAGTGCTATCCACGCTGTACGACTGCTGGCAGAGAGGCGCAGAGAGAAGAGAACAGTCTATATGGCTTCTCTAGATTTAAAAAAGAAATGTGTCCGGGTTTCCCGTGAACTATTTTGGTTTTCGCTGTGTGCCCATGGTGCCCCAGAGGAGTATGCCCGTTGGTTTCAGCTCATCTAAAATAACTCTACATGCTCTGTCTATTGTGGAGCTGGAGTCATAACACCATTTGACATTTGAGTGGGAGTTCTTCAAGGATCCTCCCTGGCACTACTCCTGTTCATCCTGTGCATATACAAAGTAACCGTGGTCCTGCAAACACTCCATCCAGCATATGATACTACGCTGGCAAGCGACTCATGAAAGAGGCTTAAGGGATTGTTCACCCAGTGAAAAAAAGACCGGAAACATTTAGATTGAGGCTAAACATCGCGAAAACAGAATACCTTGAGTGCTGCACCCAGACAAATGACACACTATTGGTCGACGACATCCCACTGACGAAGACATCAGCGTTCCGTTACCTTGGATCCTGCATTACAACTGACGGTGACACACTCGTAGGCGTGCGAGTACGAGTTAACATCGAACTGTTGAAGTGGCATCAAGTCACAGGCATCCTTTTTGAACACACGATCCTTCTGTGCCTCAGATCGAAGATTTATCGCAAAGTCGTTCGCCCAGTGATACTGTACAGTGTGGAATGTTGGCCTGCGGCAAAGAGACAGGAGCAGATACTGCATGTAATGGAGGTGCACATGCTTAGATGGACGCTGGGAGGAACGCGACTAGACCACACCTACAAGGGACACTTTGACCTCGAACGCTCGGAACTGCACGCAACCATGCTTAGAATAACAAGCAATCATAAACAAAATAGTGGTGTGCGTCATATCCATGCAAAACGTTGCATTCTACCACAAGTAACATTTTAATAGAGAGAAACAAAGTAACAAGATATCAATACCATAGGAAGGAAATTATATGTAATTTAATGGCGTCAATGTATCATTACATTTCCATTAAGCAGCACCAAAAATCCTCTGCTTAAAGCAGTTTTCGCAAAAACACACATATACAGCAGTACCACACACCTGAAAGTGCACCTCAAATGCAGATGCGGGATTTCGATGAAGTGGTTAAAACGAAGTGGGAAGGAACAATGTGCACACCTCACAAAAGCCACGTTATCACATTCCAAATCACTTTCGCATTCAGGCAGTCCAATATAAAAAACCACACTAATTACATTTTCAAATGATGATGTTGGTATGTCAATGTCATAGCCTGGCTTTCGCTAAGCATATTGCAGCATAGGCTTATACGTAGGTGCAGCAAATTGATTGTAAATCACAGAGTGAAGTTCCACGATGAAATAACGATCATGTACCTTCACTTGTGGTTTGGAACCTTATAGTCTTAAAAAATCAGTAATCCTTCTGATATAGAGTTTATATTGCCGAAAGAAGTAAACATCAAGGGGTTGGCAATATTTTGTTGTTTTCGGTGGCAATATCTTCAGCGTAATATCTTTGTTTGGAAAACTTGCATCTAGAAGTGTACGATCTGTATGACCTGCCCAGGAATCACACAACAATAGGATCTTTTCATTCGTTACATGGTCGTCAAGGACTGAAGTTAGAAAACGTTTCATGTGTTCTTTAGTCATTTTTCCACTTTTGCTTGCCTCTACATGAATGTTTTGTGGACAGGTTGTTGCAAGTTTCTTTAAAATATGTGGACCAACAGTGCCTTGTGTCTCTTAAAAACAGATATACAACTTGTTTGCTAATCTGCGTGCCATTGATAAAGCCACATCAATTGTGTAGCTGTAGGTAGAGCTATGTACAGACTACAACACACTACCTGTAGTTTTCTCTCCTCTGTAGGACAGTGTTGATGCTGACATCTCATACTGGAATTGACTCTGGTCACTGTTCCAAACATTAACTTTCTCCACACCTACCTCTGTTATAAACATGTTCACTTCTTCCACAAACTGTTGTGCCTTCGTCTTCTATGTTCTTACGTGTGACAAATGTAATATGCCTGGATGAAATGCCAGATTCAGACTTGAGATGGTCGATAAAGGAAATGGAAGCTTTTAAATTGACCAAGCCAACCATTTTAGCCCCTTCTAGTGCCCACATCTGCAGATGCCAATAGTGAACTGTAGATCCATACTTCCTTGCACCATCAAATTGCGATATTACATACTCTTTTATAGTTTGTAATTGCGACAGTCTGTTTCCTTTGAAACGAGCACCTGCTCCCCGTTTCCTAGACACATAATTTAGAATTAATGTGCAATTTGATTTACTTTCGATGCACTTATAGCGCTTCATTAGTTTGCTATAGGAATTGAAGCCACGAGTTGTAAGAGTTCTCATAAATGTTCTCTAGTACGCTGTCATCAATATCTCGTCCTTTTGGATGGAGAGAGTTCGTATTCACTTTGACTTGACTGTTCCTGTTGGTCTGGAGATGAATGTAGTGTATTGCTTGAAGAGCCACTTTCAGGTTCAGGTTCCTCCTGTCCTTCAAAATCCGTATATTTATCCAGCGTAACGTCGTGTATTTCTGTGTCATCGCCATTATATTTCTGAACGATAATGTTATATAATATATCCGCGAACTCCATGTCCTCGGCCCCGATGTCATTTCCATATTCAGCACGTCGCAACCTGGTCCCTAATATTTGGACCACATGCGTAGGATTAATTCTCTTCATGATATCACTGCACTGTACACAGTTTACACAGTAACTCGCTTGCGAAAATTCCAAGAGACAAATACTGTACGTACTGCAGCTATACCACTCACGCAACTGGAGCACTGGTTAGTGCAGCTACACTATGCCACCGTCTAGTGGCGCTAGCAGACAAGCGCGGAGTTTTGCATGGAAATAAAGCACCCAACTGTTTTGTTTATGAGTGCTTGTTATTCTAAGCATTGTTTCGTGCGTTTCTTAGCGTTCGAGGTCAAAGCTGTCCCTTGTAAGAACTAGTGATGGGACATTCGATTCATTTTACTGAATCGATTCATTTCATTCCGTTCACGTTACTGAATCGATACAGTGATCCGATTCACGGCTCATTGGTCACCGCTCCTACTGCATCTGTGTAGTATGTGCTGGTAAGACAGCAGCAACAGCATTCAGTGCTCGCAGCTGCCATCTGGTCTTCATCCTATGAACTCCTTTCTTAGAAAAAAATGCTAGTTACTCTAATACATCGAAGGTTTCCGGCGACGCAGTGTGGGAAATGTTAGGATTAGGAAGGTAGCAGCCATGGCCTGAATTAAGGTACAGTCCCAGCATTTCCTGGCGTGAAAATGGGGAAACTACGGAAAACCATCTTAACGGTTGCCGACGGTGGGATTCGAACCCACCATCCCCCGAATGCAAGCGCATAGCCACGCGATATTAACCGCACGACAACTCGCTCAGTCATTTTTGAAAATATGTATTTTTCTATCAGCTGAGGATTTTTTAAATCGTCATGTTTTGTATAGGCTACCCGAGATGTATAGTAGCCCGCTGGTTTTCTGATTCAACATACTGTTATTGCGTCTGTCCACATATCATTGAAGTCTTGTGCAACGATGTGACATATGAACTGAGAGAATACTGAGCCGTTCTTCCCAATATAAAACAGGTACTTTTGAGTGGTCATGAGCATGACTCATAGTCATAGGGCAGGCTAGAGTCGAGTTTAATTGTCAAATGTCAACTAAGTTATAATACTAAGATTCATTAAACTAATAAATAGTATAACCTAATAGCCTACCTACTTACTAGCTACTTCAGAATTATGTTGTTACTAACTTTTAACACTGCAAATAAATCCATCTATTATTTAAACCTCCCTGTAAGAAGAGGACAGTGAATGCAAATGGGTATTATTTTCAAATGAGCTGAGCTCGAGAGTTCATTATAGCATACGATTATTTCAGTGTAGCATGGTTCACTGTATGTCTCGCTGCAGTGAGCCGATTAGGAGCCGTGCGTATCTTGTGTCTCACTGAGCCGGCTCGTTCACGATTCTTTCCGTGTGCCATGGCTCACTGTATGTCTCGCTGCAGCGGAAGCTCGGCTCTCCGCGTGTCCAGTGAGCCGATAAGGAGCCGTGTGTATCTTGTATCTCACTGAACCGCGCTCGTTCACGATTCTTTCGATGTGCCATGATTCACTGTCTCACTGCAGCGGAAGCTCAGCTCCCCGTCAACGTCCAGTGAGTGCGCCACTCAGCACTGTCCGCTGGGAGTAAGCTGAATCGTGTGCCGTGAGCTCGCCGTTCCTGTGAATCGATTCACTCGGACACTTGAATGAATCGATACACTGCTTCGAATCATGCATTCAGTAGCCAACACTAGTAAGAACGAAGAGAACAGCAACGCTCCGATTCGCGACAAACTGAGAAAGGCAAGACGGAGGTGGTATGGTCACGTAGCCAAAGCTGGCGTAGAATCTATCGCGAAGCGAGCACTTACTCTCGGCCGAGAAAGACATGACATTGAGGCCGACCTAAAAAGCGGTAAATATACCGCCGATAGTACATTAATCCAGACGACGCTGAGGACCAGGGAAATGGAAGAAGGCAGACCCCACATAAGATGGGAAGAATGCCAAGAAGAGGAAAAAGGAGATAAAGAAGAATAGTATGTTCAGTACATCATTTATTTACTCATGTATAAAATCTATATCATTAGAATTACTGTATAATACTTTATATAATTGTTAAGGTAAACCATTCAGAATCTTTTACGAATGAGGTATCTAGCAGAAGAAATAAGAGGTTGAAGCAGGGTAATATAAGTAAATCAGTAACAGGATGATCAAGAGAATTAATATAGCTGAAAAACCTCCTTCATTGGTTTCGATTTCTCTCCCATGTACGCTGTAGCTGTCAGGAATACAGTAACATATAGACTGATGTCGAGAGGGTGACCTTCTGTGAGATGAGTTGGAGGTTTCCAGATCATCAACAAATCCACTTGGATTGAGGTAAATTATGAACTTCCTGTCGGAGCCAACTTCAGTGATTTCCACTTTTGACGAGATATCTTTAAAGTCTACTTCATTGTTCCTAAACTTACTTCTAGATAACTGTTCCAGAATTTCGGGGTCACTTAGACATATGGTATGTTTTTTCTTCCTATTCCTATCGGATCCTCGTGCATCCTCTAAACCCGTTTTCTTCGAAGCTCCCACAATTCTGAGATTGTTGCCACAAAAGTCGATTATTCCAGCAGTGTCCCCCTTGTTGGTTCCACATATTGCTAATCTTCCAGGCAAATCCGTGCTTGATCTTTCAGAGCAATCTGTATTGTCGCATAGATATATGGTATCATCACCGTGTTTTCGACTTCTTGTTATTTTTTGTGACTTATTTCTACCACCATATGTCTTTTTGTAGCCTCCTTTATTAGGGCATAACATATTGTCACACAACTTTACATTGGTGTTCTCTTCAGTCTCTGATTCATCTTCAGACTTGATGACACGCACTTCGACACGATGGAATCCACCTTCCGCGCTGCATGGCTTACATGGAGCACCAGGTTTTTTTTCATCTTCTTCAGGCTTTTGTTTATCAGGCTCATTATTTTCAGGCTTAGGCTTATGTTCTTCATAATGAATAGGATCTGGGGCGTTCACATTCTTGGATATCGATCGTCTCCTTTCAACAAGTATGGGTTCCTTTTCATAATATCCTTCTGAAGGTTTTACTTTTTTCACTTCTGAATCTGAATACCTCGGTGCAATTCGTTCTTCACTCCCTCGCATGCGCTTCGGAGGTTCATCTTTCTCTCGACTTCTTGAAGGCTTCATCTTCTTGTCTGATCTATCTCGTGCATCATCCTTTACAGGACGTCCTGATACTTCACGGTGTATTTCCACTTTCTCACTAACCGAAGATCTTCTTAGTATGGATGGGCGTCTCTCAGAAGCATCAACTGATGATCGCGATGATCGTCTATCAAGTGATGATCTTGATGATCGATCTTCAAGTGATGATCGTTTATCACGTGATGATCGTTTCTCGTCTCTCTCTTGACTTTTTGAAGTCCTCCTCTTCTTTTCCGATGTCTCTGGCGCATCATCCTTTTCAGGATCTCCTGATACTTCACGGTGTATTTCCACTTTCTCACTAACCGAAGATCTTCTTACTATGGATGGGCGTCTCTCAGAAGCATCAGCTGATGATCGTGATGGTCGTCTATCAAGTGATGATCTTGATGATCGATCTTCAAGTGATGATCGTTTATCATGTGGTGATCGTTTAACAGCTGATGATCGCTCATCAGGATGAGACATATTTCTGATACATGCAGGAATTTTAGAACATTATTACTATAATTGTATAATGCGGCACGCAAATAATCTCTATATACTTGCTCTCACCATTTTCACATATAATGTTTCGAATAAATTTGATGATTTTTGTGCAGCAGATTACGTTAATACTTTCACTTCTTCTTAGCACTGAACTTATTTTCTAAACAGAGAAGAATCGAAAAAGAATGAGTAAAGTTTAGGAAGAAATATATTAATGTTCCAGTTGTATCATCTTCACCCTCATCCTGTAAAAATTATATTCATTCTATTTTCAAAGTTATCATTAAATTGTCGTGATTCGTTTAGCAAGGAAAGTATTTTATCCACCACGATATTGTAGTTTCCCTCTGTACATTATATGTAGAACGTTGCACAATTTACTTTTATAGCTGTCGTTCTGAAGAAGCAATAGGAGGTTTGGCTTTTTCAGAGTCTTTTAATCCCAAGGAATAATACAAGCTCATTAAAATAAACACCTCTTATTTCTTCTCATTGTGACTTAGTTGATCGAACTTTTTTCATTGTTTCTTCCTAAAGCGAGGTAATTTACATATACTCGTTCAACTGAATTCTTTGTATGTTCCATATTGATATTCAAAAGCGTTATCAACTGCAAATGTACGTAGCAATGCAAGTAACCCTACATTTATCTATGAAAATCTTCTTCCCCTTCATCACGGCATAGTAAGAATGAAGCTTTTCCTCGTAACGATGTTTGATTCTCTTCATCAAATGTTGACATTTTTAAAGTTCCACGGTATCATTAAGTTCTTAGCAGTAGTAAATGTAGCCGCTCTCATGTGCCCTCCACTGTAAAAAGACAATTCCGATGAACTGAAGAAAGTTTGTCCAGGTTCTATTAATCTAGAGCTGCATTTACACCATACCATTCGAGTTCATTCTAATACAGTCCAGTCCAGTCCAGTCAAGTTCAGTATAATCCTATAGAAGCAAATCCATACCAGATCAGTCTAGTTGTGAACAGTCCTGCATATAGACGATACAGACCTATCTAATGCAGTAACTAGGAATAAATTCGGGCCACATTTCTTCTTTGGTACAATTTGCTTTACGTCGTACCGACACAGATATGCCTTATGGCGACGATGGGATAGGAAAGGGCTATGAATGGGAAGGAAGCGTCTGTGGTGTTAAATTAATGTATATCCCCAACATTTGTCTGGTTTTAAATTGAAAAACCACGGAAAACCATCGAAAAACGTCTTTAAGGCTGCCGACAGTGCATATCGAACCCATTATCTCTCAAACGCAAGCTGTAAGTCATATTGCTTAGACTGATTTGATGCGGCCTTAATTGTTAATGATCTAAAAAGATATTATTTTGGTATGTAGTTCGGTTTACTTCCAAGCAAGGTCGGTCTACGCTCTTAACTTCAATAGAATCTTCTCGGTATGTGTGAGCGATTGACGCGTGGTGAAGGGAGAAAGAGAGCTGGAGGAAGAAGTACAGTGAACAGGTTACCGCTGAAATACCCCCTGTAGTTGGACAATGTACAACAGGGGGGTCTTGCCTTAAGATCACAGAGCACGTGAACACCCTGTTAATCCGATAACTTTTTCAAATGTACACGATGTTGTATGATGAGACCAAGATTTCTGTACGCTGAGAACGCATTTACAAAGTTGTGAGTGCCGATTCACTTTCTGTTTCCGTTTGGATCACGCGCCACGCCAGCCGATCACAACCCCCTTTTGAACTACAAACTTCGGCGTATTGCATATGTAGAGCTTGAAGGGGCAATGCTGTGGGTATGGCGAATATGAGCACAGTTTACTGTGTGATCACGGCACTGCCTGCTCGATATGAAGCAGCCATCGGATGCGTATCGAGCAGGCAGTGTATTGCGGACCGCTGACCCGCTTACAATGCCTTCTATAAAAATTGTTTTCAAATCGCAAAGATGACAGCACGTATCGCGCAGTCCGTGGCAGTGGTTAATACAGAGCTGTTACCCCGGAGTGGTTAATTGACTGACAAAATGGCGCTGTTGACAGTCGCAAGTGTAACGTAATATTGCTTAATGAATCTTTTTTTTTTTTTTTTTTTTTGCTATTTGCTTTACGTCGCATCGACACAGATATATCTTATGGCGACGATGAGACATGAAAGGCCGACAGTGGGGTTCGAACCCACTATCTCCCGCATGCGAGCTCACAGCTGCGCGTTCCTAACCGCACGGCCAACTCGCTCGGTGCTTAATGAATCAAAGAGGCGACACAATATAGGCTAACTGAGCTCCTGTTAACGTGTTGACCGACTGAGGAACAACTTAGCCTTATACATTGGATTTTTTTTTAATCTGTTGCCAGCTCTGTGTCAAACCCAAAGTTATTAAGCGCGCGACGCCACTGATTGACAGATTACATTTATTTTAATGTAGTTGGTACTGAACTCAAATAATGCGCACGAAGAAACGTTACTAAAATTATAATGTTAAATTTATCCAAACCAATGCATGCTCATGACGAAATTTGCTACAGTGACTACCATGATGCAAAACAATGGCGGTGCTATTAACCAGCTAGAATAGTCTTCGTGCAAATACAGCCCTAGCCACCTAACGTTTCAGCTCGCGTAGGGGCCTAACTCACTCGCGAATGATCGGTTTGTGTGTGCGCGAGGGCGCTATTGGCGTCTCCGTGAAGCAGATGAACCCAAACCAAACCAAACCCCATGGCTCTACAGCCCTTGAAGGGCCTCGGCCTACCAAGCGACCACTGCTCAGCCCGAAGGCCTGCAGATTACGAGGTGTCGTGTGGTCAGCACGACGAATCCTCTCGGCCGTTATTCTTGGCTTTCCGAGACCGGGGCCGCTATCTCACCGTCAGATAGCTCCTCAATTCTAATCACGTAGGCTGAGTGGACCTTGAACCAGCCCTCAGGTCCAGGTAAAAATCCCTGACCTGGCCGGGAATCGAACCCAGGGCCTCCGGGTAAGAGGCAGGCACGTCACCCCTACAGCACGGGAAAGGAAATGAAAGGAAGTATTAATGGCAAATTTTTGTTAGGTGTATTTTTACGAGATAAATATTGCATAATACAGTATAATTGTGTTCTTTTATAATTGTGGTTTTAAAAATTTCAGTTTACATCAGCACACAATGTCTGATCCATAACCAAACCAAACCAAACCAAAATCAAACCCCATGGCACTACAGCCTTGGCCTACCAAGCGACCGCTGCTCAGCCCGAAGGCCTGCAGATTACGAGGTGTCGTGTGGTCAGCACGACGAATCCTCTCGGCCGTTATTCTTGGCTTTCTAGACCGGGGCCGCTATCTCACCGTCAGATAGCTCCTCAATTCTTATCACGTAGGCTGAGTGGACCTCGAACCAGCCCTCAGGTCCAGGTAAAAATCCCTGACCTGGCCGGGAATCGAACCCGGGGCCTCCGGGTAAGAGGCAGGCACGCTACCCCTACACCACGGGGCCGGCCTGATCCATAACCGGCTTAAATAAAAACTAATTAATATATGGTAAAATCCACGTAGGTGTGTCGCCAATTTAAAATGCTAGCGAACTCAAATTGCACTGCGAAACAAACAAATAGAACGAACGAAAGAGATTGCAAGAACCTATCGTTCACACAGAAAAATAATTTTGTATTATGACATGAGTTATAAGGGGCGGTCAAAAGCTTTCCATTCGATGGCCGTATAGTCCTGAATCAGGATACCAATCAGGCAAAATCACAGTGAGCGTTGAAGCACTCATCCCACCAACGCAACAGGTTGAAGAATCCCGTGTGGTAAAGCACCCGTGTCCTGCCGTACATCCTCGTCCGACAGGAAGCGTCGATCTTTCAAGGACCTTTCTGGGGGAGCGAAGGCGTGACAATCGCATGAGGAGAGATCGGGACTGCAGTGCGTGTGCTCGAGTGTCTCCAACTTGAGTTGGCGTACCTTCTGCGTGACGACCTTCGCGGTATGGCTAATGGATGAGGCTAGCCTCCCAGATCGACCGGCGTCTTGTGGCGAAACGCGACCCTCACGGAACTTGGTGCACTATTCCACAAATGTGGTTTTCGACAGACATGCTCCCCCATACACAGTCTTAACTGACCGACTGATGTCCACCTGTGGTCATCCTTCGGTAGCCAAGAACAGAATAGCAGCACGTTGATCCTGTTTGGACGCATTTGGTAATAACGTCACCATAGTTCACGTGGTCGCATCTAACACACGCACCTCGGCACGACAAGACTGCCACACTAATCCCTTGCCTTTCTTTGGCCGAAGGGCGTGAAATGAAAGGCTCACTAGGCCTCGCAAATCTAATACCGTCGGGGTCGGAAAATAATAAGAGTCGGCCAAGAATGTCGGGTAGGTTAGATGAAAAAGGGGAGCCAGGCACAAGTAAGTGGGAATAATGTCAGACTCAGCTAGGGCCCCCGTATTTGCTAACCTACGCTACCAAGTTTAGAGTACTTGGGATTACCTCTTCTAGTTACCTCTTAAGACAGGCAGGGTATATCGAGGTTATACAGTATTGTAGCGCCTCCACTTACAGCGGGATTTATAGGTGAGAGGGGGCGTACGAAAACTACTTTTCTCAAATGACAGATTTTTGAGCGAAGCGTGTGTTTCGTTTTTATTTTCCTTTCTGGCTCTCCCTTTTCATTAAAATTTTAAGTTTCAGTTTGGTGGTCGTGTTCGTCACAGTTATTTTAAGGCGGTTAAAATCAGGAATAATCAGCCCAGCAGCCCCTCTGAGATAACCATTTTATATTTTCCTTTTCGTGTATTTAGTATAAGAGGCTGCCTGGCCGAGGCGGTAAAGGCGTGTTCGGTTCGCCCAGAAGAACGTGGGTTCGAATCTCCGTCAGGAAGTCGTAAAATTTAAGAAACGAGATTTCCACTTCCGGAGATGCACATGTCCGTGAGGTTCACTCAGCCTACATCAAAAATTAGTACCAGGTTAGTTCCTGGGGGCAAAGGCGGCCGGGCGTAAAGCTAACCACTCAACCCCATCAAGTGCCGAGGTTACGGATAGTGGAAGCCTTTACTTTCCACCCCTCCAAGGGCCTTCATGGTCTGTGTGGAGATGCCTTTGCTTTGCTTTTCTTTGCTTTTGTATTTAGTATGAGGGGACACATGGGCTGTGGTCTTGATACTTTGCACATAAATCGAGTAACCGAGTTCGAATCCTGGCGACTTCGGGTTTTAGTGATCATTGTTTTAAAGGGAATTAAATTGAACAACTTTGTACTAACACTAATCAGAAGAGAAGAAGGAAAATTGTAGATTCTGAAAGTTAGACTTGTATGATTCAGCTCTTAATGTCGCACTAACCTTTTTCCTTCGTAGTTAACTACTGCATCTTACATCTATTCTACGATATTCGTCATATAACCATGCCTTAGTCTACCCCTAACGTCCTAAATGTCCCAGGATATGTCCTATCATTTTATATATTTTTTGGTCATATTTCACCAAATCAGTCACCAAGTCAGTCTCCTCTCATCAACTCGATTCAGTACCTCTCCAATCGTACCTTTCACCTTTTGTAACGCCACATTTCAAAATCGTCTATCCTCTTTCTTTAAAATCTAGTTATTGCCCATGTTTCACTTCCACACAATACGACGTTCAAACACGTCTAATTTGTTTACCTATGTTTGAAGCGAGTGAATGTATTTTCTTAATAAAGGCATTTATTGCTTGTTGTGGTCGGCATTTTATGCCTTTCGTACTTCTGCCATCCTTATCATTCAGAAATTTATCAAGATCTCCTACAGAGTAAGAAAAATTAACAGCTTCTTCGGCAAATTTTAGAGCTTTGCTTTCCTCTCTTTGGATTTTCCTTTCCCAAATTATTTTTTATTTCCTTTACCCACTGCTCTATATAAACGTGGGAAAACAGAAGGAACAAACTATGGCCCTGCCTCGTTTCTTTCTGGATTGCTGGTTTCTTTTTCATAGACCTAGATTCTTATCATTGCAGGCTGATTTATGTTCTGATAATGATTTTCCTTTCACGGTATTTGATCGTTATAATCTTTAGAATCTCAAAAAGCTTAGTTCAGTGTATGTTACCTAAGGCCGTTTCTAGATCTGCTAATACCATTTACGTGGGATTGTCGTTCTTAATTCGATCCTCTTAATATCAAAATCAATATTTCCTACATTCTTCTGATCTTCTCCCAACTCAACTTCAATTTGTCCTGCTATTTTTCTCTAAATAATACGTGTTAGAATTTGGCAAGCATGATATCTTAAATTAATGATGTGATAGTGTTTACACTTGTCAGTGCCCGCTTCCTTTTAAGTTGAATGGCACTTCTCCTGTATCAGTTTGTACGTCTTAATGACTACTGTAGCTAGAATAATAATGGCATCCCAGTTTCTCCTGAGGTAGTCAATGATTCTGAGTGTATTTCATTAATCCCAGTTGCCTTGTCTCTATTTTTGTCTCTCAATGCTCGATGAAATTCTGACCTCAAAGCTGAGTTTTCCATATCTTCAGCATCAATATATTCTTCTTTTTTCCATAACCTTATCATGTGTGTCATTCCGTTTTGTTGAATATGTTCCTGCCACTTTTTGCCTGGTCTTCTTTCCCTAGAAGTGGTTTTCCAACTGACTTTTTTAATATGGATGCACCTAGACTTCCTTTCTACAAACGTTTTCTTGATTGTTATATATGCAGCGTCTACTTTTCCTCAACCATACAACCACCAACATCCTTGCATTTTTCTTTCAGCCTTTCTTCCTTAGCTGTCTTGCAATTTCTATTTACATTTTTTCGTCGCCTATTTTCTTTTCTGCCCCCTTCATTTTCTCATTATTGTACTTCCACTGTTCATTAATCAGGTATAGCATCTCCTGAGTTATAATTTTCTTTTTAATTGACCTTACCTTTTTTCCTATCCTTCCTTCAGCAACCCTACTGATATAATGTTTGAGGTCTGTACACTCTTCACCTATTGCATTTCTCTCAGCCTTTTCATTTATCCCTTGTGCAGCATCTTTCTTGAAACAATTCCTCAATCTTTCTCCCTTCAATATACCTACATTCAATCTCTTTGTATTTGCCTAACAAGGATATTTCTGACAGCACTTTTCAGAGAAGTGTGAGGGCAGCCGGTCTATCTGGAAGAATAGCGGTCAAGAAACCACACCTTAGTTCAATTAAGACTGGGATTGCCATAAGGTTCAGGATGAAATTCAGGACACCAACATCGACAAGTTCCAAACATAGGTGCCAACTCCACGGTAGCACTTTCCTCCCATGCATATAGTAGTACGGGGACACAATCGTGTTTTTGTTCCCGCAAAAATATTTGATATATTCATCCTTGCCCCCGTGCTCAAGACCAAAAGTTGGCGCCTGTGGTTCAAACAAGTGTATTTGGGTAATTCCATGTGAACTATCCCATCCATTACCAAAAGACACACTTGTTATATGATGTTAATGTTAAAGATGAAATACAGAAATAACAACAAATCATATTTCAAATAAAATACCTACTCTACAGACCACTCCAAAATTAAATAATATTAAATGTTATTTGCATAGATTTTAAGTAACAGATGGGACATTCCCTTTCAAAAGCATTTGAGCAAAAGTTTAAATAATTTCCTCTGATTTTTAAAATTCAGGACATTTAGGTATTTTTAAAAATGCAGTCAGGGCGTCGGGACACATGTTCAAATCCAGGACAATCCCGCTTTTCCAGGACGTACGGCAACCCTAATTAAGACACACAAGAAGCTGCAACGGGTAAAGGCTCATACAAACTTGACTCCTAAAGACTGAAAAAAAGTGTTGTGGACAAAAGGAGCCGAAATTTGAAGTGTTTGGACAGATATGGGTAGAAGATGCTTCTTAAATACATCACACCTACTGTAATTTATGGTGGAGGTACTGTTATGATATGGATTGTTTCTCATTCAATAGAGTTAGGAAACTTCATATAATCATTGGAAAACTTAACAAAGACGGCTGCCATACCATATTAAGCAGGCACGTTCTTCCATCGGGGAAACGGCTCCTTGGGCGTGGATTTGTGTTGCAACAGGACAATCACCCGAAGTACATACCCAAATTATGTTTTGATGATATTCTCTCAAAACCATAAGAAGGAGAATTGTGTATGTGGTGGAATGGGTACCACAATCACCCGATCGCGTGCGTGCGAAAGGAATGTCCCACTACTGAAAATAAGCTTTGCGATATCTTTCTCGAGTCCTCGGACACACTGAAGCAAGTGTTTGTGAGAAACGCAAGCAGACATTGTCTAGAATAAAAAAGAATAAGATAGCAGTAAAGAGAGGATTTTTTGATGAAATGAAAATTGACGCATTTTTGCTAACTAGGTGCAAATATGTATTCTGTTTTATATTTGAAATAGTGAGGATCGCAGAATTTAAACTTCTTTTAATACTTGTGCAACATGTTGCTTGAAACAATTATTCAATCTATTTTCATTTTACATGCCTACATTCAATCTCTTTGTAAGGTCTCTCAACAATTTTTATTCTCCAATATATGAATTTTGTCCAAATTAATTTTGTCCAAAAACTTTCGCCTAGCAATGTATATGTAAACACATTTATTTCTTACTCTGCGCCAATGCTGGAAGCCATAATCTAAAAATTATTGAACTGTCATGAGGCTATGAAATGTTTAACTACCTCCAATGTGATAGTTGGTGAATCGAAGGGAAGAACAAGGAACTTCAGGTGGTACGAGAAGGAACGCATTAATTTTTTATTATGAAATCGTGATTGGAGGAAATTATGTGAGAGGAACCACAGAAAAGACTGATGCATTAAATGAGAAGTTGGAAGAATAGAGAATGACTGCCAGTGTGGAGAGAAGCAAAAAGAAGAGGTGAGGTGAGGGAGAGGAGAAATGAACAATAGGAATTGGAGATAATATTATTGGAACTATGGAACATTTCAAGCACTTACGAGAAGAATTTAAAGAGAATTCAGGATTGAACATGGGAATCAACTGGAAGAGATAACGGTTGTTTACTATCACAGAGTTTGAGAGAGGATACACTTCTTTACTGCACAAAGAATATTACATAAACTATCACTAATGTCATAGCCGAAGCCAGCAATGAGTGAACATTGAGTACACGCAAACTAAGCGAAATTTCTGACAATTCGGAGGACACAGAGATGAATGAAACCATACGGTGTCCTCGTATTCCTCGAGGTGGAGCAGCTCTTTCGGGCACACCTCCAATGGAAGTGAGCTGAGTGTATCTTTCCTAACCTCGTACCAGCCTTCCTGCCAATCTATCTCTGGCAGTATCGAAAATCGAACCGAGAACCCCCGAGAACAGCAGCTAATTGCGCTAAACGTTACGCTACGGAGGTGGACACACATACGGTAACGATGTGGATGATAATGAAACAGAGAAGAATATAATATTGCACCAGCAAGTCATCTCAGTATAGCTCTACCCAGGCCATTTGAATCCCCTTATGAATCTAATCCAGTCTAGGTTAATACATATTATTCCAGATCAGATCGATGTAGTCTACCTTGATCAAAAGTCCATTTCCATCCAGTCCAGTCCAACCCTTCATAATGTGGACACACTACTCCAATGCCACACCATCCCAGTCAATACTGCACATTTCAATTCTGAACGTTCCTACCTTCTGTGCCATTTCCATTGTTCTAAGAGCAATTTAGCTGAGTCGAATTGCATGAGATTACCGCTAGTGAAATTAAACATTGTGCATAAAGTGATTGAATATCAAGGAAATACGGAGTAGAGCAAAAGAGTAATGGTCACGATCGCAGAGACAAATCACTGTTCGAATTGTTAACGCCAACACTAATATCAGGACGAATAGAAATACACAGTGTGACGACTTCTGCTGGTTGATATGTTTCTACACTACACGGCGCTGGTGTAGATAAATAGTGATCAGCTGTCCCCGAACATGTGATTCTAAATGAGATCTGATGTGACTTCATTCGGAATTTGTCGTTTAAATAAATTATTTAAAACTGAGTGTTCATTATTGTGATGTTTCAGGACTGTGCATTATGTTTACTGGCCGATGACTGCGTTTATGTCCGATCTGTGTTTCGTTCAAATTAAGATACAGTGTTCCTTGTTTTGAAAGTAATATGTGAAGAAATGTGTAGGAAATATTTTACATTTAGTAACGATTATGACATTACTTCTGAAATTGGTTCGTCAGTATCTTAACGAATATTTCAAACGTGTATGTGTCTATAGAGCTAAGTGATCTGTCATTAATTCACCACGAAATCAAACTCAGTTTAATTTATCAATTATAACGTTAAAAACAAATGTCCAACTGTTAGTGTACATCCAACGTAATATAAAAGTATTAAAACTCTGCAGGCACCCACATGTAACGTACCGGTATGTCATACACATTTAATTCCTACATAACTACTTAATGTATATGTTAACATGCTCAGCTTAATGAATACTACCAGCACTTCACCCCCATCAGTCAGTTAACTGGACACCTTGGACATTTTCCGGGTATGTTTTGCGGTCGTACGAGCTTGCATTTCTTTCCTTACTTCTTTTATTCGGAAATAAAATCGGCATCGCATGTAATGTAAAATTGATTTTGGTACCAAGTCCTGAGCTTGTTCAGTACAGCACTTGAGTCCATGAGAAACAGTAATTGGAGGTAAACTATCCACTCATTCTAGAATTATTCCTCGACTTAATGTTTCTTGTACACTAAGATTTCTCACAACTTCTTCTACTGATAAAACATAAATAATAGTTCATTCGATGGGTAAATGAGATAGCTGGATGAGCTACATTATTCTTGTAGACTTGTTAGGGCTAAAAAAGGACTGCCCTTTGCCTCCTCTGTATTGTTTTGCAGAGAACCAATACATGCTGTGCAGCCTCTCACTTCGCTTGCATGTTTAACAATATACCCACAGAAATGATACATAACATTCATTGTTGAACTGGTGAAAGGAGCTATTTGTTCATCTTTCCAACTTTATAATAGTGGCTGATCAAAGGTAAGATTGCTGTGATTTTTTTTCCTAAGCTGTAGTTATGATTTTGGCATTCTCTTTGACAACAGTTTTTGCCATGGCTCTAATCTGACTGAAAAATGATGTTAAGGGTACTATCACTTGTGGGATAGCCCTCGACCACTTTGAGAACAGAGTGGGTTTTGGGGGGTGAAAAAAATGCTGTTTTCCATTCGAATGTTTATCGTAACACGACTTACAACCCGGAACATAGCAAGTTGTAGGCATATTCACACGCGGTAGTAAACTGAAGCATATGCCGGAGTATACGTCCTTCTTCTCAAATGTTTAATCTTCTTCACTTTTCAGTTCACGAAAAGGTAACACCAGATATTTTTCTCGTATAAAACTGTAGAACGTATAAAACTATCAAAAAGACCACAAACTGTTTACACACTTCCACATTAAGCCGACAAAAAGCGTGCGTACTTGGACCTCTTATCGATAGCAACGCTACAGGTGGTGGAGAACATGTACATCGTGTCTGTTAACATGTGATTCAGAGGGAGTCGTCAGACTATTCATTTCTATTCGTCCTGCTAATATAATAAAATTACAAATGACTACACATCGATGAAAAGCGGACTAACTTCGGTCAAGAAAGAAGCAACTCGTTAAAGCACTGAAACTAATATAGCAGCGGAAGAAGGAAAGAATATATTGCAATCATACGTAAGAACAACGTATAATTACGACAATAATATTAATAAATTAATGCTAAATACTGCAAGATTCAATCAGCCAAGCGTTAAGAAGAAGGCATAGAATAGGCCTTGGCTCGTAAAAGAAAGAAACAAATATAAAATGCCCCTTATGTAAACTAATATAAGTAGCGATTACATTCAATATAAATAACTAAAGCAAAAGCGGACATATTGAAGATCGCTTAAAATTAGAGAGATAAACGTCTATTTAAACCGATTCTCGATATCATTGTTATGTTAGAAGGCTTTGCTTATATCAAGATGTTCCAACTAATCTCTTCTATGGATTTGTATCTTCCAATTGCGCAAGACAACTACGTCATGGACATGTAGGAAAAATGTGGGCCGATTGTTCGGGGAAAATCCAACCGATATGACGGGCACCGGAGAGCTGCATTCCCGAGAATATCCCAATAACTGGCGGCGGAACATCGAGGCTGACCAAGGCTACTGAAGGCCAGCCAGAAATAACAATCCCGGTGGCCAAAGGAAAAGATAAGTTTCGTAGAGATATGAATTTAATCGCTAGTTTCTCTACATGGTAGGTTGCTTGCATTTGATTAATAGATGGTAAATCGTATATGTCTTCAAAACGAATCAAATTAAGATAGTTTATCGCGGGTGACCTAATGGTGTGTCGTTATAATGAAGGAAATAGGCAGACCTCATAAAATATAAGACTATCTCTAGTTAGGGAAGTGACTATATAGTATGATAGTGTAATGTTTACGATATTAATGTGCCATAGTGAATCATGCTGTAACATATGTGAAGTATTTGAGAGTAGAATGCTATAGGATTTAAATGAAATTTGGGATATTATGTTAATGAAATTGGTTATATGGACAGATATGGATATAAAGATAGGAAGAAGACATGTTGATGTTAAATGTGAAAACACTGATCCGAAGATAGATTTATTTAGTTAAACATGAAGATTGATATGCGTCAATGTAGGTTATATACGATAAATGTTGTAAGTATTGCAAGAGATATTAAGTGAAATATGAGAATAGGAATATGAGGTGATATTATGTGAGGATGAAAATGAAAGAAATTAGGTACGAATATAATGCTACGAGGATATAATTGAAATGAATGATATACTGAAAGAGAAAGAATGAAGTATTGACGCAAACGCGGATTGATAGTATTTATTAAGTAATAACGATGTTTCTTTGGTTAGAAATCCATATCGTACAGTAAGATGACAACATGAGGCATCGGTTGTGAATAGTGAGATAGGAGTTGATCATCAAAGATAAATCCTAATATGAATGATTATTCATTTAAATTAGTATTTCAATATGATATTCCTACTCATATGTTTTAAGAACGGTTATGGCAGACAATGATTAACATAAATAGTTATTCCTACTTCTTATTAATAATTTTAAGTGGATTATAGTCACTCAATACCTTTAACCATGGTATTCCCTACTCCCATAGTTAAGTTATATAAGGTCATGGATTGAAATTTTGATTCAGTTGAGAGTTTACTTGGTTATTTGTGATATATTTAATTTAGGTTGGTAGCTAAGTTCATGAATAATGCAAGGATAATCAATTAATTTTATTGTTTTGGATGAATTATAGCATATAATTGCTATTGATATACGAAACTAATCTTATCCTTTCCGCCGATCCTACGAAACGTTGAATAAATAAGAAAAGTGTTTGTCCTAAGAACTGAACACAGACTTACGGTAAAATGAGAAGTGTCATACGACAACAAAACTCAATACTAAATTAAATTGATATTAACTCATCCGAATTTGCAATTGTTAAATTTTTATGTGATGTACTATGAAAGTGAAGCAGATACCCATTTCAATGTTAATATTAAGGAGACATGCGACGAATAATAATTATGTATGAACGATGCAAGTTTGTAATACTGAATTAATTGATTAATTTTGGATCATCAATCCATATTTACACATTTTGTACATCGTATTTTCCTTTTATGAATAAATGTTAGTAAGTAAGATATTTTTGAGATGTCATTCATAGCCACTTAGTATAATATATAATTTTGATTTAAATATTGCCTAATGCAATATGTCTGGTCTCCCGACGACTCGTTTGATGGAGACGTCTATCACTGGTTTTCTTAGTCAACGAAATATTTAGTTACGACTCGGGTTTTTCTTTGGACACACTTGAAAATACTACTATGATTACCCAAAGATACTCGCCGATCCTAGCTGGAGTTTTCTTGTACGCCGTCCATCCTGGACGCGGGAGCGGCGCAAGAAAAATTGGCGCCCAACTTTCAGGCAAGAAAAAGACATGGATAAATAAAAAATTATGCCCAACGGTAGGACAGAGTTCAAGAAAAAATATCGCCACCTAACTGAATCCCTCCCTGCCACTTTATACCTTTCAGCAGATGATCCATGTAGACTACGAAAGATTACAGCCTTGTCTAACCCCTGTAATTACCTTGAACGAAGAACTCATTTTACCATCAATTCTCACTGAAGCCCAATTGACAACATAAATGCCTTTGATTGATTTTAATATTTTACCCTTACTTCCATAGTCCCCCAGTAGGGCGAACATCTTTTCCCTCGGTACCCTGTTATATGCTTTCTCTAGATGTACGAAACATAAACACAACTGTCTATTCCTCTCGTATCATTTTTAATTACCTGACGCATACTGAAAATTTGATCCTGACAGCCCCTCTGTGGTCTGAAACCACACTGGTTTTCATCCAACTTCCTCTCAACCACTGATCGCACCCTCCCTTCCAAGATGCCAGAGAATACTTTGCCTGGTATATTAATCAATGAGATACCTCGATATTTGTTGCAATCCTTCCGGTTACCTTGCTTATAGATAGGTGCAATTACTGCTTTTGTCCAATCCGAAGGTACCTTACTAACACTCCATGCTAAATTTCATTTCATATATCTCATTTTATGCCTGCCTTTCCACTATACTTCACCATTTCAAATCAGATTTCATCTATTCCTGCTGCTTTGTGAGAATGGAGTTTATTTACCATCCTATCCACTTCCTCAAGCGTAATTTCACCAACATCATTTTCTTCCTCCCCAGGAGCTTGATTGTTCGCGATACCCCCAGGAAGATTTCCTTTCACATTGAGAAGATGTTCAAAATATTCCCTCTGCCTGTCCAATGATTCCCTGGGATCTATTATGAGTTCACCTGAATTACCCAAACAGACTGTTCATTTCCTTTACACCTCCCTTCCTAGGAGTCTTTATTACTGTCCAGAAAGGTTTGACTGCTGCTTGACCTAGCCTTTCCAGGTTATTACCTAAATCTTCCCAAGTCGTCTTTTTGGATTCAACAACTATATGTTTCGCTTTCTTTCTTTCACCTATGTAAAATTCCCTGTCTGCAATGGCCCTTGTTTGAGCCATTTCTGATAAGCCTTATTTTTACGTTTACAAGCTGCTTTCACTTCATCATTCCACCAAGATGTTCGCTTTTTCCCGTCTTTACACACAGTTGTTCCTACGCATTCCCTTGCTGTTTCTACTACAGCATCCCTGTATGCCATCCATTCTCTTTCTATATCCTGAACCTGTTTACTGCCCACTGTTCAAAACTTCTCACTAATCATATCCATGTACTTCGCTAATTAACAATTAATTCAATAAAACAGCATTCGCGCCTGAACCGTAGGAACGAGATGAGCAGCCGCATACCAATCTCAAGAGTGTTTTTTGGTAAATCCCCCGGCGTGGGGTGGCTAACTCTTGACTGTAAGAACTGAGAGATTTAGAGGGAGGCATCTCATTCTGTTCCAAGATTTTCTCCTGTGTGGTTGTGAATATGTCGGGTTGATCAAGATATTGCGCCATAGGCTTTGTGTTGAACAAAGACTTAACATTTATTCAGTGCGGTCAGGTAATGGTTCAGCCGATAATCGAGCAATGAACTCAGTATAGAACAGTTTTGATTTAATTACTCCGATTGAAAATTTGACAGTGCGGTCGGGAGTGAATTACGGTATGACTGCTAATAACGACGTACGCATAGACTTCGTCGTAGAAGCTGTATGGGCAAACTATGCAAATATAAAAATGTAGAGTATAGCTAGAGATATAGACTCGAGCAACCAATATAATTACCACCAGATTAATATGCATGTAGCGACGTAAAGCCCCTAGCAAAAAAATGTGCGTGTGCAGTTGAGCACGAGACAGTAACATTTATTTTCAACTAATTAGGCTATCGTTTCTGACTTCAGTTAGAATCATTTTTCACACAAGTTCGTGTGCAGTTGAGCAGCAGACAGTAACAGTTATGCTTGGCTTTGCATATTGCCAATATCTGTTTTAATGTCCATGTATATGAGTGGGAGCATCCTTTGTGCAACGCAGTTGACTAACTAGACGTCTGATTGCAGTTAGGACCTGGAGTCGACCTCAAGGGCTGATAGAGCACGAGACCTTCGTTCATTTACCTCAAACAAACGACATCACAATGAAGCTATCCAAGGAAATGAAGCCCGGACTGTCAACCTTTTTTGATGGCAGCATGATGATGCGCTAAGAAGTGTAACCGTGTCCGAAATGGAGGCGCCCTGAGGTCATCAACCATGAGATAAGTGAACAGGTGTTTTGGCATGTGTTAGGGTAGTAACGTTTCGCAGATAGGTTTCTTTAATGTAATTATGATGCTGAGTAAGCCCTTCAGGCAACCTTTTTATGAAAGTAAGAAGTTGGTCAAGCCCTTCGGGCAACCTTTCTATGTAAATAATATGAGGATTAAACCCTTCTGGCAAGTAGTTAATTCTCACAGGACTACTGCACGTGTAAGTTGTATTTATAGCCTTGTTTCATCTGTTACGAGGTAGATAGGTAAAACTTAGGTTCGTTATTATGCAAATATTTAATTTTATTTGTTTATGCATGTTAATGTAGGTAGTTGTGTAGTTAGTGTCTTCAAATGGAAAGTTCTGCCAACTTAAGATGTCTAATGGGAATTTATTATGAAGTGTTTAGTTAAAGAGAGGATTGGCATGATTACATGTGTGCATACATTTCAGAGTGATGGGATAAGCAGTGTGCAAGCATTTGCAACGTTGAATCAGTAAGGATTTTCTAAATTTTCCGGCAGAGTTTTCCACATCTGTGCACTCGATCTAAACTTGGTTATATTGAACGGATGATATTCCGTAAATTATGTAAGGCATTGACACATGGAAGTGTTTTTATTTTAATGAAATGGACCCGTGATGAGGTCAGGCACATAGGCCGTAAGGTGAATAAGAAATAATGATCTCATGTGTATTATGAAGAGGGCCAGTGAGCCAGTGAATACCTGCTTTAGAAGAGCAGAAAATTGAAAGTGTCCCATTTTGCTGAGGCAGTGTCAGCTGTGTGTGGAACCAGGCCGTGTAAAAAAGGGTCTGTTTATATATTTTGTCGTGCGAGACGACCTTCACCCATCCCACTCTGCCAGCGGTCTACGACACAGCATAACACCCTAAGCGAGGGGAGATCCTTTCTTTAAGAAGACTGCATGTGAAATGTGTTTCTTTCATTTAGCTTGTTTTTAAAATTTCAGGTGGCAGAATCTGCGTCTTACTGTGTGTTGTTGCATTATTGTGCTTGTTGTGCTGTTTATATTTTGTTGTATTGTGATATGTGTCGCTGATTATAGAGTGATGCAGCACATAAGTTACATAGTTGTTGTGGGTTCAAACCCATCCTGTGCTTAGTGAGATTCGGGCTCACATTTAACTTCTGTGATTTTGGAAGGGAATAATTTAGTCCTGTTTTCATGTACATGTGTAAATATATCCCGCATGCGAGGGAATTTATAATAGTGATAGTTTATAGATCTGCGAAGTATTACTGCTCCTAACATCATAAAACTTTTAACGTTATGCCAATGCATTTGATAATAAGCGCCTGTTCACATTTATCGTAATCCCTCAAGGTGAAGACAATGATCGTTGGACTCCATGAATCACTTGTTCGATTGCCACTTCATGGTATGTGATTTAACTTGCAATTTATTGCCATTGCATTATGCAAATTTTGAGTTTTTTTCTACTTTCATTTTTGTGCTTTCGATTATTAAAACTTATTTATCTTACTTTGTTCCTCATTTACTCACACAACGACGTTTCCTGTCCGAATAGATCTTTATGATCCTCTTAGTTATAATTTACTAAGGCCACAGGACCGTTCACGCGCTTTTCGACTACTAGATCGGTGCAGCAAGGACAGGAAAGATAGGTAAGTTGTATAACCCCGTACCCACTCAACTTATCTAATTAATTAAGTACCTGTAGAGTACAGTATGTATGTATGTATGAATGTATGTATGTATGTATGCATTGTGACATTTCGTTACATCCGATGGTACCGAGCTCGATAGCTGCAGTCGCTTAAGTGCCGCCAGTATCCAGTATTCGGGAGATAGTAGGTTCGAACCCCACTGTCGGCAGCCCTGAAGATGGTTTTCCGTGGTTTCCCATTTTCACACCAGGCAAATGCTGGGGTTGTACCTTAATTAAGGCCACGGCCGCTTCCTTCCCACTCCCAGCCCTTTCCTGTCCCATCATCGCCATAAGACCTATCTGTGTCGGTGCGACGTAAAGCAAAAACAAACAAAAATTCCGATGGTGTGCTTTGGACAGACGGAGTGTTATATCCTCATGTTGGATGACTTTGCAAACAAGTGTCGTTTTGGTTTGGCGACCTGCCACTTTTGTTTTATTTTTCTTCTTGGCCTTTTGATCTTTGCCGCGAGATTATAAACCTGTGTCGGCAGCAAATACATAAAAACTTGTTTGTAAAGGAAAAGGGATGTTTGCGATCGAAGTTACGAGAGGGTTGAAAGCTATATGCGAATACCGCTTAAGTCCAGTTCTACAGACGAGTGGTGTGATAAACAAATATTACGATCAGAAGAAGAAGAAAATTCTCCTAGTAATAAAGTATTCTTCATTTTGGTCGCCATTAATCCTTGTAGTACAAAGGCACTCGTTATGTGGAATGAAATTTGTGTAATATTGGACAAAAACTCTCTTTTTTACTTCCGGTATGTGCGTGTGATGTGCGCCGTGATTCGACAAGGTCACTCACCTGTCAGGGCTGTGACTGGCTCACTTGCTTAAGGGATCAATCTTCCAGCGGACTTCAGAACGCAACGTTCCTGCCTTCGAATAACTTCGAGTACAATGAGACCTGTCATTTTTGCCATTCAGTTATTTATGCAGAGCATAATAGCTAACAGTCGTCAACCTTATCGAGACTGCTAAAGTAACTTATTCGTCTGTCATATTAAAAATGATCTACGACTTGACAATTTCACCAATATTTTTGTATAAATTTCAGCTACGAAATCAAAGACATCATTCTTATATCAACGATGTTCTTAAAATTAAACACAGGTCCCAAAAGTGCGTCTTTTCAGGAAATCCAAAGATGTACATTCCCACAGAGAAGTCGAAGCTTAGCGATGAGAATCTTAAAAAAATTTAATTATTTTCAAAGTAAATGGCAAACTACTGCATATGAATGTACAAAAGTCATTAACTAAAATAAAAACGATGGGAAACCATAATTGCGAAAGTTCCGAGGTATCATGTTTATTCTCACGGAGTGATGATAGCCATTTAACGAATCCAGGCTAAAAGAAAACCCACAAAAAAAATTTAATTTTTTGTGGGTTTTCTTTCCTTGCAAACTTTGTATTATACGATAAAAAGTCAGACATTAAGACTGTAAAATAACTGTAATTGTAATTTTATTGATTATTTGTTGAAAAAGTAATTTGTAACTGTCATTGAGTAAAATATATCTCAAGCAACTGTAATTCAGCCCAGTTATTTTTACTTGCACTCTCCCCATCACTGGGCGTTGCTCACACATTATATTTTTCTTTGTGATATTTTTACAATGAGCTTAACGTCGCACCGACACAGATAGGTTTTATGGGGACGATGGAAGAGGAAAGGCCTATTAACGGGAAGGAAACGGCCATGGTCGCAACTAAGGTACAGCCCCAACATTTGCCTGGTGTAAAAATGGGAAACTGCGGAAAACAATATTCAGGGCTGCCGGCAGAGGGGTGCGAACCCACTATCTCCCGGTTGCAAGCTCACAGCTTATCGCCGCTAACTGCACGGCCAACTCGCCCGGTTTTCTTTGCGAAACATTGCAGGTAAATGTGAGACGGTTATTATGTTTTAAAGGTACTAACGTATGAACAGGTTTTGCTTTCCGAGCATCTTTACATTACTTCCACAGGGTGGAGATTAGTTGATTGCCAACAGTTCTCATTTACTGAGATGCAAGGTGTAACAACAGCGTTAACGGCATTCAGAGTATGCCGTTAAACTACAAGACATGTAGCACAACAGCCTGTATGTTGTCGTTATATAAATCACTACTGATCTGCATTTAGTGCAGTCGTTCACGTGGCAGATTCCCTAACTGATGTTTTCCTAGCCTTTTCTTAAATGATTGCAAAGAAATTGGAAATTCATTGAACATCTCCCTTGGTAAGTTATTCCAAACACTAACTCCCCTCCCTACAAATGTATATTTGCCACAATTTGTCCTCATGAATTCCAACTTTGTCTTCACATTATGATCTCTCCTACTTTTAAAGACACCACTCAAACTTATTCATCTACTAATGTCATTCCACGCCGTCTCTCCACTCACAGCTCGGAACATACCACTTCGTCGAGCAGTTCGTCTCCTTTCTCCCACGTCTTCCTAGCCCAAACTTTGCAACATTTTTGTAACGCTACCCTTTTGTCGAATTTCACCCAGAAAAATCGAGCTGCTTTTTTGGGGATTATTTCCAGTTCTTGAATTCAGTAATCCTGGCGAGGGTCCCATATATTGCAACCATACTCTAATTGTGGTCTTACCAGAGTCTTACATGCCAATCGTTTATATCGTTACTACAACTCCTAAATACCCTCATAATCATGTGCAGGAATCAGTACCCTTTATTTACAATCCCATTTATGTAATTACCCCAATGAATATATTTCCTTATATTAACACCCAGATGCTTACAATGATCCCCAAAAGTAACTTTCACTCCATCAACACAGTAATTAAAAGTGAAAGGATTTTTCCTATTTGTGAAACTCACAACCTGACTTTTAACTGTCCATCTCACAACATTATCGAGGTCATTTTGCAGTTTCTCACAATTTTATAATTTATTTATTACACTATACAGCATGACATCATCCGCAAAAATCTTTATCTCTCATTCCACGTCTTTATCTCTTATATGTATAAGAAAACATGAAGGTCCATTAATACTGTCTTGAAGAATCCCCCTCGTAATTATTACAAGGTAAGATAAAGCTTCACCTACACTAATACTCTGAGATCTATTTTCTAGAAATATAGCAACCCATTCAGTCACCCTTTTGTCTGGTCCAATTGCACTCACTTTTTCCATTAGTCTCCCTTGATCTACCCTAGATCTACCCTACCTTAGATAGGTCAATCGCGATACAGTCCATTTGTTCTCCTATATCCAGGATACCTGTTATATCTTTCTGGAATATTACAAGTTGAGCTTCATTGGAATAACCTTCCCTAAACCCGTACTGCCTTCTGTCGAACCTGTTATTCATAATCAGAAAGAATGCTTTCCGAAAGCTTACATACAATGCATATCAAACTGACTGGCCTGTAATTTCCAACTTTACGTCTATCACCCTTTCCTTTATACACAGGAGCTATTATAACAACTCCCCATTCATTTGGTATAGCTCCTTCATGCAAACAATCATCAAATAAGTACTTCAGATATGGTACTATTTCCCAACCTATTGTCTTTAGTTCATCCCACGAAATGTTATCAATTCTAGGTGCTTTCCTAGTTTTCATATTTTGTATCTTATTGTAAATGTCCTTGTTATCATACGTAAATTTTAAAACTTCTTCAGTATCAGTCAGCTCTCCTATCTGGACATTATCATTGTAATCAACAATCTTTACATACTGCTGACTGAATACTTCTGCCTTTTGAAGATTCTCGCATACACATTGCCCTTGTTCATTAATGATTCCTGGAATGTCATTCTTGGAACCTATTTCTGCCTTAAAGTACGTATACATACAGTTCCATTTTTCACTAAAATTTGTATGGCTGCCAATTTTGCTTGCCATTATGACTTATTTGCTAGATTCAATTCACTAGTAAGTTCCTTCAATTTCTTCTTGCTTCCACAGCCATTTCTAACTCTACTTCTTTCTAGTCTGCACCTCTTCTTAGTCTCTCTGCTTCTCTGTTATAATACAGTGGGTCCTTCCCATTTTTTTTTTTTTGCGATTTGTTTTACGTCGCTCCTATACAGATAGGTCTTATGGCGACGATGGGATAGAAAAAGCCTAGGAAGTGGAAGGAAGCGGCCGTGGCCTTAATTAAGGTACAGCCCCGGCATTTGCCTGGTGTGAAAATGGGAAACCACGGAAAACCGTCTTCAGGACTGCCGACATTGGGGCTCGAACCCACTATCTCCCGATTACTGGACACTGGCCACACTTAAGCGACTGCAGCTATCGAGCTCGGTAGGTCCTTCCCATTCCTTACCACGTTTAAAGGTACACATCTGTTCTCACATTCCTCAACAATTGCTTTAGACCCTTCCCAGAGTGTGTTTACATTTTTATTTACCTCTTTAACGATCATTATTACTTTTTTTAAACTCCCTCATGCACGTTTTATCAGCCATATGGTACTGCCTAGTAGTCCTACTTTTAAGACCTTCCTTTCTATCACATTTACTTTTTAACTACGACAAAAGACAGCTTCGTGATCACGAATACCATCTATTACTTTGGTTTCTCTATACAGTTCATCTGGTTTTACCAGCATCACGTCCAGAATGTTCTTCCTCTAGTTGGTTCCATCACTTTCTGAATCAGCTGCTATTCACATATCAACTTTTTTGCCATTTGATGGTCATACTTCCTGTCGTTCGCATTACCTTCCCAATTGATATTTGTCAAATTGAGATCATCCACTAAAATCATGTTCCTTTCCACATCATTTCCCACTTAGCTGATTATCTTATCAAATAATTCTGAATCCGTGTCAGCGCTACCCTTTCCCGATCTGTACACTCCAAAGTCATCAAGTTGCCTTTTACGTTTAGAGATGATCCTACCGAGCTCGATAGCTGCAGTCGCTTAAGTGCGGCCAGTATCCAGTATTCGGAAGATAGTAGGTTCGAACCCCACTGTCGGCAGCCCTGAAAATGGTTTTCCGTGGTTTCCCACCTTCACACCAGGCAAATGCTGGAGCTGTACCTTGATTAAGGCCACGGCCGCTTCCTTCCCACTCCTAGCCCTTCCCTGTCACATCGTCGCCATAAGACCTATCTGTGTCGGTGCGACGTAAAACAACTACCAAAAAAAAGAGAGATGATCCTCACACCTAGAATTTCATGTTTGTAGTCTTTAACTTTTTAAAACTTACAGATTCTTCTTTCTCCAGAATGAATACTCCCCCTCCATCCATTCCTATCATATATCTAGGATACACACTCCACTTCCGTGAGAAAATATCTGTATCCATTATATCATTTCTCAGTCATGACTCAACTCCTATTAAAATATCTGGTAAGTATATATCTATGAAATTACTTAATTCTACACCTTTCTTTACAGTACTTCTACAGTTCAACAGTAACATTTGTATGTTATCCGTACTTGACATACAGATCCCCGTACCCTTATCACCGCTCCCTAGACCACCCCGTTTCCCTGAATGTACCTCTCTATAATCCTTCTAAACAAATTTCCTAACTTATACGTACCAATGCCGTTTAAATGAAGGCAATCTGGGCTCAGATCCCTATCTCCTACTCACCCATTAGGATCTAGAAATCTCACTGCCAGTTTCCCACCTACCCAATCCACAGTTTTATTTAAATCCGTAATCACCTACCCGTCAGTATCCCTCTCACTGGGTATTTCATTGATAACAATCTCCGCTGCCTTAAACTTCGCCCGTGCTGCGTTTTACCAGATCCCACACATCCCCACCTATGTTTGGTGCATATACCTGCTTGCCTTACGTTGGTACCAACGTGAAACACTACCACCTTCTCCTTTCCCTCCTCCTTCGCTTTTACTTTCCTCAATAGCTGCCCCAACCTACATCCCGGATAACATTATACCCTGGTTCCATTACCTCTACGCACTTACCCCTCATGCCTAACAATGAAATCCCCCATGACCAGAGCCTCAACCCTACCCACCTCAAATGATCCCCTCTCCTCCTAGCCAGCCCTATCTTTCCTGATTGCTGCAGGAGCTAATTCCTCCTCCCTTTTCATGTACTAATATAACCGCTGCGTAAGTTACAACTCTTTTTAATATCCCGTCTCTGTAAGTATTCTATTCCATCAACAAACCTTCTAATATTTAAATTAAAAAGTCCATTTAAAAAAGAAATATATTCTTCTATCACGCAATCCTAACCTGCAACTTGTTTTTTTTTGGTTTTTTTTTTTTTTTTTTTTGCTAATGTCTTTACGTCGCACCGACACAGATAGGTCTTATGGCGACGATGGAATAGGAAAGGCCTAGGAGTTGGAAGGAAGCGGCCGTGGACTTAATTAAGGTACAGCCCCAGCATTTGCCTGGTGTGAAAATGGGAAACCAAGGAAAACCATTTTCAGGGCTGCCGATAGTGGGATTCGAACCTACTATCTCCCGGATGCAAGCTCACACCCGCGCGCCTGCAACTTGTAATCTAGCGAACGCCTACGGGACTACTCAGAGTAAAATAATGTAAATACCACTAATATAAATTCCTGCAAACATTAAGTACCAATATTTGTGGATCTGAATGTATGAAACACACACAAAATTTGCTTAATTTCTACTACTATTAACTCCTTTATCACTAAGATAGTACAGAGCTCTTGGAACAGCCAACCACTCGCTAACAATGCATGCAACAATTGGCAATTGTCGGCTGAGTTCAACTCTGGTCATCCGTGTAAGCCACCTATCTCTGGAGAGATAGGTGGTTTGTGAGCTACTGACACCGGTGAGCTTGAGCGCTTCACTGTCGGTCATTATTTGAGATATTTAATTTTGAGGGTTAAAAATAATAGTGGTGAGTTAATTAGTAATACTAGCATCCAATTGTAAGCGGAGTGAAAAATTAAACAAACCAAAATGAAGGGGCTGGCAGCTATATCTGGCACAAGATGTTTGTAGAGAAAGATGTTAAATACTAAATATGAGCTACATAATATTATTCCAACTTTGCTTGTAAAATCCAGAGCATTGTATGTGGTAGAAGTATGGAGCATTGAAGAAGGCATTAAGAAACTAGATGTAATAGGTAATATTTTTTCCAAAATAAAAATTGCTCCACCATAATGTACAGCTAATAGTGAAGTTAGAATTCTGTGTGAAGGTATAAGTATACAAGCAGATTATAGCTAGAAAGGTAATAAAATGTTAGTTAAGATTAAGAAATGGAAACGAGAGGGAAATATTGAATTTAAATCATGATTACTGTACTTTTTAAGCATATTATTTTATAGCTGTGATAAGAAGAAGAGGAATATGAACGTGATTAGAGTCGCATTGTCTCCACCCTTGAAATAACCTTCTTTATGTGTGTGATCACTTCATTCGCGATCGGTATATCTTCTTCTACTTCCACAATTCCTTCAGCATCATCAATGTCACCATCTCGTACTTCGTCGTCGTCTTCTTTCTCCTTTCGAACTGAATGGATTATTTCTTCATATTCTACACATTATGAAGACGGCTCACTTATTTTCAACTTCAGGCCAGTTGTTTAAATCCTCAAGAGTAACGTCACAACGAAGAACACTACGAGCAGACTGAATATCACTGCCAGAGAATCTTCCCATCAGAGCAGTTTTCATCGGTGAGATTGTCCGTTTCTTCGCTAGAACAGTTCTGAATGATAGCCGTACTAGTTCTTCTCCGTGAGAGACCTACTGAATACGCTACGGCATTGACAGATTTCAGGTAGAAGTCCATTTCGTTATCGGAATTCACCATAGCATGCAGGTCATGGCGATAGTGTGCTTTAAACTCCCTGATAATGTCTGATCCAATGGTTATGTCAGTGCAAAGGTGTTTTTTCGGTAAGGGTATGCCTGTTATTTTCCTATATCTTTACTTCAGAAGATCTGCGGACAGATGTGCTGGACTGGACTGTGGTCGATGAGGTGTAGAGCCTTCTCTTCAAGTTTCATTGACCATAAAGGGCTTTTCACTGATGGAAATAAATCTTCATTGAGCCACTTAGTGAAAATGTCACTCGTCATCCAAGAATTTTTGAGTGTCCATATGAGGCAGGTAATGACGTCATCTTAACATGCTTGAAACGTCTTGGATCTCGACTTTTTCCTCTTAGCAGTGAGTTAAGTATATGGTTGCCTTTAAGTATATGGTTACCTTTAAGTATATGGTTGCCTGATTTGCTTGTGGCAATCAGGATGGCAACTCGGTCCTTATTCATTTTTGACCCAGAATTACTGGTTGAATTTTCCACATTAAAAGTTCTGGTAGGAATCAGCCAAAATACAGGGCCGTTTCATCCCAATTTCACTCTTGATGATCACTCAGATTGCCTTCGATCATCACTTTGCATAATGCCTGTGGGAATAATGCAGAAGATTCATCGTGCTTCCCCTACAATGTTCTTCTTACTTATACCGTGACGTTGCTTCCTCCGTGAAAACCAATCAGACGCAGTAAAGTCATGGTTACCATGCAAATCATTATGAAAGTTCACGGCTTTAAAAATTGGTCCTGAAAGTGGTACGCCTTCGCTTCGTTTCATTAAAACCTACATGTACAGACACTCATCTAATTCACTATCTTTGTTTCTTTCTGGCCCCATATCACCATCGATTGAATCTACGAAACTTCGAAGTTTCTGTTCTTCCTTTATGTACCCCTAATTGTTCCTTCTGGGATTCCGAATTCACGTGATAATGCAGATTTCGGCGTTTCATTCTTCACACGATTGATTATGTTCAATTTAACGTTCACAGAGTAGGCTTTTCTTTTTTTCTTTTTTGTGACATCACAGCACCTGCACCGAACTCAAGACTTAACTAGGACATTGTCTGACCAAAGCCAAAAATCAACTCTTTTCTTTTTTTGTCGGGGGGGGGGGGGCGGGAAGCGTGGGTTCAGGCAAACAAGTTGTTGAGGGGGATAGAGAAAGGACATCTTAACTTACCCCAGTGTACACAAAGGCTTGGCCAATTCTTCACGTCCCGTTATTTCTGTGAATAGTCAGGCACGCAATTCCTAAAATCCCATTCATTCATCCCTTGAAGTTCTGTTTAGCATGGAGTCGGTAACATTTATACATTGTAGAAAACCTCTATGAAGTTCGTTATTTTATTACATTAAAAATAAGAATTGTATTACTTTTTCGGAGACATAATGGTACTTTGTACCGCGTTCAGTCCTAATTCGCGGTGAATAGGTATGCGTTTAACCGACGATCGACGGATGACCCAAGGGTTCAATATGTCACTTGAGAATTACAACGAGCAATACTTCCATCTAACGTCAAAATTGAAGTAAGTTAAGAAATAACATTTTTAGGTGTGTTGTGTGAATAATAAATAAACTCTTTCGTATGCGGTACACTATATTCTATGAATCGTAAGATACTACGTCTTTGAAGTTTGTAATAGTAATATGTACTTTTTACAGGCCATGCAAACTTCTGTCACGAAATATGTAAGCTGGCCCTCAAAATTCCGTGATAACCTCAGTACTGTATTTCTTTTTGTCTGTTATGTGAATATAACAACATTTCAACACACAATCCGACAAGAATATTAAGGGGAGTCGGAAACCAAAGAAATTTAAAAATTGAATTTTTCCAAATGTTGCCTCATTCAATTATTTGAACTCTGCTGATTAAAATGGTGTATAATTTATTTTAATACGACATGGAAGCATTTTAAAGAAATATTTAAAAAATCAATGCACAATTGTCAAATTGGGCAATTTAGACATGTTTCTTTTTGAAAATATAAATATTGGAACCCTTTAATCTAGAAGGGTGTGGTTCTCACTGTTCTATTTATGAATGTTATGTTCAGAGGTTTCCGGCACTGTCATAACAAACATTTCAATAATTTCGATTAAATAGAGTTGGATTTTAGGGACTGTTATGGGTAAATGTGTGAGTGAACATTCTGACTTACTTTTAAATCATATTCTGAAAAATGACTTTTTTTCACACGTTTGACCCATTATCTCAGAAACTACACTTGACAGGCAGTTCACTGTTTGCAGAGAGTCACTTTGTGCCATGATACAGCTACTGAACCCGATAAAAGCACTTCACATATATAGTTTCTGTTTTACATATATTTATAATGACATTTTTTGTCAAAAATTTGGAACTTATTAAACAAATTCATAACTTTACAATCGTCTGCTCCAACCATTCCATCCTGATCCAGTACTTATGGAATAGATGTAAATACAAGTAGTAAAACTATCAAAGCTCTAAACTTAATACTTCCTGAGATAACGGGGCATCTTTTCTGTCAAATTAACATTATCAAGATAGGGCTTTCCGACTCCCCTTAAATAGAAAATCAGTACAAATACATTTAGAATTTTGGTTCATATTTAATGGAATATCTAAATATTGTTTAACATTTAATCTTTCTTGCAGCGTATCTTATTGAGATATTATTCTCCAAAATACCGTTCACAAGGGCCAGAAAACGAATAGAAATATACGAATCCAACATCGAACGTAATTTCAAAGAAGATATATATATACGAAAATGTATAGGATTATTAACACCTTACCTACAAAATACTAGTCTCATACAGTATCTTCAAATATACAGATCAAATTATTATTTAGAAAAAAGTGTCTTATAAGACACGGTATTAAATATGTAGCCAGGAAGTTTGGTATGAATAACAAATTAAATTCGGTCGTTTTAAGGAGAAGACGATTCATACAGTGCACACCTGCTTGTGAAAGCTGCTTCAATTTATCTATATGCTACGAGAGAGTAAAGTAAATATCCATCAATCGTCAAATCGCCATTATAAAGTTTACTAATGAAAATAAATCTCCCGTTCTGCAATTTTTTGTCTTGAAGTACTTTATTATTTGATGCAGGATTTCTGATGGACTTTGCTGTGGATTTTGTATAATTATTATATTGTAGTCATATAGAATTATTATATTTCATTTATTGAAATGGTATTGTGTCGGCCTCCGGATCCCAAGATAGCGGATTCAAACCTGGCAGATGTAATAACATTTTTTGAAGGGCGGAAAAATATCCATTCGATACTCCATGTCGTACGATGTTAGCATGTAAAAGATTGTGGTGACACATTTGGTGTTCACCAAACAAAATTAATTAAAACTCAGTCATAGACGCCCAAGGGGTTCGAGTTACTCTGCCATCTAGTAGGTTTTGAATAAAACGGAACGTCGAAATTGACTGGCAAGCAGTCAGAGGGCGTCAAATTAAAATGCTTGCACACGTTACCTGAGGCCATACGAATATTTATTTTATTTATTTGAAGTATTTTTAAAATTCATAAAGACTGGGTAAATATAAACATTAAGATGTTAGTAAGTCATATGCTTGCAAGGGAAATATTCAGCTTCAACTCTGCTTTAGCTTAACTGATAACATTAATTTACTCTTTCTCATAACCATCCCCTTAATAACATCAAGAACACTGACTGAAATTTGTTGTAACGTGACAGACCGTTGGAGAGGCTACGGCAAACCAGTGCTACATCCGACCAGACTGAAATATTACCGGTTCTTTGAAACATATTCATGTGAGCCGCCACTTGATATTCCTTCTTAGGCTTACCTTAATGTATATTGGGATTAGAATCGGATATATCCACACATCACAATTATTACTTCACACAAGGAAACTGTGATTGTATGATGAACGTGTCTCGGACTGATAAAAATTAGACCACCGTCTAACACAATATCGAACAACACTGATTAACACTGGATAGCAGTAAGTAGCACTAATTAACAATGAAGAAATGAGCAACACTGTTTGACACACTGGATACTGAACGAATAAGTAACTAAGGGCTGTCCTGGTCTCCTTATGTAAGAAGTATGTGTCGCCGACAGGAGACAAATCGCTCCGCTAATAATGATCCCTCAGGATCGTATAAATATTAAATTTGTACATCTTGACTTCCTGTTTTCACTGATCTACTTTCAAATAAATCGCTTCGCTGAATCTGTGGTAATCTCACAAGCATCATCTTGGATCTCAGCGCATGAAGTAGTTGAGGGGGGACTTTCATATTTCTGTCAAGATAAGCGCTCACGGCTGACGGTTCCCATCACGCACATCTGTCTAATGTGCGTCATTAGTACTGCGTTTGTTAAGTAATACCTTTTCTTACATTATCAAATATTGTAAATTATGCTGATCCCAATGAGTCCTTACTTGTAAATTTCTAAGGTTTGTACCGAAATTTTATTAATATTATTATAAATTGACGCTCGGAATTTGTGTTTTAGTATCCACGAACATACAGAGTAATCGCTGAGAATATCCAGTTCTCAAGTTAGAACTCTGTAAAGTTAACTCCGCCTCCTGACAGAGGCAATATCTGAATGTGGCGTGCTGTATGCACGCTAGAGAGCGTAATTTCAAGGTTTCGCTGTACAGAGAGCTCTCTCTGTCGGTACGCGCAATTGGAGCTTCACCCTTCAAGCTAGCGCAGCGCCGCTTGTATTCCGGACCGGGCGTAAAATGCTTATTACTACCAAATATGTCATAGAACGATGCGAGAAACGGCTTATATATCCGGCTGGGCCTCATGACATGCCTATTAGCATGGTGTTGAATGGTTACAGTATGTAACAACAAACCATCTCACTTTGATGTACAAGCATAAAAGGAAGGAAGGAAGGAAGGAAGGAAGGAAGGAAGGAAGGAAGGAAGTCAAATTGGGCCCAATAAAATCCTGTAAAATTACTAAGATATCTGAATGTGGTTATTGTTGATACGTTTCCGTTATAAAGAACAGGTGCTACAAGCTTTTGACCAATAAAGCAAGAAAGAACTTATTTTAAGTATTCAGGTATTCATTCATTCATATATTGACTACACTGCCAATAACACACAACCACAGACAATTTCCTCTTACAATAATAATCATGCAGTAAATAACATTACAACTGAAATTTAAACCAAAACAAAAGAAAATGCAAGTTGCAAGAAAATAACGAAATTGCAAATATGCGGTATGAATTTTTCTTTCTATAACGGTAATTCGCCTGGGTCATCAGGGAAGGCTCTTAGAGGACAAAACTGAATTGCCGAATATTTTGTCCAGATTGCCCTAATTCCATTACGAACAAACTGCATTTTGTGATTTTCTTCTAACCCCGGTGGCTTAGTCGTGACGCATAGTATTTTCATAGTCACGACGTAGTGAGTTATTGACAATAAAATACCAATAATCATTGTACCGTGATTAAGGCATGTGCAGTGAAGGAGACAATAATCATAACAAGTAAAAGTTGTTAGACTAGCCAGGAAGTGCTCCATAAATGAACAAGTGACGCTCACGTAGGAACAAATAAAGCCAATAACTGAGTTCCTTTATAATGAAAAGGAATCGAGTAGTGACCTTCAGGGACAGCAACCGATACTCGGGTAGTCCATTCGAGTCTATGAGTGGGTCTATCAATTTCATGTTATTCGAAGACATATAGTCAGTGCTCCGATAACCAGTTCCCCATTTTTGCTCATGAATGTAAATGTTCGTCGAACCCATGATTCTACTCTACCAGAACGCGCCGGTGTGCCTGAGTTATTCCAGTCAAGGCCCACGCAGAACTTCCAACAGTATGAGATTGCAGATCAAGAAACCATGGATTCAACCCCGAAGAAGATGAACATAACGAGGTGTCAGTGATGGAGACGTAAATCCATTTGGATATCCTCAAATGACAGCATGGTTACACATAGCAATGATAAGTACATTCCATGATATTCCTAAGCATGAAAATCATAAGTGTCGCATTAATATGTAAAACTTAACTATGTAAATATACTTTTTCAGCGTGCACTTTGATATCCGTGATAACGTGTAGGTGATGCAATATGCGTGTTTCAATGGGGTAAAGTTTCATTATTAGTTTTCTTTTCCTTTCCTTTTCTTTTTTTGGTCTTCTGTGATTATGGGTTAATCACAAATTTATTCCGTGTATTTTTGAATGAGTTAGTGTGTAAGGCCCCATGGTGTGTTAGGTTTGAGTGAAGCATTCGTAAGGGTGGAAGTTGATAATTCAGCAGAATTCATAATCAATTCCAAGTTCATTAGCTGAAATAGGTCCTCTCAATTTTTCAAATATATATTATTCAAATGCTTCACGACTTTAATGCATGTGTACCGCTACATCTCTTTTGATCTTAAGGATGTTAACAACTGGAAGGGAGATATGATGATTCGAGGTGCGACAATGATTTAGATAGTTACGCGAGTGAACGTTATGTTAATTAAAATACCCGTCGATTTAGGATCATCTCAATGAGTAAATAACGTGGATTTGAGGTACTCGTGTGTGAATTGAAGGGCGAAACGGTATGTGTGAAAATGTTTAAAATGACAGATTAAGAGTATGATAGTAATAATAATAATAATAATAATAATAATAATAATAATAATAATAATAATAATAATAATAATAATGAAGTGAACCAATAGGGCCTACTGAATATTGTTAAAGCCCTGATAAAATTATATTTGGAGGTATCTATAAATTATTTGCTTGGAGAATACGGGAGAAATGAACTAAGAATTACATATTTATGTCTGGTTGTGAGTGAAAGTATTTTCCCAACTGACAAATACAGGTTTTTCTTAGAGGCAGATTTATGGCCATCAGAATGAAGGACAGGGGGTAAAGCACCAGGCCCTCGAGGTTAGTACCGTTATATCTGTCAAATGCTCGCACGAGTCACATAGAAATGTTTCCCTCATTTTCGCACTGTATTAAATATTCACATGCCAGTAATGCGTTATCATCAATGTTGTATCCGATAGGTGAAGTAATCCTCCAAATTTTATATTCAAATGAGATCGCAATAGATATTTCAGATAGCACCTCGAAGTCAAACTAGCGTATTTCGATACCCGATTGGTATCGACGTCCTTGGATCGACACCAGTAGACCTGAAATGGGTCACATTTTCAGAAGGCATTAAAGTATTGATGTATTTACAGGTGATTGCTTCATTCTTACACGTGTTTTTATTTGTGTGTTATATCAGTGTTTGGTAATTTACAGTAATTTACAGGATACCAACGTCGTGTGTCCGCTTTGTAAAATATTAGAATAAGATATTGCCCCGGAGAAATGTGTATATACGCGATAGTGTGATGTATGATTAATGTGAAAAGGTAGACTTTATTAGCGTGTTAGCGACAAGCGACGACATGATTTTCATGATTGGGTAAATAGGCGGAGCTGTATTAGATAACATAACATGTCCTAATACTACGACAATCTAAGATAATATTATTTTTCTCACGAGAATGCCATCCTTTTCATATAATTTATGTGTTGTTAGGTAATAATATAGCGAATACCTGCGGGTACCAAAAGTTAGATACAGGGACAGAGCCCTATTGATTAGGAAGTGTAATATGTGTGTGTGTGTGTGTGTGTGTGCAGTGTTAATAAGGGATTTGGGAATGCCAGAATGAGATTCAGAAGTGATAACGACTGACAGACATTTACAGCATTTTCCATATAACTAAATTTTGTGTTTAAAAATTGCCACGCAGGAAACAATATGCCATTTCTTGTGTGTACAGATATTTTCATGTGACTCTATCAGTTATTAAAATTATGTTTGTAGGTTCGAATCCCACTATCGGCAGCCCTGAAAATGGTTTTCCCTGGTTTCCCATTTTCACACCAGGCAAATGCTGGGGCTGTACCTTAATTAAGGGCACGGCCGTTTCCTTCCAACTCCTAGGCCTTTCCTATCCCGTCGTCGCCATAAGACCTATCTGTGTCTGTGCGACGTAAAGCCCATAGCAAAAAAATATGTTTTGAATTGGGAACAATCCATTCTTATTATTTATAAATATAGCGTATTCTTCTCACTATAGCACCCTGCATCCAATATATTTAGATTAAGTGCCCACTTTACTTACGAACAGGACCATTGACCCGTATGCTCTTCAGCGTAGCCGTTGTGCCAGTTGAAGGTAGGGAAGATGGGACTTCGATGCCTGGGTTTGATTTCCGAAGTTCCTCATCCAGAAGATTTCCATCCAAATATTTATTTGTGAAAACTGAATTTTATATTCAGCACTCTGTCGACCGGGGACTGGTGGAATACTAAGAAGGGGTAACGATCCCTTTGTAAATATAATATAGAGTAAAACTTACTTTTCACGATGACATTTTCAAAACTTTCATCCTAAATATGTTTACGATCATAATGCCTTTGTTATCTCTACTCTGAAAAATCAACAAATGTTTAGTTAATAAAACTAAATGGAAGGTTATTCTCACATTACGGTGTGTTGTTTAGTAATATTTGTAGAAAGGTCAATATTTCTGTCGTGCTCTTGGATATTTTACTCATTTATCTCCTTTTTCCTATTCATGACAGTCGTGCATTTCGTCCAAAAATCTTGAAACATTCTGTTCAACAACCACACGTACTTACAGTGTTTGCAGCCAGTTATACAACTAGTATAGATTTTGCATTTATACTATGTGCATTACTAATTAATTGACTGTGCTTAGGAAGGAAATGGCCTCAGCCTTCAGACTAGGTACTGTCCTAACTTTCTCCCAGAATTGGACTGAAGACACTGAGAATACCCCTTCTACTTTTCCCAAGAGTAGGATATTTATTCAGGCTACATTTCTATTGTGATCCATAAACTAACAAGCAATTAAATAAATGAAACAGCTGCATTCAGAGTTATTTATTTACCTCACTCCTAAAGTCAATCAAGAATGATCCACATGATGAATTTCGTAATATTTTACTCTAATACAGACACATAAATTCAACGATATTGATGGTTATCTACCAGACTGAAATGGGATAATAAAAGTATATAATTAGAAAAATAACTAAAATAATAAGTAATGGAGATACGCTTCCTTGACTCTCAAATTCAGTGTCACTTTCGGAATCGCGAGAACAGGACGATTTGTGTCGATATTCTGACCAGGAATGAGAAAAATATCTAAATCGTGAGTTATTAGTACGTTTGTTTCCCTTCTGAGACGACTGTCTAAGATTGATAAGGAACTTTTTATTTGAACGAACGCCACTGATTTCTATTATGGAAGAGTTGCGATTGATTTTTATGTCACTGTTAACACATATGTTCCTTAATAATATTTTTAGTGTTTTAGGGTCATTTATGCATACATTACATACTTCTGTTTCATTCCTATCAGTATATCTGGGTAAAGTATTTCCTACTTCCTTACAGTCAGTATATATCTTTAATACGTTTTCTATGGAACTGCTACTCAAACTGAGGTTACTGGTACCCATCTCCATTTTTGTAGCAATATTTCCCCATCGTGATAATCGTCTAATTACTACTGTGTTAGATATCTCGGAGTAATCACTATCGTCTCTTGTACATATGACACCTTCGTCACTGTTAACACATAAGTTTCTTGATAATATTTCTAGTATTTTGGGGTCAGTGATGGATACATTATATATTTCTGTTTGATTCCTATCAGAACATCTAGGTAACGTATTTCCTACTTCCTTAGAGTCAGTGAATATCTTTAAAATGTTTCCTTTTGAACTGCCACTCAAATTCAGGTCACTGGCTCTCGTCTCCATTTGTGTAGCAATGTTTCCCCATCGTGCTATTCGTCCAATTACGACTGTGTTCGATATGTCGGAGTAATCGCTACCATCACTTATCCATACATCTTCATTGTTATATTTTTCTCTTTGCTTATTCAGTGATTTTCTCCGAAAACGGGGTATTTTCTTAAGACCTATACTCCTCAGAAATTGATTATCTTCGCATAAAATTTCAATAGATTCGTTGTCATCTACTCCGTCTGGCTTTAAGACATGTGTTTTGACAGGTCGGAAGACTTCCTTTGGAAAGTACGACTTGCAAAGAGCGTAAAGCTGCGGGGTTTCAGGTCCTTGTACACTCCTCTCGTACTGCCTTTCATCATATTTCATCCTTCTTTGATTCTCTCCATTATATTTCACTTCCAAATCTCTATCGGCGTCCTTCTTTCTTATTGCGTCCCCTCCATCATGAATATTTCCTCTACCTTCGTTTCTTTCATCACCTTGCCTCCAAAGAATCTCAAGTGTCCCATGTTTCTTCTCGTGAGGTTCTGTTTTGTGGCACTTGTCTTCTCCAATATATTTTACCTCATAATCAATAGGCTCTTGAACGTCGACTCTTACAGATAGTATTTTATTAACTCTAATGGGCTCAGTTTCGTAGAAACCCTGAAGAGGTTTGACCTGTTTTACTTCAGAAAGTGATATCTTGGTTTGAATCTTCTCTTCAGTTCTTTGTAAGAGCCTCAATGGCTCTTTTCCCTCATTTCCGGGGGTCTCAACTTCATTTTCATTCTCCCGATTACCATATTGCTTTTCACGAAACTCTGTCGTATTGTACGAGTTTTCCTCACGTCCTTCTTCATCATATTCCCACCCGTAAGGGTTCCCATTTTTATTTATCTCATCTTCCTTATAATCCGTGGGTTCTGGCAAGCTAACTAACACAACGCTTGAACGAAATCTTCGAATGTCTAGGGGCTCCATTTCTTGATATCCTTCCACATACTGTACATGGCTTACTCCGGAAAATGACACTTTATTTTTGAGTTGTATTTCCTTTGCCTTAAATAATGTTAAGGACCCTTTTCTCTTGGCTCCCGAAATACCCTCTATATCTCCTTCTCTAGGGAATGAATTATTCCACCCCAAACCCCAAACACTCGATGTATGTTCACCATCTCTCTCATAATTCACGCTATTCAGTGGTATATCAAACAAGGATTGATAACTTTCACTCTCGGTTGAAGTATCACTTTCTTGAGTTTCAGTGTCAGACATTTTCGTGTGAAATGATTTGAAAATTGACTAATCCAAATTGGCACTACAATCTGCTCTGCATAACGGGACCGATTTATTTTCGCTTATCACGTACTGAGTGTAACACCCTCGAGCAAAGCGCATGTTAATATATCAACGAACATATCTTTCCTTGTTATTTCTGTCGTCTCCTTCTGACAGGAGCAAAACAAGTTTGTACGTTTTCATAAGGGAACCTCATAAGTAATTTTGAAGTTGATTCCATTCATTTGAACGTTTATTCGGTTTCTTATTCAATCAAATTTCGCATTAACAGTTGTGCATTTGCTCATCAAAATAAGATGAATCCGACCAGATACCGAGCTTCTCTCTTGTATATTCCTCTCGTTGGATTTGATCAAGCTCCCTCGAGTTACAACATTCTCTTGACAGAGATTTCTTTAAATATTTGTATCCTTCACTTTGGAGGCAGAATTATTATTATGGTCCCATTATAAGACAGGATGCTAAGCAGTTTACTTTATGCTTTATGGTACTATGTTAAACGATATCGTATATTTCTATTTAACTTATTCGATCGAGTATGTAGTAAATTTTCTCCTCTTCTCAGGATATGGATCTTACATACCCTTTTATTGGGTCTCTGAGTGTTTACCATAATAACACTCATAACTGTAGAGCTCCAGTGAGTAACTCAAGTGCTCCGTCACCATATTATCTCGGGCTGATCCATGAAGTTCTTCCTTTACCCCGCCAGCTCGTTACCTATTTGATGAAGAACTTGAATTAACGAGACCGAACATCGAAGAAAGGAGATGATTAATTGATCCAAATAAATTTTAAAACATGAAATTCTATACGACACAGTAAATATTCAGAGCCTGATATTATCATCCAACTTATTTTTGGAATATGTATATGGGGCGTATCCAGAAAGAAAATTCTATTTGGCTATTAAAAGTTAGAACGACGTTTACCAAATATTTTATGACTGAAAATATTTCCAAGGTCTTTATTTAAGATTCTGGCTCGTCTCTTTATAATACACCCATGTATTGCAAATTATACATACACATCTCTAAATAGATGGTAAATGCATAGGTTGATATATTAGTAGTGGCAACTACATTTTCCTGTATACATAACATATATACAAAGTTCTAGGTTTTACAGGCCTTGGATGTAGCCGCCAGTGTTGCGTACAACGTGTTGCTAGCGATGCGGATGCCATTGGACACCTTCGGCATTTGCTAATTTCTGGATGGTGCGAAGAGCCATCGACTGCCTGCAGAACGTCTTTATCTGATCGTAAGAGAATCCTACGCAGTGGTTCCGTCATCTTAACCCTGGTTTTCGGTGGTTTCCCATTTTCACACAAGGCAAATGCTGGGGCTGTACCTTAATTAAGGCCACGGCCGCTTCCTTCCCATTCCTAGGCCTTTCCTATCCCATCGTCGCCTTAAGACCTGTTGTGTCGGTGAGACGTAAATCAAATATCATCTTAGGGATTAGGCCGAAGTTTCAGAGACTTAAATCCGTAGAGTATGGTGGGTGGGCTATGGTGGAGCACTTCCCAGCCTCAGCGACTGAACATATCAAACACCGCTCCTGCTGTATGTGCCCTTGCATTCCCATACAGAATGATGAGTGAGTTATGCATAACGTGTCTCTGTTTTCTACTCAGCACCGTCGCAGATTTTTTGCATAAATTAACAGCAGTACTCCACACTGATGTTCTGCCTTGAGGGAACTATATGCGTCATGATAACATCATCCCAATCGTAGGCAATAATCACCATAACTTTCAAATTATTGGTGTTCTGCCGACCTGTTTTTCTTCACGATGACCCACAATGACGCCAGTCGGTTGACTGTAGTTTCAACTTTGGTTCGTAAGATCAGGGCTAGGTCTCATCAGTGATAATGATCGGCCGTAAGAAGTGCTCTCCTTCGCACTCATAGGAGTAAGAGTAGCGTCGTATAGTAGACATTTCTGCATTTCCGTTAAACAACGTGGAACCCATTTCGAGGCAATTTTTCGTATTCCCAGGTGGTCCTTCAGGATGTGAAGCACAGTCGAAGGTGGCACTCGGTATTTTGGGCTAACTCACGAATCGTTATAATATACTGGATCCTTACCACTCCTTACCACCAAGTAGGAAAGATCACAATATGAAGATAAAGTCGGAATTCAAGAGGACAAATCGGGGTAAATATTCGTTTATAGGAAGGGGAGTTAGGGATTGGAATAACTTACCAAGGGAGATGTTCGATACTTTTCCAATTTCTTTGCAATTATTTAAGGAAAGGCTAGGAAAACAAGAGATTGGATGGATGGATGGATGGATGGATGGATGGATGGATGGATGGATGGATGGATGGATGGATGGATGGATGGATGGATGGATGGATGGATGGATGGATGGATGGATTCCGATCCGTCTCCACTAACGCGGGCACAGTCTGCACGTCGTCGTGACTTACACAGGTCAGACCTACACATGTCTGACACATTTTCCCGTCTTTACCTGAGGGCTCTTACTCTCCTTGATACTGTTCGGTGTGGTAATGCACATACACTGTAACCCGGTTGCAGTCCTTGGTGACTCCGTCGTGCATTGCGACCCCTAGCATATTCATTTTTTATCCATTTCCGCTGTTGCTTCGAAAACATTACGAGTGTATTCCGTGACTGCTTGTTCATAACTGTTTTGTTCCTGTTATCACTGCGCACGCGTATGGAGCGGAAGAGCGCATTCATTTGCACGGAGAGAAGGCATCAATCATCAGTGATCTGCATTTAGGGTTGCCGCCGAGGTGGAAATTGTTTACCTAGCCTTTTCTTAAATGTTTTCAAGGAACTTGGAAATGTATTGAACACCATCCTTGTTAATACATTCCAATCATTTATTCCTCGTCCTATAAATGAATATTTGTCCCAATATGTCCTCTTGAATTCCAACTTTATATTAAATGAGCCTTCCCACTTTCAAAAGCTCCACTCAGGCTTATACTAATTTAACCCCCTGTGGAATAAACGATATGGCCTGGATCCGCTTCACGGTGGTGCTATAGCATTGTTGCCACTATTGAATAATCAACCTATGTATTGTCATCTTCACAACCTTCATTTCTTTCCAAAAGGCTGCAATACCATTTTTTAATTGTTCAAGTATTTTTAAACACTATATAGTAATCTTAAATTACCATGCATGACTTGGCAATAGCTAAACAAATTTTCTTTTTTTATAATTGGCTTTACTTCACACCGACACAGATAGGTCTCATGGTGACGACTAAAGAAACTCAGCACACACATGTGTAAATATGATCCCAGTGCTGCAGCTATATTGTTTGCGAACGGAATTTACTTTCTGGATACATGACCTATATAACAAGTACTTCATGAGACTGTATGGACTTAAGGTTTGACTAACTTGCATTTAAGAGTTTAATGTCAAAATTCAGAGACGTTTTATTTATGACGTGTAAATATACAGTAGATAAGTTAATAATTCCATGAAATTCACAGTTTTAAGTGCAAACGCTAATTGTTTGACTAGGGCGCGAACTTTTCGGTCACCAGGTCGCCATTGGCGACCAAATATTTGAAACAGACGGTCAAGTTTTAATATTTATAAAATATTAGCTATTTGCGAATGACGACAGCGGACGGTAGAGACTTCTTACTGATTCATCTATTTATACTGTGTTCCGGCATTTAGAAACTCGTTAGTCATCTTTAGTGGTACTCTGTCCGCCTTCGTAGAGTAACTGTTAGAACTATTACGAGGGTGAGTCAATAAATAAATCGCAAAACTGAATTGAGGCAAAATAATCAAAGTAACTTTCTAACATTTCTTTCACTTTTCCACATATTCACCTGTACATTCAGGCACTTATCCGATCTCTTTACAAGTCCTTGAAAGCCAGCAGCAAAGAAGTCCTATGGTTGCTGTCGCAGCCAACGTGTAACCTCATAGATTACGGCATCATCCGTATCAAAATGACGCCCACCCGAATGATTATTTAGGGGCTCAAACTTATGAAAATCACTGGGGGCTAAGTCAGGACTGTACGGTGGATGTTCCAAGCGCTCCCTATCTCTGATGCTTTTCCTTCCATGGTTAAACTTCTGGATCCAATTGAACACAGCTTTCCGTGAGAAACAGTTTTCACCATAGACGGGATCCATTTCGCGATGCACTTCTCTGTGGACAGTCCTTTGGCCCACAAAAAAAAAACGCACAACTTCACGCTGTTCTTCTCGTGTAGTCTGCAGTCATGCAACACATGTGCCATCGTGCACCAACAGCCTCTGACTAAGTGCCTGCGAGATGTCGTACGACAAGCATACATATACTGCCATCTGCTGGCAACACTTGCGCACGTAATTTCAAATGTTATAAGGCACATACATGTTTGCGACTTATTTATTGACTCACCCTCGTAGCTGCAGTCTTCGGGAGCTCACGCTCGATTCCCGATGCTGTCAGAGATTTAAGAATGGCAGGAGGGATGGTATGTAATTAAAAGGGAACATGCAGCTCACCTCCACTGGGAGTGTGCCTGAAAAGAGCTGCACCACCTCGGGACGAGAACATGAGTTTACGTTAGTGGTACTCTAGGCGAGTTTGGTGTTCAACAAGTCGACAATTATTACAGGTGCTTCGTATTATCTCTCGTGTCCAACAACTGCAAAGTGAACATTGTGTCTCTGGATCAGCGTCAGAGAGTTCTGTCAGTGACTGGCAAGGGGCATTAAACGGATAGTGCTGTGAGTGTACGAACAGTGCACGACGTACAGAATTGTGAGACTGGGTTTTCTTTGCTGTAGCAGTTAAGTTCAGGTAACCACCAAGGGTGGTAAAAACAAAATGATATTATTTTTTTTTTTTTTAAGAGGGTTAATGTTGTGAAGGTAATGATGACCGGTAGGCATCCCATGTAAAAACACGCCTCCGTAACAAAGTGAGAATGAATTAGCCAGATATGCTAAAATATTTATGTTTAGCTTTTTATTTCATAGCAATGTTTTAACATGTCATTAGTATATTCCTGTGTAGAAGAAACTAAAATAAGAAAAGGTATTAACATTTTATAACTTATTTTATGTATGTGAGAAATAAACTTTGTGGAGACCAAAGTATCAGAACTTGACTACTGCCCTCATTTAAGCATTCGAAATGTGGGTGTACAGACGGATGCTACGCATTTCGTGGACAGACAGAATCCGGAATTCCGAGGTGTTGCATCGACTTGGAAAGAAGGCTGAAGTCATGCTGACCATTAAAAGGCGGAAGCTGGAATAAATGCGGAATGATAAGTACAGAATCCTGCAGCTTGTTACACAAGGACGTAGGAATCCTGGTAGACGACGAACTCTATGGATGAAGAACCTCGTAGACTGGTATGGGTTGGACACGATGTCTCTGATCCGTGTCGCTTCAACCAAATTCAAGATCGCCATGTTAACCGCCAACCTTCGCTAGATAAAAGCCGGTGTCGGCACATAGTCTACTCCTGTCGAATACCACCGAGGGGTCTGCTCAAGGCTTAACGTCACCGTCCGACGGACGAATCACCATCAACAGCGTCATATGCTCTCACTCCATATGAGCACTGCAGAGAGGTTTGGAATTTAACCCATGCTTTTGGCACGCAATCTAGTGATTAGACATTGTATACCACCACATCTCCTACCCTGCCGACCAACATTCTGATGGTGATTTTTTTTTTTAACCAACAGGACTCGAATCAGCTAACCAACGGTGTCGGACCGTTTGGACTTCAACGCCTTAACGATCATGGCCACCGACTGGGCAAGAAATGAATTGAATATTGATAATAATTAATGTTAATTCTGATGAAATAGTAAATCCGAGAAACATAACAATACCATGTGCTCGTTAGATTTTTAAGCGACTATATATGTACTATACAATCGCTCAAAGAGGATGAGAGCAACTATGAGTCTATCGAGTACGTTTGGCTGTAAGGCTAAAGTTATTCGATTATTCTTGGCAGTGGAATGACGGAATATAAGAAATTCAAGTTCGCATTAGCTCTTATTAATCCGCTAAGTTAAGAAATACACATGACGCTTGCAATTAGGTTTATCCGTCCAAGGTCACACTTCTCAACAATTGCTTTAAACCCATCGCGTAGGCTGTTTTTATCCTTTCTATTCACCATTTTCCACTGATCATGAGTACTGTTTCTAAGTATCCCCATTACTCTCTTCTTACCCATATGGTAATGCTTGATAATACTACATTTACAACCTTCCCTTCTACCGCATTTATTTTTAACTACGACAAAACGTGTCATGATCATGTCTACCGTCGATCACTTCAATTTCTCGATAGAGCACATCTGGTTTGAACAGCACTACGTCTAGAATATGTTTCCCTCTAGTTGGTTCCAAAGCTTACGGATTCGGCTGTCCTTCCCAGATGGACTTTCTTTACCATTTGCGGGTCATGCTTTCTGTCATTCATATTACTTTCCCAGTTAACATTTGGAAAATTGAGCTCACCCGCTACACTAACATTATTTTTTCTGTCGTTCCTCATATAGCTGATTACCTTATCAAATAATTACGCATCAGCTTCAGTGCCACCCTTTCCAGGCCTGTAAAACCTAATCACATCAAGTTGCCTAGTAACTTTAGAGATAAGCATTACCCCTAGATTTTAAAGTTTTTCATCCTTGACTTCTTCATAGCTAAATTCTCCTTCCGCCCATGTGAATACTCCCCGTCCTAGCACCCGTATAAACTCGAGTTCCGCGAGAAAAATTCTGCATCCATAATACCACTTCTGAGTCATGATTTAACTCCTATTGCAATATCTGGTAAATGTATATCTATTAAATGACTTTTTTCTCACTTTACATAGTCATGCAGTTTAACACTTTGTCATACTTGCTTCACTTCCAGCTCCCTACTCCACACGGTTTCCCGGAATATAACTACGTATAATGCTTTTAAACGAACTCCTAACTTATACGTACCATTAGGATTCAAGTGAAGGCCATCTGAGCATAGATACCTATCTCCTATATACCAATAATAATAATAATAATAATAATAATAATAATAATAATAATAATAATAATAATAATAATCCCGTGTTTTGTTGTTTTTGTTTTCTTTTTTGCCAGTTCACCTATCGTGCGTGTCCTAGGTGGCAGATAGGGAGGCTCAACGGACTTGTCCGAAGGGTTTGAGGGAAATAAAATACCTCTCGCGGATCCAAGAAAAGGCACAGCCGGAAAAAGTCTTCAGGCAAACTCTAATGCGACGTTGGTTGTAACAGTGAGATCGATACATATCCATCTCCCCATTATCTTCAACTTGCTAGCATAATGGGTTCTTGAACCCATCATGCTTTTCATAACTTCTAAACCAAATAGAGGGGATAATATTCTAGAAGTAGTGCTGTTAAAACCAAATGTGCTCTATCGATAAATTGAAGTGATCGACGGTAGACATGATCACGAGATTGCAGTTACCCCGGGCCCTATTAGATATACTTATAGTTTATCTTACTAGTTTACAGTATCTCGGTCATCGAATTCTGGTGGTACCGAGAATATCATGTGGGAATGTAATGGAGCTTCCCAGATCTCTTCGTCCAAAGTGCAAACATTTCATTGGTACTCTAAACCTCAATACTCTTCTAAATACTGGAAAGCTCAAGCAATTAACGAACAGATTAGATCAATTCAACATCCTTATTTTAGCACTTCAAGACAGGTACACTGACGAAAATCACTTTGAGTCAGGAAATTATAGGATTTTCTGAAGGAAACTAGCGAACTTCCTCCATAAGAAATGAGTAAAATTTGGCACTGGATTGGCAGTCAGAGAAAACATAATAAATTCAGTACTCAAGTTTACTTCTCCTTCTGAAAGAATTTTCATACTGTCGATAAAATCAGGAAACATAGCCTATACAAAAATAAATGCACATGCACCCAAAAATAATTATAATCAAAAATATCCGCAAGAAAAGCAGAAGACTTTTGGAACCTTCTAGAAGAAACGTCAACCAAAATTCCAAACCATCATATAAAAATTATGTTGGGGCACATCATTTCCAAAATAAGAAGATAAATGTAGACCCTCCACAGGACTTTACTCTGTTCACGAGAGAACTAATAGAAATAGAGAAAGACTAATCGACTTCTGCGAAATTGTCGATCACAAATTAATGTCAATGTGGCACTTCCACACACACACAGAGAAAAGAAAAAATTGGATATGCCCAAATTTTCTTTCAGGAGAATTTCAAATAGGTAATGTAGCTATTTGCAAGAAAATCAAAAATGATTTCTGAACGTTAAGATCAAGAAAGGAGTCATTGACTCCGACCACCACTTATCTACAGTCAAAGTAAAATTTCGACTGACAGATACAAACTCAGACTGGCCAGAAACCTATGAATCGAACCGGAATTTCTTAAACGAAATTTAAGTATATTTCTTGAAAATATGACTAACTATAATCCATCCAACTGGTTGAAACTCGAAGACATGTTTTTTAAAACTTCTCAAAAGGTCGGAATACCCCCAGGAAACGCAAACATAGATAGTGGAATGAAACATGCGACAAAACCATAAACTTTAAAATAGAGTCTGGAAAATTGGAATTCCTACAAAACTGAACGAAATTGGCACCAAAATTCAGAAACAAACATCAAAAAGAATTAGGTCTGAAGAAAAGCAAATATAATCACTACAGACTGGCAGAAATTGAACAATATTTTATAAAACAATACGTGGAACTTCTATATGTCATTCATAGAAGAATAATCATCAAATTATCAGGCACCCATCTTTGCTTCAAATTTCCGGATGGAAGTGTACAAACGAATAATCAGCCAGCTGTAAACTCCTAGCAAATTACTTCAAGGAACGTTTAAACAGTGAAAAACCCACAACATTAAAAATATAGACTACTAATCTGATGGCCATCTTTGAATCTACTTGAATCACTGGCAGCCATGACACTTGCGGGAGGCAAGCTTGAACCTTTTCAGTAATGATACAACAATGAGTTTGGCCATGTAACGCTGAAATTAGAAGAGTTCTAATTCGTTTAATGGTGCCAACTGCTAATACCGTTGTACATAATGGTACTGATGTGTTGCGTACTCAACTGTAAGGAGAATTCCGACAAGTGCATGCATTAAGTTTACGAAAGACGAGGTTATGCGTCAGATATGTTTGAGTTCAACTCCAAGACAAGACTACAGATTTACTAATAACTCAATGGTAAGTAACTATTACTATTACATTCTCACGCAACCATAATGAGTATAGGCCTATGACGTATTTACCTACACACAACAGCTGGTGATATGTAGGCATATTTACTCTTCAGTTATATAAGGTTATGTTAGCTTACAATCATGGAATATATTATTTCAACGGTATTATTATTTTTATTATGATTATACTCATTAAAACATACCACCTACAAGAGCTGCTAGTGTAGGCCGAATCACTCTGTAAATGCACGAATTTCACTCACGGTGATACATTATTTTACAGGTATACAACAGACTTTTCAAAGTCGGTGATATTTTATGGGAAGTAACTGGTACTGATCCTCAGGAAAAACTTTCAACCACTCTTCTTTCAAGACCACGACTGTCAGAGACTGCAGTGGTTTATATCGTTCCCAACTGCCCATCATATTTATGGTCACATTCTGGCAGGTGAGGAGAAGAACTAGGCAAAAATGTAGTATAGAAAGAGGAGCAATAAACAAAGCCACTGAAGATAGTATATATCTCATACACAGAATTTCAATCCACAATCTTCCACAGCTGAAAAGTACAATAAACATGTTACCTGATGGTTGTTGTACTGTGATGAAGGGAACGTAAGTAATTTTTCTGTACGTCGATACATCAAGGCAACCATACTGCATAGCATATGTAATCATCTTATAGGACATGGCCTTTATTCTAAACGGCTTTTATTAAAGTATAAAATATTTCGAATATATGTGTGGACAAAATTACTAATAAAAATGCGGTATATTTTTTAGTTACAAAAAATCATAGCTGCATCACAAGGAATGAGTGTAACAATGTGTAGAAAGATTCAAGAAATAATTCTAGTCCTAGTTGGTGAATTGAACACCGTGGACCATGTCCCCACAGTTAATTTAATAGTCATAGTTAAAACATTTCTTACTTCGTAAAGGAGTATGTGTATGATTTTCTTGTTATTTGTTGAACCTTCTGTCTGATATCTCCTCATGTTTACAAATTTATGGCCAACCCCGTGGTAAAGGGATATAATGCCTGCCTCTTACCCGGAGGTCCCGGGTTCGATTCCCGGCCAAGTCAGGAATTTTTACCTAGATCTGAGGGCTGGTTCGAGGTCCACTCAGCCTGCGTGATCACATTTGCGAGCTATCTGACGGTGAGATAGCGGCCCAGGTCTAGAAAACCAAGAATAACGACTGAGAGGATTCGACCTGCCGAACACAAGACACCTCGTAATCTGCAGGCCTTCGGACTGAGCAGGGCAAGGCCAAGCCCTTCAAGGCTGTTGCGCCGTGCGAATTTTACAAATTTATGAGACATAGTAGCAATTTAATGTTGCCACATGTCAATACTTTTAAAGGAATAGGCTCCAGTCTGAATGGTAGTCCAATATTAGGACAGAAACTTACATACTTCCTGGAATACATAAAACATAAAGTTCAAGGTTTCGAACAGAATGACAAATTGGTAACATCGATGGTAGGTGAAATTCTCATTAAACCATACATGAACTTCAAGGGAGGAAATACTGCAAATACTGCCAGTGATGCTACATCAGCTTAGATGTTAGGCCTATGCTAATATTATACGTGCTAGTTTTCTTTTAAGATCAAGTAATGCCTAATTTAAATTGAAATATGTTTGTAACATCCTGTTGTGCTGTTAGCAATTCGGCCTAAGTAAGTTAACATTGCAAAATGTTGTCATGTTTACAACTGTTTGCTTTTTTTCTTTAATGGCAGAGTCATTAAATACGGTAATAACGACAGTATAGTTCAATATCCTTTATATCTGAAACTCTATTTGTTAGTAAATAAATTATTCCATTGGCAAAAAATATATTAAAATCATGCCTGTGTTTAACCATGTTCCGCGTTTCTCTGCATTGCCATCGCCTCCTTATCGTGACGTCACCACGCTGTTGTTAGGCCTTATTATCTAGGAGGTGTTGGCTTATTTCCTCTGAATCTCCCATAGAAAGGATCTGGAGAAGTTGTTGTGTGATAGAGTACGATCTTTAAGAAGGTGTGCAAGGTTAAACTAAATGAATGAAAAATAAATAAATAAATAAATAAATAAATAAATAAATAAATAAATGTAGGCTATGAATTCAGTAGAATGAAGTCAGGCGAGGTTTGACCAAGAGAGGTCCGGTAGAAATATTAAAGTGGTAAAGCTGGTAGGATACCGTATGTGGAAGGAATGCTACACTCAACCAGGGGTCCGGTGGTCTCAACTTTAGAATCTGGAGTTACCCCATTTAGTGGCCTCTTACGACAGGCAGAGGATGCCGTAGAGATATTCTACACCGCAACCAACGGACGTATGTGCTACATGTTGGACAGCAGTTCTTAGAAAGTAGCCATAAGTAGCAAAAAGCATAAAACATAACAAACCAGACCAAGAAGCAAAATTCAAAAATTATACCAGAATGACACTGAAGCTATGTCATGAAAAGGCAGTGGTATCTTCCTCTACGCGTGTGAATTCCTCAATGAACTGCTGTACGTATAACATGTCTTTCTGTAGCGAATGACTTTATTGTTAGTACATAACGCCGAATTATCCATCCTTCTACATACGCAATTCTTGTTTTAACCAAGCAAATGCTCACCATATTCACTGCGCTTATTTCATTACTAGCAAGATACCCGTGCTTCGCTACGGTATTATACTGAAATTTATAATTGAATGCTTATTGTTTTAGATATATAATCCGCCGAAATTCGCGATCTGACTCGTTTTCTGCGAGAATCCACCAAAATTCCCGATCTGACTGGTTTTCTATGATTTTACGGCACGTTTCCTCCCATTTTTAAATCTTCCTTTCCAGCAATCGATTTCGTACTTCCCGGGCTAGGCTCAGGTATTCCTCCCGGTCAGTTGGGTTCGTAAATCTTTGCCATCTTTTCCTATAATATTTTTAATATGGATAAAATCCTTCAGGAGATCCGGTGTGGTGTCATATTGGGTGCCTTGGTGGCACTGAACCCGCGGCTGGACTGCATTCTTAGTCATTACCCGTCCAGGAGCCGTTTCCAGCGCGGTCCCCGCATTTGACGACGGTCCGGATTATTATTATTATTATTATTATTATTATTATTATGTGTTGCTGGAATGGCTGATGACAGGGAAAACCGGAGTATCCGGAGAAAAACCTGTCCCGCCTCCGTTTTGTCCAGCACGAATGCCACATGGAGTGACCGGGATTTGAACCACGGAACCCAGCTGTGAGAGGCCGGCGCGCTGCCGCCTGAGCAACGGAGGATCCTTATAAGTACATTAATAACAGTAAAATCAATTGGTCTCACCTCCTTCTACACCCCACCGCCGTTAAGTTTATTTACCGCCACCCCCCACCAAAAAATTTAAAAGAATGCTTGTTTCTTTATGTTTAAGGGAGATTCCAAACACCAATGTTCACGTCTATTACCTTCGGTTTTGAGATGTAAATATCCCCATAAAAATAATTCATTTTCTTTCACTTCCTTTCACACTCCTTCCCCCCCCCCCCCCCAAGTGAATTTTCCCGCAAAAAATACTTGTTTCTTTAATAGTAAAGGATCTTCTAAATACCAATTATCACGACTCTAACTTCTTCAGTTTTTGATTTATGTGTCCTCATGAAAGGAATTCAACTCCTTTACACTCCCGCCCTCCAAGAGGGTTTCCCCACCAAAACGCGTTCTTCTTTGTTTTTAAAGGAGGTCCAAATACGAATTTTCACGTCTGTAACAACTTTATTTTTTATTAGCTGTATGTATTCTCATACAATCAAGTCAATTAATTTTTCAAGTCTTTCACACGCCCCCCCCCCCCCCTTCATTGGATTTTCCGAGAATACGTGTTTCTTTACTTTTAAAGCAGATTGTAAATATCAAATTTCACGTCTGTAACATCTTCATTTTTGAGATATCAGTAGCCTAATTAAAAGAATTCATCACCATTTTCAGTCACTTTTACCCCCTCCCCCTCCCTCCAACCAAGTGGATTTCCGAAAACTAAAAGTACACGTTTCTTTATGTTTAATAGAGATTAAAAAATACCATTTTTCACTTCTGTAACATGTTAAGTTTTTTTAGATACATTGTAAAAATTCTCATTTTAAAATTTCACCCCTTTTGAGTTCCCCTTAAGTGAAGTTTCCAAAAAAAAAAAAACACCTATATTTCTTTACATTTACAGGAGATTTACACCCACTCTTTACGTCTGTAACATTTTACGTTTCCAAGATATTCTGTAGATATAGTCTTTCAAAAAATTCACCCCAATTTGTCACTCCTGTTTAACCGCCATTAATTGGCTTTTCCAAAAACTAAAACATAAGTGTTTCTTTATTTTTAAAGGAGATCCCATATACAAATTATCAGTTCTGTAATATCTTTCGTTTATGAGATATGTGTATCCTCATTAAAGGCATTCAACCCATTTCTCACCCTTTTACACCCCTCCTATTAGGATTTACAGGAAACAAAAAAAAATACGTGTTCCTTTATTTTTAGAGGAGATTCTAACTACCAATTTTTTCATCTGTAAATTTTAAAGTTTTAAGATGTAAACACACTTTTTAAAAAAATTCACCCCTCTTTTCACCCCCAATATTTGGATTTTCCAAAAACGAAAAAATACGTGTTTCTTTACTTTTAAAGTAGATCCAAAATACCAATTTTCAGGTCTGTAATATCTTCAGGTTCTGAAATATAAGTAGCCTCATGAAAGGCATTCAACCCATTATTCACCCTTTTAAACCCTTCCTATTGGGATTTTCGGAAAACAAAATAATACGTGTTTTTTTTATTTTTAAAGGAGATTCTAAACACCAATTTTTACATCTATAAACTTAAAAAGTTTTGAGATATAGATACACTCATTTTAAAAAATCACCCCCTTTTCAACCCCCCGCCATTAATTAGATTTTCCACAAACAAAAATACGTGTTTCTTTATTCTAAAAGGAGATCCCAAACACCAATTTTCAGGTCCGTAATATCTTCAGGTTGTGAAATATAAGTAGACTCATGAAATGCATTCGACCACCTTTTCAACCTTTACCACCCTTCCTATTACGATTTTCCGAAAACAAAATATACGTGTTTCTTTATTTTTAATGGAGATTCTAAATACCTTTTTTTTTTTTTACATCTATAACTTTTAAAAGTTTTGAGATATAGATACAATCATTTTAAAATATTACCCCCTTTTCACCCCCCCCCCCTTAATTGGGTTTTCCAGAAACAAAAACAATACGTGTTTCTTTATTTTTAAAAGAGATCCCAAACACCAATTTTCAGGTCTATAATATCTTCAGTTTCTGAGACATAAGTAGCCTCATTAAAGACATTCAACCCATTTTTCACCCCTTTTCACTCCTCCTATTGCGATTTTCCGAAAACAAAAAAATACGTGTTTCTTTATTTTTAATGAACATTCTAAATACCAATTTTTACATCTGCAAACTTTAAAAGTTTGGAGATATAGATTCACTCATTTTAAAAATTCACCCCCTTTTCACCCTCCCGTTAATTGGATTTTACAAAAACAAAAAAATACGTGCTTCTTTATTTTTAAAAGAGATCAAAAGTACCAATTTTCAGATCTGTAATATCTTCAGTTTCTGAGATATAAGTACCGGTATCCTGATTAAAGGCATTCAACCCATTTTCCCCCATTTTCACCCTTTTTCATCCCTCCTATTGGGATTTTCTGAAAACAAAAAAATACGTGTTTCCTTATTTTTAAAGAAGATTCTAAATACCAATTTTTACACCTGTAAACTTTTAAAATTTTGAGATATAGATACACTCATTTTAAAATTTCACCCCCCTTTTCACCCCCTTAGCGACGGAATATCCAAAAATCCTCTCTTAGCGAGCACCTACATCTTAATATGAATATATCCCCAAAATTTCATTTCTTTATGTCCAGTAGTTTTGGCTCGGCGATGATGAATCAGTCAGTCAGTCAGTCAGTCAGTCAGTCAGGACAAGTTATTTTATATATATAGATAACATCAATGCAACATTAAGCATGTTTGAAAATGTCGTGTTTATTTTTAGATAAATCTTTCATTGAACTGATAAGGGCTAACTGTCAAGACCAAGAAGTGGCAGCCGCCATGACAGTTACAGGCAAAAGTTAGTTCGCTGTGCTTCAGCCACGGGCGCTGTAACGAGTATGTTTAGCAGTCTTCGTCTTTCATGTCGTTGTGAAAAACCCACTCCCAATCTAGATCCAGTGCCTTCCACATTGGAAGAAGTCAAACAAATAATACGTGAACTTAATAACAAAACCCAGGGGAGGATGTTACAACTGCCGAAATGATGAAGGTAGGAGGTGAAATCTTGAGTATATCTGGGTCACTGAAGAAATCCCTGGAGACTGCAAATCACTCATACATCTACAAGAAGGGGTATTAAACCGACATCAATAACTACAGAGGGATTTCCTTTATACCGATTACTTACAAAATTCATTCCTAAACCCTCCAAAGACTTCAAAGAAAAACACATCATCTAATAGGCGGATATCAGGCAGGTTTAAGAAAGGACAGAACAAATTCTGGATCTCAAAACTCTCTTACAAACGCGTAACACTAAACAGACAGTAATCACTTGTATAGACTTCATGAAGGCTTAAGACTCTATACTTTTCAGTATACTAGAAGTATTAAAAAATGTACAGGAAAAAAAAGATAACGGATCAAATATTAACTGACACTAATTATATGAAATACCTGACCATTTTACTATAAACACAGGTATCCAACAAGAAGATGGATTATTCCTTCTCTTATTCAATCTTGTACTTGTAAAAATAATAAGAACGTGGTAACAGGAAATCTAAGGAGTGAACCTTGGCAGACTACTCGAAGACAGAATTCAAGTGAAGTGTTTGCCTTTGCAGATGACTTAGCAATTCGTCCCAAGGATAAGCAAAAATAAATTAATTCAGTTGGAAACCTCCATGGAATTTCCATCAGAACAGGACTTCAAATCTCGTACGAGAAAACTCAGTACATGGAAGAAGCCCCACGATATTTAGATGGACAAACTTTGATAACTAAATTCGGAAAAAATCTCAAGGAAACAAGTTCGGGTACCTAAGGGAAGCAATTCAATCCTTTACGTAAAATAGTGAGGTAAATAAATAGAAAATACCTAAATTTTAAAGACCCTACGGAATCACCTGGAATTCATATTTTAAATATCAATATGTAGGAAAGTAAAACTATGGCATTATAATACAGTAATCAAACCCGAAGTATTATATGCATCTGAAACGTTAATCATGGGTGGTAGATCATTAACTGAAAACACAGAAAAGCAAGAAAGGCAAATTCTACGGAAAATCTTCGAACCAGTTAGTACATACGCAACCTAGATGAAAAAGAAATATCAGGAAATATATTGCCATGCCGAAAAATCTCACACACCTTCAGGAAAAGGCGATTGAAATTCTACTGGCATATTTTCAGAATGATCGAGGACAGAATAACTAAAAGAATTTTCAACCTTGCCCCTTGATTAAAAACTAAGAACAACTGGCAATAGACCTCTAAGTAAATCAACATCACCGAGGAAGTTATATGGGTTAGATGCAAATTCCAAACACTAATCGATAATCACCAATTTGCAGACGAAACCAACCACAAACCTGGACAGAAGAGCGCAGGGAAAAAATGAGAGGATGAAGAGATTTTATGAAAAGAAGAAAGCAAAACGATTAGCTAATGATTTCAACAATTATAATAATACTAATAGTAATAATAATATATCATAAATAATGACAATATTCGTTAATCGATTGTATAAATATGTCGTTGAACAATCGCTACAGAGTCAGAGACAATACTTTTAATCAAGAAGCAAAGGTTTTTATTATTAGTCAATCAATCATTAATCTCCACTTAGGACTGTCGCCCAGGTTGCTTTTGGTCTATTCTCAAATGATTTTAAAGAATTTGCAAATTTACCGAACATGTCCCTTGATACATTATTCCATTTCCTTAATTCCTCTTCCTGGAAGTGAATATTTGCCCCGAATTCTTCTTGAATTCCAATTTTATATTATATTATGACCTCTCCTACCTTTTAAATCTCCATTCAAGCTTATTCTTCAACTAAGATCATTCCACGCCATCTCTCTACCGATAGCTCGGAACATCCCGCTTATTCAAGCAGCTCGCCTCCTTACTCCCAAGTCTTCCTAGTCCAAAGTTTGTAACATTTTTGTAACACTACTCTTTTGTCATGGTTCGTGGTGTGGGTTACTGTAGTCACGTGCTAGTTCGTAAAGCATACGCAGCGGCTGAGTGGCCTAGTAAGTGTTCCTGCGTGTCGGAATACCAGTTGCTATGGAATACGAGTTGGTATCTCGGACATATTTTGAGTCATGGAGCTTGTGCTCAGACGGCTAGGACTATACAATCCACCGAGGTCACTAACCCGTTAGAGGAGAGGTCCTGACTGGGACTATGTGCAAGTACGGTAGCACAGAAAATTTTAAGCAAGCCTCTGACCTATGGGAGTAACGGAGTCCCACTTCCATTTGACAGGTGAGGGACTCCTTGGAAAAATCTTGGCGAAGGAAATGGAATTCGATGACGAGCTATCAGTATCAATGAGTCATATGGAAGAACGGAAATAGAACTGGCTGAGACAGCAAAGGGGATTCGTCTGAATGTGTTAGGAGTTAGTGATATTCGGATAAAGGGAGGTAACGAGGAAGAGATAGGAGATTATGAAGTAATCTTAAAAAGAGAAGAACAGAGTGTGAGGTAGGATTGATCAACAGGAATTCTATTGCACGCAACATAGTTTCTGTTAGGCACGTAGATGAGCGAATGATGTGGGTAGATTTAACTGCTGGAGGAGTTAGGATGAGAACTGTCTCAGTCTATTCACGATGTGAGGGCACAAATTAGGATGAATTTGACACGTTTTATGAAGCACCGAGTGACATCGTAGTTAGTCAAATGCAAGGATAAGGTAGAACTAATGGACGATTTAAATGCGAGAGTTGGAATTAGAAATGAAGGATACTAAAAGAATGTGGAGAAGATATGGAAACTAATAGGAATGTGAAGCATATTGACCGTTACACATGGGAGGATATAGGCACTAGATCCATAATAGACTACATTAGAACCGATTTTGAATACAGGAAATCAGTCATGTGCGAGTATTCCGGATAATTATACTTCAGGCACTCTAATTCTCTGAATTCTATTCTATATAAATATAACCACACATTCGGTCACTCTTTTGTCTAGTCCAATAGCACTTAGGTTTATTATCAGTCTCCTATGATCTACCCTACCATAAGCCTTATAAAGTGAATGATACTCTGAACCATGTTCTCGGGTCATAGCGGAGAGAAAGGTTGCCAAGCATCATTACTCCACCTTGTGATACTTTCCGTTGCTCTTAGAGGAAGAGTGGAGTTGAGCCCAGGACCAAATTCTGGAATCTCAACCAGCCGCCTGTGTAGTGTGTGTATTTCTGAAGGTCTTGTTATTTGTGACGTGTACATCTTGTCACTCACCAGTTCACAGAGCAAAAATTAATACATCTATACCAGGGCCTCTCAGGGTGCATGCGCGTGGTGCATGCACTGTGCACGGTGCAAAAGACGACTTGGCTTGGTTGACCAGAGTGCAGACCCTCACTCCTCGATTTGGAGCAATAGCGCTGTCTCTCTCTTTCCCCACGCCTGTCTCGCTCGCTCCGCCTGTCTCCCTCTCCCCCACTTGCGCCGTAGCGCTCCAAATCCTGGCTGAGTTGAGCCGAGTATAGCCGAGCAGAGCCGAGCATACCCGAGTAGCCCAGAGACGAAGCGTTGATCCGAGCCATACCGAGCGGCACCGAGCGGCACCGATGCACAGTGCACGGAGCTCTTGCGCCTCGCTCTGCACGCGTGAGATTTTGGGCGTTTGAGAGGCCCTGATCTATACTGACGATGAGTAAAATGAACTCTGGGCCACAGGCGTGGTGATGCCTGAAAATGTGGTTTTTATCAACTCTCTGAATCATTTTCAATACTTAGAGCAGTTTAAATAGTGCAGAGATTGATTTTGGCAGCTCATAATCTTGGTCTGGAGGAACTAGGACAGTTATAGTGTTTTCGTTTATTGCTCGCAGCTTGAAAAGTGAGAAGCGAAACCAGGTAACCCAGGCCACTCTGACCTCTTTAGACACATTAATTGTGTGCGTTAGTGAATCCGGTCTAATTCGTCAATCTAGGACACGGAAATGATACCTCAATCGTACACAGTATTCAGGAAAGAGTTCTTCACTCTGATGAAGTACGGTGAATATTAGTTGACACGAACTATGGCATCAGCGACCATTCTTCATGATTTTACTCTCAGCAGCATACGTAGCTGCTTGCTATTTTTGTAATTCTCAGCTCCTTAAGTCGAACGAAATATTCGCTAACGTCTTGGTCATAAGTAAAAACTCTATAATACAAAGTGGAATTTTTGTTATCGATACTGCCTGCAGAATGCAAACAAGGAAAGGGAAGTTATAATATGTTTAGCTTTTGGTTTGACTTCAGGAGTGGTGATTTTGCCAGTTTCTCTAAAAAAACTGTTGTAGGGTACAAGCGAATCTTTATTAAAAACAAGTTAATATCTAAATGTTCAGCATATATGATATAATGTTTCTCGATCTTCATTTTAGATTGGATTGTGACAGCTTGCTATCATTTATTACAGTCGCTGAACGTTTGCTTGGATCCAATTATCCGAAGAGCTGATTCATACTAGCATTCATACATATATCATACATATACATCATTATAAATATATACATATATCAACAAACTTTTCCCATCACCCGTATATTGTGTAGTTCATGGCACAGAAAACAAAACATGGCCATTATTCGTGAGGCTACATACATTTGTAATAATTTCAGCTCACCAAATCACAAAATATATATATATAAAACACATTTTTGTACAAGAAAACCTAATTTGTTTCACATGGGGAGTTTCACATGCGAGGTTGAACATCCCCTTGCTCGGATACAGGCTGCACTCCGTGATGGCATCAAATCCACAAGAACATTCAACTATCCTTGATGCAGGTCGTCCCATTCTTCGCATGTGATCCTGCGTACGTCGTGTAGAGTACATGATCGGCCTGGACATCCTGAAAAAGCACGTTTATTCGAACTCACATATGTTCGATGGGACTCATGTATGGGAACAAGCAGGCCGCTCGAGTCAGAAGATCCCAGGATGATGACGAAAGATGTTCTCAAGAAATTCACCATGGGCAAACGCGTTATCGTCCATGAATATTACATCAGCTCCTTTCCAAAGTGTTGGAAATACGGTTCCACTATTGGTTGCAGAATGCTATTTCCGTACTGTAGAGATTTAGGGTTTCCTAAAGAACCACAAGAGGTGTACAGTAACCCCATGTAAAGCCATCCCAGAACATCACTGCACCACTAGCTCGTTGCAAACGTCTTACGATAACATGAAGGCGTTCGATATTTCCAGATTTCCTCCAAACATATTGTCTGCTAATGTCAGTGTCAGGCAGATCTAACATTCGTCGTCAAACAGCACCCTACACCAATCCGGGGTCGTCCATGCAGCATGATTTCGTTTCCTTCTCTGACGGTCTGCATGGTATCGTCGTGTACGATGTGGAACGCGCCATGGTTATTGGGAATGCAGATTGCCATCATACAACCTCCCCTGACAGTTTTATTGGACACGTTGATGTCCTTTAGACTTTATGATCTCCGAATTAAGCACCACAATACCCGGCGCTTGGTTCCTCCGAGCCAAGAGTCGAATGTGCGAATCATCAACGGCAGTTACAGCACGTGGACGGCCTGTGCATGCTGTCCTCAACACTACCTGTCATTTTGAACTAATTCCGTGTCCGTACAATATCACTTAGACTCCGTCGACCAACTTTCCTGGTTAACATGCCTTCTTGCCGTAACGTGATCCTGCAGACCAGATCAACGGTCAACAGTGTCCTTCGAAGCATGATGGAAGTTACTACAATGGTCAAAACGCGCCCCTAATGCTTCCTTACCTAATGCTCCAACTTCAAGATTTCGAGTGTGGCGTTCTACCCGTAGGTGATGTACATATAGCTGTGGGTATGCTTAAAAATAACTTACGGGGGCGGCTGTCAGTTATACGCAAGAACGGTCAATATAGCATCACTCAAACACGACATATCGGGGTGATGCAACACGTTTGCTGAAGTGTGTAGCTTGATCATCGGCAGGTCCCGTGAAGCAGATACATACAATTGCCATACACAAAATAGCCATGTTGGCTATATAACTTGGATCATAAGACTATTCATAAACAAAATCAATAGCGAGATTTAATAATCTAGGTGGCATTGGTCCACCCTGGTGAACGCCATATCGAATAACTATTTTTCAGATGTGCAGATTACTACTTTCCACCTGCACAGTGTTTTATTTAAGCAGGATGAGAATCAGAATTTAAAGTTGGATGAAACTCCTTGTGCAGCGAGACGTTTCTCAATATGTACGTGACTAACTTCATCACAGGCAACGGAAATATCGAGAAAGGCCACATCATAATCCCTATTTGTCGATTTATCCAGAAATCGATCAGAAATGTATATGGCATTCTACAAAATTTAATCAATTTCACGCTGATTTTTGTTGAGATTTTTCTGAGACTTCAATAATTCTTCTAAGTATGAAGTAAATTACTGTAGTATTGCACACCGGGAAGATAGGTTACTAATATATCCTTTTCCTTTATAAAGTAAAATAATTCTACCTTCTCTTAATTTGGAGGTTGCATAACGAGCAAAAAGCACGATATTAATAAGCAGTGCTAATTTCGAAGCTCTTCAAAGTTTTTATGACTACATGACTTGATCCAGCCGAAGAATCTAAGGACATACCTTTGATGGTTTTTCCACGCTATTGATAGATATTTAAAAATATATTCTCGCTCATTATTGTGAGGGAGATTCGTTCTGATAGATTTGTTTGGAAATACAAACATGTTTTCAAAATTCTGCGGGAAAATTTAGGACACTTTTGCGGATTGTCTGCGTTCATGAATTTTCACAGCTAATGCCATTTTATTATAGTAACTATATTGAACAATTTCGTTCTCGTACCTCTATTGATTTATTTTCGTTCGAACTTTAAATGACCTTCGAGGATTAGACGAATATTTATCATTCATACCAGCTGACTGTTTCCGTTGCTTCCTGATTTTATAGTATCGTTTAGCAGGATGTTCTGGTCCGGGTAATGTGGAACTGCCTTCACACAGAAAAGTCAAAATCAATAATTTTACAGTCAAAATTATCAGGATTATAAACTAAACATTATTATAAATTTCCCGAAGTTCTTTGTCATTTTTATACCTTCGTTTGAACTTTTGGGGTTGTGTTTGTACTGAGATTTTGGAGGTTGCACGAATTCGGAATTTTTTGGAAATTTTCAATGTCTGTAAATTATTTCTTCTCCTTGCTGGACATCTGGGTTATCTTGTTAATGTGTATAGTTCGTCATGAGAAGCATGAAAACGTAAACCATACAAAGCACAGTCATGTGTGTTTAGGGTAATCGGGTATACAAACTTAGTACCTATGTTCTCAACATTTGCAGTTGTATAATTACTTACAACTTCTTTTTTGCTTGCTTTATGTCGCACCGACACAGATAGGTCTTATGTCAACTTCCCATTTTATATATATATATCACATGTTGTTGTTTGAGTCATCAGTCCATAGACTGGTTTGATGCAGCTCTCCATGCCACCCTATCCTATGCTAACCTTTTCATTTCTACGTAACTATTGCATCCTACATCTGCTCTAATCTGTTTATCATATTCATACCTTGGTCTACCCCTACCGTTCTTGCGACCTACACTTCCTTCAAAAACCAACTGAACAAGTCCTGGGTGTCTTAAGATGTGTCCTATCATTCTATCTCTTCTTCTCGTCAAATTTAGCCAAATCGATCTCCTCTCACCAATTCGATTCAGTATCTCTTCATTCGTGATTCGATCTATCCATCTCACCTTCAGCATTCTTCTATAACACCACATTTCAAAAGCTTCTATTCTCTTTCTTTCTGAGCTAGTTATCGTCCATGTTTCACTTCCATACAATGCCACGCGCCACACAAAAGTCTTCAAAAACATCTTTCTAATTCCGATATCAATGTTTGAAGTGAGCAAATTTCTTTTCTTAAGAAAGCTCTTCCTTGCTTGTGCTAGTCTGCATTTTATGTCCTCCTTACTTCTGCCATCGTTGGTTATTTTACTACCCAAGTAACAATATTCATCTACTTCCTTTAAGACTTCGTTTCCTAATCTAATATTTCCTATATCACCTGCCTTCGTTCGACTGCACTCCATTACTTTTGTTTTGGACTTATTTATTTTCATCTTGTACTCCTTACCTAAGACTTCATCCATACCATTCAGCAACTTCTCGAGATCTTCTGCAGTCTCAGATAAAATAACAATATCATCGGCAAATCTCAAGGTTTTGATTTCCTCTCCTTGGACTGTGATTCCCTTTCCAAATTTCTCTTTGATTTCCTTTACTGCCTGTTCTATGTAAACATTGAAAAGGAGAGGGGACAAACTGCAGCCTTGCCTCACTCCTTTCTGGATTGCTGCTTCTTTTTCAAAGCCCTCGATTCTTATCACTGCAGACTGATTTTTATACAGGTTGTAGATAATTCTTCGTTCTCGGTATCTGATCCCTATCATCTTCAGAATCATAAATAGCCTGGTCCAATCAACATTATCGAATGCCTTTTCTAGATCTACGAATGCCATGTACGTGGGCTTGTCCTTCTTGATTCGATCCTCTAAGATCAGACGTAAAGTCAGGATTGCTTCACGTGTTCCTACATTTCTTCTGAAGCCAAATTGATCTTCCCCCAACTCAGCTTCAACTTGTTTTTCCATTCTTCTGTAAATAATACGTGTTAAAATTTTGCAGGCATGAGATACTAAACTAATAGTGCGGTAGTTTTCACACCTGTCAGCACCGGCTTTCTTGGGAATAGGTATAACAACATTCTGCCGAAAATCGGATGGGACTTTTCCTGTCTCATACATCTTGCACACTAAATGAAATAACCTTACCATGCTGGTTTCTCCTAAGGCAGTCAGTAATTCAGAGGGAATATCATCAATTCCAGGTGCCTTGTTCCTATTTAGGTCACTCACAGCTCTGTCAAACTCTGACCTCAAAATTGGGTCTCCCATTTCATCAGCATCAACAGCCTCTTCATGTTCCAGAACGAAATTATCTACATCGTTACCTTGATACAACTGTTGGATATGCTCCTGCCATCTTTCTGCTTTGTCTTCTTTCCCTAGAAGTGGCTTTCCAACTGAGCTCTTAATATTCATGCACCTAGATTTCCTTTCTCCAAAGGTTTCCTTGATTTTCCTGTATGCAGCATCTACCTTTCCCAGGACCATACAGCCTTCGACATCCTTGCACTTCTCCTTCAGCCATTCTTCCTTAGCTACCTTGCACTTTCTATCCACTTGATTCTTTAATCGCCTGTATTCTTTTCTGCCCTCTTCATTTCTAGCATTCTTGTATTTTCGTCGTTCATCAATCAGGTCTAGTATCTCCTGAGTTATCCACTGATTCTTAGTTGATCTTTTCTTCCTTCCTAACATTTCTTCAGCAGCCCTACTGACTTCATTTTTCATGACTCTCCACTCTTCCTCTACTGTGTTTCTTTCGGCCTTTTCATTTAGTCCTTGTGCAACATGTTCCTTGAAACGATCCATCACACTCTTTTCTTTCAACTTGTCTAGATCCCATCTTTTTGCATTCTTTCCTTTCTTCAATTTCTTCAACTTCAGATGGCATTTCATGACCAACAAGTTGTGGTCAGAGTCCACGTCTGCTCCTGGGAAAGTTTTGCAATCCAACACCTGGTTTCTGAATCTCTGCCTAATCATAATGAAGTCTATTTGATACCTTCCAGTGTCTCCAGGTCTCGTCCACGTATACAGCCGTCGTTTGTGGTGTTTGAACCAAGTATTGGCGAGGACTAAATTATAGTCAGTGCAGAATTCAACCAGCCGACTTCCTCTTTCGTTCCTTTGTCCCAATCCAAATTCTCCTACTGTGCTACCTTCTCTTCCTTGGCCTACCACTGCGTTCCAGTCTCCCATCACAATTAGATTCTCGTCACCTTTGACATATTGTATTAAAGCTTCTATCTCCTCATATATTCTTTCAATTTCTTCATCATCCGCTGAACTAGTAGGCATATAGACCTGCACTATTGTGGTGGGCATTGGTTTGGTGTCTATCTTGGCGACAATAATTCTTTCACTATGCTGGTCGTAGTAACTTATCCGCTGCCCTATTTTCTTATTCATTATTAAACCAACTCCTGCATTGCCCCTGTTTGATTTCGTGTTGATAATTCGGTAGTCGCCTGACCAAAAATCCTGTTCTTCCTGCCAACGTACTTCACTTATACCAACTACATCTAACTTTAGCCTATCCATCTCCCTTTTCAGATTCTCTAACCTACCACAACGATTCAAACTCCTAACATTCCACGCTCCGACTCGCAGAATGTCAGTATCCATCTTCCTGATGATCGCCCCCTCTCGTGTAGTCCCCACCCGGAGATCCGAATGGGGGACTAGTTTACCTCCGGAATATTTTACCCGGGAGGAAGCCATCATCAGTACATCTTTCATACAGAGAGAGCTGCATGTCCTCGGGAGGTGGTTACGGCTGTAGTTTCCCGTTGCTTTCAGCCGTGAAGCAGTATCAACACAGCTAAGCCATGTTGAGTATTATTACAAGGCCGTATCAGTCAATCATCTAGACTGCCGCCCTTGCAACAACCGAAAGGCTGCTACCCCCCTTTCGATGAACCATTCGTTAGTCTGGTCTCTCAACAGATACCCATCCGATATGGTTGCACCTGCGGCTCGGCTATCTGCATCATTGGGACACGCAAGCCTCCCCACCGCGGCAAGGTCACATGGTTCGCAGAGGAGGATATATCACATATTAAATGTTATATCATTAGCCCGTGGACCACCAATCATACAGACGCGTAACGATTGTCGTTTGTTTTCTCGCTCGCGGCCTTCTCGGTAAGGATGTTCTGCAGCAGTGTTCAGTGCTGCCAACCTCTGTACTTAGGAATTATGCTTCGATCGTTCCCCGTTCTTGCCGTGCGGACGGTTAGGATTAGGATAGGATCTAGACAAGACGATTGGTCTGGACAGTTACGATTCTTGCCGTGGACAAGACGATTGGTGTGGACGGTTAGGATTCTTGCCATGGACATGACCATTGGTCTGGACGGTTAGAAACCGCGAATTGGTCCTAAGCCCGTAGTTTCGTGAGGAAACACGATGCGCTTTTATTGTACTGCGGTTGGTAACGGATTATGATCAACATTCTTGACGGGAAGGAGATTATGTGCCACTCTACATTGGCCAATAGGAATACAAGTTGCTACTTCAGACATGAAAATGGCGTGTAATAATCTTTTAGGTTATAAAAGTAAATGGCTTCTTGGGGGGGGGGGGTTCTTGGACATCGCAATGAACACATCTCTCCTCTGAGACGCTCTCCAAGTAAGATTTCACTAATTGCACTTACCTGTAACATTACAAATATGGTGGCCCACGGGCTAAACTAATACCAATAATATTTCGAACATTTATGGCTTCTAGTAATGTGAATCTTAATTCCTACTCTAGTATATCTGTTTCCACATGCAGTATATATGTCTTTTCACGAGAGTTTAATCATGATGTAAACACTGATTCGCTGAGCGTGCAGTACCGACCTCCACCCCGTCAACGTCTCGTGTTCGGACGTACAGGGCTGCGCATAGCATGCGACAACAGTGCGAAGATCTGAACTTCTGAATAAACTACTAAACCTGGATTCTGTTCACTTAGTTTATTGAACACATTCACAACGCACTGCCGATGGTCACTTCTGAGCGGTTTTCCTCTTTTCTGCTTCACTACACGCGATGGTCCTACCTCTTGCTCCATTTCTCTCACTATGAATACTGACACTGACTGCTGCTGCAAGGTGCAACACCTTATCTCCAGTCTGTACAGACAGCTTGGGACTTCCCCCACTACGAGAAGACTTCCTGTATTACACCACGCCTTGTGCCTTCATTTCCCGTTATTTAATCGCTATTTCATAAAATTTTAAAAAACATGTATATACCGGTACACATGACAAACATATTTTAATTTGATTACGTACTCGTCCAAACTCTTTAAATGTAATAAACTAAACTAAAGTAAATTAATGCAACGTACTACTTTTCTTCAAGCTCGCATACAGTCGAGTGAGTGCGACGGTTGCTTCTCCAATCAACTACGTCTATGTCCACGTGCAAAGGTCAGGTGCTCCGCCTATTTGTTTACATCAGGATTAAACTCTCGTGAAAAGCGGTATAGTACAGTTTACGCAACACTGCAGGCTATTGGTAGATGCAGAAGGACCTTTAACTCCATTGGAATTCATCAGATAAGCACTAATACCTACAAAGCCGTTTTCTGATTTAATTTATATTTCTTTAAGAAGTGTTGTAGACTATTTCCTTTCTTCTAATTACCGAAGGAAATTTCGCACTGAAAGGCTCAAACAGCAAAACCCACATTATACATCTAAAGGAGAGTATTTAAATAACTCAAACTTCATAATATATGTCAAAGTCCTTAAGATGAGGCTAAACGCGAAAGGCCACAAACTGCACTGTTACCGTTGTCTTGTTGTTAATAATAATAATAATAATAATAATAATAATAATAATAATAATAATAATAATAATAATAATAATAATAATAATAATAATAATAATAATAATAATATACACACATTCTACAGCAGCTGTTCTTAAGAATATCCGAAGTGCCGGGATCCTCCAACATGCTGGTAGTTAAACGCTGATCTCTTGCATAGGAACACTGAAAAGCATTAACCGACTATGCCAGGATCTGACCCCGTGATCCTGCTCCCAGATGGTCTGAAAATCATTTCTTGTTATTCTGGAATGATAGTGTGTTGCATGCTCTAGTTAAGTGTGTGACTATCCGTGATACTGTTATGAAATATAGAAAGTACCTTCTTCACAGTGGGAAACGTCAGCATGATGATGATGATGATAATGATAAAACAGCCAAGTTCTAAGTTCATCTAAACTGAAAACCACTCATTCCTGATAAGCCTGTCGTGTGAAATGCAGAATAATGTGAGTTATGGTGGTATTTAGAAGTACAATTGGTCAGAATACATTCGATAATTGCCTGTTTAAAATTTTGATTTTTTGTTATTGTTTAATGCCACCGTCGTGAATGGACTGGACTTGACGGAATTGGTATGGTATAGTCTAAAAGCAGCCTAAATTTGTTCATTGGTCATAGATATATTAAGGAAAATTATTTTATTTTCCTTACCGCATATCTCAATCTCCCAGAAAATGTTCAGGGAAGGATGATCTCAAGCTAACCAAAACCACTGAACTGTCCGTTGGTTTTGTTTTGGTTGCCATGTTTGGTGTCTTGAAGAAATATCTCTTCTGCAGACATGCTGCATGCATTAACTTGTAATTTAGCCCATTCTTATTGAGGTTGTGCGTAATTTCGAAAAGGAAACAGTTTCCATGGTAAATTAAGCTCGCATTTAAACACTGCTTTTACAAGCAAACATGAAACACGTACCCAATTACAGGAATTCTTTCCCGTTTTAATTCACTACGTCAAGAAGGGACCTGTTTTAACGTTCTCTGTTGAGGTAGCAATTTTTTCCTTGAGAAATATTGGTGCGTCTCAAAATATTCATCAACTGACCTGGGCAATAAAACGTTTTAATAATTGTTTATTGCCAAGTATGAACATTGTTTACATGCTTAGCAACAAATGAAAAATTATTCAGTTCTCTAGCAACCGACAAAGTTGTAAATATAAGACGTCGAAAACCTAGTTCTAGTGGCTGTGATGGTGATAAATGTTTCGTGGGTAGTTTTTACTAAATAACCATCCGCTCTTAACTTTCTTAAGAAAAATGAAACGTTCGATCCTTCAAAGAGTGAAGATCTCGGCAAAAGAAAATGGGAAGATCACGATGGGCGAGAAAGTGACTCACTAGGCCCTGGAAGCCAAATACCCTCGGGGCAAAAGAGAAGAATAGTTAGGGCGTAATCAATTGAGGTCAGAGAAGAAATATGAAAGGGAGAACGCCTGGCAGAGTTAATTCGAAGCTTGTCTTAAATTGTACCTAAGACGAGCGTCTGCCCAAGCGGCTCTCTACTTGGTTTTGGCGATCGTGGAGCTCCTATCTGGCTCTGGAATTGCTTCCTCTTACTTGAAGTACGTTGTTCGATCCTCCCTTGGCCAACTTTTGTTCCCATCCATCCCGACAGCATGGGGTTTACGAGCCTCAATAAGTCATTAATTTTCATGCCATTTATTGCACTTCCCTTTTTTGATACCTTCATTCTTCGAAGGACTAGATGATTTTATGATTAGAATTAAGAGAGGATGATTATCCATTTGTACTTCCCCTTGAAACAATAATCAACATCCCCACTACAACTAGAACCTCTATCTTCTCTTTATTTTGTCGATAATCCTTCTAAGATCACCACTGATCTGCATTTTGGCCATTAGCCCAGGTGGTGGATTCCCTATCAGTTGTTTGCTAGTCTTTTCTTAAATAATTTCAAAGAATTTGGAAATTCATCGACCATCTCCCCTGGTAAGTTCTCCTAAGATTAGAGTTTACAGGGGATGATTACCTCGTATGTTCTCTGAAAACATCTATCACAACTACCACATAGGTTGTATTGAAATTGAGAATGGTATGCGAAAAGTGTTCTCAACAGACTTTCGATCATTACCACGCCAACAGAACCCATTATTTCAAATATATTAATCATTACAACTTCTTACACGTTAGTGGATACAATTATGGCACTCAAGTCTCTTCAGCTTTCATACCGTACGCATTTAAGTGGACTCCGACTTTACGTTCAAGTTGCTTGAACAGTCCGAGCTGTCAGTGAAGAAATTGCTTGGAATGACACTAGTAAACGAATAAGATTAAATGAAGTCTTTAAAAGTAGAAATTATCATTATATTGTAACGTGCTTAAGCGATTCCAGCCCTGTGGAATCCCCCTTCGATATCTGGAAGGAATGAGTGAGTCAGCCCGATCCTTGAGGACATTGCTGGTTTCTCCTTGTGTAGTGCTTTCGTCTGGTTTCCCCGTGGGCCTTCTGAAAGGCGAAATGGGAATATTCCTTCTCTAGCCGCACCCCGAAGATTCCAGTACTTCATGAAAGGAGGGTCACTGCGAACAGGGGTGAGTCAGTGTTGTATTGGGAGTGTTGGTTGTCGTTGTGTCGATGTGTGAGTAGTGAATGTCGTCGTAACGTTGGCGAGGATTGCTAGTTAGCGCTGTTGTCATCGTTTAGTGACATATGTTGAGTAGCAGTCATGTTAACTGTGAATTAATTCACTTAACTGTGTTGACTGTGCGAGTTATTCGGCCTTTTCCAGAATCGAGCCGAGTGTACAGAAATTTGGAGTCGACCCAAGTAGCTTATATAGTAGTCGTTCGAACCTGTGTGCAAGTACTGTAGTTGCTGAGTGGAGTGGCTAGTGCGTGCGGACCTAAGTCATAGTTGAAGTTCTGCTAATTAAGATCACGGAAGGACATCCCGTTCAGGTAAATACCATCTAGCTTGAAACCCGGTGAGTGAGGACAAAATACTTTTATAAACAACCATTAATTAGTGAACTGTTATAATTCAGTTATACGTGTACTAATTGGGCCATCCTGTATTAAATTGGATCGATAAGACAAACAATGTTTTATGCGTAACAATATGAAGATAAAATTCGATTTCAAAGGATAAATTGGGTTAAATATTTGTTTATCCAAAGAGAAATTAGGAATTGGAATAATTTACAAAGGAGATGTTCGATAAATTTATAACTTCTTCCAAATCATTAAAAAAAAAGACTAGATAAGCCATTGATAAGGAATCTGACATTAGGGTGACAGCCCTAAATGCAGGTCAGTGATGACTGATTACTATTATTATTATTATTATTATTATTATTATTATTATTATTATTATTATTATTATTATTATTATTATTATTATTATTATTATTATTATTATTATTATTATTATTATTATTATATGCCATTATAGATCGTGGTGAATTTAGGGCCCCTTTAACTATACAACAATAATAAAAATCAATAAACAGTGAATTATATAAACTTGCATATAAATACGTATTAGTTAACATAAGCAAGATAAAATAAAATTATAAATAGAATTCTGTAAGATTAAAGTGGAACATAAAGATTTAAATTGAAATGAAAATGTAATGATGGAATGGAACAATGTAAAATGTGTATCCTGGAACATATCTATTTATTCTATTATTCTCACGAAGATATTTCATTGTTCAGAACATTAAATTAAACCACGTTAAAGCAATACGTGCCGATGATACCCAAAGAAGTACTCGATGATGCTTGTTGTTTAAAGGGGCCCAACATCTAGGTCATTGGCCCTGGAAGTACACGAATAGTGGGCATTAGTCAGCTACCTATATGACGTGTGGCATGAAGCATTACAGCACTAAAGGTGTCTACTATATTTCCTGTTTGTTTACTACCGTTGGTGATAGAAAAAGGCAGCTAGCTACTTGTCGGTCTGCGGTGTTTTTGACGCCAGTAGATTGCCACTTGAACTGGGCCAACAAAAAAGAAGCATAACTTGAGTGGATCGGGTGAGGTATAAGAGGGTGAGGTAAAGATAATTGGTTTCCAGACGGGATAGAAGGTCGAGCAGTTGGTCCCGTGTAGTGCCCTTCCTGCACGCGGAGAGGAGAAATTAACAGCACGCCAGTAAAGGGGAAGGGGTAATCAACAGCCTCTCGCAGCCTAAACCATAAGCGTTAGGAGAGCTCCCTGTTTATGGCAGCCAACCTCACTGTTTGCTCTGTTCGCAACGGACCGCGTCGAAAGTGCGGATGACCAACTTTTACAATGCCATGGTTGACTCTGGTTCTGTTCCCAGTGATTGGGTTACAAGCAATACAGCAGAATATGAAAATTCACGTCCAATTTGTCTCTGTCACACAAAATGAATATTTTTTTGAGAGAATCTTTAATCGGCAACTGCGTGACATCGTCACCATTAATACCAACCAGTGCGGTGTAACTTAGTAAATTTTATTCGGCTGCACCGTCTCTTCTCTCGCTTTTACTCATTCACTGATGCAGGCTTTGCTATCTTTTCATAGGAACATGATTGATCAGTTATTTTAACATACTGATAATTAGGACAGGGAAACATATATCATAGCCAAACGTGAGGCTACGAATGCTATCACTGAAGCCAGGAGCAATCACTATAATGACCTGCACACACATACAACACTGGACTCAAAGGAAGGAGAGAGAACTATCTTCCGACTGAAAAAAGCTAGAACAAAGTCAGCAGAGGCAATTGAGCACTATGTGTGCATGAAAGGCAAAGATGGTCAGCGATTACCGGACAAACAGGACATCCTCAAACGTTGGCAACAGCACATTGAAGAGATTTCCAACATAGAGTTCCCACATTCTCCAATTGTAGATTGTAATCCGACAGCAGGTATTAACTTACACATCACGTCAGAGGAAGTCACCAGCGACATCAGGAGTATGAAAAACCTTCAAGCGCCAGGACCAGATGACCTTCTGGCAGACTTTCGGAAGTTAAACTAACCAAACTAACCCCATGGCACTACAGACCTTGAAAGGCCTTGGCCTAACAAGCGACCACTGCTCAGCCCGAAGACCTGCAGATTGCGAGATGTCGTGTGGTCAGCACGACGAATTCTCTCGGCCGTTATTCTTGGCTTCAGAAGTTGCAGAAATTAAAAGAACCCACGATCACCTGGCTGACCAACTTGTTCCCAGTGATTGGGCTACAAGCATCACTGTTCCTATCTTTAAGCAAAGATGTGATCCAGCAAAATGTGCAAATTCCCGTCCAATTTGTCTCTGTCACACACAATGAAGATTTTAGAGAGAATCCTCGATCGACGACTTCCTGACATCGTCAGCATTAGTACCAACCAGTGCGGCTTCGTCAACGGTGCTGGAACATCCGATACAATCTTCGCGGCCAAAATGTTAATTGAAAAGCACCGAGAAAAATAACAGCCACTGCATATTGCCTTCCTTGATCTTGAAAAGGCTTTCGACCATGGTGTACCAGAAATGGTTATCAATTGGATCAAGGTGCTATGAACGAGCACAAGTCGTGTACGTTGCGTTGTCAGCACCTTGAAGAGTTTCCCAATGAAAGTTGGTGTACACCAAGGCTTCGCACTGTCCCCATTGTTCCTTGTCCTCGCCACGGACACAATCACTCAGGACCTGCAAAGGAGTGTCACTTGGACATATTTGACAAATAAATGGTACCAAAGCTTAGTTTTGTTCATTATAATTGTATTAGCCATTCTTCAAGTATTATTCACATGATTTGTCCCGGCAGTGCCGAGTGATTGTGTTTATGTTTGAATACTTTAGATTTCATTTTCTTAGTAGTATATTGTCCGCATTCTTGGCTGAATGGTCAGCGTAGAGGCTTTAGTTTCAGAGGACCCCGGGTTTGATTCCCAGTCAGGCCGGGGATTTTAACAAAGTATATTGGTGATAGTGGTGGTGATTATTGTTTTAAGAGAAACTACAACAGGACAACCATCCTCCACTAACACTAATCAGTGGGAAAAATGGAAGTGGTCCGACTCTTCGAAAAATGTTATCGGCCAAAGAAAGACAACGGCAACGAAGGGTGCGAAGATGCTATTTGTTATTTGTTTTACGTCGCACCGACACAGATAGGTCTTATGGCGACGATGGGATAGGAAGGGCCTAGGAATGGGAAGTAAGCAGCCGTGGCCTTAATTAAGGTACAGCCCCAGCATTTGCCTGGTGTGAAAATGGGGAAACCACGGAAAACCATCTTCAGGGCTGCCGACAGTGAGGTTCGAACCCACTATCTCCCGGATGCAAGCTCACAGCTGCGCGCTCCTAACCGCACGGCCAACTCGCCCGGTCGAGTATATACAAAAGCAGTGTGAGGGTGTAGCTGGAAGTCAAGTAAAGATGACGTAAAATTATCAGGGTTAAACTGCAGAAGTATGATTTTAAAAAATAGAATAACGTAATTTACTATATATACCAGATATTGTACTGTAGTAGGTGTATAATCATGGCTCAGAATTGTATTACAGATGTGGAAATTTTCTCAAGGATACAAGTGTTTATCGTAGAGATAGGATAGGAACGGCAGGAGGGCGAAGCAGGGAACTTGATGTTTATGGGGTGTACAGACCTGGCAAGGGTGGTGCTGGCTCTGAGGAACTTAGAAGTTAGCGAGGAAATAAAGAAGGGTTCTTAAACAGGCCAATGAACTTCTATACTTGACAAAGAATAAAGTTCCCTAGTGGGTAAGTGTGTGCAGGGAAGCGAAGATGAGTTTCCATTCATTCTACGAATCAATCAATCAATCAATAAATCAACCAATCATTCAATCAATCAACCATCATCATTTATCTGCATTTAGGGCTGTCGCCTAGGTGGCAGATTCCCTACCAATTGTTTATCAAGACTTTTTTTTAATGGTTTCAAAGAGAATGAAAATTGATCAAACGTTTCCCTTGATAACGTATTCCAAGTCCGCCTCTGTGGTGTAGTGGTTAGTGTGATAATTTGCAATCCCCGGAGGCCCGGGTTCGATTCCCGGCTCTGCCACTAAATTTGAAAAGTGGTACGAGGGCTGCAACGGGGTCCACTCAGCCTCGGAGGTCAACTGAGTAGAGGGAGGTTCGATTCCCTCCTCAGCCATCCTGGAAGTGGTTTTCCGTGGTTTCCCACTTCTCCTCCAGGCAAATGCCGGGATGGTACCGAACTTAAGGCCACCGCCGCTTCCTTCCCTCTTCCTTGTCTATACCTTCGAAACTTCCCATCCTCCCACAAGGCCCCTGTTCAGCATAGCAGGTGAGGCCGCCTGGGCGAAGTACTGGTCATCCTCCCCAGTAGTATCCTCCGACCCAGAGTCTGAAGCTCCAGGACACTGCCCTTGAGGCGATAGAGGTGGTATCCCTCGCTGAGTCCGAGGGAAAAACCGACCCTGGAGGATAATCAGATTACGAACGAACGAACGTATTCCAATCTATAAGACTTATTCCAGAAATTAATATTCGTCCTCTTAAATTCCAATTTTATCTTAATCTATAATACTTATTGTACCGGGCGGTACACCTCCACGCCGCTAATTCAAATATTGCGCCAGTTGAAACTCCTCTACAGGAGAAAGCCTGAACTTTAACAAACTGAATTAACTCAACGGTTTTTCGGAAGATGTCACTACTGTAAATTTGGTAATTTTGAAGTGTTCTGAACTGTGTCTATTTTGATTTGTGTTTATTTGCTCCGTATCAAGAAGTTTGGACATTCTCTAACAGATGTCTCTACCAAAACTTTGATAACGCACTCTGGTGTAAAGGAATGAACTTTCTTGAAGAAATTTAGCATTCATAAGTTTTGTTTTTACTAAATTTTGTTCTGTGGTTTGGGGGTTGGCAACAGTTATCCTTTCTTTCCGCCTGTTTTGAATTTAACCAATAACTAATTTTGTAATTAATTTCTGACCAATAGTGTCTCAATGTTGATGTGTAACTTTCAGCTATCCAATAAAAGCGAAAGGGTGTGTCTACTCATTCCTGAAAGGTCTCGAATGTTCCACGAGGGTATATAAACTGCTGATTTCTTGTCTCGGGGCCACTTCCGTAACATCTCCCTTAGTGTGTGAATATGTAGCAGGGGGCGGGAAGCGCCTCTTTCTTCGAGCAGCAGTTCATCTACAAGGTAATGGCCTGTTAACATCTTCATTTCTTGCTAGCTCAGCAGTTTAACTCTCGGGGAGGGTTCGAAACCTTTAGTATGTAACCTACCTTTTTAAAATGTAAATTCTTTTCTGTCTATCTATAAATTACAAATCTGTAAAGCGGGGATAGAGAGTGCTTCACCCTCTCGAACTCCCCTTCATTTTTGAAAAAGGAGGTGACTACGTTTTCATAACCGTTCTTCTCTTCTTTAGTATAGTAAAGTTTTCTCATACGTGTCACCTCCCTAGCTTGAGATTAGCCCCTGTATGATCGGCCTAGCGCCACATTGGTTTTAGACAAAACTTGGTGTAGGAGTGCAAGTTATCGCCTCCATTCATTTGGTATTTTGGGCCATTTTCTTAACCTGTTTTGTTTTCTTCATGCGAAGGCCCCGTAGGTTGGGTATTAATTACCCCTGTTTCATTGTGTGCCTTAAGGGCAGATAGAAATGAAGTTTGTTGTAGCCTTTGATAGGCTTGTAAAATTGAGAGCGGGTCTGCTCTTTTCCTTAACATTGTAATTAGGAGCAAGTGCTCCTTGTACTTAGGGGTTTTCTGCCCTTTAGCAATTGTGGTTGTGAGCTGTGAGCTCAGAAATTAGAATTGGGGCTCGAAGCCCAAATCTTGTAACAAACTGTAAATTGTTAATTCGTTGATCTGCTACTTGGTACCTCTTATACTCTGTTAATTGTTGATTTTGAAAAGAAAATATAACCTTTGTTAAAGTTTTGAATTAACTTTAATTCTGTAGTTGAGACCTATTCCAGCCCGCACCTTCCTTCACCTCTAACTACCACGGATATCTCCGTAACACTTATAAAAGGTCGATTCGTCGACTAATGTCATTCCACGCCATTTTTTCACTGTCAGTTCTGAAGATAAGTTACCACTTAGTCGAGCAGCTCGTCTCCTCTTCCCAGTTCAAAGTTTACAACATCCGCAAATAGCCTTATCTATTACTCCACTTCTTTACTCATATCACTTAGCCTCTATTTACACTGCTTGACAAAATAAACTAAAGCACCCAGAAGAAATGTTTGGATGTCAATGTAACTTCGTACACGTATAAACCTTCGGTGGGTATGTAAATGATTAGAGTTGCAATTCTCTGTGGCAGGTAGAACGGCCTCCAGACTGCATTAGTGTTGTTCGTGTTTAGTGTTCTTACCAAGCCTGGTAGGGTATATAAGAGGTGTGAACAACGTCAAATGTTGAGTGATGACGGTGAAGGACACGGAGATGCCGCGTACTCGTGTGGGACAGCATCATCAGCACCTCAGACATTGAAAAGGGCTCATTGTGGGTCTCCATTTATCCGGCCAGTCGAACAGTGCAATATCCAGATTTCTGTGGCATTCGGATGTGACAGTGGCCCGATGTTGGACAGCATGGAAACGTGAGGGCAAGCGTACTCATCGTCAAGGTTCAGGCCAACCATGTCTACAATCACAAGGGGGGAACGTCGTATTATGCACCCAACACATTGTCACCCCTTCACATCTGAGTATGCCATCCGAGAACAAGTAATGGGCTCCCTGCAACATTCTGCGTCATCCCGAACCATTGGTCGGAGACTAGCAGCAACCGGACTAGGGAATTAACGTCCCATGCGTAGGCTACCGTTAACACCACAACACAAACGGCTGCGTTTGGAGCAGTGCAGTGATCAGGAAGCATGGAGAGCTGATGTATAGCGTTGTATTGAGTTCAGCGATCAATCGCGGTTCTGTACTACCGCGAATGATCTCCGTCTGCGAGCATGGTGGCGACTTGGGGAGATGTCCCATTCTTCCAATGTTTCGGAGAGGCACAGCGGTGTTACTCTTGGCGTCATGGTGTTGGGAGCCATCGGGTATCTCTTCAGGACACGACTGGTAGTGACGGCACAACGGTAAGTCACGGACATCCTGCGTCCTCATGTGTTACCTCTCATGTGACAGTATCGTGGTGCCATTTTTCAACAGGATGGTGCTCGTCCACACACGGAACATGTCTCTACGAACTATCTGCGTGATGTTGAGGTACTCCCGTGGCCATAAAGATCCTCAGATCTGTCCCCGATAGAACGTGTGGGACCAGCTCGGACGTCAACCCCGTCCCAATGACGGTATCCAGGATATTAAGGATCTGTTACAACAACTGTGGGCCAGCTTGGCTCAGGAGAGGATACAAGTGCTTTATGACACGCTTCCCAACCGAATCAGCACATGCAACAAGGCCAGAGGAGGTGCAACGTCATGCTGATAAGCGGGCTCGTACTGCTTAATTCTTTGCAAACTTGACTCGAGTTTGTAATAATTGAAATAACATAACATGCCTTCTCGACACGTGAAGTCCTCGCCCTATGGGTGCTTCAAATTTGTTCTCAGGGAGTGTATATATGAAAACATAAATATCCCATAATACTGCCTTGCAGGATCCCCGTCTTAATGATTACGGGATCGGATAACGCTTCACCTACTCGAATTCTCTGAATTAAATTTTCTAGAAATGTAGCCGCCTATTCAACCACTCTTTTGTCTAATCCAATAACCCAACTGTTCTTCAGTGTTCCAGCCTTCCTTCTTCTTCTTCTTCTTCCAGGTTGACTGTAATAAAGATACTGAACAAGTAAATCCAATGGGATCATACATTCTCTTCAACAATGAAAGTATTGTCCTCCTCCTTATAAATGTTGATGGTCGAACTGCTAGCTCTCGGAAGATATTTATAAAGAGTCGTCTTCTGTATCCCGAGACAATCCTTAAACCATTATGTATGGATTCCTTCCGAACATGATTTGTGCAGCGTACTGTATGCTCCCAGCTTCTCAAGTCAAATGTTCTTCCTCTCATGACATACAGTATGATGCCGTTTTACTTCTTCCGAAGAATTAATCTTCTTTAATAGGCTCATAACCCATTTCAACAGGAGCCTTCTTCAAAACATAGGACCTCTGTGACCCTTATTGCTCTGGCTCGTTTTTCAATACCTTTACCTATTAACCTAACCGAAACTATCTGCAAGGATGCTTCAGGAGAAGACACAATGACTTGTAAGCAATGCAATGCTTCAATAAATTTTGTTTCTTGTTTCTGCCTTTTGCCTGATACACCTAATTTTTCATCCACCTTCATAGGCAATTCTGGATATATATGATGGGATAATGTTTCCTGTGACAAGTTACACATTTACGTGAAATTATAGAAACCTTTGCAGAATACCCAGGTTTCAAACATATGAAACAGGTTTTTTTTTTTTTTTTAATTTTTGCTCTTTTACTTTTCTCATCAAGCGTTCCTAAGCGCTATAACACTCACTGTTGGCAGGATTACCATCACGAAATGTAGTTATAAGTTAGGCCCACTTTGGTGTGTTTAGTTGACGATTAAGCCAGCTTCTGTAGGTTCTTCCTTTCTTTAAATTCTTTATTCTTTTCAGACTCTATTCCAGACATTCCTATTAAGATTCCTTACTCCTCCATTACTCCCTGTTTGATGAAATTCATCGGTCCTCTTAGACGGTACTTTGGATTCTCTCTTGCAGGCGACTGTCGTTGCCATATCCTGAGTAAGTCCTCAGGAATACATGACTCAATTAACTAAAATAACATAGCCTAACATTTTTCAGTAGTTATAACCAAGGACTCTAAAGACTACACTCAGATACAACTCTAATTAATCATATAAAGCTGGCACTATATTCTGCAACATGAATGAAAGACGTTCATGGAAGTATATCCTTTAATTAACATATCATCTTCCTTAAATTTTGATTTTAAGGCTTCTATGGCTTTAGGATAAATTTTGGCTGTTAGGCGTAGCTCTCTAATTCCTCAACACGAAAATTCTTTACAGTTGACTGGGTAAAATATTGAAACTTATCCCCCTACGTCAATGATTTCATCTTGATCATTCTTAGAAAATTGTCCCCACCACGTTAATCACGCCTTAATATCACAGCCAAATTTCTAAGTTCAATCTGCGGGAAGTTTAAATTTCCTTTTCTTGGAGTTTCTTCCCGTCTGACTGCTGTTAACAATAAGACTGAAACATTCTTTAACTCTCTTATCTAACATATTGTTTACCTTACTATACTTGCCAGCGTACTCTTTTTTGACTTGTGTTCTACGTCCAGATGATCGTCTGTTGCATTTTTCTAACATTAGAGTTCAACAGTGTTCACCAAGACTCTGAAATTAATCGAATTTTAATTTCATTAACGGACACTTCGCTTCGGCCTCTAACACGCGTGTAGATTCGGCCGAATCTAACTCGACTTTTATTTCATAGTGCACTCGCGTAAATGCCACTCTCGTAACTTAACGTGCCCTTTCCATATTTAAAATAAGTCATGCCATGGTCATCAGATATTTGAAATAGGCATTGGAAACAATATGATACATAAAAACTTACACTTTCCTACAAACAGCATCTTACGTATATTTGAACACAATAGCATAGAAAAGAAATGAACAGCTGACTCTCATAGTCCCCAGTTGGGTTAACCAAACTCAAGAAACAAAATTTATAATACGTACTGCAGGAGTTAACTCAATTCCAACAGGTATCATGATTTGAAATCGAGAGATAAGATGATTCGGTTTACTTATTTCAAGATGCAATGGACCAATCCTCACGATAATACATTATTTTGATTTTCAAATAATGTTGTGTGAAAGACACTCGAATCTAATCCTAGCACCAGACTTCGCATTGTTATATCTCATTTTGACTCTGTTTTGACAATTCGTGTTCTCGACTGGTAACAGCGCTAGTAAACCATTTATTTATCCTTCATGACTATACTCCTTTCCCATCCTCCTCCTGCATCAATTAAAAATTCGAGATATTTCTTTGTTCATGAGCGGTGTTATATGGTCTTAAATGCCTGTACACGGGAACTGAGGCCTAATGATGATGATGATGATGATGATGATTATTATTATTATTATTATTATTATTATTATTATTATTATTATTATTATTATTATTATTATTATTATTAGCAGCAGCAGCATTGTACATATACCTTTTAGGGCATATAACCTCCTCTCTACGGCCGCAAACCACAATACTATAAATCAACCATAAATCGAACTAGCATTCTCCCCAAACTACTTGCGACTTCTGATTTTTAACACAGATTTCGTCAAAATACCAAAGATATAGGTTATCGTCGGATTCCTATCAATTTAAATCATAGTGGCATATTGCTCTTGGAATATCCCTATCTATAGTTTACAATATGGTTTTCAAACATCTTCTTGCTGTAGTAATGGCGATATTTCCCATACCATCCCTCCAAACAGAAACAGAGATATTTGTTTTACAGTAGCACAAAAGTGAAAGGCTGATGAATTGATTTGGTGGTACACGGATAGGTAATCGGCTTAGATAATCCGCTTAGCTACTACGGATCGTGAACCGCTTCCAGTTCACAGCAGAGAGTTTTGAAAGTTAATCCCACGATCCAAGGTACGTAGTAACAGAAGCACAGAACTGATCATCCTGTTTAACTTAGCTTCAAGCACGCTTGATAAATTTCAACCAATTAGTGAAGAGTTGATTATAAATACAACTTGTCGGCAGTTTATGTTGGCAAGTTAATTGGTTTTCTGATTTCACACTGTGATTTTTAGATATCTCAATCTCGAAGGTGTAAAAGAACTTCATACTACAACATATACACATGCATCTGGATACAGTTAAAAATTTCATTTTAAAACAATAATGACCATCACTACCGCCATAGAATGAAAGAAATCATATGACACCATAAACAGACAGACGCTGGGATATATCCTCATGAACATGAACCACACGTTAACTGATGTGATAGTGAAAGACACAAAGGCAAGAATGAGATTCGGAAGTGCCCTACCAAAAGAGTTTGAGATCAAGACCGGGGTCAAACAGAGACGGACTGTCACCAACGTTCTTCAACACAGCACTGGACGAATTTATTAGACAACGGAGGGAAAAAAATGGGAATACCAAAGACACAAGTAGGTGACAAGAAGGAAAACACGGTACAGATAGACTGCCTATCCCCTGTGGACCACATAGCCATAGTGAGCTAGACGGAAGAAGATGCAAAGAAACGACTCGAAGACACGAGCAAGATAGCCAGAAGGGTAGCACCACGGTTAGCCTACGACAATAAAAATTATCCGAACACTGCCGGGGATTGAGGAAAACCAGAAGGAAGTAGAAAAGTTGAAGTTCCTTGGAGAATATGTTACAGGGAGGAACAGGAGCAACGAGGTGATAAAAGAGACGGTGAAAAAGACGCGGACGATCTACCTTGCCAACAGAGAAGTGTACAATAAAAGAAACATATCAACGGACGCGAAGACCAGGCACTACAAGGCAACAGTGACGAATGCGGTACTGTATGCTGCTGAAACGATGACACTAGCGAGGCATGTTGCTGGGGCATAGCAACTGGATAAAGAAAAATCCCGAGGAAGATACTGTGACCAAAAAAGACGACGTGAAAGATCGAGGTGAAGATTAAGGGACGAGCTGTACTGAAACATGAGGATGATCTCAGAAGAAATAGACTTTCTAGGCATGTGATCAGGATGAACATGGAGAGAATGGCCGTAAAAGTAAGGAAGACGACTAGTAGGACGTGAAGTAAGACGGGAATCAAGTGGGTTGTTGAACTCTGGAAGGACTGGACTGAGACAGGGATCACGGTAGAAGCAGTGGAGAACTTGAGGAAAGTATACACCAACCAATGTGCCGGAGCTCAATGACAAAGAAAGGTACAGGACAGAGAAGCACCAATGAGGGAGAGAAGAGAAGAGGGTACTGTAAATCTCAGCCGAAGAACGGGAGAAAAGGAGAGAGAAGATGAAGAGGTCCTGCGAGGAGAATAAGAGAACCCAAACCTTGATAAAGCTACCCGTGGTTATACAGAAGGCGTAACGAAAGAAGTTGATAGATAGTGTACTTCTAGAGATAGCACTTCTAAATGAAAACAAATGAATCGTAGATATCAGCACTGTACTGAGGAATTGTTATGCTACATACAAGGTAAATCATGCCCTCCATTCTCCCGCAAATTTTCGAGAAATCTGATCTTGAAATTAAATCGAAGCAGGTTCAACATAGAACCTGAACAGTGTATTAGTAATGTCGAAACTGAGTCCACCAAGGGACCCCAAAGGGTTAATATTAGTATTAGTGATGGGAAAGAATGCCCTCATTCTCCAGCATGAGAAGCGGATGGGCCACGAAGACTATGCCTTTCGCAAAACCATCACCACCAAGATCAGCAGAGAGCACGAGTAGATCAAGGGAAGTCAGATAAAGAAAACGAAAGTGGGGACGTTTGGAAGCAATATAAGACTCAGCCAGAGGGTCCATGGTCATGAAACCACGCTCCCTAGTAGAGATCCCTGGGGAGCCAACACTTTTAAGCGTCTCTCGTATGACAGTCAGGCAATATCGTGGATGTATTCCTTTGTTGTCCTTTTTGTATCTTTCCCAAATGTATCACCCCTAATTATGGTTAACCTTCATTCGGGCGAAACTGATCAAATATGAAGATATTTTGTGTTCTCCCTTCTCTAGATGGTGTGTCACTACTATGGTTATTGAGTAGTTGTGTTTTTATGGTGTTGTCTAAATGCGTAGGAATTCTTTTGGTGTTTCTTGGAACATTTTATTATTTCTCTGTATTAGATTTTCAAATTAGTAATCAAATTACACAAATGTTGTAGAATAATGATTTTGTGAATAAAGGTTACTGTTTTCAACAAACTAAACTTATTAATTTATTAGAAACGATGGAAATTGTTGTTTCCTAAATAAAATATAGTAATTTAGGGATGTCTCGACACGCTAAGCAAAAATCTGTAATTTTGATCATGCTTTATTTGTAAAATATTTCAATTATTTCCCTGGTGATTGTGTACACAGTTAGTTTATCTTTTCTATTATTTATGGCAAAAACTAGCATTTCATCACATGTTAAATTATCAAATAAATAAAGGATGCAATAATGTCCACTTCTCCCGCACTTAAGGAGAACCTGACACTAGGTAGGACCTCTGAATAGTTACTCAGCTATTGTACACAGTGGTACATATAAACTGTTCATCGTTTCCGTTTTCCACACACATCTCGAGGAACCATTTCCTGCATTCCCCACTTGGACCCATGCCTCATTACGGTTGTCGTCACATACCGCGCAGTAATTCTCAGAGCATAGAAGACTCCTTGAGAAACTAGCTTCCCCGTTGCGCACGCCGAGTTCTCGTTGTTGTCCTTCGATTTGAAGGATTCTTTTCATTTTCGCGTTCACTATTCTTTAAATTTTCCAGATAATCCCGTAAAGTCACCGTGGCGGTTCGGGGGGGGGGGGGGGAGCAACACATCTCTAACATCTCTATTCATAAATCTGATGCCTTATCAAGTACATCCGGATATTTTCAGTGCGTTTAGTGTCCGTCGATTATCAACCGAATCCTGCCCCGAGGTTTGTAACGGTTTAGGTGATCAAGGAATAATGAAAATACCTCAGTGGTCATATACACTGATTCGGACATTTTAACACCTGATCCACTGAGCATTCCTCTTGTGTGTATCTTCGCCTTACCGTTTCATTATAACAAAGGGTGGGATAGCATATCTAATAGCATTACCACACACCATTACTGTTACCGTAGATCCCTTTTCTGTCGTGGTGCTGTGAAACACGTTTTTCTTTCCTTTTTCACTGATAATCTTCCCTTCCTTAAATATGAGCTGAACACCAGTTTCATTGGCATTGGAAATATTATCAGGCTCTAGAAAAACCCAGTCATATCAAAGCATTGCATTTTCTTGTTTAAATATGCTTCTTAACACCATTCCTCTGAGTGAACCTAAAAGCCAGTTCTCGTAAGTCAGTCACTGTTCGCCAAAACCCCTTAGAATCGAGATGAAAAATATGGTTGACTAAATGGTCATACATAGCTTTGTCAATTGTTGCTCCTTTTTCCAGTTTTCTATTGATAGATATACCAGATAGTATTCTGGATCTGAGTGTATTCCTTGGAATACTGAAATACTTCGCGGCTGTTGCTAAAGTTGTTCCATTTTTTCACGTCCTTAATAGCAGCAGCCATATCTTCTGCATTCCATCGTCCAAGCAGACCTTTGTACACATATATCCGTGGCATCCTTCACCTATAACCATTTGGATGCAAAACTATTAATTAACTTCTACTTTATCATCAGTGTCCAACCTTCGTAATTCGAGTTTAACTTAACAATACAAACATTGTTATAAAAATATCGCATTACAAAAATATTATAAATATCCTAGTACACTACATTGTCATAATTTATTACTCCTACTAAAGTTAGTATTAACGCACCATTAAACCCTATCCCAAAAATGTATCCCAGTTTAGAGAGTGTCGAGATCTCCCAGCTTGTCGTGTCTAAATCTCCCCGAGTTTCATTGGCAGGCAAGAGGTCGCAAAACTTACCAAGCTGAAGGTTTGGCGATTTGGAAATGGCATGACCGCTTCTCCGAAACTTGCTTTGTGCGCCTAACCTAAAATATTATCTTAAAAGTATCGCATATCTACCTATTTCGTTACACAACCTGCTCATCATATTATAGCAAGTTACTTTTAAGTCATATATCACTTACTTACTCACCTTCAATTCTTCATATGCCTTGTATTTATAGCGATAATCTTCAGCTAACAGGATGACCATGAGCACAAAACCATACGGCTCCAGTAAATGTAGTTGAAAGTTTGACCTGCCCAGTACTGTGGTTACCAGAGGCGCTAAGCTTAAAAGTGTCGAGTTCTCCCTCATGTCGGGATCTCCCTAAGTTACCTTATTATTTAAATTAAAGTGTTTTTATAGTTGCAAATACCTTTCGTCTAGTAAATGGCTTTTCCGCTCATGCACCTATTAATATGATCTGACCGAGAGTTAATATTGCCACAACCAGCGGTCATTATTTTCTGATTTAAGTTTTCACTCTCAAGAATACTAGAGGCTACTGTGCATGACGGTCTTTTTCGGTTAATATCGTGTGTAAAGATACAAACTGTAGGATAACTTAACGTTTCGAAGTAAAGAAGTACAGAAGTAAACCGTGACTGTTTTAATAAAGCTGAAAGGTTTGAATTAAACTTTACTGTTCCTCTACCGATGGAATGGTACACTCGTTCATCACATGCCGACTTATAAATGTATGTATAAATTTATTTATTTAGCATATGCCATTTAATGTAGAGAGTGTCTGAAGACGTGTTTTTTGAGACGACTAAAGGCAAGCCTTGTGTTGTATACAATGGATACTCTTACAGAATGCTACGGTAAAATTAAGGATTTTTGGTGAGATGGGTGTGTTTAAATCAGAAGAAACTGCATTGTAAAGGAATACTAGTGCATCAGAACAATACAATGGTAAGAATGGTCAATCATCAGTCCGTTCCTGACGAGACGAACTTGAGTACAGACAAGTATATTTCGATCCAAGAAACGAGTCCGCGAAAACAATAATACGGTACGGCAGTTTCTCAGATATTTGAGGATGAAATTCAGAAGGTACCAGAGTTTACGAAATCTTTACAAGGATGCCGCAGTTCTATAACTTGAATACTTGAGTACTTCGCTGTATCGAAATAGACATCGTGCAAGGGGAGTACAAGAAGAGAAGAAGAGCCAAATAGTTCCGAGGAACTTGTTCTTCGCGACGAAATCTTAAAAAACTCTATGACAGGAACATTTTTTCTGGATGATGACGGTGTAAAATACGGTGTAAAAGGTGTTCGGTGGAGGCAAAGTAAAGGAGATTGTGAAACTAAAAATGTTCTTCATGGGCGGGACATTCAAAAGCTGCAGTTGTAATTTTCAACAAATCTACTTCACACATATTAAACTTGGAAGCATAGAAGACAAAACAAACTTTGCATCAGTCGTCTTCGTTCTTTTTCCTCAAAGGAAGAGAGAAAGAAAGAAAGAAAGAAAGAAAGAAAGAAAGAAAGAAAGAAAGAAAAAAGAAACTTATTTAAGGTTGTTTCCATTGGAAGTACCTGTTTGGAAGCCTGAGACGGTACATACTGATTTTGAAACGTCGGCTGTCTCGGCCTTAAAGGACGTATTTTCCTCAGTTAATATCCAAGAGTGTTTCTTTTATTTTACGCAATGTTTCTGCGTGGCGTATTGGTATGACTGCACTCTACAAGAAAAACGAAATCGAAGTGCTCTTTTCAAGTATGAAAGACTTGAAGAAGGCTAGCTGTTCATACAACAGCAAGGACCAGATGAAGAAAAGCTCGTCGAATTCCTTGACTATTCCATGGACCAATGACTATAAAATCCTGAAGTGCCACCTGAATTATTGAAATGCTATCGCCGATGTCGTAGGACGAATAATTCAATAGAAGGATGGAACCATAAACTGAACAGTCAGACTGGATAACCACAACCCGGAGTAAACAACATCATCAAGTACTTAAATTGTGAAGCTGAGGAAACTAATCATAAGATTCTGAGTACGGACTTGAATTTAGAAGGAGTGAAAAGAAAGAAGCGAGTTAAGTTAGACAGGAGAATAGGAAAGACTACTGGAATGTAAAAAGAATATTCTCATGTCGCAAAGTTTCTTACGACGATGTCTTATGTTCTGAAATTTCACTAGTGACATAAAAGGGAACACCGTGTGTCTAGAAAATAAGATAATGAATGTGAATAGCACTAAAATGGAAAAATAATATGATTTAACTAGGTAGTTAAAGTTGGTGCACATGGAAATAAGTCTTATATTGAAGAAGACTGCGTTTACTCGTGCGGGTAGATAACGTCCGTGGGTCACTTGTTCTACCTTCTTGAAGCCAAGGTAATAAAGACAATCATACCTCAGAAAAACTGTATTCTTTAAAAAAGGCACGCATTTCCAGTTGGAGATAACATTGAAACGTTTTTTGCTATCATTATATCACCATTATTTCTTAAACTTATTTTAGTTCTAATTTTTTTTTTAAATTTAGTTTTCGACAGTTGTACCTCTCTCCGAGTGCACATACATGTATTTCATTTATACACAGTGGGACGAAACTGATGTTCCATATTGAAATAAGTAACAGATCTTAGGGAGAGGATCACATTGCCATAAGTTTCAGGTCTGTAACTAGCACCGTTCTCGAGGAAAGTCGTGTATTGGCAAATGCAAGAATTGCTATGCAGCGGCTGATGAAGCTGCCGGGTATGTACATGTAGCTTACCTCCAATAGGGGAATGCATAAAAAGGGTCGCACCACCTCGGGACGAGAATAAGAATTTTACTTATTACTAAAACATTGCGAACTATGGGCTGGGAGGACTTGGGAGTGAGGAGACGAACTGCTTGACTAAGCGGTATATTCCGAGCTCTTAATAGAGAGATTGCGTGGAATAACGTTGGTAGGAGGATATGCTTGAATGGCATTTTTGAAGTAAGAAAATTCATAATATGAAGATAAAGTTGAAATTAAAGAGGACAGTTTGTGGCAAATATTCGTTTATAGGAAGAGAAATTAGGACTAGAATAATTTATCAAGGGAGATGTTTGATAAATTTCCAACTTCTTTGAAATTATTGAAGAAAAGTGTTGTTAAACAACTGATAGGAAATCAGCCACCCCAGCGACAGCCCTAAATGCAGATCAATAGTTAATGATTGATCGTACGCCGATATGGACCCCTTCTTTGTGGAAATCGTTCAGCGTACATGCATGAGAATACTGTCCTACTTCGCCGTAAATTCAAATATTCTCTCACCGAACAAGTGGCTGTGTGGTTTCAGTCACGTAGGTATCATTCGCAGCTTGCATTCGGGAGATAATGGGTTCGGACTCCACTCCCGACAGCCCTGAAGGTGTTTTTCCGTGACTCAATTAAGGCCACGGTCGCATTCAATTAATAGTGTTGCCTATTGTGTAAAATGGAAAAGAAAGTGTAAGTTTACTGCTGATTTGGAGGTCAGATACAAATATTTCAAAACGGGTCGCAATGACAAGGAAGCCTCATTTAAGAAAAGGCTAGGAAAACAACAGATAGGGAATCTGCCACCTGGGTGACTGCCCTAAATGCAAATCAGGATTGATTGATTGATTGATTGATTGATTGATTGATTGATTGATTGATTGATTGATTGATTGATTGATTGATTGATTGATTGATTGATTGATTGATTGATTGATTGATTGATTGATTGATTGATTGATTGATTGATTGATTGATTGATTGATTGATTGATTGATTGATTGATTGATTGATTGATTGATTGATTGATTGATTGATTGATTGATTGATTGAGCAGAGACTTACAGGCCAAACCTTTGTTTTGAATTTGAAAAGTGTAAAATTCAATGGTTTTAATATTCCTTGCTTTAAAAAAATCATTTTTCCGCCTTTATACCCATGACTATCTGGTAACTCTAATTAAAAGACACATATGGGTCCTTACTCAGTGTCTGTCTGTCTGTCTGTCTGTCTGTCTGTCTGTCTGTCTGTCTGTCTGTCTGTCTGTCTGTCTGTCTGTCTGTCTGTCTGTCTGTCTGTCTGTCTGTCTGTCTGTCTGTCTGTCTGTCTGTCTGTCTGTGCATCTATACCACAATTCATTGTTCTTTCCATATTCATTACATATACAGTGAAACCTCGGAATGCGAGTAACTTGGTCTTGTCTGTCTGTCTGTCTGTCTGTCTGTCTGTCTGTCTGTCTGTCTATCTCTCTGTCTGTCTGTCTGTCTGTCTGTCTGTCTGTCTGTCTGTCTGTCTGTCTGTCTGTCTGTCTGTCTGTCTCGATATTAGCGCGTCATACTCAAGCGGTAGGGAAGGATGGGAGAATGGCGCCACCTTAAGGATAATGTCACTTCATATTAATATAATTATTTCAATGTAGTAAGGAACAAAATACAGAATATGTCTTTATTATAAAAGTTTTTGCAGTACTAAGTATAATTAGTTGTTATACATAATTTATAGGTAATTAGTGTGTTTCTGTCAAACAGTGAATGTCGCGGTATTGCCAATGCCACGAGGGCAATTCCGCCATACTAATGGGGTAATAGCGCCATCCGCAAATTTAATGGATAGGCCTAGATACCAATAGACGTAACATATCTAATTACACAAACAGAAATCACAAACCTAGTTTCTATGAGAATTTTGACCACTGCATTCTGCATGGGCCCACTTAGAGCAATATGTGCATCTATACCACAATTCATTGTTCTTTCCATATTCATTACATATACAGTGAAACCTCGGAATGCGAGTAACTTGGTCTGCGAGTGTTTTGTAAGACGAGCACACATTTTAAATAAATTGTAACTGATAAGCGAGTGAGATTCCGCAATACGAGCGTCACGTGTGCCTACGTTTCCCGTCCCCTGTTCGTTTGTTGAATGGATGAACGAGGTCTTTGGTCCTGTAGTGAAGAAATACCTTTCAGAAAGTAATCTGCCGCTCAAAGTCTTGCTGGTTATGGACAATGCTCCTGCTCATCCTCCAGGCCTTGAAGCTGGAATTCAAATTCCAGATTAAGTTCCTTCCTCCCAACACTACTCCACTACTCCAGCCTATGGATCAGCAAGTCATTTCGAACTTCAAGAAGATATACACCAAAGCACTATTTCAGCTATGGTTCGAAGTGACCGAAGAAACAAACCTTACCCTCCGAGAGTTTGGGAGAAATCATTTCCCCATCGTGAACTGCCTGAAGGTCATCGATAAAGCCTGGGATGGAGTCACCAATAGAACTTTCACTTCCGCTTGGGGAAAGCTGTGGCCTCACTGTGTTCCTCGGTGTGACTTTCGGAGGATTGTTGGTGACAATGAGCAGTCGATTGTCGATGAAATTGTGTCCTTACGGAAGACTATGGGGTTGGAGTTGAATGACGTGGACATTCAAGAGCAGGTGGAAGAACATAGCCCGGAACTAACCACTAACGAACTGATGGACCTGCATCGCGAACATTCGTGCGGGAAAGAGGAGGAGGAAAATTCAGTGGAATCTCTCACTTCAACTGAGATTCTCGATAAGTGCAAAATGTGGGAAACGGTGTGAAATTTTGTAGAAAAACGCCACCCAAATAAGGCTGAAGCAGTGCGAGCGATGTATCAGTTCAATGACAATGCAATGTCACATTTTCGTGAAATCCTCAAAAAGAGGCAAAAGCAGCAGTCATTGGACAGGTTCCTTGCTAAAGCTGCACGAAAAGGAAACAATTCCAGTGAGCCAACAGATAGCAGTGATTCCGTTAGTGAAATTCGTGCTACACAGTAACTCTTCTCATGTCATCTCTCGTCTCCCTCACACCAACAATGATTCTATTTTAAGGAAAAGTGCACTTTTATTTTACGTTATATTTTGTTTCAGAAATGGTATGCTAATAAATATTTTTGTGTTTTGGACGAATCATCCGCGTTTAAATTGTTTCTTATGGGAAAACTTGCTTTGATATACGAGCGCTTTGGATTACAAGCATGTTGCCGGAACGAATTATGCTCGCAATCCAAGGTTCCACTGCAATACATAGATTATTTTTCCTTCTTCAACATATGGCTTTCTTACATCTGCACCTATGAAAGCACCTATTATCTTTAAAAGAAACCACAAACCCAATCTGGACCAGCTAGCTTTGTTGTCCGGTTGAAATGATGAGCAATCCAATTTGCTTCTGACAGATCAAATACCAGACAACGAAGTTCAACGATGGAAAGCTATAAAAGATATGTGGTAAGAACAACAGGTGATCACGAATTTCTTTCCCTTGTTCCTCATAAAATAAAGTTTTTCACGCCAATGCAGGTTTTTCTAATTCGCCGTCTTTTGAGCTATTTTCTAATGTTGTTCTTGGTACGTTGAACGTCTTAGACACCCTTTTAAAAGACTGGCCATCATTCACTGCTTCAATAACTTTTGGCAAATCCTTCGCAGTCCATTTAGCCTTTTCTGTTCTCAGTCTATTTCTAGGCATCTGCAATAAAAGAATAAAATTGAACCCACTGAAAAGTTGCATGGGGGAATACTACCACCTGTGGTGGAATTACCCCGTTAGCACATGGCTATCTTTGGATCGAAATGCAACCTAACCAACAAATTGAACAACACAGAAGTTTATTATAAAATACTTAAAATTGATCATATGTTTATAAAATGTAACCGTAATTTGACGATCGCTAATTTAAACTACCTTTACCTCAGTTTATTTGATGTCAGACAATACGATAATAAAGAATGATTTCAGTTTTTTAATCTCCACAAACAGAAATCACAAACCTAGTTTCCAGGGGAATTTTGATCACTGCATTCTGCATGGGCCCTCTTAGAGCAATATGTCTGCTTACAGCAAACTGACATACCTTGCAGTATTTCGGTAGTCATCCGCTAGAGATCACGCTTATTCGCACACATGTTCGACGCGCGATTATTCGAATTTAACTGGTGGCGTTATTGCCCACGATGACGGAATTCCCCTACCTTCCCCTAAACAGAATTTATTCAGTTAGTTTCAACATCGGAATCCTGGTACGTAGCTGTCGTTAGTTTCTTGAGGGCTCACCATATACCAGTTTTTCAGATACATAATAGGGAATTCCCCACTGCAACCGAAGTGTTTGTAAATCATTTTATTCCCAAAGTGATCACACTGATAAAAGACGTAGCGAGTGGATCAATGCATTACACATCAAAAATAAATTAGTTCTGTATTCTGTGTGAGTAAGCCTCCGTGGTTCAGGCGCCAGCGCGCAGGCCTCTCACCGCCGGGTTCCGTGGTTCAAATCCCAGTCAATCCATGCAAGACTTGTGCTGGAAAAAGCGGAGGCGTGACAGATTTTTCTCCGGGTAGTCCGGTTTTCTCTGTCATCTTTCATTTCAGCAGCACTCTCCAATATCATTTCATTTCACCTGTCATTCATTAATCATTGCCCCAGAGGAGTGCGACAGTCTTCGGCAGCCGGCACAATTCCTATCCTCGCCGCTAGATGGGGCCTTCATCCATTCCATTCCTGACCCAGTCGAATGACTAGAAACAGGTTGTGGATTTTCGTTCTATGTGAATGATCACAAATGGAACGACACCAACCACGGTGTCAGACTTGACGCCTTAACTATCATGCCCTCCAGGCGGATGTCTTTATAGATGAAGTAGTAGTTCATGTTAGCAAATCTGTATGGGCAACAAGCTCGACAAGTAGAAAATGCATGTAAGTAACGTCTCTTCAATTGCATTCTGTTCTTGAATAACTCGGAATTTATGAAGATTTGTTCCGAAAACGAGTTCTGTAAAGTATAATAATATATTGAACCCATGACCTTTGTGCCCTAAGAACATTATGCATTATATAACAATTAAACTAAAAGTGGGATTCTTGATAGCATGGATTTGACACGTGACGAGGGGGTGACTACCTTCGGTCCCACGCTCTGGGGTACGTGACGTCAACCACACGTGTCGACGGCGGAAGAATCTCAATTCATTTTTATGAACTATTTCAAAGCGCGTGTACACGGCGTGACCACGCCAAGTCAAAAAAATATAGTGCCTATCAAAGGAGGTCAATCATCTCACAAATCGAACCCGTAAAATTTTTAAATGTCCATGAACACTACCATCAGAAATGTAGCAAGCATGTAGTCACTTTCAAAACTCTTGAAATTACAGTTTAGGTAAGTCAGAAAATTTATAAAATTTTTCTTGGCGGCAAAGGGAGAGACCTGAAGAAAGGGGGTAACTGCTATAAATATGAAGGGACGCCATGACGAAGTTTCCTTCTCCGGCATTTGTGATACAAAGCGGACGAAAAATTGTTGAGCTGCTCTGCTAAATCAAACCAACGAAAGTAGACTGAGTTCGACTGCAGATTTTAGCCAGTGTGGCTAAGTCTTGACTCCATGGGGAGATAGTTTTCTTGAGAGAAATAAGTGTATCAGATAGGACGGTCAAAGTACTGAAATATTCTAATGTGATTAAGTAATTCGTGTGCGGGAATAATTATAATCCATCGTGTGCGCTCCGCAAACAAGTGAAGGGTATTTCTTTTTTTTTATGCTTTATTCCAGGAAACCTGAAGAAACATAATGAGATGTACAGCCATGAATGTAAAGATGGCTAAATAAATGCCAGGGTCACAGGTGAGCCCTAAGACGAATACTGGCGTGGACATGAGGTAGGTGGCTTTCCATCTTACTACCTCTTATATCTTGTCTCGTGATTTCTTGTATTTGAATGGGGATTTTACGACGCAGTGGTCACCCCTACTAAGTTTTGTAAATGTGAGGGTACGACTAAAAGAGTCATTTGTTTTATTTTCCACTTGGATAAAATTTTGAAGTCTTGCGAGTGCCATATAATGTTGTAAAAGGTTATTGAATAGGGTTCGGAAGTGATATCACGTCCAATGTAGATCGTCATCCGTGTGAGTGTACTGCCTATATTTTGTGATGTCAAAGTAAGATGTTCATTCGACGTAATATTCTTCTGTCTGCAATTTGACGTTAATAATAATAATCCATGGTTACTCATTTTCAATCGAGTGGAAGCGCGCTGTCGGATAAGAACCTAGGGTGATGAATTTGGTCACGGAGAGAAACGTTTTTATTTAATGCCCATTTTAAACTGTGTCTGACTGACAATAAAAGATCTAGTAGAATGTTTCAGTCATTTCTCGTAAAAATCAAGTTATTAAATACGATATCATTTATGCGAAGTTATTCATGAGTAATGCATTGTGCGATATTATACGTCGGTATTTCTAGTGGGGATTTTATTCCAGTTCTTGGTCGATGATAATTGTGGAGCTGGGAAATAGAGGTCAGTTTTGTGAATCAGGTTGGACCTGTCATTGAAGCCGGGACACTGAAGCCCGAGGAGTGTTTTATATGAGTTGAGATGAGATGTGCGAATCAGGTTAGAGTCCTGTCATTGAAGCCGGGATATGATAACCCGAGGAATATTTTATAATGTTGAATGGAAAGAAATTCATAGAAATCCATAGCGGTATAATTGGCGACGCGTATAATTAGTGTGGGCATCTTGAAGCATATCTGTGCATTTTGTTGGTTAGAATATCGTATTTGTTTAATCATGTCGGCAGAGTTTAAAGGGAGCATTTTGAGAAGTCAGTCAGGTAGAACGAACCGGGTGGTTTATGTAACTGCCAAGCGAGCATGGGGTGAGAGACCTAAGCGGACAGCGGGGATAATAACGGGAATAGGAGTGGAGTCGAGATTGTACTTTAATTCTCGGCCAGGAAAACGTTAAAATGCTGGATTTAGTTGAAATTTCATAGCCGGTAATGATCTAAGTATTGTGAAGTACTGTAATTGGGGACGTAATGAACATTCGAAACCATGAACTTTGAGTATAAGGAACAGAGTAACCCAATTTCAAGGTTGTCCAAAATATAGAGCGATGGTCGTGATGATCGATTTGTCTGCGAGGGGTGTGCAAAATTCATAATGGTAATGACGAGATATGACATCGTAATTATATGGCGAGTTGTTTGGTTTGTACGTAGATTATTAGGATATCCAAGTGTTAATAACGGTTAGGATTAGATTAGATTTTTAAGCATGATATCACGAGATGAGATATATAGCTGGACCTGAATGATGTAACAAATTCTTTTCCAGCCAGATAAACATCGCAATATTGAATTTACATCACAGCTGCGTAGAAAGTTGTGAAGAAACCAGAGTCCGCGGAGATAAAATTTACTGTTCTTTAACATTTCGATAAATCATTTAAATTTATTAAAGTATTAAATTCAGTGAAACCGCATTTTGAAATAACTTTAATCAAGCGAATAACTTGGAGATGCATTCTGGAAATTTTAGTTTGTTTTTCTGGGGAATATTAACATGTAAAGTAACGATTAAGGGGACATATCCGAAGGAAATGGATTTTACTGCCACAAAGTTTGTGAGCATTGTTGTTGTTGTAATTATTGAACTTTGATTGATTGAGCAGTGAATGTGCTGGGGATAGTAAAGTGGAAACTTTGGTCATCAACCGATGTAACTTAATTGTGTTTAGCCTTCAGCCTAGAAACTTGGATGGTCAGGGGGTCATCAACCTCAGTGACTTAGATTAGGGCCATATGCCATTGTAGCATCATTTCCTTGCGGTCATCATCCACAATGACTTTAAAGTAACTTAGAAGATTAGATGTCGGTCCATGACATAGACGCAGGTCACATCGATTCAATTAAGGGTCCATGCCGTAGAACCACTGTGTGGCACACACCGATTGGACGGCCTTAATTATACTCAGAGTCCAGAGTTCGTGTTACGAGGGCTGGACCATAACGAATCACTATGATGGTACATGTGATCTCACATGGAAGCCGAATTTAAGGATTTCCAGACTTTCCTTTCTTAAATGATTAATAATTGAGACAATGGTTTCTAGTAAGAATGCCCATCAGGCAATTACGTTAAAGTCTCACACCAGTGTTCTGACATTTATGTAAAAATGATTGTGGTGTCCAGTGGACACAATTGACTATGACATCGTTGACATAGTAAATTACTTCATTTCCCTGAATAAATAGGAATATTTTAAATAGACCTTTCATTCCAGTAGATAGATTAGAATTAATGAACCCTACCTTTACCTCAGCAAGTGACGAAGAACCCGAAACGACCCAAGAGACAGATCTCATGAGCTTTGCTGATAGGTAAGGAAGGTAGGTATCCCTCAATAAGGACCTAAAGGGTTCAGTAAAATGTTGCCCAACGTGGTGGCTTCAGTCACTTAAGAGAGGGCCTAAGTACATCGAGAGAAGAACTACAAGTTATGTTGGTTGACATCAGTGAAACGATGACCAATTGTAGGATTGTTATACGTTGGTAGACCAGTAAAATGTCGCACCAACGTTGGGGCATAAGTCACGATAACGATGAGGGAACATAAGTCACGATAACGATAAGGATATTTTGAAAAAATCGTGTACTAGGGGAAAAGAGAAATAATGTTGAGGCTATGCCACATTATGGATGATAAAATCGTGCGCCAGAGTTGATAGTGTACTCGAAGAAATAGATAAACGCCCGATGAGTAAGGCTAGGAGATACCACTATGAGAATAATTTATCTACTGAATGAAAGGTATAACTTAAGTGTGTTAGTGTAATTTCCCAAATTTTTGAATACTGGTTTGAGTGTTTTGGCTGATCACTTTGATCGAGTGAACATTGCAGTTCACGTTTTATTAAATAAATTTTTTTTAGAGAATGTTGCATTAACAGTGTGATGTGTTAGATAGGAGGATGTTGTGATGTTTATCGTTGTAGTCTTATTATACGCCGTTGAAGTCTCGGGCTCACCGATGACCTATCGTTTCTGTTAAATACAGTATGTTTATGCAGGAGGGAGAATTGGCCCAAGGCCAGGTGGCCCAAATGATCAAGGACTTAATGGAGAGGATGGAAAATAATAAGAAGGACTTTATGGAGAGAATGGATGCCGATAGGAAGGTTGCGGAAGCCGATAGGAAGGTTGCGGAAGCCGATAGAAAGGACTTAAATGAGAATATTAAATCTATGAGTGTAAGGTTGGAAACAGTGGACAATAAATTAGATAGTGCAGATGTAGAATTAAAAGGTATGAAGGAGGTCGTACAGGACACGCAGGATAGTTGTAAAGAAGCTAGTGGGGATATTAGGAAGGACATTGGTGATTTAAATGTGAAGGTGGAGCAGAACACTAAAGCACAGGTTGACTTTAAACATGAAATAAATCAGCAGTTCATAGAAACTCGCGAGCTACATCGTGTTCTCAGTGAAAATCAGGACATAATTAGAGGAGACCTCGATAGGCACGTCAACGAAAGTAGGGAACTACATAAGCAGTTGATGTCAGATCAAGCTGAGCTTAGGGCCGATCTGAAGACAGAGGTAGAGAAGTTCAACATCATGCGTGAAGACGATAAGTCAAAGGTCTTCACAGCAATGAATGAACATAAGGAAATGTTGTGTAAAGAGATAGCCGTCGTAAATGACAAAGTAGACCAGGTAGCCGAAGACGTCAAGGCAACTGTAGACCAGCGTATTGAGGCCATTGACTTTAAATTAATCCAGATGAATAAAGAGGATATGAGAAAATTAGGTACAACTCAGGAAGAAACGGCTAGGAGTATTGAGGAGGTACAAGCAGATATTGAGGAACTAGGAAAGGATTTAGGCGATACAAGGGTAGACCTATCGAAACAACTTAAAGATACCCAAGATAAGGTCATAACACTGAGCGATGAGTTGACATCTGTTCATGAGGCTCTTAAGGGGGAAGTTAGTGCCTAGAAATTGGAACTGGATGGGTTAGTGAACAACATCGTAGGAGTCCAGGCCAAGATAGAGGAAGTGGTTAGTAAATCTCGCCGCACCTCAGATATGTCGTTCAGTTGCCCTAGCAACGCTAGTAGTCCCATACATCCTGCAGGGAACGGACACTTTGACAATTCTACCCATTCTCAGGGGCAAAACGTCACTAATGTTATAAACATGATTCGTCTTAAGGAAGATCAGCCTAAGAAATTCGATGGCAGTGGTACCCAGACGCCAAAGGGTTTTCTTAGAGAACTTAGAGAGTATATTCGCGATAATAGGATACCTGAAGAGAGGCAACTAAGGACTGTGGAACGGTACCTAGACGGAGTTGCGTCGCTGTGGTTCAAAGGTTTCCGATATAGCTTTGACACGTTCGAGGAATTTCAGACCGCATTTTTGGGCAAATTTTGGAATTCTGAGATTCAGCAGAACCTAAGGCTAGAGTTATATAGTCGCCGGTATAACACCGCAGGACCGCCGAAATTTTCGCTATATTTTACGGAACAATTAGTTAAGTTCAAGGAACTGGAATCAGCCCCAAGTCAGCAAGAACTGGTTCAGGCTATCCAGAAACAGTTCCCACCGGATATCCAGAGAATATTAATTGCTGCGAAGGTCGAAACCCCGATGCAGACAGAATTGATATTGCGACAGCTGGACCAGACCCATTCGCATCAATCAGCCCCGCGAATAGTCAGGCATTCAGAGCCCCAGGTGAATGTCGTAAATCTCAGCCAGGAGAGCGCGCCAGATAGGGAAGTTTCACGAGCACCGAGATATGAGAATGAGGGGCGGCGGTTCGACACCAGGCCATACCAAGGTAGGAAGAACTGGGAACAGCCCAGATACCATCACGAAGAGTGGGACAGACGCCGAGAACAATGGAGAAGAAACCAGGGTCGATACCAGGGGAACTCAGACCTAAGACGAAGGAACCCACGCGGGAATGAAGGCAACAGAAGAGGGGACGGTTACGAAAATTCCAGACGTTCTGACCGTTGGCACGGGCCTGAAGAGAGAAGGAGAGAAGGGGACCAGTATTTGAGAGAGCTGAGGTCAGGTACCGGACAGGACAAATGGAAGGACAGCATCCAACGAAGGGAAGTCAACACTGACTGTGTAGGAGCTCAAGACATGTCCCATACTGGAGCTATCCGAAAAACCTACCACCAGGATAGAGAATTAAACCCTAACGCGCCTCATTTCGACGAAAATCTGAATTCGTCAAATGAGCGGAAAAAAAAACCTCCAAATTTCCAGTAGTGGTTACGAGACAGGATTCCCACACACAGCCTGAATATGTTTCTCGCGACGGCTGGATAGTAGCCCAGATTGACTCCTGGATTATACAACCAGATGAATTAGTGGAAGACCACCTCAGACAGGAGGTTAGGAAAATAAGAGAGCTACCAATCATTAATGTCAGGATATGCAACTTTAAAGTGAGCTGTTTATTGGATACAGGCGCCAGCATCAGCTTAATTTCACAAAATTTCTTTAACGAATTGTCTACTCGGAAGAAATTGCCAGAAATTCCTGTAGCAAATATCAAAATTAGAGGAGTCATTCCCGACAAAACTGCCATTTGTAAAACGCAGACCTTTTTGGATTTGCAAATAGGAGACATGACATTTTCGCATCCTTTTGTCATAATTTCAAAGCTGCACTATAATGTTATTCTTGGAGCAGACTTCATTTGTGAAAGTAATGCCGTCATCGATTTAGGAAGGAGAGAGGTGAAATTTAGGAAGGATGACGGACCGGAATTAGTAGCTCTAAATGAAGAATCATTGGGTCAGACTGGGAGAAGAATGTGTGAGGAAGAAGTCCATTTCACTACCGTTTCTAAGGAGACAGAAGAGGAGATAGAACAGGGAATAGAAGAGGTCAACCAGGAAGAGTGGGATGTCCTCGAGACTGAATTGGGAAAGGCTGTAGAAGATTTAATAAATCAGAAAGTATCAGAATGCCCAGGGACGGCGGAAGAGAAGATGAAGTTGAGGGAACTACTTCTCAAATATCAGGATGTATTCGATTCAAAGCCAGGATGCATTCCAAATTTCAAATATGTGTTGGCTGTAAACAGTTGGGAGCCGTTCAAACGTAGGCCGTATCCCATTCCGGAGAAACATCGCCAGGAGGCTGGAGAAATTATTAAAGAGATGGAAGAAAGTGGGTTGATTTCCAAGGCAAATACTCCATTCGTTAATTCCTTAGTTACCGTTCAGAAACCCGACGGGTCCCTGAGGGTATGCTTGGATGCAAGGGTCGTAAATGACAGACTAATCCCTGAAAATGACAGAGCTCCTCCCATCAAGGAAGTTATTAGGAGGTTCAGGGGCAAGCGCCGCTTCACTAATATTGATCTGACCTCGTCGTATCATCATATAATGCTCGATGAGAAGTCAAGATTGTTTACTGGATTCCTGTATGACCAGCACACGTATGTTTTTAACCGTCTCGCGTTTGGAATAAAAAACGCCGGTGCAGCTCTCATACGCGCCCTAGATCGCAACCTCACCGAACAGGTTAAGGCCATAACTACGCGCTATGTCGATGACATATTGCTTTCGTCGAAGGATTTCGAGGAAAATCTTCATCATCTCGAGTTGCTACTCGAAAATCTCAGGGTGGCTGGTTTTAAGATCAACTTGAAAAAATCAAATTTCGGACAGGAGGAAGTTCTCTTCTTAGGACACATCATTGATGGTGAAGGAGTACGCCCTAACCCAGTGAAATTGCAGGCAATTGACAACTTTCCAAGGCCTATCAAGGTAAAGAACGTCCGACAGTTCTTGGGTATGAGTCAATTTTTCAGTGATCACTGTCCAAATTATACGGAGGTTGTGGCTCCATTGCAAGATTTGCTAGTAAAGAACAATCGATGGAAATGGTCTAGGGAACATGAGATTTCTTTTCGGGATACTAAGGAGATGTTAGCTAGAAGTGTGAAGCTAGGGTACCCGAATTTCGATAAGGCCTTTATCTTGCAAACTGATGCTTCCACCGTAGGGATTGGTGCAGTTTTATACCAAGAGGAAGGAGGAGAACCGAAGAAGAAGAACTACTTGGCATTCTTTAGCCGTAAACTTAGGAAACACGAGCTAAAATACAGTGTCACTGAATTAGAAATGCTTGCAATTGTACAATCACTACAGCACTGGAGAAAGATGATTTTTGGATTCCCTATAACCATTAGGACGGATCACAAGGCCTTGACCTTTGTGATGAAGACGGTAGTTGCTAGCGAGAGAGTAGCTAGGTGGGCACTGTTTATCCAGCAGTTTGATCTGACCATCGAGCACTGTTCAGGAATGTCAAATGTCCTGGCGGATGCCCTAAGTCGAAACCCAAACGATAACGAACATGAGGTGAACTTCGTGGAGTTAACTGACGAAGATAGAACCTTTCTAAATGAGCTGACACGATTACCAGAATGTCAACGACAGGACCAGTTCTGTGGCAGGTTAATTTCGTTGTTGAAGGGAGAACTTCCACATGACGACCCAGGACGTGGAGAAGTTGAGAAGCTAGCTGAGAGCTATTTGTTTGTCGACAACACCTTGTTGAAATTCATAGACAAGGATCACACTAAATCTCGAATTGTGGTCCCACCACCACTTAGGAAGGGTCTTATATGGCATGCCCATAGGATAACCGGTCATGGTGGGATTGACAAGGTCACCGCCACCCTTCAGGAAACGTTCACCTGGGTTCATCTACGAGAAGACGTGAGAAGCCTTGTAATTACATGTGACACATGCCAGAGGGTTAAGGCGAACCCGTATCTCATTCGACAGGCACCGATACCTCTCTTACCAGCTAAACCTCGTGAATTGTTCGCGATGGATATTTACGGAGTCCTTCCCAAGTCACGTAGAGGGAATAGATACGTCTTGGTAACCGTGGACGTATTCTCTAAGTTCACATCGTTATGTCCGTTACAGAAAGCAAACACTAAATTGGTATTGAGAGCTATAAATAGGACCATAATTCCAGCTATGGGGAAGCCCATGTTTTTATTAACGGACCACGGCACACAATTTACCTCAGCTCAATTTAAACAGGAGTTGCAAAGGCTTGAAATTCGACATATTCTTAGTTCAGTTCGCCATCCTGAGGGAAACCCGTCAGAGCGAATTATGCAGGTCATCGCGAAGTTCTGTCGGATCTTCTGTGCTCAAGAGCATTGGAGATGGATGGATGTGTTACCTATCATAGAAGATTGCGTGAACAACACAATCCACGAATCTATAGGATGCGTCCCAAATGTGGTTCATTCCGATATTTATCCTTTGAGACCATGGCACGCAGTGGTGAAGTGTCCGAGCGACCCACGGCCGACTCAAGCGATGCGCATTGAAGAGACAGCTAGGCATCTTCGTCAGCAAGCTGACCGACGTTTGAGACGCGTCAAAAATAAAAGATTTCATCGGCCCTTGAAAGAAGGCGAATATGTGCTTGTTCGTAAACCCGCTCTTTCAAAACCTGAGGACAAGTATTACGCGAAGTTTGCACCGTTGTATATGGGTCCATTTAAAGTCATCCAGAGTTTCCGAAATAATTCCTATAAAATCCAGTCGTTAGATGGACGCTCTGAGGCTATTTTCAATGCAGCCAACTTGAAGGTTTATCGCAAACCTGAAGATATGGCGGACCAGGAAGTTAACCTCATTGAATCAGTGGTGGATCAAGATGTGGAACCGCTCGAAGAAAAGCAGGATGACCCACTGAAACGATGTAGGGAATGCAGGCAAGTCCCAGACTCTGTGATATTGAGAGCATTTGAGGAGTATTGGAATCTTACAGAGAAAATCTCGATAGAACAGGGAGAATTTGAGGAAGGTTCTGAGGAAGAAGACTTTGACAGCGAGGAAGACTTTGACGGCGAGGAAGGGATAAATAGCTCAGTCGAAAATTCAGTGGAGAACTACCAGGAAGCTGGAGGCATCAACTAATATCCGTACACCAGAAGATGACCAACTGCATAAGAGAGAGGAAAGGAATTTACATTCAAAGGTCATGTTTCATCAGACGTCAAAATTAGAAATTTCGCCATCTGGAGTATTTAAAGGAAATTCCTTGTCACTGCGCGAAAGGAATTCGTGTCTTGGGGGAAATATGAACCCATGACCTTTGTGCCCTAAGAACATTATGCATTATATAACAATTAAACTAAAAGTGGGATTCTTGATAGCATGGATTTGACACGTGACGAGGGGGTGACTACCTTCGGTCCCACGCTCTGGGGTACGTGACGTCAACCACACGTGTCGACGGCGGAAGAATCTCAATTCATTTTTATGAACTATTTCAAAGCGCGTGTACACGGCGTGACCACGCCAAGTCAAAAAAATATAGTGCCTATCAAAGGAGGTCAATCATCTCACAAATCGAACCCGTAAAATTTTTAAATGTCCATGAACACTACCATCAGAAATGTAGCAAGCATGTAGTCACTTTCAAAACTCTTGAAATTACAGTTTAGGTAAGTCAGAAAATTTATAAAATTTTTCTTGGCGGCAAAGGGAGAGACCTGAAGAAAGGGGGTAACTGCTATAAATATGAAGGGACGCCATGACGAAGTTTCCTTCTCCGGCATTTGTGATACAAAGCGGACGAAAAATTGTTGAGCTGCTCTGCTAAATCAAACCAACGAAAGTAGACTGAGTTCGACTGCAGATTTTAGCCAGTGTGGCTAAGTCTTGACTCCATGGGGAGATAGTTTTCTTGAGAGAAATAAGTGTATCAGATAGGACGGTCAAAGTACTGAAATATTCTAATGTGATTAAGTAATTCGTGTGCGGGAATAATTATAATCCATCGTGTGCGCTCCGCAAACAAGTGAAGGGTATTTCTTTTTTTTTATGCTTTATTCCAGGAAACCTGAAGAAACATAATGAGATGTACAGCCATGAATGTAAAGATGGCTAAATAAATGCCAGGGTCACAGGTGAGCCCTAAGACGAATACTGGCGTGGACATGAGGTAGGTGGCTTTCCATCTTACTACCTCTTATATCTTGTCTCGTGATTTCTTGTATTTGAATGGGGATTTTACGACGCAGTGGTCACCCCTACTAAGTTTTGTAAATGTGAGGGTACGACTAAAAGAGTCATTTGTTTTATTTTCCACTTGGATAAAATTTTGAAGTCTTGCGAGTGCCATATAATGTTGTAAAAGGTTATTGAATAGGGTTCGGAAGTGATATCACGTCCAATGTAGATCGTCATCCGTGTGAGTGTACTGCCTATATTTTGTGATGTCAAAGTAAGATGTTCATTCGACGTAATATTCTTCTGTCTGCAATTTGACGTTAATAATAATAATCCATGGTTACTCATTTTCAATCGAGTGGAAGCGCGCTGTCGGATAAGAACCTAGGGTGATGAATTTGGTCACGGAGAGAAACGTTTTTATTTAATGCCCATTTTAAACTGTGTCTGACTGACAATAAAAGATCTAGTAGAATGTTTCAGTCATTTCTCGTAAAAATCAAGTTATTAAATACGATATCATTTATGCGAAGTTATTCATGAGTAATGCATTGTGCGATATTATACGTCGGTATTTCTAGTGGGGATTTTATTCCAGTTCTTGGTCGATGATAATTGTGGAGCTGGGAAATAGAGGTCAGTTTTGTGAATCAGGTTGGACCTGTCATTGAAGCCGGGACACTGAAGCCCGAGGAGTGTTTTATATGAGTTGAGATGAGATGTGCGAATCAGGTTAGAGTCCTGTCATTGAAGCCGGGATATGATAACCCGAGGAATATTTTATAATGTTGAATGGAAAGAAATTCATAGAAATCCATAGCGGTATAATTGGCGACGCGTATAATTAGTGTGGGCATCTTGAAGCATATCTGTGCATTTTGTTGGTTAGAATATCGTATTTGTTTAATCATGTCGGCAGAGTTTAAAGGGAGCATTTTGAGAAGTCAGTCAGGTAGAACGAACCGGGTGGTTTATGTAACTGCCAAGCGAGCATGGGGTGAGAGACCTAAGCGGACAGCGGGGATAATAACGGGAATAGGAGTGGAGTCGAGATTGTACTTTAATTCTCGGCCAGGAAAACGTTAAAATGCTGGATTTAGTTGAAATTTCATAGCCGGTAATGATCTAAGTATTGTGAAGTACTGTAAATGGGGACGTAATGAACATTCGAAACCATGAACTTTGAGTATAAGGAACAGAGTAACCCAATTTCAAGGTTGTCCAAAATATAGAGCGATGGTCGTGATGATCGATTTGTCTGCGAGGGGTGTGCAAAATTCATAATGGTAATGACGAGATATGACATCGTAATTATATGGCGAGTTGTTTGGTTTGTACGTAGATTATTAGGATATCCAAGTGTTAATAACGGTTAGGATTAGATTAGATTTTTAAGCATGATATCACGAGATGAGATATATAGCTGGACCTGAATGATGTAACAAATTCTTTTCCAGCCAGATAAACATCGCAATATTGAATTTACATCACAGCTGCGTAGAAAGTTGTGAAGAAACCAGAGTCCGCGGAGATAAAATTTACTGTTCTTTAACATTTCGATAAATCATTTAAATTTATTAAAGTATTAAATTCAGTGAAACCGCATTTTGAAATAACTTTAATCAAGCGAATAACTTGGAGATGCATTCTGGAAATTTTAGTTTGTTTTTCTGGGGAATATTAACATGTAAAGTAACGATTAAGGGGACATATCCGAAGGAAATGGATTTTACTGCCACAAAGTTTGTGAGCATTGTTGTTGTTGTAATTATTGAACTTTGATTGATTGAGCAGTGAATGTGCTGGGGATAGTAAAGTGGAAACTTTGGTCATCAACCGATGTAACTTAATTGTGTTTAGCCTTCAGCCTAGAAACTTGGATGGTCAGGGGGTCATCAACCTCAGTGACTTAGATTAGGGCCATATGCCATTGTAGCATCATTTCCTTGCGGTCATCATCCACAATGACTTTAAAGTAACTTAGAAGATTAGATGTCGGTCCATGACATAGACGCAGGTCACATCGATTCAATTAAGGGTCCATGCCGTAGAACCACTGTGTGGCACACACCGATTGGACGGCCTTAATTATACTCAGAGTCCAGAGTTCGTGTTACGAGGGCTGGACCATAACGAATCACTATGATGGTACATGTGATCTCACATGGAAGCCGAATTTAAGGATTTCCAGACTTTCCTTTCTTAAATGATTAATAATTGAGACAATGGTTTCTAGTAAGAATGCCCATCAGGCAATTACGTTAAAGTCTCACACCAGTGTTCTGACATTTATGTAAAAATGATTGTGGTGTCCAGTGGACACAATTGACTATGACATCGTTGACATAGTAAATTACTTCATTTCCCTGAATAAATAGGAATATTTTAAATAGACCTTTCATTCCAGTAGATAGATTAGAATTAATAAACCCTACCTTTACCTCAGCAAGTGACGAAGAACCCGAAACGACCCAAGAGACAGATCTCATGAGCTTTGCTGATAGGTAAGGAAGGTAGGTATCCCTCAATAAGGACCTAAAGGGTTCAATATTTATTGCAGCTAATTGCCATATACAAAGAATAAACAAAATCATTCAATGCAGAACTTAATTAGAGAAATTTTCTTTCCTTCACACCTTAGTACGTGATAGCGATCACACTGCTTCCCGCACAAAGTACACAAGCAGTTCTCATTTGGCGAGTGATACTTCGTCGTGGAGCATAGTTTGAAGTGAAAACCATGCACAGCAAGCCTTGTTGATACATGCCGTAACTCGTAGTTGGCTTCCTTCCATTTGTCATTCATCATCGCTTCCGTACTGTAGAAGTCCAACCAGATTTCCGATTTCTTTCTCTGATGTTCGCGAAATAAACTTTGGTACGCTGGAGTTGATGGGAGAGAGAATTTGTCCCGTATTTCCTCCAAAAACATTATTTCCCTAGTTAGCTCATACACCAGTTTCGAAGAGGTGAATTTCGATAAACATAGGGCTCTCTTTAAAAATGTTGCTTTTATCTTCTCCACATCCTTTAAGTTTCTTACCGACAGATGTTGCCAGATACTGGAGATGCCGTAGGTTATTACAGGTGCTATTTTCACTCTGAATAACTTCAACGCTGTCTGAAGGGATATTTTATACAAATATTTGATGTCATTAATAGAGTTCATAATTACCCGTGACAATTAACGACATCTATCAGCCATAAAGCGTAGCGTCAAGGATACGAGATCTTTTCCAACTGAAAGTACCCGAGATCAAGGAATATCCAACTAACTGGTATATTACTTGCACATATATTGTCTAGGGGAGTGGACATTGGATTGTGGATTGAGAGTGACATTGAACTTTTCTTTGCGGATAGCAATAAGTCGCCATTTTGACGTCTTGACAATGACAAGCAGCAAGGATTATACCGAGTAAGGAGCGGAGCAGGTAACGACTGAGATGCAGAGTGACATCTGTAGGAAACCAGTAGGAGATGAAGACCACGCCATTGAATGTGAGAGTTGCAACAGATGGCAGCACCAAGAATGTACCGGCAAGATCAGGGGTGAATATGATATGAAAAAAAGAAAGAACTGCAAGCTGACTTGGTTATGCAGTAGCTGCAAACCCCACGCGCTAAAATGGAATGACGACAGAGACCGGAAATTAAACGAAATAGATCAGAAGTTGAATTTTCTCATAAAGTATCTGACTGATCGCATCCCGATGTTAATCACGGAAACGGTGGAAGAAACAAAGAAGGAATTAGCAGATATCAGAACAACCGTCGCCGGACAACAAACCATAACCCCGTCAGTAGGTATAGGAGACATAATAACTCCGGATACCAATAAAAAGATGATCAAGGAAACGGTGGAAGAAACAAAGAAGGAATTAGCAGATATCAGAACAACCGTCACCGGACAACATACCAGATCCCCTACAGTAGATATAGGTGACATAACAACTCCGGATACCAACAAAACGAAACATAGGGGAAGAAATCCCGAACAACATAGCGAGGAACCAACAGGCCCGACCGGCCCAACCAATTCCACGAAGACCTTTAGAGAGGTGGCTAGTCTAGGAAAACATCACTGGCAGGAAATCCAACCAGCATCACAACTCGAAGCAAAGGTATACCTCAATGGGGGAAAGGAATCGTCCATACGGGAGAACATACCCGATCATAGAGACAGAACAGATCCAAAACGGAAGGATCACGAAATATTACCCGATATGCATACTGTTGGACGACAAGGTACAGACAGCGATTAAGAGCACCTTCAGTGGAGAATAGGAGATAAAAAGAAATACAAGAAATCACAATTTATCAAAAAAATAGGTCACCTGAAAATTATCAACTAAGAGCAGGAGATAAATCAGCTTGGTTATATGTCGGCTGAATACATGAAACGGTCAAAGATGCAGATCTTGTAGCGTACTTAAAAGATAATGGTATTGCCGGGAAGATTGAATATGCTCAGCTAAAATCAGTCGGTAACAATAAGTCATTCAGAGTAGGAATACCGCTCGAACTGAGAGAGTAGAACAACCACACTTCTGGCCGAAAGGTGTCCTAGCACGGCGATTTCTTTTTCGAGGACACCAAAGAGAAAGCATACGGCTATAGGAAGGAAACAAGTAACACATTGAAAGTGATGACATGGAACGCTGAAGGTGCAGTAAATGCATTCGATATGTTACCAAACGATGATTTAGCGGATTTTGATTTGATCATTTTAACAGAAACTTTTCTAACTAGAGAGTGGAATATTCCTACTTTTTATACGATGCATGTTTTTGCCATTCAAGGACAAACGGGTAGACCAGTGGGAGAAATCTCATGCCTTCTCAAACCCAAAATGGCCCCCTTTAAATTGCTGTACGAAGTACCGGAGATGATAATAGTCAAAACAAAACTATGCACAGTGATAGGCATATACTTCCCACCACGATACAAGACAGAAAAGATTGTGGATATTATTAGTGCTGGGCTTCATAGAATACAACCACAGGATCTAGTAATACTCACGGGAGATCTGAATTGCAGGATATATATTCGCAACTCTAAAACAGAGGTACTTCTGGAATACCTCAAGACAGAAGGGTTATGCCTTATTAACGAGCCAAGTGAATCTATAGCGCTACTTCCATTATGGCATATAGATTTGTTATTTTCCAATATGAAGGACGTCGAAATGATTTCCCAGACAGTTCTACGCACAGCAACCAGGAAGCACTTACCAGTGGCAACAACACTGATGCTGCGAGAGAGAACCAGAGCCGTCACTAAAACTACGGAAGTATCAAGGAAAATCAACATGCGGGTAATATCAGAGTCTAATACACTGATAGATATGGCGTCCCTACATGTCCAAGATGGTGATATTGATAGTGCAGTATCGAAACTACAAAACATGATCCTAAATTCCGCTATAAAATATAGTCAAACCGAGAAAAGAGCAAAACCATGGTTCAACGGGTCCTGTTACCAGGCTAGATATGAAACAATTAAACTCCTCCATACTGCTGCAGACACGCTAGAAGAAGAAGTACTAATAATGTACGCCTGGAAAAGAAGGGAATAAAAAAAAGATAATAAGGGTAACTAAAGCGAAATACTATGAAGAGACAGCACTAAGACAGACAGAAGAGGCAGAAAACTTTTTTTTTTTTTTTGCTAGTTACTTTACGTCGCACCGACACAGATAGGTCTTATCGCGACGATGGGACAGGGAAGGGCTAGGAGTGGGAAGGAAGCGGCCGTGGCCTTAATTAAGGTACAGCCCCAGCATTTGCCTGGTGTGAAAATGGAAAACCACGGAAAACCATCTTCAGGGCTGCCGACAGTGGGGTTCGAACCTACTATCTCCCGAATACTGGATACTGGCCGCAGTTGAGCGACTGCAGCTATCGAGCTCGGTAAGGCAGAAAACAACCCTTACATGGTTATCAAGCCGAAACGACCAACATTCCCCCGGAATATTCCCATGAGCGCGTGGACGGCTCATTACACACAGGTTTTGACATTTAAGGACACGAGACCACGCATAATCAACGATAGCACCGAAATTGACGGACCAATAGATATGTTCAGCGCACAGGAGATACAGGAGGTACTCTTAAATTTGAAAAATAACAAAGCTCACGGGCCAGACATGATCTATAATGAACATTTGAAGAGTTTGGCTCCTATTCTCTTTGAACCCCTAACTAGCCTATTCAACGAATGTGTTAAACAGGGAAGAATACCAGATCTATGGCGGACTTCAACGATAAAGACCCTTTATAAAGGGAAGGGAGACTTGTGACCCTAATTCATATCGAGGAATAGCACTAGAATGCACATTACTGAAGATATTGACTAAACTGTTAACGCAAAGGCTGAATGCTTTAATAGATCAGTATCTCCCAGAAGAGCAATTTGGATTTAGGAAAAACCGGTCCACAATACAGGCTACAGAATACCTTCAGAATGATATTCATGAAGCCTTTAGATTAAAGAAGGGAAAACTACATGTTATATTCGTGGATTATTCGAAAGCCTTTGATACAAATAGTCGAACACATGTCATATCAAAGATTGAGGATCTCATAGGAAAAAATAATCCATTATTGCAATTAGTAAAAAACATCCTGGCAAAGAATGAGGTTCAAATAGTTCTGTAAAGTATGTATATTAGTAAATCGACTGAGAATGCTTTTTTCACATATCTAATCAGGCTTTCGTGATCGGCGTCAAAATCACGCACAATGTTTTCAAGCTTGCAGCCCAGAAGGGATGTAGTCTCCCACTAGGGTTGCCAGATTTCCGGATGGCAAATAAGGAACACTTCCTTTTCCTTGCCATATAGCGCTAAACTCAGGCACCATAGCCATGATTAAGAGAAAAGGCCAGGGTTATATTAACAAATAAACACCGGTACCTTTAATAATATAACAGCGTCAGCGTGTTATATGTAGGTACTTAATTTATTACGAACAAGTAATTCCTTAGTCTTTACATTGAACATTTCACAAGTACTTGTCATATGAAGATGCAATTTGTAACAGTTTCTTATTCAACAGAACTTTATTGGAGAAATTCCTTACAATTCTCCTCATTGTTGAAGTACACAGGAAGTTCATTTTTATGAAATCTACAGAGCATCTCTTTCTGTCATCTCTCCATTTTATTGCCATTACTGAAAATACCCTTTCTTCATATGCCCACTAGTACCGCTAGCGCACTGCCAGAGACGCTGTTCTCAGCTATGGTGACTGATCATTGATCAGAATACAGAATATTTTGATTATAACTGCGTTCCTTTTTCGATACTACTATTGTTTAAACCGTGATATTTTGATTATAACTGCGCTCTTTTTTCGATACTACTATTGTTTAAACCGTGATATTTTTAAAAAACGGAACATAGGCGTACGATTTAATGAGGAAAATGAGGAAAGCCGTACATCTGGCAACACTACTCCCAACGGACCACGGCCTATAAACCCTGAAAATGTATACATAAGAAAGTGTTTCTTACAGTGAAAAAATCGTCAACGTTAATCGATAAAGTCGATTAAGGAATACACTGTTTGACAGTTGTAAATGTCCTATTATTTCAATTATAATGCATGCTATGGTTTTGGCAGCCCACCCAGTGGCCATGATCGTTAAGATGTTTTACGTTTTACCTACCACTCCGTTATGTACCGCATATCGTTGAGACCTATATTGTAGCCTTTCCCTGTGCAAAATACCCATGAAAGGGATTTTATTTCAGTCTTCGCATTCGTGAAGTAATAATAATCGTGTGTGGCATCCGGATAGGCCTGGTGCAGGTCTCCTTCGACTTGACATATCAAGGGCGACCTGCGCTTCTGTGAAGATGAGTCCCTGCTTATGATGAACTCTAATGATGAAGACGGCACACACACCCAGCCCCCGATCCATCGGAATTAACCAATGAAGGTTAAAATCCAGAAGCTGCGACCCCGTGAACCATAGGCCAGCACGCAAACCATTTAGCCATGGAACAGGACATTTATAAGGTTATACCCGTGCGGCCGACAGCGGAGTGGAGTTGCAGTTGTGCTGGAGAGAGAGAGAGAGAGAACAAACTGGCAGTCTGCCACGCGCCAAGGTCACTTGATTGTTAAAAACACAAATATTTTTGGCACCATTTACAACGAATATGCTCTTTGAGGCCACATTGTTCTTCACAGTTTTCTTTACTTGTTTGAAGGCAATATTTCGCAGGCACTTCGAACTCGGGAGGTCTCTCCGTTGTATAATTGGTTGCGAACCATGTCCTTGAACCGTGGGGAAGAAAATTGAATATGAATGAAGGACTGCATTTTCAGTACGCTGTTTCTCTGATAAACATCAAACTGAAAGGCTTCACAAGTCGACACAATGTCTGTTAAGCGGCGATGCAAAGCCTTCCACTGCCGGAGGAAAACTTGTCCAGTGGCTGTTTCTCTGTCAGTGCCGGAAGGAATCTGGAGAATTTCTATACTGTTGCCTGGAGAATGCCTTCAGAAGCTCTTATCACTATAAGTAGTCCAGGAATCTAGCAGTAGAAACATTTCACTTCCGCAGATGTGAAGAAGGATTCTTTAAACCAATACATTAATTCTTTTTTTTTTTTTTTTCCCCATTTTCCCTGAATTTGTGGCTGTTACAATTATATTTCTGGCATGAAACTCTCCGACCGAAAGTTCCAGTTGCCTCCTGCAGTACAATTAATAATTTCGGGAAAAGAGTACCAGCCATACTAATTGTAGGCATATTTGTGTACGAATGGGTGAGTGCGCTAAATGAGCAACTGTTTCTGTATGCTCCTCACCAACAAACGATAGAGTCCTTTTCGCTTTCATTTCGCGCACGAAACCACTCTGATCAGTGTTGTATATTGAAGAAGGGGTGTAGTCTAAAAATCGCTCTGTAGCTGCTTCTACAAATTTCTTTGCGACTTTATCTTTTTCGTCTTCTTGCAAATACGTATAGAATACAAATTTCGCAATTTTTCTTCTTTTTATTCTGTACTTTTTCTTAAAACGACTCAACCAACAAGCACATGTGCTGAAATTAATTCGCCCCATTGAAACCTCTCTTGAAATGTCCAAAGCCCACAGTCGCAGGTCTTCATCGTATACATTCCGCTTCAGTCTCCTTGCTTCTGTAAAGCAAGAAAATAATTTTATCTGCATCAATTTCCTGTGTTCAACGGGGCTTACTGATGTAGATTCTAATTGCTTCTCCCACCTGTACAGTTGTCTTATTTAAGTCACCTTAGGAGAATTTTTGCTAACCGTGGTTAATGAAAGCCGCTTCTTACCCCCTTATATAACCATAAATTTACAGCGTTTCTCTCGTACGCAAGATCTACAGTTTGTTTCATTTTTTTTTTTTCTCTGGACTGGAAGCATAGCTTGAACTGGTAGATTTGCTAGGTGACTGCAGTGTCTCTTCACTGGATTGACGAAAATCAGACTCGGGGCTCAAAATCGGATCCGTAACACATCTTGTTCCTGACAATGGTATGCTTCCTTCTCTTTCAGATAATGCAGATGAGGTGTCGCTGCTTCCACTATCACTTTCACTGTCACTATTTCTCTCCATACACGACTACGAGACGATGCTGGCACCCATAGGATGATTTTCAATTAGTTCGATCACATGTCGATCCATCTCCTTTTCTTACGAAGGTATTTTACTAGAAGAGGAGAAACTTGTTTAACGGAAATAACGTAAAGCATACTCTAGAACATTAGCCGGATTCATGACTGCTCTTTCAAAGGAACATGTGCCAACTGGCTAGCGCAGAAAGCTCAAGGTAAACCGGTCGCTTCAGCTTGTCACCAGGGCTGTCCACGTCGAGCTATACGCTAACGCGTGCAATTCTATTAGACATCTCCATATCGATTTCAGGACCTTGCAGATCGAAATGGCAGCTGAATTTTTGTACATTGCTTTCTAATAGACCCTTCATCCTCTCTACCAAATATCATTGTCGATTTTGATATGACAGTAGGGGCAGTTCCCTTATAAGTAGCATTTCTTATTAATATTCTTTTCGGTTCGTTTTGGGCTATTAGGGACCACGGAGCCCGTCTTATCTCTTAGCTAAGGTCTTCTGCTTTCTCTTGGCCCAGTACGCTTTCATTTTCTGGCTGCGTACTCCTCCCATCCGCCCACCCAGGTCTGATGGTCCCTTTACTCTTTTTTCTTGTGAGGGATAGTAGGGAAACTCCCTGTCGAATGGCCTGCCGGCACTGAGATCGGCTTTCTGTGGTCTCTAATGGGATCTGCAGTTTCCCTAGGTCTGATTTTACTGAGGTGATTCACGTGGTCTTGGAAGCCTTTCTCCCACTTGCCACTGTGAGGATAATGTTGGTGTGTCTGCAGGGTTTCAGGTGGGTCGTGTGCCCGTAGAAGGTCCGCCGCCTTTTCCTCATACACGTGACTACGTCTTCCTGGTGTTCGTAGAGCTCATTTTAGTGCCTGATGCTGAAGGCGCCATCCTCCTCTCTTATGGGCATCTTCCTCTTTTTAAGTTTTAGTTTACTGAGTGGGTCCTTTCGATTCGTCAAGAAGCACTCAGAGGCGTAGAATACAGTGGGTCTTATTACTGATGTGTATTTTTAGGTTCTTGGAAAGATACTTGAAGGTGTAGATGCTTTTACAGGAATTGTAGGCTCTCTCTAACTCGGTGCACCCGGTGTCTATGGCCGAAGTTTCATTCTCGCTTGCTGAGATCCATTCTCCTAAGTACTTGACTGCAGGAACTTTACTTATGGTGTTGTTTCCTAGTGGGATTGTAGAAAGAGCCTGCTTTATATTAGTGATAACCTCCGTCTTCTGTAGGCTGACCCTCAAGCCAATTTTTGCTGCAATACTGTAGAGGCTCTGTAGTTGGTGAGTAGCTTCCTCCATGCTGTTGGCCAGTAGGGTGTGATCATCAGCAAAGGCTAGACGGGGTACACTGAGGTTGTCTTTCTTGTACCTAAGCTTCAGTCGTGCTTCTGATGAAATGTGGCAGTCCATTCCCTGATGATCTTCTCTAGTATACAGTTGAAGAGGGTGCAAGAGAGACCATCTCCCTGTCTGACTCCTGTCTGTATGAGAAAGCTCTCAGAGATTTTACTCTTGTACTTGACTTTGGAGGTGGTGTTCTTCAAGGTAGCTTGGACCAGTCTGGTGGTCTTCTCATCTAGGCCTAGTTCCCGAAAAAAGTGGTTTTACTTATAGTATGTTACAGTGTTACAATGACTGTGCAGTGTACTTACCCGTAGTTAAAGGAAGTGTTCAAAGTGTCGTCCTTGTGCCCGATGCAGACCGGTACTCGTCGCCACATTGAGTTTCGAATTGTTTCAAACACGCCTGGATCATTTTGAAATTCTTGACAACCATTAACAAGTCTCTGCTCCAATTCTTCAACCGTATACGTACGTAATTATGATACACCATGTGTGTGTGTGTGTGTGTGTGTGTGTGTGTTTTGTGCGATATAAACACTGAACAGATTCCCATGGTTGGTGTCTTAAATTAAAACCTTGAATTTTAATATAAATTCAACGACATGTTTTTAAAGTCAAATTCAGAGTTCTGTATACTGAGTTAAACCCCATGGCACTACATCCCTTAAAGGCCTTGGCCTACCAAGCGACCGCTGTTCAGCCCAAAGGCCTGCAGATTACGAGGTGACGTGTGGTCAGCACGACGAATACTCTCGGCCGTTATTCTTGGCTTTATAGACCTGGGCCGCTATCTCACCGTCAGATAGCTCTTCAGTTCTAATCACGTAGGCTGAGTGGACCTCGAACCAGCCCTCAAGTCCAGGTAAAAATCCCTGACCTGGCCGGGAATCGACCCCGGGGTCTCCGAGTAAGTGGCAGGCACGCTACCCCTACACCACGGGGCCGGCATACTGAGTTAAAACTTCTAATTTTTAGTACAATGACTGGGTGGAGGCCTCGAGATGGCCAAGCGGAAGGGAGAATCATGTGATTGTCTGATGGCTGGAAGGTTTGAATCTTCTTTTCTTCGCAACTGGGACAGGGAAGGAAACTAGGGCTGGGAAGGAAGCGACCGTGGCTTTATTAAGGTACAGGCCTGGTATGTGTCTGGTGTGAAAATGGAAAACCACGGAAAACAATCTTCATGGCTGCCAATAGTGGGGTTCGAACCCACCATCCCACGATGCAAGTTCACGGCTACTTGACCCAAACCTAGTAGCCAACTCGCTCGCTTAGGTTCGAATCAGCTTGGTCGTTGTCCACTCTGCTTCCTTGTAGCTTCCCAATAGATGTAGTGGTAGTCATTAACGAAACGAATGAGCGAGGCAAAGATAGTGATAGACAAAATTATTCAAAAAATCGAGTGTACACGGAAACACTCGTACCGTTACAGAACGACGTATCGCTGGCCGTATTAATGTACATATCTTAATGACTTGGTTTCTCATGTCATTGAAATAAATTGGTGCTGTTACCCACCAACAAACCACTACTGTAATACATCTCCAGGATTAGTGAAATGAATATCGTAAGCCGAGTTTAATTTGTACCATCGTAGGTTAACTTTACTTTTCATTTCCTAGCCAACATGCAGCTTGTATTGATGTACATTGGAATTCTTCAGTTTTTCATTCTATGCTTTCATAATTGTAAACTAGGCTAATAAATAAGAGTCTGGAATATTATTCTGTGTCACAAAGTTGCTGATCCTGTCATTATGTAAATCTAGTTTACTGTATTATTTCAATTTATGACAGTACAAATAATTGACATTACGGTAGCCTATTGTAAATTTTTGCCATGAGATAATTCTCACTGAGTGATTGTTTTATTTTAATTTGTGGGAGGCATTGAACTTCTGTTTGCCTTTGGACGGTAAAATTTCTAAAACACTAATAATTGACATAACAAAGAATGGAATGCTCAATAATAACTATGGAAACTCATTTTAATATCAAAATGATACATGTTAATAAAAGTTAAGATAACACTTTATTTATACATCTGTAAAATGATTCCAGACAATTCTGGGAACATGTATAGACTGCTCCTTCCGTAGTAATGCGGATACAGAACGAATGCAAGGCGGAAGGTCAACATCTGCAGGCAACGCCATGATTTACTCAATCCCTGCAGACAGCAGTCTTTTTATGTTCCAGCTTGGGCAAGACTCCACAAGCAGTCAAGTGTTCCCTTCAGAATGAACACCAGTCCTGGAATCTAATCCTTACCGTGCAATACCAATAGTCCAAATGGTCTATGATCTGTGGTGATGGATGCCGGATTGAAGTTTTGGCACAGTTACTGTTAAAAAATTTAAACAGCTGCATCTTGCGTAAGCTGTGCGCGTGGAGTTCTCATACATCCCTTGCATATCGTCAAATGATAAGCCAGTTCATCCTCTCCGAAAGAAGTGGCGGTACAGATCTTTCATTGCCAAGGTACTGTAATAATAACAACAATAATAATGCTATAAGTTATATGTCAGGCGTAACGAATTTGGTTGCTAGATTTAAGAGGATCCCTAGTTTTAATCCTTTGAGGGTCGGGTTTTTAAAGCACTGGCGTTCCCCACAATTTAGTTTTTGCACACTCATAAGTAAACCCCATTATAAATTAATGTAGAAGCACACAAAATATTTTATTTTTAAAAATGCCCAAGTCATACATGAAAAAATTGAAAAATCACAAAATCACACAATATTCTTTATTAATAATGTTTTCTTTACGGTTTTTCATAAAATGTGGTGGTGGACACAGATGTTACAGTCTTTGCACTAATACATGGTCCTTTGGTTCTCTTTTTGGGCTGATTTTGTCATTTGAAGTAGGGAACTGTTAAAGAACTGTAAAATGTACTTATAATGATTACAGAGCATGAGGTGAGAAAATATAGGCGTGTGGATGAATGTACCAGTAGACCGGGTATCCTTATACTCCTATGGTCTGTTTGTGTACATTACCGTCAGCATAATCCCTAGAAATCAACGGTCCTTTCACAATTATCACTCCGTTTTTGTATTCAGGGTTGGATAATTATTTTCCATGATTTCTGCACGTTATAAGTTTTGCGCCTCTCTGTAGATGGTGGTTGTAATTCTTCTTAGTCACTATCACTTACTCCTTCACCCTCGATTATGATATTTTCAGGGAAAAAGTCTTTATAAACTTCTTCATCCGTATGGGAAAAATCAGAATCCTCACATCATTCGACAAAATTTCGTACACTTTCTCACTATCTAGTACTACGTCAGCACGACTGTGAGAAGGCCATGTTCTTCAACTAGCAGTTGATTCGCTAAAGCCGTAGACATTCACATCCAAAAAGCAAGTTTACATAACTTCTCGTAAGGGTACGAAGAAACGCAAGATTCAGTAACGTAGCCAACAGATGGAAGATAGCATATGCTTTTGAATCATTGCTCTCAGATAGAGAAGCAAAGGTATATCACTTGGAACTTTCACACGCAATGTACACTTAAGAAAATGGAAATTGCAACACCATGAAGGCATTGGTCGTTTGTGTTGATTTTCAAGATATGGAACGATGCCATGTAGGAATGTACACGATCCATTGGATTGTTGCTACAGGTCTCCCCACGTGATTGGTCGTGGAGGAATCAACTCCAGTATACGGACTGTGGTGTAGCGTAGTTGACTTGCAGTCTGTGCAGTGAAGTGTTCCCAGTCAAACATGCCTCGACGACAGAGAAGAGCACGCTATCAATAACTGTCGCCGTTTGAGAGGGCTCGGATAATTGGGCTGTGTGAGGCTGGATTATCGCTAAGGACTGTCGCTGCACGTGTTGACCGACAGGCATCTACGGTACAACGTGTATGGCAAAGTGGTCAAACGAAGGTACCCACACTCGTAGACCTGGCACAGGCCCAGCGCGACAGACAACTGTGAGAGAGGATCGCCGCATCATTCGGATGGCCCGAATGGAACCCCATGCAACAGCAGAGCAAATTCGAGCAGCTGTGGCACCCCACGTTACACAACAAACAGTTGGTAATCGCCTGCGTGCAGCTGGCTTACGAGCCCGTGTCCCTGCAGAAGGTGTTCCATTGACCCCACAACAGCGACGTGTAAGACTGGCCTGGTGTCGAGAAAGATCGACGTGGGTCGACGAATGGCATAGGGTCGTCTTTAGTGATGAATCGCACTTCTGTCTTGCCCGCAGTGAACGCCGGAATCGTGTGCGCCGACGTACCGGGGAGAGGGGCCGCCCAGATCTTATTGTCGAGAGGCACACGGGGCCAATACCAAGCATTATTGTCTGGGGAGCTATTGGCTTTAATGTGAAATCATTATTAGTGCTTGTTGAGGGCACTATGACTGCTCGACAGTACGTTGATAGGGTACTCAATCCAGTGGTTGTCCCTATGATGGCGAACATTGCTAATGGGATGTTTCAGCAGGACAATGCCCGGGTTCACACTGCACGCATCTCCAGAGAAGATTTCCACGACATCACAACCTTAGAATGGCCCGCCAGATCCCCGGACCTCAGTCCTATTGAGCATGTGTGGGACGTGATGGGTCGACAACTGGCCAACCGTCCTCAACCACCCACAACTCTGGAACAACTGACCCGTGCAGTGCAGCAAGCATGGGCCACAATTCCTCAGTAAGCGACCCAGGGCCTTTTTGACTCCATGCCTCGACGAATTCATCAATGTATTGCAGCTCGTGGTGGGCACATCCTGTATTGATTGTTGTCCAAACTTACGGTCAGAAGGAAGTGTAATCATCGAATCACAACCGAACACTCGTCCTGCATGTTTAATTGCAGCAATGTAACACCACTCCTTCTGGGTGTTGCAATTTCCATTTTCTTCAGTGTATTTTGTCGTAACTGTTGTGGCACTTCCTGCAAGATGCAATATATTGCGCTGTGATCTACAAAGGCTAAATTCTAAGTCTCTTCAAACAACAAATTACTTAACATAACCCTTCGCCTTCTACGAACTAGGAAAGGTCAGTTCTTGTGAATGAGTGGAACAATAAAATACCGGTAATGTTGTTTGTTACGTGCATACCTTTCGCAGGGACAAGACAAATATGATCCAAGATGTGTGGCAATAAAAATTCGGCAAACTCTTTATTATGGTTGCTGTCACTTCTGTAATGAATGGCAAAGATGGCTGTCCTTTTAAGAGCCAAATCAACATGATTATCAGGCTTTAATGATAATCATAGGAGTTTTAATCTTTTGTAGAACGAGGTTATAGTCTAAAAAGGAAGACCATGAAATGCGTGCCAATAAAGACCTCGCAAATGGAATACCATCGGGGTCAGAAGTGAATAAGAGTTGACCATGAAAATCGTATAGGAAAGACAAGAAAATAGGTGTTTCTTTATTTTTAAAGGGGACTCCAAATACCAATTTTCGTGTCTGTAACATCTTCAGTTTTTGAGATATAAGTATCCTCAGAGATTGCATCCGGGAGATAGTAGGTTCGAATCTCACTATCGGCAGCCCTGAAGATGGTTTTCCGTGGTTTCCCATTTTCACACCAGGCAAATGCTGGGGCTGTACCTTAATTAAGGCCACGGCCGCTTCCTTCCAACTCCTAGGCCTTTCCTATCCCATCGTCGCCATAAGACCTATCTGTGTCGGTGCGACGTAAAGCCCCTAGCAAAAAAAAAAAGTATCCTCATGAAAGGTATTCAATCCATTTTCCACTATTTTTCACACCCTTAAAGGAATTTTCTGAAAACAAAAAATGTGTGTGTTTCTTTACTTTTAAAGCAGATTCCAAAAACCAATTTTTACGTCTGTATACTGTTAAGTTTTCGAGATATAGATGAACATATTTAAAAAATTCATCCCCGTTTTTACCCCTTAGCGACGGAATATCCAAACATCCTCCCTTAGTGAGCACCAAGACTGTACCGGTAATAAATGTATCCCCAAAATTTCATTTCTTTAGGTCGAGTAGTTTAGGCTGGGCGTTGATTAGAGTCAGGCGGACTTAGCCTGTTATATATAGAGAGATAAAAGTATAAAAGAGCAACTTAGTAGAAGTGAGTAGAAGCAATGCCAGACATGCAAAACTGGAGTCTTGTAGTCGTCATTCTATACCTCGCAAGCGGAAATAAGGACATGCAGTCAGTCTACTGCACTGATGTGCATATTTTATACTTGCAGTTAAGCCACATGTGCCCTATTCGATATATGTTTTTTTAAATGTATATACTTTTTTGGCCTTCGCGTGGTGCCATATTTTGCCATCACAATGCGGTAGTGAAAACAAGTGTGGAGGTTAATGAACACAGGATTAAAACAGCAATTACAATTTGTATATGCACACATAATATATTTAAATTAAAACAAAGGAAAACGTGGAAGGTTGGAATCACACTTGAAAATGTCAGTATTTTATAACATTGTTACTAATAAAATAACACAGAATACTTGTCATTGTCTACAATAGAAAACACCTTGTAATAAATATGATTTTATTTAGAAATATCGCACACACAAGAACTTTATATTTTAATATTTGCTTCACACAGGTACTGAATAAGGGCAGAATAAATAAAATTGCTCTGTTTTGCCCTCGTAGTATGCTGCCTATATGTATTGGAAGATTTATGGAGAGTTTCTGCAGCCATTTGTAGAGTGAAAGCCGTTGCTACTGATATCTGAAACATGAAAAAATTAAATGATTCAAATCTGCTATGTTGTGTTGTTGTTTGAGTCATCAGTCCACAGACTGGTTTGATGCAGCCGTTCACGCTAGCCTATCCTGTGTTAAACTTTTCATTTCTACGTAACTACTGCATCCTACACCTGCTCTAATCTTCTTGTAATATTCATACCTTGGTCTACCCCTACCGTTCTTAACGCCAACACTTCCTTCGAAAACCAACTGAACAAGTCCTGCGTGTCTTATGATGTGTCCTATCATTCTTTCGCTTCTTCTCGTCAAATTTTTTCCAAATCGATCTCTTCTCACCAATTCGATTGATTCGATCTATCCATCTCACATTCAGCATTGTTCTGAAACACCACATTTCAAAAGCTTCAATTTTCTTTCTTTCTGAGCTAGTTATCGTCCATGTTTCACTTCCATACAATGCTATACTCCAGACGAATGTCTTCAGAAACATCTTTCTAATTTCTATGTACATCAATGTTAGAAATGAGCAAATTTATTTTCTTAAGAAAGGCCTTCCTTGCTTGTGCTAGTATGCATGTTATTTCCTCCTTCTGCCATCGTTAGTTATTTTACTACCCAAGTAGCAATATTCATTTACTTCTTGTGATACTTCATTTTCTAATCTAATATTTCCTGCACCACCTGCCATCATTCGAATGCACACCATTACTTTTGTTTTGGACTTATTTATTTTCATCTTGCACTCCTTATCCAAGACTCCGTCCATACCATTCAGCAACTTCCCGAGATTTCCTGCAGTCTCAGATAAAATAACAATATAATCGGCAAATCTAAGGGTTTTAATTTCCACTCCTTGGATTGTGATTCTCTTTCCAGATTCCTCTTTGATTTTTGTTACTGCCTGTCCTATGTAAACACTGAAAAGGAGGGGGACAAACTACAGCCTTGCCTCAGACGTTTCCGGAATGCTGCTTCTCTTTCAAAGCCCTCGATTGTTATCACTGCATACTGATTTTTGTACAGATTGTAGATAATTCTTCGTTCTCGGTATTTGATCCCAATCACCACCAGAATTTCAAATAGCTTGATCAATCAACATTATTGAATGCCTTTTCTAGATCGAAGAGTGCCATGTACGTGGGCTTGTCCTTCCTAATTCGATCCTCTAAGATCAGACGTAAAGTCAGGATTGCTTCACGTGTTCCTACATTTTTTCTGAAGCTAAACTGATCTTCTCCCAACTCAGATTCAACCTGTCTTTCCATGATTCTGTAAATAATACGAATTTAAATTTTACAGGCATGAGATACTAAACTAAAATGGCGAGGTAGTTTTCACACTTGTTCACTCCGGCTTTCTTGGGAATAGGTATAATAACATTCTTCCGAAAATAGGATGCCAATTCTCCCGCTGCGTATATCTTACACAGTAGATGGAATAGCATTGTCATACTGGTTTCTCCAAAAGAAATCAGTAATTCAGAGGGAATGTTATCAATTGCAGGTACCTACTTCCTATTTAGGTCTTTCACAGCTCTGTCGAACTCTGACCTCAGAATTAGGTCTCCCATTTCATCAGCATCAACAGCTTATTTTAGTTCCAGAACCAGATCATCTACGTCTTTACCTTGATTGTATAACTGTTGGATATGTTCCCTCCATCTTTCTGCTTTGTCTTCTTTCCACTGAAGTGGTTTTCCATCTGAGCTCTTAATATATTCATACACCTAGATGTCCTTTCTTCAAAAGTTTCCTTGATTTTCCTGGCAGCACCTACCTTTCTTTGGACCATACAACCTTCAACATCCTTGCACATCTCCTTCAGCCATTCATCCTTAGCTATCTTGCACTTTCTATCCATTTCTTTCTTTAATCACCTGTATTCTCCTCTGCCCTCTTCATTTCTTGCATTCTTGTATTTTCATCGTTAATCAATCAGGTTTAGTACCTCCTGAGTTATCCCTTGAATCTTTGTTGATCTTTCCTTCTTACTATTTCTTCAGCAGTCCTACTGACTTCATTTTTCACGACTGTTCATTCTTCCCCTATTTTGTTTCCCTTAGCCTTTCCATTTTGTCCGTGTGCAACATATTCCCTGAAACAATCCCTCGCACTCTTTTCTTTCAATTTGTCTAGATCCCATCACCTTGCATCCCTTTCTTCGGTTTCTTCAACTTCAGATGGCATTTCATAACCAACAAGTAGTGATCGGAGTCCACGTCTGGTACTGGGAATGTCTTGCAATCAATCTGAATCTCTGCCTAATCATAATGAAGTCCATTTGATACCTTCCAGTATCTTCAGGTCTCATCCACGTATACAGCCGTCGTTTGTCGTGTTTGAAACAAAATCCTGCTCTTCCTGTCAACGTATTTCACTTATACCAACTACATCTAACTTTAGTCTATCCATCTCTCTTTTCAGATTCTCTAACCTACCACAAACTTCCAGCATTCCACGCTCCGACTCGCAGAATGTCAGTATCCATCTTCCTGATGATCGCCCCCTCTTGTATAGCCCCACCCGGAGCTCCGAATGGGGGACTGTTTTACCTCCAAAATATTTTACCCGGGAGTAAGCCATCATCAGTACATCATTCATACAGAGCGAGCTGCATGTCCTCGGGAGTTAGTTAAGGCTGTAGTTTCCCGTCGCTTTCAGTCATGTAGCAGTATCATCACAGCTAAGCCATGTCGAGTATTATTACAAGAACATATCAGTCAATCATCTAGACAAGTGGTTCCCAACCTGGTGGCAATCGCCCCCAAGTGGGCGATTTGAGTTATCAGGGGGGGAGGCGATTTGGGGGCGATGAGTATTGAAAGGGGGAAAAATTAAGATAGTACTGTACAGTAGAAGTTGCCGGGTAGCATGAGTCACTGGCTATTCTCAGCCGGTGAATTCACTGCACTCACCCCTATCCACAGTCCCTACCTGTTGTTGCTCAGCTCGGCCGACTGGTGACTCAAACCCTCCCCCTCCTGCCACCACAACACACTTGACATTTACCTACATTCGTCTTCAGTCTTAACTAGCCTTTGTGTGGCTCACCATCAGTTTTTCTGCGTGCCTTTTCTGTTTTTGTGAGTTTGTTTCGAAGTGTAGAAGTTCATGCACAATGGATTCAAAAAAGAAGTGTCGTCAATACTCAGCTGAGTATTTAAAATTCGGTTTTATCGCGTCACTGCAAAGTGTGCAGTTTCCACGTTGTCTTTTGTGCGATAAAATATTTACTAGTAATGAAGCCATAAAGCCTTCGCGAATGAAAGATCATTTATCAAGAGTACACAGTGATGAAGTGAGTAAAGAACTTAGGTATTTTCTAAACCTCAAAGCTAAAGATGATAAACAGCCTAATGTGAGTGAATTATTTTTCAAACGAGCAACCGCTCTTGACAAAGGTCTTATTGTTTCTTAATAGGTGTCTTTATTGATAGCTAAATGTGGTAAACCTCACACAATTGGTGAAACTCTTGTTTTACCGGCTACCAAGAGAATTGCTGAAATCATGCTAGACGAGCGCCCTAGTAATTAGATAAGTCAATCGGTTCCTTTGAGCAACAATACTGTTTCGAGGCGAATTGACGAAATGGCCATGGGCATTGAATTCAAACTCACCATTTGTTGAAAAAAAGTAAATTTGCATTGCAGATTGATGAATCAACTGTGATTGATAACAAAACAATTTTCTTTGCTAAAACTTTGATCACTGATACGAAGGGATCGTCGATTTTTAAAGTGGTGCAAGATTATTTTGAGGAAAAAGAGGTTCCCCTAACGAACGTAAGCGCTTGCGCAACAGACGGTGCTCCTGCCATGTCAGGTCGTCATACTGGGTTTCTAGCCCACCTTAAGAAAGATGTTCCAGAGGTCATCACTATTCACTGTGTCATTTATCGTCAACACAGCTGCTAAAAAATTGAGTGGTGTCCTGCATGAAACCCTACAATTGGTTATTACTGGTGTCAACAATATCAAAGCTAATTCCCTCAATGACCGTCTGTTCTGACAACTTTGTCATGAAAATGACGAGGTTCGCGCCGTTTCTTTGAATTATTTGACAATGTTACCGAGTTTCTCGACACGTCTGATCTTGTTTTCAGTGAGAATTTGAAGCAACCCCCAAGTTCGAACAGATACTTTTGAAAAAATTAACGAAGTCTATATCAGGATTCAAGGAAACAAGATGAACCTTATCAAGGCCAAAGGAATTATTCCATCATTCATCGTGAAATTTGATATTCACAAGGTAAATATTGCCCTAAAGAGCTGATTCAGTTTCCGACCCTTTTCTAAAATGCTATTTGTTCGAAGCATCGACCTAAAAAGATATTTTTGCCCTACTTGCACCATACATTATGAACTTGCGTGTATTACACTTAGTTATTTTCAACACCTCACAGCTAAAGATGATAAACGGCCTAATGTGAGTGAATTATTTTAGAAACACCCATTCCCCAGGCCAGAGATATTAATCATTTACGATTAAAAAACCCTGACTCAGCCGGAAATCGAACCCGGGGCTGCCGGGTGAAAGGCGGACACATTGCCCCCTACACCGCGGGGCCGGACTTCCGACCCTTGAAAAGTGTTCAGTGTCAGTTGACGAGACTCCTGAACCCCCAGAAGACAAAATCCTCATTTTTACTGATCACCTTGGCCAGTTAAAAACTGGCATGGAATCAAGGTACGAAGATTTCACCAAGTTACAAATTCCGGATTAGATTCTAAATCCATTCTCGTTTGAAGCTGTAGATAAGCTTGATAAATCTTTGCAGACGGAGTTTGTAGATCAGAAGTATGACTGTGAGGTGAAAATCATTTTCAAGCAGAGCGGTTACTAGTTAGCCTGAAGCTTATGGATACTTATCCACAACTGTGGGGAAAACTGAACCACTTCTGATCTCGTTCCCGTCCATATTTAGTTGAAAAAGGACTTAGTTCCGTTCTTTGTTCTTAAAAATATTCTGTAAAAAATGTAAATTTTATTTTTTTCTATTTTATTTAAGAGCTTTGGTTGTTTATATATACGGTACTAAGGTAAGGTAAGGGTTATTCTGCCCGAAGGCAGGTCTGAACCTCCGCAGAGGTGCTCCTGAGCCGGAGTTTACGTGCGGTAGGGTGGCCGGTTCCTTTCCGCTCCTCCATTCCCTTACCCTTCACCAACAGCGCGTGGCAACCCATCCAACTCCTGACCACGCCCAATGTTGCTTAACTTCGGAGATCTCACGGGATCCGGTGTTTCAACACGGCTACGGCCGTTGGCTACGGTACTAAAATTGTTTAAAGTAATAAAACTGCTTTATTATTTACACTTTACTTACAATTAAAATTGGCATACATTGAAATGTCCGCCGCTGTGGTGTAGTGGTTAGCGTGATTTTCTGCCACCCCCGGAGGTCCGGGTTCGATTCCCGGCTCTGCCACGAAATTTGAAGGGAGGTCAACTGAGTAGAGGTGGGTTCGATTCCCACCTCAGCCATCCTGGAAGTGGTTTTCCGTGGTTTCCCACTTCTCCTCCAGGCGAATGCCGGGATGGTACCTAACTTAAGGCCACGGCCGTTTCCTTCCCTTTTCCTTGCCTATCCCTTCCAATCTTCCCATCCCTCCACAAGGCCCCTGTTCAGCATAGCAGGTGAGGCCGCCTGGGCGAGGTACTGGACATTCTCCCCAGTTGTATCCCCCGACCAAGAGTCTGAAGCTCCGGGACACTGCCCTTGAGGCGGTAGAGGTGGGATCCCTCGCTGAGTCCGAGGGAAAAGCCGAACCTGGAGGGTAAACAGATGATGATGATGATGATGATGATGATACATTGAAAATGAAAAGGGGACGATATGTGTTACTCAACCTCCAGAAAGGGGAGATGGGCCACAAAAGGTTGGGAACCATTAATCTAGACTGCCGCCCTTGCAACTTCCGAAAGGCTGCTACTCCCCATTCGATGAACCATTTGTTAGTCTGGTCTCTCAACAGATACCCATCCGATATGGTTGCACCTGCGGCTCGGCTATCTGCTTCATTGGAACGCGCAAGCCTCCCCACCGCAGCAGGGTCACGTGGTTAGCAAGGGAGCTCTGTCATATGGACTTAAGAGACACTCGCTAAAATCGGTTACTCTAATTCGACGTAGGTGATCGTGGTAACAACCATGACCGAACCCCATTCGTATTATAGCAGTTAGCTGTATTTTGCTGACCTTTTAGATTATGAACCGACCAGGATTTTATTGGTATATTCAGCTGTATTGCTGCATGGACTTTTCCTTTCATTATTGACTGATGCTTTATTCTTCTCGCCAAGTCTGATAGGGTTTCTGCTTGTATTCAGTTCTAAAGCTCAGTCTCAGGACGGCTAAGTACTTCACCTTTATGAAAATGTTAGTGTCACGAGCGGTGTGTTATCAAGATATAGGGCACTAGAAAAAGTACAGTGACCAAATAGGGTAGGATGGCAAATATATTTTACTAACTGAATGCCCGTTCTTCGCACTGGAGAACGGGTTATCTTTTATTTCTTAATCACAAATTATTGGAATACAACTTCCTTAATTTCTTTAATTAGTTTATAAGAATTTAGTGATATTGTGTTTAGGGCAGTTACTCCAGTTTCACCCCCATTATCACAAAACAACGAAGTACATTAATTAGCTTATAAGAAATATACTGCCAAATTTCAGCCCCTATCCTTGTGAGAAATGTACGATTTAGTAATATTTAGGGTATTTACCCCAATTTCATCCCGTTTATCAAACAATACTGGAATAAAACATATTTACTTTTCCTTATAAGGAATATCTCCGCCAAATATCGGACCCCTAGCTTCGTTGCAAGTGAGTGATTAGTGATAGTATGTTTAGAATTGCTGGTCGCGCGGTGTAGGGATAGCTTGTCTGCCTCTTATCTGGGGCCCCGGATTGGATTCCCGGGCAGGTCAGGGATTTTTAGTTGGATCTGAGGGCTGGTTCGAGGTTCACTCAGCCTACGTGATTACAGTTGAGGAGCTACCTGACGGTGATATGGCGGCCCTGGTCTAGAAAGCAAGCCAAGAATAATGGCCACGAGGATTCGTTGTGCTGACCACACGACACCTCGTAATATGCAGGCCATCGGGCGAGCAGCCGTCCCTTGGTAGACCATGGCCCTTCGGGGCTGTTGTGCCATGCGGTTTAGTTTTGGTTTGGTGTTTAGGGGAGTTGTCCACCTCTGTGGTGTAGTGGTTAGTGTGATTAGCTGCCACCCACTGAGACCCGGGCTCGATTCCCGGCTCTGCCATGAAATTTGAAAAGTGGTACGAGGTATGGAACGGGGTCCACTCAGCCTCGGGAGGTCAACTGAGTAGAGAGAGGGTGTTCGATTCCTCCCTCAGCCATCCGTGGTTTCCCCCTTCTCCTCCAGGCAAATGCCGAAATGGTACCTCACTTAAGGCCACGGCCGCTTTCTTACCTCTTCCTCGCCTATCCCTTCCAATTCCCCCATTCCCCAACAAGGTCCCTGTTCGGCATAGGAGGTGAGGCCACCTGGACGAGGTACTGGTCATCCTTCACAGTTGTATCCCGAACCAAAGTTCGGTATAGGCGGTATAGGTGGAATTCCTCGCTGAGTCCGAGAAAAAATACCAACCATGGAGGGTAAACGGATTAAGAAAGAAGGAGTTTAGGGGAGTTATCTGAACTTTGTAAACCTTTGTAAACACAACATATCGCAATTAAATTTCTTTACTTTTCCTAATTAGCCTAAGAAACATCTGCGCCGAATTGCAGCTCTCTAACTTCGTGGAAAGCATGAGAATGGTGGTGGTGATTATTTTTAAGAGTAAGTACAACTAGGCAACCATCCTCTAATCCGAGGGAAAAAGTAGAAGGGTTCCGACACTTCAAAAATTGAAGAAAGGACAAGGGCCACGAAGGGCGTGAAAATTAAAGCCTCCCTCAATGGAATAATACCGGCGGGGTCAGAAAAGAACAAGAGTTGGTCAAGGGAGGTTGGGTAGGGTGGATGAAAGCGAGGAGCCTGACACAAGTAAATGGAAGCAATGCCAGGACTCAGCTAAGGTCCCTATGGTCGTCAACACACTCTGCCAAGTTAAGAGCCCGTGGCCCCCTTCTAGTCGCCTCTTACGACAGGTAGAGGATACCATGAGTGCTATTCTACCGTCCCCGCCCACAGGATGATGATAAGTGTGAGAATTAAATGTTGGAATTATGGGAGTTAATCCTATTTCGCCCTCTTAATAAAAAATTATCGGAATAAAACGTCCTTACTTTCCTTAAATGCCTTATAAGAAACACTTGTGCCAAATTTCAGCCCTCTGTATTTTTCTTCTTCTAAGGTTGTCAACTCGAAGGTTGGTTGGCAGCAGCTCTCCAAGAGTCGCGGTTTTCTGCCAGTCTCTTAAACTCCTTGCACGATTGGCAGCCCAGCTCCATTAGTTGTCCAGCCCAGGCCTGCCTCTATATTTTTTCTCTTCCATAGAACCCCCCAAGATCGTGGCCAGTAGACTTCCATGCCTGATTATGTGCCAGTCCACATGTTTCTTCTACTCCTCATATACTGTGTCAAGCATAGCGTCTCTCCTATTCTTCTCGATACTTCTTGGTTGCTAATTCTGTCTGTCCAGGATATCTTGAGCATTCTTCTGTATCATCATAACTCAAATGCATCGAGCCTTCTTATATCACTCACGCCTGATGTCCAGGTCTCGCGTCCATAAAGAAACACGCTCCTCGCATATGTCTTGATCAGTTGCTTTCTTAATCTAAAGTTGATGTTGTTAGACGTGAATAGCTTAACTTTCTTATTGAACGCTATCTTTGCTTGGTTAATTCTACTAACCAGAGCTCTTTTACTTCTTACATCAGCTGAATTTGCTTTACATCGCACCGACACAGATAGGTCTTATGGTGGCAATGGGTTAGAAAAGGGCTAGGTGTGGGAAGGAAGCATTCGTGGCAATTACCTGCTGTGAAAATGGGAAACCACAGAAAACCATATTCAGGACTGTCCCGACAGTGGGGTTCGAACCAACTATTTCCAGAATACAAGCTGATAGCTACGTGATGCAAGTCGCTCAGCCATTTTCTCGGTCATCAGTTGTTATTTTGCTAGAGTAAGCGGACCTTTCCTTATTTTTGGCACTTTCCCCATTCAGATTTATTTCAGCTTCGATATGGTGCCTGCTTACCACTAGTATCCTTGTCTTTTCCGTATCAATTTCCATGCTGTTCCCTCTTAAGGTACTATCCATTACTTCCAAACTCCTCCTCACTTTCTGTCATTACGCCAACGTCGTCAGCAAACCTACGCACATCTATTTTCTCTCCTTGGAACTTAATCCCTCCTCTTTGTCCTAGTCTCTTTCTTGTCTTATCTAGAACTTTCTGAATGTACCCATTGAGAAGTACTGGTGAGAGGGCACGTACCTGTCTTACACCTGTCTAATGTTCGCTTTGTAGTCTTTTCCGCTACTTCTGATCACAGTCACTTCTTCTCTGTTGAGACTCCAGACTACTCGTCTGTGCCCGTACTTGACTTCTGATTCTCTTGGCATTTCAAGCAACTGGCACCACTCAATCTTGTCAAATGCTTTCTCTAGATCAACAAATGAAACATATGCTTTCCTCTTGTACCTTCCCTTCCTAAAACCAAGCTGATCTTCAGTGATCAAAGCGCCTATTTTTAAACTTAACCTTTTTTAAATTTATAGTCATTAGTGTTACCGTGTTTTGGTGGCAGTTATGCATAAAAGAAGGTGCTGGGTGGTGAATAGGTCTCAAGCTACTAAAGTGAAATTAATTTTAAAATTTAACAAGGTTATATTTTCTTTGCAAAATTAGGTAACAACAAATAGAACAGGTACTTAGTAGCCGAAACACGATTGAAAAATACATTTACATAGGTACCCCATTTGGGGCTTCAAAAGTCAGAAACATAATTCTTGAGCAAAGAGCCCAACCTTACAATGAACACCATACAACAAAGGGGCCGAAAACCCCCAAACATGCCGGAAACATTTGCTTCCAATTACACTCAAAAAACCTCCTTGAGGCAGAAACACAATTTTCAAGAAGGGGCAACTTCCCCCTAAAAATACAAGCCTATCATAGGCCACTCCGAACTCCACTTTTAAGCTGTCCTCCAAGGACATATACACAGGGGTAAAATACCCATCCTACTGAGGTCTGTTAAATGACAAGAAGGTTAATACATGACCTCTAAAATACAATTTGAGAGGAGGCGGACTTGCACTCCTAATACACTTTGCTTAAGACCTACTTGGCACTAGGCCATTAATACAAGGGCTAATCCCATACTACAGAGGTGACTTAATAACAATTTACATTACATTACGGAAGAATTGGTTGAGAAAAATAAGTTCACCTCAGGACGATGTGAGTGGGAGCTCGAGAGGGTTAAGCACTCTCTATCCCGATATGTCGTTTGAAAGATAGAATAGATACCAGTAGTTTTTACATTTTAAAGGAAAGTTACATGGTGGAAGGCCTAGAACCCGCCCCGAAAGTTAAACTGCTGAGCTAGCAAAGAAAGAATTTATTAATCGGCCATTACCTTATTGTTGACCGCTGCCGGAGAAAGAGGCGCTTCCCGCCTCCTGCTATGTACTTAATACACTGAAAGATGGAACAGAAGTGGCCCGGAGACCCGAAAATCAGCAGTTTATATCCTCTCGCGGAAGGTTCTAGGCGTTAGGGGAAAGAACACACCCTCCCACAAACTCTTTATTGGGTAGGACCCCGCAACAGATTCAAGTTGGGGGAAGATACACCAGATTGGTCAGAAATTAATAGAAGAAATTCGGGATTGGATACATTCATAACAAGGGGAAGAAAGGGGTAAATATTGCCAACTTAAACAATGATAGAAAGAAATTTAACAAAGAACAAACTCTTGAAATTAAATTTTCTCCAAAAAAAATAGTTCTTTGACTCCGCACTAGGTTGCACTATTGTAGATCTTCAGTAGTGTCCTCTAGAAGAGAAAGTTCACACTTCTTACTTCAAGCGAAACAAAAACACATCAAAAGTGACACAGTTCTAAAACTCCAAAATTTACAGGTAGTGACATCTTCTGAGAAGGTAGAAAATTAATACTGTCAATAAAGTTCAGACTTCCTCCAGCAGAGGAGTTTCAACAGGCGCACATTTTAAATTAGCGGAATGGAGGTGTACCGCCCGGTACAGACCTCCCCCCCCCCCAAAAGTTCCTCCAGGGATGACACATGAAATCAGTTTGAAACAAGGTCCAAGTTATGCTGTGGGTATGAAGATTGATTGCCAAAAAATTTATAAGATTTTCTTAATTTGGTTTGATTTGGTTTCAAAATTTGTTGTTGCAGATGAAGTAAAGTCTTTATATTTGTAGAAGTTGAATTTCTGAAGATAACCTTTTATACTTGAAAGTGAAGAAAAAAAAAATTTTCCAAGTCCACCAAATATTGCAGTTGAATTCCCAAGTGTAGTCATTACTTATAGTAACTGTTCATGTAGTAGATGGTGATGAAATGGGATGGCCAGACCGGCCGTTGCAGCTTGCGTCCAAAGGAGGCCGCTCGGACCCCTCAAGTACCCTGAGATACCGCTCGCCCGCACTATGAGGGGAGCAGAGGTGTTGAGGCACGCCGCGCCCGCGGTGAACATATACAGGCTGCGGGCAAGTAGCAGGTCGTGCGCCGCACATCAGCCTAGGCCGGGAGGAGAGCTCCGGCTCGCCGTGCACATGTCGTCCTCGCTGGGGCCGAGGGGGCCCGTCCTCGAACCCAGCCGCGGGACAGCGCCGCGCGGCTGCGGGGGCACTGAAACATTAAAGCTAGGCGGCAGAATTGTGTTGGACTATCATCTTCTTTGAGGGTACAGGCTTGTGGAGAGGTTGAGGGGCCAGCGGCGTGCAAATATCCATGGCATTTACTCAAATCAAGCCACAGTGTGTATTGAAGCAGGAGACGGGAGCGTGGTAATGGCCGAGGCAAGGACAGAATGGCAGTTTAACGGATCGGGGAAGGTTTTACAAGAGGCTTACATATAAGACAAAATATTATAGAAGGGGCAGAAAGCCTTAAAAGTTGAACTCAAAAAAAAAATATAACCTTCATATTCCTTTCAAATTATATGAAGCAAGTTGACACAAAATTTACACTGGTTTCACCTGTGACAGGTGAACCCTAAATATCCTCTCGGTGGCTGGATTGCTTACTAACAACGTAACTGGCGTAAGAAAATCGAGAATGATGCATGGCCCATGAAATCTGGGGGCAAGCTTGCCCGCGGGAACAAAATTTTTGACCATTACTTGGTCACCTACCTTTAAAGGGGTGGGTCTCCGTCCACGATCATACCTTTCCCTAACCTTTTCATGAGATACTTTAAGATTAGCTTTAGCCTTCTTCCAAAGATCTTTAATGTTGTCCGGATCTATTGTCTCGGGCAGAATGTCACTCAGAGACCAGAGGTTAGAGAGCGGCGTGTTGGGAACAAACTTAAACATCAAGGAAGCTGGAGTAAACTTGTGAGATTCATGAACCGCCGAATTCAAAGCAAAAGCTATCCAATGCAGGGACGTGTCCCACCTGGAATGATCTTCATGATGATAGGCAATAAGTGCGGACCTGAGATTACGGTTAACCCGTTCAGCCAGGGATGGTTGAGGGTAATAAGCAGAAGTAGTTACATGAGAGATGGATAAGTCAAAACAGAATTTACGAAATAAATTAGATGTAAAAGCCTTAGCATTATCAGATACAATATATTGGCACGGACCAAAAGAAGCAAAAATAGAATTTAGGCAAGTAATTGTAGACTGAGCGGTAGCCAGCTTAGTCGGAAATAACCACGAAAATCTGGTAAAACCATCTACACATACAAAGATGAATTTGTTGGCATTTCCCTTCGACTGGGGGAAGGGTCCTACATAATCAATATACAGGCGTTCCATGGGGCGCGATGCTTGATGCGAAGACAAGAGGCCTACCTTGGTGGACATGGTTGGTTTACTAATCAAACAGGATTTACAAGCCTTTACTAGTTCACGGATTTCACCGTCCATACCTTTCCAGATGAACATTTCCCGAATCTTTTCACGAGTTTTAAAGATACCAAGATGCCCTCCTAATGGGGTCTCATGATAATACTTGAAGATCATAGGTACAAGAACCGCTGGAACAACAACTTTCATCAACTTATCATGCCTCGAAGGGCAACATAGAACACCATTCCTCAGAACATAAGGGACAGCATGTTCCCCAGAAGAAAGGGTTTCCATTATCGGAGCCAGCGTCGGATCTTCACGTTGGTATTTCTCAATATCCCTAAAAAGCATGGGAGCATCTGTTAAGATGGCATTAACACCAGATAGTATGGACACGGGAGGTGATGAACTGTCGACCGGTTCCTGGGTCTCGACGTCGTTAGAAAACATACGGCTGAGTCCATCAGCAACATCATTTTCAGTACCTCTGATATGCCTGACATCGAATTGGAAGGCAGAAATACGGATGGCCCAACGGGCTATACGACCAGTACGACGCGGCCTACCTAAGACCCAGCTTAAGGCTTGATTATCTGTCTCCAGGTCGAATTTAACATGTTCCAGATAGAGACGTAACTTCTCTAAGGCGAATAAGATTGCCAAACCTTCGAGCTCATAGATGGAATACTTGGCTTCTTGAGCCGACAATGTCCTAGACGCATAGGCGATGGGTCGCCTCCCTAGTTCAGTCTCTTGAAGAAGGACTGCAGCTACTGCTGACGACGATGCGTCGGTTTGGACAATGAATTTCTTCGAGAAATCAGGCATAGCAAGTACAGGGGCATTACAAAGTGCTAATTTAAGGTCTTCAAAAGCGGCTTGTTGAGAAGGTCCCCACTCGAATTTGATGCCTTTCCTACGAAGAAGGTTTAAGGGCGCCGCTCTATTAGCAAAGTTAGGAATGAACTTTCTGAAGAAATTCACCATACCAATGAACCTGGCGATACCTTTAATGTCCTTGGGAGGTTTAAAATCACGGATGGCCTGTGTTCTAGAATGATCGACTGCTACCCCATCGGGTGACACAATATGCCCTAGGAATGACATAGAGGGCTTAGCAAAGGCAACCTTGGACAACTTAACAGTTAACCCAGCCTTACGAAGGCGATCGAGAACTTCTCGCAGATGATCTAGATGTTCTTCAAAAGTCTCTGAAAATACGACGACATCATCTAAATAGTGATATAAGTACTCGAATTTGATGTCGGAGAAGACCCTATCTAGTAGCCTAGTGAGCACAGCTGCTCCCGTAGGGAGCCCGAAAGGCACGCGGTTGTATTCATATAAATTCCAGTCCGTGGCAAACGCTGTAAGGTGTTTAGACTCTTCGGCAAGGGGAATTTGATTGTAGGCCTGATTTAAGTCCAAGATAGTAAAGAACTTGGCCTTACGAAACCATGAAAAACAAGAATGAAGGTCAGGAAGGGGCACAGATTGCAACACCACCTTCCGATTGAGAGCCCTATAATCAATGACAGGCCTGAAGCCTCCTTGGGGTTTCGGAACTAGAAAAATAGGCGAAGAATACGCCGACTTAGAGGGCCTAATAATACCATCCTTCAACATCTGATCGATAATTTCTTTCAGAGCCTTCATTTTAGGTGGAGATAGCCTATAAGGTGGAAAACGGACAGGAATCGAATCCGTGCCCTCAATTTTGTATTCAATAAGGTCAGTAACACCAAGAGTATCAGAGAACACCTCGGGAAACGACTGACACAGTTTGCGAATACTATCAGCCTGCTCCTCAGGTAGATGTTTAAGGTCTAACAACATCTCATCCTGGGTAGGCGAAATAGAAGAACATGACACAGAATTACACTTTAATAGTGGTATTTTACAACTAGAAGCAAATTTGAATGTGCACGACCTAGACTGGAGATCGAGCACAAGACCAGTGTGAGAAATAAAGTCAGCTCCCAATATAATGGGGCAAGACAATTGCTTGGCCACAAACAATTTAATTTTCCATGTAAACTTAAAAATACGAATCTTGACCAGTAAGGAACCTAGAATTTCTAATGGAGATGAATTAGCCGAAACGTATTGAACAGGAGAAGAGACATAGTCAGGAAGTTTACAAACCAATTTCAATTTAGAATACCATTCAGCCGAAATAATCGAACAAACACTGCCTGAATCTAAGAGAGCTGTTATAGGCTCGTTATTTAACTCAATCTTAAGAAAAGGAACAGGTGCGGGGGTATCCGCCGCAATCCTAAGACATTCTTTAGGGCATTCAAAAGATGAATTTGAAGGCTGATCGTTCTCTACATTTACAACCTGTTTACTAGGGGCTGAGTCTCGGGAAGATGGATTAGTCGACTCAGCCGAAGCCACTAGTCACTTTTTATTATTGGCATAGGTGGAATTTGCACCAGAAGTTGAGCAGGAGGGGGTCCTATTTGAGTTGGGACAGTTCTTGGCAATATGTGAGAAAGCCCCACATTTAAAACAGCCTTGTGATGACCCGGCTCCATTCCTTGTCCCACTTGACTTGATCAGCGGACACTTGTTGCACAGATGGTCAGGCGACCCGCAAGCATAACATTTACGGGGATTGACTGGTCGGCGAGGTGGAGGCCGAGTGTTACTAAAGGAAGGCGGGGGTTCTTTCGCGACACGCAAAGAATCGGCGTATCTAACTCCTTCCGCTGAGACGGCCAATGCTTCAAGTTCAGAGAAGGTTTGCGGGCACGCCGCGAAACACAAATATGACCTATAGGGAGGTGAAATTCCCTCTACAATAGCCTGTACAATCTGATCTTCAGGAAAATGAAGGGCAAACACCCTAGTATAAAACTTAATGTCCTGTATGAAATCAGCCAAGTTTTCATCCAAGCGCTGTACACGATAATAGTACTTCTGAATAAGGGAGGACCTGGCCCTAGCCGGGATGAAGTTAGCTAGCAAATGGGCATGGAAATCCTCAATAGATGATTGCTCGGCAATGGCTCTAACTATTTTGTCAGAGAGAATACCAATAGCATACGGATAGATAATTTGCAAGATTTGACATGGAGAAAGAGAAAAAACAAGGGCATGATCCTGAAATTCCACTAGAAATCTTAAAAATGAAATTACGTCACTGGTGGTATTAACGGAAAACTTAGATATACCTCTGAGCAACATTGCCAATGGATGAGGCAAGCTACTAAACCCGGGTGACATAGTAGGTAAAGGTTTCAATGGCAAGGAAGTTAATTCAGAATGGATGTTACTCAACGATGCACGGCGTTCAGGCTCGTTGTCCAATGGGGCAGAGATAGTTTGAGCAGCGATGGTTTTCCTATTTACTTCTCCCTTAGCAGGTTCTTCCTCGCTACCTACATTCACTATGGTGGGCTGATCAGATTTGGGAGGAACTTCCCCAGTTAACAATTGAGTGACCTTACTAGATAATTCGGAAATATTTTCCAGGAGCGTACTAGCTTCCTTCCTCTGAACATCATTCAGTTTTAGAGACAACAGATCGTTAACCCTATTCGAAAAATGATATAGCCTGCCTTGCACACGCTTAATTTGATTAGAAGAGGGATCATTTTCATCAAAAAAACCAACTACAGAAGCTAGCCCAGTAACATTCTCCGTGATCGCGGAAAGAGAATCGTCAATTTCTTTCTCTCCCAAATTGGGGATGGAAATGGGCAAATCAAGGGACTCTCTAAGCTTGTTAGTGTCCACTGCAACCGTGCCTCCAGATTGCACATTTCTGATATTTAATTCATAGATCAACTCATCTTTGCGCAAATAATTAAGATGGAGAACATCGCGAGGGCCTGGCATGATGACAGAACAATTTTGAAAAAGTCAAAAAATTCCAGCAACTGAGAAAATGGTTAGAGTTCGGATCAAAACAATGTCTAGCCGTCAAAAGGGGCTAAATTGAGACCCATTCAACCACGCTCTGCTACCACTTGTTACCGTGTTTTGGTGGTAGTTATGCATAAAAGAAGGTGCTGGGTGGTGAATAGGTCTCAAGCTACTAAAGTGAAATTAATTTTAAAATTTAACAAGGTTATATTTTCTTTGCAAAATTAGGTAACAACAAATAGAACAGGTACTTAGTAGCCGAAACACGATTGAAAAATACATTTACATAGGTACCCCATTTGGGGCTTCAAAAGTCAGAAACATAATTCTTGAGCAAAGAGCCCAACCTTACAATGAACACCATACAACAAAGGGGCCGAAAACCCCCAAACATGCCGGAAACATTTGCTTCCAATTACACTCAAAAAACCTCCTTGAGGCAGAAACACAATTTTCAAGAAGGGGCAACTTCCCCCTAAAAATACAAGCCTATCATAGGCCACTCCGAACTCCACTTTTAAGCTGTCCTCCAAGGACATATACACAGGGGTAAAATACCCAACCTACTGAGGTCTGTTAAATGACAAGAAGGTTAATACATGACCTCTAAAATACAATTTGAGAGGAGGCGGACTTGCACTCCTAATACACTTTGCTTAAGACCTACTTGGCACTAGGCCATTAATACAAGGGCTAATCCCATACTACAGAGGTGACTTAATAACAATTTACATTACATTACGGAAGAATTGGTTGAGAAAAATAAGTTCACCTCAGGACGATGTGAGTGGGAGCTCGAGAGGGTTAAGCACTCTCTATCCCGATATGTCGTTTGAAAGATAGAATAGATACCAGTAGTTTTTACATTTTAAAGGAAAGTTACATGGTGGAAGGCCTAGAACCCGCCCCGAAAGTTAAACTGCTGAGCTAGCAAAGAAAGAATTTATTAATCGGCCATTACCTTATTGTTGACCGCTGCCGGAGAAAGAAGCGCTTCCCGTCTCCTGCTATGTACTTAATACACTGAAAGATGGAACAGAAGTGGCCCGGAGACCCGAAAATCAGCAGTTTATATCCTCTCGCGGAAGGTTCTAGGCGTTAGGGGAAAGAACACATCCTCCCACAAACTCTTTATTGGGTAGGACCCCGCAACAGATTCAAGTTGGGGGAAGATACACCAGATTGGTCAGAAATTAATAGAAGAAATTCGGGATTGGATACATTCATAACAAGGGGAAGAAAGGGGTAAATATTGCCAACTTAAACAATGATAGAAAGAAATTTAACAAAGAACAAACTCTTGAAATTAAATTTTCTCCAAAAAAAATAGTTCTTTGACTCCGCACTAGGTTGCACTATTGTAGATCTTCAGTAGTGTCCTCTAGAAGAGAAAGTTCACACTTCTTACTTCAAGCGAAACAAAAACACATCAAAAGTGACACAGTTCTAAAACTCCAAAATTTACAGGTAGTGACATCTTCTGAGAAGGTAGAAAATTAATACTGTCAATAAAGTTCAGACTTCCTCCAGCAGAGGAGTTTCAACAGGCGCACATTTTAAATTAGCGGAATGGAGGTGTACCGCCCGGTACAATTAGTATTTTAGATGCATGTAATATTAAACATGGTACGACATTGTTCTACTTTGTCGCTGAGGCCCTTTTTGGTATTGGAACAAGTAGGCACTTCTTGAAGTCCACAGGAACGTCTTCAGTTTCATATACCCAGCACTCTAGTTCATATAATGCATCCATAGAGTGGCTTCCTGCTGCATTTTTCAGTTCAGCTGGGATATTGTCAATGCTTGGAGCTTCCTTATCTTTCTTTCTGGTCACTGCCAAACTGAATTCTTTCCTCAGAATGTTACCTCCTTTCTCTTGTTAATTTACTTCCTCTGAAGATTCCAGCGTACCAGTTGGCACATTTCTTACTCCGCACAGCTTCTCCAGATACTCCTTCCATCGTTCCCCCTTCTCATTCTGATCGTATATAAACGTTCCCTCTTCAGTCGCAATCGTCCCTCCCCTAATTTTTCGTTTTTCCAAGGAAATCCCTTACACAGACATATGCAGTTTCAATATTTCCATTCATCATCTTTACGTAAATAAGGTATATTGCTCTTTAACTGCGTGGAACCCGCTAAGTACAGAATGTATTTCGGACTACGGCAAACCTTCGCCAGCAAGGCTTATTATTTTGTTCCGCGTGGAACTTATGGCAGCCCATATTATCTGGGAAGTAGTTGATCCTTCAAAATAATAAAAATAAGGGACAACTGTATGTATTTACACGTCACGCTAGAGATATGATGTACACGATTCTAACTGTCATTATGACTGTCACCATCAGCCTAGCGAACCAAAAACTGTGAATTCAGTACTGATCTCGGTCATTTTGGACACTTACTTTTCCACCCCTTCTGACCCGCATGTCGATGGAAGCTGAACTTGGACTTGAACTGCATCCAGAGTATCACAATTCATCTCCATGACCCCGAACAGCATGGATTCGACACTACTATTGATCGTTTTCAATAAATTTTTACATGTCACTGCCTCCCAACCCCCAATCGCAGGGGTGGTAAAGGTGTCTTAGCTCACAGTATTTTGTTCCAGAGAGTAAGTCATATGTGATGTGCACCAAGTTTGGTTGAGAGCCATGCTAGAAAATGTAATCATTTCGGTTATTTTGGACATTTTCTTTTTCACCTCTTATCACAACCACCCCTCCCCCAATGCCGGTGGCGGCTGAACTTGGACATAAATGTCATCCGGAGTGTCACTATTCATCCCAGCGACTCCAGAAATGACGGATTCGTTTTCTATTATTTTTACATGTCACTCCCTCCCCATTCCACCCCTAGGGGTGCTAGGTGTGTCTTTCTCCCATGGTATTTCTCTCCAGATAATATTAAGTCATGTGTACCAAGTTCGGTTGAAATTGCAAGTTTGCCTATAGTCGCCGAAATTTTCCATTGTTTAGCTTCTATATCTTTACGTAAAGATATTGCTTCTTAAGAGTGTGTAACCCACTAATTACAGAATGTATCGCGGGCTAGGGTAAACCTTCGCCTGCAATTAGTGGAGTCGTCATTTAATGATTTCATTTTATGATTAGGCCTACTCAAATCTGACTGAACTCAGAGACCTATCAATCAATGCTTGATGATTCACCGGCAGGTAATTCTGGAGAGAATTAATTAAAAATTAAGCAAATCAGTCCAGTAGAATGGATGGATGGACTGGACAAAGCTGCTTTGGCGAAACGTTTCTACTATATAGATTACTGATCTGTGTATACACCTATCGAAGTCGCATCGAGAGAAATTGAAAATGAAAATCCACAGCCTGTTTCCAGTCATTCAACCGGGTCAGGAATGGAATGAATGAAGCCCCAATCTAGCGGCGAGTGTAGGAAATGTGCCGGCTGCCGAAGCCTGTCGCACTCCTCTGGGGCAATGATTAATGAATGATTAATAAAATGAAATGATACTGGAGAGTGTTTCTGGAATGAAAGATGATAGGGAAAACCGGAGTACCCGGAGAAAAACCTGTCCTGCCTTCGCTTTGTCCAGCACAAATCTCACATGGAGTGACCGGGATTTTAACCACGGTATCCAGCGGTGAGAGGCCGGCGCGCTGCCACCTGAACCACGGAGGCTCTACAGAGACAAATTAAACTCTGATAATATAGTTTATCATGTTAGCTACACTGATTTAGTCCTACCAGAATTGACGGTAGACCTACCATCAACATCATCTTTGGACACAGGAGTTTCTAACCTGGGGAGATATTACCGCCCTTATTATAGATAATGTGATTTTGGAATCGGGAGATATAATTTTTCTCACAATAATTTATTTAAATATATCAGCAACGGGGAGGAAGGGCATGACTGTGAATGGGAACATAATAACTCAGTAATAACTCGATTCATGCGGAAATATAGCCGACCACTCGACCTACAGAAATTCAAGTTCGTAGGGGAGTAGCTCAAGGACTTTTCCAACAATAATTTATTTGAAGATTTCAGTAACTGGGAGGAAGGCTATGACCGTGAATAGGAACAGAATAACTACGTAATAACTCGATTCATGTGGAAATAGATGCGAACACTCGACCTAAGGAAATTCAAGTTCGTAGGGGAATAGCTCAAGGATTCTTCTAACAATTATTTATTTGAAAATGTCAGCAAATTGGAAGAACACCACGACGGGGAATGGGAATAGAATCATCCTGAATTGAAAGAACCTGATACTTGCCCGTACCATAGTAAAATATTTCGTGGTGTCAATATTCATATAATTCCTGCTCATCCCGATATACATAGGCACAAAATTATTCAGCGATACGGGGTTCAGGATGATCCGATAACCCGTCCTGTTGTAAATTATAATGTGGACGCTAATTCCGATTAAAGTATTAAGGTTATTAAGGAAAGCAATTGTTCAAAAATCATTAGTACTATAGCGTAAAATGCTAAGCCGGGATCATGTTCCGCGAAGCTTTAGAAGAGGTCGTACTATCCTTTATTTAAGTCAGTATCTGGCGTCCAATAACAATTGCCCATTTATTCTCGTCCCCTATTTTGTTTAATTCCATAAATGATCAGGCATCTGCTACGTTGGTTGCGTTGATCTCCGGACCTGCATTTTCGGCTCTCGGGTGCGCTGCTCCAACAGCACGTTATGTTCCTTTGAAATTTCCATTTTTTCCTGATATGTATCTAGGCATTCTCCTATACCTGCCATATCTCCTCTCAAGCTATTTTTCTAGTCATGAATGTCCTTGTTCTGTTCCATAACCAGCTTCGTCATTGTGTCTGCTTGGCTGACCTCCTTTACCACTTCCTTAATTTCTTCAAAATCTTCCCAACTCAGCGGCCCAAGACTACTTTTCACTCCTCCAATTACCAAAAGCATCGCCATCAACACCATTTCAAAGTAATTAATACTACGTTTTAGTCCACATAACCTGCTACGTTATGCAGTTATTCCATCGACCGACGACCGCTCGGTGGAGTTCTATGCCTAACCCCATTTTGCTTATACAACTAAACACTCAGCACTCCCGCACACACGTCTGCTTCACTTGCAGGGCTCCAATCGACTGCTGTCCAACTCGTTGGCTGAACGGTCAGCGTACTGGCCTTCGGTTCTGAGGGTCCCGGGTTCGATTCCCGGCCGGGTCGGGGATTTTAACCTTAATTGGTTAATTCCAATGGCACGGGGGCTGGGTGTATGTGTTGTCTTCATCATCATTTCATCCTCATCACGACACGCAGGTCGCCTACGAGCGTCAAATAGAAAGACCTGCACCTGACGAGCCGAACCCGTCCTGGGATATCCCGGCACTAAAAGCCATACGACATTTCATTTCATCGACTGCTTTCTGGAAGAAGTTGATAAACTATTAAAAGATGCAGTCAAAGAAATTATTGGTCTCCGTCATGACTGTCCAGATGAGATAATCTATGCTCCAAAGAATTGCCGAGGTTGAGGTCGTATGTGAGCCAAGTGAGAAGCTCCTATACAAAACTTCAATATCTGAAGCCGTCTGTTTCAAGTTAGAGGATCACCTTCACACTGTCAGAGACTTACGGACAGAAAAGAAGTCGGTATTGAAGAAGTTACGTAGATAAAAACCCCATGGCACTACAGCCCTTGAAGGGCCTTGGCCTGACCTGTACGGGAATCAAACCCGGGGCCTTCGGGTACGAGGTAGGCACGCTACCCCTACACCACGGGGCCGGCAAGTTACGTAGATTTTGATGAAATTAATAATAAATTGAATGGTCGGCAAATTCGTAAACTACTACGGGAACAAAGCTTTCGCGCTTTCGACACTTGGACTTTAAGAGGGAAAGGCGCTGAAGTTTGTATCGATCACCCTAAAGCAAAGTTCTGGATAAGTAACCGGAAAGGACAATCAAAGTCCGAATGGGCATATACTCTCAAAATGTTATTCAGCATCTCGAGCAGTAACTGGTAGATGCCCTGGCACAATCCGCTGCCGTCATCCAGACTGTGCCGAGAAAGAAACTCTTGGTCATATGTTAGGACACTGCCGCAAATGAGAATTGCTAAGGAACACTCGTCATCACAGAATGAGAACAACGTTAGCATCAGCACTGAGAAATCTGAAGTGGACAATTTACGAACAAGTACAGTGTACAGAATCTCTTCCACGGGGTCTAACAGAAGAGAAGATATTGTTGCCTTCTACCAGTAGAATAGGTCAGCTGTTATTACTGATCCCACCATTTGGTCTGAGAGAGATTTATCCTAGATCAAGGAAGGTGGCCAGGAAGAAAACACTTGTATACCATGCTTCCCATGTCTGAGTGAGAGACATAACATTCGCCCAGAAAACTAGTCCGTGATGGGTCTGCCATTCGGAAGGAGAAGCAGTATACCAAAACATACGTGGATAATCCTGAAAAAGCTTGGAATTCAGCGTACGACAATAGAAAAATTTAGTGGGCATTTTATAAGATACAGTGACTATTTTAAATCATCACTTATACTATTCCTAAGTGATAAGTGTTTAGGGCCGATTGCAGAAACGGTATTTAGACGATGTTTACGGATAAACAATGTCTAAGTATGGCTGATGTTCTTCAAGGACGTTATTTATTATTCAGATACTCTCTAAAACCAATGTTCAACCGGCCATGTTTAAATACTGCCGAGAACACTGTTTAATCTCAAATTTTAAGAGTGAATCACAACCAAAGGTTATGTACCATGAAACATACAACACAAGGGACAGGCCGGTAACTGTCAACTTGACTACAATTCTTGGAAACCTATATATTGTATTATATTTGGGATAATTTCCCTGGAATTATAGGTCACTTCGACAACATCCATATCAGAATAACTTGTCCCAATCGTCAGAGGGTTGTGACATACATCAACCGGGAGGGATTTAGTTATTATGTTTACTGCCAAGAGAGCACACATAATAGTGACACTAAAAGGTAGGTCTTGTGTGTGTTTTCTTTTTTTGGCGGATAATCATAGCGCTAATTCAGGTAAGAGTAGATAAACTGGATGGTTCGGCGGCCTCCGTCTCCGCAGGCTCCCAGGGGCCCGCTCCTCCGCCGTCACCCGGGAGGCCTTCCCAGGGGCCCGCTCCTCCACCGCCACTCGGGAGGCCTTCCCAGGGGCCCGCTCCTCCACCCGCGGGAAATTTGAATTTGTAAACAAAGACACGTGCTTTTTGACAGCTGTCATCGACAACAACGCATCGCTAACCTCACTGCTACCATCCTGACTGGCCTAAACCCTAGTGCTGTCAACGTAACCATACTAGCGCGAGATTTGAATGGGTAAACAAATCCACGTGCTTTTTTGACAGCTGTCATCCGCCATCTTTAATCAAGAGAGCACCGTGCTGCACTCTTTACGGCACTGCTGGTAATTTGAAAAAAAATCCGTCAGCTGTCATCCACCATCTTGCATCGCAAACCTCAGTGCTGCACTCTTTAGCTACTTACCTTTGAGGAGGGCAATTTGAAAAAATTATATTTGACAGCAGTCATCTTTAATCAACAGAGCACCGTGCTGCCCTCTTTTGCTACATACCTTTGAGGCGGGCAATTTTAAAAATTATATTTGACAAGCTGCCATCTTTCATCAAGAGAGCACCGTGCTGCTATCTTTACGGTTACTACCTTACGCACGTAGTAGCGGGTAATTTGAAAAACTTACATTTGACAAGCTGCCATCTTTAATCAACAGAGCACCGTGCTGCACTCTTTAGCTACTTACCTTTGAAATGTGGTGGCGGTAAATTCCACGTGCTCTTGTTTGAAAACAAATCCACGTGTTTTTTACAGCTCTCACCCGCCATCTTTAATCAACAGAGCACCGTGCTGCCCTCTTTGGCTTCTCACCTTTAACATGTGGTAGAGGGCAATGTGCTTTATTGACAAGCCGCCATCTTTAATCGACAGAGCATCGTGCTGCCCTCTTTAGCTACTTACCTTTGAGACGGATAATTTAAAAAATGCTTTTTGACAGCAGCTACCTTTAATCTACAGAGCACCGTACTGCTATACATTTGAAATGTGGTGGTGGTAGTAATTGTTATCCGCCATCTTGCATCGCTAACCTTAGTGCTGCACTCTTTACGGTACTGCCTTTGAAATGTGGTGGCGGTAATTCCCACGTGCCTTTTTGACAAGCAGCTATCATTAATTAACAGAGAATCGTGCTGCCATCTTTATGACACCAAAACTTTATTCTTTGAAATGTGGTAGTAAGTAATGTGCTTTTTTGACAGCTGTTATCCGCCATCTTTAATGCCTTTGACATGTGGTGGTGGGTAATTTTACAGCGACTATCAACAAAGTGCTAGCTAAATCTACATGTTTGCGACTTTACACAGGCAATTTTTTAGGCGCTTTAACAGTCCCTATCCAACGGATCTGTTTTAGGATTCGAGTTAAAGCATGCAGAAGCAACTACAGTCTTAGGCGAATACTACGCAGCATGACTTGCATCTGACATGCTCTTGTGCAGGAAGTGACTTAGCAAAAAATAAATGCTGGTCCTGTTACGTCAGGAAGGGCAACCGGTCGAATCCAGGTCCTTCGGCGTCAGGAAGGACATCCAGCCGTAAAACAATGGTTCATGATGTAAGACACTACATACTGTGATTTAAAATCCTAGAAGGGTATCCGGCTGTAAAACAGATTCTTGCGATTTAAAATCTTTACATCAAGAAGGGCAACCGGCTGTAAAACAGATTCTTGTGATTTAAAATCTTGCGTCAGTAAGAGTATCCGGCTGTAAAACAGGTTCTTGCGACTTAAAATCTTGCGTCAGGAAGGGCATCCGGGTGTAAAACAGGACTAGGAGCGGAGGAGCCGCAGCTAGCTGCTTTCTAGTGTAGTTCAGGAGTTATGCCTTGCGAGTAGGTATGTACTAGCACCGGATTTCGAATAAGCAGACTCTAGAGTTCCTGAACAAGAAATAATATCGGGGATGTGTTTTACTAAAACGTTGTATTAGAGTAAGCTTGAAGCAAGCCCACACACAAGCTACATCAGGCTGGCGAGCACATAGACACTGCTAGAATGTGATGTTTCAGCTAGTTTCGCCGCGTACGAAGTTCACTGCTTACGTACAGTCCGCATCAAAATTAACAGCGGCAGCTTGTCGGGCTGAGTTGAATACCTCAGAGGCGTTACCCTTCTGGTTCAATCGCGGCACAAATACGTCCGCCTGCGGAACTTCTATATTTCAGCACCTCGGTATCTCGTGTTCTTCTTACCCTAGCTCAAAGGTCGCTAACAGGCAGGGAATACCTTAGATGTGGTCTTAGTTTAGTGCCCAAGGATCGCAACTCAGCCCAGCGCCCCTGTCTACCTACAGGCAAGGGATATCGTAGATGATAGCTCCCTCTCTTTCTTTTTACTCAGCTCAGCGTCCTTGTCTACCTACAGGCAGGGGATACCGTAGATGTAGTCTTAGCTCAGTGCCCTTCAGGATCGCTTCTCAGCTCAACGCTCCTGTCTACCTACAGGCAAGGGATACCGTAGATGATAGCTCCCTCTATTTTTACTCAGCTCAGCGCCCCTGTCTACCTACAGGCAGGGGATACCGTAGATGTAGTCTTAGCTCAGTGCCCCTGAGGATCGCAACTCAGCTCAGCACCCCCGTCTACCTACAGGCAAGGGATACCGTAGATGATAGCTCCTTCTCTTTTTACTCAGCTCAGCGCCCCTGTCTACCTACAGGCAGGGGATACCGTAGATGTAGGCTTAGCTTAGTGCCCGAGGATCGCTTCTCAGCTCAGCGCTCCTGTCTACTTACAGGCAAGGGATACCGTAGATGATGACTTCTCTTTTTGCTCAGCTCTGCACCCCTGTCTACCTACAGGCGGGGGATACCGTAGATGTAGGCTTAGCTCAGTTCCCGAGGATCGCTTCTCAGCTCAGCACTCCTGTCTACTTACAGGCAAGGGATACCGTAGATGATGACTTCTTCTCTTTTTACTCAGCTCAGCACCTTGCCAAGTACAGGCAGGGGATACCGTAGATGTAGTCTTAGCTCAGTGCCCGAGGGTCGCAACTCAGCTCAGCGCCCCTCTCTACCTACAGGCAGGGGATACCGTAGATGTTAGCTTTTTGTTTAGCTTAGTGCCCCGTTTAAGTTCAGAGATCGAGGATCGCGCGCTGGTCCTCCAGGTTCGATCCGCTGGTATAATACATCAGCCTGCAGAACTCCTAAATTCCGGCACCTCGGCATCTTCGAAAACAGCAGGTTCGATCCTGGCTTAGTCCGATAGTGCTTAAATACGCCAGCCTGCAGAACTCCTAAATTCTAACACCTCAGCGTCTCCAAGTTCGATCCTAGCTCAGTCTAAAGGCACTCGGAAGAACTCTTGTTGCATAAACATTTTGTTACAACTGTAGTGCGGACGGTACAACTGTAGTGCAGACGTTTGCAAATTACACATCCGCTTAGTAACAAGCTGCATATTTACTCGATGTAGTCTGTGCTCGCAGTTCTCCGTGTGTGTTAAGTGTGTGCGCATCCTCTACTTTCTCGCCTACCGTCTAGTAGTAAAAACAAAAGGTAAGCTTAATTCCTTGAATATTATTATTATTATTATTATTATTATTATTATTATTATTATCATTATTATTTACGATTTCTTTTTTCTTTGTTTTTAGAAAATCACTGTCTGCTGTGAATATTATTCTAGTAACCATTCTTCAGTTTGTAGCCTTCAACTTAAGGTAAGCCTAAACAATTGGTTAGTGTTTGCATTTTTGTTCGAAACCAACTTCTACGCTAGCTAATAAACTAACCCTTTCATATTCTATTATCACAAGTGCTTTCACGGTAGGCAATAAAGGTCTTTGATTTAACTTAGTAAAGAAGGCTGGGCTAGCTGACTTACCCTTTCCTATCCTATCATCACAAGTGCTTCTACGCTAGGCAATAAACATCTTCAAGTTGCATGTTTCTAAAGATAGCTAGGCTAGCTGACTTCCCCTTTCATATCCTATCATCATTATGTATGAGGCAAGTGCTCTGTGAGTAAACATAAGAATGTGCTAACGCTACTTTCAGAGAGTTACTGTTAACAAACTAACACTCTTTCCTATTCTATAATCACAAGTGCTTCTACGCTAGACAATAAACATCTCTGAGTTGCATGTTTGTAAAGATAGCAAGGCTAGATAACTTGCCCTTTCATATCACATCATCACTATGTATGAGGCAAGTGCTCTGTGCGTAAACATAATAATGTGCTAACGCTACTTTCAGACAGTTACTGTTAACAAACTAACCCTTTCCTATCCTATCATCACAAGTGCTTCTACACTAGGCAATAAACATCTTCGAGTTGCGTGTTTGTAAAGATAGCTAGGCTAGCTGACTTGCCCTTTCATAACCTATCATCACAGGTGCTTCTACACTAGGCAATAAAAATCTTTGAGTTGCATGTTTGTAAGGATAGCTAGGCTAGCTGACTTGCCCCTTCATATCCTATCATCACAAGTGCTTCTACGCTACATTCATATATTTTTGTTCTTTTCTAGGTACATCAAGAATATTATCGTCGACATTCATTCTAGTTACAGGCTTGAACGTGCACATTTTATTAATTCGAGTAACAGTTTGCAGTCTGCAGCGTGTACATTTTAAGGTACGTTTCGAACTTTAAACACCTTTGAGTTGCATGTTTGTAAAGATAGCTAGGCTAGCTAACTTACCCTTTCATATCCTATCATCACTATGTGCTTCTACGCTACATTCATATATTTTTTGTTCTTTTCTAGGTACATCAAGAATATTATCGTCGACATTTATTCGAGTTACAGGCTTGAACGTGCACATTTTATTCATCCGAGTAACAGTTTACAGTCTGCAGCGTGTACATTTTAAGGTATGTTTCGAACTTTTTTATCGATCTTATATGTTTACATTGTTTTTAGCATTCTAGGATAGGAGGAATAGAAGTCATAGACATAGAAGAGGTTAATCTTGTAACTTCAAACTCACAACAATGTCTGACCTCTATAGGTTAAAACTTGGTTTCTTCCAAACATTGCAACTTTTGTCGAATTTCTATTGATAAATGGTTGTTCTCTTCTCAGAACTTGAAGACAGCATGTTCCCCTGCTCGCGGTGTGACGTAACATTCGGAAGACGGGATGACCTCACGCGCCATATAAAATCAAAACATCCCCTGCGAGCAGTGTAACGTGACGTTCAGATGACAGGATAGTCTCACGCGCCATATAAAATCAAAACACCCTAGCATAACATCTACTTTATGTGAAGTCTGTGGGGTGTATTTCGCTAATGTAGAGCAATACCAGGCTCACTTAGTAGAGGTACATCAGATATCTACTTGCAACTATAACCCTCATATAGTAGGAAAAAAGCGTGTAAATACTGATGTAGCTGTAGAAAGTTGTAGTAGTAGTAAACAACCAAGGAAAATCAAGAACTAATGTACCATCTTCACATTTTCAGGGTCACTTACGGAGTAATGCGCATAAAAATAATGCGTGTAGAAGTGCTAGTAATACAAACATCGAGGAAATTAATACTGCGATTAAAAGTAGGATTTTTAGTTGCGGAATCCGTACTAGTCAGAAGTTTCAAAGTACTGAAAACTTTTTAAATTGCGTTCAACCGAATGTGCAACAGCTTCTTGACAAAACTTTGTCTAATCATAATTTATTTAAAGTTAATTTCGAACTCTTTGCGTTATATATTAAGAGCACAGATGAATCCGAAATAACTGAAATTAAATCATTTAATACGAAGAATTTTGTAGTAAGTGAGTCGACTAATTTTGGTGATGTATTTAGAGATATCTCGAACATTATTTCAACTAAGAGCGAGGAATTTCAGGAAAAGGAATCAGGGTGGGCTTTAGTTGAAATTTTATATCTAGAAGTTAACATCAATAAGTACAATCCCTTGCGAGGATCTTCGTGCATCGAGCTGCCGACATGGATTAAGCGTAAAGAAGCTGTTGTAAACATCCAAAACAATGACGAGGCGTGTTTTGCATGGGCTGTGGAGTCGGCTTTAAATGCTGCGAAATCAGACGTAGCTAAAAGAACATCATCGTATCCTCACTATTCAACTCAACTAAATGTAGATAGTATAGAATTTCCTATGCAGTTAAAGGACATTAAGCACTTTGAACAACCAAATAATATTAGCATTGATGTGTATGGTGTAGACAAAAAGTCTGTAGTAGGTCCTCTGTATTATACATGTAATAAGAAGAGTACTCATGTTAACTTACTCTATATCGAAAACAGTGAGAATAGACACTTTTGCTGGATTAAAAATTTAAGTAGACTTGCTGGTAGTCAGCTGTCAAACAGGTGTAACAAAAAGTGTCTATTGCAGTATTTTAGAACTGAAGATCAGTTAACTAACCATTCCAAGAATGACTGCAATCATGTGTGTACAGAGATACCTACTACAGGCAATAATGTTTTAAAATTTACGAATTATGACAAGCAGATGTGGATACCTTTCGTCATTTACGCAGACTTTGAAGCCATCCTCAGACCATTCAGCACATGCACGCCTATTCCTGACAACTATTTCACTAATACTACACACATGCATGTCCCGTATAGCTTCGCGTATTATATCAAGTGTAGTTATGATAGTACGCTTAACAAGTTAAGAGCTGTATCGAGCACCTGATGCTGCTAAAGTATTTTTAGAAAGACTTGAAAGTGATGCAGTACGACTTAGCAGTATTCTAAATACTAACATTCCTATGAAACCGCTCACCGAAATTCAGTTACAAGAACATGAACGTGCTACAAAATGTAGTATTTGTGATGGGGAATTTTCCGAAAATGACCCTAAAGTTTTCGATCATGATCATTTAACTGGCTTGTACAGATGCCCTGCTCATAATAGCTGTAATCTCAAGTATAGAATTCCAAAATTTATTCCTGTAATTTTTAATAACTTATCTGGTTACGACTCGCATTTCATCGTTTCACAATTTGGAGCTTTAGATGAAAAGGTAGATATAATCCCTCAGAACAAAGAGCGGTACATTGCATTTACAAAGTGTGTAAAAGTAGATGAGGAGCACACTATAAAATTGAGATTTCTTGACTTGTTTCACTTCATGGCGAGTAGCCTCGATAAACTTTCTAGTAATTTAAGCCAGAATAATTTACAGAAATTCGACGCGGTTTTCCTGAAGAAGCGCAGTTTAATTTACTTCGACGTAAGGGTGTCTTCTGTTATGAATATCTTGACTGCTTAGAACGCCTCGAAGAACGTGCCTTACCATCAAAACAATCATTTTACAGCTCGCTGAATTCTTTAGTGATGAAGACTATTTACATGCGCAACATATCTGGGAGCAGTTCTACATTCAAACGCTAGGTGAATACTCTGACTTATATTTAAAGACGGATGTACTTTTATTAGATGATGTTTTCGAAAATTTTCGCTGTGTTTGCAAGAAAACCTACAGCCTTGATCCATGTCAGTATTTTACAGCACCTGGTTTAAGTTAGGATGCCATGTTAAAATACACGCAGGTGAATTTGGAACTGCTAACCGGTACTGATATGGTGCACTTTATAAAATCGTATATTCGAGGTGGTCTAAGTCAGTGTAGTGGGCGGTATTCTAAGGCAAATAATAAGTACATGCCGAGTTTTGACTCTAGTCAGGAATCTCAGTATATTGTTTATCTCGATACTAACAATCTGTATGGGTGGGCAATGAGTCAGCATCTACCAGTAAGTGGTTTCCGCTGGCTAACGCAGTGCGAAATTGATGATTTACAGCTGCACGCCCTAGACGATGAAGCTAATAAAGGCTCTTTCCTCGAAGTTGACTTACAGTATCCTAAAGAGTTACACACTTCTCATAATGACTTACCGTTCTGCCCTGAAAATATGAAGTCCCCGTACATCACATCAACAACAAAAATGCTAATTGCTAATTTGTGTGATAAATCTAAGTATGTCATTCATTATCGAAATTTAAAACAGTGTTTGCAGCATGGTTTGAGGTTAACCAAAATTTATCGCGTACTAGAATTTAATCAGTCACCGTGGCTAAAGACATATATCGATTTCAACAATAATTTAAGAACAAATGCAGTTAACGAGTTTGTGAAAGATTTTTAAAAGCTCATGAATAACAGTGTGTTTGGTAAGACTATGGAAAATGTTGACAAACGCTTAATGTAAAATTGATTATAAACTGGGAAAATATTAAGAAAAGGTATGGTGCTAACCATTTAATAAGTAAACCGAATTTCCACAGCTGTACCATCATACATGAAAATTTACTTATTATACAGATGAATCGTGTTAAGGTTGAGTACGACAAACCTACCTACGTCGTCTTTGCAGCACTTGAATTAGCTAAAACACTCATGTATGAATTCCATTACGATTATATGATGAAGAAGTACGCTCATAATGCGCAATTGCTCTACACAGATACCGATTCGTTTATTTACCAAATCAAAACTGATGACTAGTACAATGATATAAACCTAGACTTGGGTAGGTTTGATACTAGTAACTATCCTGAAAATAATCAATATAATCTACCACTAGTAAACAAAAAGGTAAAATCAAAGACGAATGTGCTGGAAATATTATCGATTCATCAGTAGGTACTAAATCCAAGTCATATTGCATAAAACTCTTAAATCAACTGCAAATAAAGAGATTGAAAGGGATTAAAAAGAATGTAGTTCAGAAACAGCTAAGTTTAGAAAATTATAAAAATTGTATTAAAAGTAATCCACCTATTTTACATAAGCAAATGGCTGGTATTAGAAGCAAGAAGCATCAGTTGTACACTCATTTAATTAGTAAGGTAGCCTTTAATAAAGATGATTGCAAACTGTTTGTCATTCCAAATTCTACCAACACTCTAGCTTGGGGGCACAGTAGTATTGATAGGTACTACTTCACACAAAGCAGATATATATATATATATATGTGTGTGTGTGTGTGTGTGTGTAAACATTATGCTAGAGGTGTGTACTTTGTAATATATTTGCTAAGCTGTCTTACATCAGAATTTACTGTACATATTGTATAAAGATAGTACGAAGGGAGAGGTACGCTGAGAGCGTAGTACAGCAAATGATTCAAGTTTAAACTTGTAAGATAAAGCATGTACATAAAAGAATTGTGTTGAGAAGGGAGAAGTACGCAAACATCACTACGGTAAAATGATTCGAGATAAAACTTGTACATACAAGATGTAAATAAATAATGTAGAATTGGCATATTCTTTTATTTTAGATTAGGTATTACCTTCTCGTCCTCCTTCCTCTGGAAGAAGAACAACAGTAAGAAAGAAGGTGTTCAGCAGATTCGTAAGTACGTTATCGTCTAGCTCGGTAAGTGTGTTGAGAAGATAATTTTTTTCTAAACAGTATTTGATTCTAGTATTGCAATGCTGTGTTCTACAACATCGAACTATAGTATGTTATGTACATGTTTTTGAACAGCAATGTGTGTTCAAGTCTAAACATGCATCACTGCAGGTACGTGATATGTGCGCTGCCTTATGCATAAAATCCCGTTGTATGTTCGATAAAGCTATGCCCTGGCAGAGTAAGTAAAGGTAAAGAAAGTTATAAGAGTTGCTATCTTGCTCAAGCTGTTCAGAATTCTAGTCTTATTTTTTCTCTTAAAACAAAGGTATACCCCAGATATGTTGTATCGTGTTCTAAACACATCAATCAAAGTTCTGATCACATGTTGTATCGAGTACAGTGTTCGATTATATTTTTAATTTCATCTTTTGTAATATGATCTCCTTAGAACAAAGTATTCCTTGACATGTTCTCTTAAATTGTCCGCCACTGCGATAAATAGAGCAGCACGTTGCTCTCTTGATTAAAGATAGCTGCTAAGCACATTACCCACCACCAAATGTCAAAGGTAAGTAGCTAAAGAGGGCAGAACGATGCTCTGTTGATTAAAGATGGCAGCTTGTCAAATATAATTTTTTAAATTGTCCGCCTCAAAGGTATGTAGCTAAAGATAGCAGCACGGTGTTCTGTTGATTAAAGATGGCGGGTGACAGCTGTCAAAAAAGCACGTGGATTTGTTTTCAAACAAGAGCACGTGGAACTTACCGCCACCATATTTCAAAGGTAAGTAGCTAAAGAGTGCAGCACGGTGCTCTGTGGATTAAATATGGCAGCTTGTCAAATAGAATTTTTTCAAATTACCTGCTACTACGTGCGTACGGTAGTAACCGTAAAGATAGCAGCACGGTGCTCTCTTGATTAAAGATGGCAGCTTGTCAAATAGAATTTTTTAAAATTGCCCGCCTCAAAGGTATGTAGCTAAAGAGGGCAGCACGGTGCTCTGTTGATTAAAGATGGCTGCTGTCAAATAGAATTTTTTTCAAATTGCCCTCCTCAAAGGTAAGTAGCTAAAGAGTGCAGCACTGAGGTTTGCGATGCAAGATGGTGGATGACAGCTGACGGAATTTTTTTCAAATTACCAGCAGTGCCGTAAAGAGTGCAGCACGGTAATCTCTTGATTAAAGATGGCGGATGACAGCTGTGAAAAAGCACGTGGCTTTGTTTACAAATTCAAATTTTCCGCGAGTGGAGGAGCGGGCCCCTGGGAAGGTCTCCCGGGTGGTGGCGGAGGAGCGGGCCCCTGGGAGCCTGCGGATGCGGAGGCCGCCGAACCATCCAGTTTATCTACTGGTAAGTTTTCGGCAACTATGTGATAGGAAAAGGCAAGGACTGGAAGAGCTGTGACCATAATAGCCTCAGTATTTTCCTGATGTAAACATGAGGAAACCACGGAAAATAATCTTCAGGGCTGCCGACTGTGAGTTTCGAATCTATGATCTCCAGAATGCAAGCTACATCTGCATGGCCCGTACAACTCATTCGGTTACACAGCAATATAGTTTCATCTTCTCTTCGCAGAAACTATTTAGATTACACTCACCGTAACAACACCATAATCACAGCTACACTTCCTCGTACGGTAGCGTGTTGCTTTAGTGTTGATAACATTATGAGATTTTATTTCCACCTAAAGCGACATCTTATCTGTGGACAGATCAAGCTCGCGCTTAACCATATTTGAGTCATGTGTAGGAAGACGGCAAATATCTAACGCACCGACGAATTTTATTGGTTGCGACAAGCAAAGAATTGCATGGAAGATACTTCTATTACCATTTTCGAAACAATCTTGAAAATTCAATCGACGTCTAGCTAAACATCGGCTGAATATTATTTATGCAATGGAAAATCGTGCTCGACTTAGACGTTGTTTAGGTAGATGTCGTCTAAAGCTTAAAACTAGTCATTGTTCCTGCAATCGGCCTTTAGTGTTTTCTTTTTTGCAGTATTTTTCATTTTTTCCGTTATCATCGTCTAGCCTAAATTGTAAAAATTCAGGATCCTTGTGGTCAATCCCGGTTTGTGAACTGATGAATTTTGAAAATTTTCCACGGGATTAATACCATCAAAAGAAACTGTAACGTGACAGTAACCGAAGCGTTCCCGGCAGAACCCAAGAAAGTCGTTGCCGTCACTGCAGCAATACAGAAACCTTCTCTCATGTCCTTGGTTTCTACCCAAAAGGGAAACTGTTGAGAAATAACAGGCACCTCAGGGTAAGGAGTATTACTGTATTTCAGAGCTTCTCACAAAATCTATGAAGAAATGCACTCTATCTCCATCGATGGATCCAGTAAACGTGCAGACATTGTCGCAACCGACAGGAAGCGAAACACTGGCTGTGTTCTTAATCCAACAAAATGTTTGAGGATAACACTTCACAGAACAAAGAAACTTCCTTGACCTAAACTACAACTTCTTTATGAAATTTTAAGTACTTTGAACAAATGTATCACACACCCGCCAGTTGCTGGGAGGTTGTTGGGTTGCTTTTCGGTGCCCGAGGATATATCTCAAAATTTTCAGTTCATTTCTTCCTTTGTTTTGGTATTTCTATTTCATTTTCAAAATATGTGTTTAGAAAGTTTCGTAACATACTGTCAATAGTAAAATCACCGTTTATATGGCATAAGCAAAAAAAAATCTCTTCATCGGGGATAGCTGTAAGCTCATTTAATCCAACAAATACTGTGTGAATATTTGAATGCCATTACAAGACATTACTGTCACTTTGATGCTGATACCGTACGGTACCTCTTATTCTAGGGCAGTAATCCCTCGTGGATTTTCCATCTCGTCTTACATGTAGATATACATGATAACGCACGAAATGTCATACACTGGAAATTGTTCATAGAATATTTGATATACAACATATTTATTAAAAAATAGTATCACAAAACTCAGCATGATTATAGACATGATATTGTATAGGCTTTTTGGGCTTGTGCCGTGTCAGGAAAATAAGGTGAAATTCTTAACGTTTCGCAGAAAACTGTACTCTGCGTCATCAGAAGAATTCTCGACTGTCCACGAGAAAAGCTTCTTAAACACTGACACTTTTGAATGTGGAACGTTATAATAGAAGTAGAAGTGGAAATGGTACGTTCATTCACCACCAGATGGCCCCTAGGACGTGGCACAACGCTAACGTTCGAAGCGGAAGATGAACGAACCTTCACAATCAGACTAAGCGGTTCACATCTAATAGATAGGCTCCTAGAGGCCTAAGGGCCGTTTCGCGGATCTAACCTGACCCCTTTTGTTTGTCCTCAGGCCAATGGTCTAGCCACTAGCAGGACCTAACCAATCCAGACCAATGGTTTTTGTCACTTCCCGGACATAACCCATCCAGCCCAATGGTCTTGTGGCGGCATCGGGAAGACTGAATTCGCCCCACATACAGAACGCACCCTTGTGCACGATGCAACATTGCATCAGGGTATAGCTTGCTAAACGAGCGTCAGTCGGCGGCGTGGAGTGAGCATGAGCATCACGTCTCTTTGTGTCTCATGGGTGTAATCAGTGTAACCTATCTCGCATGCAAAGGTGTACTAAAACTGTATGTGGTGTAAATGAATCTATTATCCACGAGGGCTGATTTATTTATGGACGATGTGGAGCCGCCTACAACCAAGACTCCATAAATGGTGACCCCGAGTATGGAGAACACGTTCATACCATAACCTATCTTGCACCACGTGCTTCACCACAGATCACGGTATGTTACCACACTTTATTTCAAAGAGGCATTAGACTGCTTACTTCATTGGAACTACCACGTCTTCCGAGTATGAAACCAATTCGACAAAGGACAAAAACAGTAGCCAGAATCCTAACGGTCGTCGGCGATACCCATCGCTTCAGTTCACACTCGGCAACTGCACGCCGCATCTGCTACTCTTCGAGAACGCAACATTTCATCTAAACACTTGGTGTTAAATTGATGTACGTAATCCAGCAATCTTTTGTGCAATTGTCTTTTCTTTCTGTTTTTGCTAATTAGGGCCTAAGATACAGACTACTCTACAATATAGGCCTACCTTACTTGCTGTTCAAACAAGTAAAATTACTTCAGAATAGCCTACTCATGCATTACAACTGACTGAATTGTTGTACTTTTATTATATATATATATATAAATCGTAATCGTACCTTTTAGTGATTCCTAACTTGTTACATTACAGGTATACCATACAATTGCATTATATGGACATTCCTCAAGACTTAAAATGGACCGTGGAACCCATGGTTTATGCTTAATATTTTCATATATAGCCAAAATCAATGTATAATTTTTGCAAGGTTATTTTGTTAACTTATCATAGTTTATATGTTTGTGAATCTCTTATCATATGCTAGGCCTACCTGCATAATATTTAGTTTCCAGCTAACCTATAAGATTGTTTCAAACTATTTGTAAATTTGTGCTTGTGTTGTTCATCCTCACACATCTTCATTCACTTACAAACACAACTACACATCGTACCTCTGACTATTTCTTTGTCTTCTTGTCCGGTATTTACAAAATTCTTATTTTTTGCCCCTGTGTTGTGTACCCATCTTGATTATGGCGGAGGATCGATTAAAAGCTTTAGATGAACAAAATACCAACTTACAGAACCAACTCCAAAAACTTATTGCTTTGACGAAGCCTTTGCAAGAGCAGAACGAAGCATTACTAGCCCGGCTCCAGGAGCATGAGTCTGCTGGTACCGTTGCTACATCTAGCAATGTTGGCCAAGTTGCCAAAATCTCTGCAAAGCTACCACCGTTTTGGTATGACAGGCCAACTGTTTTGTTCGCCCAGGTTGAGACTCAATTCAGGCCCGCAGGCATCACGGCCGACCAGACTAAATTTGATAATGTAATTTCACAGCTTGACACCAAGGTCATAGCCGAGGTAGAAGACATTGTCATTAACCCCCCTGCCACAGGACGTTACGAAAAACTAAAATCTGAACTAGTCCGTCGCCTTTCCGTATCCGAAGAGCAACGAGTTCGCCAACTTCTTGGTGACGAAGAACTCGGTGATAGGAAACCATCACAGTTTTACGTCACTTAAAGTCATTAGCCGGTAGCTCACTTCGTGACGAAAGTATATTAAAACAACTTTTCATGCGTCGACTACCACAGCACTTTGCATAAGTTGGCAAGCCTGCCGAGCGTTAAGTGACGTCGCCCGAACCACACCATGTTGGATCTCTAACCTCACTTTCGCACACCGTGTACGGAAGTTTTACCTAAGTAACTGTTAACATCTTATAAAACCAAAAACTATTCATAAATATTTGTTAATTCTGATATACAGTGCATATCCTTCCCCGTTAAGTTATATTTCTCGCATATATCCGTTCGTTTCCGTGAGTTCAGGCTAACACGTTGATACATATTCTTGCGATTTCTATCCATTTTCTAGTCAACTGGAATATTCACATCATACACATTGATAAAAAACATGCAACCAATTACCAATACAATATACTACAAATGTAAATTATTTCCGTACCACCAATCCAACACCTACAAGGGAGATTACGAGTAGGTTACCCGTAACTTACAACCAGGGCTTTTTTTAGGGGGAACGCGGGGCTACGCGTACCCCTTAAACATTTGAAGAGAGTTTAAGAAAAATATTGGTAAATTTATATCTATTCCGGCAAATATAACTTCCGACTTGAAACTTCATCGATCAGCTTGTGCCAACGCGCTGTTCACAACTGATGAAGATTTAGTTATCTTCGATTTAAATTGACCTATCGAATTATTTCATCTTGGTTGGCAACTCTGCATTAAGCAGAATGATTAAATAAGTAAATGAATAAAATACTGAGTGCAGTTACCATTTTGACATGAAATAAAATAGCGTAATCATTTTTTTCATTCTAGCTTAAACAAGCAAAGGAAACGGACGTGTGGTGTGGTGTGTGCTGTTTGAGTGGGGCGGAGTAAGAGGGGGGAGAGGACGGGTCAAGTGGAGTGTGACGAGGAAAATGATCGGTATAGAACAATACCGGATCATTATCGGGAGATGGCAGGGAAGAATGAAGAAAGGAACTACCAATAAAAAGGAAGTGAAAGCAGAGATGAGAGTAAAGGAGGAGATACTGTGGGTGACAGAGGTCACCACCGTGCTGCTGGTTATTGGGGGCGTGGAAGTAAATCCAGGTCTACAGAGCAGTGGCAACATGAGCTGGGAAGACAGAAGTTATAAGGAAGGTGGTAGATGAAGTAGTGGAGGACCTCTGCCCGTTTGAACAGTAAAAAATGATAATACAGGAGCAAGTTAAGACGAGGCAGTAGATTCAGGAAAACACGAAATATACTAAGGCAGAAAAGGAAAACAGTAAGAGAGAAATTGTCACTAAGGGAGAAAATAAAAAATATGGAACAGGAGGTGGTAAATATGAAGAAAGAAATTGCAGACAGTAGTCAGGATTGTAGGAATAAATCCGTATTTATTTACCATGTGGAGGAAGAAAAGACAGAAGCTAAAGCGGAAATTTATTTATAAAGTGGTAGATATCATTCAAAATAAAATTAAAATTAACTTCAGTGGGGTCGATAGATAATGTTGAGAGGGTAGGTAAGTGAGAGGGCGCAGAACCATAAAAGTGTCGCAGTACCATATGGCTGATAAAACAAGCATGCGAGCTTTTTAAATAAGTAACTATGATCGGTGGAAAACTGTAAATAAAAATGTAAACAGACTCCTTTTTTGGCTATTTGCTTTACGTCGCACCGACACAGATATGTCTTACGGTGATGATGGGATAGGAAAGGCCTAGGAATTGGAAGGAAACGGCCGTGGCCTTAATTAAGGTACAGCCCCGGTATTTGCCTGGCGTGAAAATGGGAAACCACGGAAAACCATCTTCAGGGCTGCCGACAGTGGGGCTCGAACCCACTATCTCCCGATTACTGGATACTGGCCGCACTTAGGCGACTGCAGCTATCGAGCTCGGCGTAAACAGACTCTGGGATGGATTTAAAACAATTGTTGAGGAATGTGAAAATAGGTTTGTACCTTTAAAAGTGGTAAGGAATGGTAAAGATCCACTATATCATAACAGAGAAGTAAAGAGACTAAGAAGGAGTTGCAGGTTGGAAAGCAATAGAGTTAGAAATGGCTGTGGAAGTAAGGAGAAATTGAAGGAACTTACTAGGAAATTGAACCTAGCAAAGAAGTCAGCTAAGGATAACATGATGGCAGGCATAATTGGCTGTCATACAAATTTTAGTGAAAACAATGGAAGAGTATGTATAGGTACTTTAAGGCAGAAACAGGTTCCAAGAAGGACATTCCAGGAATCATTAATGAACAAGGGGAGTGTGTATGTGAGGATCTTCAAAAGGCAGAAGTATTCAATCAGCAGTATGTAAACATTGTTGGTTACAAGGATAATAGGATAATGTCCAGATAGAGGAGGTGACTAACACCAAAGAAGTATTAAAATTTACCTATGACAGCAATGACTTTTACAGTAAGATACAAAAGTTGAAAACTAGAAAAGCAGCAGGAATTGATACGGTTTTGGGGGATATACTAAAAAAGACAATGGGTTGAGATATAGTACCATATCTGATGTACTTGTTTGATTATTGTTTGCATGAAGGAACTTTACCAAATTAATGGAGAGTTGCTATAGTAGCCCCTGTATATAGAGGAAAGGGTGATAGACATACAGCTGAAAATTAGAGGCCAGTCAGTTTGACATGCATTGCATGTAAGCTTTGGGAAAGCATTATTTCTGATTATATTAGACATGTTTGCGAAATTAATAACTGGTTTGATGGAAGGCAGTTTGGGTTTAGGAAATATTATTCCACTGAAGCCCAACTTGTAGGATTCCAGCAAGATATAGCAGATATCCTGGATTCAGGAGGTCAATTGGACTGTATCGCGATCGACCTGGGAGACTACTGGCAAAAAATGAGTGCAATTGGACTAGAAAAAAGAGTGACTGAATGGGTAGCTATATTTCTAGAAAATAGAACTCAGAGAATTAGAGTAGGTGAAGCTTTATCTATTCCTGTAATAATTAAGAGGGGAATTCCGCAAGGCAGTATTATTGGACCTTTGTGTTTTCTTATATATATATATATATCAATGATATGTGTAAAGAAGTGGAATCAGAGATAAGGCATTTTGCAGATGATGTTATTCTGTACAGAGTAATAAATAAGTTACAAGATTGTGAGCAACTAAAAAATGACCTCGATAATGTTGTGAGATGGACAGTAGGCAAGGGTATGATGATAAACGGGGATAAAAGTTAGAGTGTGAATTTCACAAATAGGAAAAGTCCTATCAGTTTTAATTACTGCGTTGATGGGGTGAAAGTTCCCTTTGGGGATCATTGTAATTACCTAGGTATTAATATAAGGAAAGATCTTCATTGGGGTAATCACATAAATATGATTGTAAATAAAGGGTACAGATCTCTGCACATGGTTATGAGGGCATTTAGGGGTTGTAGTAAGGATGTAAAGTAGAGAGCATATTTGTCTCTGGTGAGACCCCAACTAGAGTATGGTTCCAGTGTATGGGACCAGGATTACTTGATTCAGGAACTGGAAAAAATCCACAGAAAAACAGCTCGATTTGTTGTGGGCGATTTCGGACAAAAGAGTAACGTTAATAAAAACTGTTGCAATGTTTGGGCTGGGAACATTTGGGAGAAAGGCGACGAGCTGCTAGACTGAGTGGTAGACCTATGTTCCGAACTCTCAGTGGAGAGATGGCATGGAAGGACATCAGTAGACGTATCAGTTTGAGTGGTGTCTTTAAAAGTAGGAAAGATCACAATATGAAGATAAAGTTGGAATTCAAGACGACAAATTGGGGCAAATATTCATTTATAGGAAGGGGAGTTAGGGATTCAAATAACTTACCAAGGGATATGTTCAATAAATTTCCAATTTATTTGCAATCATTTAAGAAAAGGCTAGGAAAACAACAGATAGGGAATCTGCTACCTGGCTGACTGCCCTAAATGCACATCAGTAGTGATTGATTGATATCTTCATTGATGGCGGACATAGTGACAAGGAACGCCGGCAATCTGCAGAGTGAGAAAATTGGGATTAGGAGGGATTTGGGAAGAGAGGGGAATAAGAATTCCAAAATGTTGAAGAAACATTTAGTTAGAGCGAGATCGCAGGGGTTTAAGGCGTATATTAGGGGACAGATACTAGTGGTCAGTATTTTTCTCCGTTAACAGATCAATTGGGTAATATACTGTAGATCTGGAGGAAAAAAATAAATGTAATATTTTTTTCTATAAACATGTCAGCCCAAAAGTGATAACGGGACTGTGCATATTTGCCATAAATTGTAAGATCGTGATATTTTGCCTACCCCGTAAAAATTCTTTAGAAAAAAGCACTGCCTACAACAATAACAAAACATTTACTGTCATGAAGTTACTGTTGTAAAATATAGATTTTTAAACAGTAAATAACGCCTATAAAATTATTTTCATGTTTAATTTTCATGGAATAACCATATACCATGGCCTATGATATGAAGTTTGATGGGAAAAATCTCAACAGTCTTATTCCACAATACCTACCTTTCGAAAATGCATAATTTTCAAACTTGAACTTACACATACGCCGAATTCAAATAAGCCGTAAATCTGATTAGGTAACTACATAAAAATATAGGTACCGGTAGGTATTGAGATAATAAGAAATGTTTAACTCACCATCTGGATGAAACACTCGTATTTTCCTCAGGATTTGGTCTTCAGGAAAGTGGTTGATACAACCGTATTGTGATTAACTACCGGTATTAAATTCCCCCTGGGAAAAGCCGTCTTCCATAACCTAACTCTTTCTTCATCATCAGGAGACACAAATACTAGAGTGTACCTACTCTCCTCGTTTATAATTGGCCTTGTAGCCAGGCACACGGCAACATTTAGGCATGGTGATTTATCGCACTGATCACCTTAATTCAATTATATGCACACTGTGGTTGATAATAAAACACTGAATGCACCGGTATACCATGAAGGCAGTGCCTATTCCCACTTATGCCTGCAAGATGTAGAATCGGGTGGGAACCATGGGATCACTTCCAGACGCTAGATAAGTTATTTATATCATTTCCATCTTCATAGGCCTACTAAGTTCACGATACTACTGTTGACTCTGAGTACGTCACCTGTCTGAATGGAAGTGAAAGTGCTATTACGAGTGCATAGTTCTAGGGCTATAGATCCTACCAACTTATTATTTCTCTGTGTCTTGTACATTACGGTATACTAAGATGGGCCACACGAACATTGATGGACAATACGCTCTGACAACCGGTCAGTTTTGAATCATAGCATTGCACTTTCTGAACATTTGCATGTAAAGGTGCGTCCACACCAAGATGTTTTCGTTAACATTGTTAATAAACATTGTTAATGAACAATGTTCATGAACATTTCTGTCTGTTAATAAACAAAATAGCGTGTTCATGAACTTTTCGAGCATGTTGATAAACAAAATTTCTTTAACTTTTGTGAATGAAACTTTTCATTAACATTTCGTGTTTTCGTTAACATTTCAGTTCGCAGATGCGCAAAGACGCAATTAGAACACGCAAATTCATAGCGCGGAATACAATACTTTTTATTTTATTTTTTGAAATCGACTGTCGAATCACAAGCAACTCGTATACACCATACAAATACATAAGTGAAGTGTAGGAGTATTTCTCTTACACTCTTACATGATCCTTGGTAGGAGTCACCAGTCGCTAGGAATCTTCAAGTTATACTTAGCCCAACATTAATGCAGATTACATTCCGATAAATTTGTATCATTTCTTGCAATTTCAGACCCAATTACTGTCAACAAGAACTGAAAGTCTTGCGGGGACATTCTCAGAAAATTTTGAAAGCCTGCTGGATCATGAATTGAAAGTTCTGGCATAGGCCTAAGTGTCCTCTCCAAACTTAATTCTAAACGCTTTTACAATATTTTTCTTTGTCACACTTTGCGTCTGCGTTTTTCTCTAATTGCAGTCATTAAAATAATGAAAGCTGCAGCTGTATTTTCTTCTTCCTGACCGTATCCATTGTAACCTCACAAACAGATGTTTTGGTGTGGACACAATGTGAAAGAAGTTTGTTAACAAAAGTTTATTTGGTGTGGACACAATGTTAAAGAGGTTTGTTAACAAAAGTTTATTAACATCTTGAGAAATGTTTTCGTTAACATTGTTTATTAACTTTGTTTCGTTAACATTGTTTATTAACTTTGGTGTGGACTAACCATAATACTTAGGCTATAATATTCCAATAAAATGTATGGCAAAACTCAGGAGTGTTCAGCACCACACGCCAGAGGCTATAACTATAAAGGTGCGTCCACACCAAGATGTTTTCGTTAACTTTGTTAATAAACATTGTTAATGAACAATGTTCATGAACATTTCTGTCTGTTAATAAACAAAATAGCGTGTTCATTAACTTTTCGAGCATGTTGATAAACAAAATTTCTTTAACTTTTGTGAATGAAACTTTTCATTAACATTTCGGTTCGCACATGCGCAAAGACGCAATTAGAACACGCAAATTCGTAGCGCGGAATAGGCCTACAATACTTTAATTTATTTTTCCAAATCGACCGTCGAATCGCAAGCAACTCATATACACCATACAAATACATAAGTGAAGTGTAGGAGTATTTCTCTTACACTCTTACATGATCCTTGGTAGGAGTCACAAGTCGCTAGGAATCTTCAAGTTATACCACTGCCTGCTCGATCTGCATCCGATGGCTGCTTATACTGCCTGCTCATTACCACATTTTAACATGGCACTAAATGAAACACTCCGTTTACAAATACCCACAGCAGATGGCAGTACCAACCGGCTCCTGAACTGTCGGAATGAAATAGCGGGAAATAGGGTAGTAGTAGTAGTAGTAGTAGTAGTAGTAGTAGTAGTAGTAGTAGTAGTAGTAGTAGTAGTACTGTATTTGTTTACAGTGAAAATGGTGTACTGCTGCGTGCCTTTCTGCAAATCAAAGAAAGGGAAACCAGAATGCCGTGGTATTTCATTCCATGACACGGGCTTTTGCAGGAGCCATGTTTAGTTCTATAAGAATGGGAGAAGGGTGCAATGACATGACTGACTCCCGGGCTACTCAGAATTCCATAAAAAGAATTCTGAAATCCGGTATTTTAATGTCCACCGATGGTGCTAACGTTGTCCACAAACAAAATTCAAAATTTTCTGCCTCAGTATCCTCTCCCGGACTTGACAATACAGAACCAGTGATGCCCGCTGAGTATGTACTTGATTTACTGGAAGATGTTCGTGAGCCCCCTGAGTCAGTGTATGTCACTTTGGAAACTGCTTCCCATGCATTAGTGTGTGGTTATTTAGTGCATGTAATCGAAGAAAAAACAATGCAGCACGTGCTTGAGTAACGTTTCCACCTCAGTTAATGCATCCCCATTGATGAACTTAATCAGACAGTCGGACAGAGGAGGCCTGCGCTATCCCCAGCAAGGATTTATTGGCCTAATTATGGGGCTACAGAAATTTGTTGAGGCAGCTCTACCGTACTGCAAGAAATCTGCAAGTCTGCTCCGGACTATAAAGAACTATGTTCTACCCTATTTAGATAATAATAATGTTATTTGTTTTACGTCCCACTAACTACTTTTACGGTCTTCGGAGACGCCGAGGTGCCGGAATTTAGTCCCGCAGGAGTTCTTTTGCGTGCCAGTAATTCTAACGACACGAGGCTGTCGTATTTGAGCACCTTCAAATACCACCGGACTGAGCCAGGATCGAACCTGCCAAGTTGGGGTTAGAAGGTCAGCGCCTTAACCGTCTGAGCCACTCAGCCCGGCTCTACCCTCTTTGTGCCACTGTAAGATTTTGAAGTGTGTTAGTAACAATAAGCGCCAGGAACTTGTGTCAGAAACTGTGGTGGCCAAATTCGTGAAACCTCTACTTAGTAATGTAGGGAAGTACCATACAGACAAAGTTTACAGGTTTTCTTATTCGTCGAAATCTCTTTGTCGAAAAGTCCTGAAGCTATCACTCTCTAGAGCACCACTTTATGCATACAATTCTTTAATTTTTCTGTTACTTTCAGATTTAAAATTTTGCTTGTATGCTTATCTAGCTGTATTCACGTGATAACTGGGTACGTCTGGTGCTGCGATCTAGCGGCAGATTGTTTGTAAGTCGTGTTACACGTTTGAATATGGAATGAGCAGGCAGTATAAGCAGCCATCGGATGCAGATCGAGCAGGCAGTGGTTATACTTAGTCTAACATTAATGCAGATGACATTCCGATAAATTTGTATTATTTCTTGCAATTTCAGACTCAATTACTGTCAACAAGAACTGAAAGTCTTGTGGGGACATTCTCAGAAAGTTTTGAAAGCCTGCTGCATCATGAATTGAAAGTTCTGACATAGGCCTAAGTGTCCTCTCCAAACTTAATTCTAAACGCTTTCCCAATATTTTTCTTTGCCACACTTTGCGTCTGCATTTTTCTCTAATTGCACTCATTAAAATAATGAAAGCTGCAGCTGTATTTTCTTCTTCCTGACGCTATCCATTGTAACCCCACAAACAGATATTTTGGTGTGGACACAATGTTAAAGAGGTTTGTTAACAAACGTTTATTAACATCTTGAGAAATGTATTCCTTAACATTGTTTATTAACTTTGTTTCGTAAACATTGTTTATTAACTTTGGTGTGGACTAACCATAAGAAGAAAACAGTATAGCCACTTGTACCGTACAAAGTTTTGCTAATAATGATACCCATTTTATGAAATCAATATTTGTAATAAAGGTATTTATTTTATTTTTGGATTTTGACATGCATGAAGTTTTTGAGAGCGATTCATTGATGGCACGTGTAAGGCTAGAGCATGTTTTTGGATGCACGCGGAAAAAATATTTAGGTTGCCCTGCATGAACACAGCGCCAAGCGCGAAGTTCAAGAATTTTATACTTGGTTGTTCTGTACGAGAGGGTTTGCCTGTTGTGAAATTTATGTAGCATGACTCTTGGATAATCGGTGAAGGTTTCACGCGTTCTGTGGCATTCTTCATGAATATAACAGTGGTATAAGCCGTGAGGAATATTTTCCCTCGTTTGTCGTTGCTGTATCTACGCTCAATAAGCCAGTGAAACTGTAAAACTTCGGCGACGGTAAAATATCTTCCAAATTGTGCTCATTCAATTTAGGTTAGGCTTTTTAAGTTAAAAGACAAAGTCCCAGTAGGCCTATATATCTGTGGAAACCATGACTGTACTATTACGAAGCGTCAACGAGTAAAACTGTAAGTAGGTACCGGTACCTATATTGTTTGTTTACTTCTCACGTCCTTTTCGCTAAGGACGTGACTATATACGTGCTCGTGCGGTCAACAATGCTGCCAACCTGTTTAGTTGGAAACTAAGACTAATGACGAAACCATTGGTCTGTGAACAAGCAAAAGGAGTCTGGTGGTGGTGGGGACGTAAACCCTCAGATTCGGGCCATGAAGCAACTTTTAGGTCTAGCATTCTGTAGGGCGATAGGAGCGTATTGTATGTTGTATGTTAATGTATGATTTGGGTCAGTGAGAAAGCAATTGATCTGGATTGGTTAGGTCCGGCTAGTGACAAAACCATATTGGTTAGGCCTGGCTAGTGACGATTAACCATTAGTCTGCATTGGTTAGGTCCGGTTAGTGAATAAACCATTGGATTTCAAACAAGCAAAGGGGTTCTGGGGGCATAAGCTCCCAGTTTCAATCAGTCACTGCTGATCTGCATTTAAGGCAGTCGCCCAGGTGGCAGATTCCCTATCTGTTGTTTTCCTAGCATTTTCTTGAAAGATTTCAAAGAAATTGGAAATTTATTGAATACGGTATCACCCATAGTAAGTTATTCCAACTCCTAACTCCCCTTTCTATAAACAAATATTTGCCCCAATTCGTCCTCTTGAATTCCAATTTTATCTTCATATTGTGATCTTTCCCTGCTTTTAAAGACACCTCTCAAACTTATTCGTTCACTGATGTCATCCACGCCATCTCTCCACTGACAGCTCGGAACATACCACTTATTGCAAGAAATCAGCTTCATTTTCTGTATCAAATCTTATACTTATATAAGTACGGTATCAAAAAGGTTGAAGATTTTTATTGTTATAAGTCTTTGTACATATCACTAAGTCTCCTTTCTCGCAAGTCTTCCCAGCTCAAACTTTGCAACATTTTTTGTAATACTACTCTTTTGTTGGAAATCACCCACAAAAATTGAGCTGTTTTTCTTTGGATTTTTCCAGTTCTTGAATCAAGTAATCCTGGTGAGGGTCTCATACACTGGAACCATACTCTATTAGGAGTCTTACCAGAGACTTGTATGCCCTTTCCTTTACATCTTTACTACAACCCCTAAACAACCTATTGACCATATGCAGAGATCTGTAGCTTACCTTTTATTTACAGTCCCATTTATGTGATTACCCCAATGAAGATCTTTCCTTATATTAACACCTAGGTACTCACACTCTCACAGTGATCCCCATAAGGAAGTTTCACCTTGTCAACGCAGTAATTAAAACTGAGAGGACCTCTCCTATTTGTGAAACTCACAACCTGACTTTTAACCCTGTTTATCACCATACCATTGCCTGCTATCAATCTCACAACATTATCGAGGTCATTTTGCAGTTGCTCACAATCTTTTTTAGAGCTGTGAAGCGGCTTTTAGGTCTCTAGCACTCTGTAGGGTGATAGGAGCACATTGTATGTTGGACAGCTACAAAAAAACTGAATTCATTTATAATTCGGGTCTGTGACAAAGCGATTAGTCTGGATCGGTTAGGTCCAGCTAGTGACAACAGCTTTGGTCTAGATCGGTTAGGTCTGGCTAGTGACAAACCATTGGTCTGCATTGATTAGGTCCTGTTAGTGACTAAACCATTGGATTTGGATCAACCAAAGAGAATCTGGGGGCATAAGCCCCCAGTTTAGGGCCGTAAAGCAGCTTTTAGGTCTCTAGCATTCTGAAGAGCAATAGCAGCGCTGTCTATGTTGGACAGTGTGGAAAAGCTGAATGAATTTATATTTGGTGTCAGTGAGAAAGAGATTGGTCTGGATTGGTTAGGTCTGGCTAGTGACAAAACCATCAGTTTGTGTAGGTTAGTTCTGATTCAAGGACGCCCATACCCGGGGGCAAGGTGGGGCCGCCCCCCCCCCCCCCAGCTCTCATGGAAAGGCAAAAATCTAGTGTAGCCAGGTGTTTTCCTTTGAAGAAAATGATTTTAAAGTCAGTATTACGTAGAAGCGGTAGTACCGTCCCTCACCAACAGGCAGGGGATACCGTGGGTTATTCTACCACAGAATACAAGTCGCCATGTATCTTCCAAAATAATAAAAATACTATGTATCCCCAGGTCTGGGGCCCCTCCCCTACAAACTGTCATATGGGCGCCCATGGTCTGATTAGTGACAAAACCATTGGACTGTGACCAAGCAAAGAGGGTAGGGCCACGTAACGGCTTTTAAGTCTCTCGCATTCTGTAGGGCAATAAGAGCACATACTGGTTCACCTATGGTGACAGACGAATTCCTATTTAAGAGCTCCTAGATGCGAGGGTGCATGAATTGCTTAAGGCTGCCGCAGCCCTGTGTCTGCCACTGCATTAAGGTAAGTTTGATATAAAATTATTGCTGTTCTGTATTTCACATTGTTTCCTTTACATCTTGGTGTTTTTATTTGTGCTCTTATTCAACCAGAGTTGGTAACGCAATCTAATGAACATTGTTGATGGCAGTGACGTCACATTCTTTTCACATTGGTCAATAGGTGGCTACTGTACTTTAGCAGTGGACAATGACGGATGCTGCTCTTTATTAGGTTATAAAAGTAAATGTACTCCTAGGGGCGGGATGGTGGATTCTTAGACATCGCAACCATAACTCTCCCAGAAGCCATTAATGCTTTTGAAACCCGGTTCCAAATTAAAAACAAAAGAAATGATCAGCTTCTCAAAACTGAAAGAAGAATCATCAGAACTTGCATAAATAAAACAATACCAGGTTGAAGGAGTTTAGAGAATCCTTCCTAATGAAACTGTCTATCAAGAGATTGACCCAATCACAGCACAATGAAGAAGGAAAGAATCTCGTATTTATTTCACATCTTGCAACTGCCAGGAAATGGCTTTTACAAAAACTAGTGATGAGAAATATTGGAAAGAAGATAGGAGGGCAACGGATCCACAAAATTCAAGATCTCAACACAGTTGGATTCAAGATAGCAGATGGAGAGAAAAAAAAAAATTTAATACCCTTTGGACTCACAAAGTTTCAGCAGAAATGACGCATAGAAGGACTGTAGCAATTTCAGACAAATTCAGAAAATAATGATCGGTACAAATGAAAGTACTGGGCAGGTCACAAGAACCAAATACTACAACCTTCAAAGAGAAATTGAACGTGGAATGATTCAAGTGGTCCAATGTGGTCAATAAAGTTAGTAATAATAATATTGTACATAGAAAATGTGTTTACTTCACATATGATCAATGATATGCTTGCCTGTCACCCTGGTCACTATCATTGGCATTCCTCAGATATTCCGGACACAGAACTGGTACGTTCTTCAAATACAGAAATTTTCAATACTTTCCACAGAAATACCGTACTAGGTTTTTCAGTGTTTCCCATGGCATTCTTAACTTCTCCCATGTATTCCTTTTCCAGGCTGCCCTTTTAATGTACTGTAGGTGTAATGGTTTGTCCACGAAGGGAGTCGAGAAAAGGCAGCATCATTGGTGAGGGAAGTCATGCATAAATAAATATTTTATTTCTAATTCAATAAACAGACATTGTTTACAGGAACATACATTCGAAGAAAGAGATTAACTCTTGCAACAGTTACAACATGAAAACTTGCAGCAGGTCTACAAGACCCATTCACTCAACAATGACTTCTTTACTCACTGCTTTTAAAACGGAGACTCCTGGCATGCTACCATATCAAGAGGCAGGCTGTTTTGCAAAGGTACTGAAGAGGGCAGGTCTATGTCATGAGGCAATCTATAATAAAGATTGTAAACAATTTTGTCTCGCTCTCTGGCACCCAGCACGAGCTCTGCAGGGTTGATATCGGAATCCATTAGAAAGTGCATTTTAATCAAAAGTATTTTTGAGGGTTTTCTTAACCCGCGAGTGGCCGCTAGCCAAAATGTAATATGAGTGGTTGCGCAGGAGACTTTCTCTCACATTAAAATAAATATGACATTGTTCACAGTTTTGTGGGGTGTAAGGCTGAAATTTACTACTGAAATGAAACGCAAGTTCTACCTTATATATTTTAGATAAATGAAATGGTGTATGGCTTTTAGTGCCAGGAGTGTCCGAGGACAAGTTTGGCTCGCCAGATGCAGGACTTTCGATTTGACGCCTTAGGCGACCTGTGCGTTGTGATGAGGATGAAATGATGATGGAGACGACACATACACCCAGCCCCTACGCCAGCGAAATTAACCAATTAAGTTTAAAATTCCCGACTTCCGGGAATCGAATCTGGGACCCCTGTGACCAAAGGTCAGCACGCTAACCATTTAGCCATGGAGCCGGACATATTTTAGATGAAAATGAAATGATTAGCTGTTTATTAAAGACACAAATTACTACTTAAAATAACATATGCAATGTACATAAAAATAACTTCCGTCCTGAAGTTGTAAAAAATAAAATCTCACACATGCATTATATCTAGTAATATTTATGTACAAAGTAAGGTTTCTGAACACAATAACATATTCAAAAACAAGAAGTGCTCATAATACAAATACTAACGCGTACAACAGGAGTAAGCTCCACTTCAAAATAACACCAACATCATTGGTCACGCGATGAAACTCTCACACAGCATGCACGGACATACAGGAACCTTTGTTCTGACTAGGGGAGGGGGTGCTTACCCTTCAAATGTGAATTGCTCTACTCATGACAGTTATAAACTCAGCTAGAAGAGGGAACAGTCACCTCCCTTTCATCACTGTGAAGTAATATCACAATAAAAAATAATATGAGAGAAAATCTCATATAGCGACCACTCCCGGGTTAATCTGGCATTAGTTTCAACAGACTGAAAAACTTAAATATTATGTTACTCTCTCTCTCTCTCTCTCTCTCTCAAATGATATCTGCTCTTAACCCAAATGGTGGGGCGATCCTCCCTACCATGTATGTGTCACTCTGGAAGTAGTTCCTCATGCCAAAGTAATCTTCTGTTACATAAATTTTATGTGCTTACACATTTGTAGAAAACATAACTGCATAACAATGATGTGTTGTTGGCAGGTCTGACTAATAATCCTAGGACATCAATGTTCTTATTTTATGAAAGAAAACAAATCACATTGGTTCCTTACGAGCCAAGATCTGTCTTGTAATTCTGCTTTCAACAACATACCTATGAAAGAAAGTTGATAAGAGAAAACCACAGCAAAATTGAAGATCATTCTTCTGTGCAACCACATCAAAGTGGGTTTTGAAATACTCTATTTGATCAGATGCACCAGAATATGAACTTTGGCAGGGAACATTTTAATAACGTACGGTATCATTCTGGATGCACAAGTGAAAAAAAGAGAGAGATTCTGGGGCTATATGGATATGGCAACAGGAATAAAGAAGGGGATAGATTAACAGACTTCTGCCAGAGGAACCAACTAATCATAGTTAACACATGGTTCAGGAATAAAAAATAGCCAGAAGATTACAAGGTATGGATTGGGAGGCAGAAGAATGAAAATATTGATTGATTACATATTAGCAGGAAAAGAACTTTGGAAAGATCTTACGGATGTTACAGCTATGCCTGAGGAAGCCTTTGGTGGTGACCAAAGAGCAGTGATAGCAAGGTTGAAAGTAGGCTAGGTCAGAAAACGACAATTAAAAAAGTGGAAGAGGGATTAGGGTCTGGAGATCGAAGAAAAGGGAGGTTCAAGAAAGAATTACAAAAACTGTTATCAAGAACAGATATTAGTCATGCTGAACAGGAATGGAATCATTTTAAGAGTGGATTTGTATGTGTACTTTACACATAACCCTGTGGCAGAACATCTGGAAAGGTAAGATAGAAAAGAGAGAAAGAGACAACATGGTGGAATGATAGAATGAAAGATAAAGTAAAGGAAAAGAAGAAAACTTGAAAGGAATAGAAAACATAAAGATGGAAGAGAGAGTAGGGCCAGATACATGGAAGCAAAAAGAGTGTACCAAAAAGCAGTAGCTGAAGAAAAAAATAAAGTTGGAAAACATTCACCCAGGAAGTATAGGAACATTTTAACTGTGAGAAAAAGTTATTATTTGGAATAATGAAATGGTGAACACAGGGATTTGTGTAGGAGTAATACTGACAAAACCAGATGAGATAATGATCAGTTGGAAAGAATATTTCAGTGAACTGCTGAACGTGAGAAACCAGACATGTAGAGAAGATATAGAGGCAGCAGGAATAAAAGAAGTAGCAGAGGAGGAATCGGACATTACAATGACGGAGGTGAAATGGGCAGTTAAAAAGACAAAGATGGGACAAGCTGTGGGATAGAATGATGTAGCCATAGAAATGATCGAGGCTGCAGGACCAGCAGGACTTCAGTGGACTTACAGATTACTCAGATGTTTACGGAAAGAGAAAAAGTGCCTGAGGATTGGGAAAAGGGAATTATAATACCAATATTCAAGAAATGTTATAAGATGTGCAGTAAATACAGAGGAATCACTATCCTCTTCCATATTGCTAAGATAATGGAAAGGATATTGTAAAGAAGAATTAGAGAAAAAGTGGAAAGTCAGTACAAGAGGAACAATTTGGATTCAGAAAATGTAGGTCAACAGTGGAACCAATTTACATTCTGAGACTGATCATAGAAAAGAGCTGGGAATATGGGGAGGATATAGTAATGACTTTTATAGATATAGAAAAGCGTAAAACAGATCAAAAGTTTGGGAAAGCCTGACACACAGGGGCATTGGCAAGGAACTAGTAACAGTGATAAGAGCAATATATGATAACTGTTACAGCTATTTGAAGACAACAGTGGATAGAACAGAATGGTTTGGAATTGACAGTGGGTAAAACAAGGGGGTGCGTTGTCACCTTTGTGGTTCATCATGATGATGGATGACATCATAACGGCAGCAAGAAAAAAATAAATGTGATAAATGAATGTGATGATGTTTGCAGATGATGTAATCTGGGGAAAACAGCTGAATGTACTGAATAGAAGGTTTGACTAGTGGCAATTGAGGATCAACATGGAGAAGAGTGAAACAATGGTGATGGGTAGAGGAAGTAAAGAAAGAAAACAAGCTATCAGAACTGGAGACAAGGAACTGGAAATAGTAGAACACTTCAAATACTTGGGGAGTGAACTGACAGAAAATGGAAGAATGGATATGGAAATTAGTAGAAGGATACAACTGGGGAGTGCCTTTTACCCCAGGGAGATTAATAAGTTAAATGTTCCAATGAAGGCTAAAGTAATGATATTACTTACCTATAATGACATATGCAGCAGAAATCTGGACAATGACTCAAGAGAGATGAGAATAGAGTACAGGCAGCTGAAGGGAAATTCTTGAGGAGTATGTTTCAGAAGACAAGGAGGAATAGAGTGTGAAATGAAGACATTCAAAAAGAGCTAAATGTGCAATTTTAGAACTAAATGACAAACTGGAACAGAACAGATTGAGGTGGTTTGGACATGTCAAGCAGATGAAAGAAGAAAGACTGCCAAGATTGGAAAGACAGATGACAGGGAAGAGAGGATGAAGGAGACCAAGATTACGATGGATGGACTCTGTGTGAAACAGCATAGGACTATGAAATCTGGAATGGGACACAGTTTTGGATGAGGAATGATGAAGAGACAGGATGAGCTGGGGAGGAGCCATATTTGCCCCCATGCTGTGTCAGATGGAAAAGGTAAATTGATGATGATTGAACATGGCATTGATCAACTCATATATAATTTTCAACCTTTGGTACGTGAAGGAAAACCCAGGCAGTTCAGTGATATCTCAATTGAACTTCATTCCAATGTTTCACAAGCAACTTGTTCATCCTTGGCAAAAAACAGAAGCTGGCTTGGAGGGTCAAGAGAAACAAGGAAAGTTGGACAGGAAAGATGGAAATAATACTAGAAATGGATTCAATCTGGCATTCACCTTATACATCTTGCCAGAATAAATAAAATTATTATTTGTCCATTTTTTTCCTGTTCATTCATTTACTGTATATTATTTTGTTTCCCAGAAATTAAAACAGTCATATTCTAGGTAATCAGCTTCAAACTAGCAGTCGCACACTTTTGCACACATTAAAAGTTGACATGCTATCCTGTTCACTTCTCTGTTGCCATAATTACAATCATCTATCAATTCCTATGCCAATTACAACATTTAAATGAAATAACTCCGTGTCCTTAACTTATTATTATAAATGTTAAGTAACACTTGCAGGACAAACTTCTTTTGTCCCAGCATTTGTTAATGTTGTTAACAGAAATAATGTCATCATTTAACAGAAATTGTCGGCATCATCATCACCATAATTATAATCAGGTTTTGTGCTTGCAAATTCTGGGGAGACTATAGTGGTCCTGGTCCTTCCATTTCTTATGCCAATCAATCAATCAGTCAATCAATCAATCAGTTAATCAATCAATCAATCAATCAATCAACCAATCAATCAATCACCATTGACTTGCAAGTAGGGCTAGGCTGATTCTGTATCAGTTGTTTACCTAGTCTTTTCTTGAGTTATTTCAAAGGAGTTGGAAATTTATCAAACATCTCCCATGGTAAATTATTCCAGTCCCGAATTCCTCTTCCTATAAACGAGTATTTCCTGATTTGTCCTCTTGAATTCAGACATAATATTATGATCTTTCCTAATTTTTAAAATTCCTCTCAAGATTATTGGTATAGTGTCATTCCAAGCCATCTTTACACTGACAGCTCGGAACATTCCACTTAATACCAATATAGTTGTTCCGTTATTGGATATTATAAATTTTCCAGCTAACTCATTCCTGGTTGCTAGCGTTTCACCCCAGTGTGCTAAGTTGGGCTTGGTAAATAGCACACCTACCAAGACGCACGGCTGGTGCATACCGTGGAGGCTAACTAAACTAACTACTAAAGTTTTCATTCCCCAGCCTGAAGGGGTGGGGTGTGCCACACTGAAGGTAACACCTTCATTCTGGCCAGGAGTTTTGGCAGGTTGGAGAAGGAGTAATGGTGTGGGGAGGAGGGTAATTGATGTATGGAATTCTGAGGTGTGTGCGGATAGTATTTAATTATCGGGGATATGTACAAGGATTAAATATTTGGAGGAGAGTGCAAGGGTGAGCAGGAGAGGTAAAGTGTAAAGCTGGGAAAGATGAAGGTAATAAGAGTGGTCTTGGGTGGAGATGCAAGGTGAGGAGATGGAGGGTGGCTGTGATAAAGAGAAATGATAAGAAAGCGAAGAAGGTCGAATATCGGAAAAGATGGGGGAATGAAACTAGGTTGGGGAGGGGGTTGACAAACTTGTGGGAAAGGTGGAATAGGAGAGGTGGCTGGCCGGGGGACGATGATGTGAAGTAGCTGAAGGGAAGCGAAGAGGTTGGGGTGGAGAACGGGAGGCCTCCACTTTGTGGCAATGGCCGTTGATACGAGCACCGGTATGGATGGGATGTTGAACGTCGTCGGCACTAGGAAGCTGGAGCCGCACCATATAAGTAGGGCCATTGGTGTTGTGGATGCGAATCACGCGTTGGGCGGGAACGCCGTCCGCGTAGAGTTCCTGTAGGATGGCCTGTCCAGAGATGTCAGGTGGAATCCCGCGTAGGACGCAACTAAACGTGGCATGGATGGATGGTGGTTGCTACTGTGGAGATGGTGGTGGGGTGTCGGCTGCTGCGGAGTAGTCTTGTAGAGGCAACGATGATGGAGCTGCAGTGGTCGAAGTCAACGGGGTGGAAAAGTGTGGCAGGGTTGTGGTAGTCATGAGTAGTGGGAGGGATGAGGACATTACTGGTGAAGGGTGACAAGTTGTGACAGTGGTTATGGGGAGTTGAGAACTGGTATATGCGGTCGTCATAGTGGTCGTGAGAGTAGGAGTTGTTGAGAAGAAGGATGATGGTAGCTGAGGCAATGTCTGGGGTAGAGACGCGTTGAATACTGGAACAATAGATGGATCCGCAGAGAGCTGGTCTTGGATGGACGACGGAGGTGGCACCACTGCATAGGTCTTATAGCGAATGGTCGCTGCAGAGGTGAAGAGGCATTGCAGGGCGTCCTCTCCCAGGAGATGTACCAAAATCTGCGATGTTGGAGTGGAAGTGAGGTCATCCATCAGTCGGTAGGCGTTGTAAGCTGGGACACTGGCTGTACGAAGGTCTTGGTAGATGGCATCTTCAGAGATGGTTGGATCTACTCTGGGGATTAGGCAGTAAGACATGGTGGTTTGGGAAGGCCATCTGCCAATGAGGCGTCAGCCTATATGCTATTTGTGGTTGGCTGGGTAGCAATTAAAGTTGAGGGCCACCCGGCTGAGCAAAAATCTTAGAGGTACTGTGGCGAAGCGAAGAAATATGTGTTAGCGAGGGTCCCCTTGCACTAGGCAAGAAGCGATGCGACCCCACGGAGGCCACTGCGTAGGCTACTTGGAGCCACCGGCAGTGCCAATGCACTATGAGAGACTTTTCAAAAATTGATGCCTGCCTGACCATCAGATGATAAAGATGTTGATTCCCATAGGGAACCTGAAATATTTGTTCCGAATGAGTAAATTTATAATACCAATATAGTTGGTTCGTTATTGGATATTATAAATTTTCCAACTAACTCATTCCTGGTTGCCAGCCAGTAAATGCATTTACTTATTTTAACCTTATTTTCAATGTTTGTATGTGTGACTGAGGATGTCCCGTAAGAGGTCAAAACGTGTATCACTTTGATACTTTGACAATAAATACAGGCTCTAATATGAAATTTATTATGTGCAATATTGGTATTGTAAATTTACTCATTCAGAACAAATATTTCAGGTTCCCTATGGGAATCAACATCTTTATCAACAATCCACTTAGATGAGCTGTTCATCTCCTGACTCCCAAGTCTTCGCAGCCCAAAGTTCGCAACATTTTCATATCCCTACTCTTTTGTCAGTAACCAACCAGAAATTTCATTTTTTCAATGGATCGGACATCTTCCTTATTAAGAGTTAAGGAGGGAAGATTCTTTTGTACTTCCCCTTAAAACACTAAACATCATCGTTGTCTAAATCCTGCACCACTAATGCTGTCAGTTCTGAATGCATCTTGTCTCTCTCTCACGTAAAGCATCTATTCATAGGCCATAGTAGCTTCCCTTCACTTCCTTGCTCAGTTTCATTTGCCGACATTCATTTCATCTTCATTAGCTCCTCAACTGAGGTATTAACTGTTTTGGACCTGTGATGTTCTCGGCTTAGTTCTTCAGCATCATATGTTGAACTTTTTTTTTTCAAACTACCGATTTATAACTGTTAGGTTCTTCAGTCTGTCAATATTTTATGAATAAATTTAGAAAGTACCTGAAAATATGACAACAGAATTAAGTTGTATCTTTTTCAGGTATAATTATATTATCTTTTTTTTTTTAATATGGTAGTTTCTTAATTTATTTATTCATAAATTAGTTTTGACAAACTGAAGAACCTAACAGTTATAAATTCACTGATTAGAAACTGAAAAGAAATGGCTTTGAATCTCACAAACTACTAATGTCAGTACTATTGTGATTAAGAAAATGATAAATAATATATCATTGTCCCAGTAGATTCTTTACCCATAACAGTTAAGGATAATAATTACTCGTGTTTCTTTTTTCTTTTTTACAATTTTGCTTTGCGGCGCACCGACACGGATAGGTCTTATGGTGATGATTGAACAGTGAAATGCTAGGAGTGGGAAGGGAGCAACTGTGACCTTAATTAAGGTACAACCCCAACATCTACAGGGCTGCCCGCAGTGGGGTTTGAACACTCAAGTTTCTCTTCAGGACTGAAGAGGTTACTCAGTTAAGAATATGAAATAGACTCCCAACCGCTCCTTTATATATCTATATATATAAAATAACTTGTCCTGACTGACTGACTGACTGACTGACTGACTGATTCATCATCGCCGAGCCAAAACTACTGGACATAAAGAAATGAAATTTTGGGGATATATTCATATTAAGATGTAGGTGCTCGCTAAGAGAGGATTTTTGGATATTCCGTCGCTAAGGGGGTGAAAAGGGGGGTGAAATTTTAAAATGAGTGTATCTATATCTCAAAACTTTAAAAGTTTACAGGTGTAAAAATTGGTATTTAGAATCTTCTTTAAAAATAAGGAAACACGTATTTTTTTGTTTTCAGAAAATCCCAATAGGAGGGATGAAAAAGGGTGAAAATGGGGGAAAATGGGTTGAATGCCTTTAATCAGGATACCGGTACTTATATCTCAGAAACTGAAGATATTACAGATCTGAAAATTGGTACTTTTGATCTCTTTTAAAAATAAAGAAGCACGTATTTTTTTGTTTTTGTAAAATCCAATTAACGGGAGGGTGAAAAGGGGGTGAATTTTTAAAATGAGTGCATCTATATCTCCAAACTTTTAAAGTTTGCAGATGTAAAAATTGGTATTTAGAATGTTCATTAAAAATAAAGAAACACGTATTTTTTTGTTTTCGGAAAATCGCAATAGGAGGAGTGAAAAGGGGTGAAAAATGGGTTGAATGCCTTTAATGAGGCTACTTATGTCTCAGAAACTGAAGATATTATAGACCTGAAAATTGGTGTTTGGGATCTCTTTTAAAAATAAAGAAACACGTATTTTTTTTTTGTTTCTGGAAAACCCAATTAAGGGGGGGTGAAAAGGGGGTAATATTTTAAAATGATTGTATCTATATCTCAAAACTTTTAAAAGTTATAGATGTAAAAAAAAAGGTATTTAGAATCTCCATTAAAAATAAAGAAACACGTATATTTTGTTTTCGGAAAATCGTAATAGGAAGGGTGGTAAAGGTTGAAAAGGGGGTCGAATGCATTTCATGAGTCTACTTATATTTCACAACCTGAAGATATTACGGACCTGAACATTGGTGTTTGGGATCTCCTTTTAGAATAAAGAAACACGTATTTTTGTTTGTGGAAAATCTAATTAATGGCGGGGGGTTGAAAAGGGGGTGATTTTTTAAAATGAGTGTATCTATATCTCAAAACTTTTTAAGTTTATAGATGTAAAAATTGGTGTTTAGAATCTCCTTTAAAAATAAAAAAAACACGTATTATTTTGTTTTCCGAAAATCCCAATAGGAAGGGTTTAAAAGGGTGAATAATGGGTTGAATGCCTTTCATGAGGCTACTTATATTTCAGAACCTGAAGATATTACAGACCTGAAAATTGGTATTTTGGATCTACTTTAAAAGTAAAGAAACACGTATTTTTTCGTTTTTGGAAAATCCAAATATTGGGGGTGAAAAGAGGGGTGAATTTTTTAAAAAAGTGTGTTAACATCTTAAAACTTTAAAATTTACAGATGTAAAAATTGGTAATTAGAATCTCCTCTAAAAATAAAGGAACACGTATTTTTTTTTTTTTGTTTCCTGTAAATCCTAATAGGAGGGGTGTAAAAGGGTGAGAAATGGGTTGAATGCCTTTAATGAGGATACACATATCTCATAAACGAAAGATATTACAGAACTGATAATTTGCATATGGGATCTCCTTTAAAAATAAAGAAACACGTATGTTTTAGTTTTTGGAAAAGCCAATTAATGGCGGTTAAACAGGAGTGACAAATTGGGGTGAATTTTTTGAAAGACTATATCTACAGAATATCTTGGAAACGTAAAATGTTACAGACGTAAAGAGTGGGTGTAAATCTCCTGTAAATGTAAAGAAATATAGGTGATTTGTTTTTGGAAACTTCACTTAAGGGGAACTCAAAAGGGGTGAAATTTTAAAATGAGAATTTTTACAATGTATCTAAAAAAACTTAACATGTTACAGAAGTGAAAAATGGTATTTTTTTAATCTCTATTAAACATAAAGAAACGTGTACTTTTAGTTTTCGGAAATCCACTTGGTTGGAGGGAGGGGGGGGGGGGGGTAAAAGTGACTGAAAATGGTGATGAATTCTTTTAATTAGGCTACTGATATCTCAAAAATGAAGATGTTACAGACGTGAAATTTGATATTTACAATCTGCTTTAAAAGTAAAGAAACACGTATTCTCGGAAAATCCAATGAAGGGGGGGGGGGGGCGTGTGAAAGACTTGAAAAATTAATTGACTTAATTGTATGAGAATACATACATCTAATAAAAAATAAAGTTGTTACAGACGTGAAAATTCGTATTTGGACCTCCTTTAAAAACAAAGAAGAACGCGTTTTGGTGGGGAAACCATCTTGGAGGGCGGGAGTGTAAAGGAGTTGAATTCCTTTCATGAGGACACATAAATCAAAAACTGAAGAAGTTAGAGTCGTGATAATTGGTATTTAGAAGATCCTTTACTATTAAAGAAACAAGTATTTTTTGCGGGAAAATTCACTTAGGGGGGGGGGGGGAGGAGTGTGAAAGGAAGTGAAAGAAAGTGAATTATTTTTATGGGGATATTTACATCTCAAAACCGAAGGTAATAGACGTGAACATTGGTGTTTGGAATCTCCCTTAAACATAAAGAAACAAGCATTCTTTTAAATTTTTTGGTGGGGGGTGGCGGTAAATAAACTTAACGGCGGTGGGGTGTAGAAGGAGGTGAGACCAATTGATTTTACTGTTATTAATGTACTTATAAGGATCCTCCGTTGCTCAGGCGGCAGCGCGCCGGCCTCTCACAGCTGGGTTCCGTGGTTCAAATCCCGGTCACTCCATGTGGCATTCGTGCTGGACAAAACGGAGGCGGGACAGGTTTTTCTCCGGATACTCCGGTTTTCCCTGTCATCAGCCATTCCAGCAACACATAATAATAATAATAATAATAATAATAATCCGGACCGTCGTCAAATGCGGGGACCGCGCTGGAAACGGCTCCTGGACGGGTAATGACTAAGAATGCAGTCCAGCCGCGGGTTCAGTGCCACCAAGGCACCCAATATGACACCACACCGGATCTCCTGAAGGATTTTATCCATATTAAAAATATTATAGGAAAAGATGGCAAAGATTTACGAACCCAACTGACCGGGAGGAATACCTGAGCCTAGCCCGGGAAGTACGAAATCGATTGCTGGAAAGGAAGATTTAAAAATGGGAGGAAACGTGCCGTAAAATCATAGAAAACCAGTCAGATCGGGAATTTTGGTGGATTCTCGCAGAAAAAGAGTCAGATCGCGAATTTCGGCGGATTATGTATCTAAAACAATAAGCATTCAATTATAAATTTCAGTATAATACCGTAGCGAAGCACGGGTATCTTGCTAGTATATATATATCTTACTAAAGTACCATACTTCTGCAGAAACTAATTCATAGTCTGCCAAATAGTATTAATAAAATTGGCCTGTTCTAATTTAAACCTACTTTCTCTTCAACAGGTCACAGGTCCATTGAAAGACAGAAGTTCCAACCTCCTTACCTACCTGAAAATGCCCTGCTGATGTTCTTCATATTCTGATCAACTACCTACCAGCAATGCTTTGAGAAGAAAGTGCTTACTGATTTACTGCTTACCAATAGTGATAGAAAATCTGAGCATCACTGCCTTTTGTTTTTCAAGTAGGAGTGTCAAGAAGCAACAAGTAAGAGATAATCTCATAATGTAACATTATATATGTAGTTTCAAGACAGCTGTTCAATCAATCAATCAATCAATCAATCAATCAATCAATCAATCAATCAATCAATCAATCAATCAATCAATCAATCAATCAATCAATCAATCAATCAATCAATCAATCAATCAATCAATCAATCAAATAATCAATCAATCAGTTAATTGACTGATCAATCAATCAATCCAATCAATCAGTCATTCAATCAATCAATCAATCAATCAATCAATCATCAATGATTTGCATTTAGGGCTGTTGCCCAGATTCCCTATAAATTCTTTACCTTGTGTTTTCTTAAACTTTTTCAAAGAACTTGGAAATTTATTGAACATTCCCCTTGATAATTTACTTCAATCCCCTACTCCTCATCCTATGAATGAATTTGCCCCAATTCTAACTTTATCTTCATATTATGATCATTCCTACTCTTGAAAGTTCCACTCAAGCTTATTCGTCTACTAATGTCATTGCACGTCATCTCTCCACTGTCAACTCAAAACTTATCACATAAAGAAAACATGTAGGCCTAATTACATTAATTATCTTCCTCTTCTTCTTTTCTTCATGGGGCCTCTAAATATTAGTTCCTAATTAGTGTCGACCTCTAAGATCTTTTGCTACCATGTTTTTCTTTCATTCCCACCTAGATATACCTGCTCCCTTCTCAAAGCTGCAGGTTGTTCTTATTGGGTCTTCACCTGGTAGTCCTAGAGTGGAGAGTCTGATTCTACCCAGCACTTCACATTCAAAAAGTATGTGTTTAGCTGATTCCTCTGCTTCATTGCATTTTCTACATATATTGTCTCTTATTACTCCAATTCTATGTAGGTGTTTTTTTTAGATGGCAGTGTCCTGTCAACAGTCCTACTATCCATCTTATATTTTTTCTGCTGAGTTTCAACAGTTCTTTAGTATGCTTCTTGTTTGGTCCTTTTATTAGTTCTTTTGCAAGCCTGAATCCTGGAATATTTTTCCAGTTCTCCATTTGTTTCTTTTGTACCCATTTTCCTATGTAGTGTTGGGCTTGTCCATAGGAAATTCTGCATACAGGTTCTGGGCCTACAAAATATGTTTCAGCCCCTTTCCTGGGCAGTGTATCTGCTTTTTCATTTCCTTCTATACCTGCATGCCCTGGTACCCATATTATTTTGACAATGTTGTACTTTGAGAGCTTCAGGAGAAGTGAATAGCAATACCAGGCAATTCTGGATATTATCCGGACTGCTACTAGTGCCTTAATAGCCGCTTGGCTGGCCGTAAAAATGAAAATGTTCTAATTCCTATAGTTCATTTTCAGATTTTCTTCAAGACATGTCATGATAGCTATCACTTCAGCTTGAAAGACTGTAGTGCGTTTGCCCAGGCTCATCTCAGGTCTTCCCCTGTTGATCCCTCCTCTTGTGTCATCCACAGTCTTTGAGCCATCAGTCCACCACACTATAATTCTTTTTCAGTATTCCATTTGTTGATATCCCAGTCTTCTTTTTTTATTATCTGGGTCTCAAACGGTTTTTCAAAGTTGTACTTTGGTATCATATGATCAGAAGGCATGTGTAGAACTTCCTTTGTTAACTGTGTTAATTTTACGGTGTCCTACATTGGGTCTTTGTGCATTCCAGCACTCTGGTTGTGCCAATCTATATGAACTCATTCTAGCCTGTCCTTTTATGGAATTACATAGTGATGGGAGGTCTAGTAAAGTATTCAAGGCTTCTGTCAGCGTAGTTCTCATACCCCCAGTTATGGCTATGCATGCCCTTCTCTTTAGGCTATCAAATCTACTTCTGACCTTTCCTTGACTTACTTTCTGCCACCAGATGATTGCAGCATAGCCCATCAACGGTCTAATGATCATTGTGTATATCCACATTACCATTGATGGTCTTAGGCCCCATGTCTTCCTGATGGCTTGTTTACATGCATACAGCAAGTTCTTGGCCTGGGTTATGTTTCTTTCTGTATGTGGATTCCAGGTTAGATTTTTATCTAACACTACACCTAGGTGCAATGCCTGTTCTTCCATATATTTATATCTTGTACAAATAGCTTCAGTGATCTCTTTCCCTTTAATTTTCTCCTTCTTGTAAAAGGGACCAGAGTTATCATGTTCGTGTTGACTGACAGTTGTTCTTCGCGACACCAGTTCTCCACAAGGTTAAGTGATCTTTGCATGAGGTCCTGGATAATACTCATCACCTTACCTCGTACCACAATCACTAGGTCATATGCGTATCCTTGTGTATAAAAACCCTGTTCGTTGAGCATAGCTATGATTTTGTTCACCACAAGGTTCCACAGCAAAGGCGAAAGAACTCCTCCCTGAGCACAGTCTCGGGTGGCCCTAACCATTGGCATTTCTTCAAACAGGGTTGCTTTTATCTTCCGTCTAACATGGATTTCATCCATTTGATGACGGTTTTACTCTCCTTGCTCTTTTCTAATGCTTTGATCATAGAGTCATAGGTTGTATTGCTGAAGGCTCCTTCTATATCTAGAAATGTCGCCAGTACAATTTCTTTATATTCTAGGCTTTCATCTAGGTTACAAACCAACTGGTGGAGTGCGGCTACATTGTATCTGCCAGGTCTATATGCAAACTGATTTTCACATAACGTTGAGTTCAGTTGCAATAATTGAAATTATTAGGGGTCCTCCTATTCAATCCAAAGACATTTATTAATGTGAACAGATCACATGTTGTTCATATGAGGTACTAGTTTCAGCACTTAACTTGTGTCATCATCAACCAATGAGTCAAATCAGGCAAACACAAACAACTTTAAAACACACTGTAACTAACATCTGCATAGATGAATATTAAATGAAATATGATACATGCTGATATTGCACTTTAGTATAAAATCCATTTAAAAATGATGGTGCACTATCATCATGTACCATATTTTATTTAATATTCATCTATGCAGGTGTTACAGTGTGTTTTATTTGTGTTTGCCTGATTTGACTCGTTGGCTGATGATGGCACAAGTTAAGTGCCAAAACTAGTACCTTGTGTGAACGACATGTGATCTAGTCACATTAATAAATGTCTATGTATGGAACAGGAGGACCCCTAATAATTTCAATTATTATAATCCTTCTTCAATATGGATCATGAAATTTCTAAATATCAATGAGTTCAGTTACACCATTCTTCTGACATATTTATCCAGAATTTTCTCCATTGCTTTCAGCATGAAGGAGGTTAAACAAAATGGTCTGTATGCTCTGTCTTGGGCATAATTTGCCCATCCAGGCTTAGGTATGAATACCACTTTAGCTTCAGACCACGATTTCGGCATGTACCCTAAAGCTAGACTAGCTCTGAAAAGGTCCGTCAGAGCACTGACGAGTATCACTGGTCCTTCCTGTAGGAGTATTGGAAGTATCTCATCTGGCCCCAGAGCCTTTATAGGATGAAACATGTCGATTGCCCATTTTACATGATTATGTTTTATTATTCTGTTGGCACAGTTCCAGTCTGCTCTTCGAGCTCCGGTCTCTGTTCCAACCATTTCTTCTTCTGTCGTCTCCTCAGCCTCGGGAAAGTGAGACACCATTAGTATCTCCAGCATGTCCCTGCCCACCTGAGTAAATGACCCATCTGGTTTCTCCAGTTTCCCCACTTGATTTATATGGGTTGCTTTCAGAACATTCTGGAGCCTTGCTGTTTCAGTGTGTGATTCCACTTTCCCACAGAACAGTCTCCAAGATTTTCTTTTTGCTTTCTGTATCTCTAGGTTATACTGAGTTTCCTATGATATACATCCCACATACCATTTCTAGATGATATTCCATACAACATCTGAACCTCCTTTTTTCATTTTGGCTAGTTTGTTGTTCCACCACCTTACTTTTTTGGTGCTTTTCTTTTCTTTGAGAGGACAGTTGTCATGGAATGAGCCTATAATGGCCTCTTCTAATAGTTCCACTGCCTCATCCAATTCTTTCTGTCCTCTCATGTTAATTGGAATGTTTTGTACAGCCTTCCCTAGAACTTCTCTGTATCTATCCCAGTCAGTTCTTTTTGGGTCTCTGTACATCTCAACCCCACATAGTCTTGCATCTATTGCAAATTGGATGTGCTGGTGGTCTGCCAACGATGGTTCCTCCAGCATCTTCCTGTCTTTAATAAAGTTTGCAATATGCATAGTGCTTAATGTAATGTCTATTACCTCCCTACGATTTTTATTTATAAATGTGGGCTTGTTTCCTAGGTTTAGTATCGTCAACTCAGTTCCAATAATAAACTCTAGTAAAGATTCACCTTTTGCATTGCATTTCGTGCTGCCCCATACCGTGTGGTGTGAATTTGCATCTGCACCAAGGACTAGGTGTTCGCCTTTCCTCTTTGCATTGCAAATTAGGTTCTCAACTTCTTCTGATGGGGGCAGATTAGTTGAGTCATATGGTAAGTATGCAGAGCCTATGGTTATTTCTCTGGGTCCCTCCCAATTTCCAAGTTTAATCTTGGCCACAGTTAAGTCCCGTGAACAGTGTTCCTGCAACATAAGACATTTTAGTTTCCCGTTCACAAGAAGACACGTTCTGGGTATTTCCGATGTTGTATTGTACATCAGCTTACCTCCAGATTCTGCCAGTCCTGCTACTCTGCCCTTGACTACCCATGGCTCTTGAATAAGGGCCACGTCAATAGCCCCGGACTTGAACTTCCTGGCAAAATTGGCCACAGCTTTTATTTATGCTGAAGATTGGCCTGAATAACCTTCAGCACCATCTTTATCAACATTGGGTTTCGTTTTTTCCCCTGATGACCTGAAACTTGATTTGCCCAAGTCCAAGTTTAGTCTTAAGGCTTCTCTTTTTGAGCTCTTCAAAGTCTCTTTCACCAAGGGCTAAAACGACTGTCTTTCCTGTCTTGTCGATTGAAGTGGCATTCAGCACTCTCCACTCTTGCGTTAGAAATTAAAGTTTGGTATCGTGCTGATCGATTCTGATAAGAACATCCTCCACTTTCATCTTGTCAAAAGGAGGTGGGAACTTGGTGATGACCTTGGTCGTATTCAGCACCTTTTTTTTTTTTTTTTTTTTTTTTTTTTTTTTTTTTTTTTTTTTTTTTTTTTTTTTTGCGTCCGCCACTTCTAGGGTCTCCCCTTTCCGTGGGTTACAATTTGATACTGTCTGTTCCAGCCAGCTTTTTGTTTCTGGATTTGCACAGATCAGTACCATAGCTCCACTTTCCAGCCTTGGTGATTCAAGTAAGCCTGGCAGACATCCACTAATAGCAGCTTTATTTGTGCTATCAGGGCAGATGACAATTCAGTCATGTCTTCCTCCTTGAGTTTTTCATGTGGAAAGGTCTTAGGTATTATTGCAACCTTAACTCAGGATAGTCTTTCTGAAAAGGACATGACTTTTTCTTCCTTCTGTTTCTTGGAGGGTGGTTTTGTAGCCGAACTTGATGGCGTGCTTTCCTCCAATCTTACCCCTTTGGGTGTACTCATTGGCATAGCGCCTCGCAGATCCCTGTTCCTTGGCTTCTTCTCCACCCAAGTCCCAGCCTCTACCTTGGCTTCTTTCCTTGCCTACTTCTTTTCCTTGTAGTAGGCACTTGTGCAAGGTGGTCTATCTATATGCATCCTATTTAATTTCGATGCCGATATCTTCAGGTCTTTCTCAGTGAAATCTCCTGTTTCCTTTTGTCCAGAAGTCTGGTGTCCTGTTGCTTCTTCTGTTTCTTCTTCAAATTTGGACTCAGCCTGCCCTACTGGGACATCTGTCTCCATATTCTCCTATTGGGCCTGCCACTGGAGCTGCTCTTCTGGAGCTTCCATAGCTTCCCTTGGTATTTGTTTAAGTGGTTCATTTGGAATGTCCATGGTTCCATATGACGTAGGGTTTTTGCCCCTTCTAGGCTCCTGAGCAGTGTTCTCACCATCCGTGATGAGGCATTCCACCAGACATTGTCCTTCTGCAACTCAGGTTCTCCGTAGCAGGCGCCACGTCCCTCAGCCATCCATCCAGCTGTCCGCCCCTGTCCCAAACCTGACAAGGTTTGTTCCACCTTCAGTAGACCTACTCACGTGGTTCCCACTAGGCATTACCATGACTGAGTTCACAGCCATAGGTTCCCCCTATGTTGGGTTCGCCCCGTTCCCAACCTGTGGCTCATTCAGGCTACATAGGGCAAAGTGATATGTTGGTTCCAGCACACTGCAGTGAGCTTTCACTTCAATCACCAGCACCCACTTCACCTGAACCACTGTATCACCCATGCGGAGGTAACATGGATGCCTCTCTAGCATGTGTGGGCGAGGTTTCCACTTCCAAGCCTTGGCTTGGGCTAGTAACAATTACATTAATTATACTATTGATGTTTTTCATTAATACTTCAAGACTAAGTGGTTTTAACCATTCTTTTATGGTATATGACTTTTTTGGTCATGTTTGTGGTTTAACATTACCACAATTACAATTTATATACATTTCTAGATCAATTCTTTCTTATGGACTTTTATAGTGTGGTGCTTTTCATAGAGTATTTCTATAAAATGTGTATTTTTTTCAAGGCTGAAAAGGCCCAATAGGGCCAAAACATGTATCCTTAGTGTGTTTTTATTCAAATTTAATGTATTGACCAAGGTGGATTAATGTAATTACATATTTTATTTACTGTAAAGTCAATAAGTTACATAACACACACATACCACATAGTTGAGCTTCTCGTCTCCTTACACCCAAGTCTTCCCAGCCCAAAGTTTGGAAGATTTTCATAACACTACTCCTTTGTCGGAAATCACCAAGAAAAATTTGTGCTGCTTCCCATTGGATCTTTTCCAGTTCTCATATCAAGTAGTCTTGGTGTGGGTCCCATGCACTGGAACCATACTCCAAATGGGGTCTTACCAGAAGAAAATTTATCTTGTTGCTCAGTCCATGGCAAGAATCATTTTATTCAGATCTGGACGGTATCCTGTCAAACATCAATGAACAAGACAAAATAGTTGCAATATTTAAGAAAGGAGATTTTAATGCCAGAGTGAGCAAGAACAACATTGTATGGGAATGATATTATTGGCAAGGATGGAATTGGCAGTGAAAATTCTTAACAGTATTTTACTCTTCTCACAATGTGCTGAACATGATTTAACCATCACTAACACCATTGTTCACGAAAAGAATCACTTTAAAACTTCATGGCAGCATCCTAGATTGAAGCACTGGCATCTCATTGATTATATAATTGTCCGCAAGAAAGATCTACGCGACAATATTATCATCAAAGCAATGACAGGAGCAGATGACTGGTGGACATATCACCAACTTATCAGATCATTTATGAATTTGTCACTATCCACTCAGAGGAGAAAAGAATAAAAGAGCTGTAAACACATTTTTGATACCATGAAATTTGGAATTTCAGAATATACCTCACAATATAGAGAACTGTTTCATCAGACACTGTCGGAGGAGGTATCATCCGGATGAAACACAACAGTGGGAGAGCCTGAAGACCACTATTTGGGATGCTTGCAAAGAAACAGTGGATAAGACCAAGGAACATCAGGATTGGTTTGATGAAAATGATGGAGAGATTGAACCATTGATCTCAGAGAAGAGAAAAGCCTTGCAAGTGTGGCAAAATGACATGAATTGCCTTGCAAAGAAAGAAGCCTTTTGTCTTGCCAAAGCAAATGTGCTGAAGAATGCATAGTGGACAACCAAAGCAAAAGAGCTGCAATATCTAGCAGACAAAGATTTGCAGCGATTCTTCCAAGCACAAAAGCAGTTTATGGTCCCACCACCTTCATTAGAAATCCACTCTGGTCCAGTGATAGGAGTACACTTCTAAAAGGTCAGTGCTCCATCATGAGTAGATGGAAAGAGCATTCTGAATTTCTCCTGAATGAGGAATCTGTTGTTGATGAACAGGGATATGACTCAATAGAACAAGCACTCATCAAAGAAGAACTTGGCTCCTTACCAATACTGGATGAAGTTAAGCATGCTGTTAATCAAGCAAGACGACCCAAGCCCACCAGTCTTGATGGTATACCTACGGAAGCCCTCATAGAAGGTGGTGTGCAACTCATAAGACATGTACATGAACTGATGGTTAAAATTTGGGACACTGAAGAAATGCCTCCTGATTTCAGGGATAGTCTAATGGTTCCAATATGTAAGAAAGGTGATTGAACAGTCTGTAATAAATATGAGGAGTATCATTACTGTCTTCCTTGGGAAAGATTATTGCTCTAATTTTGGCAAATCATATACAGTAGAGTCTCGATTATCCGACTTAAACAGGACCTGGAGTACGTCGGATCACCGAAAATGTCGGATAATAGAGAATAACTTTGAAAATGAACTAAAACAAACAGGAAGGCTATACCGTATTACGTACTATGTTTTACAGGACTCTACTTATTGACTTATTAATTCAATTGTACAGTAGATGCAGTACTCTTTTCTTACTATGCCTGTAGCCAGGTGCAGACATCTTAGCTTGGGCTGCAAGAGTTTTGATGTCAACATCTTGAAATTCAGCCCAGTCTCAAGAAGAACTAGTGTTAATCTTGAATGCCTTTTCAACTGCATCCAAAAATTTGGTCTTAAACTGAATACCAGTAAAACACAGATTCTCTATCAACCAGCACCTGGAGAAGGACATAGATCAGTGTCTCCATCGACGAGTGAGCCTTCAAGTATTAAATTCCTTTCCTTACCTTGGCAGCATCCTCTCAACAAGCGCAAATATAGATTTGGAAATCCAATTTAGAATCAACCGTGTTGGAGCATCCTTTGCCAAACTAAGATCCCAAGTATTTGACAATCAAGTTGTCAATGTTTCAACAAAGATCCTTATATACAATTCAGTTATAGTTCCCAGCTCACTATATGAATCTGAAACCTGGACATGCTACAGACGGCATATTAAAAAGTTGGAACAATATCACCAGCAATGTTTAAGGAGAATTCTGTATATAACCTGGCAAGATAGACACACAAATGTCAGGCACAGATCACCAGTATAGAAAGCCATGGTTTTAAGACGTCAGCTACGATGGACAGGGCATGTAATACGCATGCCCAAGCAAGTGTTTTACTTGAGTTAACAGTGGGTAAATATTGTTTGTGAGGTCAGAGGAAGCATTTAAGGATGTAATTAAGGCTAACATGAAGATGTACTGCATTGATGTTAACAACTGGGAGACCTTAGCCCTCAACCATTCATCCTGGAGATCATTATTTCATTGCTGCACACTACTTTTTGAAGAAAACCATAGGCGAATAGCAAATGATAGGAGACAATATAGAAAGGAAAAAGAGCAAAATAGGAAAACAATGGCTACTCCACCTGGGACTATCTGCCATCTCTGCGGCAAGTTGCGTGCCTCCTGTATTGGGATGTATAGTCACCTAAGGACTCACAGATGAAGAGGAGTTCTGTTTGGAAGACCATCCTACTCGTTTTCGAATGTTTGCTATTGTATAGTATTCTTACCAGAGACTTATACACCTTCTCCTTTTCATCCTTACTATAAACTTTAAGTATCATCATAACCATATGCAAATGTTTTTGTAAACAGAGAATCAATATTCTTCTTGATTTCCTCCACAGAGCAAATGAGGAGTGTCTCTTCAAAAGGTGCTATTTCCTCCATAAGGAAGTTGTGGTAAAATGCATAATAAATGGCACATGAATGTACACATGATTGGGTATGGAACTACTTTTACCGAATTATGTCTCTCTTTCCTTATCACCTCGTTAATGTGATTACCCCAAAGAAGATAATTCCTAATATTAACACCTAGGTACGTGCAGTGATTCCCATGAGGTACTATCACCCCATCAACACTGCAATTAAAACTGAGAGGTCTTTGCTTCTTGGTGAAATGTACAACCTGACTTTTCATCCCATTTACTATCATACCAGGCTCATACAGCCTTGAGGTGCAATGTGTGCAGCGTCAGTTAACGGAAGATTGATACTTAATGCACTGGGTTGTACAGACGTGCACATTAATGGTGTCCCCACATAAACAGTCAACACTGCCCCACTCCAGTACTGAAAAGAAGGGGAGAGAGTGAAGGGGTAGTGTTGAAGGGCAATCCAGTACAACACATGGGGGAAGGGAGTGAAGGGGTAGTGTCGAAGGCACAATGACTCACCTTCTCGCTTAACGCATTGCTGCATGGACTACATGCAGACAGCCCGCTACAAGACTTCGTTGTGATCGAAATGGGCACAGTGGTGGATGTATTGAAGTACAGCATTAGGTTACCTACTCGTCCGGCCCCGCGGTGTACGAGGCAACGCGTCCGGCCGCCCCGGGTTCGATTCCCGGCCGGGTCAGGGGGTTTTAATTGTAAAACCCCTCGCCTGGGGACTGCGTGTTTGTGTCGTCCTTAACGTTTCTCACATTCAACACTCAACACTTCCGCAGTTCCAATTGCATGCAGGTTCATATATTGTGCAAGTAGGGGCAAAAGAACTCTATAGGTCGACGTCCCGAACAAATAGCATTTTAACATTAAAAAATTAAAAGGTAACTAGTCTGATAATTACAGTATTAAGAGGTAAAGGAGGTTTTTAACCGAAAAGTATTTTATACTAGTTAGGAACATTTTGTAGCTGCGTTATATCGGGTCTACCAATCCTTCTTTACCTCGTTCTTGCCATATTTCTATCCATCTCCAAACTGTCTTAAGACTGCATGGTATTGCTTGTGCTATTGCTTGGAGGACCATGTGAGCCTCCCACATGCCAATAATATGGCCTCGATTCACCTGTGATAGGATAGGAGCCATCTTATTACAATGTTACAGTATAACGCCGGAATACACACACTGTGTATTCAGCACTATACCTGTTCACTCCCTTCCCCTCCTTTTCAGTACTGGAGTGGCCTTCAACACTATCCCTTTACTCTCTCCCCTCCTTTTCAGTACTGGGGTGGGGCAGTGTTGATTGTTTATGTAGGGACACCATTAATGTGCGTGCGTGTACACTGTTATTTATTTCACACAGTTAATATTATGAATAATAGATTGTTCTTAACAAATTACAAAGTGAGTTGAGAACAAATTTACTTTGTTCCACAACTGGGTTGGGAGTTATGTACCGCGCTGAGTTTGTGTGTGCTGGCTGAAACCCACACTCAGCTTCAATGTTGATTCTAATGGGAGTGGTGGGGATGCTGAGAAATATCACTGCCTTGCTTGCAGCTTCCATCCCACACATTCCTCTGTAGCAATAGCACACAATCTTTCCCTGCTTTGTTTAACCAGACAGGAGCAGTATCAAACCAACTGTGGTGATTTTAATGTTTTCTCAGTGTGTTTATATTATGCATGTCGGTGAAAATTTAGAGTATAATAAATGTATAACTGTACTGACACTGATTACCTAATAGTTGAAGCATTTTTCATACAGGAAATCTATAACAGCAAACCTATGCATTGCTTGCCTGCATATGTTTTGGAAAACAGAGAATCAATATTCTTCTTGATTCCCTCCACAGAGAAAATAAGGAATATCTCTTCAAAAGGTGCTATTTTCTCCATAAGAAAGTTGTGGAAAAACACAAGGAAACGCATATTAAAAGGCATATGGAACATACACATGATTGGGTATGACACTACTTTTAATGAATTACGTCTTTCTGGTCTGAATTACTCATGGCATTCCATAGTATTCAACTACTGCAATGCAAGTGGGTGAAATACTAAAAAATATTTGAAGTGGAAATAGGACCTTTTGAACAGACACTCCTCAAATGTAAATAAACACAGTGAGGAAATATAAAAGAGCAGGGAGGTGGTAAGAAGGTTAATTAATGCAATTCCTTTAAACCTGTGTATGGATCATTGCTTGACTTTATAATACTTGGAATTTGCTTTACGTCACAACAACACAGATAGGTCTTATAGTCTTAATGGAATATGAAAGGCCTAGGAGTGGGTAGGAAGCAGTTGTGGCCTTAATTAAGGTATAGCCCCAGTATTTACCTGAAGTGAAAATAGGAAACCACATAAAACCATCTTAAGGGCTGCTGACAGTGGAGTTCGAACCCACTATCTCCCGAATCCAAGCTGATAGGTATGTAACCCAAACCAGATGGCCCCTTTTTTGGTCTTTATAATACTAAAATGTGAACTAACAGTTATATAATAGTCAAGTAATGAATTGTGAAGTATATCTCTAGGGCAGGGCTGTCCAACGTTCGTTTCTACGCGAGCACATTCACATGATTACTAAGGGTATGCGGGCGCCAGGTACGATTCCACTAATTCGACTACTGTTATCGGTACTACAAGGACTATATAATAATAATAATAATAATAAATCTAGAATTAAAAATTATATGAAAATATATTTACACACATAATTAATGTGAAATCTGGCACTGCATGCTCGCTGCAAGTTGAGGAAAGTCTGGTGTGTAACTGGAACAGGCAGCTCTTAACGCGTCATCCAGGTGTGTGTCTGTCAGGCAGGATCGGTATTTGTTTTTTATTATGTTCATAGTAAAAAACATGACTTCACAAAGATAGGTTGAACCAAAACAAGATTGCATCTTCAGAGCAACACTGCGGGTAATGGGATATTTTTTACCATCCAGCCGAGTCCAGAAATTGCCACATGTTGCGTAGGAGGATTTCACAGAAAGGTCTAACTGAAGGCTTAAAATTTCCATTTCTAATTCTTCAGGATTATAATTTTCTAATATTTCACACACCATCCCTCCAAGCTCACAAACGTCAACAGAAGCGAAGGGATTATTGACAAACATGATCACTGGTTCAAGCATTGAAAACTGGCTAAATCTGATACCAAATTCGGACCCAAGAGTTTCAAAATGTTTAGCAAGAGATGAAAAATCGCGCTTGCCGCCATTTACTGTATCTGCCATAGATTTCAAATTTCGAAAATGTGAAAGGGAATTTCTGTTTAAATGGACAACCCATACCTTATGTTCCTTTTCGAAGGCATTGACAATACTTATCATACATGAAATATTATGATCTTTTCCTTGCAATTCCAGATTTAACTCATTTAATTTTGAGGTGATATCTGCCAAGAATGCTAACTCGATTAGCCAAGATATATCATAATGTTCGTGATAATATTTCCCAGGAGATGATTTCATAAAGTCTCGTATCTCATCCAACAGGCAGCAAAACCGTTCGAGTGTTTTTCCCCCCACTAAGCCACCTTACGTCTGCATGAAGGATACTCCGAATCTGACATACTTAAAATATTTCTGAACAATCGATGACGAGTAGATGACGATCTTATATAATTCACGATATGAGTTACAATTTTCATGACATGATCGAACTTTAAAACCTTTGCGCATAAAACTTCTTGGTGAATAATACTATGATAAGAAAGAAATTTTGGAAATGATTCATCCTTAGCACAAAGGGAATGAAATCCATTATTTCTACCAGTCATAGATGGTGCCCCATCTGTGGTTATAGCGACAAGCTTTGACAGTGGTAAGTTACTCTCTTTGGTGAATTTAACGAAAGCATTAAATTTGTCTTAGCCCCTAGTATCTGTACATTCATGAAGTGGCAATAGCTTGACAAATTCTTCCTTTACTGTAAAATCATTAAAAACCATTATAGCAAATACACACAACTCAGCAGTGTGAGACATATCAACACTTTCATCAAACTGGAGTGAAAAATGTTCACACGATTTCAAATCCTGATATAATTGAGATTCCATATTATTAGAAATATGTTCAACTCGCCTAGCAACAGTTTGGTGAGACAACTGAAGTCCTTTGATTGAAGATATCAATTCCGATTTATTTTTGTGAGATTCGAACAGAGATTCAGCGGCATTTAGCATAGCTTCTTTCACTACTTCCCCATCACTGACAATTTTTCCTTTTAGCCAGGATGTAACAAACTTTGTAAGAAGCTATTGTCACGTTACGCGTTTGCTGACTGGCTTCTTAAACGTACATTGTTGCAACGCTAATTTAGATTTTAGGTCTTTCACTTTGTGTTTTCTTAGTTCAGAATTAACAGGAAATTCACTGTCAAATTTTTTGTGATTAGTCAAAAAATGTCGCTGTACATTACTTCTTTTAGGAACAGATACGCTAGCATTACACAACAAACACACAGACATTCCTTTGTTTTTCATAAAGCAATACTGGTACTCCCATTCACTGTTAAAGTTATAATTTCTTTGCCTTTTAGCCATGTTAAGAAGAGTTATGTTTAATGAAATATAACTGATTATAAGCTGAATATTTTAAAGTGTAAATAGAAATGAGAAAAGCACACAAAACATGTTGAATGTACAACTTATCACAACACAAGGCACTCAAAACGTATTCCATAAGCCCTGCATAAGCTCACAAGTAATACTGAATGTTTGCCTGAAAGCTAGGAACTGGGAACATTCCAATTGCAAGACTTTCATAAATCGTTTGTTCATTGTTTATGGCACAGCTTTGTAGGGATTAAAGTTACTTTGTGGGCAAATTGGGTGTCCCGTTGTCGTCCTGGTGAAACTCTGTCATGGTAGGTAGTTTATGGCATTGCAATCAAGTGAATCATAAGGAAGCGGTTCTGTTTGGCAGAATAAATATGCGGCTATATTTGGCTCTGTGAGTAGAGAGGGCCTTACACCTGGCGCTACCCCCCCCCCCCCCCCCCCCCCCCATAGTGAGAGGTTTGTGGAGGATTTCCCTTTGACGCAATTACTTACATGTCCAATAGATCTCTTTGTGAACCTTTCTTCTCTCTCTACACTAATTGCGGACACGAGTCAGTTAGGCCTAGATCACATTTATGTCTTACTCAAAGCTCTTTGTGTATTTGGAGGCACGGATATAACAAATTTCCTGACTTAGAGGATGGTATTTTTAAGAGAAAAGTAAGAATATTTATTGAATTGCAAAAGTATTGTTTTCAAGTATTAAGTAAAATTTAATTTGCAAATTAATTGCGAAGGGCGCCATAAAAGGGCACCTCGGGCGCCGCGTTGGACAGGGCTGCTCTAGGGCCTGTATAAGTTGTGGAAGTTCACTGTGAACAAAAAATACCTTTTTCTTTATTTTTAAGGATATTCCAAATACAAATTTTCATGTCTGTAACATCTTCATTTTTTGAGATACAAGTATCCTCATGAAAAGAATTCAACCCCTTTATAAGTCCATTATACAACCCCCAACCCTTAAGTGATTTTTCCAAAGCAAAAAATATGTGTTACTTTATTTTTAAAGAAGAGTCTGAACACCAATTTTCACACCTGTAACCTTCTGTTTTTGAGATATAAGTGTCCCCATGAAAATAATTCAATTTCTTCACTTCCTTTCACACTACCCCTTAAGTGAATTTTCCGAAAACAAACAATACATGTTTCTTTATTTATGAAGGAGCTCCTAAGTATCAGTTATTATGACTGTAATATCGTCAGTTTTTGAGATATATTTGTCTTCATAAAAAGAATCAAACCCCTTTTTCACCCACCACCAAGCTGATTATCCCCAAAATGTGTGTTCCTTTATTTTTAAAGTAGATTCCAAATACCAATTTTTACACCTGTAACATCTATTTGAGATATAAGCACCCTCATAAAAAGAATACAACTACTTTTCATCCCTTCCCCATTAAGTTAATTCCACCCCCCACCCCCACCCCCCTAAAGTGCGTGTTTCTTTATTTTTAAACAAAATTCTAAATACCAATTTTCATGTCTGTAACCTTCAGTTTATGACATATAAGTATCCCCATAAAATAATTAGATTTTTCACTTCCTTTTACCCTCCCCCTTAAGTGAATTTTCCAAAAACAATAAATATGTGTTCCTTTATTTATAAAGGAGCTCCCAAATACCAATTATCATGACTGTAACATCTTCAGTTTTTGAGATATCAGTAACCTAATAAAAAGATTTCAACACCCTTTTCAGTCCTTTTTACCATCCTTAAATCACTTTTACAAAAACAAAAGATACATGTTTCCTTATTTTTAAAAGAGATTAAAAATATCAATTCAAAGTCTGTAGGAAGAGAAGTTTCTGAGATATACTTTAGGTATAGTCTTTTTTTTATTCTCCCCCTTTGTCACTTCTGTTTGCTACCCATTAATTGGATTTTCCAAAAACAAAAATATACATGTTTCTTTATACACTGACTGACAGAGCAAATGCAACACCAAGAAGGAGTGGTTCGAAAGGGATGAAAGTTGGGAAAAAAAACAGAGACGGCACGGACGAATAATTGATGTTTATTTCAAACCGATATGCAGGTTACACAATGCGCACGGCATCGACTCAGTAGGATGTAGGACCGCCGCGAGCGGCGATGCACGCAGAAACACGTCGAGGTACAGAGTCAATAAGAGTGCGGATGGTGTCCTGAGGGATGGTTCTCCATTCTCTGTCAACCATTTGCCACAGTTGGTCGTCCGTACGAGGCTGGGGCAGAGTTTGCAAACGGCGTCCAATGAGATCCCACACATGTTCGATTGGTGAGAGATCCGGAGAGTACGCTGGCCACGGAAGCATCTGTACACCTCGTAGAGCCTGTTGGGAGATGCGAGCAGTGTGTGGGCGGGCATTATCCTGCTGAAACAGAGCATTGGGCAGCCCCTGAAGGTACGGGAGTGCCACCGGCCGCAGCACATGCTGCACGTAGCGGTGGGCATTTAACGTGCCTTAAATACGCACTAGAGGTGACGTGGAATCATACGCAATAGCGCCCCAAACCATGATGCCGCGTTGTCTAGCGGTAGGGCGCTCCACAGTTACTGCCGGATTTGACCTTTCTCCACGCCGACACCACACTCGTCTGCGGTGACTATCACTGACAGAACAGAAGCGTGACTCATCGGAGAACACGACGTTCCGCCATTCCCTCATCCAAGTCGCTCTAGCCCGGCACCATGCCAGGCGTGCACGTCTATGCTGTGGAGTCAATGGTAGTCTTCTGAGCGGACGCCGGGAGTGCAGGCCTCCTTCAACCAATCGACGGGAAATTGTTCTGGTCGAATATTGGAACAGCCAGGGTGTCTTGCACATGCTGAAGAATGGCGGTTGACGTGGCGTGAGGGGCTGCCACCGCTTGGCGGCGGATGCGCCGATCCTCGCGTGCTGACGTCACTCGGGCTGCGCCTGGACCCCTCGCACGTGCCACATGTCCCTGCGCCAACCATCTTCGCCACAGGCGCTGCACCGTGGACACATCCCTATGGGTACCGGCTGCGATTTGACGAAGCGACCAACCTGCCCTTCTCAGCCCGATCACCATACCCCTCGTAAAGTCGTCTGTCTGCTGGAAATGCCTCCGTTGACGGCGGCCTAGTATTCTTAGCTATACACGTGTCCTGTGGCACACGACAACACGTTTTACAATGACTGTCGGCTGAGAAATCACGGTACGAAGTGGGCCATTCGCCAACGCCGTGTCCCATTTATCGTTCGCTACGTGCGCAGCACAGCGGCGCATTTCACATCATGAGCATACCTCAGTGACGTCAGTCTACCCTGCAATTGGCATAAAGTTCTGACCACTCCTTCTTGGTGTTGCATTTGCTCTGTCAGTCAGTGTATTTAAAGACAAATCCAAATACCAGTTTTCATGTCTGTAACATCTTCATTTTCTGAGATAGAATAAGTATCCTCATAAAAGGTATTCAACCCATGTTTAACCTTTTTTCACCCTCCCTTAAGAGGACTTTCTGAAAATAAAAATAAATGTGTTTCCTTATTTTTAAAGGAGATTCCAAATACCAATATTCAAACTTTACACTTTAAAGTTTTTTTCAGCGACAGAAAATCCGAAAATCCTCCTGTATTGAGCACTTACATTGTAATATAAATGTATCTCCAAAATTTCATTTCTTTAAGTCCAGTAGTTTTGGCTCGGCGATGATGAATCAGTCAGTCAGGATATGTTATTTTATACTAGCAGTAACCCACGGCTTCGCTTGCATGGATTTCATAATCTGACAGAAGTAATATTTCCCCGGTACTGTACATTATCTGAAAATTCCTAAAGTATAAAAACTCACTGAAAAATTGAGTTTCATATACCCCAGAAGCTCTTTGTAAACCATGTTTGTGGTATTGCCTTTTGGGGTTTGACCATGTGACATAGAAATTTACATATGAAAAACAGTCTTCTCTCAGTCGGGAAATAAAACCCCAAACTTTCTTTATTTTTAAAGGAGATTCCAAATACCTATACCCACACCTGTAACATCTTCAGTTGTTTAGATATAAATATCCCCATAAAAGGAATTCAACCCCTTTATCAGTCCTTCCCCCACCCCCACTTAAATGGATTTTCCAAAGACAAAAATATACGTGTTTCTTTATTTATAAAGGAGATTCCAAATACCAATTTTCATGTCTGTAACAACTTAAGTGTTTGAGATATGAGTATCCTCTTCAACAGAATTCAATTCCTCTTTTACCTATCACCCCCAAGTTGATTTTCCGAAAACAAAAATATATGTGTTTCCTTACTTTTAAAGAAAATTCAAAATACCACTTTCTGCAGCCGTTCCTTGTTGATTTACCCCTGCCCCGTCCACGAAAAAAGCATCTTCCTACTTAATTTTCATGGTCAGCTTGTAACTGTTCACTCTCCTAAGTTCCACTTTAGAGGAGACGAAAGTTAATACCTGGGGACACATGAATATAAAATAAACTATATGTAGCTTGCCCGCAAATTACCATGCAAATAGAATCAATTATCATTCCATGGTTTCGCATTTCTCTATGTAATGTTTGGGCGCCAGCGTTGTAAAGCAAAATTTATTTTTACCAGCATAGAGACATACTTAAATCACAGGGGTAGGATATTAAATAATTAATCATTCAGTATTGCTTAAGAAAGAAAATTAAGCATTATAAAATACAAATGAATTTATTATACAAAAAATGAGATGAATCGGAAAAGTTCCTTTAAGTTTGGAGGGATTTAACTGAAATTAATTGTTGCTTGCTTTATCTAACTGAAGCTCACCAATTGCAGGTTCCGTTGAGGTCATCTATATTCCGTGGTTACTCGTTCCCCTCTTCTCGTTGTAGAATTGGCTCCATGGATATCCTTCCTTCCTTCTGTGATATGATTCGGGCTATCTGGACTAGCACTCCCTAATTGCCTAGTCTTTAATTTAGACATTGGCCCTATACTTGTGAAAATTGATCAGTGTTGATTTAGGAGGAGAAAATTCAGAGATATGAATTTTTCCATGTTAGCAGAAGTCTTAATCTATATTAGCTAATCTACTAATACTATACAGACTTGTACCAAATGACATGGACTTGAACTAAGCGTAGTTCTTCGTCCAGAATAATTACTGAATATCTCACAAGCCATAAGCTTGTTTTGTCTCACGCAGATCCGACAGCATCACAGCAGCTAAGTACTGTGTCGAAGCGAGAATGCACTGTACGAGAAATAACTATGTCTCGAAGCGACCACTCACTGTCTCAAAAATCAATAAAGTAGTTGACGTTCTGGTAGTGATGTGAGTGTTTAGAGGGTTGCTCCGCATTAGATAATATATCACGGGGCTCTCCCCACTCTTGATAACTGCTCAAAAACAAATCTCAATATAACGAAGCATCTGATTCATAGATCGCATTATCATCTCCCTCTCTTCATTCTTGACAAGTCCAGTAGGCGTGGCAATGATGTAAAATCCAAGCTTGCTAGCCTTGCACACGGGTAGCTGTGTAGTGCCTTGCTCATGAGTTTAACCCAGTGACTCATGCAACTTCCCCGCTTCAAGAATAACTTTTCCGTGTACACAAGTATGAGATGAAATGACAACAACTCTGTCTCTACATTGACCATATTAACAGTATATAATGAATTCCTAACCTACATAATATAATAAGTTAAATAATAAATGATGTTCTAATACATACAATATGATTCCAAAAACCTATTTTACAAATGATTGAATTTAAAATAAATATGTCATATAAATAATTGCCAATGGTGGATAATCTTGATATCGAGTGATATCGTGTAAAAGTATGGCTGGAGAAGCCTGGACGGTTACATATGCCCTCCTGTTATTTACAAATATAACATATTTGAAAATAACACACTACACCAGTACAGCTGATATATGCATCATTACCTCTTATAAACACTTAATAGAAACATAATCAAATCTGGTATCTCACTGTAGAGTGTCTGTTTCAATGATACCATATAACATTAGTAATCATTCCTGCTGATTTTCTTCCGAAAGTTTGTCAGCAACACTCATAATATTTACAACATAACAACAGGTAAATAACACTATCTTTGCACTTCACCATCAAAGTGTTCTGCAGTTCCAGGTTATTATAATATATACACCACACACACACATCATCACACGTGGCTTACCTCTCTTAGATGGCAGCAAGCAATTTCTTGTTTTCATTGCAAAAAATATACTTAGAAAATTATAGCATTAATTTCCTTCTGCAGTTACAATAAATAATTCCCAAGTTATTCATGGCTTCTACAATAATGTCAGGTCTAGGTTCACAACCTCTACATGAATTCACATTTTCTAACTCAAGTACATTTAGTGTTATCAAAACAACACCTGGGAGACATTACGCTTAATTCGCAGAAATATATCGTCTCAGAGAGCGAATATTATAAGTGCCCAACATGACACGATCACCATCTTTCAATCTGTATACACAAGGACCAACCCGACAATGAATCTGGAATGGACCCTGATACAACAAAAAGAATTTCTTCGTCACCTTCTCTTCACTGGATGAGAGCATGGGAACATGTAACAGAACAGAATCTCCTACCTGAAATTCGTCTAACACCTGACGTTTCTGCTGTCTGCTACGTTTCTCAGCCGCTTTAATCAAATTCTCTCTCGCTAATCTGACATATATCTTAGAGTCCTGCTGAGGTTCCTGTGTAATACCTAGTACTTTTGTCAGCTCATTCCTTGGATTGCTGCCAAAATGAACCTCTAATGGAGTGAATTTCGTACTTTCATGCTGTACCATGTTAATCCATTTCTCAATCAATGCTAAAGAACCAACCCATGCAGTGTGCTTGTCATGAACTAAAGATCTAAACATCCTACCTAATTCCTTCATCGTGTGTTCACACATATTCCCTTGCGGATTCCTAATTGAGGAAAAAATATGTGTGATATCTAACTCTGTCATCACAGCCTTCCACTTCTTCGAGGTAAATTGAGATCCGCTATCCGATAATAACCTACTAGGCGTACCTAATCCCTGAACATACTTGTCACTAATAATCTTACTACAACCAAGACCTGTCGCTTTAGGCATGATCAATAAAAGTTTGACACACTGACTACTCGAAACTTCAATAATACCATCCTCTAACATGGCTTCTATTTGATCATCTACTGATTTAGCATATTTATGTGGTATTGGATATCTGGGTCCAGCGAATATAATTTGATCCAGCACTGAAAATGAGTGTTCATACACATGTGTTTTGCCAGGTTTCAATGAAACTACTTCTTTGTGTTTTCTCAACACATACAACAAATTGCAAATTGCTACTATCTACTGCTTCTCTCAAAGCATCATCTTGGTTCTCCTCTAACCACACTTCACATAACTTAAAATTCGCTCTTTCTTCTTCATCTTTTGAAACCTCATTGACACACCACATGGTACAAACCTCCACTTTCGTCTGAACTTTGGCATCCCACCTGACTTTAATATCCTCATTATCCCACCTTAAGTATACCATTGCCTCATTGTAATCTAACCGAGCTGAGTATAAACTTAGCCAGTCAGATCCCAAGATAACATCAAATATAAGATTCAGAATAACAAGACATATCTGAATTTTCGACTTCCTGTTAATACAAATAGGTATGGCAACTTGTTTACATATTTGCTTGGATCGTTTACCTACAGCAGTGATGATATATGTGGATTTCATAGGCATTTCTTCAATCTCGATATTCTCCTTTTCTCTGTTCTCATACCACTTCGAACTTACACATGACCTTTGACTGCCTGAATCCAATAAAGCCTGATAATGCGCCCTCCATACTACAATCATAAAAACGGGGTTATCACTTTTACTAGCAACTTCAACTTGATCCACATCCACCTCCCGTAATAACTCATCTCTGACATCGAGATCATAATTCATGTGCGTCATTACACAATTTCTCACAACATGTACTGAAGACTGATAATTGATCTCTCATTACCATCTACTATCAGTTTAAATTACTTTGTCTCCTTGTATCCTGATTTCGGCTTGTGCCTTCCTCTACATTACGTTCCCTCTGAACATTCCTATTTTTCTGGTGAGACTGATTACCTATATTTTGTTGTCTCAGTTGAAACTGACCATAGTGATTGTGTTCTTGTCTTCTGGGTGATGTTTGATAGTTTGTGTGCTCTCGTGTATTACTACTATTTCCTAACGCGTTGAAACTTGCTAGCAATCTTTCCATTCCCTGAATAGACTCTATCTGTTGCATACAGCTGGCTTCGCGGATTTTGTTGGGAAAATGTCTGAGTAATAATTTCATAATATCTCTCTCTGCTGACATCCCATCTACGTTTTTACAAATCATAACGTGGACCAAAAATATTCTGTCATAGAAACTCCTTCGTGTGGCCTAAATTTCCCAAAGACAATGCGTTCTCTTTCCCTGCTTTGTGTAACTTCACTCCAGAATTTCTCCGTGAAATATTTCTGGAATTCCACCATACTGGTCATGCTGCTCTGAAACACCGCAAACCATGATTTTGTTTCCCCAATAAAAGCATTGCCTATTATTTCTAACGCTTCTTCCCATTCAATGACTCCTCCTTCTATTCACTTTTCAAACCGTTTTTTAACAGTGTTTAAAAAATCTAAAGGGTTTGTCTGCCTCCCATTGAATTTAGGTAGTTCTGTTTGACTCATGCAACTTCCCCGCTTCAAGAATAACTTATCCGTGTACACAAGTATGAGATGAAATGACAACAACTCTGTCTCAAACATTGACCATATTAACAGTACATAATGTATTCCTATCCTACATAATATAATAAGTTAAATAATAAATGATGTTCTAATACATACAATATAATTCCAAAAACCTATTTTACAAATGACTGAAGTTAAAATAAATATGTCATATAAATAATTGCCGATGGCGGATAATCTTGATATTGAGTGATATCATGTAAAATTATGGCTGGAGAAGCCTGGACGGTTATAAGCTAAAGGATGAACAACAGGAATATCAGTTCCTAGAAGAAACTTGGCATGTTTTTGAAGAGAAACTGGAATTGATTTTACTTCTGACCTCCAAGATATTTGTGGCTTTATCAAGTCCCGTGCGACTGCTTCAAGAAACAAACACCTAATATAATAGAGTTTGAGGGATGTTCCACCATTCAACACATTGTAAAATATATTAAATTTATTGGGCAAAGACCGGTTTCAACTCCCTTGTAGTCTTCATCAGTTCTTGTTGAAAATCAAATCAAGCGGAATCTGATAACAATCATCATTAGGGTTGCCTACATACAACTCGATTGGTTGACATAAGACATCATGATAAAAAATTATACACATAATGGCGATTGCCTAAAAACACATCAGTGGGTTGCAAAACATACACCTTAAATTGTAACATACATATGGTATGCAATACTTGGAACTTAAAAAGTTCTTAGTTCTGGTTTTGAACTGTCATGTGTTTATGGAACACGGAACACTGGAAACATATGCACTGGTTGAAAATATATACAAATCGACATGAAACACATATAATGATATGAAACTCATGGCGCTTTAAGAATGTTCTTGGACTTGTTGGTCTTGTTTCAATGTAATTAAACTGGATGAAATATATACACATTGAAATGAAATCCACATAAAGACATAAACTACTTGGCACTTAAAAAGTTCTTGGTTGTAGCTTAAAAAGCTGTTGTGTGTTTGTGGAACACAGAATAGACTTGTTGGTCTTGTTTCAATCTATTGGAAACAAATGCACTAGTTGAAAATATACACATTGACATGAAAATTTATACACTGACATGAAACACATGGCAATTTAATGTTCTTGGATTTGGGTTAAAAAATACTGTCGTATATTTGTATAACCCATCACATACTTATCAGTCTTGGAACAATCATCTGAAAACATGTGAACCTTTTGAAACAAAACTTAATGACTAATTATACCACCAATCACATAAAACGTTTGTTAATTTACAAAAGTTCTTGGATCTGGGCTAAAACACTGCACGTGTGTTTGAAGGACGCGGATTAGACTTGTTGGATTTGTTTCATCTACTTGGATAAATGAATCAGTTGAAATATATACAGAGGCTTGAAACGCTTGGTATTTAAAGAAAGTTCTTGGATCTGATTTACAATTATTGCTGTGTTTTTGTGGAACATGGAACATAATTGTCGGTCCTGTTTCAATCAACTTGAATATATGACAAAGTTGAAATGAAATACTGTATGTTTGAAAATGAAACATTTAATAAATGTAGAAATTGCTTGTTTTAGTTTACATAATCTTGCAGTGCTTTAGGATAGTATGGAATAAACTTATTGGTAGATTTAAATTGGCTGAAGAGCTGGGGGAACATGCTTCGTTATGGGACACTTGCTTACGCAGTTGTAACTGTCGTCAACTATTGTTGTTGATGTAGAATGGTGACGGTATGGCCTTGGCTTATGGAAATGTACGTTAAAGGTGGGTGTCTGATGAAAAATAAAAAGAAAAGAAAGAAATAAGAAACTGTTGTGTGTGTTCGAGTTAAATTGCAAAATTATATTTGTATTACTTACTCACTCTGTTCCTGCTCACGCTGACCTGCCATTAGAAGAGTGGATAGCGATCTGTTCAACTCTGTGTGTGTGTATGTGTGTGTGTGCGTGTGCGTGTGCGTGTGTGTGTGTGTGCGCGCGCGCGTGCGTGCGCGTGCGTGCGTGCGTGCGTGCGTGCGTGCGTGCGTGCGTGCGTGTGGTACTTATTGTTTTGATTCCTTCATCAGATATCACATGACCTGGAAAGGAGATTTGCCTCGAGCATAGGGAAATCTTATTGGGATTGACAGTAAAACCATGATGACACAACCATGAAGACATCTCTTGAAGATGGGAGATATCATCATCGAAGGAAGCACTGTAGATGACCAGGTGGTCTAAAAAATTGAACACGAAAGAGAACTTGAGATCACTAAATATCTTATCTAATATCCTGCTTAGGGCTTTCCCTCTGACTGAAATTCCCATGGGTACTTTGTTAAATTCGAAGAGGCCGAAAGGGGGCAGCAAAGGCTGTTTGCAGTCGGGGTATAAAGGGCCCTGGTAATATGTAGAATTCAGATTGAACACAGTGAAAAATTTTGGCCCTCCAAAGTGCTGAAAAGCACTTTCTATTGTAGGTAAAGTGAAGCTGTTAAAGATGATTTTTCTGTTAACCTTGCGACAATCCACTTCCAACGTTTATTGGCTGTGCTTCTTTGGAATGAGGAAAACAAGAATACTATATGCTGATTTGGAAGGACTGATAACACCCTTGTTGAAAAGCTTGTTAACTTGGTTTCTTATTGCAGCCAATTTAGGGGGGGAACATCCAAAGGTGGGGTGGGGGTGGGGGGTGACCTTACAGGGTTATTATCATTAAGTTCAAACTTACATGGGAAATGTTTTACACTACCCAAATTTTCTGTTAACAGATCAGGAAAACCTTCATAGGGCAGCTGAGCACTAATTTCTGGGAATGCTGGGCTGAGTGGCTCAGATGGTTGAGATGCTGGCCATCTGACCCCAACTTGGCAGGTTCGATCCTGGCTCAGTCTGGGGGTATTTGAAGGTGCTCAAATACGGTCAGCCTCATGTCAGAAGATTTACTGGCACTTAAAAGAACTCCTGCAGGACAAAATTCCGGCACCTCGGCATCTCCGAAAAACCGTAAAAGTAGTTAGTGGGATGTAAAGCAAAATAACATTATTATTTTCTGGGAATCACTAACTTCATACATGGGAAGGGGCACACTGGGGGTGGAGATGGGGCAAAGGGATGGCTTCTCAAATGATTTTTCAAAAGGAAAAGATTAGTTAGAGCAACAATGAAAGGAAAAGTTTAGGGAAATGAAATCAAGGGAAAGACCAGTAGAATGCATGGAATCTGACCTTAGTATGATTGAGGCCAATAAATTTGGAACCACATAAAATTCCAGTCCCACAATAATCCATCTTAATATGACAACGGACTCGGGCAATCAGAGTCACTTGCAGCTCGTGTGCGGTGATGAAAACCAGCATAGTGTCACTAGCATGGCAATATGTACATGATAACAATTTTAAAAGAGTCTGATCAAGGAATGAGGACGTAGCATCATTGTCAAGCAAGGCATGCAACAGCTGTGACCCACAAGAGACTTTGATCCATGGAAAAAAGAAGGGTATGCCCCAACTCTTCTTATTTTGGCGAACCATAGGCACTGACATTCAACCTTCACGTCAATGCTCAGTTAGTTTCCCTGCTCAGGATTGCAATATGGACATACATTTCTGTTTACATCCAACAAATTGCAATTGCTGCATGACTGTCATGGTACACAACTTCAAACTTGCATGAAAAATGTTTTACACTACCCAAATTTTCTGTTAACATGTCAGGAAAATCTTCAATTCCAACAAATTACATAATTAACTCTTCTGCCCTGTGAAGGATTATTATGGCTAATAGCATTACAATGGGGAGGCGAGCAAGGCAAAAGGTTAGCTCCACGTTGGGAGAAGTGCTTAGAAAGCCCCCAGGTCAAGGGCTGAGAGAAGTAAACCGCCTTTGGATTGGAATGGCAAGCAGAATCTGGGAAAAAAGAGTTGCCAGTGTCGGGAGGAGGGTGAGACACCTTATTTCAGGCTAGAGTGGACTCATACTCTCGTCTTAAACTATAATATCTTGAGGGAATCTACACTACTTTTCTTAAAGAAACATTTGAATTCAGGGGCCAAATTTCTATGAAGTGTGCCAAGGATTTCTGCATCGGATAAAGGCACACTTCAACTGCTGTATAAAGTCAGTATCCCTGCATAATTGTCGATAGTCTCATTTACACCCTGTTTACAACTGACTATTTCATTGCATAGACAGACCTTTCTTTTATGGCAACCTTAAACTGAGACCATGCATAAATATTGACCTTAATCAGATGTAACCAATGCAGTGCCAATCCCCTAAAATAGCGGAAATACATGGATGAAGAGGTCCTTGGATAGCTGGTAACAGTCCGCAAGTTTGGCTGTCCTTGCGATAAATTTTATTTCCGTAATTGATCTACCACCCCAGTAAAATTCAGGTTCCATTTTCTGATTACATCAAGAACAGGGTTAGCTCGACCTACATTAGTTTCCATGTGAGGTAAATTATCACGATTAGTACTCTCTAGCATGCTGTCAACCAGACTGTTTGCTAAAGGTTGGGAGGCTCCGATTCTAACAGGCGTAAAATTTGTGGGCCTCAGAAATATTTAATTTTCACTATCACTGTTGGCACTAATCTGTGTGACTTAACTTCAATTACGATACAAGATTATCTATATACAAATCACAATACATAAAATCAAGCTCAAGCAAAATGGACAGAAGAAATAAAACAGGCATACTGGACAGACCTAAAATAATATCTTACGAGCTCAATAGCTGCAGTCGCTTAAGTGCGGTCAGTATCCAGTATTCGGGAGATAGTGGGTTCGAACCTCACTGTCGGCAGCCCTGAAGATGGTTTTCCGTGGTTTCCCATTTTCACACCAGGCAAATGCTGGGGCTGTACCTTAATTAAGGCCATGGCTGATTCCTTCCCATTCCTAGCCCTTTCCTGTCCCAACATCGCCATAAGATCTATCTGTGTCAGTGCAACGTAAAGGAACTTGCAAAAAAAAATAATGATAATAATAATACCTTAATTAAAAAGAATTACCCACAAAAATACAATTTTCCAATGAACCTGGATCTAACCCCATGAAATTAATTTGCAGGAGAATACTCTGAACTACGGCAGTCTGCTACAACCTTTTTTTGTACCACATACCCAGCTACCTAATAGTAGATACAATAGTTGGTTCAAAGCAGACAGAAATACTATAAACATGATACTGTATAGGCTTTTGGGCATATGCCGTGTCAAGAAAATAAGGTGAAATTCTTTACGTTTCGTAGAGAACTGTGCTCTGTGTCATCAGAAGAAAATCTTGACTGTCCACGAGAGTATTTCACCTTATTTTCTTGACACGGCATAAGCCCATAAGCCTATACAGTATCATGTCTATAAGTACGGGCCATGAAAGCATCAATGGCAACAGACAGAAATATTGTCTGGATCCAGGCTCTTTGGACCTATACTAAAGATCAACAAACTTACACTGCATAGATAAAATGATAAGCTGAGACCACAATGATTTATTAAAGAAAGGGAAAACAATTCATATGCATTAAATTTAGTGAGGAAAAAGAGTCCTCAGTAATTCAATAATTGATATTCAGTCAAACTTAGGTAATATCTCAAAATGCTTTTGGAGGCTAAATACACTTTGTTATGTCAAATATTCAGGGTATACAATAACATGTATTTTACTTCGGCTCCACCAATACCATTATATTTTTTCAACATCTATAACTTGAGGTTATAAAACCAGTGTTGTTATGCCTTAATAGGGAACATTCTCATTTTGGATACAAATTTCCTTGTAACAGTGCTCTCTAGAAATGTCCTCAGCATATTGACAGCAACAAGCATGACCTCACCAGCTGATGACTGTCCTTGAATATAGCTGCAAAATCTGGCCAGGGCTTGACCAACCCAGTATGACAGGTACTCCCAACTTACACACTACCCCATACTGTCTACAGCTTACTGAGTGTTGCAAAGTACCCTAAAGCAGGATTTTAAGATTTAAAAGTGAATTTTCTATTTGTTTTCAATTGTTATTTATTGTTAATTCCATGTTTTCTTTTGACTCTGTTTTAGTTAGTCTTTGTGTATTTTTTTTTACTTTCAGTCTGAATTATATATACAGTATGATTTTACTTCAAAGGCAATGCCTTATTCTATTTTAATCTACCTTTTATATCATTTTATAAGAAAAAAAAGGCATTGCAAAGTAGATCCACTGATTATTTTAAATTCATAATCATGTTTTCATCATCTTTCTTTTAAAATTCCAGTCAGTGGATACATTTTAAAATTGTAATTATTATTGCATTTCGTTTCATCTCTTACCATTAGGGGCCAATGACCTAAATGTTAGGCCCCTTTAAACAACAAGCGTGTCCGTCTCCATGGCTAAATGGTTAGCATGCTGGCCTTTGGTCCAGAGGGTCCCGAGTTGTTGTCGTTGTTTGAGTCATCAGTCCATAGACTGGTTTGATGCAGCTCTCCATGCCACCCTATCCTGTGCTAACCTTTTCATTTCTATGTAGCTATTGCATCCTACATCTGCTCTAATCTGCTTGTCATATTCATACCTTGGTCTACCCCTACCGTTCTTACCACCTGCACTTCCTTCAAAAACCAACTGAACAAGTCCGGGGTGTCTTAAGATGTGTCCTATCATTCTATCCCTTCTTCTCGTCAAATTTTGCCATATCGATCTCCTCTCACCAATTCGATTCAGTATCTCTTCATTCGTGATTCGATCTATCCATCTCGCCTTCAGCATTCTTCTGTAACACCACATTTGAAAAGCTTCTATTCTCTTTCTTTCTGAGCTAGTTATCGTCCATGTTTCACTTCCATACAATGCCACGCTTCACACGAAAGTCTTCAAAAACATCTTTCTAATTCCAATATCAATGTTTGAAGTGAGCAAATTTCTTTTCTTAAGAAAGCTCTTCCTTGCTTGTGCTAGTCTGCATTTTATGTCCTCCTTACTTCTGCCATCGTTAGTTATTTTACTACCCAAGTAACAATATTCATTTACTTCCTTTAAGACTTCATTTCCTAATTTAATATTTCCTACATCACCTGCCTTCGTTCGACTGCACTCCATTACTTTTGTTTTGGACTTATTTATTTTCATCTTGTACTCCTTACCCAAGACTTCATCCATACCATTCAGCAACTTCTCGAGATCTTCTGCAGTCTCAGATAAAATAACAATATCATCGGCAAATCTCGAGGTTTTGATTTCCTCTCCTTGGAATGTGATTCCCTTTCCAAATTTCTCCTTGATTTCCTTTACTGCCTGTTCTATGTAAACATTGAAAAGGAGAGGGGACAAACTGCAGCCTTGCCTCACTCCTTTCTGGATTGCTGCTTCTTTTTCAAAGCCCTCAATTCTTATCACCGCAGACTGATTTTTATACAGATTGTAGATAATTCTTCGTTCTCGGTATCTGATCCCTATCATCTTCAGAATCATAAATAGCTTTGTCCAATCAACATTATCGAATGCCTTTTCTAGATCTACGAATACCATGTACGTGGGCTTGTCCTTCTTGATTCGATCCTCTAAGATCAGACATAAAGTCAGGATTGCTTCACGTGTTCCTACATTTCTTCTGAAGCCAAATTGATCTTCTCCCAACTCAGCTTCAACTTGTTTTTCCATTCTTCTGTAAATAATACGTGTTAAAATTTTGCAGGCATGAGATACTAAACTAATGGTGCGGTAGTTTTCACACCTGTCAGCACCGGCTTTCTTAGGAATAGGTATAACAACATTCTGCCGAAAATCGGATGGGACTTCTCCTGTCTCATACATCTTGCACACTAAATGAAATAACCTTGCCATGCTGGTTTCTCCTAAGGCAATCAGTAATTCAGAGGGAATGTCATCAATTCCAGGTGCCTTGTTCATATTTAGGTCACTCACAGCTCTGTCAAACTCTGACCTCAAAACTGGGCCTCCCATTTCTTCAGCATCAACAGCCTCTTCATGTTCTAGAACCAAATTATCTACATCTTTACCTTTATACAACTATTGGATATGCTCCTGCCATCTTTCTGCTTTTTCTTCTTTCCCTAGAAGTGGCTTTCCATCTGAGCTCTTAATATTCATACACCTAGATTTCCCTTCTCCAAAGGTTTCCTTGATTTTCCTGTATGCAGCATCTACCTTTCCCAGGACCGTACAGCCTTCGACATCCTTGCACTTCTCCTTCAGCCATTCTTCCTTAGCTACCTTGCACTTTCTATCCACTTCATTCTTTAATCGGCTGTATTCTTTCATGTCCTCTTCGTTTCTAGCATTCTTGTATTTTCGTCGTTCATCAATCAGGTCTAGTATCTCCTGAGTTATCCACTGATTCTTAGTTGATCTTTTCTTCCTTCCTAACATTTCTTCAGGAGCCCTGCTGACTTCATTTTTCATGACTCTCCACTCTTCCTCTAAAGTGTTTCCTTCAGCCTTTTCATTTAGTCCTTGTGCAACATGTTCCTTGAAACAATCCCTCACACTCTTTTCTTTCAACTTGTCTAGATCCCATCTTTTTGCATTCTTTCCTTTCTTGAATTTCTTCAACTTCAGATGGCATTTCATGACCAACAAGTTGTGGTCAGAGTCCACGTCTGCTCCTGGGAAGGTTTTGCAGTCCAACACTTGGTTTCTGAATCTCTGCCTAATCATAATGAAGTCTATTTGATACCTTCCAGTGTCTCCAGGTCTCGTCCATGTATACAGCCGTCGTTTGTGGTGTTTGAACCAAGTATTGGCAAGGACTAAATTATGATCAGTGCAGAATTCAACCAGCCGACTTCCTCTTTCGTTCCTTTGTCCCAATCCAAATTCTCCTACTGTACTACCTTCTCTTCCTTGGCCTACCACTGCATTCCAGTCTCCCATCACAATTAGATTCTTGTCACCTTTTACATATTGTATTAAATCTTCTATCTCCTCATATATTCTTTCAATTTCATCATCATCCGCTGAACTAGTAGGCATATAGACCTGCACGACTGTGGTGGGCATTGGTTTGGTGTCTATCTTGACGACAATAATTCTTTCACTATGCTGGTCGTAGTAGCTCACCCGCTGCCCTATTTTCTTATTCATTATTAAAGCAAATCCTGCATTTCCCCTGTTTGATTTTGTGTTGATAATTCAGTAGTCGCCTGACCAAAAATTTTGTTCTTCCTGCCAACGTACTTCACTTATACCAACTACATCTAACTTTAGTCTATCCATCTCCCTTTTCAGATTCTCTAACCTACCACAATGATTCAAACTTCTAACATTCCACGCTCCAACTCGCAGAATGTCAGTATCCATCTTCCTGATGATCGCCCCCTCTTGTGTAGTCCCCACCCGGAGATCCGAATGGGGGACTAGTTTACCTCCGGAATATTTGACCCGGGAGGAAGCCATCATCAGTACATCATTCATACAGAGGGAGCTGCATGTCCTCGGGAGGTAGTTACGGCTGTAGTTTCGTGTTGCTTTCAGCCGTGTAGCAGTATCAACACAGCTAAGCCATGTTGAGTATTATTACAAGGCCATATCAGTCAATCATCTAGACTGCCGCCCTTGCAACTACCGGAAGGCTGCTACCCCCCTTTCGATGAACCATTCGTTAGTCTGGTCTCTCAACAGATACCCATCCGATATGGTTGCACCTGCGGCTCGGCTTTCTGCATCATTGGGACATGCAAGCCTCCCCACTGCAGCAAGGTCACATGGTTCGCAGGGATATTAACCTTTATTGGTTAATTCCAATGGCTTGGTGGCTGGGGGTGTGTCCCATATTCATCATTAGAACTCATCACAGATAGGGCCCCATCCTCACAGATACGCAGGTCGTCTATACGGCATCAGTTCGAAAGACCTGCACCAGGCCTCTTCGGAGGTCACATGCCATTATTATAACAACTAACATCACCATCATCTATCTCAGAAGAGGTACTGGAAGCATGGGGACCACCACTTGGAGAAAATGATTCTTAAATTTATCAACCTCACTAGACAGATCATCACCATCAGGGTTTTCAAGTAACTGTGGAATGTAGTCATCATTCACTGAAATAAAACCAAATATATATTAACATATCATTTCAGTACCCATAAAACACTTCATAAAAAGTATAGTTCCATAATGGAATGTATAATGTTATGATAATTGGGGATCTGAATGCCCAAAGTGGGGCCAATAGATCAGAGAAGAGGGTAGGAGTTGGTGACGGGCCCTTTTGAATGTGGAACAAGAAATGTAAGTAGAGGGCAAACACGGTGAACATATTCTAAATTTGTCTGTAAGAAACAACCTTTAAAAAAAAAAAAAATACATTCTTCAAAATACGGGATAGCCATAAGATTACCAGATATGGCTGGGATGGGAAATCAAAGACAGTAATTATGTGATAACTGATAAATTAATTGGAAAAAAAGTGAGAGATATGAAAATTATCCCAAGTGAAAGCTTGGATAGCAACCACAGACTTCTAGCAGTGGATCTAAATTGCGTACTTGAAGCTACATCTGCAGTAAAAAGATTGCCAAAGATTAAAGAATGGAAACTGAGAAATGAAGAAAACAAGAAGGATTTTCAAAATTTGATAGCAATTAAATTGCTAAAATATGAGACAAGTAGTGTTGATAAATCTATATATATAAAGTAGCTTGTCCTGACTGACTGACTGATTCATCATCGCCGAGCCAAAACTACTGGACATAACGAAATGAAATTTTGGGGATATATTCATATTAAGATGTAGGTGCTCGCTAAGAGAGGATTTTTTGATATTTCATCGCTAAGGGGGTGAAAAGGGGAGTGAAATTTTAAAATGAGTGTGTCTATATCTCAAAACTTTAAAAGTTTACAGATGTGAAAATTGGTATTTAGAATCTTCTTCAAAAATAAGGAGACACGTATTTTTTTGTTTTCAGACAATCCCAATAGGAGGGGTGAAAAAGGGTGAAAAATTGGTTGAATGCCTTTAATCAGGATACCGCTACTTATATCTCAGAAACTGAAGATATTACAGACCTCAAAATTGGTACTTTTGATCGCTGTCAAAAATAAAGAAACACATATTTGTTTGCTTTTGGAAAATCCAATTAATGTGAGGGTGAAAGGGGGGGGTGAATTTTTAAAATGAGTGCATCTATATCTCAAAAGTTTTAAAGTTTAGAGATGTAAAAATTGATATTTAGAATCTTCATTAAAAATAAAGGAACACGTATTTTTTTGTTTTCGGAAAATCCCAATAGGAGGGGTGAAAAGGGGTGAAAAATGGGTTGAATGACTTTAAAGAGAATACTTATATCTCAGAAACTGAAGATATTACAGATCTCAAAATTGGTACTTTTGATCGCTTTCAAAAATAAAGAAACACATATTTGTTTGTTTTTGGAAAATCCAATTAATGCGAGGGTGAAAAGGGGGTGAATTTTTAAAATGAGTGCATCTATATCTCAAAAGTTTTAAAGTTTAGAGATGTAAAAATTGGTATTTAGAATCTCCTTTAAAAATAAAGAAACACGTATTTTATTGTTTTCGGAAAATCCTAATAGGAAGGGTGGAAAAGGGTGAAAAACAGGTTGAATGCCTTTAATGAGGCTACTTATATTTCAGAACCTGAAGATATTACAGACCTGAAAATTGGTATTTGGGATCTACTTTAAAAATTAGGAAACAGGTATTTTTTCGTTTTTGGAAAATCCAAATAATGGGGGAGGGGGGGTGAAAAGGGGGGTGGATTTAAAAAAAAGTGTGTCTACATCTTAAAACTTTAAACGTTTACAGATGTAAAAATTGGTGTTTAGAATCTCCCTTAAAAATAAAGGAACACGTATTTCTTTGTTTTCTCTAAATCCCAATAGGAGGGGTGTACAAGGATGAATAATGGGTTGAATGCCTTTAATGAGGATACATATATCTCAAAAACTGAAGATATTACAGAACTGAAAATTTGTAAATGGGATCTCCTTTACAAATAAAGAAACACGTATATTTTTGCTTTTGGAAAATTCAATTAATGGCGGTTAAACAGGAGTGGCAAATTGGGGTGAAGTTTTTGATGGACTATATCTACAGAATATCTGAGAAGCGTAAAATGTTACAGACGTAAAAGTGGGTATTTGGAATCTCCTGTAAGTGTAAAGAAACATAGGTGATTTGTCTTTGGAAACTTCACTTAAGGGGAACTAAAAAAGGGTGAAATTTTAAAATGAGAATTTCTACAGTATATCTCAAAAAACTTAACATGTTGCAGAAGTGTAAAATGGTAATTTTTTAATTCTATTAAAAATACAGAAACGTGTATTTTTAGTTTTCGGAAACACCACTTGGGTAGTGGGGGGGGGGGTTAAAGTGACTGAAAATGGTGTTGAATTCTTTTAATTAGGCTACTGATATCTCAAAAATGTACATGTTACACACGTGAAATTTGATTTTTGGAATCTGCTTTAAAAGTAAGCAAACACGTATTCTCGGAAAAATCCAATGAAGGGGGTTTGGGGGGTTAAGGGATTTAAAAAATTAATTGACTTAATTGTACGAGAATACATACATCTTATGAAAACTAAAGTTGTTACAGACGTGAAAATTGGTATTTTGATCTCCTTTAAAAACAAAGAAAAGCGCGTTTTGGGGGGGAAACAATCTTGGGTTGACGGGAGTGAAAAGGAGTTGAATTCCTTTCATGAGGACACATAAATAAAAAAACTGAAGAGGTTAGAGTGGTGATAATTGGTATTTAGAAGATCCTTTACTATTAAAGGAACAAGTATTTTTTGCCTTAATATCACTTTGTGAGCCGGGGGGGGGGGGGGGAGTGTGAAAGAAAGTTAAAGAAAGTGAATTATTTTCAAGGGGATACTTATATCTCAAAGCTGAAGGTATTAAACGTCAACATTGGTATTTGGAATCTCCTTTAAACATAAAGAAATACGCCTTCTTTTATTCTATGGGGGTGTGGGGGTAAATAAACTTAACGGCGGTGGTGTGTAAAAGGAGGTGAGACAAATTTGATTTTACTGTTCATAATGTACTTATAAGGAGCCTCCGTTGCTCATGCGGCAGCGCGCCGGCCTCTCACAGCTGGGTTCCGTGTTTTAAATCCCGGTCACTCCATGTGACATTCGTGCTGGACAAAATGCAGGCGGGACAGGTGTTTCTCCGGATACTCCGGCTTTCCATGTCATCATTCATTCCAGCAACACTGTCCAATATTTCATTTCATTTGTCACTCATCGATCATTGCCCCAGAAAGAAACTTCGGCAACCGGCACAATTCCTATTGTCGCCGCTAGATGGGTCTTTATTCATTCCATCCCTGATCCTGTCGAATGATAGGAAACAGGCTGTAGACATTCGATGTACTTATTCTGATCATAAACCGATCATTTTTAATCTTTCCTGGGTTCTTTTTCAACAGCCATCTTTTCCTTCGGAGAACATTCTTAGATTACAGTAGATTCTCTTGGCATATAAATAAAAATTTAAACACATTTGAAATAAACGATAGGAATGAGATTGGCCGTCAAATTTTTCACCTCTATAATGAGGTCAATAACACACGGAGGTATGTCATTCGTATCGCCAGAAATCCCATACACTTGCCTACGCGCGACAATGGTGCTGGTCACATTGTCAACAATGACAATGGCAGCAGATGTAATTTACCGCCAATTAGCGGTCTTGCATCTTGCTGTTGGGTCCAGAACAAATAATAATAATAATAATAATAATGTGACCCATTGGTCAGTGCAACCTTTCCCGATGCCTCAATCTATGTTGCTGCGCCACGATAGGCGACCGATTAATGCAACCAACGGGTTAAACATTCTTTGCCCGATACCTCCATTTTCTAACTCGTCGTTATGCAGCCTAGTTTGACGAAATGGAGTCGCTCAGCGGATACCTCAGGGTTTAATTATGGCTAGTAGGACCTGTAATCCTACTGTAGAATTCGCTTAACGTGGATCCATGAGAAATCCGACCCACGGATGTCACCCATCGTTATTTACGACATTATAATAATCACCGCCAACTACCTTATTAGAGTTTTGACCTCGAGAAACTTGCCATGGTAAAATGAATACTTAATTATACGATTCCTTACTTCACTATACATTAACTTACAATCTAGACCTTAATTAAAGAACTCATGACACCAGCAATTGTAGAAAAACAACCAAATATTTATTAATAAAATACTAAATTACTAATTTCCATATTATGTAACGCAGTATTCAAATTGACTGATAATATGTATGAAAATATGTATGAGTCAGCGCTGGCTCGTATGATAAATAAAAAATAATATTCAGTATTTAAATTAATGAAATGATCAGTTCCTTTGTGAAGTTGAAATTCAAAAATTACACATTTACAACAGATCACTGGACCTTATCCGAGTTCCACTTCGCATTTTAAATATAAGTAAAACATCGACACAATAAACTCGTTCCGAAAGTTCACTTTCTTTAGTCTTATTTAAGCACTCTCACCTGGATACGATATCCAGCCGCAATGAATCTCTAATACACTGATAAGTCAAGTGTAAATAAATTGGAATTCGTTTAAGTAGCTCTAATGGAATTATAAGAAATCGAAAATAAATCTGAATATTTTAAATTAAATTTTAATAAAATCCGAAGTCATGATTTTGTTGCACTGCTCTCGTTGTGCGTTGAAACTACATATGAACTAAGGCATTCCTTCCTAGTGCCTGTTAAATTCGGCTCCTACTCTTGCCTTTCCCTAGTTGAAGTTCGTAAATAAAAATGTACGTTCAAACGGAAAATATTAACTGATCTAGCTATCTATCTAACTTCAGCATAATCTTTGGCTGTCCCACACATGCCCTTGTCGGTTCTGTGTCCCATTAAATAGTTATATTTCAATAACATTCAACCACAATGCAAGCTACACTACTCTCTTGCAAATAACATGGAAGCGCTTAACTGCGAGGTTTGGCAAACATCATCTTATATATATATCGGTGTCGTAATGCTTTTGGTTATCTACAGCTATTCAAAGTCGAAGTATTCTAATATTCATTATAAAACATTTACACTGAAATGCAATTACGTCACGAGCATACATCTATAGTAATACATGCAGTTCGTACCTTGGCTTAAGTAGCTCCTGCGGTGTGGGCACTCTTACGCAAATAAAACATATACTTCACTAGTAGTGTGGCACAACATAACTTGCAGGTACACGATGGTCCTGCATCGCGTAACAAACATCTCAAATCACTATCCATAACTCGTAACTTTCCTCAATTATCATATTCATATTCTCATTATAACATCAATCTAATATCAGCACCGTAGCCTCCATAATAATATATCGCGTTCCAAACTTGACGACTACGTAAAACTACCACACTGTTTCTTAATAAAATTCACAAGTCGCAGATCCTCATAACCTATCGACGAGTTCAATGCCCCTTTCTATGAACCAACAAATGCGTAATTCCATGTTTCTTTCTACACCGCGCACATCCATTCGTGACGTCAACTTAATTCATTACATCAATGAAATCTCTATAATCTCTCATTATGTCAATTCAATCAGCTGTTTCATATTTCTCTTCAAAACTCACGCTTCCTACAAGTATTCTAGCCGATATAGCATAACTTCTGCTATGTTATTAACTCGTAATTATGACTTAATTATCTCACACTTAGATGATAATCATCACTTGCATTGCCTTCTTATCGGCCTACAATTAGCCATCAGCACATACCTAAGGTACATGTGTAAGCAAACCAAAAATTATGCAATAAAATGTTATGAATGACTTAGCTCGCTCATAGTTGTCCCTGGTCCAGCTGTTCCATTCCCATGGGATGTAGATGGGTCTTCGGTTCGGTCACGGGTAAGACATCTGGAACGTCATCCGCTCCTCCGCTCTGGTAGTTTTATCTGGTTACCCGTCGCCTTCGTTTCGTCATGGCTCGGTCGGATGGTTACCCGTCGCCTTCCTCGTCATTTCCTGGTCGTATGGTAAGATGAATTGTTCCCAGGTCGGTCCATCATGTGAATTCAGTGCATCATCTTGATCATCTTCTTGACAATCTCAAAATCGAAGCTAGTAATATTACGATATGTTGCCATTTTACTATTGACGTCGTTTATCCTTAAATTTTAATTTATTTCGTAGCTCCTCGTCGTCTTCGCAATTTCTTACGTATCGACTTCAGTACTTTTATTTTCGTCTTAACCGTTTGAATTTTGGTGAAGACTGATACTTTATTCTTATTTAATCGCCGTATTCTTTCCTTTCTTTTATATGCGCAGTCCTTTGCTTCTCCAAATCAAATATTACGATTACGGTGATTGCGTCCGCTCTCGATGCCGTGCAAATTTCAAGATGAAGATTTTCAATAATAAACTTTTTCTATTTTTTTGAAAACAATACTGTGCACCGTCCACTGTCCATCTTACTCGAAAACATTACCATTCCGTGAAATATATGGCCTTCTGAGACATCATAGCAGGCGACTATTCCATGCTTGCTTTAGATTACTAGGCCCATACCTTAGGTCGGCGCCATTTTGTAATCTGTCGTGGACGTGCGAACGAGCACATTTTCTCCCCCGTCACGGATAAAATATATTGGTCACAATATATTTTCCTTTCTTAAACTCACATCATAAATGTGCCTTCGCTTCTTATATATATTCATTGTCCTATTGCGACTGGCTAATCGATTTTAATATATCGACCGTTGATTATCGCTCCAGATGTAGAGATGCTCATTGCTATCCTCGACTGTGCTTATGTAGTCAGCTGATTCTTTCCTTCAATAAACATAATAAATCGTAATTTCAAATGACTTACAGACGGTAACTTGAATTGGTATGTAATTTATACATTCTTGGCCCTTTATTCTACTAGTTCTGTGGTTTCATTAGTCTGATTTTCTTGGTAATAAGGCTTGATGTTAGAAGCATTGTGTACATTTCTGTACTTTCCATTCATGCTTGTTAATTCGTATGCATTATTTCCTAGCACACGCTCTACTTTATATGGACCGTTGTATAATGGTAGGAACTTCGCACATACTCTGTTCGGTGCATTAGATATTGGTACCGTCTTAATTAATACAAGATCACCTCGTTTATAAGGTGCATGGAATTTCTTATTTTGCATCCTCTTCAGTCTTTTTCGTGATTGTTCCAGTAGCTTTTCCTTTATCATAGTCTCTATTTGCTGTGGATCTGGCTTCTTTTCCAAGGGCATATTAAATATTCTGTCCCAACTCCTTTCAGGATGGATATTCTTGTGAGCTACGCTGGGAATCTGTCCGATGGATTGATTAATGGTGTTATTCAAGCTCTTTTCAATAATACTTAATATCTCCACCCATTTCCAATGCTGTTGATTACAGTATATTCTGCCGAACTTAGCGATTTCCCTCATGTATCTTTCTACTGGGTTCGCTTCTGGGTGTCGTACTGAACACATCGTATGTCTGATGCCTTCATTTTTCATTCGTTCACGGAATATTTCTGACGTAAACTGCGTACCTCTATCTGTGAGAATTTTTTTCGGCTTACCCATCTCAGGAAAAACCTTTTCCACTAGGGCTCGTATGACTTGTTTAGCATTGGCTCTTTGTATGGCTTGAAGTGAAATGTACTTGGAAAATATGTCAACAACCACTAGTATGTATCTTTTTCCTCTTTTTGCAGTCGGTAACTTGCCAAAGATATCTACCGCATATATCTCGTGCGACCTTGTTGGAATGATTGACACTGGTTTATGTCCGCATACATAGTTGTTGTGTTTAACACGCTGGCATATGTCACAAGTTTTAACTAGGTCCATGACAGATTTTCGTAGTCCCTTCCAAGTAAATTTTTCTTTTAACGTACTGATCACTTTGTCTATGCCTGCATGACCCGTGATGTTATGGGTGTACCAAATCAGTTCTTTTTGTAATACTTGTGGTATTATAATCCTTCTTTTTCGGTCAACTCCACCCATAATTTTGATCAGTATTCCGTCTACAATCTCATAACTGTTCTGCCATTCAGAATCCGGTTCCTTCTCTGTTAACCTGTCGATAATATATTTTAATTCTTTGTCAGACTCCTGGTATTCCTTTAGGTTTTCGAGCTTTCTCAGTAGTTCTTGCTCTCGAATGTCTAACTCGATTTCTAGAATACATTCTTCTTGTTCTGGAGGGTTCCTACTCAAAGCATCAGCTAAAATATTTTGTTTACCACTGCAATGCTCTATCTTTAAATCAAATTGCTGTGTATACAACATCCAGCGCGTTATCCTCTCGCTTACCATGACTGCCTTTAATCCAAAAGTTAATGCTTTATGGTCAGTTCTTATGGTCACTGGATATCCATAAATGATCCTTCTCCACTGTTGTAACGCGTGGATTATCGCTAGAAGTTCAAGTTCGGTGGTAGTGTAGTGCATTTCATGTTTCCTTAATTTCCGGCTGGTGAATGCCAGATATGTTCTTTTCTGTTCCTCTTCGTTTTCTTGATACAAGCATGCGCCTACGCCGATACTCGAAGCATCTGCCTGTATTATAAATCTTTTCTCATAGTCTGGATATCCCAGTTTTATGCTTTGTTTCATCAATTCTTTCATCTTATTGAAAGCGCGCTCAACCTCGTCATTCCACTTCCACTTGTTGTTAGCTCTTAATAAATTGTACAGTGGTGCGGCTATCTCAGTATATCCCTCACAGTGGTCTGAGAAAAATCCCGTCATTCCGAGGAATTGTCTGACGTGTTTGACCTTTGTCGGCCGAGGAAACTCGCAAATAGCTTTAATCTTGGCAGGGTTAGGTCTTATTCCCTCGCCATCGATTAAGTGTCCGACAAAGAGTACTTGACTTTGGCAAAATCTCGACTTCGAGATATTTATTTTGAATCCAGTTTTCTGCAGATTTTTGAGCAACTTTTCTAGGTTAATGCAATGCTCTTCAAAGGTGGAACTTCCGAAAACTATGTCGTCGATATAACAATTAATAAATTCCTTCACTTCACTAGTAAGGCTTCTATCCAATGCTCTCACCAATACGGCAGAACTATTCTTCAATCCGAATGGAAGACGACAGTAGGCATATGTTTGGTTGTTGAACATAAATCCAGTCAACAACCGTGACCTTTCCTCGAGGACAATGTGATGGAAAGAAGCCGTGCAATCCATGGTCGTAAAGTACTTCTGACCACGAAATTTCTTTACTACCTCCTTGATCTTAGGAGCCCTATTGTACTCAGGAATAAGTCTTCCATTGATACTTCGCGCGTCTAAGCACAGCCTGAGTTTCCCGTTGTTTTTCCTTACGATTACAATTGGATTCACATAGGGAGTGGTGGTTTTTATGATTATTCCATCGTCTAACATTTGCTGGATAATCGTCTTCACTTCACTGAAATATTTCTCCGGCACGTCATATATTTTACCCATGTATGGAGTCCAGTCATTCACTATTATCTTATACTTGAAATTCGGAATTTGCCCTGGTTTATCATCGAAAACGTCAATGTATTTATTGATAATTCCGTACAGTATTCTTTTTCCTTCAGATGGTACGTCGGCTTGAGCAAGAGCCTCCCATATCTCTGTTTTTTCACTATTTTCTTCCTCCATGGTTATGATTTCTTCGATCCTTTTTGTCATTTGGATGTCTTCTTGCAGCTCTTCATCTTTCTCTACCAAAACTGGATTCTCTTTACTCAATAAATCGACTTCCTTTCCCTCAATCTTCAAGTATTCTTCAGGATTTAACATGTCTTTAAGTTGGATTGTTTCTAAAGTTTTATTCCCATCATTCTCCCTAATAGGGAATCTAATTTCATAACGTTCCATATCTATCGTCATTTGGGAAGCCATCATGAAGTCTATTCCGAAAATTATATTATATTTTATCTTCTTCATTACTAGAAATGGGTGTTCGAACTCGCGTCTACCCATTTTTATTGTTAAATATGCTTGAGTCTTGCATTCTACCGATTTATCTGGAATGACACCCCTGATCTTAACTCCAGATACTGGTATTATCGGTATTTCCATCCTTTTTGTCAGTTCTTGAAATAACGTATTTGACATGACACTAATGCTGGCCCCGGAATCAACCAAGCAGTATATTTTGATTTCTGCTACTCTAACTAATATTACTGGCAATTTAAATGCTGGTTCCTTTGTGTCGCATGTCTCATCTCGAACCAAGTCTTCTGGTCGGATGTCCCAGTGATCAAATTGTGTTATAATCCAACTACGAATTTTGACAATGTTTCTATTTTCCTGATCATCTTCTTCTTCCAACTGAGTTATTATTCCATCGGCGTTTTTTTTTCTTACCGATGGTTCGGAATCAGGCGTACCTCTCTGCGTATTGTTTTCTGTAAATTTCTCCTCTCCTCTTTTCCTCTTATAATCTTGGAGCTCGAGACTCTCTGCTCCTTCGAGGTCTCCATTGATATCTTTGTCTCTAATAGCATCCTCCCATCGTGTCTTATTCTGCCTTTGCTCTCTAAGCTCTTGTATATACCTTCTATTTTCTTCATTTCTATTATACTCATTAGGCCGTCGTTTTTCATTATACCATCTTCTGTTTCTTGGATAGGGTTGGCTCCTATTTCTATTATATCGAATATTGTTCCTGTATTGTGGGTTACTTCTATGATCTCTTGGTTCCCATCTCGCAGGTTGTTCTCCGCTGCATCTACAACAATGTCTTTTTCGTGTGTTATCTTGAGTGTTAAAATGATTCTCGGTCCTGTCTTGTTCAGATCCGCTCACTCTACCGCTTGTGCTTTCATGCCTAATAGTGTTAATCGCTTCTACTTGCCTAATATTTCTGGGATTTCTTTCCACCAGGCATGATGATGTCATATCAATCTGCCTCAGCCGTTTTTCCATGTCTACTGCGGTCTGTATATCCGTGGCCGCTAACAACCTCTGTACCTCTAACGGTAGTTGTCTCTGTATAGTCTTGATCGCTTCTAATTCACTCGGTGCGCAATCTAAGTCTTGGAAACGGTGAAACTGGTAGGAAAAGAAATCGGAATACCGTGTTTGCCCTGCATTAGAAAATTTCCTAGAGTAGAGCTCCAATCTCAACTGCTGTTGTATTTCTGAGTCCCAGAATTTTCTCAAGAAAGCAGCTTTAAATTCATCGTACGTGTGGAAAGTGTATTTAAATGCTCGAAACCATATATTCGGGTTCCCATCTAAGTGCTTCTCGATTATGCGTAATTTCTTTTCTTCCTGTATTCTCCCTTCTCTAAAATATTCTTCGATATCTCTAAGGAATTGTTTGGGAGAGATCTTCGCTGAACCGTCGAAGTGCTTGGGCCGATCATCATAATTTTTAATGATATTAATAATGGGAGTGCTATCACTCTGGTTGCTTCCGTTCATCATATCCAAGTCTCGCCTGTTCGAGTCGATTGTTACTGAAGGTGTGTTTTCTCTTTCTTGTACTTGTGTTTCCATAACTCTTTGCCGTTCACTTGAGTTCGAAAACACAGATTTCGCCGATTGGTTTTCTACCCTTATCTCCTGAAGTTCTTTCCTTATTTGTTTCATTTCCTCATCGGTCTTCTCCATCTTCCGCTCTGAATCAGCCTTATCAGTTTCCATTTTCTCCTTCAGTTCATTTATTTTGTCGGCTACCTGATCTGAAGCTCGGTTAAATTTTCCTACTAAGTCTTGTTGTTTCAGGCTTAGTCCTTCCATGCCCTTCGCTATTTCACTTATCTTCACATCTTCTAATCTCTTGATAGTTTCCTGTCCTTCAGTTATCTTCTTCTTTATTTCATTTACTTCTTCCCATTTCTTCTCATTACTGCCTTTGATTTCCTCTAGCTTGTCAGTCAGTTTGGCAATTTCCTCATCCACCAGTGCTGTGATGATATTTGGATTCTGTACCACTTCTGCCCTCATTCTGTTTATCTCCTCTCGCATCTCTTGGTTTTTATTTTCCATGGTTTCGGTCAACTCGGCACGCAAACCTTGTATTTCATTTCTGACTCCAAAAAATTCTTCAGTCATCTTTTCCTGTTTCCCTTTTAATTCTTGGATCATCCCTTTATGTTCGCTTTCTATTCTGCTAACGATTTCCTCCATAGTCTCCTTTTGCTTCAGTTGCCACTCTTCCTGTTTCTTGTCCAACTCCTGTATTAGTTCGTGGCGTTCTTTTCTCCTTTCTTCAACTTGCTTCTCAACTTGTTTTTGTTGCCATTCTTCTAATCTTCGTTCCTTTTCTGCTCGTCTTCTTTCTTTCTCCTCTTCCTGCTTTTTCTCCCTCTCTTCGCGTTCTTTCTTCTCCTTCTGTTTTTCTTCTTCCTGCCTTCTCTCCTTCTCTTCGCGTTCCTTCTTCTCCTTCTGTTTTTCTTCTTCCTGCCTTCTCTCCTTCTCTTCGCGTTCCTTCTTCTCCTTCTGTTTTTCTTCTTCCTGCTTTTTCAAATACTCTAAGAACCACATCGGGGTTCCCTCATGTCTTTCCTGTATTTCTCTCATTTCTTCTTCCTGACCCCTTCTGGTCTGTATTCTTCCTTGCATCGCCATGTTTCCGTCAAGTAAAATTCTATTTAGTATGCTTTCATTAAATCCCTAACAATTCTTCAATTTTCCTACGGTACTCTAAATTTCCTAGCAGTCCTCTAAGTTCACAGGGTATAAATACACATACATATATATAACACAATTCAGAGCTCCTTAAACTACTTATACTAAAATAGTCTCTTATGTCACTATTGTGCACTAGGTTAAAGTTTCTTGTTTCCAATCACTTATGATATGGATGGACCTTGCTGGAAACAGCATCATCTTATCAGGTAGACCATGAACAACTAGACCATGAATTCGGATTTTATCATTTTGAATTCACTCCGGAACTGATCATAATAGAAGAAAATAAATTATTACTATATGGCATTTAGCCTACCTTCTACATACACAAGCCTACATAGCCTTTAACATGTGCAATATTTTTTTAAAATAAAATCAGTTAAAATTAACTCATATTATTAATATGACCAGAGGAAAATAAACACTTAACAAACCTCATTCACTCCTCAACATTGATCATTTCATTTAATATGACTTTATACTCATATATATTATACCCCCTTCTCCATCACAGACTCTCGTCATATATCTTGCAAACATTACAAACCTAATAAATCCTTTCCATACAATATCTCTACATATTATTATCTATGTTGATCAATATTATCTGAACTTATTGTATTCCATAACAATACGTTCCCACGGCGACTTCTCTTCTCGGTCACAGTATAGGAGCTAGCTGAAATATTCTAATATTCAATCTCTTTCTTGACGATCCCGCGGTGTCTTTCACTTCTGGTCACCGTTGGTACTCCAATTTAATGCATTATACTCCCACGGTGTCTTTCTCTTCTACTCACGTTGGTGCGACAACTTAATGTGCTTTCCCGCGGTGTTTTTCTTTTAAATAGCCTCACGATTGGGCAGCAATTAAATGTGGCCGCGGAGTATTTCTCTTCAGTTAGGCCCCACGATTGGGCAGCCAATTAAATGTGACCCATTGGTCAGTGCAACCTTTCCCGATGCCTCAATCTATGTTGCTGCGCCACGATAGGCGACCGATTAATGCAACCAACGGGTTAAACATTCTTTGCCCGATACCTCCATTTTCTAACTCGTCGTTATGCAGCCTAGTTTGACGAAATGGAGTCGCTCAGCGGATACCTCAGGGTTTAATTATGGCTAGTAGGACCTGTAATCCTACTGTAGAATTCGCTTAACGTGGATCCATGAGAAATCCGACCCACGGATGTCACCCATCGTTATTTACGACATTATAATAATCACCGCCAACTACCTTATTAGAGTTTTGACCTCGAGAAACTTGCCATGGTAAAATGAATACTTAATTATACGATTCCTTACTTCACTATACATTAACTTACAATCTAGACCTTAATTAAAGAACTCATGACACCAGCAATTGTAGAAAAACAACCAAATATTTATTAATAAAATACTAAATTACTAATTTCCATATTATGTAACGCAGTATTCAAATTGACTGATAATATGTATGAAAATATGTATGAGTCAGCGCTGGCTCGTATGATAAATAAAAAATAATATTCAGTATTTAAATTAATGAAATGATCAGTTCCTTTGTGAAGTTGAAATTCAAAAATTACACATTTACAACAGATCACTGGACCTTATCCGAGTTCCACTTCGCATTTTAAATATAAGTAAAACATCGACACAATAAACTCGTTCCGAAAGTTCACTTTCTTTAGTCTTATTTAAGCACTCTCACCTGGATACGATATCCAGCCGCAATGAATCTCTAATACACTGATAAGTCAAGTGTAAATAAATTGGAATTCGTTTAAGTAGCTCTAATGGAATTATAAGAAATCGAAAATAAATCTGAATATTTTAAATTAAATTTTAATAAAATCCGAAGTCATGATTTTGTTGCACTGCTCTCGTTGTGCGTTGAAACTACATATGAACTAAGGCATTCCTTCCTAGTGCCTGTTAAATTCGGCTCCTACTCTTGCCTTTCCCTAGTTGAAGTTCGTAAATAAAAATGTACGTTCAAACGGAGAATATTAACTGATCTAGCTATCTATCTAACTTCAGCATAATCTTTGGCTGTCCCACACATGCCCTTGTCGGTTCTATGTCCCATTAAATAGTTATATTTCAATAACATTCAACCACAATGCAAGCTACACTACTCTCTTGCAAATAACATGGAAGCGCTTAACTGCGAGGTTTGGCAAACATCATCTTATATATATATCGGTGTCGTAATGCTTTTGGTTATCTACAGCTATTCAAAGTCGAAGTATTCTAATATTCATTATAAAACATTTACACTGAAATGCAATTACGTCACGAGCATACATCTATAGTAATACATGCAGTTCGTACCTTGGCTTAAGTAGCTCCTGCGGTGTGGGCACTCTTACGCAAATAAAACATATACTTCACTAGTAGTGTGGCACAACATAACTTGCAGGTACACGATGGTCCTGCATCGCGTAACAAACATCTCAAATCACTATCCATAACTCGTAACTTTCCTCAATTATCATATTCATATTCTCATTATAACATCAATCTAATATCAGCACCGTAGCCTCCATAATAATATATCGCGTTCCAAACTTGACGACTACGTAAAACTACCACACTGTTTCTTAATAAAATTCACAAGTCGCAGATCCTCATAACCTATCGACGAGTTCAATGCCCCTTTCTATGAACCAACAAATGCGTAATTCCATGTTTCTTTCTACACCGCGCACATCCATTCGTGACGTCAACTTAATTCATTACATCAATGAAATCTCTATAATCTCTCATTATGTCAATTCAATCAGCTGTTTCATATTTCTCTTCAAAACTCACGCTTCCTACAAGTATTCTAGCCGATATAGCATAACTTCTGCTATGTTATTAACTCGTAATTATGACTTAATTATCTCACACTTAGATGATAATCATCACTTGCATTGCCTTCTTATCGGCCTACAATTAGCCATCAGCACATACCTAAGGTACATGTGTAAGCAAACCAAAAATTATGCAATAAAATGTTATGAATGACTTAGTTCGCTCATAGTTGTCCCTGGTCCAGCTGTTCCATTCCAATGGGATGTAGATGGGTCTTCGGTTCGGTCACGGGTAAGACATCTGGAACGTCATCCGCTCCTCCGCTCTGGTAGTTTTATCTGGTTACCCGTCGCCTTCGTTTCGTCATGGCTCGGTCGGATGGTTACCCGTCGCCTTCCTCGTCATTTCCTGGTCGTATGGTAAGATGAATTGTTCCCAGGTCGGTCCATCATGTGAATTCAGTGCATCATCTTGATCATCTTCTTGACAATCTCAAAATCGAAGCTAGTAATATTACGATATGTTGCCATTTTACTATTGACGTCGTTTATCCTTAAATTTTAATTTATTTCGTAGCTCCTCGTCGTCTTCGCAATTTCTTACGTATCGACTTCAGTACTTTTATTTTCGTCTTAACCGTTTGAATTTTGGTGAAGACTGATACTTTATTCTTATTTAATCGCCGTATTCTTTCCTTTCTTTTATATGCGCAGTCCTTTGCTTCTCCAAATCAAATATTACGATTACGGTGATTGCGTCCGCTCTCGATGCCGTGCAAATTTCAAGATGAAGATTTTCAATAATAAACTTTTTCTATTTTTTTGAAAACAATACTGTGCACCGTCCACTGTCCATCTTACTCGAAAACATTACCATTCCGTGAAATATATGGCCTTCTGAGACATCATAGCAGGCGACTATTCCATGCTTGCTTTAGATTACTAGGCCCATACCTTAGGTCGGCGCCATTTTGTAATCTGTCGTGGACGTGCGAACGAGCACAATAATAATAATAATAATAATAATAATAATAATAATAATAATTGTACCGGGCGGTACACCTCCACGCCGCTAATTTAAATTTGCGCCAGTTGAAACTCCTCTGCTGGAGGAAGTCTGAACTTTATCGACGGTATTAATTTGCAAGTTTCTCAGAAGATGTCATTACTTGGAAATTTTGGAATTTTTGAACTGTGCCACTTTTGATGTATTTTTGTTTTACCGGTAGTAAGAAGTGTGAACTTTCCCTTCTAGAGGACACTACTGAAAAACTACAATGGTGCACCCTAGTGCGATGTGAAAGAACTGTTTTTTGGAGAAATGTTTATCTCAAAAGTTTGTTTCTTGTTAAATTTCTTTCTGTTATTGTTTAAGTTGGCTGTATACCCCTCTCTTCCCCCTTGTTTTGTATTTAGCCAATCCCGAATTTCTTTAATTCATTTCTGACCAATCTGATGTATCTTCCCCCAACTTGAATATGCTGCTTATCCCGAACCAATAAAGTGATTGTGGGCGGGTGTTTTCTTCCCTGAAACGCCTCGAACTTTCCACGAGAGTATATAAACTGCTGATTTTAGGGTCTCGGGGCCACTTCTGTTCCATCTTTTAGTGTGTTAAGTACATAGCAGGGGGCGGGAAGCGCCTCTTTCTTCGGCAGCGGTCAACAACAAGGTAATGGCCGATTAATAACTTCTTTCTGTGCTAGCTCAGCAGTTTAACTCTCGGGGCGGGTCCGAAGTTTTTCCATAATGTAACCTGCCTTAAAATGTAAAGACACTTAGTATCTATTCTATCTTTTAAACTGCATATCGGGATAGAGAGTGCTTAACCCTCTCGAGCTTCCACTCATATTGCTTTGAGGTGAACTTATTTCTCACAACCGATTCTTCCTTAATGTAATGTAAATTGTTCTTTTCTAAAGTCACCTCTGTAGTATGGGATTAGCCCTTGCATCAGTGGCCTAGAGCCAAATTAGGTTTTGAAACAAATACATTAGGAGTGCAGATCGCCTCCTCTCAAATTGTTATTTTAGAGGTCATGTAATTAACCTTTTTCACTTAATAGACCTCAGTAGGTTGGGTATTTTACCCCTGTGTCTATGTCCTGAGAGGACAACTTGAAGGTGGAGTTTGGTGTGGCCTTTGAGAGGTTTAAAGTTTGAGAGCGAGTAGCTCTTTCTTGAAAATTGAGTGTTGTATGCCTCGAGGAGGCTTTTCTGTGTAATTTGGAGCAAGTGCTCCTGATCATGAATGGGGTTTTCTGCCCCTCTGGTAAAACTTATTTTGGAGTAAAGTTGGGCTAATTGCCCTAGAAGTGTGAATTCGGGGCTCGAAGCCCAAATACTGTAAATACTGTAATTGCACCTTTTGTTGCCTTGCTACTCTGTACCTGCCGTACTTGTTATTTCTTAATTTTAAAAAGAAAATATAACCTTGTTAAATTTTACATTGATTCCGTAGTTTGAGACCCGTTCAAGCCCGCACCTTCTTTCACCTCTACCTACCGCAAAAACACGCTAACAAGTGGCAGCAGAGCGTGGTTGAATGGGTCTCAATTTAGCCCCTTTTGACGGCCAAACATTGCTTTGATTCAAACCCTAACAATTTTCTCAGTTGCTGGAATTTTTGATCTTTTCTGTTTCAAAATTGTTCTGTCATCATGCCCGGCCCTCGCGATGTTCTCCATCTTAACTATTTGCGCAAGGAGGAGTTGATCTATGAGTTAACTATCAGAAATGTGCAATCTGGAGGCACGGTTGCGATAGACACCAACAAGCTTAGAGAGTCCCTTGATTTGCCCATTTCCATCCCCAATTTGCGAGAGAAAGAAATTGACGACTCTCTTTCCACGATCACTGAGAATACTACTGGGCTAGCATCGGTAGTTAGTTTTTTTGATGAAAATGATCCTTCTCCTAATCAAATTAAGCGTGTGCAAGCCAGGCTATATCATTTTTCAAATAGAGTTAACGATCTGTTGTCTCTGAAGTTGAATGACGTTCAGAGGAAGGAAGCTAGTACGTTGCTTGAAAGTATTTCTGAATTATCTAGCAATGTCACTCAATTGTTAACTGGGGAAGTTCCTCCCAAAATTGATCAACCCACCACGATGAATGTAGGTAGCGAGGAAGAGCCTCCTAAGGGAGAAGTCAATAGGATAACCGTTGCTGCTCAAACTATCTCTGACCGGGCGAGTTGGCCGTGCGCGTAGAGGCGCGCGGCTGTGAGCTTGCATCCGGGAGATAGGTTCGAATCCCACTATCGGCAGCCCTGAAGATGGTTTTCCGTGGTTTCCCATTTTCACACCAGGCAAATGCTGGGGCTGTACCTTAATTAAGGCCACGGCCGCTTCCTTCCAACTCCTAGGCCTTTCCTCTCCCATCGTCGCGATAAGATCTATCTGTGTCGGTGCGACGTAAAGCCCCTAGCAAAAAAAAAAAAAAAGCTATCTCTGTCCCATTGGACAACGAGTCTGAACGCCGTGCATCGTTGAATAATATACGTTCTGAATTAACTTCCTTGCCACTGAAACCTTTACCTACTATGTCACCCGGGTTTAGCAGCTTGCCTCATCCATTGGCAATGTTGCTCAGAGGTATCTCTAAGTTTTCCGTTAATACCACCAGTGAAGTAATTTCATTTTTAAGATTTTTAGTTGAATTTCAGGATCATGCCCTTGTGTTTTCTCTTTCCCCATGTCAGATTTTGCAAATCATCTATCCCTATGCAATTGGTATTCTCTCAGACAAAATAGTAAGAGCCATTGCCGAGCAATCATCTATTGAGGATTTCCACGCCCACTTGCTAGCTAACTTCATCCCGGCTAGGGCCAGGTCCTCCCTTATTCAGAAGTACTATTATCGTGTACAGCGTTTGGATGAAAACTTGGCAGACTTCATCCAAGATATTAAATTCTATACTAGGGTGTTTGCTCTTCATTTTCCTGAAGATCAGATTGTACAGGCTGTTGTAGAAGGAATTTCACCATCCTATAGGTCATATTTGTGTTTCGCGGCGTGCCCGCAAACCTTCTCTGAACTTGAAGCATTGGCCGTCTCAGCAGAAGGAGTTAGATACGCCGATTCTTTGCGTGTCGCGAAAGAACCCCCTCCTTCGTTTAGTAATCCTCGGCCTCCACCTCGCCGACCAGTCACACCCCGTAAATGTTATGCTTGCGGGTCGCCTGACCATCTTCGCAATAAGTGTCCATTGATCAAAGCTAGTAGGGCAAATAATGGAGCTGGATCATCACAAGGCTGTTTTAAATGTGGGGCTTTCTCACATATCGCCAAGAATTGCCCAAACATAAATAGCACCCCCTCCTGCTCAACTTCTGGTGCAAATTCCACCAATGCCAATAATAAAATGTGACTAGCGGCTTCGGCTGAGTCGACTAATTCTGCTTCCCAAGGCTCAGCCCCTGGCAAAAAGGTCGTAAATTCAGGGAACGTTCAATTTGCAAATCCATCTTTTGAATGCCCCAAAGAGTGTCTTAGGATTGCGGCGGATACCCCCGCATCTGTTCCTTTTCTTAAGATTGAGTTGAATAACGAGCCTATAACCGCTCTATTAGATTCAGGCAGTGTTTGTTCAATTATTTCGGACCAATGGTATTCAAAATTGAAGTCTGTTTGTAAACTACCTGACTATGGCTCATCTACTGTTCAATATGTTTCGGCTAATTCATCTCCATTAGAAATTCTAGGTTCTGTACAGGTCAAAATTCGTATTGTTAAATTTACATGGAAAACCAATCTGTTTGTGGCTAAGCACTCTTCTTGCCCCATCATACTGGGAGCGGACTTCATTTCTCACACTGGTCTTGTGCTCGATCTTCAGAGTAAGTCGTGCACATTCAAATTTGCTTCCAATTGTAAAATCCCCTTGTTAAAGTGTAATTCTGTATCATGTTCATCTATTTCGCCTACCCAGGAGGAGATGTTGTTAGACCTTAGACATCTACTTGAGGAGCAGGCTGATAGTATTCGTAAATTATGTCAGTCATTTCCAGAGGTGTTCTCTGATACTCTTGGTGTTACTGACCTTATTGAATACAAAATTGAGGTCACGGATTCAATTCCTGTCCGTTTTCCTCCTTATAGACTATCTCCACCTAAAATGAAGGCTTTGAAAGAAATCATCGATCAGATGTTGAAGGATGGTATTATTAGGCCCTCTAAGTCGGCGTATTCTTCGCCTATTTTTCTAGTCCCGAAACCCCAAGGGGGCTTCAGGCCTGTCATTGATTATAGGGCTCTCAATCGGAAGGTGGTGTTACAATCTGTGCCCCTTCCCGACCTTCATTCTTGTTTTTCATGGTTCCGTAAGGCCAAGTTCTTCACCATCTTGGATTTGAATCAAGCCTATAATCAAATTCCCCTTGCGGAAGAGTCTAAACATCTTACAGCGTTTGCCACGGACTGGAATTTATACGAATACAACCGCGTGCCTTTCGGGCTCCCCACGGGAGCAGCTGTACTCACTAGGCTGCTAGATAGGGTCTTCTCCGACATCAAATTTGAGTACTTGTATCACTACTTGGATGATGTCGTCGTATTTTCGGAGACCTTTGAAGAACATCTAGATCATCTGCGAGAAGTCCTCAATCGCCTTCGTAAGGCTGGGTTAACTGTTAAGTTGTCCAAGGTGGCCTTTGCTAAGCCCTCTATGTCCTTCCTAGGGCATATTGTGTCACCTGATGGTGTTGCAGTCGATCATTCTAGAACACAGGCCATCCGTGATTTTAAACCCCCTAAGGATATCAAAGGTATCGCCAGGTTCATTGGTATGGTGAATTTCTTCAGGAAGTTTATTCCTAACTTCGCTAATAGAGCGGCGCCCTTGAACCTTCTTCGTAGGAAAGGCATCAAATTCGAGTGGGGACCTTCTCAACAAGCCGCTTTTGAAGATCTTAAATTAGCTCTCTGTAATGCCCCTGTCCTTGCTATGCCAGATTTCTCAAAGAAATTCATCGTCCAAACCGACGCGTCGTCGTCAGCAGTAGCTGCAGTCCTTCTTCAAGAGACTGAGCTAGGGAGGCGACCCATCGCCTATGCATCTAGGACCTTGTCGGCTCAAGAAGCCAAGTATTCCATCTATGAGCTCGAAGGTTTGGCAGTCTTATTTGCCTTAGAAAAGTTCCGTCTCTATCTGGAACATGTCAAATTCGACCTGGAGACAGATAATCAAGCCTTAAGCTGGGTCTTAGGTAGGCCGCGTCGTACGGGTCGTATAGCCCGTTGGGCCATCCGTATTTCTGCCTTCCAATTCGATGTCCGGCATATCCGAGGTACCGAAAATGTTATCGCTGATGGACTCAGCCGTATGTTTTCCAACGACGTCGAGACCCAGGAACCGGTCGACAGTTCATCACCTCCCGAGTCCATACTATCTGATGTTAATGCCATCTTAACAGATGCTCCCATGCTCTTTAGGGATATCGAGAAATACCAACGTGAAGATCCGACGCTGGCTCCGATAATGGAAACCCTTTCTTCTAGCGATCATGTCGTCCCTTATGTTCTGAGGAATGGTGTTTTATGTTGCCCATCAAGGCATGATAAGATGATGAAGGTCGTCGTTCCAGCGGTTCTTGTACCTATGATCTTCAAGTACTATCATGAGACCCCATTAGGGGGGCATCTTGGAATCTTTAAAACTCGTGAGAAGATTCGTGAAATGTTCATCTGGAAGGATATGGACGGTGACATCCGTGAACTAGTAAAGGCTTGTAAATCCTGTTTGCTTAGTAAACCAACCATGTCCACCAAGGTAGGCCTTTTGTCTTCTCATCAAGCGTCGCGCCCCATGGAACGCCTGTATATTGATTATGTAGGACCCTTCCCCCAGTCGAAGGGAAATGCCAACAAGTTCATCTTTGTATGTGTAGATGGTTTTACAAGATTTTCCTGGTTATTTCCGACTAAGCTGGCTACCGCTCAGTCCACCATTACTTGTCTAAATTCTATCTTTGCTTCTTTTTGTCCGTGTCAATATATTGTATCTGATAATGCTAAGGCTTTTACATCTAATCTATTTCGTAAATTCTGCTTTGACCTGTCCATCTCTCATGTGACTACTTCTGCTTATTACCCTCAACCATCTCTGGCTGAACGGGTTAAGCGTAATCTCAGGTCCGCGCTTATTGCCTATCATCATGAAGATCATTCCAGGTGGGACACGTCCCTGCATTGGTTAGCTTTTGCTTTGAATTCGGCGGTTCATGAATCACATAAATTTACTCCAGCTTCTTTAATGTTCAAGTTTGTTCCCAACACGCCGCTCTCTAACCTCTGGTCTCTGAGTGACATCCTACCTGAGACAATAGATCCGGACAACATTAAAGATCTTTGGAAGAAGGCTAAAGCCAATCTTAAAGTGTCTCATGAAAAGGTTAGGGAAAGGTATGATCGTGGACGGAGACCCACCCATTTGAAGGTAGGTGACCAGGTAATGGTCAAGAATTTTGTTCCCGCTGGCAAGCTTGCCCCCAGATTTCATGGGCCGTGTGTCATTCTCGATTTCCTTACGCCGGTTACGTTGTTATTAAGCAATCCAGCCACCGAGAGGATATTTAGGGTTCACCTGTCGCAGGTGAAACCTGTATAATTTCTATGCTAACTTGCCTCATATTATCTTGAAAGGAATATGAAGGTTATATATATATATACATTTTTTTTTTTGAGTTTTCACTTTTGAGGCATTCTGCCCCTTCTATAATATCTTGTTTCATATGTAAGCATTTTTGTCAAACCTTCCCCGAACCGTTAAACTGCCATTCTGTCCTTACCACGGCCATTACCACGCTCCCGTCTCCTGCTCCACTACACACAGTGGCTCGCATCTGAAATGAAGTGCTGCACGCCGCTGGCCCCTCGACCTCTCCACAATGAATGTACCCTGAAATAATTCTGGTCCAACAAAATTCTGCCGCCTAACTTTAATGTTTCAGTGCCCCCGCAGCCGCGCGGCACTGCGCCGCGTCTGGGATAGAGGAAGGGCCCCCTCGACCCCAGCGAGGATGACATGTGCACGGCGAGCCTGAGCTCTCCTCCCGGCCAAGGCTGATGTGCGGCGCACGACCTGCTACTGGCCCGCAGCCTGTATATGTTCACCGCGGGCGCGGCGTGCTTCAACACCTCTGCTCCCCTCATAGTGCGGGCGAGCGGTATCTCAGGGTACTTGAGGGGCCCGGGCGGCCTCCTCTGAACGCAAGCAGCGACAGCTGGTCTGGCCGTTAAAATCATCAACGTTTGAAGTACATATCCAGCTATATGGACATTCCAGTTCAACTTTACTACCTTTTCTTGGGTATTCCACTGCAATATTTGGTGGACTTAGAAAATTTTCCTCAACTTTAAAAACTAAAGTTTTCCTTCTGAATTCAACTTCTACAAACATAAAGACTTTATTTCACCAGTGATTACAAAAATTTTGAAACTGAATCAAACCAAATTAAGAAAATTTTATAAATACTTCTGCAATTAATCTCCATATCAACATCAAAACTTGGACCTGGTTTTCAAACAGATTTCATGTGTCACCCCTGGAGGAACGTTTGGGGGGGGAGGTCTGTACCGGGCGGTACACCTCCACGCCGCTAATTTAAATCTGCGCCAGTTGAAACTCCTCTGCTGGAGGAAGTCTGAACTTTATCGACGGTATTAATTTGCAAGTTTCTCAGAAGATGTCACTACTTGGAAATTTTGGAGTTTTTGAACTGTGCCACTTTTGATGTATTTTTGTTTTACCGGTAGTAAGAAGTGTGAACTTTCCCTTCTAGAGGACACTACTGAAAAACTACAATGGTGCACCCTAGTGCGATGTGAAAGAACTGTTTTTTGGAGAAATTTTTATCTCAAAAGTTTGTTTCTTGTTAAATTTCTTTCTGTTATTGTTTAAGTTGGCTGTATACCCCTCTCTTCCCCCTTGTTTTGTATTTAGCCAATCCCGAATTTCTTTAATTAATTTCTGACCAATCTGATGTATCTTCCCCCAACTTGAATATGCTGCTTATCCCGAACCAATAAAGTGATTGTGGGCGGGTGTTTTCTTCCCTGAAACGCCTCGAACTTTCCACGAGAGTATATAAACTGCTGATTTTAGGGTCTCGGGGCCACTTCTGTTCCATCTTTTAGTGTGTTAAGTACATAGCAGGGGGCAGGAAGCGCCTCTTTCTTCGGCAGCGGTCAACAACAAGGTAATGGCCGATTAATAACTTCTTTCTGTGCTAGCTCAGCAGTTTAACTCTCGGGGCGGGTCCGAAGTTTTTCCATAATGTAACCTGCCTTAAAATGTAAAGACACTTAGTATCTATTCTATCTTTTAAACTGCATATCGGGATAGAGAGTGCTTAACCCTCTCGAGCTTCCACTCATATTGCTTTGAGGTGAACTTATTTCTCACAACCGATTCTTCCTTAATGTAATGTAAATTGTTCTTTTCTAAAGTCACCTCTGTAGTATGGGATTAGCCCTTGCATCAGTGGCCTAGAGCCAAATTAGGTTTTGAAACAAATACATTAGGAGTGCAGATCGCCTCCTCTCAAATTGTTATTTTAGAGGTCATGTAATTAACCTTTTTCACTTAATAGACCTCAGAAGGTTGGGTATTTTACCCCTGTATCTATGTCCTGAGAGGACAACTTGAAGGTGGAGTTTGGTGTGGCCTTTGAGAGGTTTAAAGTTTGAGAGCGAGTAGCTCTTTCTTGAAAATTGAGTGTTGTATGCCTCGAGGAGGCTTTTCTGTGTAATTTGGAGCAAGTGCTCCTGATCATGAATGGGGTTTTCTGCCCCTCTGGTAAAACTTATTTTGGAGTAAAGTTGGGCTAATTGCCCTAGAAGTGTGAATTCGGGGCTCGAAGCCCAAATACTGTAAATACTGTAATTGCACCTTTTGTTGCCTTGCTACTCTGTACCTGCCGTACTTGTTATTTCTTAATTTTGAAAAGAAAATATAACCTTGTTAAATTTTACATTAACTTTGATTCCGTAGTTTGAGACCCGTTCAAGCCCGCACCTTCTTTCACCTCTACCTACCGCAAAAACACGGTAACAATAATAATAATGATAATAAAAATAATAATAATAATAATAATGTTCTGGACCGTCGTCACATGTGCGGACCACGCTGGAAACGGGTCCTGGACGGCTAATGACTAAGAATACAGTCCGGCCGCGGGTTCAGTAGGCTACCGCCAAGGCACCCAAGACGACACCACGACAGATCCCCTGAAGGATTTGATCCATATTAAAAATGCTTATAGGAAAAGATGGCAAAGATTTAGGGACCCAACTAACTGGGTGGAATACCTGGACCTAGCTGGGGAAGTACGAAATCGATTGCTGGAAAGAAAGATTGAAAAATGGGAGGAAACTTGCCGGAATCTATTAGAAAACGAGTCAGATCGCGAATTTTGGCGGATTCTCGCAGAAAACGAGTCAGATCGCGAATTTCGGCGGATTATACATCTAAAACAATAAGCATACAATTACAAATTTCAGTATAATACCGTAGCGAAGCACGGGTATCTTGCTAGTAGTAGAATAAATTTAGAACAACAGTAGTTAATTGTGTTATACAGGTATGAGGTAAAACAAAAGGTAAAGTCAAGGAGAAAGAAACAATTTAGTGGAATGATAGTGTAAAGCATATAATTGAAGAAAGAATGGCAAAGAGAAACAAAAATGTTGAGAAACAGAATCAGGTTCAGGGAATTGTACCGAAGGACAATGAAAAATGGGAAGACTGGAACAGGAATATAGGAATAAGAAATTCCAGGTAAAAAAGAGTAGTGAAAGAATAAAAGGAGAAGAGCTGGGAACTGTTCACCCAAAGAATTGAGGAAGATAGTAAAGGAAATAAATTGTTTTTATGCAGGTTAATGAGAAGTAAAACATCAAATAGGGAAGAAGTTAAAGCTATTGAAACAGAGGTCAGATTCATTATCAGAGACATGGTAGGAATCTGAGAAGAGATGAAGAGTTATTTTGCAAAATTATTGGATGGAGAGTGTGATCAAGAACAAGTTACCAAAGTCATTAATGAATTAGAGAAAGAACAACTTCCAATTACTTGGAAAGAGACAGAAAATGTCCTGAAAAAAGTGAAAAGTGGAAAATTGGCAGGAACAGATGAACTGACATCAGTCATGATTAAGGCAATTGGAATCCCTGGAATACAGTGGCTACATTAAACACTGGGAATTATATGGAAAGAGAAGAAGTATCCAGATGACTGAAAAAAAAAAGGAATTATAATACCACTGTTTGAAAAAGGAGTGCACCGATTATTGAGGCATCACCCTTTTATCACATTGCCTTAAGATAATGGAGAAGATTATTGAAGAGAGACTGAGGGAAATAATGGAAAATCAGTTTGAAGAGAAACAACATGGATTTGAAAGAAATAGAGGAACCACAGACCTAATGTTTTCCCTCGGGCAGCTAATAGAAAAATTTTGGGAGAAAGGGAAGGACTTGATAATAGTGTTTTTGGATTTGGAAAAAGCATATGACAGGGTGTAAAGAGGTCAAAAATGGGAATGTTTGGAAAAACATAACATCCAAGAAGCACTAATTAAACAACTTGACATGTTGTATGATGGTTGTGAAAGTAGTGTGAAAGTAGGAGATGAAAGATCTCAGTGGTTTAATACAAAAAAAAGGTGTCCAACAAGGGAGTTCTCTTTCCCCATTTGTCATCATTTCACTCATGGATATACTATTATAAAGGAACTCAAAGAAATAGATCAAGAAGATCTTAATGCATTTGTTTTTGCTGAACGGGAAAAAACTGAAAACTGAGAGAGATGTTCAGAGGTGACCGGATCTTTGGAACAGCAAGTTTAAAGAATGTAATTTAACTGTGAGCAAGAGTGAAATAGTGGTAATGAAAGTTAACAGGACAAATACACCTTGTAACCTCACCCTCGAAGGAGAGAAGATTGAATGTGTGAATACCTTTAAATATCTGGGGAATACAATATCAAATGAGGGATGTACCAAGAATGAAGTCTTGAACAGGGTGCAAAAAGGATCCAACTTCTTCCATCAAGTATGGAACATAGTATTGGATAAGGCTCAGAAGGCTAAACAGACCCTGTTTAAGACTTATCTCCTGCCCATCATGACATATAGTCTGGAGAGTTCCATCATACATAAAGAGAAGTAAATCAACTGCAGGCTGTTGAAATGAAGGTCCTTAGATCAGCTTTACAGAATACAAGGAAGAACAGAATGAGTAATGATCAGGTATGAAGAGATCTGCATGTCAACCTGACCATGGGAGAAAGGCTGAGTGTTGCAAGGCTGAAGTGGCTGGGAAACATTAAGTGGATGCAGGTGACTCAAACACCAAGGAAGAATTTTGAAAAGATCAGATAAGAGAAGACCTAGAGAAGAGGGGAGAAACATGGGATGCCCTAGCTGAAAGGAAGCATACCAGAACCTAATAAATGGAGGCACATCATTCTTAAACATCCTACCTGGTTTGCTAGAAGGAATTCATGATGATGATGAATGGAATGTATAATCCTAGAAGAAAACCATGAAAGCAACACTTATTATTACCAGGCCACGAAGCTCAGCTGTAGTCATTAGGCTTAAACTATCCCTGACAAGGACAACTGTGCTACTCTGATTTGATGAGCTTGTTGCTCACCATACAAAAATGACATATTAGACAAGTTAAGCAGATGAAAACAAAAGACTGCCAAGACTGGAAAGACAGATGACAGGGAAGAGAGGACGAGGGAGATCAAATTACAACAGATAGTCCCTGTGAAGAATAGCATAAGACAACAGAACCTGGACTTGAACACAATATTGGATGAGGAATTGTGGAGAGACAGGACAAAGTGGAGAGGAACCATATTTGCCCCCACTTGGTGTCTGCTGGAAAAGGGGAGATGATGATGATGATGATGATGATGATGATGATGATGATGATGATGATGATGATGATGATGGTGATGATGATCTGAATCAGATGGAACCAACTAATGGGAAATATATTCTATTTCTGGTGCTAATAAAACCAGATGAGCTCTATACAGAAACTGAAGTGATGGATGGTATAAGTGATCATGAAGCTGTTTGTCATAGTTAAAAATAAATGTGACTGGAAGGAATGTCATAAAAGTGGCAGTGCCATATGGTTGGTAAGAGAGGCATGAGGAAATTTTAAAAGGCAATTATGTTCAGTGGAAAATGGTAAATTAAAACATATACAACCTATGGTATAGGTTTAAAGCAATTGTTGAGGAGTGTAAAAGCAGATATGTACATTTAAAAGTAGTAAAGAATGGTAAAGACCCATTATACACTGGCGGAAAAAAATATCCAATTACCAAGAAGGGCTTGTGCCAGATTAACGAACGTTAGGAGGCATATTTTTATAACTGAAAGATGGTGTCGATTCAGTTTTCCTGCAAATTGCATTAGCATGGTGCTAGCAGCAGCCCCATGATGCACATCAGGTTTGCTTTAAATACGGGTTGTACCGTGCAAGAGCATTAGTTACCTGTGAGAGTGGAAGGAGTGACTGTGAGTGGGTCAAGAATGCCTTTACAATGACGAAGAGGCCAGTATCAACAGCTCACTGTGATTGAACACGGCCGTATAATAGGGCTATGTAAATGTGGATTTTCCTTCTGTGCTATTGCAGAACAACTTGACAGGAATGTCTCCACTGTGCACGTGTGCTGGCAGCAGTGGTCACGAGAGGGTATGCTCGCAAGAAAACCAGACTACGGACATCCCCGTGGCACAACCAAGAGGGAGGACCATCATATTTGGCGTATGGTTGTGGCATAGCGGACTGCATCTGCAGCAACAATTCAGGTGGCAGTTGGCACCTCAGTGATGCAACAAACTGTTCGCAATCGGTTACTTGAAGGACAGCTCCAAGTCAGGCATCCTGAGGTGTGCATTCTACTTACCCCAAACCACCACCGTCCGCGACTTCAGTGATGTCAAGCGATAGCTCGTTGGAGGACGGAGTGAAGATTTGTTGTGTTTTCCGATTAGAGGCAGTTCTGCCTTGGTGCCAGTGATGGCCGTGTGTTGGTTAGAAGGAGACCAGATGAGCTGCATTCCACCTGTCTGTGGCGTCGACACACTGGACCTACACCAGGAGTTTTGGTCGGGGGAGCAATTTCCTGCACCCTAACTGCAGATGTGTACATCCATCTGGTGATTCGACCTGTTGTGCTGCCATTCATGAACAGCATTCCTGTGAGTGCTTTCCAACATGTGCCACTGTTGTAACCCAACATGCTCTACAGAGTGTCGGCATGTTGCCTCAGCCTGCTCGATCCCCCGATCTGTTCCCAGTCGAGCATGTATGGGACATCATTGAACGACAACTCCAGTGTCATCCACAGCCTACATTAACCATCCCTGATTGACTGATGAAGTGCAACAGGCACAAAACTCCATCCCACAAGCTGACACCTGGCATCTGTATGACACAATGCATGCACATTTGCACATTTGCGATGGCTTTTCCCTCGCACGGATATTAACCTGTAATTTTGTACCATTAATCAATTAAATATGTTACCTCGACAAATATATTGCCAGAATTTCCGTATTCTACGTTCCTTATTTCACCACCAGTGTATTATAAGAGAGAATAAAGAGATTAAGATTGATTGATTGATTGATTGATTGATTGATTGATTGATTGATTGATTGATTGATTGATTGATTGATTGATTGATTGATTGATTGATTGATTGATTGATTGATTGATTGATTGATTGATCGATCGATCGATCGGTCGGTCGGTCGGTCGGTCGGTCGGTCGGTTGGTTCCCTTCTGTAGTATTTTTAAGATTGTATTAGAATGGAGAAAAAAGTATAAAAGAAGTAATGGTGATAAAAGTGTGATTTACCTTCAGTATGCACCATACTGCTGGACCACCATGATGTTTATAAGACCTTTCTGCTATGTAAAGACATAGTATCGAAGTAAAAACAGAAGAAACACATTCAGCAGGACCCACACAAGCAATGCATTGTGGTTGGACGCGGTAAAATAGTTTCATTCGCTGACAAGAATTTTCTAAATTCAACCCATGTGATCGTGCTGGCCAGGTGGGAAAGGTGTTGTATGTCCGGCGCTCCCTTCTCGCCCCGCCAGCCAGCTGCACGCGCGCCTGTGTATCATTCTGCTAGCTTCGACGCGCAGCCCTCAGTGCGCGTGCCTGACCATCGAGTGTACTATAAATAGGAGCTCCCTGTCTGCTCACTTGCCCACTTGCCCCGGTGTCCAGCTCCAGAATACACCCTACGTCGAGCACGGAGGCTACTCCTCTTGAAAATGTGCTTCGACCAGGTGGACTGAATTTCTGGCAGTACGAGGTTTCACCTCTGGTCACCGCTCCCTTACCTGTTTCCGCTGCCTATGTTCCGTAATTCTTTTACAAGCCATTTTCATTCCCTAATCTACGCAAGCTCCCTTAGTTTCGCTAGGTGGAATTTCTTCAATCAATTGAACTTGCTTTTTAGGAATTCAGGCACTTCAACAAACAAGGACTCTCATGAACATTTATGTTAGTGTGCCAGATAGTTCTCGACTATCAACGTGTCAATTCACAAAGACTATCTTTTCAAGATAGATGTGTATATAAAGACTGCAAACCTGTACATATTGTATAAAGACAGACTTTTCTCAAGATTCAATATTCCTTTTTGCTTCAAAATAAATTTCAGTTATTTGTGTAAATATCATAAAGTGAAGCAATAAAAGTTGTGTTTTGTAAACTTCAACCTTGGTTACAACACAACTCTATGGCGACGAGGTAAAAAAGCACCAAAATACAATTCATCGGCCCCAGTCGCCAACTCTATGGCGACGAGGTAAAAAAGCAACAAACTGCAATTCTTCGGCCCCAGTTGCCAACTCTATAGCGACGAGGTACACACGAAACCAACACTACAATTCAACGGGCCCAGTTGTCAACTCTACGGCGACGTGCTACACAGCAACGACTCTCCACCCTGTTCTGACACACAGCTTACCTTACTCTTTCTTGCACGCATCTCGCAATGGCTACTGCGGAACAACTAGCTACGGTCTTCCAAGCCTTACAGCAGCAACAACAACAGTTTATGCAACAACAACAGGCAGCATTACTTCAGGCTATTCAAGCTATTTCTGTCTCTACACAGCCATCAGCTATTCCTCCGTTCTCTGCTTTTGACCCGGCTAAGGAAGAATGGTCAGTTTATTTAGCCCGCTTGCAACAGCATTTCATCTGCCATTCTGTCACAGATGATCAACGCCGCCGCGCACTATTTCTTAGTTCGGTTGGCAATGCTACGTGTGAATTACTACGTAAATTAAGTCCAGAAGAACACTTATCTGGGGTACCCTTCACACAGCTCTTGGCCCGTCTCACGGAACACTATGCCAAAGCTCCTCACATAGTGGCTGCTCGCTATAAATTTTTTCAGAGCAGAAAGCAACCCCATCAGACACATACTGAATGGATAACTGAATTGCGTGGTCTAGCTAAACCCTGCCAGTTCATCTGCTCCAAGGACGGTTGTGGTTCATCCTACACTGATTCTCTCATTCGGGACATGATAATTTTACATACTCCTGAAGACAAAATACGTTTTGACGCTGTCAAGCAGAGTAACCCTTCTTTAGAAGACGTCCAGCGTATTGCTACGGTTTATGAGCTTACTACCAAGACTGCCGCAGCCATAGCTTCTCCACACGAAGTTGCACAAGTCTCGCCTCAGGCCCGCAAGTCCTCTGCTACAGTGAACCGTACGGATAAGGCGCTCTCCACCAAGCATTCTCGCCAGGTTCCCTCTCGTAATGCTACACGGAAGCCCAATTCTATAAGCACCTCGAAACTCCTGCCTTCCTGCCGAGGTTGTTTCAAGCATCATGAACGTCGTGACTGTCGTTTTTTCAAAGCTACTTGTGAACGATGTAATAAACTTGGACACATTCAGACTGTCTGTCAAAGTTCGCTCAGCCCTGCTAAGACTACTGCAGCGCGCCGGAAGCATATACAGCCCCGCCAAGACATGGAAGTTGATCAGATCAATCTTATTCTTCCCCCAAAGGATTCTCACAAAATCATCATTCCTCTCTCATTCTCTGATCGATCTGTCGATTTTCAATTAGACACTGGATCACCTGTCTCTATTATTAACCTGACTACCTACCACGACTTAGGTTCACCTTCATGCTCTCCAGCTGACATCCAGCTCGTGACATTTGACAAGAAGAAAATTGACATCAAAGGTCAAATTAAGCTTCAGGCTAGTTATAAAGGAATTCAGAAGGCCATTCCTCTTCTCGTAGTTAACAACTACACTGCATCCAACATTATGGGCATGGATCTATTTAACTTATTTGGTTTCCAGATACATGACAACATTAACGTCGTATCTACATTGCATCCTACTTCTGACGTTACCGCTCTTCTAGCGCAGTTTCCTGAAGTCTTCGACTCTCAGCTCGGAACAGCAAAAGACTATACAGCTCACATACAGCTGAAATCCGGAGCTAAGCCTCGCTTCCTCAAAGCACGTCCAGTACCCCTAGCACTTCAAGACCAGGTCACGAAAGAATTAGAAAGATGGATACAAACTGGAATTGTCGTACCAGTTACTTCTAGTCAATGGGCTACTCCACTCGTGATAATCAAGAAACCTGATGGTAATGTTCGACTTTGTGGCGATTTTCGATCTACAGTCAACGCACAACTCGAAACCGATATCTTTCCTATTCCACGTCCAGAAGACTTATTCCGTCGTCTCTCTGGTGGACAATTCTTCTCTCGAGTTGATCTTAAAGAAGCATATCTCCAGCTACTTTTAGACGAAGAATCTAAGAAATTTCTCACACTCAACACTCCTCTCGGACTGCTCCAGCTCCAGCGACTCCCATTCGGTGTTTCATCCTCAGCGGCTATTTTTCAGCGCTATTTGGCTCAACTCACCGCCTCCATTCCCGGTTGTGCTAACTACCTGGATGATATTATTGTTACTGGAAAAGATCATCAGGAACATCTAACCAATCTCCGCCTTCTTCTCCAGAAATTGAAAGACAATGGCCTACGAGCGAATCTCGCTAAATGTACCTTCTTTCAGCCTCAAGTTCACTACCTAGGACATATACTTGATAAGAATGGAATTCGTCCTAGTACACAGAATGTCTCAGCGATAGTTAATATGCCAGCACCTCAGAACCTCAAGCAGCTTCAGTCCTTCATAGGCAAAGCGAACTATTATACTAAGTTCATTCCACGTTTCGCTACAGTGGCAGCTCCATTAAACGCTCTACGTAAAAAAGGTGTTAAGTTTCAGTGGACTCCGCAATGCCAACAGGCATGGAAAACAATCAACAACGCCTTAATTCAAGCTATACAACTCACTCATTTTCAGCCCGACAAGATCATCACGCTAGCTACTGACGCTTCAGACTACGGTGTCGGTGCCGTTCTCTCCCAGAAGGATCGTCATGGACAAGAACGCCCCATCGCCTTCGCTTCGAAAACACTTAATGACCATCAACGTCGATACTCACAGATAGAGAAAGAAGCTTTAGCCATCATCTTTGGTATTCGCCGTTTCAATGAATATCTTTATGGCAACCATTTCCTGATCATTACCGATCATAAGCCTCTCGTCCACTTATTCCATCCTGGTAATAAGATCCCAGAGAATTCCCTCAGAAAGCTTCAAAGATGGTCCATGTTCCTTTCTGATTATTCCTATCAGATTGTATATCGAGCCACATCCCAGCATTGTAATGCTGATGCCCTCTCCCGCTTACCCGTTGGTCCTGATACTGCCTTCGATTCTCAAGAATCTGAATGTCTTCAGTTGGACATAGAACTTGAAGATACTGTATCCAGTTTTCCTATTGATGCTACCTGCATAGCTAAAGCTACGGATAAGGACAGTACACTTGCTACTGTACGTACTTACATCCGCAACGGTTGGCCTCTTCAGAGCACACTTCCTGCCCACCTGGCACCTTATCATCGTATGCAGCATCGTCTCACGACTCGTGCCGGAGTTGTACTACTAGAAGCAGGCACCATCTTCCGAGTGGTTATCCCACTTAGCCTACAGAAACAAGTTCTCGAATTATTACACCAAAGCCATTGGGGTATCTCCAGAACAAAGCAACTCGCCCGTCAACACTGCTACTGGCCCGGTATTGATGCCGCCATCGAAAAGCTAATACGTCATTGTGAGCAATGTCAAACGAATCAGAACGCCCCGTCTTCTGATCTTGCTTCATGGCCTCCTGCTACTACTCCATGGGAACGAGTTCACATCGATTTCGCAGGTCCTTTCCTCAATTCCATGTGGTTAATAGTCATCGATTCACTGTCAAACTTTCCATATGTCGTGGATATGCATTCGACTACTACAACCGAAGCTACCATTCGTGCTCTCCAGAAAATCTTTACTACAGAAGGTTTACCGCAAGTACTCATTTCGGACAACGGACCTCAATTTACAGCTACTGCTTTTCAGAACTTTTGTACACATAATGGCATTCGTCATATCCTAGCACCACCTTTTCACCCTCAATCTAATGGTGAAGCTGAACGCTTCGTACAAACATTTAAAAGAAGTATGAAGAAAGCTGTCTCTTCAGGCTTAACTAAAGACCAAGCCTTGCTCCAACTCTTAAACAACTACAGAACTCTACCCGGCGCTGATAATATCACTCCTGCACAGAAGCTCCATGGACGACCTCACAGAACTTTACTTTCTCTGTTACAGCCTCTTCCGGCCCAGCATAAGACCTCCCCAACGAAGTTCTCCCTCAACGACAAGGTCTACACCAGGACATTCAAATCCAACCCACTCTGGATACCTGGAGTCATCTGCAGATCTTTGGGTCATCGTCTCTACGAGATACAGACTACGGAGAAACGTATCTGCCGCCATCAAGATCAGATACGTCTGCGCTACCGCCCCTGTCCAGCTATTGATGCTATTGCTAAACCAGATAAATCTATTGCTGAACGCGCTTTAGATCATTTAATAACAATGGGTTCCTTTCAGGACGAGACAGCGCCACTCCGCCCAGTTCCAGCTCCGGACAATACAACAGAGACATCAGCAGCTCCGCCCCAGCATCGCAGTCGCCGCCAGCGCCGCCGCCGTTTCACGCCGTACCGGCGTATTTAGGAGGGGAGGGTGTTGTATGTCCGGCGCTCCCTTCTCGCCCCGCCAGCCAGCTGCACGCGCGCCTGTGTATCATTCTGCTAGCTTCGACGCGCAGCCCTCAGTGCGCGTGCCTGACCATCGAGTGTACTATAAATAGGAGCTCCCTGTCTGCTCACTTGCCCACTTGCCCCGGTGTCCAGCTCCAGAATACACCCTACGTCGAGCACGGAGGCTACTCCTCTTGAAAATGTGCTTCGACCAGGTGGACTGAATTTCTGGCAGTACGAGGTTTCACCTCTGGTCACCGCTCCCTTACCTGTTTCCGCTGCCTATGTTCCGTAATTCTTTTACAAGCCATTTTCATTCCCTAATCTACGCAAGCTCCCTTAGTTTCGCTAGGTGGAATTTCTTCAATCAATTGAACTTGCTTTTTAGGAATTCAGGCACTTCAACAAACAAGGACTCTCATGAACATTTATGTTAGTGTGCCAGATAGTTCTCGACTATCAACGTGTCAATTCACAAAGACTATCTTTTCAAGATAGATGTGTATATAAAGACTGCAAACCTGTACATATTGTATAAAGACAGACTTTTCTCAAGATTCAATATTCCTTTTTGCTTCAAAATAAATTTCAGTTATTTGTGTAAATATCATAAAGTGAAGCAATAAAAGTTGTGTTTTGTAAACTTCAACCTTGGTTACAACAAAAGGGATCCAAAATTGTTATCGTGCATTAAGTTTTTACTGAATAGTGGTGAAAAATGCACACACACCTACCTTTCCCCTAGCTTCCCTACCATCAGATTCATTGAGGCAAGCAAGGTCAAGACCTGAACTCAGTCCAAATACTGATATGGAGATAACAGACATTAAGAGCAGTAATAAGTTAATTCCAGAAAACGTTTTACAAATCTATATTTTTATGTATATATATTATTGCAGAAGCCATTTCTTTCCAGACATGTGCCATTCCATGACATCTGTTGGCTTATTACTGACATCAAAGGAACCAGGGTGTTGTTTTACCAACTATGCTTTCAACATTAGGAGTGTAATATGTTCTTATATCTACCCATGCAAATAATTTTATATCATACTTGCTGGGTTTGCTAGGAATGAACTGGCTAAAATGGCATATGCCCCTAAAAACTCTTTATTTCTCATCAACTACAGTACTTTCTCATGCAAGAACATTTCTGGCAGTTTGTAAGAAATGTTGTAAAAATCTCTCAAATTGCAGCTAATTTACAGTTTGTTTTCTAACTTCTCTGCTGTCCTTGTGGTCAAATCGAAGGCAGTACAGAAAAATCACTTTTCTGTCATTATTTGGTGACAGAGCTTATCAGTTGCCCATATAACTTGTATTGGTAGGCTATTGTTATCCTTTCTAGCAGCACGCAGATAAAATACACCCAGCAGTGCTTTGATTTCGGACAAATTGGTAGTTCTAGCATCCCTCTCTCAAGCATGATGTAACTGAACATTGGAATTGGACATTTAGGGGTTGTAGTAAGGATGTAAAAGAGAGGTCATACAGTATAAATCTCTCGTAAGACCCCGACTAGAGTATGGTTCCAGCGTATGGAACCCTGACCAGGAATATTTGATTCGAGAACTGGAAAAAATCCAAAGAAAAGCAACTCTATTTGTTCTGGGTGATTTCCAATAAAAAGGTAGCGTTACAAAAATGTTGCAAATTTTGGGATTGGAAGACCTAGGAGAAAGGAGACGAGCTGTTCAACTAAGTGGTATGTTCTGAGCTGTCGGCTGAGAGATGGCTTTGAGTGACATTAGTAGATGAATAAGTTTGAGTCATGTTTTTAAAATTAGGAAAGATCACAGTATGAAGATAAAGTTGGAATTCAAGAGAACAAACTGGTGAAGTTATTCGTTTATAGATAGAGGAGTTAGAGATTGGAATAATTTGCCAAGGGAGATGTTCAATAAATTTCCAAATTCTTTGCAATCATTTAAGAAAAGACTAGAAAAATAGCAGATAGGAAATCTGCCACCTGTCCTAAATGCAGATCAATGCTGATTGATTTGATTTCGATTTTGCTTACAAACATATACGTAAAAATACCTGCCTACAAATCATTAACTGACTGTTCATTACTTCCCAGTATGTTTTGTATTAGTGCACTTGACACTAGTGTTGGCTACTGAATGCATGATTCGAAGTAGTGTATCGATTCATTCAAGTGTCCGAGTGAATCGATTCACAGGAACAGCGAGCTCACGGCACACGATTCAGCTTACTCCCAGTGGACGGTGCTGAATGGCGCATTCGTGGCTCACTAGCGGGACACTGGACGTTGGCGGGGAGCTGAGCTTCCGCTGCAGCGAGACAGTGAATCTCGGCACACCGAAAGAATCGTGCACAAGCACGGCTCAGTGAGACACAAGATACACAAGGCTTCTTATCGGCACACTGGACACTATTTACCAAATAAGTCTACATAAAATCATGTGGAGAATAACCACATTAAACGTGGAAAGTATTGAATAGGTGTTTTTTTTATTAAATTATCCTTGATATCTATGCCTAACACTGGACACTGGCGGAGAGCCAAGCTTCCGCTGCAGCGAGACATACAGTGAGCCATGGTACATTGAAAGAATCATACGCAGTCACGGATCAGTGAGACACAACACACACACGGTTCATTATCGGTACACTGGACATTGGTGGGGAGCCGAACTTCCTCTGAAGCAATACATACAGAGCCATGGTACACTGCAAAAATAGTATGCTATAATGAACTCTCGAGCTCAGCCCATTTGAAAATGATACCCACTTGCATTCACTGTCCTCTTCTTATAGGGAGGTTTAAATAATAGATGGATTTATTTGTAGTGTTAAAAAGGTAGTCACAACATAATTCTAAAGTAGCTAGTAATTAGGTAGGCTATTAGGTTATACTATTTATTAGTTTAATGAATCTTAGTATTATAACTTAGTTGACATTTGACAATTAATTAAACTCAACTCTAGCCTGCCCTATGACTATGAGTCATGCTCATGACCACTCAAAAGTACCTGTTTTATATTGGGAAGAATGGCTCAGTATTCTCTCAGTTCGTATGTCACATCGTAGCACAAGACTTCAATCATAATTATGTGGACAGTAAGTGAGCCGACTGACGCAATAACTTAACCAGCAGTATGTTGAATCAGAAAACCAGTGGGCTACTGTACATCTCGGGTAGCCTATACAAAATATGACGATTTTTAAAAAATCCTCTGCTGATAGAAAAATACATATTTTCAGAAATGACTGAGCGAGTTGGATGTGCGGTTAGTATCGCGTAGCTATGCGCTTGCATTCGGGGGATGGTGGGTTCGAATCCCACCGTCGGCAGCCGTTAAGATGATTTTCCGTAGTTTCCCCATTTTCACACCAGGAAATGCTGGGACTGTACCTTAATTAAGGCCATGGCTGCTACCTTCGTAATCCCAGACCTTTCCAATCCTGCGTCTCCAGAAACCTTCGATGTATTAGAGTGACTAGCATTGTTTTCTAAGAAAGGAGTTCATAGTATGAAGACCAGATGGCAGCAGCGAGCACTGAATGCTGTTGCTGCTGTCTTACCAGTACATACTACACAGATGCAGTAGAAGTGGTGACTCTAATAAGCTGTGAATCGGATCGCTGTATCGATTCAGTAACGTGAACGGAATCAAATGAATCGATTCAGTAAAATGAATCGAATGACCCATCACTACTTGACACTCACATAAATCAACTTATCATCAAAGGAGCATTCCCAGCACTCCTTGAGAGTATTAGTGTTCTTTTGTACAGACCACAACTCCGGTAATTCACTACCAATTTTGCGCCACCGAGTTTGAAAATGTTTTGTTGAACAGTCTTTTCACCACTTTAGTAATTTTGTCATGCACATTAAAATAGTTTGATAATTTGCTCACATCATTTTCAGACTCACTCATGTCACTGTCTCAAAATACCTGGGCAGTGTGTTTTCAGAGTGATGCAACATAGGAAATGAAGACATCTAGAATTCCCTTCAAAATCAGTGGGCGTAGAAAATCCCCAATGTTCGGGTGATTTCCAGTGTTCTGATAACCATAAGGTTGATGTTGAAGAATATCTTGTTTTTGAGGCAGAAGTTTTCCAGGCTATGAAAGGAATGAATATTAACAGCCTTCCTGGGTCTGACTGAGTTTTATTGAAAGTGGTTAAGGAACTGAGCCGGCCCCGCGGTGTAGTGGTAGCGTGCCTGCCTCTTACTGTCGAGACACTGAGCCTTCACAGGAATACTCTGCCGGCAGGATGCTGTCCCCACCCAGGGAAACGAGTAGGGCCGATAAGAAGAGGGGCTTGTCGGCGCCGTCGTTACCATCCCCTCGTTTCACTCTTTCAGAAGACAGTTACTGACATCATAAAACTATTTCTAGAATCGATTGGATGGCGGAAGTCACTAGGAACTTTGAGTCTACATTGATGGAGCGAGTTCTGCAGCGTCTCGGTGTTGGCAAGACCCGAACGAAATCTCTCCACTCGCAGTCGGACGGCATGGTAGAGTAATTCATGGAGACCATCGAAGATCCTCTGAAGAAGGTGACGTTGGTGCACTAGAGGGTCTGGAATGAAAGGATTCCCTTATTCCTAATGACCTACCGTGCATACAGTCTTGAGACGATAAGCATTACACCCAGCAACATGGTCTTAGTGGCTTACTCATTAGCACATATTTTCTAATTCCAACAGTCTAAACACCCATTTTCAGTTTCATTCTTCATTCTTAAAAATTGTAGTAGCATCGCGCTAGAGGCTTGTGGCAAACATTTCCGTTTTCTTACTTCAAATGGAGTCATCTAACCTACGGAAGAGAGCTGCGTCTGTCATGTAAACGGCTCCGTAGCGAGAACAACCGGCGACATACTGAGTGTGGGAACTGGTCGGATTAACATGTTCACGAGTATGCTCGACGGTACCTGAAGGTACTGTAGCTAGGGGCAGGATGAAGGTCTGCTAGACCTGCAGGTGAACTCGACCAGATCCCAGGAAGATGACCGAGTGTGGCTCTACTGATCCGTGTAGACAAAGGGGAAGTCACCGCGGGAAGGTCCCTACACCGTTATTATTAGGATTAACGACGTAGTCTAAATTATTCTGAGACCACTCCGAGGGAGAATGTTGGTCGTCCACCTGGACCAGCCTTCTCGTCGAGTTTCTCCAGAGTGGCAGCTTTAAGGATGTGGCGTTGTGACGACGAAAGCCAAGAGTGCAGGTGGGCGAGCAAGTCTGTAATGCCGGTAAGAAGTGAAAATACTGACGCAGCGCTGAGCACAACAGTACTGCCGGCGAATTGTTCATGTTTTAGATAAGGAAGCTCCAAAGAAATTGGAAGTTGGAAACAGGTTAGCAATGAAGTAGGCGCCGAGCCTGATCTGGAAGTGTAAACTATGGGAATCTTCTGCGGGTCTGTAAAGAGTTAACCTGGTGAATCAGCGAGTCTTAGGTCAATCGCGAGTGAACTCGAGTGAGTTACGAGACGGTGAGATAGTGGCCCCGGTCTAGGAAGCCAAGAATAACGGCCGAGAGGATTCGTCGTGCTGACCACACGACACCTCGTAATCTGCAGGCCTTCGGACTGAGCAGCGGTCGCTTGGTAGGCTAAGGTCCTCCAAGGGCTGTAGTGCCATGGGGTTTGGTTTGATTTGCTTTTATGTGTAAGTAGGGTAGCATCTTACTTCACAGAATTTACCGAACATATTCAGAAAATTTTAAGTAAACATCGGACCTATGGGAGTGACGGAGGCCCACTTCCATCTGACGGACCAAGGACATAATGATGTTTTCTGGTAAGTGGAGATAAGAGGGAGGATGTATGTGATTCCAAGGTGTTCGTAACAGGTGTTGAAAGGGAAAGTGTGAAGTGTGGGAGGGACTGATGTTTAGGAATACCACAGTATGCGTCCTAGTTTCCAATAGGCACATAACTGGACGAATGACATGGATAAATTTGGCAGTGGGAGGAGTTAGGACCAGAATAGTCGAAGTGCATTTAACATGTAAGGGCAGATGAGGATGAAGTAAACAATTCTTGATGAAGGACTGAGTTATATCGTAGTAAGAGACAACAGCAATGGTAAGCAAGTGTAAATGGACAATTACAATGCGAGAATTGAAAATACTGTTCACATTTTTTAAACGATTGGCTTGAACTTGAATGAAAGAAGATTGATTCCCCGGCTGTACCAGTATTAGTTTACAACAGAAGGAGAACAAAGAAACAGTACAGGAAATATTAGGAAATTTGTCAGACAAGGGTTGTGATTATCACCCTACCTGTTTAACGTACTTATTGAAGAGGTATAAACAAGTTTAGGGTCAGCACAAATGGCGTTAAGATCAACGGCCTTCAGATTCAAGCCCTTGGTTTTGTAGACGATATTGCAGTAGTTGCAGACTCAGAAAAAGAAGAGGGTAAAACACTAGAAGTGCTATCATCTGCACTTTCTGATTTACGGATGAAAATCAGTATGAAGAAAGCGAGAGTGTTACCAGAAAACATCCTGAGCTAGTTCGTACACATATCAAGCTAGTGAACAAAAAACTTGAACAAGTCACAGAATTCCCCACTTTGGGTGTATCATCACATAAGGCAACGGGTGTAGCATGCAGATTTGTAGGCGAGTAAATTAAGCACACTAGACATTCAAGCCAGAAAATGCTCCGAATATCCCTTGTCTGGAGCGTGCTGTTGTATGGCTGTGGATCCTGGATGAGAAAGCTACTATCAATGATGAGGAAAAAGACGGAAAAATTTCTTGGACACACCCTACGACATAGCAATTCCTGTTTAATATTATTATAGGGTCAGGCTCCGTGGCTAAATGGTTAGCGTGTTGGCCTTCGGTCACAGGGGTCCCGGGTTCGATTCCTGGCAGAGTCGGTAATTTTAACCATCATTGGTTAATTTCGCTGGCACGGGGCTGGGTGTATGTGTCGTCTTCATCGTCATTTCATCCTCATCAGGACGTTCAGGTCGCCTATGGACGTCAAATCAAAAGATCTGCTCCTGGTGAGCCGAACACGTCCTCGGACACACCCGGCACTAAAAGCCATACGCCATTTCATTTCATTATTACAGGAAATGTTAACTGGGAAAATAATTGTGAAAAATATAAGGCCCATGTACCTTCAAGATGTGATGCCAACTCTTCGGTATACCTCTTACCATGAGATGAAGCTCGAAGCTGAAAATAGGGGATTGTGGTTGCGTCAACAATACGTCGCCTGTTGCAACTAAAAATAACATATTACAAATAGAACCGAAGGATATGAGAAAGTGACGGGTAGGTGTGGGAGAAGATATGGAACCTAATAGGAATAGGAAGCGATTACTAGATTTCCTATATTAACAAGGGATGGGATTCGTGTTTGCGAATTCATTCTCCAAGCATAAGGCTATTCGTGTTACACATGAGAGGTTCGGAACAGCAGATCCGTAATAGGTTATGTTATAACTGGCTTTAAAATCGGAAAACCTGTTAGGAAAGTTTGTGTATTCTGCAGGAATCTGTGATGGTACAGATCACAGTTTGATCTGGAATGAACTTACAATAAGTATCACTAGCATTAGGATAAAATAATTGAAGTCTAACTGCAGACAGACAATAGAAAATCTCCAGGACGACGAAATTAGACAAGAATTTGGACATGATTGGAGAAAAGTTCCGAAAAATGGACAATTCGTAATAAAGAAAGAGAATGGATGGCATACAGGGATGCTGTAGTAGAAACTGCATGGGAATTGCTACTATTGAATTCAAAAGTATGACTACTCGAGTTTAAACTTCTACAAAATATGAATGGGTACACCAATCTCAAACCTAATTGCACCAATTTATAACTCCATTCTTTCTGGGTTTAGCAGTTGCATACAACTGTTTTGCCGTGTTTATATCGGAACGAGAAATAAAGTGTTTTATGGCATTCAACGGTCAAACATCGACCTTAAAACTATAGAACGTTAGAACACAATGTTTTGTCGAACGTGAAAACATTTCACTGTATCATGGCCTCAAGTAGCCCAAAAATAGTTCAAACCTACACGAGTTTATCAGTATGGTGACATCTTGTGGAGATATGAACTCTAGGGCGGTCTAAGTGGTTAGAGTTAGATATATTTAATTCAATGTAAATATGCATGCAGATTTGTTTGAGAAAAAGATCATTTTCCTTTTGGCGTCAAATTTGATATACATTTTGTAATTATGTCATGCGTATTTTTATTGGTGAATTCCCGTAGTTTTTGGGAAATATTTAAACGTGGTAGTGTTCATTCAATGTCATTTGTTAGGACATATTTGTTTTATTGAGAGTTGGGGATTAGACTCGGCATTCAAATAATAAATTTAATTCGCATGCGCGTGTTATTATAAGATAGTCAGCATGTGGAGAACAGCAGAACGTAGGTTAATGAGGCCTGAGCCATGTCCTCCCATGTAGCTAGGCGAGAGACAGAGATTTTAAATTCATTCTCAGTTAAATACATGGTTGTGGGTTAAGAATGTAATAATATCATCCTAAGGCCTTAGAAGACTCTTTAAAGTAAACATTTTGTCTTAGTTATAGCCAATTATTTGGTAGGGAATTTTTGTGTCAAAGCATAGGGTAAACGTAGGGATAAAGTAGGATTTGGAAGTCGGAACTCTGAGTTGGAATGATTGAACGCACGCTATGTCGCGAAATATGAAGAAATGCCTCAGTGAACCAAGTGAATCTACGCGCTGAATTTAAGTATCCGATGGAGGATGAATTGAAAGCCCAGGAGTTGGAATCAGAAAGTATTTAGAATGATGAAATGAAATGTCTTATTTAATTAAAACATTTTAGTCCATGTGCTAAGAAGGTTTGTGTTGCCTGCCCCAGAGAGAAGACCAGGATAATTAATGTGAAAAAGCCACGCCTCCAAGTCGGCGACGCATAACAGATGATAATTTACAAGGAGGCTGACTTCCAAACATAAGGTGGTTTATTGTGATTCATTAAAGGTCATTTTTCTTTGAAAGTAATTTGATCAGGATCTATGATCTAGTGTAATGCAGCCATTATTGCTTGAATATGATAGGGTTTTCTATTGCCCATATGCGGAGTCTAGTGATTACCTGATCGAACCTAATGTAGCCACATGCGGCATTTCTACAAACGCGGTGGAGTTCCGTTTTCATTTAGATCTATTGCATTATATTTTTTGTTTCAGTGTGTTGTGTGCATTTTATGTTGATTTGTCAACGCAGGTTTGTAACCATGTGGTTGATTGTGAATGTCCTGGGTTCGATTCCGAGCCAGAGCATTTTGTGTTGAAATTCTCTGTCTGTTAAGTTGGTGTTATTTTAAATGGGGTTTATTATTTTTAAGTTTTTTAGGTTAGGTTCCACTCAAACTCTCATAGCAATATTCTAATATAGTTCCAGTGTTTATGGAACTATTTAATTTGGTGTATCGCGTATGGTCATAGCAGTAAACCTTATCAGTGTTGTACTTAGTCTTGATCTAAGCCATTAACAAGGATAGAATCATCGCACAATTTCCTTAAATGCAAAAGTAAATGGATTTTAATGAGCAAGAAGTTACTTTGTGTTAATTGTCCAGAGGATATGTGTACTTTTATCCCATTACTGTTAAATTTTCTTGTTTCATTTCTCATTATCACCAAGAGTAAATAAATCCATTGTATTTAAAATGATATATCATTCGTTTTTAGTTAGATGACACCTGTCTGTCCTACCCTTTAAGCCACTAAGTCATAGGGCCTATTTGTATATGTGCCCGCTAGATTAAAACCCGTTTTACGACCCTGTAGATATCATTGCCAGAGAACTAACGGGATAAGAACGGGCGCAATACTTAAGACTCTCTCCTTAAAACAGGAATAATATGGAACGAAAATAAAGATCGACAATTTCCCATCACATTTTTGCATGAAGGCTTTGGACCTCCAACGGTAGGTTATTGTGCATTGGTCGCACACATTTCTGAGAGAACAGATCACGTGGCGTCTCTCAGACGCCATTTCGATTCTGAAACAATTATGCTATCCCAAGTTTTGATTAAAGATTTACATTAATTCCAGGACATTCGAAAAAATGAATATAAATGATTGGTACAAAAGCAACTTTCTTTCTTTCTTAATCTGCTTACCCTCCAGGGTTGGTTTTTCCCTCGGACTCAGCGAGGGATCCCACCTCTACTGCCTCAAGAGCAGTGTCCTGGAGCTTCAGACTCTGGGTCTGGAGATACAACTGGGGAGGATGACCAGTACCTCTCCCAGGCGGCTCACCTGGTATGCTGAACAGGGGCCTTGTGGGGGATGGGAAGTTTGGAAGGGATAGACAAGGAAGAGGGAAGGAAGCGGCCGTGGCCTTAAGTGAGGTACCATCCCGGCATTTGTCTGGAGGAGAAGTGGGAAACCACGGAAAACCACTTCCAGGATGACTGAGGTGGGAATCGAACCCACCTCTACTCAGTTGACCTCCCGAGGCTGAGTGGACCCCGTTCCAGCCCTCGTACCACTTTTCAAATTTCGTGGCAGAGCCGGGAATCGACCCGGGCCTCCGTGGGTGGCAGCTAATCATACTAACCACTACACCACAGAGGCGGACACAAAAGCAAGTAACGATAAAAATTTAACACTTCTTGAACATGATATAAGTAAAAAAGTCATGATGCAGACTTTTAGTTCTTACAGCGGTATGAAATCAGTCATTGCGTAAAATAAACATTCTAAAACAAGGTAAATAAACACTAAACCATGTTCAACCAGAACAGACGAAAATTTTTATCCAAGCAACGTGAGCAATTCGCAATATACAAACTGTACAAATACAGTATACAGCCTAAACAAATTGAAATCCTTTCGCATAGTGGTAAATGCACTAAGCATAGTCTGAATAGATCTTCTGGGCACGATGAAGTCAAATATATTTCCCTCAAGATATTCAAATGTATTGTGCGGCCCTGTTTTTTTAAATGGCCATATTTGTAGCACGTCTTCTTGACGTTTGGACCAGTTTCTGTCGTCATTTATTGGTCTACAGTATTCATGCACAGATCAGAAATATACCTTTAGTGTCACTGGCAATAAAGAGCACTTCAAGTAAGCACTTCAAGAAAGATTTTGAGCCAATCTTTCAGGAAGCGACTCCATCTTTATCATTAATAATTTTGCTGTGGAAAGCAATTTGCAAATTTACTCCTGCAATGTTAAGTGTGCTATAAAATACTACCAATGACCATCTGCTTCGTTTTCTTGAAACATTATGTGTATTGCTCAAGTGGTCCGGAGCGTTAACACTTTTAGTAGCAATGTAGACTTTTCCGATTTGTTTTTGTCTCTGGTTACAGGATCGATTGCTGCATCATGATGCAATGGCAAGAGAACGAGAACAACCTTATTCTCCCTGGCGATATACGAAACCAGTGTTGAGCCTTCTTGAAATACAAAGATGACCAAACCTCCCGGCAGGGTCGGGGATTTTAACCTTAATTGGTTAATTCCAATGGCACGGGAGATGGGTGTATGTGTTGTCTTCATCATCATTTCATCCTCATCACGACGCGCAGGTCGCCTACGGGAGTCAAATAGAAAGACCTGCACCTGGCGAGCCGAACCCGTCCTGGGATATCCTGGCACTAAAAGCCATACGACATTTCATTTACTGCATCAGTGGACTTATTGCTGATTTAAAATGGTCCCTAAATCTCAGTAGTGGCTTCGGACAAACTTTTTAGGGGGGGTCACATCAACATTTTTGTTCATGTCTCAAATCAGCAAAAATGTAACATTGTTACACAAATCATTTCACTAAAATTTCCTTGTACTGTTTCTTCTTCACACATAGCATGGTAGAACCCCTATAATCAAGGATCAATTGTATACGCGACTAACCTGTTAGTGTACCAAAAAGTAAAATTCACAATAACTTTACTAAAATGTGAACGTTGCAGGATGCAAGCACTATTCTTGGTTTTTGAATAGCACGAAGTTCACCTGGGTATGACGAGAAGCATAAAAATAATGTGTACTGCATTTACTAGTCGAATTTTTAATGTTTCCGAATTGTCCCCAGTAGTCTCCATATTTTCTAGGTTAATCAGGGTTTTACTGCACTGCATCACATGTTATTGATTCTCATTTTGAAAATTATAGAAGCGCTACTATAAACAGTTTAGCACGCAATACATCCAACAACACTAGATCAGGATTATTTAAATGATAGCTTTTTGATTAGCAATTCACGTAAATGTTGATTATTTGTACAGGAACGTAATCCATCTGGCCTTCAATCGCGCAAATTCACTTTACGATTGAAGTCACTGATGTTGCTGACAAATATTTTCTCAAAGTAAGCATAACCAGAGCTGTCAGTCGTTCTCCAGTCATAGTGTTCCTCGAACACGTTATAATTCGTTTCAAAGTAGAAAAACACCTCTCAGGTTCCGCTGTCGTCATTGGGGTTGTGACAACAATTCGGAGTAATTCACATACTTGTGAAAGTGTATCTCTGTCTAGTTCATTATCAAGCAGAAACTGCAATATGGAAACGACTCCGTCAGCTTTCTGGAAGTCATTTCTCGTATACTCTACTTCTAGTTCAGTCTTCAGCTGTGTCTTATTTAGGCAGGGATATACTGTATATGCGCCACTGTATTTAGCTCTCTTCCTGGAAAAGAGTCTGAATATATTCCAAACGCACGCACATCAACTAGACTAGAAGCCAGCGAGTACGGAATGAACATCGTTCTTCCATGTGAACAGTTATTACATCACATACTTCTTTAGCAACTACTGAACGATCTGAGGTTTTTCGCCTCTTTTGAGCGAGTTGATTATTGGAGCGTCAGCGTCCAAGTCCGTGGTGCAATCCCTGACTTTTTCAACATGCCTTCGGAATTCTGAAATATGTTCTTTCACTTTAACTACATCGATATTTCTATGCTGCCATAATTTGAGAAGAATGTCTATATGTGGCATCAGACGGTGAAGGAATTGTAGCCAAAATATAAATTCCGTATGTCTTCAGCTGTGCAGAAGCCCGGAGCTCTCCCGCCTCGTGACATTATCAATATGAGGTGAATTCCGAATTTCTTCGAGACATTCTATTAAATTGTCCGTGTTCTGATATGCGGTTTGGACCAAACGAGCTGAGAAATTCCATCGGGTGGTTATAGTCTTCGGAAGCCTTTTCTCTACCAGCGAATCCAAAACTTTCGTTCTCTGCGCTGATCAAGAAAAGAATGCCGGAAAGGCTGTTAAGTTTGAAGAAATGATCCGACACGAACTATTTATAGATTCCGCTTTCCGTAAAATTAAATTGAACTGATGGGCGCAACAATGGACGTAGCCTAATACGCTTGAGTGTAAATCTCCCTTATTCTGGCCTGCACCCCGTTTCTACCCCCCACTTAATACTGCCGCTCCGTTGTAGCATTGTTCAATAACCTTCTCTTTGTGGCTACCCACTTAGCGTTCTAATTTTGCATGAACATTTCCAAAAATAGACTCCGCGTCATGTGCTTCCGGGTTGACAAAACCCCAGAACCTTTCTACCGGTATCCCTCAAACTTCATATCTATAAACAATTACCATTCATTGGAATGTAGAAACATCTGTCGTTGCCAAATAATGAGCGGCATGAATATTATCAGATATTATTTTCATCTCTGCACGCGCTCAACATGCAGTCAAGAAGTTCGCAAGTTGCTTTACGTCGCACCGACACAGATATGTCTTACGGCGACGATGGGAGAGGAAGGGGCTAGAAGTGGGAAGAAAGCGGCCGTGGCCTTATACTGGATACTGGCCGCACTTAAGCGACTGCAGCTATCAAGCTCGGTATCAAGAAGTTCATTTACCGGGCGAGTTGGCCGTGCGGTTAGAGGCGTGCGGCTGTGAGCTTGCATCCGGGAGATAGTGTGTTCGAATCCCACTGTCGGCAGCCCTGAAGATGGTTTTCCGGGGCTTCCCATTTTTACACCAGGTAAATGCTGGGGCTGTACCTTAATTAAGTCCACGGTCGCCTCCTTCCAACTCCTATCCCTTTCCTATCCCATCGTCGCCATAAGACCTATGTGTGTCGGTGCAACGTAAAGCCACTAGCAAAAAAGAAAGTTCATTTTGTTTAGTGTGTGAAGTACGTTTGAAAACGGTAGCATTTTCCAAATGCTGTTTCATTGTATTGTCAACAGAACTTACAAAGTTTACCAGTTCCCTGAAAATCCCAGGATTATCAGAAGTATCGCTTTCATACTGGCCACATAGTAACGATTCAGGTAAGGTAAGGGTTATTCTGCCCGAAGGCAGGTCCGAACCTCCGCAGAGGTTTCCCTGAGCCGGAGTTTACGTGCGGTAGGGTGGCCAGTTCCTTTCCGCTCCTCCATTCCCTTACCCCCCACCAACAGCGCGTGGCAACCCATCCAACTCTTGACCACGCCCAATGTTGCTTAACTTCGGAGATCTCACGGGATCCGGTGTTTCAACACGGCTACGGCCGTTGGCAGTAACAATTCAAAAGCTCCCCAAAACTTCACACAGTCGATATATCTGGACAGTAAATACCTATTTGCACCGACTTGCTCATTATGTTTCTTAATCGAGTCACGGTAAGCGGAATCCAGCTGCGTGGTAATATTGACACGGCCTGGCATAGGGAATTCAATACTCGCGTTTTTTTGTGCATGAGGATTTTCATGTTTATTTATCTTTTCACTCATATGAGCAAGGTCTGTGCACCCAGTTGAATGCCATACACTTCTTTGTTTGCTGAACAATAAAATAAGGCCAAAATAAAAACAGCAAACAAAATAGCGCATTCTTAGATCTACATCCACACAGCCACTTGTTTCTCTCGCACACTTCTCTCTTAAACTTACCCCTACCGGGCGAGTTGGCCGTGCTCGTAGAGGCGCGCGGCTGTGAGCTTGCATCCGGGAGATAGTAGGTTCGAATCCCACTGTCGGCAGCCCTGAAAATGGTTTTCCGTGGTTTCCCATTTTCACACCAGGCAAATGCTGGGGCTGTACCTTAATTAAGGCCACGGCCGCTTCCTTCCAACTCCTAGGCCTATCCTATCCCATCGTCGCCATAAGACCTATCTGTGTCGGTGCGACGTAAAGCCACTAGCAAAAAAAAAAAAAAAAAAAAAACTTACCCCTATACTCTCGTTTGTCAGGCTTTGTAAGATTTTCGATATAATCAAATCTGGTCTGTCCGGTCCAAGCCTTTTAATTTCTAACTTATCCTGATAGGTTTATATTTCGCTGATTAAAATTACCTGAACTGAATTAATTTCCTCTTACCCAAAGAACACCACGGCCACATAAACCATACAGGTATAGAAGCAAAACGCAGCACTCAAATTAATTCCACTTGAAACGATTTCCCAATCAAAATGTAAAGAAAATTTCTTACCGCGATAACAAACAACTGTTCACAAAGAGCTAGAAAAATGCCTATTCAGAATTACTAGCGAAATCTGCCGGTAATGTAATTCAGTAGTAGCTCCCGGGAGTCTGCGGCTAACCGTAATAGGGGAGGTGGCAGGCCCTTGTGGTCAACTGTAATACTACAACTGTTTTGAGGGTGGCTCTAGACAACAAGGCAAGTACCTTACCGGACTTCTCGCTTATGGGAACATCTATGCATAAACCATGACATCATCTGCTTTGCGCAGGTGTTGCTTCAGCACAATAGCGCAATATCCAGTGTGCTCCCTGCATTGTCAGTCAAAATGAACAACTGTCGTGTAACAGAGCTTCAATATAAGTCGAGTCATTTTGATCGATTGTCAAAATCGAGTCGAAAGAAAGGAACGTTTTAAATTATCAGTGAATGCATGAATATGCATTAAAACTGGGTGTTCACTTGCTCATGTGCTCCTGAGAGCCCACCGCCAATGCTAAAGCTGTTTCCGTGCATAAGCTTTCAGGTTCACTGTGTAGCACTTTCAGGCATCGACTAATGGATACATTCTAGGCCGTATTTATTCGGCTTGCTCGGAATGAACTGTCTACAGCGACAGTTCCATGCAAACCTTCCAGTTTTCATCCCATGTACAGTACTCTCCAACACAATATGCCTTCTTACAGTTCTTCACAGTGTAACCGTACAACAGGGTTACAGACTCCATTCTGTATTTATTATTATTATTATTATTATTATTATTATCATTATTATTATTATTATTATTATTATTATTATTAACCCGATTCATTAGATTTTATATATTCTGTTTCTCATCAATTAGACTGTAATAATTAGGTATCACGTATATTATTGTATTTCATCATAGGTTAAGTGAATATGTTTGTAATTATTCTGTATTGTAGTAAGTGAGATTTGTTGGTTTCACATTGTCATGCTGTGGCTTGTAACTTTGGCTAGATGAGCTGGCATAGTATTTTGCAATCGAGGCTATGTTTAACTGTGCAAGGAGATTTCCCGGTGACGCATTCGGCATAGTCATTCTCGGACCGCTTGGGTACGCTTAGACGACACATGACTGATGACATCAGTACGTGGACACGTGATTGCGACCAAGTGTCAGTATTCGCCAGCTACTGTATGTGGAAGTGGAAGGGATGAACAGTGAGTGGGGAGATGAGTCGTCATCGCGAGGTGATATAAGTCGAGGCAACGGTAGTGAGAGATTCAGATGATATCAATCAGTTGATAGTACTCAGTTCATGGTATTCAGTTCATATCGTGCAGATCATATGTAACAGTCAGATGTATCAAATGGAAGAAGTGGTCTTAGTGTGATGGTCAGAGCTAAGAGTTGTGTTTTCAAGAGGTCTGGTAATCATCGAGGAGGTCTACAAGTGGTGGTTGTATCCGAGCAGAGACGGGTACTATGCTGATAAAGAAACATCATCTTCTTGTGAGGATGGACTTCACAAGATGTCTCAATAATATTTTCAAATCTCTTATAATATATTGAGTGGACGTAATTACATTGGAGATCCCTACACGCGTACATGGTATGTAGGCCAACTCCTTGTTATATAAGAAGATTACAGCAGACGGCTCCTGACTTCAGCTCACAGGTTTTCCCAAGAATTTCAAGTTCAACAGCGGTGTATGCAGACAACAGGTAATTAAAGCATCAGACATGTTATGCATTCATAACATGAAGAAGAGTGTAATCAGCGGCGATATCACATCTCACTTCAAGTTCATGCCAATAGCTTTTTGTGTTTAGATTAAATTTTCCTTTTCTTAGTACCGCAAATCTCACGATATATTTCTGTTGTTAAATTAAAAGACGTCAATGATTGTTCATTGTGACGTAAATTATAGTCATAAACTCAGTTTTATTTTAATTATAATAAGTGATTCCAGTTCCATGTACAATCCTCAATTGTGGAAATGCAACAGTAATTTAATATTGTCCTGATCCATATCCCTGTATATTGCCAGATATGTGAGTTTATCACCTCACGCCTTGAGATAATTGATATAAGAGGTATGCTCTACCGAATTTTGTTGTTTTTCTTAAAAAAGCAACTGGCGCTCAAACAAATGTTATTTATATTGTGTGGAAGATATGAAGGTATAAGAGTAGTGGTTGGAGTAGCCACAACGTGTCGCCAGCAACGTGGGACTCGAAAGGTTTAGAAATAGTGTTTCTGAATGGCAATATACATGGATCAGTTCTTTTGTTGTTGCTAGGGGCTTTACGTCGCACCGACACAGAGGTCTTATGGCGACGATCAGTTCTTTTAATGAGTACGCACATGTTAAATTCACCAAGTAATGTTAGGAAGGTCATTTTGTTCAAGTTTGTATTTAAGGGGTAATGTCAGAGGAATTGCAAGGGGAAATAGCTTTGAGATCGCGAAAAATTAGCAGGAAACCGAAGATGGACAAGGATAGCAATATGCAGTCAGGTGATGAGGCTGAGGTTATTGTGTCCAAGGAAATCCAAGGTGGTAACATAAATAGGAAGTTGGTGACTAAGGTGGGACCTGCTGAAAGTCAGAAAATAGTAGAAACTGAGGAAAACGCTGTCACGCAAGATCAAAGTAAAGGGGTGATTGACCTGGGTTTATTTAATTTGCTGATGTCCAAAATGACTGAGCAGAATAATATCATTAGTGAGAAAATTGAATCTCAGAATATTATTATGAGTGAGAAAATTGAAACGGTTATTAGTGAAAAATTGAATCTCAGAATAATATTATGAGTGAGAAAATTGAAGCGGTCATTAGTGAGAAAATTGAATCTCAGAATAATATTATGAGTGAGAAAATTGAATCTCAGAATAATATTATGAGTGGGAAAATTGAAGCTCAGAGTAATGTCATAAATAGTATTAATAAGAAAATTGATGATGTTAGTAATAAGATAGACCATAAGGTGTTAGAAATAAGTAAGCAAATTAATAATTTAGAAAGTAAGGTAAATAGGGAGTGTAGTGACATCAGAGCTGAGATGGAATTGGGCCGGAGCAATCTCCATACTGAAATCGAGCAAATTAGTGAGACATGCATCAAGCAGATTGATGAATTAGGCGCCAAGATCGAGGCTAATAAAGGAGAAATCCATGAGTTAGTAGAAGAAAGGTTTGAAAAGATAACCAATACAGTGGGGCAAGAAACTAGGAAATGTATTAGTAGGGTAGAACATGTGGAAAGAAAACTTGGAGAAGTAGGTGATCTAGAGAGTGAACAAAAATCATTATCACAGAAGGTGAGAGAATCGGAAGAAAAATTACAGGAGGAATTAAGAAAAATTCAAGAAAAGGCTGAGGAAACAGTGGAAGAAAAATTTCTGAGTTGCCAGAGAGTACTCCAGCAAGAAGTGCGTGATAGTAAGAATGTACGTGAGATAATTGTAAATAATGGTTTAATCACTAGAGATCATGATTTACCTAAGTTTTCTGGGAAAGAATTTAACCCGATGGAATTTATGAGAGTAGTAGAGAAGAAATTTGCTGTTCAATTAAGAGACAATATTATTAGCCGGGAAACTGTATTGGAGATCTTATCTAATGCTTTCGTAGGAGAGACTAAGTCTTGGTTTCAAGTATATAAAAGCTCGATGTCTAGTCTAACTGAATTTAAGGAGAAATTCATGGCTAAATTTTGGAGTGAAGGTGTTCAGAGTAGAGAGAGAGAGAGAGTAATGTTTGGCAGGTATAATTCTAACGAGGGTGTTAGAATGACTGAATACTTTTTGGCTCATGTTTTGGTGTGGAGAAATTTAGAATGTATTGGACCTGAGGCTGATATAGTTAGACTTATGGCTAAGCACTATCCCGATAGAATAAGAGAAGCTGTTTGTATGCAAAGAGTGGAGACTATTAAGGAAATGGAGATTTTGTTGGAAAGTTTTGATGCCTTAGGTAGTAGCTTGAATAATAGTAGAACACCTAATAGGAATGTAGAAGGAAGGGGTAACCAATCTAATAATCAGGACAGGACTATGAATAATCGTAACTACAGAAGAGAATATCAGGAGAGACCTAATAATAATTTCCACAGGGAGAGAAATTATCAAAATAGTTCGGAAAATTTCAGGACTGGGAGGCGTGATTATGGTAATCAACCTGAAGCTGTGAGGCGGGAGAATACAGGCCATAATAATAATAATAATGACGCTAGAGGAAATAGGCAACAGGGGAGGCCGACTGAGGTGTGTAACCAACAAGTCGTAACCGAACCAAGTACTTTAAACGCGCAACGGACTGTATAAACAGGTCACTGAGACAGTCCGTAAATGGTGAGTTCACGTATAAGGTAGATAAGTATGTTAATGTCGACCAGTCTATAGTTGTAAGTGAACATGATTGTGACCTAAGTAGCAATAATTCAAATGTTTTAAGTGACGACTTAATCGTAGACAATAAATTTTATAAGTGTAATTTAAATTTAGATATAAGGCAAGATTTGTTAAGTGATCTTATATTATGTAATGAGGATAATTTAAGTAGTGTTACTGTTACACCGACGATTGAACTGCTGATATGGGGCAGAAAAGTTAAGATTTTGTTGGACTCTGGTAGTGAGAAGTCATGTGTAAATTCCAAGCTGTATGAGGAAGTTTTGAGAGAGAAGTATGAGGTAGCGGAAATTCCAGTGAGGAATACGTTAATCGTAACAGCTGTTGGAAACAAGTCTCAAAGGGTGAATAAACAAATAGCTGTCCCCATTATCATAAGTGGAGAATGTATTTTCCAACCATGCTTAGTTATGCCTAATTTAGTTTATGCCGTTATTTTAGGTACTGACTGGTTAACGTGTCACAAGGCTAAATTAAATTTTGATCTGTGTAATGTCAATCTTATTTGGGGAAAGAGTAGCAGGGAAGTCAGTTTACCATATGATGTTTTGTCAGAAATTAGTGCGAATAAAGTGTGTTCTAGTATAGAAGGGCCTTGTGAAATTCCTAATATTAGGAAGAATATTGATGTCTGCCATGTGTCTATACAGAGAGATTCTAGAGATGAATTGTATGAGACAGTGGAGAAATGTAATTTAGCGGAAAGTCAGAAGGACGATTTGTGTGAAGTATTGATATCACATAGTGATGTTTTTAGCGATCGTCCTGGTAGAACACATCTTTACGAACACAAATTTAATGTTCTTGATAACTCAACTTTTGTAGGACCGAAATATCCCATTCCGTTAAAATACGCTAGCGCTGTTGAAGAGCAGATTGACATTATGCTAGATTATAATATAATTGAACCATCATGTAGTCCTAATTTGAATCCACTTATTATTATACCTAAGAAGGATAACACGGTAAGATTGTGCATGATAATTTTTGTAAGACTAAATTGGATGAATTTGAACTTGGTGAAAAGGTTTTACTCAGAGTGCCACTCCCATCATCAGCAGAAGCTGGTCAATTTTCTAAGTTTTTCTTGTTATATCAGGGATACTTCACCGTAGTGAAACGGATTGGGAAATGTGCTTATTCATTAGAAGACAAGGAAGGAAATATCGTAGGCACATACAATATAAGAAATCTTAAGAAATATATCATGTGAGTTTGTTGATTAATTTTCATTATTATGTTAATTCACCATATTTTATGAAGCTGGCATTGCGAACAGGACTTCAGTGAAATTAGCGTGTGTTGTGATAATAAGTGAAGCACGGCAGTGCAATAAACTCCAGTGCTTGGAGACAGTGTATATAACGAAATGTCTTCGAGAATTACTTTTGAACACTCAATGAACGTTTGAAACGACAGAAGTGAGAAAGAAATGTAATCTCTGTATGTAAATAATACTGTATAATCAAAGTGAAAATGATAATTGATCAATGTTTTATATGTGTAACAACGAACATCCAGATGGATGATACTATGTACCCAATTTGTAAAGGGCAATTTTATACATGTATCTATGGTGTACGGTACTCGATTTCATGTGATTATGTATATATTTCATGAATCAATCGATTCATTTAATCGATTATTTCATGAGGGAGGCGTTCTGTAACCGTACAACAGGGTTACAGACTCCATTCTGTATTTATTATTATTATTATTATTATTATTATTATTATTATTATTATTAACCCGATTCATTAGATTTTATATATTCTGTTTCTCATCAATTAGACTGTAATAATTAGGTATCACGTATATTATTGTATTTCATCATAGGTTAAGTGAATATGTTTGTAATTATTCTGTATTGTAGTAAGTGAGATTTGTTGGTTTCACATTGTCATGCTGTGGCTTGTAACTTTGGCTAGATGAGCTGGCATAGTATTTTGCAATCGAGGCTATGTTTAACTGTGCAAGGAGATTTCCCGGTGACGCATTCGGCATAGTCATTCTCGGACCGCTTGGGTACGCTTAGACGACACATGACTGATGACATCAGTGCGTGGACACGTGATTGCGACCAAGTGTCAGTATTCGCCAGCTACTGTATGTGGAAGTGGAAGGGATGAACAGTGAGTGGGGAGATGAGTCGTCATCGCGAGGTGATATAAGTCGAGGCAACGGTAGTGAGAGATTCAGATGATATCAATCAGTTGATAGTACTCAGTTCATGGTATTCAGTTCATATCGTGCAGATCATATGTAACAGTCAGATGTATCAAATGGAAGAAGTGGTCTTAGTGTGATGGTCAGAGCTAAGAGTTGTGTTTTCAAGAGGTCTGGTAATCATCGAGGAGGTCTACAAGTGGTGGTTGTATCCGAGCAGAGACGGGTACTATGCTGATAAAGAAACATCATCTTCTTGTGAGGATGGACTTCACAAGATGTCTCAATAATATTTTCAAATCTCTTATAATATATTGAGTGGACGTAATTACATTGGAGATCCCTACACGCGTACATGGTATGTAGACCAACTCCTTGTTATATAAGAAGATTACAGCAGACGGCTCCTGACTTCAGCTCACAGGTTTTCCCAAGAATTTCAAGTTCAACAGCGGTGTATGCAGACAACAGGTAATTAAAGCATCAGACATGTTATGCATTCATAACATGAAGAAGAGTGTAATCAGCGGCGATATCACATCTCACTTCAAGTTCATGCCAATAGCTTTTTGTGTTTAGATTAAATTTTCCTTTTCTTAGTACCGCAAATCTCACGATATATTTCTGTTGTTAAATTAAAAGACGTCAATGATTGTTCATTGTGACGTAAATTATAGTCATAAACTCAGTTTTATTTTAATTATAATAAGTGATTCCAGTTCCATGTACAATCCTCAATTGTGGAAATGCAACAGTAATTTAATATTGTCCTGATCCATATCCCTGTATATTGCCAGATATGTGAGTTTATCACCTCACGCCTTGAGATAATTGATATAAGAGGTATGCTCTACCGAATTTTGTTGTTTTTCTTAAAAAAGCAACTGGCGCTCAAACAAATGTTATTTATATTGTGTGGAAGATATGAAGGTATAAGAGTAGTGGTTGGAGTAGCCACAACAGACAAAGTAAAAATGTTTCGAACTGGTGCCAAATTATGTTTTTTCTTCATCTGACTGGTAGGCTATCTGTTTTGTCAAACCTTAGGCAATGGAGTAGGAGCCTAAAACGTAAATCTGGCATAACGAAGCGACACAGTTCTACGCCTGTCTTATGGCTAGCCTAAATGACCTTTGTATATATATGATCATCTTTGCTTGCAGCACATTGCTATATGTTAATTAAGGCCTTTATTTCATATACTGTATGTCGGTAGATCCAGCGTCCCTTTCTCTGGTGTAGTTCGTTTGAACAAATTCAGTTTTCCCGTTTGTGTACTTCACTATAGCAGACAGCATTGAGTCATCCAAGAATAGTTACTGGCATTCTTTAGGAGTTTTAACAAACTTTGAAACACCTTTCACACCGAGTAAATGTGTGAAGATATTTTGTCGCCGGTTTGAACATTTCTAGGAGGATTAGTTTTACGCCACTTAGAAATTCCTTCTCTCACTACGAACTAATCACTGGCATTTTCCGCTGCTTCACCACTACTGTCTACGTCTTGTTCAGTGTCTGTGCTTTCGCTTCTGATTTCTAGAATATTTTCCTCCTCACCACTATACAATCCACAATCATTATTATCTTCCTCTGCCAACTATGCTAAATCCTTCCATCATCAAGGTTATCTAAGTTATATCTCCTCTCCTTTCCATTCATTTTCAGCCCTAAATATGTGGAAAGTTTACGTTTCAGCCAAAAAACCGTGCGTTCTCAGACATTCTGAAGAATAATTTCCGCAATAATACTTCAGAACGGGAACTTACTGTGCAACATACGTCATTGACACTTGTGCAACAATGACTCACCCACTCACGAGTTAGACTAACACTGGCGCGCTTTATTATGTTGGTTTTGAATAGTTACTTGAAAGATAGATGACATTTACGGACAATGTCCCATAAGTTTCCTTTCAGTGACAAAAGTAAACTAGTCTGCTACCTCTGTAACGCTGTGCAACCATAGAATTGTCGTTATGTACATAATGTTTATACATCAGATTTAATCATCGCCATTCGTATTCACATATGTACAAAACGTAAATAATTCATAGAAAATTTCCTCATCAGAGATGTCGGTTCTTACTGAATTGGTACTCGAATCTATGTTAAATGTAATGGGTTGCATCGGTGATCAATTTTCTTATGTATCACAGCTTTAAAATACATCGCTAAATTCATTCTCTCATTGTATACAGTTTTATTGTTGGATTTGGTCCCTCAATGTCTTGTATAATTCAATTAAAATGAGTAATACAACGTCTATATGCAGCTACATTTGATGTTTTCTTACCATATGAAGGCAGCATTTCCCAGTCATGTTTTACATCTGAAGCAGCGTACGTTGATGGAAAGCCAGGTAGTAAATACGAAATCACATCCTACCGATTACAGAGTGAATTTATATGTTTATAACAAGCTCTGATATCCTTACTAACTAGTGCAGCGTTATACTCAATGCAAGATTTGAACTTACAAGTTTCGCTCCCTTGTTTGCTATTCAGATAATTTATTACGTCGATTCTTCTTTCTGCTCCATAATCCTCGATGTAAAAACACACACTACTGATAACGGTGTAGAATTACTTCTAATGATATTCAATGGTGGATAGTAAGTTATATCAGACATGTGAATAATGAGGCAATAGGTTGCAGTGTTAGGAATATTTTCTGATATTTCAAATTCTAGACTAATATCGACAGGAGATTCTAGGATTGTGCATGTTAAGTGCAATCCACAACTACAATCGTTCTTTATTTGTAAATACCTCAAGAGAAAATAGTGGGCGATCTTCTTTGTAGTAATACGATTATTGAAATTTACAAAACATGCCACAGAGCAAGCCGACTGAACACAATATAACGTGACACTTATAATAAAAGTATACAAGTATGTACAAATGTTTGAGTAACAAATATGTAGTTGATACTCTCTGGAAGAATCTGTGAGGAGTTGATCTACATTGTATCAGCTTAAACAGAAATTTTGATACTTGGTGTATTAGGTAACCAAGCTATGTTGATATGGCTGCAGGGTTGATTGTTGGAACTATGCAGACTGAATTTTAAGTTTTAGAATTCTTCTGGAGTTGTAAGTAGACACTGCACGTGGTGATATTAATGGGTGGAACTCTCAGTTCATAGCGGAACAAATGGGACCCATTAAAATTGAGAAAAAGCCAGTAAAAACGCAAAGTACGCTGAAATAAGAATAGATGACAACAAAGCGAATGGACACTAACATAGCGCGGCAGTGTGTGCAGCTTAGCTAGTAGTGTGCAACTGGTGGCGGAAGAAGATATTAGGGCGAAGGAAGGGGGGGAAGGTGAGGGGCGGGCGTATGCGGGTTGGGCAGAGTGGTAGTGGTTTGGGAGGGGATGGGGGAAGGGGGAGGAGAGGGGAATTTAAGGCGGAGCTGAAGGGTGTGGGAGAAAGGGTAATTGTTTCGGAAAAGTACCTTTAATAAAACTTAGGATCGAATTCTAGTTGGCTGAAGTATCGTTTCTGAGAAAAGTGATAAATAAATCAAAAAGGATGTTGGATTTTTCTGAGATTTCATTAAGATTGTAATTGGCGTTAAAATATTGGTCTAGGTATACGTGGTAATTTTCCATTATGTTGAGTAAAGGACCCTTACTTGCTAATTCAAGAATGTCCATGTCTTGTTCGATATTGGTGAAACTATGGTTATAATCTTGCGTGTGTTGGCCGATAGCTGAAAAATCATATTTTATTGCGTTAGTATGCTCGTAGTATCATACATTGAAGTTTCTTCCGGTCTGCCCAAAATAGGATTTGTCACAGGTGTTGCATTTGATCCTATAAACTCCTGATTTTAGAAAACTGCTGGACTTGTTGATATGTGAAGTGTGTGTAAAATGTTCATGTTCTTGTTCATGTTTTGAAAGCTATTTTAACGCTTTGTTTCTTAAAGATATTAGTTATCTTGTAAATATAATTTTTGAACGTGAAGGTGGAAAATGTTAGAGGTTTAGGTATTTCTTTTTGAGGGTAGTTTTAGGGTGGTGTTTGTGTTTATTGATTATCCTTTCTATAAAATGATTGCTGAAACCGTTGGACTTTGCAATTCCGCGGATTGTGTTTAGTTCATTCTTTAGATCCTTCTTGGACATAGGTATGCTGAAAGCTCGATGAACTAGGTTTACCAAAACATAAAACAAAAAATGGCTCAAATGCTGGGCATTCCATTGTGATACCAAACTCGTAATGGTCAGTTATAACTGCACGTATGAAGTTCTTAAACCGGTTACCATTTTACAATAACGTATTGATATTTTCAGTACGTAACATTCGATCCCGAGGAGAAACAGATGACAATACTACGCACAATAGTTTACCGATATTATTAAACAGGTATTATTGGGCATCTCTTTACATGCTCGCAATGAAAATAACGTAAACATTTAACATTAAAGCCAACCCACAAAAACATTACGGAGGCGGGTGGAAAATAGCGTCAGTTGGTGTAGTGTGTGGTAAAGAGGTGAAAACGACAGATAAAGGTGTATCTTGTGGTGATGATTGTGATAGATGAAACTGTGCTAAAGTTGTAAAGAGTGAATTTGAAAAGTTATCAGCTGATCCCGATGCAAATAAATTCTGTAAATGGGAGGATTGTGAACAATCAGTTAACCAAAAATCATCGTTGAAGAACTGAAAGAAAACATTTGTAAGCAAGTGAATGAAGTTAAAATTACTTTATTGAGTGAAATGTAGAATGTGTGTGTCAGCCAGTTTAATGAATGAAAAATTTGAATATTTCAAGAAAATAACAGGAGAAGTCCAATCCGAAATGGCTGACTTAATCAACTCATTTGTTGGTTGTAAAGAAGACATTAATATTCTGAATAACAAAATAGAAGGTCTTAAATCCTTTTCGATGAGAAAAAATATTGAAGTCCATGGCATCCTATAAAAATAGATGACGAAGATGTATACACAATTCTGAAAAATTTAGGTTGGTAGGCAATTTGGTCTTGAAGTGTTTAAGCAGCAAATAGATATTGCACATCCGATACCTTATCGTCGTGCTGACATGCCCAAATCTACAATTGTTAGGTTTGTAAACAGCTGGCGGAGGGATGAGATAATGCATGCTAAGGAGTTTGCCAGCATTTGGTTTGCGTCTATCTTGCCTTGTCTTCATTAACAACCATCTGACACCAAGGGCTAAGAATCTATGCAAGAGAGCAAAAGACCAAGGCTACAGATTCGCTTGGGAAAAGATGGGCAAGATTTTTGTTAGGAAATATGAGTCTGATGCAGTAATTTTTTTCTATTTACTTTACGTCGCACCGACACAGATATGTCTTATGGCGACGATGGGAGGGGAAAGGCCTAGGAATGGGAAGGAAGCGACCGTGGCCTTAATTAACGTACAGCTCCAGCATTTGCCTGGTGTGAAAATGGGAAACTACGGAAAACCATCTTCAGATCTGCCAACAGTGGGGTTCGAACCCCTCTATCTCCCGATTACTGGATACTGGCCGCAATTACGCGACTGCAGCTATCGAGCTCGGTAATCCAATAAATTAAGAACAGCGACCATATGCTTGAGCGTGAAAGAAGGAACTAAAATAAGTTACTATTTTGAAATTTAAGTTAGATCTAATATCGGATTTAAGACTGAAACTAAGTTAAATAGTATTAGTGATGTTATTTAACTTGGCAAATATCAGATGATTCTACATAAATGCTAGGTACATCAAGAATAAATAGAGTGATATTTCCATTCTTAATCAAATTATTCTTGATGAAGTTATATTAATATGCTCCAACTCTTGGTTTAAGAACAATCATGACAAAGATTTTATCTTGGTGGCTATACAGTATTTAGTGGTATCAAGAGCTATGTTAATGTTGGGGGAGTAGCAGTTTATGTGAATAATACCTGCCTATGTTATTTTATATGTTTGAAATGTACCAGATTATTATTATTTATCTATAAATTGAAATTGCTAACACTAAAATACATTTAATTAGTGTTTACATGCCAAACTCAAATAATGCGCATATTTTTAGAATATTTATAGTACATGCTAGATAAAGTTATGCATAATAATTGTATTGTTTTTTTGTTAGTTGCTTTACGTCGCACCGACACAGATATATCTTATGACGACGATGGGACAGGAAAGGGCTGGGAGTGGGAAGGAAGCGGCCATGCCCTTAATTAAGGTACAGCCCCGGCATTTGCCTGGTGTGAAAATGGGAAACCACGGAAAACCATTTTCAGGGCTGCCGACAGTGGTAATTGTATTGTATTGTAGTAGGTGACCTTAATCTTGGTACTTTGAAGAATCTAGTAATTCAATCTATCTAATCGGAGTGAAGACTTTGAGTATCTTATGGATTTACACTTACATTTATCTATTTAGCGCATGGCTAGAGATACAGCGTCTATTGTTGTAAGATCTACACTATGTTTTTGTTTGAGTCATCAGTCCATAGACTGGCTTGATGCAGCCCTCCATGCCACCCTATACTGTGCTAACCTTTTCATTTCTACGTAACTATTGCATCCTACATCTGCTCTCATCTGCTTGTCATATTCATACCTTGGTCTACCCCTACCGTTCTTACCACCTACACTTCCTTCAAAAACCAACTGAACAAGTCCTGGGTGTCTTAAGATGTGTCCTACCATTCTATCTTTTCTTCTCGTCAAATTTAGCCAAATCGATCTCCTCTCACCAATTCGATTCAGTATCTCTTCATTCGTGATTCGATCTATCCATCTCACCTTCAGCATTCTTCTGTAACACCACATTTCAAAGGCTTCTATCCTCTTTCTTTCTGAGCTAGTTATCGTCCATGTTTCACTTCCATACAATGCCACGCTCCACACAAAAGTCTTCAAAAACATCTTTCTAATTCCGATATCAATGTTTGAAGTGAGCAAATTTCTTTTCTTAAGAAAGCTCTTCGTTGCTTGTGCTAGTCTGCATTTTATGTCCTCCTTACTTCTGCCATCGTTAGTTATTTTACTACCCAAGTAACAATATTCATCTACTTCCTTTAAGACTTCATATCCTAATCTAATATTTCCTACATCACCTGCCTTCGTTCGACTGCACTCCATTACTTTTGTTTTGGACTTATTTATTTTCATCTTGTACTCCTTACCCAAGACTTCATCCATACCATTCAGCAACTTCTCGAGATCTTCTGCATTCTCAGATAAAATAACAATATCATCGACAAATCTCAAGGTTTTGATTTCCTCTCCTTGGACTGTGATTCCCTTTCCAAATTTCTCTTTGATTTCCTTTACTGCCTGTACTATGTAAACATTGAAAAGGAGAGGGGACAAACTGCAGCCTTGCCTCACTCCTTTCTGGATTGCTGCTTCTTTTTGAAAGCCCTCGATTATCACTGCAGACTGATTTTATACAGATTGTAGATAATTCTTCGTTCTCGGTATTTGATCCCTATCATCTTCCGAATCATAAATAGCTTGGTCCAATCAACATTATCGAATGCCTTTTCTAGATCTACGAATACCGAGCTCGATAGCTGCAGTCGCTTAAGTGCGGCCAGTATCCAGTATTCGGGAGATAGTAGGTTCGAACCCCATTGTCGGCAGCCCTGAAGATGGTTTTCCGTGGTTTCCCATTTTCACACCAGGCAAATGCTGGGGTTGTACCTTAATTAAGGCCACGGCCGCTTACTTCCCACTCCCAGCCCTTCCCTGTCCCATCGTCGCCATTAGACCTATCTGTGTCGGTGCGACGTAAAGCAACTAGGAAAAAAAAAGATCTACGAATGCCATGTACGTGGGCTTGTCCTTCTTGATTCGATTCTCTAAGATCAGACGTAAAGTCAGGATTGCTTCACGTGTTCCTACATTTCTTCTGAAGCCAAATTGATCTTCTCCCAACTCAGCTTCAACTTGTTTTTCCATTCTTCTGTAAATAATACGTGTTAAAATTTTGCAGGCATGAGATACTAAACTAATGGTGCGGTAGTTTTCACACCTGTCAGCACCGGCTTTCTTGGGAATAGGTATAACAACATTCTTCCGAAAATCGGATGGGACTTCTCCTGTCTCATACATCTTGCACACTAAATGAAATAACCTTGCCATGCTGGTTTCTTCTAAGGCAGTCAGTAATTCAGAGGGAAAGTCATCAATTCCAGGTGCCTTGTTCCTATTGAGGTCACTCACAGCTCTGTCAAACTCTGACCTCAAAATTGGGTCTTCCATTTCATCAGCATCAACAGCCTCTTCATGTTCCAGAACCAAATTATCTACATCTTTACCTTGATACAACTGTTGGATATGTTCCTGCCATCTTTCTGCTTTGTCTTCTTTCCCTAGAAGTGGCTTTCCATCTGAGCTCTTAATATGCATACACCTAGATTTCCCTTCTCCAAAGGTTTCCTTTATGTTCCTGTATGCAGCATCTATCTTTCCCAGGACCATGCAGGCTTCGGCATCCTTGCACTTCTCCTTCAGCCATTCTTCCTTAGCTACCTTGCACTTTCTATCCACTTGATTCTTTAATCGCCTGTATTCTTTTCTGGCCTCTTCATTTCTAGCATTCTTGTATTTTCGTCGTTCATCAATCAGGTCTAATATCTCCTGAGTTATCCACTGATTCTTAGTTGATCTTTTCTTCCTTCCTAACATCTCTTCAACAGCCCTACTGACTATATTTTTCATGACTATCCACTCTTCCTCTATAGTGTTTCCTTCAGCCTTTTCATTTAGCCCTTGTGCAACATGTTCCTTGAAACAATCCCTCACACTCTTTTCTTTCAACTTGTCTAGATCCCATCATTTTGCATTCTTTCCTTTCTTCAATTTCTTCAACTTCAGATGGCATTTCATGACCAACAAGTTGTGGTCAGAGTCCACGTCTGCTCCTGGGAAAGTTTTGCAATCCAACACCTGGTTTCTGAATCTCTGCCTAATCATAATGAAGTCTATTTGGTACCTTCCAGTGTCTCCAGGTATCGTTCACGTATACAGCCATCGTTTGTGGTTTTTGAACCAAGTATTGGCAAGGACTAAATTATGATCAGTGCAGAATTCAACCAGCCGACTTCCTCTTTCGTTCCTTTGTCCCAATCCAAATTCTCCTACTGTACTACCTTCTCTTCCTTGGCCTTCCAGTCTCCCATCACAATTAGATTCTCGTCACCTTTTACATATTGTATTCAATCGTCTACCTCCTCGTATATTCTTTCGATTTCTTCATCATCCGCTGAACTAGTAGGCATATAGACCTGCACTATTTTGGTGGGCATTGGTTTGGTGTCTATCTTGACGACAATAATTCTTTCACTATGCTGGTCGTAGTAGCTTACCCGCTGCCCTATTTTCTTATTCATTATTAAACCAACTCCTGCATTTCCCCTGTTTGATTTTGTGTTGATAATTCGGTAGTTGCCTGACCAAAAATCCTGTTTTTCCTGCCAACGTACTTCACTTATACCAACTACATCTAACTTTAGTCTATCCATCTCCCTTTTCAGATTCTCTAATCTACCACAATGATTCAAACTTCTAACATTCCACGCTCCGACTCGCAGAATGTCAGTATCCATCTTCCTGATGATCGCCCCCTCTCGTGCAGTCCCCACCCGGAGATCCGAATGGGGGACTAGTTTACCTCCGGAACATTTGACCCGGGAGGAAGCCATCATCAGTACATCATTCATACAGAGAGAGCTGCATGTCCTCGGGATGTATTTACGGCTGTAATTTCCCGTTGCTTTCAGCCGTGTAGCAGTATCAACACAGCTAAGCCATGTTGAGTATTATTACAAGGCCGTATCAGTCATTCATCTAGACTGCCGCCCTTGCAACTCCCGAAAGGCTGCTACCCCCTTTCGATGAACCATTCGTTAGTCTGGTCCCTCAACAGATACCCATCCGATATGGTTGCACCTGCGGCTCGGCTATCTGCATCATTGGGACACGCAAGCCTCCCCACCGCGGCAAGGTCACATGGTTCGCAGAGGAGGATCTGCACTATATACGTCCAAATTGTTTATTTAGTCGCAAAAGCAAAGTCACTAGCACTGCCATTGTATTTTCTAGTCCTGCATTCTTCGATGATGTGCTTTACTGTCTGTTGTGTAGCGCCACAGTCACACTCAGGCGTTGAGATTCTGTTCCACTTGTAGTGGAAGGCTGCACAGTTCCCGTGGTTTGTTCGGATCCTGTTCAGTGCGGACCATAGTCTACGAGGGAGTTTGAAACCAGGTGGCGGCGTCTTCTTCACTGAAGGCATTGTCGAGCGGTATTTGTCGTTGAGTCTCTTCTTCTATTCAGCGGAATTTTGGTAGTTGCTGTTCCACAAGTAAATGGCATCTCTAGTTGGTGGGTTTCTCGAACGCAGGCGATTAATATTCGCATCGCCGATGTGATTATGTATCGAAAGTTCTGGGTTATTCACTATTTTATTGAATTCTCTTAGGAGAGCATCTTTACGTCTGAGTTCTGGAGGAGGTATACGACTTAACACTGGTAGCCACTGCGTGGGAGTAGATTTGATTGTGCGAGTGATGAGACGCATTGTAGTGTTCAGCTGGGTATCTATGATGTTTGTGTGGGCACTATTTAGCCAAACAGCAGCGCAGTATTCAGCAGTCGAGTACACCAACCCTAAAGCTGAACATCTCAGAGTTGCAGCTGTAGATCCCCAAGTTGTTCCACACAGCTTATGAATTATATTGTTGCGAGTTCTTACTTTGGTAGAGAGGTTCAGGAGATGTTGTTTATAAGACAGTGTTCTATCCCGTGTGACTCCTAGATATTTAGGGTACCTATTATGTCTCAATTTCTGGTTGTCCATGTACACATTTAACTCCCTGTTAGCCATTTTATTGTTTAGGTGGAAGCAACAAACTTCAGTTTTGCTGATGTTTGGTTGGAGTCCCCATATTTAAAAGTAGTGTGCCAGTGTCACACTATTTCTTCAGTCAGGATCTCTTCTGTTTTCTCAACTGTTTTGTCCCTGATAGCAAATGCCCAGTCATCTGCGTATCCGAATTTCCTTGAAAGTGTCTTTGGCATGTCTGCAGTATATAAACTAAACAGCAAAGGAGCGAGAACTGACCCCTGTGGCAGACCGTTGTTCAGCGATCTTTGGCTGCTTACAGCTGTCCCATTGTACACACGAAATTGTCTTTGACTCAACATGTTGTTCAGGAGTCGTGCAGTTATCCTACATGGGACCACTTTCAGGAACTTGTAGAGTAATCCATCTTTCCAGACTGTATCATAGGCTGCTGTCAAGTCTGTGAATGCCACTGAAGTCTTGAGTTTTCTTTGGAAGCCTGCTTCTATGTAGGTTGTAAGAGACATAACTTGTCGTACTTCTCTGCGGTCTAAAGCCCGCCTGTTCTACTGGAATTTTCTTGAGTATCTCGGGACGAATTCTGTTAAGCAGAAGTTTTCTAGTAGTTTATATGGAACGCTGAGCAAGGCAATAGGGCGGTAGATCTCCGGTTTTTCACTTGGTTTACCTTTCTTAAGCAAGGCAATAACATTTTCCTGTCGGAATAGTTTTGGTGTCTTGCCTCTTTCAAGGATATCAGTGTAGAATTTAGCCAGCCAGACACGAGCCTTTTCTCTACAGTGAGCGAAGAACTCTGGTATATACCATCCTCACCAGGGGCTTTACCTGATTTAGTGTCACTGATAGCTATGTTTATTTCTTCCACGCTAAATGGTTTAGTGTGTGCCGCCGGGGAACTACTTTTTAGGAGTTTCAGTTCTTTCTTTAAGTTCTTAGTAAGTTTCTTGTTTCTTTTGCTTTTGGAAATCATGACCAGATGAGCGGCGATCTTGTTTGGATGGATTCCTGATATCGTCCGTCCAGTTTCTTTTCCGTCTCCAAGCTCTTTAGGAGAGACCAGGCTTGTGGACTCGATTTAGTGAAGTCTAGAGAGCTAACTTTATCTTCCCATTTCTCCCTCCTGACTGCATCTAGGCTGTGTAGAAGCTGGTCTGCAATTTCATGGTCACTGCTCTCAGTACACTGTTAGTAAAGGTTTTCGCTTCCCTTGTTCCATCCAGGAATGACCTAGTTCGATAGCTGCAGTCGCTTAAGTGCGGCCAGTATCCAGTAATCGGGAGATAGTGGGTTCGAGCCCCACTGTCGGCTGTGGTTTTCCGTGGTTTCCCATTTTCACACCAGGCAAATGTCGGAGCTGTACCTTAATTAAGGCCATGGCCGCTTTCTTCCACTTCCTAGACCTTTCCTATCCCATCGTCGCCACAAGACATATCTGTGTCGGTGCGACGTTAAGCAAAATAGCCATCCAGGGATGTATTCCCTGCAAAACCTTCTAGGGATATGTTCCTTTGCTGCTGATACTACAGCTCCTACGAATCTTTCATAAGCGTCATGTGTAGGTGGTATCCGACCTACGCACTTATCAAGTTCTCCAGCGTGGTCGAGGGCTAGATGTGATCAGAGGAATTTGGATGCCAATTTCGTATAATACAGGCCTGTGCTGGCTATGAGGGAAGTCGTTAAGCACTTTTCGAGTAGTTGGTAGAGGTTTGTTTTCTTTGTCTCTGGACTTACAAGGGATGTTCTGCTATGGCTGGAGCACATAACGGTCTACAACAGATTATTCCTGCCAAATATCAGCCAGCCTTATTTGTGCACTGCTATCCACACAAGCTAAATGTTCTTCTTCTTCTACTACTTCTTCTTCTTGAATCAGGCGGACCAAAAGATATATATAATTTATAATTATCAACAAGTGAAATACCAAATACCTCTGTAGTGTAGTGGTTAGTGTCACCCCCGGAGGCCCGGGTTCGACTCCCGGCTCTGCCACGAAATTTGAAAATTGGTACGAGGGCTGGAACGGGGTCCACTCAGCCTCGGGAGGTCAAATGAGTAGAGGTGAGTTCGATTCCCACCTCAGCCATCCTGGAAGTGGTTTTCCGTGGTTTCCTCACTTCTCCTCCAGGCAAATGCCGGGATGGTACCTAGCTTAAGTCCACGGCCGCTTCATTCCCTCTTCCTTGTCTATCCCTTCCAATCTTCCCATCCCCCCGCAAGGCCCCTGTTCAGCATAGCAGGTGAGGCCGCCTGGGCAAAGTACTGATCATCCTCCCCAGTTGTATCACCCGACTCAGAGTCTGAAGCTCCAGGACACTGACCTTGTGGTGGTAGAGATGGGATCCCTCGCTGAGTCCGAGCGAAAAACCGACCCTGGAGGGTAAACAGATTAAGAAGAAGAAGAAGAAGAAGAAGAAGAAGAAGAAGAAACAACCAAATGTATAAAGTTTTCCTGAAAATGTATGCCTGTCGTGATTTGCGAAATCCCTCGTACCTGACAGTTAAATCGGGTAAGGTACCCGGAACTGCTTTGCACCTGCACGCTCATACCTGCAGTATGTATGAAAGAATATGACCAGTGTTAAAAAAAAAGCTATGAGCAGGACACGATCCAATGATCCAGCGATTACGGAGCTTGAACGCTAATCACTCGACCGTCGCCATCTCGTGCTCATGACCGCAACGCACCGGTACATATTTGACGCGAAAATTATCTTGTGATTTTCTCGAAAACGCCTCAGTAGTACTATTTGAACATTATGGCTGTGTACTGCTAAAAGTGTACAAAGTTTGAAGATAATCCGTGATCCGAACGTCGTGGTCTCCCCTTGTTAAACATGTGTCGTGCGTTAAACTGCGCTCTGGTCCTCCGCGAGTACTTGCAGTTGTAAGCGGAGGGGTTCGGTGGTGCGCTCTACCGCTACAACCGGATTACTCATCGGTATTACTCGCTCCGCTCCCAGCTCTACTATAAACTGTTCATGTCGTTTCTTTAGTACAAGCTAACTGTTAACATCATAAACACGTACAGCCAGCAGTACAAGGAATATGACTTCCTACAGCCACACAGCCATTTATCAAGTGTGTATAAGAACGGAATCATTAAAACGACGCACTTTACCTAGTCTTTCTGTTACCATATCTGATATATTAGGAATGCGTCTCCTATCGAAAATAATTTGTTTCTTAGCAGAGAAAGTTCGAGTAGAGAATGAATGTTTTAATAAGTTCTCAAAAATACAGCCGCATGCATTCTCCATCATTAATTAATCTCATTTTAACAACAATAACAACAAAAAAGCCGTTGCTAGCACAAGACACGCTCGTAACAATCACCACTGTACACTGCAAGCGATTTCTATTAAGTTAGCCTCTCAACTGGGGCAAACATGCTAGCCTACTAACTAGCCAACATGGTCCGCTCTGTGCTGAATTCAAACTCCTTGTGTTTGCCTCGGAGAAACGGCAGAGTGCACATTCGGAATGTCTTCATTGTTCGGCAGATGCGAAGTTTTCGCCACTTAATATTTATACAGAAGAGAATTAGGCTTTATGATCGTTATATCATTTTGTTGATCTTTCGTTTTAGATTGTGTTAACCCGGCTAACACGGCAAACATAGGCCTGTCGCGCTTGGTTGGCAATAACCAAGAAGAAGTAGAAGGCAGTTCACATTATATATTCAGAAAGGAATTGACTTTGTGCAATTAAAATCTTGACAAACTTTGAAGACAAAAAGAAAAGCTAAAATCCCATAAGTGACAAAGGAAATAATTCAAGAGAAGAAACTGCTTGCACAAAAAATATATGCAGGCCTAAAGTATGTGGATGAAAATACTAGGAACAGAGAAAATGATGCTGCTTATTAGTAACTAATTTTGAAAGGAGACTAAAAACTGATTATTATGCCAATAAAATTTTAAATGAAACTTGTGTTAGGACCCAATGGAATATATTAATAAGATCATTACAAACAAACAACATACTGGTGAAAAACGAAGTGTCACACTTAAGAAAGAGAATGGTTTTACTACTAGCCCCCTAGAACTAAGTATTTAATTATTACTTTACAACAGTTGCTGAGAATTTAATGAAAAAATTGCCAAATAACATTTCACCGAATAATACTATCAGTTACTGATTTCCTTTAAATAATACAAATAAAATTTTCCTGAAACTGAAAGCGAAGTCCAAGTTATAATTCAAAATGAACTACTAAACAAAAATTCGAAAGATAATGATAATATGAGTAATGTATTCAAATAAATACTGTAAACAACTGATAAACCCATTACTTCTGATAATAAATCTCTCATTTAAATCTGGAAATGTTCCTAAAAAGGAAGAAAGAAGGTTTCTTATTCATAAACGGGGAGATAAGTTTAATCCATAAAATTATCGCCCAATATTATCTCCACTTTCTAAATTCTGAAAAAAAAGTTAAAAACAGAACTATGCAATATTTAAATCATAATAAATTATTTTAAAATTATCAATAGGCTTTCTAAATAATAGAAATACTACGAATGCAAAGGCTGGGATGCCTTAGACAAAGATTCTCTAGCCGCTGGGTTGTTCATAGACTTATAAAAAGCTTTTGATGCCGTAAATCATGATTGCTAATGGGAAAACTAGTAGAAATTTGTATATGTAGAACAATTTTAAGGTGATTTCAAGATTACTTAAAAGACGGGGCCCAGTGTGTATCTCTAACATTTAAAGAGTTCTTTAAAGCCTATTAAGGTAGAGGGGGGGGGGGAACTTTATCTAAGAGGCAAGCTAACCTCATTCACTGATGGCACTAACCTATTTTATACCAGAGAGAGACAGTGAGGTATCTACAAAATGATAGCGTGTATGATCTTGGTGTTTTTGACAACTGATTAAATGGCAATACATTATTCATTAATTTAAAAAAGAAAATGTATAATTTATCACAAGCAGTCTGTTTGCGTTGATCGGTGTGAAGTAATACAGTAAAAAAGTGCACAACGTGAATTCATTTAAATATCTGGGATTGATAATTGACTCTCAGGTTGTGCGGGATGCTCACATTAATAAATTAAATCATAAAGAAAATATCCTCACTCATTGGGTCATGTACAGATTACGCTATCCTGCTTCCACTTCTCTCAAGAAAAGTATTTATCGTTCAATGATACAGTGTCCTTGTCAGTACATGCGTGTCATATGCGGTTGGCTTGTAATATTTGAAGCAATCCCTTTTCATTTTCGACTCAGTGTTAGGTTCTTCAGTCTGCCGAAACTAATTTTGAGTAAAAAAGGCATCAACTACGTGAAAATAAAAACATATGGTAACAGTATTTTACTTGAAAAACGAACAATTTAATTAGATAGAATGACATGTTTCGTACTTGCAAGAACATCATCAGATTCTATCAAATCACACTCAAATGTTTAGAAATGTATAAACATTTATGTTTATTTATGTTTAAATACTTATGAACTTGAAATATGGAACTTATTTTAACGAAGTTCTCTTTTGTTTCCATCCATGCGATGAGTTTGAAAACCGTTGCTCTGTGATTGGCGCGAGTCCAAGTGGGTATCCAGTCCTTTGACCTCTCACTTCCCCACGCCCCTCCCCCCTCTCCTGCCATGGCTAGGTCAATGACACGCTGTATTTTACTCTGTGGCGTTTAATTTTTATGCTCCCTGTACTATTATTATTATTATCGGTGTTGTTATTATTATACATGTATTACACTTTTAAAAACATAAACTATGCAGGGTTTCTTATTGAGCATCTAATGGGCTGCCTATTATACAGTACAGTACGGGTAATTTTCCTTTATGTCATTTTCGCTTACTTCAACTCTTTTTTTAACAGTACTTGCAGTTTTAATTAATTACTTTAATTAAGTTGTTTCTTTGTCATGTATAATACTGTTGTCATATGTTTTTCTTTTCAGATAGTTTATAAATTTATTAATCAAAATTCGTTTCGGCAGACTTAAGAACCTAATAATTAAAAACTAAATGGGGTTGGTACAAAAAAGATCTCTTACAACATCTTCAGGTCTTATAAAATAAAGCCGTTAGAAAACTTTATCACCTTGACTATTCCGTTAGAACTAATATTATTTTGAAGGATACTAGAAAACTCAAAACTGATCGTACCATATACTCTATAAAACTATAATGTGGAAGAAGTACACAGGTAGAACTTATATAAAAATGTAAATCAACCGGTAGTGCTGATGTTCATAACTACAATACACGAAACTCTAATAGAATACACCATCATCTCAAAAAATCTCAATATGGATTGAGAAGTATTTTTACAACTTGTCAAAACTATACAATAAATTAATTGACATAAAAAAACAGCAAAAATGAAAGTTGAGGTTTAAAATTATTTATTAAATAAGGAGTTAAGTTATAGTAGAGTATGGTAGTTATATGTCTATCCATTAATTCGCCTTGTTAAAATATTGTCACCATAAATCACTGAATTCATATTGTCATTATATCATCTAATGGCGCTTTGTATCTCATGTGTGTTGCTCCCTTCAATGAACACTTGCCCGTGTTCTTCTTTCGAAAGAATTTTGAATAAAGCTTGCTCATTGCGCTTTATTGTGGGAATGTACCGCGTCATTCTGGTCTTGTGAAGTGCTCTCGAAATACAATAATGAAAATCCAATTCCTCGAAACTGTGGAGAGCGCGTGAAAGTGTACATCGCGAGCAGTGTTGCCAACTTATATTTTCAAGATCCGCTAAATACTACTAAAATCCGCTAAAATTCCGCCAAGAAATCCGATCTCAAATAATAATAATAATAATAATAATAATAATAATAATAATAATAATAATAATAATACATGTCTGTACTCACCTGATCTGTGAGTTCTACTGGGATTAACCCCCTGCCTGCGAGCCGGCGAGCTAAAACCTGTAGGCGTTTTACTGCCGGGTGCAAACTAGGTGAATCCCCTACCTCAAGGGCCACACACAAAACAGGCCAGTTCATTCAACGGTCTTCCTTCATAGCATAAATACAAATGCTACTCTCTCACAGTTTCATTATCTGTCGTCATTCGTCAACTAAGAGATAAGTACCCTTTCCCCACGCATTACAAATTTATGACATGATCTCGTAACTTCAAATCCAAATAACATGTTTTCCTCACGTGACTGCTAGCTCCTGACAAGAAATACGGAATAGCTCAGAGACAGACTGGAGTACATTTTTTAAAAAGTAAAATGTATAAAACGCTAAATTCCACTATAATAAATCTAGAATTCCGCCAAAAAATCCGCTGTCCGCTAAATGGTATATTTCTCCGCCGAGAGTCTTCTAATTCCGCCAAATTTAGCGGAAAATCCGCTAAATTGGCAACACTGATCACGAGGGAAATTATCTACTTGATCTCGCTCGACCAAGGTCGACACACTGGTTCGCGACGTCAGTACTCGAGCCACCTGGAGCAAGTGAGTGAGCGACACACTCCTAGCTATTCTCCCAAGATAGTAGCATACCGGTACAAAGAGAAATTGAATCTAGGTGCTCCAAAACTAATTCAGTGACCTCGTAATTGCGACCAATGGTATTCAGTAAGAAAGAGGCGAGTTCTCGCACGAAACGTTTTTTTTAACCCTTTTAGGACCGGGTATATTCAAGGAGGGCACGCCTAAGAAGACCAGCTGTTTAGCATGTGGTATGGCGAAAAAGACCCAGGCGTTAGAGGCATATTTTTACATTTCCTTTTAGAAACCTATAACTTGGTCTGTAATAAATGTTTCTTCACCATTCTTTTTTTCAAAACCTTGATAAAACGGTCCTTTTTCGTATGAGTTGTAACCGGAGGCGGTTTGAACCAAATTAATATTTTAAAATAAAGAATATTTTATATATATTATACTAAAATGTTTTTTTTAATGCTGAAATGAAGTATCCGTAGCTTCTAAACTAAGCAAAATATATTCACGGTAATGTATTATTTACGTTCCATACTTCATTTTCCGTATTATCACAAATTATTTGGAGTTCTGACTGAAATTAAGAAAATATTGTTATTGTCAACTTGATCTGAATTCTAAAAAACTAGCACAGCAGTAAGCACACATTGTTTGCCTACACTTTGTAGATCAAAGCCAGAACCTCGAATAACACCAATACACACCTACAATATAACACACTGACACTGACCCAATAATGTTTTAAATGTTTCCAGTTGTTTTCCACACTTACAAAAACTTATTTACGAATATGTTTCGCAATGCACACACCATGGCATCCTTCTTGGCATTTGGTACGCACAGTTCTTCAGCTGGTCCTATAAAGGTTAAAGATTAATAATAATAATAATAATAATAATAATAATAATAATAATAATAATAATAATAATAATAATAATAATAATAATAATAATAACCTTATGACGTGAGGTGGCAAGTAACCTAGTGCAATGTCCGGCTCCATGGCTAAATGGTTAGCGTGCTGGCCTTTAGTCGCAGGGGTCCCGGGTTCGATTTCGGCCAGGGTCGGTAATTTTAACCATCATTGGTTAATTTCTCTGGCACGGGGGCTGGGTGTATGTGTCGTCTTCATCATCATGTCATCCTCATTATGATGCGCAGGTCGCCTAAAAGAGTCAAATCGTAAGACCTGGACCTGGCGGGCAGAACATGTCCTCGAACACTCCCGGCACTAAAAGCCATACGCCATTTCATTTTCACCTAGTGCACTCTTTTCATTTTTATCATTTGTTCGTTTGTTTGCTAATTTACGGTACCTTTTTTATGGTCTCATTCCCCTCCCTGAAGGGGAGGGGCGGGCCACCTTGAAGGTTACGCCTTCACTCTGGCCAGGAGTTTCGGCTGGTTGGGGAAGGAGCATTAGTGTAAGGAGGAGGGAAGTTGAAGTAATGAATTAGGAGGTGTGCACGGATATGTAAATACCAGGGATGTGTTGAAGGAATGAAAATTTGGAGGAGAGTACTAAGGGGGAAATGAAGGGTTATTATGCGAGGGTGCTAGGGGTAAGTTGGAGGGCGAGGATGTGAAATAAGGAAGAGATATTGACTAGGAAAATGAGGAAGTGACGCAGGAGATCGGTTGTGGGCGATGTTGGGCGGAAAAACCTAGGTGGGGGAGGGTAAGAACGGTTATGTGGACAAGGTGGATGGAATGGAGGAGCTGGCCGGGGACAGCGACGGGGTGTGTTAGGGCGATTCAAAAGTTGGGAAGGAGAGCGTGACGGTTCGACCTGATGGTGGCGGCCGTGAAGATGTGTACCATTGGCGATAAGATGTTAGGCAGCGTCGGGAGTCTGAAGATGTAGTCTCACTAAGTATGTGGGTCCAGATGCGTTGTAAATCCGGGTAGCTCTTCGAACGGGCAATCCTGCCAGGCAGAGTTCATTGGTGATGTCCTCTGTTGGCATTAGTGGGTCCACGCCGCAGACGACGCAGGTGCAGTCGGGCGGTGGTGGCGACGATGGTAGACGTGCCGTATCTGCAGGAGGAGAAGTGGCGGTGTCATAGGCGGATAACTGGACAGTTGTATGCGGAGAGCTAGGTTGATCAGCGGTGGGATGGATGGGGAGAGAACACGTTAGAAGGGAAGCAGGATGGCACATAACGGTCGTATTTATAGGAACATTGGGGGAGGTATAAGCAGAGGTGATTGTAGTTGTGGTAGTAGTAGTAGTGGTGGTGGTGGTAGTGGTGGTATAAGATGAGGACGAAGTCTGTGGAGTTGGTATCGATGGAGGTGGCAATGTGTTGCAGGCGTCTCAAGAGCATCTGCGAAGTACGGCGGAAAAGGTTCCACTCGATTCCCGGAGGTGAAGATGTACACGCCGTCCTGGATCAATTGCTGTGCGGCGTCTTCTGTGGGTAGTTGTATAAGGACCCGACTTGTTGGGACAAAGTTCTCCTGGACCTGAGATACATTTGTAACTGGGATGCAGTTAATGCGAAAGAAGTGGAGTAGATCGTTTTCAGAATATTCGAGTTCAACATCGTGGATAATGCAGTTTGGCATGATGGGAAGGCCGACTTCCAACTTGATGTCAGGTCGATTTGCTTACCGACGTCGGCTGGGTGCTATAGTAAAGTTGTGGAGGCCCCCGGCCGAACAAAAAGAGTCGTTGCATGGAATTAGTGATTAGTCCGCTTCAGAGATGATGCTGTGTGGATCTTAGCTATAGAAGCGATGTGTACGGTATTTCCTTTCCAAATGGATAATTATTGTGAATGTTGCTTTTCGTTTCGAGTGATACAGCCATCGCCTTTGTAAACGTTTCTCGTAAACGTATGACAAGTTGCGAATTGTAGGCAGAACTCGACAAGAACTCTGACGATGACTTGTTAGATTTATCAGATTACTGGAAAGGAGATGCCGTAAAGATGGAAGTAAACAAACAAAGTTCACAACGTTACTTGCCGCCACACGTTGTTTATGTTGAAACGGCAACAGCAGACTGCACAGCTCAATCAGTCACTACTGATCAGCATTTAGGGCAATCGCCCAGGTGGCAGATTCTCTGTCTGTTGCTTCCTAGCCTTTTCTTAAATGATCGCAAAGAAATTGGAAAATTATTGAATATCTCCCTTGGTAAGTTATTCCAAGACCTAACTCCCCTTCCTATAAACAAATATTTGCCCCAAATTTGTCCTCTTGAATTCCAACTTTATCTTCATATTGTGATCTTTCCTGCTTTTAAAGACACCACTCATACTTATTGGTCTACTGAAGTCCTCCCACGCCATCTCTCCACTGACAGCTCGGAACATACCACATAATCGACCAGCTCGTCTCCTTTCTCCCAAGTCTTCCCAGCCCAAACTTTCCAACATTTTTGTAACGCTACTCTTTTGTCGGAAATCACCCAGAACAAATCGAGCTGCTTTTCTTTGGATTTTTTCCAGTTCTAGAATCAAGTAATCCTGGTTAGGGTCCCATACACTGGAACCATACTCTAGTTGGGGTCCTACGTGAGACTTATATGCCCTCTCCATTACATCCTTACTAAAACCCCTAAACAGCCTCATAACCATGTGCAGAGATCTGTACCCTTTATTAACAATCATATTTATGTGATTACCCCAATGAAGGTCTTTTCTTATATTAAAACATAGGTACTTACCCAAAAGGAACTTTCACCCCATCAACGCAGTAATTAAAACTAAGAGGACTTTTCCTATTTGTGAAACTCACAACCTGACATTTAACCCCGTTCATCATCATACCATTGCCCACCGTCCATCTCACAACGCTATCGAGGTCACCCTGCAGCCGCTCACAATCTTGTAACTTATTTATTATTCTGTACAGAATAACATCATCTGCAAACAGCTCGGCGATAAGGTTGCGCGGACTGGCGAGCGCGAGGTGGCGCTCTTCATTAGATGTGCTGCACTGTAGTTGTTGGTGTTTATTTCGTGCTTTGACTCTCATTCTCAATCAAACTTTAACAGTCCGAAAAGATCTTCAAGACACTTAATATAGCATTATATTATTCATGCGTTAAAATATTTGGCCTACGGATATCCTTTTCTTCCACTGACGAATTATCGTCAGCTGGTTGTTTTAGCCAGTGTGACCATTGACGATATATCGTCAGTTGGTCTTTCTTGCAAGGACTGTCACTGATATCGTCAGCTGGTCCTGTAAGGGTTGAGGATCTGTTTTCAGACCGACCTTGCTGGGTGTGAGTGAAATATGGCTGGACCCAGTTTACCTTCTTCATAAGTTAGAAGTAACTGCCATGAAAGTAGCAATAATGATTGCTGCCACAAACAGGTGGGAACAATGGCATGAGGTTACCTAAAATGAGGAAAGTAGTTAGGAATTAACCACATGGAGGGAGCTGTACGAATAAACTGGCTTCGATGATGTGGTCATGTGAGGCGAATGGAGCAGGATAGTTTTCCTCTGAGGAAAATGAACTCGGCCATCGAGGGTAAGAGAAATAGGGGAAGACCAAGACAGTGATGGTTATATTCAGTATTTAATGATACGAGGCGTGGAACTAAATGAGGGCAGTAAGCTATTGTCGCAAATAGAATATTGTGGAAACTCTTAGTTAATTCATTAAGCCTTGCATAGTGAACGCTGAAAGGCGTTTCAGTCTATTATAATGTATGTATGTATGTACACTGACTGACAGAGCAAATGCAGCACCAAGAAGGAGTGGTTCGAAAGGGATGAAAGTTGGGGAAAAAACAGAGACGGCACGGACGAATAATTGATGTTTATTTCAAACCGATATGCAGGTTACACAATGCGCACGGCATCGACTCAGTAGGATGTAGGACCACCGCGAGCGGCGATGCACGCAGAAACACGTCGAGGTACAGAGTCAATAAGAGTGCGGATGGTGTCCTGAGGGATGGTTCTCCATTCTCTGTCAACCATTTGCCACAGTTGGTCGTCCGTACGAGGCTGGGGCAGAGTTTGCAAACGGCGTCCAATGAGATCCCACACGTGTTCGATTGGTGAGAGATCCGGAGAGTACGCTGGCCACGGAAGCATCTGTACACCTCGTAGAGCCTGTTGGGAGATGCGAGCAGTGTGTGGGCGGGCATTATCCTGCTGAAACAGAGCATTGGGCAGCCCCTGAAGGTACGGGAGTGCCACCGGCCGCAGCACATGCTGCACGTAGCGGTGGGCATTTAACGTGCCTTGAATACGCACTAGAGGTGACGTGGAATCATACGCAATAGCGCCCCAAACCATGATGCCGCGTTGTCTAGCGGTAGGGCGCTCCACAGTTACTGCCGGATTTGACCTTTCTCCACGCCGACGCCACACTCGTCTGCGGTGACTATCACTGACAGAACAGAAGCGTGACTCATCGGAGAACACGACGTTCCGCCATTCCCTCATCCAAGTCGCTCTAGCCTGGCACCATGCCAGGCGTGCACGTCTATGCTGTGGAGTCAATGGTAGTCTTCTGAGCGGACGCCGGGAGTACAGGCCTCTTTCAACCAATCGACGGGAAATTGTTCTGGTCGATATTGGAACAGCCAGGGTGTCTTGCACATGCTGAAGAATGGCGGTTGACGTGGCGTGCGGGGCTGTCACCGCTTGGCGGCGGATGCGGCGATCCTCGCGTGCTGACGTCACTCGGGCTGCGCCTGGACCCCTCGCACGTGCCACATGTCCCTGCGCCAACCATCTTCGCCACAGGCGCTGCACCGTGGACACATCCCTATGGGTATCGGCTGCGATTTGACGAAGCGACCAACCTGCCCTTCTCAGCCCGATCACCATACCGCTCGTAAAGTCGTCTGTCTGCTGGAAATGCCTCCGTTGACGGCGGCCTGGCATTCTTAGCTATACACGTGTCCTGTGGCACACGACAACACGTTCTACAATGACTGTCGGCTGAGAAATCACGGTACGAAGTGGGCCATTCGCCAACGCCGTGTCCCATTTATCGTTCGCTACGTGCGCAGCACAGCGGCGCATTTCACATCATGAGCATACCTCAGTGACGTCCGTCTACCCTGCAATTGGCATAAAGTTCTGACCACTCCGTCTTGGTGTTGCATTTGCTCTGTCAGTCAGTGTATGTGTATGTATGTACGTACGAGGGTCGAGTCATAAGTCATGGCAACTATTTTTTCCCCCGCGAACAGGAGACAACACGGAAAATATAAGATATGCATTTGGAAATATAGGGCATGTACTTACGTATAGTGCCTGAAGACAAATTCTGACTTCAGGAGATTCTCGTAGGAAAGTGACAGAATACAGGCCATTGGTACACATTGTTTTAATATGGTATAGACAGCAAATACACAATACTACGTGCAAAGGACAGGTCTCCACTGGTTACAGACCTTCGAAATAATCACCCAAGGTCTCCACTGGGCGTTGCCAGCGGTGGGGCAGGCGCTGAATATCATTCGCTGCATGTGTATCGCTAACGTGTGACACCTCTCTCCAAAATGCTGTTACGTTGTCCTCTTTGTTAGTAAACCGTTCTCCACGTAATGGCTTCTTGACTTAGGGGATTAGATCATAGTCACACACTTAATGCTTCCCGCAGGTCTGCATGGTATTGGCGTGCATTTCTGCCGCGGAGAACTGCTATTTTAATATACGATCGTTGCTTCCGCTTGTTGACTTCCATTTTGTGACGTTCTCGCTCACACACTGAACTTGGGGGCATGCTTAGACCCACACTGTCGTTTACATACTCCATCTAGTGGCATTATACGCAAGTACATTCCCTACGTTTCCAAATACATATGTTAGATTTGCCGTGTTGTCTCCTCTTCGCGAGAAAAAAAAGGTTGCTATGACTTATGACTCGACCTTCGTATGTAGTAATTTTACTTACATATTGGTTTTCTTGATGACAGATTTGTTTCATTCTCTTACCAACAGAATCACAATGAGGCGAAACACCGCGCGGCAGACGCTCAAGGGGAGAGAAATTCCTATTTACGACAAAAATGAAGTCGATATGTCAGTGAGTGACACTAGTATAAATCTATACTCGGACGAGTCAAGTGAAGAAGAGATGGGTATAGCATCTTCCAAAGAAATTAAAGTCGGATGTAAATGCGGAGGACAAAAACCATTTAGTAGAGAAAAGGAGGTAAAAAATTATTCTTGCACTAGATGTAAAAAAAATTCTAAACATCTTCGGTCTGTGAAGAAGTTCTCCACGCTTGGAAGTGATACAAGTATTGAATCAGATGATTCAGGTACTTCTGTACATACAGTTTCATACGCAGGTGTAGCTACTCCAAGTCTAAGAAAATCGAGTTGTAGGTGTAAGCGCACTCCATGCGTATGCTTGAAGGGTAAACGCATCCCTTGCCCATGCATCAAATGCAAACGCAGTCCTTGTACTTGTACTAAGTCTAAGCGGTCTTCAGCGTCTGGTACACATGGCAGAGTCCCAGATCCATTAGAGAAAAAACAGATTCGTGTTCTGCGTATGAATCTAAAGAAAATTAAAGGGTTCATTCCGTTAGGAAAGAAGGGGAAAGAAACTAAAGATGGAAACATTATTCTGATAAAAAAACAAGACCAGGGTGCGCAATTCAGACCCGTTTCTTTTACTAAACACAGAAATCAAAGCCTCTCTAAAAAGAAAAAGGGTCCTCCGGTGATATGTTTATGCCGAAAACCATGCCATGATTACGACTGCCCAGTTATCAAAAGAATCACTTATACAGAAATGATTGCATCTAATTCGAGTTTAGGTACGCTTGAATCTGACGATGAAGAACCCGAAGAAGTCAAAGAACCAGAACAAAAGAGAGACATAACACCTGCATCGTCTGGAGCACCTCCAGATGACAAAGATCAAAGGAGAGACATAACACCTGTATCGTCTGGAGCACCTCCAGCACGTCCTTCTTTATTGCCATCTCCTGAGATATTTAGGAAGAGGGAAACTATCACGATGAAGAGAACAATTATCCGTGCTGAAGAAATAGAGGCGGATCATGAGGGTGCAACTCCTGCACACAGAACGTATCGAAGAAAAGAGTCTGTACCTTTGGAAAAAAAGAAATCTCGCTCAGATGGTGTACCATCTCCTCGAGCTTTAAATAAACCACAATATCCGCCTACATCTGCATCTATTCATGAATCCAAAGACGTGCCACCTCCTTCCGAAGCGTTTCAAAAGAGAGAGTCGATAAAAATGGAGAGAAAAATTACACGGTCTGAAGAAGAACTCGATGATGTATCTCCTTCTCAAACTTATCGAAAGAGAGAGTCTACACAGATGAAAAAAAGAATTCGCTCTGATGTAGTTCCACCTGAAGCTGAAAATAAGGACTCTGCTAAAAAGGAAGAAGAGCCCCTATATAAGGGTATGATGGGGTCAACGAGCTTGAAATCACGTCCAAAACCTAGTCCAGATGGCAAAATTGAAGACACCCCTAAAGAGCCCTTATACCCTGAGTCTGTATCTGTCCCTGAATCCCAATCGTATCGAAAAAGAGAGTCGATAAAAATGGAGAAAAACATTTATCGGTCTGAAGAAGAACCCGATGAGGTATCTCCTTCTCGAACTTATCGAAAGAGAGAGTCTACACAGATGAAAAAAAAACCTCACTCTGATGTACCTCCACCTGAAGCTGAAGTTAAGGACTCTGCTAAAAAGGAAGAAGAACATCTATATAAGGGTACGATGGGAGTAACGAGCTTGAAATCACGTCCAAAACCTAGTCCAGATGACAAAATTGAAGACACACTTAAAGAGCCCTTTTCTCCTGAGTCTGTATCTGTTCCTGAATCCAGAACTTATCGAAAGAGAGAGTCGATAAAAATGGAGAAAAACATTTATCGGTCTGAAGAAGAATCCGATGACGAATCTCCTTCTCGAACTTTTCGTAAGAAAGAGTCCACACAGATGAAAAAAAAAACTCGCTCTGATGATGTACCAGCACCTCAACCTGAAAATAAGGGCTCTGCTAAAGAGGAGGAAGAACAGCTATATAAAGGTACGATGGGATTAACGAGCTTGAAATCACGTTCAAAACCTAGTCCACATGGCAAAATTGAAGACACCGCTAAAGAACCCTCATCTCCTGAGCCTGTATCTCTTCCTGAATTCACATCGTATCGAAAGAGAGAGTCGATGAAAATGGAAAAAGACATTTACCGGTCTGAAGAAGAACCCGATGATGAATCTCCTCGAACTTTTCGAAAGAAAGAGTCTTCACAGGTGAAAAAAAAAACTCCGTCAGATGATGTACCAGCACCTCAGTCTGAAAAAAGGGGTTCTGCTAAAGAGGAGGAGGAGGAACACATATATAAGGGTGTGATGGGATTAACGAGCTTGAAATCACGCCCAAAACATAGTCTAGATGAAAAAATTGAATACACAGCTAAAGAACCCTTATCTCCTGAGTCTGTATCTGTTCCTGAATCCAAATCGTATCGAAAGAGAGAGTCGATAAAAATGGAGAAAAATATTTATCGGTCTGAAGAAGAACCCGATGACGAATCTCCTTCTCGAACTTTTCGGAGGAGAGAGAGTGCACAGATGAAAAAAAAATCTCGCTCTGATGAACCTCCACCTGAAGCTGAAAATAAGGACTCTGCTAAACAGGAGGAAGAACACCTATATATGGGTATGATGGGATTAACTAGCGGGAAATCACGTCCAAAATCTAGTCCAGATGACAAAAATAAAGTCGTCCCTGAAGAAACCTTAGCTCCTGAGTCTGTATCAGTTCCTGAACCCAGAACTTATCGAAAGAGAGAGTCGATAAAAATGGAGAAAAAAATTTATCGGTCTGAAGAAGAACCCGATGACGAATCTCCTTCTCGAACTCTTCGGAGGAGAGAGTCTGAACAGGTGGAAAGAAAGAAAACTCGTTCAGATGACATACAACCTACTGGATTTGAAGATTTACCACCTCCTAAATTTGAAGATAGAGAGACGGATGGATTTTTAGTTACGAGAACTTCAGTAACTGAAAAGGATGACGAAGATATTGCTAAAATAGATGAAATAGAAATTCAAGATATACGGCCGTCTTCTCCTCATACATATCGAAAGAGAGAATCTATCGAAATAGAGGAAACGGTGTTCCGATCTGCAGAAGATCTACTTTCAGAATATGAAGATATTCCAATCCCATCTCCTCGGTCTGATGATATACCACCCCGTATGCTTAAACGTATATCAACCACTGAGTTTCAAGAGGCACCACTTCCTCGATCAGAAGACATAATACCTCCTCAGTCTCAAGATTTACCTCATCTTCCTCAAAATTACAGAAAGAGAGAATCTATAAGGATAGAAAGGAAACGTTCTCAATCTGGAGATGTCACACCAACTCGTTCTAAGGAACGAAATAAAGACGAAACCCTTCCTCCTCCTCCTCCCCCTCCTCCTCCTCCCCGTCCTCCTCCTCGTCCTCAGATGTATGAAAATAGAGAACATGTTCATAAGGAGAAATCACATCCTCTACCAAAAGCAGATTTTGAAACTACTCATGAGAGAACTAGAAGAAAAGTAGAAACATCAGAGGAGATACACCACCATACGTCTGATAATAAACATTCTGATGGCAAAGATCTAGGACCGCCTCAAGACGGCAAAGATTGTAAATGCTTCATGAAACATAGTTTTCCCTCAGAGGAAAGGTACATGGAAAACTTTGAAGTTGACCATGTTAAAAGGAGACAAGTAACAACCCACTATGAGGAAATACGCTCCGTACCTTCTGAGAAAACTGTTATCCCAGAAAGTGAGAGGACTGGAAAAGTCGATATACCAGGTATCAGTGTGCGCCTCACATGTAGGTGTTCAGAAGAAGATATTTCCGGATTAAAATCCCAATACCATAAAGAATTCCAACAGTCATCATCTAAACAGCAAGATGAGAGAAAAGATAACAGTGCGAAAATCATAACCGTTATGTCAGAGCAGCACCGAAGATGTGATTGTTGTAAATGCCCAACATTTATATCTAAAGACAAAATTTCATTACCTGAAGATAAGTATCGTCCTCAAAGAAGAGAATATCACGATCATGAACGTCGTACCAGTGATCGAAAAGACATACCAGAACCACATACTCAAAGAATGGAACACCTTGATACGAAACCACATTGGCAAAAATCTTCACAGCAGCGTGGATATTATGATCAGCAAAGTGTAAGGCTCAATAGTAAACCATCATTACCAGAGGCTGGAATAGTTTCCCGTTTAAGAGGTTACTACGAACAAGGGCAAAAAAAAACTGCCACAAAATCGTCTAAGTCAGGGAATGTAGTAGCTCCTCACTCACGTGGTTATGTGGAAAAGGAACCCCAGGAAGAAATGAGAAGGAGGTCATTGTCAGCAGATGAAAGAATTACACATTTCCAAGGATTTTGGGAAACTGAATCTGAGAAGCCTGAGAAGAAATTATCATTAAAACGAGATATAAAATTACCTCATACACGAGGTTATTATGAACAGGAGTACTTGGGTGTAAAAACATCAACATCAAAAACAGATGATTTAAGGCAAATAGACTCGCGAAATTATTCGCAAGAGGAACCTGTAAATGTACATAGAGAAGTATCAGAATCAACAGATGTAAGCCTTCCAAGTTGGCAGGAATATTGGGAATCTGATTTTGAAAACCTATATATTACACGGCCTGAAGATTCAAGGATACCTCGTTCACAGGGATATAAGGCGAGGGACTGTATAAAAGGAAAACCAGCGACCTCAAAGTCGGCGGATTTAACGCTATATTCGCAAGGTTATGCTGAAAAAGAACCCTTAGAAGTTGGACAAAAGTCATCACTGTCCGCAGATGTACGAATTCCTCGTCCAAGAAGCTGTTGGGAAACCGAAACAACTGAGAGAAAAGTGTCCCTAACAAAGGATGTAGACATACCACATTCGCTAGGATATCATGAAATGGAACTGAAATCAGCATCACAATCCCGAGGTTATATTGAAGAGGAACCCGTAGAGATAAGGAGGAAATCATCAATACTAGAGGGCGTAAAAATTCCAAATATGCGAGGTTATAAAGAAAGTGAGAATAGAAAACCTGAGAGAAAATTAGCACGTACAGAAGATGTAAGGACACCAACATTTATGGGCTACCACGAAGATGAGGATTTTAAGCAACTAAGACCTTCATATTCAAACAAAAGAGACTTTTCACCACAATCTCGTGGTTATGATGAAAAGGATCCACTGGTATTGGTGAGAGAAACAATTCCACCACCGAAAGATTTTCGGGGAACTGAAAGCATAAAGCTTGAGAAAAGAAAGTCCGGGACACGAGATTTAAGGGGTCTTCGGACAGAATGGTATTATGAAGAAGAGAAGAAACCAATACCTTCAAATACAGAATATCAGACTAAAAGTACACGAGATTATATTGAAAAGCAACCTCTGGGATCAGAGAGAAAAACATCCGAGACACATGATTTGAGGGCAACTCGGACAAAAGGATATTTTGAAGAAGAGAAGGATCCAATATCTTCACAGGCAGAATATAAAACTGTACACCCACGAGGGTATGTTGAAAAGGAACTCGAGGGATTAGAGAGGAAAACTTCTTTGTTAGATACTGCACGATATCCACCACCTGAAGGTTATCGGGAAACTGAAAGTATCAAGATTGAGAGAAAAATATCCCGCACACAGGATGTGAGGGCATCTCGGACAGAGGGGTATTTTGAAGAACGGAAGGAACCAATAAATTCAAGGACAGAATATAAAACTGTACATCCACGAGGGTATGTTGAAAAAGAACCCCAGAAACTAGAGAGGAAAACGTCTTTCTTAGATAGTGTAAAATATCCACCACCTGAAGGTTATCGGGGAACTGAAGTCATCAAGCTTGAGAGAAAAATATCCCAAACACAGGATGTAAGGGAACCTTGGGAAGAAGCGTATTATGAAGAAGAGACGGAACCAATGGCTTCAAAGACAGAATATAAAACTGTACACCCGCGAGGTTATGTTGAAAAGGAACCCCAGGAACTAGAAAGGAAAATGTCTTTGTTAGAGAGTGTAAAATATCCACCACCTGAAGGTTATTGGGAAACTGAAAGTATCAAGACTGGGAGAAAAATATCCTACACACAGGATGTAAGGGCACCTTGGACAGAAGATTATTATGAAAGAGCTAAGAAACCAATATCTTCGAATACAGAATATAAAACTACTCACCCACGAGGTTATGTTGAAAAGGAACCGCAAGGTTCAGAGAGGAAAACTTCTTTAAAATTCCCACCACCTGAAGATTATCGCGAAACTGAAATCATTAAGTGTGAGAGGAAAATATCCCACACTCAGGATGTAGAGGCACCTCGGACAGAAGGGTATTGTGAAGAAGAGAAGGCACCAATATCTTCAAGGACAGAATATAAATCTGCACACCCACGAGGTTATGTTGAAAAGGAACCGCAAGGTTTAGACCGGAAAACCTCTTTGTTAGATAGTGTAAAATTCCCACCACCTGAAGATTATCGACAAACTGAAAGCATTAGGTTTGAGAGGAAAACATCCCAGACACAAGATGTAACGGCACCTCTGACAAAACGGTATTACGAAGAAGGGAAAGAAGCAATATCTTCAAAGACAGAATATCAGACTACACAACTGCGAGGTTATAGTGAAAAGGAACTCCAGGGATTAGAGGGTAAAACATCGTCAAGTGACATAGAATTTCCACGATCACAAGGATATAGGGAAACAGAAGGTGTACAGCAAGGTAGAAAAGTATTACAGAACGAGGAAATTACGACACCTCACACAAGAGTATACCATCGGAGGGAACTTTTGGATGTGAAACCATCGTCGTCAAAGACAGACGATTTCACTGTACATTCATGGGGTTATTTGGAAAAGGAAGCAATTGACTCAGAAAGAAAAACCTCAATGTTAAAAGACGTAAGAGTTCAACCCCCGAAGAGATATAGAGAAGCTGAAAGCATAAGAACTGAGAGAAAAGTATCAGAATTACTGGACGTGAATGCACCTGAAATGCGAGGATATTATGAGGAAGAAGTAGAATCATCGCCATTAAGGACACAAATTCCAGCTATGCGTTTCCGAGGGTACGTTGAAGAAGAACCTCGTGATCTTGGACGAAGGTCGTCTTCGTTGGAGGACGTTAAAATTCCACCTCCGAAAGGATATCGGGAAACTGAAAATATTAAGCTGGAGAGAAAATCATCACAAAAACAAGATGTAAGGGCACTTCAGATGCGAGGATATCATGAAGAAGAGAGAGAACCATCACTTTCTAAGACGGAGGTTTTAGGAATATACTCTCGAGGTTATGTTGAAAAGGAACCTCCTGAACGTGAAAGGAAATTAACTTCGTTGGAGGACGTAAGACTTCCACCATCTAAAGGATACTTGGAAACTGAATCTATTAAGCAAGATAGAAGAATATCACAAGAAAAAAATGTAAGGGTGCCACAAATGAGAGCGTATTTTGAGGATAAATTGGAATCACCGTCCACAATGACAGAAATTCAATCTATCTATCCGCGTGGTTATATTGAAGAGAAAACCCTAGCTCATGAAAGTAAAACATCCACAAAGGAGGATGTAAAATTTCCGCCATCGAAAGGATATCGAGGAGCTGAATCTACTAAGGTGGAGAGAACATTATCACATACAGAAGATGTAAAAGGCGCTCAAATACTGGGATATTATGAGGAAGAAGTTCAACTATCACCTTCAAAGACTGAATATATTACTATATACTCTCGAGGTTATGTTGAAGAAGAACCTCGTGAACTTGAAAGGAAATCGTCTTCGTTAGTGGACGTAAAAATGCCACTATCGAAAGGATATCGGGGAACGGAAAGTATTAATCTAGAGAGAAAGTCATCACAAATACAAGATGTAAGGACACCTAAAATTCGAGGATATTATGAAGAAGAGAGACAGCCATCACTTTCTAAAACGGAGTCTTTAGCAATATACTCTCGAGGTTATGTTGAAAAAGAACGTGAACTCGAAAGAAAATTGACTTCTTTGGAGGACGTAAGACTTCCACCATCGAAAGGTTACTTGGGAACTGAATCTATTAAGCAGGATAAAAGAACGTCAACAGCCCAAAGTGTAAGGGCACCTCAAATGCGAGTGTATTATGAAGATAAATTGGAACCACCATCTTCAAGGACAGAATTTCAATCTGTTTATCCACGTGATTATATTAAAGAGGAAACCCTAGTTCTTGAAAGAAAATTATCCACAATTGAGGATGTAAAATTTACACCATCGAAAGGATATCGAGTTGCTGAACCTATTAAGTTGGAGAGAAAATTATCACAAACAGCAGACGTAAAACGTACTCAAATACTGGGGTATCATGAGGAAGAGGTTCAACTATCACCTTCAAAGACTGAATCTATTACCATATACTCTCAAGGTTATGTTGAAGAAGAGCCTTGTGAACTTGAAAGGAAATCGTCTTCGTTGGTGGACGTAAAAATTCCACTATCGAAAGGATATCGGGGAACTGAAAATATTAAACTAGAGAGAAAATCATCAAAAACACAAGATGTAAGGGCACCTCAAATTCGAGGATATTACGAGGAAGGGAGAGATCCGTCACTTTCTAAGACGGAGTCTTCAGCAATATACTCTCGAGGTTACGTTGAAAAAGAACGTGAACTTGAAAGAAAAATGACTTCATTGGAAGACGTAAGACTTCCACCGTCGAAAGGATATTTGGGAACTGAATCTATTAAGCAGGATAGAAGAACATCACTAGCACAAAGAGAAAGGGCGCCGCAAATGAGAGCATATTATGAGGATAAACTGGAACCACCATCCTCAAGGACAGAATTACAGTCTATTTGCCCACGTGGTTATATTGAAGAGGAAACCTTACTTCTTGAAAGAAAAACATCCACAAAGGAGGATGTAAAATTTCCACCATCGAAAGGATATCGAGGTGCTGAATCTATTAAGTTGGATAGAAAATTATCGCAAATAGCAGACGTAAAAGATACTCAAATACTGGGGTATCATGAGGAAGAGATTCAATTATCACCTTCAAAAACTGAATCTATTACTATATACTCCCGAGGTTATGTTGAAGAAGAACCTCGTGAACTTGAAAAGAAATCGTCTTCGTTAGTGGACGTAAAAATGCCACTATCGAAAGGATATCGGGGAAATGAAAATATTAATCTAGAGAGAAAATCATCACGAATACAAGATGTAAGGACACCTCAAATTCGAGGATATTATGAGGAAGAGAGACAGCCATCACTTTCTAAAACGGAGTCTTTAGCAATATACTCTCGAGGTTATGTTGAAAAAGAACGTGAACTTGAAAGAAAATTGACTTCTTTGGGGGACTTAAGACTTCCACCATCGAAAGGATATCGTGGAACAGATACTATTATGCAGGAGAGGAAATCATCACAAGCACAAGATACAAGGGCACCGCAAACACAAGGGTACTATGAAGAAGAAGAAGGCCCATCAACCTCAAAGGCAGCATTTCGAACTACGCGCTTACATGGTTATGTTGAGACGGAACGTCTAGATTTAGAAAGGAAAAAATCCATGATGGAGGCTATAAAATTTCCTCTGTCGGAAGGATATCAAGGAGCTGAAGTGGTAACTTTGGAGAGAAAATTATCACAGTCACAAGACGTAAAAGCACCTCAAATACGAGGATATGAGGAAGAAGTACAACTATCGCCTTCAAAAACTCAATCACTTAATATGTACTCTCGAGGTTATGTTGAAGAAGAACCTCTTGGCGTTGAAAAAATAACTTCTTCGTTCGAGGACGTAAAATTTCCACCATCGAAAGGGTATCGGGGAACTGAAACTATTAATTTGGAGAGAAAACTCTCGCAAACACAGCACGTAAGGGCACCTCATATGCGAAGATATTATGAGAATGAATTAGAAACACCATCATCAAATACAGAATTTCAGTCTATGTACCCACGTGGTTATGTTGAAAAGCAATATCTAGACCTAGAAAGAAAAACATCCATGATTGAGGATGTAAAGATTCCACCGTTAAAAGGTTATAGAGGAACTGAAATGATAAAGCCGGAGAGAATGTTATCACAAACACAGGAAGTAACAGCACCTCAAGTACGAGGATACTATGAGGAAGAATTACAACTGTTACCTTCACGCGCGGAATCTGTTACTATATACTTTCGAGGTTATGTTGAAGAAGAACCTCGTGACCTTGAAAGAAAGTCGTCTTCGTTGGGGCTCGTAAAAATTCCACCATCGAAAGGATATCGGGGAATTGAAACTATTAATTTGGAGAGGGAACACTCGCTAACACAAGACGTAAGGGCACCTCATATGCGAGGGTATTATAAGGAAGAAATGGAACCACCATCATCAGAGACAGAATTTCAAAGTGTGTACCCCTGTGGTTATTTTGAAAAGGAATATCTAGGTATAGAAAAGAAAACATCCATGACGGAGGATGTAAAGATACCACCACTGAAAGGTTATCGAGAAACTGAAATGGTTAAGTTGGAGAGAAGGTTGTCACAAGCAAAGGACGTAAAAGTATCTCAAATACGGGGTTATTATGAGGAAGAAGAACAATTATCACCAACAAGGACAGAATCTATTACTGTGTATCCCCGAGGTTATGTTCAAGAAGAACCTCGTGAACTTGAACGGAAATCGTCTTCGTTGGTGGAGGTAAAAATTCCACCATCGAAAGGATATCGGGGAACTGAAACTATTAAACTGGACAGAGAATCATCACAAGCACAAGAAGTAAGGGCCTCGCAAATGCGAGGTTATTATGAGGAACAGGTAGAACCATCACCTTCTAAAACGAAATCTTTCACAATATACTCTAGAGGTTATGTTGAACAAGAATCTCGTGAACTTGAACGGAAATCGTCTTCCTTGGTGGACGTAAAAATTCCACCATCGAAAGGATATCGGGGAGCTGAAACTACTGACCTGGAGAGAAAATCATTAAAAACACAAGATCTGAGGGCACCTCACATGCGAGGGTATTATGAAGATGAATCAGGACCACCATCCTCGAAAACAGAATTTCAGTCTGTGCACCCACTTGGTTATATTGAAAAGGAGTACCTAGGCCTAGAAAAGAAAACATCCATGCTTGAGGATTTAAGGATTCCACCGTCGAAGGGTTATAGAGGAATTGAAATGATAAAGCCGGATAGAAAGTTGTCGCACACACGGGACGTAAAATCACCTAAAGTACGTGGGTATTGTGAGGAAGAAATACAACTGTCACCTTCAAAGACGAAATCTATTACTATATACACCAGAGGTTATGTTGAACAAGAACCTCGTGAACTTGAACGGAAATCGTCTTCGTTGGTGGACGTAAAAATTCCACCATCGAAAGGATATCGGGGAGCTGAAACTATTGACCTGGGGAGAAAATCATTACAAACACAAGATATAAGGGCACCTCAAATGCGAGGGTATTATGAAGATGAATCAGGACCACCATCCTCGAAAACAGAATTTCAGTCTGTGCACCCACGTGGTTATATTGAAAAGGAGTACCTAGGCCTAGAAAAGAAAACATCCATGCTAGAGGATTTAAGGATTCCACCGTCGAAGGGTTATAGAGGAATTGAAATGATAAAGCCGGATAGAAAGTTGTCGCAAACACAGGACGTGAAATCATCTAAAGTACGTGGCTATTGTGAGGAAGAAACACAACTGTCACCTTCAAAGACGAAATCTATTAATATATACACCAGAGGTTATGTTGAACAAGAACCTCGTGAACTTGAACGGAAATCGCCTTCGATGGTGGACGTAAAAATTCCACAATCGAAAGGATATCGGGGAACTGAAACTATTAAACTGGACAGAGAATCATCACAAACACAAGAAGTAAGGGCCTCGCAAATGCGAGGTTATTATGAGGAAGAGGTAGAACCATCACCTTCTAAAACGAAATCTTTCACAATATACTCTAGAGGTTATATTGAACAAGAACCTCGTGAACTTGAACGGAAATCGTCTTCCTTGTTGGACGTAAAAATTCCATCATCGAAAGGATATCGGGGAGCTGAAACTATTGAGCTGGAGAGAAAATCATTACAAACACAAGATCTGAGGGCACCTCACATGCGAGGGTATTATGAAGATGAATCAGGACCACCATCCTCGAAAACAGAATTTCAGTCTGTGCACCCACGTGGTTATGTTGAAAAGGAATGTCTAGATATAGAAAAGAAAACATCCATGACGGAGGATGTAAAGATACCACCACTGAAAGGTTATCGAGAAACTGAAATGGTTAAGTTGGAGAGAATATTGTCTCAAGCAAAGGACGTAAAAGTATCTCAAATACGGGGTTATTATGAGGAAGAAGAACAATTATCACCAACAAGGACAGAATCTATTACTGTGTATCCCCGAGGTTATGTTCAAGAAGAACCTTCTGAACTTGAACGCAAATCGTCTTCGTTGGTGGAGGTAAAAATTCCACAATCGAAAGGATATCGGGGAAGTGAAACTATTAAGCTGGACAGAGAATCATCACAAGCACAAGAAGTAAAGGCCTCGCAAATGCGAGGTTATTATGAGGAACAGGTAGAACCATCACCTTCTAAAACGAAATCTTTCACAATATACTCTAGAGGTTATGTTGAACAAGAACCTCGTGAACTTGAACGGAAATCGTCTTCCTTGGTGGACGTAAAAATTCCACAATCGAAAGGATATCGGGGAAGTGAAACTATTAAGCTGGACAGAGAATCATCACAAACACAAGAAGTAAGGGCCTCGCAAATGCGAGGTTATTATGAGGAAGAGGTAGAACCATCACCTTCTAAAACGAAATCTTTCACAATATACTCTAGGGGTTATATTGAAGAAGAACCACTTGAACGTGAAAGGAAATCGTCTTCGTTGGTGGACGTAAAAATTCCACCGTGGAAAGGATTTCGGGGAACTGAGACTATTGAGCTGGAGAGAAAATCATTACAAACACAAGATATAAGGGCACCTCAAATGCGAGGATATTATGAGGATGAATCAGAACCATCATCCTCGAAAACAGAATTTCAGTCTGTATACCCACGTGGTTATATTGAAATGGAATACCTAGGCCTAGAAAAGAAAACATCCAAAATTGAGGATTTAAGTATTCCGCCGCCGTCGAAGGGTTATAGAGGAATTGAGATGATAAAGCCGGATAGAAGGTTGTCGCAAACACAGGACATAAAATCTCCTAAATTACGTGGGTATTGTGAGGAAGAAATACAACTGTCACCTTCACATACAGAATCTACCACTATATACTCCAGAGGTTATGTTGAACAAGAACCTCATAAACGTGAAAGGAAATCATCTTCCTTGGAGCTCGTAAAAATTCCACCATCGAAAGGGTATCGGGGAACTGAAACTATTAAGCTGGAGAGAGAATCATCACAAACACAAGAAGTAAGGGCACCGCAAATGCGAGGGTATTATGAGGAAGAGATAGAACGATCACCTTCTAAGCCGAAATCTTTCACAATATACTCTAAAGGTTATGTTGAAGAAGAACCCCCTGAATGTGAAAGGAAACTGTCTTTGTTGGAGGATGTAAAACTTCCGCCATCAAAAGGATATCGTAGAACTGAAGTTATGAAGCAGGAGAAAAAACTATCACAAACACGAGATGTATGGGCACCTCAAACACAAGGGTATTATGTAGAGGAGAAAGAGCCATCAGCCTCAAAGTCAACATTTCAAACTACACGCTTTCATGGTTATGTCGAGAAGGAGTCCCCTGATCTAGGAAGTAAAACATCCATGATTGAGGAAATTAAAGTTCCACCGTCGAAAGGATATCAAGGAGCTGAAATGATTAATTTGGATAGAGGATTATCACAATCACATGATGTTAATGTACCACAAGTACGGGGGTATTATGTAGAAGAACGATTATCACCTTCAAGGGCGGAATCTATTACTATATACTCTCAAGGGTATGTTGAAGAAGAATCATGTGAATTTGAAATAGAATCGTCTTCGTTGGAGGACGTAAAATTTCCACCGTCGAAGGGATATTGCGGAACTGAGACTATTAACTTGGAGAGAAAACTGTCGCAAACAGAGGAATTAAGAGCACCTCGTATGCGGGGTTATTATGAGAATGAAGGAGAAGCACGAACTTCGAAGACAACATTTCAAACTATGTACCCGAGCGGTTATATTGAAGAGGAAACCCTAGATCCAGAGAGAAAAACATCCATGATGGAAGATGTAAAGTTTCCACCATCGAAAGGGTATCGAGCATCGGAAATGATTAAATTGGACACAAAATTATCGCAAACACAAGACGTAAAAGCACCACATATACGGGGTTATTATGAGGATGAAGGAAAAACACTAACCTCAAAGAAAAAGATTCAAACTATGTATCCAAGCGGTTATATTGAAGAGGATACCCTAAATCTAGAAAGGAAAACACCCATCGTGGAGGATGTAAAAATTCAACCATCGAAAGGGTATCGAGGAGAAGAAATGATTAAGTTGGAGGGAAAATTGTCAGAAACACAAGATGTAAAATCACCAAAAATACGGGGGTATTATGAGGAAGAAGTACAACAATCACCTTCAAAGCCGGAATCTCTTACTATATACCCTCGAGGATATGTTGAAGAAGAAATTCGCGAAATGGAAAAGAAATCGTCGTCGCTAGAGGATGTAAGAATTCCACCATCGAAAGGATATCGGGGAACTGAAACTATTAAAATCGAGAGAAAACTCTCGCAGCCAGAGAAAGTAAAAGAACCTCATATGCGTGGGTATTATGAGGACGAAGGAAAAGCACTAACCTCAAAGACGACATTTCGAAGCATATACCCAAGCGGTTATATTGAAGAGGAAACCTTAGATCCAGAAAGAAACACATCAATGAAGAAGGATGTAAAACTTCCACCATCCAAAGGATATCGAGAAGCAGAAATGATTAGTTTGGAGAGAAAATCATCACAAGCACAAGACGTGAAATCACCACAAATACGGGGGTATTATGAGGAAGAAGTACAATTATCACCTTCAAAGGCGGAATCTATTGCTATATACTCTCGAGGGTATATTGAAGAAGAATTTCGCGAACTGCAGAAGAAATCGTCATCGATAGAGGACGTACGAATTCCGCCATCGAAAGGATATCGGGGAACAGAAACTATTAAATTGGAGAGAAAACCCTCGCATACAGAAGAAGTAAGAGCACCACGTATGCAAGGTTATTATGAGGATGAAATAGAATCACTAACCTCAAAGACAACATTTCGAACTATGTACCCAAGTGGGTATATTGAAGAGGAAAATGTAGATCTAGAAAGAAAAACATCCATGATGGAGAATGTAAAAATTCCACCATCGAAAGGATATCGTGGAGCTGAAATGATTAATTTGGATAGAAAATTAACGCAATCACAAGATGTAAAATCACCACAAATACGGGGGTATTACGAGGAAGAAGTACAAGTATCACCTTCAAAGGCGGAATCTATTGCTATATATTCTCAAGGGTATATTGAAGAAGAATTTCGCGAACTGCAGAAGAAATCGTCATCGATAGAGGACGTACGAATTCCGCCATCGAAAGGATATCGGGGAACTGAAACTATTAAATTGGAGAGAAAACCCTCGCAAACAGAAGAAGTAAGAGCACCCCGTATGCAAGGGTATTATGAGGATGAAATAGAATCACTAACCTCAAAGACAACATTCCGAACTATGTACCCAAGTGGGTATATTGAAGAGGAAAATGTAGATCTAGAAAGAAAAACATCCATGATGGAGAATGTAAAAATTCCACCGTCGAAAGGATATCGTGGAGCTGAAATGATTAATTTGGATAGAAAATTAACGCAATCACAAGATGTAAAAGCACCTCAAGTACGGGGGTATTATGAAGAAGTACAACTATCACCTTCAAGGACGGAATCTATTACAATATACTCTCGAGGTTATGTTGAAGAAGAACCATGTAAACTTGAAAGGAAATCGTCTTCGTTGGAAGACGTAAAATTTCCACCATCAAAAGGATATCGGGAGACTGAAACTATAAACTTGGATAGAAAACTCTTGCAAACAGAGGTGGTAAGAGCACCTCGTATGCGAGGATATTACGAGGATGAAGGAGAAGCACTAACATCAAAAACAACATTTAGAACTATGTACCCAGCGGGTTATATAGAAGAAGAGATCCTAGACCTAGAAAGAAAAACATCCATGATGGCGGATGTAAAATTTCCACAATCGAAAGGATACCAAGGAACTGAAATGATTAATTTGGATAGAAAATTATCACAAGCACAAGATGTGGAAGCACCACAAATACGTGGGTATTACGAGGAAGAAGTACAACTATCACCTTCAAAGGCAGAATCTATTACTATATACCCTCGAGGGTATATTGAAGAAGAATTTCGCGAACTGCAAAAGAAATCATCGTCAATAGAGCACGTACGAATTCCGCCATCGAAAGGATATCGGGGAACTGAAACTATTAAATTGGCGAGAAAACCCTCGCAAACAGAGGAAGTAAGAGCACCTCGTATGCGAGGGTATTATGAGGATGAAGGAGAATCTCTAACCTCAAAGACAACATTCCGAACTATGTACCCAAGCGGTTATATTGAAGAGGAAAATGTAGATCTAGGAAGAAAAACATCCATGATGGAGAATGTAAAAATTCCGCTGCCAAAAGGATATCGTGAAGCTGAAATGATTAATTTGGATAGAAAATTATCACAATCACGAGATATAAAAGCACCTCAATTACGGGGGTATTATGAAGCAGTACAACTATCACCTTCAAGGACGGAATCTGTTACCATATACTCTCGAGGTTATGTTGAAGAAGAACCATGTGAACTTGAAAGGAAATCGTCTTTGTTGGAAGACGTAAAATTTCCACCATCAAAAGGATATCGGAGAACTGAAACTATCAAATTGGAGAGGGAAGTCCCGCAAACAGAGGAAGTAAGAGTTCCTCGTATGCGAGGTTATTATGAGGATGAAGGAGAAGCACTAACCTCAAAGACAACATTTCGAAGTATATGCCTGAGCGGTTATATTGAAAAGGAAACCCTAGATCTAGAAAGAAAGACATCCATGATGGAGGATGTAAAAATTCCATCATCGAAAGGATATCGAGGAGCAGAAATGATTAATTTGGAGAGAAAATTATCACAAACACAAGACGTTAAAGCACCACAAGTACAGGGGTATTATGAGGAAGAAGTACAAATATCACCTTCAATGGTGGAATCTATTACCATATACTCTCGAGGATATATTGAAGAAGAGCTTCGTGAACTGGAAAAGAAATCGTCGTCGATAGAGGACGTACGAATTCCACCACCTAAAGGATATCGGGGAACTGAAACTATTAAATTGGAGAGGGAACTCGCGCAAACAGAGGAAGTAAGAGCTCCTCGTATGCGGGGTTATTATGAGAATGAAAGAGAAGCGCGAACTTCGGAGACAACATTTCAAACTAGGTACCCGAGCGGTTATATTGAAGAGGAAACCCTAGATCCAGAAAGAAAAACATCCATGATGGAAAGTGTTAAATTTCCACCATCGAAAGGATATCGAGCATCGGAAATGATTAAATTGGAGAAAAAATTATCGCAAACACAAGGCGTTAAAGCACCACATATACGGGGTTATTATGAGGAAGAATTACAAAAGAGTCCTTCAAAGGCGGAATCTATTACAATGTACTCTCGGTGGTATGTTGAAGAAGAACTTTGTGGACTTGAAACGAAATCGTCTTCGATAGAGGGCGTCAGAATTCCACCATCGAAAGGGTATTGGGAAATTGAAACTATTGAGTTGGAGAGAACACTCTCGCAAACAGAGGAAGTAATAGCACCTCATATGCGAGGGTATTATGAAGATGAAGAAGGTTCAGTAACCTCAAAGGCGATGTTTCGAACTACGTACCCAAGCGGTTATATTGAAGAGGAAAACCTAGGTCTAGAAAGAAAAACATCCATGATGGAAGATGTTAAATTTCCACCATCGGCGGGATATCGAGAAGCAGAAATGATTAAGTTGAAAAGGAAATCATCACAAATACAAGACGTAGAAACACCACAAATACGAGGGTATTATGAGGAAGAAGTACAATTATCGCCTTCTAGGGCGGAATCTATTACTATATTCCTTCGAGGTTATATTGAAGAAGAACATCGTGAAGTTGAAAGGAAATCATCCTCGTTGGAGGACGTAAAATTTCCCCCTCCTAAAGGATATCGAGAAACTGAAATTATTAAGTTTGAGAGAAAATTATTACAAACGCAAGAAATAAGGGTACCACAAATACAGGGCTATTTTGAAGAAGTACAACCATTACCTTCAAGGACACAATCTGTTACTGTATACTCTCGAGGTTATTTTGAAGAAGAACCTCTTGAACTTGAAAGGAAATCATCTTCGTTGGAGGACGTAAAACTTCCACCATCGAAAGGATATCGAGGAACTGAAGATATAAAGCTTGAGAAAAAACTGCTACGTGAGGAGAATATTAGGACACCTCATGTTAGCGGTTATTGTGAGGAGATAAACCTCGAGTTGAAAGCATCATTGCCAAAAAGCAAATATTTGACAACACATTCGACCGGTTATGTTGAAGAGGAACCTCTAAAACTAGAAAGGAAAAGCTCGATGTTTACAGATGTATTAATTCCTCGTTATCGAGGATATCGTGAAACAGAGTCTATAGAACTTGAGAGAAATTTATCATTAACGCAGACTGTACGGTCACCTATTGCCCAGGGATACTATGAAGAAGAATACGCGAAAATAAAGCCTTCAGCCTCAATACCAGAAGATTTTACTTCACATTCACAAGGTTATGTTGAAGAAGAACCCATAGAAGTAGAGAGAAATGTTTCAATGTTTGGAGACGTAAGTATTCCGCGTTTCCGAGGATATCAAGAAAATGTGAGTATAAAGTTCGAGAGAGAAGAATCATTAACAAAAATCATAAGAAAGCCTAAAATTCGTGGATACTATGAGCAAGTAGATTACTGCAAAATAGAATCATCAATGCCGAACATTGAAGATGTGACAGGTCACTCGCGAGGTTACGTTGAACGGGAAAATCTGAAAGTCGAGAGAATGACATCCGTAATAGGGGACGTAAAGATGCCACAGTCAAGGGGATATCGAGAAGCTGAAAGTATAGAATTTGATAGACAAATGTCTCTAACACGTGATGTAAACGTACCCAATTTACATGGGTATTCTGAAGAGGAAATGCTAAAAAAACTGGAAAGACGGGCATCAGTGTCAGAAGAAGTGGCAAAACAGAGAAATCAGGGATATTATGAAGAACAGAAAGTAGCAGCAGATAGCCAGACATCTGTAAGAGAGAACATAAGAGATTCATCTTCAAAGGGTTATTATGAAAAAGAAAATGTGGAACTTGAGGGAAAGTCATCGTTGATGAAGGAGGTAAGAGCACCTCGCCCACGAGGATATTTTGGAGAAGAGCCTGTTGAAATCGAGAGTAAATCCTCGTTTTTTAAACAAGTAAGAAAACCTCGTTCTCGAGGGTATTATTCAGAGGAAACTGTGGAAATTGAGAAGAAATCTTCACTGACAAAGGATGTCAAAACATCGCGCACTAAAAGATATTCTGAGCAAGAGAACATACATGTCGATAGGAAAATTTCGGTTACTCAAGCAGTAAAAGACACACAATCCAGAGGATATCATGAAGAGGAGACCATGGAACTTGAGAGGACATTATCTTTGATGGAAGATGTGAGGTTTCCACGTGCGCGAGGATATTATGGAATAGAGCCTATGGAAGTTAAAAGAAGTACTTCTTCCATACTAGATATAAGATCACCACTCGCACGGGGATATTCTTCAGAGGAGCCTGTAAAACTTGAGAGAAAGTCATCTGTACTAGCACATGTAAAGGCGCCACGTATAGAAAGATATTCTGAGCAAGAGATCATGGAAATAGACAGAAAAATGTCGATGACACAAGCCTTGAGAGATACGCGATCTCGAGGATATTACGAACAAGAAGAGACTATCAAACTTGAGAGCGAGCTTTCGTTGTTGGAAATCGTACAAATGCCACATTCACGAGGATATTGCGGAGAAGAACCTGTTAAATTTGAAAGAAAATCCTCATTGTTAAGGGACGTAAAAGAAACTCGTTCTCGAGGTTATTTTTCAAAGGAACCTATGAAACTTGAGATTAAGTCTTCATTGATACAGGATCTCAAGACACCACGCACTAAGAGATATTCCGAGCAGGAGACTATAGAATTAAACAGCAAGTTTTCGATGAGTCAAGCCTTGAAAGATACTCAGTCGCGAGGATATTACGAAGAAGAAGAGACCTTGAAACTTGAGAGAAGTCTGTCATTGATAGAAGACGTACGAATGCCACGTTCACGAGGATATTTTGGGGAAGAAGCTGTTGAAATCGAAAGAAAATCCTCATTGTTAAAAGACATAAGGACTCCTCGTTCTCGGGGATATTTTTCAGAGGAGCGTGTGGAACTTGAGAGAAAGTCGTCTTTGTTCCAGGATGTTAAAACACCGCGTACTAAGAGATATTCTGAGCAGGAAGGCGTATTCGTCGACAGTAAAATGTCGTTGACTCAAGCACTAAAAGGTACAAAATCTAGAGGATATCATGAAGAGGAAACCATGGAACTTCAGAAGAAATTATCTCTGATGGAAAATGTGAACATTCCACGTGCGCGAGGATATTATGGAAAAGAGTCCATGGAAGTCAAAAGAAGTACTTCGTCTATACTGGATGTAAGATCACAACTTGCGCGGGGCTATTTTTCAGAGGAGCAATTAAAATTTGAAAGAAAGTCCTCTCTACTAGTAGATGTAAAGGCGCCACGTATAAAAAGATATTCTCATCAGGAGACTATAGAAATGGACACAAGTATGGCAATGACTCAAGCTTTGAAAGATACTCAATCACGAGGATATTACGAAGAAGAGGAGACTATGAAACTTGAGAGAAATGTGTCATTGTTGGAAGACGTACGAATGCCACGTTCACGGGGATATTTTGGAGAAGAGTTTGTTGAAATCGAAAGAAAATCCTCGTTGTTAAAAGACGTAAAGACCCCTCTTTCTAGGGGATATTATGCAGAGGAGTGTGTGGAACTTGAGAGAAAGTCCTCTTTGTTGCAGGATGTTAAAACACCACGTACTAAGAGATATTCTGAGCAGGAAAGCATAAAACTCGATAGTCAAATGTCCTTGATTCAAGCACTCAAAGGTACGCAATCTAGAGGATATCATGAACAAGAGATAATGGAACTTGAGAGGAAATTATCTTTGATGGAAAATGTAAAGGTTCCACGTACGCGAGGATATTACGGAAAAGAGCCTATGAAAGTTAAAAGAAGTACTTCTTCTATACTAGACGTAGGATCACCACTTGCGCGGGGATATTTTTCAGAGGATCGTGTAAAACTTGAAAGAAAGTCGTCTCTACTAGTAGATGTAAAGACGCCACGCATAAAACGATATTCCGAGCAGGAGACTGTAGAAATAGACACAAGTATGTCGGTAACTCAAGCCTTGAAAGATACTCAATCACGAGGATATTACGAAGAAGAAGAGACTATGGAACTTGAGAGAAAACTGTCATTGTTGGAAGACGTACGAATGCCACGTTCACGGGGATATTTTGGAGAAGAGTTTGTTGCAATCGAAAGAAAATCCTCGTTGTTAAAAGACGTAAGGACTCCTCTTGCTAGGGGATATTATGCAGAGGAACGTGTGGAACTTGAGAGAAAGTCCTCCTTGTTGCAGGATGTCAAAACACCACATACTAAGAGATATTCTGAACAGGAAAGCATAAAAGTCGATAGTCAAATGTCGTTGACTCAAGCACTCAAAGGTACACAATCTAAAGGATATCATGAACAAGAGATAATGGAACTTGAGAGGAAATTATCTTCGATAGAAAATGTAAAGTTTCCACATACGCGAGGATATTACGGAAAAGAGCCTATGAAAGTTAAAAGAAGCACTTCGTCTATACTAGACGTAAGATCACCACTTGCGCGGGGGTATTTTTCAGAGGAGCTTGTAAAAATTGAAAGAAATTCCTCGCTACTAGTAGACGTAAAGACGCCACGTATAAAAAGGTATTCTGAGCAGGAGACTATAGAAATAGACAGAAGTATGTCGATGTCTCAAGCCTTGGAAGACACTCAATCACAAGGTTATTACGAAGAAGAAGAGACTATGAAACTTGAGAGAAAACTGTCATTGTTGGAGGACGTACGAATGCCACGTTCACGGGGATATTTTGGAGAAGAGCATGTTGAAATCGAAAGAAAATCCTCGTTGTTAAAAGACGTAAAGACCCCTCTTTCTAGGGGATATTATGCAGAGGAGCGTGTGGAACTTGAGAGAAAGTCCTCTTTGTTGCAGGATGTTAAAACACCACGTACTAAGAGATATTCTGAGCAGGAAAGCATAAAAGTCGATAGTCAAATGTCGTTGACTCAAGCACTCAAAGGTACGCAATCTAGAGGATATCATGAACAAGAGGTAATGGAACTTGAGAGGAAATTATCTTTGATGGAAAATGTAAGGGTTCCACGTACGCGAGGGTATTACGGAAAAGAGCCTATGAAAGTTAAAAGAAGTACTTCTTCTATACTAGACGTAGGATCACCACTTGCGCGGGGTTATTTTTCAGAGGAGCTTGTAAAACTGGAAGGAAAGTCCTCTCTACTAGTAGATGTAAAGACGCCAAGTATAAAAAGATATTCTGAGCAGGAGATCATAGAAATAGACAGACAAATTTCTATGATTCAAGCCTTGAAAGATACTCAATCACGAGGATATTACGAAAAGGAAGAAACTATGGAACTTGAGAGACAGCAGTCGTTATTGGAAGACGTTCGAATGCCACATTCACGAGGATATTTTGGAGAAGAACATCTTGAACTCGAAAGGAAATCCTCTTTGTTGAAGGATGTAAGGACACCTCACTCTCGAGGTTACATTTCAGAGGAATCTGTGAGATTTGAGAGAAACTCTTCATTGATGCAAGTTGTCAAACCACCACGTACTAATAGATATTCTGAGCAGGAGTCAATAGAAATAGACAGGAAGGTGTCGGTGACTCAAGCCTTGAAGGATACTCAATCACGAGGATATTACGAAGAAGAGGAGACTATGAAACTTGAGAGAAGTCTGTCATTGTTAGAAGATGTACGAATGCCACATTCACGAGGATATTTTGGAGAAGAGTTTGTTGAAATCGAAAGAAAATCCTCGTTGTTAAAAGACGTAAAGACTCCTCGTTCTCGGGGATATTTTGCAGAGGAGCGTGTGGAACTTGAGAGAAAGTCCTCCTTGTTGCACGATGTTAAAACACCACGTACTAAGAGATATTCTGAGCAAGAAAGCATAAAAGTCGATACTGAAATGTCGTTAACTCAAACACTAAAAGGTACACAATCCAGAGGATACCATGAAGAAGAGACTATGGAGGTTGGAAGGAAATTATCATTAATGGAATATGTGAACATTCCACGTGCGCGAGGATATTATGGAAAAGAGTCTATGAAAGTTAAAAGAAGTACTTCGTCTATACTAGATGTAAGATCACAACTTGAGCAAGGTTATTTTTCGGAGGAGTCTGTAAAACTTGAAGGAAAGTCCCCTCTACTAGTAGATGTAAAGACGCCACGTGTAAAACGATATTCTGAGCAGGAGACTGTAGAAATAGACACAAGTGTGTCGATAACTCAAGCCTTGAAAGACACTCAATCACGAGGTTATTACGAAGAAGAAGAGACTATTATACTTGAGAGAAATGTGTCATTGTTGGAAGACGTACGAATGCCACGTTCACGGGGATATTTTGGAGAAGAGCTTGTTGAAGTCGAAAGAAAATCCTCGTTGTTAAAAGAAGTAAGGACTCCTCTTTCTAGGGGATATTATGCAGAGGAGCGTGTGGAACTTGAGAGAAAGTCCTCTTTGTTGCAGGATGTTAAAACACCACGTACTAAGAGATATTCTGAGCAGGAAAGCATAAAAGTCGATAGTCAAATGTCGTTGACTCAAGCACTCAAAGGTACGCAATCTAGAGGATATCATGAACAAGAGATAATGGAACTTGAGAGGAAATTATCTTTGATGGAAAATGTAAAGGTTCCACGTACGCGAGGATATTACGGAAAAGAGCCTATGAAAGTTAAAAAAAGTACTTCTTCTATACTAGACGTAGGATCACCACTCGCGCGGGGGTATTTTTCAGAGGATCGTGTAAAACTTGAAAGAAAGTCGTCTCTACTAGTAGATGTAAAGACGCCACGCATAAAACGATATTCCGAGCAGGAGACTATAGAAATAGACACAAGTATGTCGGTAACTCAAGCCTTGAAAGATACTCAGTCCCGAGGATATTACGAAAAAGAAGAAACTATGGAACTTGAGAGACAGCAGTCGTTGTTGGAAGACGTACGAGTGCCACATTCACGAGGATATTTTGGAGAAGAACATCTTGAACTCGAAAGGAAATCCTCTTTGTTAAAGGATGTAAGGACACCTCATTCTCGAGGTTACATTGCAGAGGAACCTGTGAGATTTGAGAGAAATTCTTCATTGATGCAGGTTGTCAAAACACCACGTACTAATAGATATTCTGAGCGGGAGTCCATAGAAATAGACAGGAAGGTGTCGGTGACTCAAGCCTTGAAGGATACTCAAGCACGAGGATATTACGAAGAAGAGGAGACTATGAAACTTGAGAGAAGTCTGTCATTGTTAGAAGATGTACTAATGCCACGTTCACGAGGATATTTTGGAGAAGAGCTTGTTGAAGTCGAAAGAAAATCCTCGTTGTCAAAAGACGTAAGGACTCCTCGTTCTCGGGGATATTTTGCAGAGGAGCGTGTGGAACTTGACAGAAAGTCCTCTTTATTGCAGGATGTTAAAACACCACGTACTAAGAGATATTCTGAGCAGGAAAGCATAAAAGTCGATACTAAAATGTCGTTAGCTCAAGCATTAAAAGGTACACAATCTAGAGGATATCATGAGGAAGAGACCATGGAGCTTGGGAGGAAATTATCATTAATGGAATATGTGAACATTCCACGTGCGCAAGGATTTTATGGAAAAGAATCCGTGGAAGTTAAAAGAAATACATCCTATATACTGGACGTAAAATCTCCACTTGCACGGGGATACCTTTCAGAGGAGCTTGTAAAACTTGAGAGAACATCCTCTCTAGTAGTAGATGTAAAGGCGCCACGTATAAAAAGATATTCTGAGCAGGAGGCTATAGAAATAGATAAAAGTATGTCGGTGACTCGAGCCTTGAAAGACACTCAATCACGAGGATATTACGAAGAAGAGGAAACTATGAAACTTGAGAGAAGTCTGTCATTGTTAGAAGATGTACTAATGCCACGTTCACGAGGATATTTTGGAGAAGAGCATGTTGAAATCGAAAGAAAATCCTCGTTGTTAAAAGAAGTAAGGACTCCTCTTTCTAGGGGATATTATGCAGAGGAGTGTATGGAACTTGTGAGAAAGTCCTCTTTGTTGCAGGATGTTAAAACACCACGTACTAAGGGATATTCTGAGCAGGAAAGCATAAATGTTGATAGTAAGATATCGTTGACTCAAACACTAAAAGGTACACAATCCAGAGGATATCATGAAGAAGAGACAATGGAGCTTGAGAGTAAATTATCATTAATGAAAAATGTAAAGATTCCACGTGCGCGTGGATATTATGGAAAAGAGTCCATGGAAGTTAAAAGAAGTACTTCGTCTGTACTAGACGTAAGATCACCAATTGCGCGGGGGTATTTTTCAGAGGAGCGTGTAAAACTGGAAGGAAATTCGTCTCTACTAGTAGATGTACAGACGCCGCGTATAAAGAGATATTCTGAGCAGGAGTCTATAGAAATAGACACAAGTATGTCAATGACTCAATCCTTGAAAGATACTCAATCACGAGGATATTACGAAGAAGAGGAGACTATGAAACTTGAGAGGAAACTATCATTGTTGGAGGACGTACGAATGCCACTTTCACGAGGTTATTTTGGAGAAGAGCATGTTGAAATCGAAAAACGTTCTTCGTTGTTACAAGATGTAAGAACCCCTCACTCTCGGGGATATTATGCAGAAGAGCCGATGAAACTTCAGAGAAAGTCCTCTCTGTTAGTGGATGTAAAATTGCCACGCTCACGAAGATATTCTGAGCAAGAGAATATAAATGTTGACAGAAAAATATCAGTGACAAGAACATTAACAGACACTCAGTTACAAGGGTATTATCGACAAGAAGAGGCTATGGAACTCGAGAGAAAGTTGTCATTACTGGAGGATGTAAAAATTCCGCACTCGCGGGGTTATTCTGCAGAGGAGTACGTAGACATCCAAAGGAAATCCATTTTGTTACATGACGTGAGTTTGCCACGTTCTCGAGGGTATTATTCAGAGGAGCCAATGTTACTTCACAGTAAAACCTCTCTTTTGGAGGATGTAAAAACGCTTCGCTCACTAAGATATTCTGAGAAAGAAGCCATAAACGTAGAAAGAAGAATGCCAGTGTCTAAAGACCCGACATATTCGCAAACTCGGGGTTATTTTGAAGAAGAATCTTTTAAACTTGAGGGAGAATTATCATTGTTAGAGGATATTAGAATACCACATTCCTATGGATATTTCGGAGAAGAAACTGTAGAAGTCGAAAGAAAATCCTCATTCATACAAGACATACGTGCCCCACGTTCTCATGGGTATCTTTCAGAAGAGCCCCTGCAACTTGAGAGAAATTCCTCCCTTTTAGTAGATGTAAAAACGCCACGCTCTCGAAGATATTCTGAGAAAATGTCCATAAAACTTGACAGAAAAGTGTCCGAGACAAGAGGATTAAGAGACACACAACCGAGAGGGTATTATGAAGAAGTGGCAATTAGAATTGACGGAAACTTGTCCTTGATGGAGGATGTAAGAATACCGCACTCACGAGGATATTATGGAGAAGAGTCTCTTGAAATCTCAGGGAAATCATCGCTCATAGAGAGCGTAAGAACGCCACGACCTCGAGGATATTACGTAGAAGAAGCCGTGAAACTCGAGAGCAAATCCTCAGTATTAAAGGATGTAAAATCCCAGCGCCTTCAAAGATATTCAGAGCGGGAGAATATAAAAGTGAATAGAAATACGTCAGTAACAGAAACCGTAACTGATACACAATCACGAGGATATTTTGAAGAAGAGCCTTTGAAACTTGAGAGAAATTTATCCTTTTTGGAAGACGTAAACATATCACATGCTCGAGGATATTATTCGGAGGAGCCAGTGAAACTTACGAGAAAAATGCCATTGTTTCAAGATGTAAAACCGCTTCGCTCACGAAGATATTATGAGCAGGAATTAATAGATGTTGACAAAAATTCGTCGATGTTTATAGACGTGTCAGATCTTCGTTCACGTGGTTATTATGAGCAAGAAGACATAAAATTTTATAAAGTATCATCGTCAGTATTACGTGGAGTGAAGTCTGTACATTCCTTGGGGTATTGTGAAGAAGAGAAAATAACATCACACAGAAGTTCATCTGTATCCGTAGACTTAACCTCTCTTCGTCCACGAGGATACTCCGAATGGGAACGTCTAAGTGTGGATAGAGAATCGTCAGCATCAGAGGATGTACGCACTCCACGTTCACGTGGATATTATACACAGAACCGTGTGCAATTTGAAGAAAAAACTTCAACATCAGGAGATGTTATTCCTTCCCGTCCAATAGGGTATTATGAGAAGGAAAATATACAACTTTTCAGTAAGACTTCGGTTTCAGAGGGTGTATGGTCTCCACGATCTTCAGGCTATTACGAGCAGGAGGTTGTAAAAGAAGACTGGAAATCATCTACGTCAGAAGACATAATGTATCCCCGATCACAAGGATATTTTGAACTTGAAGATATGAGATTTGACAAAAAACCGTCCATGCCACTATCAAAGAATGTAACAACATTGCATTCCCGGGGATACTATCAGCAAGAGAGTGCAAAAGAGGACTGGAAATCTTCTACGTCAGAGGATGTAATATCTCCCAGCTCACAAGGATACTTCGAACAGGAATATATACAATATGACAAAAAATCGCCAGTTTTTGTAGATGTAAGATCTCCAAATTTACGAGGATATTATGAGAAGGAGCACATAAAATTTGACCAAAAGTCATCAATGTCTGTGGATCTAACAGACCTGCGTCCACAGGGATATTATGAAAAAGAACAGGACGGTGCAAAAGACGATATGAAGTCGTCTACGTCTGAGGATGTGACATCTCCATGTTTGCAAGGATATCTTGAACTAGAAGACGTAAAATTCGAGAAGGAATCATCAGTTTCTATAGATGTAACAATAACTAAACTTCGCCACGGTTATTATGAACAAGAAGGTATGATATTTCACAGAATTAAATCTAGAAGGGAAGATGCAGTAATCCCTTACATTCTTGGGTATTATATGACTGAACCTGCTGAAATCGAGAGAAAGATATCACGATCAGAGAACATACAGCTCCCTGCTGCGAAAGGGTATTTTGAAAGACAACCTATAATGACGGATATCAAGGAGCCTTACATTAAAAATGTAGATGTCCCCTCACCGCGTGGTTTTTACGAATTAGAAAAGATAGATACAGGTGATGTTCGACCTCGGGCTAAAACTAAGGTCACATTATTTCCTGTCCCTCGAGGTTACCAGGAACATGAACAATGGAACACAGATAGTAAAGTACCAACTTCCGGTGATATAGCACCACATCTCGTGCAAGGATACTTCGTAAAAGAAAACTCTAGTATTGACGGAAAAGTTTCAGTGATGCAAAACGTTAAAATGCCGTCTCCAGAAGGATATTACGAAGAACAAGAGTATATCATTGATAGAAAATCATCACAAATAAGGGATATCAAACTGCCATCACATGAAGGGTATTATGAGTTACAACCATCAAAAGTTGAAAACAGGCCAACGAAGGTTCAGTATGTGCCATTTAGAAGCCCTGGAGGATACTATGAAACCGAACCTTTAAGAGGTGACAAAAGATTAAACGAAGAAACATCACGAATCGAAGACGTCACAATCCCACCTCCTCTCGGTTACTACGAAAACGAACATATTTCATTTTATAAACAGGTTCCGACTTCTCAACATATCAGGATTCCGCCACCAGGAGGATACTACGAAAGTGGAATTTTACGACTAGCCTACACATTTTCACAAACACGCAACATAGACGCTCCCCGCGCTCTGGGCTATTGCGAAGAAGAGATATTTGTGGGTAAAAAGAAGTGGGCTCACACTGATGTGATTGAAATACCTCCGCCAGAAGGTTATATTGAAAGTGAACCCTTGAGTATAAAGCAACAGATGACAAAGACCCAAGATATAATGTTACCCAATGCGAAAGGATATTTAGAAAGTGGGCCACAAGAAATTCACCTTAAGTGTTCAAAATCTGAAGTAGAAAATATTCCTATCCCTCAGGGCTACGTAGAAATTCAACCTCTCATAACTGACAAAAAAATGTCAAGGTCAAAAGACATTAAAACGTCTACAGCAGGGTACTACCAAAGTGAACCAACGGTAATCGACAAAAGAATACCGCAGTCAAAATATGTAAAGATTCCACCACCAGCAAGATACCATGAAATTATTTACATAAGACCTGATATAAAACATTCACAATCTACGGGAATAAAAGTGACGTCAGCTCAAGGGTATCATGAACGAGAGAGGATAACAACTGACCGAAAATTACCTCGAACAGAAGAGGTGATTCACCATTCTTCTCAAGGTTATTACGAAAGTGTACCACTCACATTTAAAAAAAGTACTTCAAAATCTGCCGTAGTTCAACCGGTCCATAAACATTATTTCGAAAGCCAGTCCGAAGTCGATACTGTCTGTTTGCCATGTAAGAAAAGAGCTAGTTCCGGTGTTTTGCGAATAAACGTCGTGGGCCCAAAGAGGAGACCCGGGGATAGGAAATCCTCAGCTGAGAGAGGAGACAGACGACCTCATTTAGCTAAAGTATCGAAACATGGAAAAGATATTGATGTTACAATAAACCGTGGGAACAATTCTATTATAGCTATAGATTCCGAGATAGCACATCTATGTGATGAGAGATGTCCATCGAAAATAAAACAAGACTGGGATCGACATCGCATGGATTTCACCACTGATACTTCGGAGGATCAGGTTCGCGATAAAGGAAGTTCTCCCAATTCGACATTGACATCAAGCATTTCTGAGGGTGGAGAACAATGCCTAAAATGCGACTGTTGTGACTGCTTTTATAAAGCTAGCAAACGAGTGACTAAATGCATATGCGAAAGTACTCTAGCGAATAATGGCGTAACTGAGAGGAACAAGAAATATTCGTCAAAGATGACGAAGGAGAATATGCAATATCGCAAAGAATACGGAATTACTACGACGAGTGAAAGTTGTCCTTCTCCAACAGATATTTCGGAAGAGGATTTGTACAGAGCAAAGAAACGAAGGAGGAAAAGTAAGGAGCCGGTATCTTTTCCAGAAATATGCGTGGACCTTTCGAAGAACAAGGCAGAATTGCGAGAAGCGAAAGGCATCCAATCCAAAAAGGAGTCACAGAGTAATGGACTTTGTGACATAAATCTAATTTCAAAAATGAGCGAGCTGGAATCTTGTAACTCTCCAGACACAGCGTACATTATTTATCTTAGAGCCGATGCCCTCCAACACAGCAAAAGTTTGATGCATTTGGATTCTCTCCATCATACAGGGTGCCCATGTTCTTCGTCCTCTCTTACATACAGAAGTTCATCATTCACAACCAAAATGTCATATTCAGACACAGAGTTCAAAAGGATAGATCCTCAGCATTCAACTTTAGGTGATATCGACACACAAGAAAAATCTTCTTCAGGTGCACTCTTCACACTCCTCATGGTTCTGCTGTTCGCCTTCCTCTTCTACCCGTAAAGTGTTATTTAAATTGAGCCACAGCATCTAGACCATATAACACAAATCACAACTGTTCATTAAGAAAATGTTAACAATATCTTAATAAATTATATCCTAACCATGATAAATAATCCACAATTGTAAAACATTCGTTCTTTACTTCAAAAATTGTCACTTTATTACAGTTGTAGGCAGCCAAGTATAACGTCAGGAAACAAGGGAAATATCGTGATAGAGGAGTCTAATGTCGAAGACCTGTGCAATTGCTTGTCTACATATATAACGTAAGAGCTTTGTCTTTAAATTTCTCAGAATTAAAAAAAATGGTATATCTGTATCGGTCGTGTCTACAGTAACCAGGAAATGCACGTTTTAGTTTTCCGTAATTTCTATCTGTATGTGCGCGCATCACAACAAAACGGCAGAAGAGAATTTAGTAAAAATCGGTATGTAAAGTCGGGGAATGAGCCACTACAATCTAGGCTATAAATCATTTCATTCGCGCTGTGTGAAATGCTAGTTTAGGGGAAGGCCTAAAATTTAATTCTCAAACATTTATGTTATTAGTGGTCCTATCGATAAATAATACGTAACAAAAGTTAACTTATATACAATTACATTTCCGATCGTTTATGTCTCATAAATGTTTACTGTAGCGGCTATGATAACAGACATATTCACAAATTTGTATTTTTGTTGCTAAGTCCACATCAACGCCGATCCTCGAGAAAGTGAGTAAACAGAATTTAATGAAAATCGGCATTTAGAGTCGGGAAATAAACTACAGCCTAGGATATAACTAATTTTATTCACCTGGATGAAATGGTAGCTTACAGGAAGGCACCTAATTTTAATTTTTAAATACCTATGTTATTAGTCCTATCGAAAAGTACTACATAACAAAAGTTATAGAGAATACAATTTCTTACAATTTATGTTTTATTCAGTTTAACCGTATCGACTGTGATAAGAGTGCTATTTCAGAGTCGGAAGAAAACTACACTTGAAGGCGTACGGTATCGAAAGCTCATAAAATTGATCAACAATAACATTACATTAGCAACTGTTTGTTGTGATGTTCTATGTCGCTTCTGCTGCTACTCATCCCCGATAGATGGGATTACTGCTGCGTACCGATTATAACACCCTGCCTGAATAATGGCGGGAAATAGTAGCTGGGGAGTTCCATAATTTACTTCTTTAGCATGCCATTCCTCTGGTTCATACATTTTCTGATACTGCTGTTAGGTAACACGCTGGCATCATATTATTCCAGTTATTCGATCCCCACTCTGAGGCGCTGATAGGAATGAGCAGTGTGCCCACCTAACGGCTGTCTGAGGCCTGATCATTCCAGCTCTACAGCATAGTATTCGTTAAAAGTGAGAAAACGTGTGGTATTTCATTTGATCGAGTATTTCATGTGTTAACATTGCTTTTAATCGCGACATTCCTATTGACGTCATTGCAATGACCTATGTTGATTTCAGTTGGGTTATGATGAACACTTCCCAACTTGATTGTGACTGATGGTAAGCAAGAAGGCCTACCATTACAATGAAAATGTCCTAACCCAGTCTTCACACGAGAAGAGACGTATGGTGACTTCCCTGTCGCGTTTCTGGGGTGACGTTAAGAGCTATGCAATTCAATACAATTTTACTCATAACTTGTACAATACCTAACCTAGAATTCTGTATACCATGTAGAATTCCGTAGCGAAACAGGCTTACGTAAGCTAGTATTAAAAAATGCATTAATATTGTAACTAAACAGACTAAAATAATTTGCGTTTATTTATAGAGCCACAGTTATTCATTAGTTAAGATAGACTGGAGATAGTAAGAATTAGGAGGATAAGTCTTTGTATTCCCGAATCCCGACAGTGGTATCACTTTAGAGCACAAAGTTAGATTGCTACCTGTATTGCTATCTTGCTTGCCCGAGTATTGGAGAGAAGTGCGGTTTCCGGTCAGTTAGTCAGCGTTTGTTGAGCGAGCAAAAGAAACACAGGCTTAAATATATGCATCGTTCGAAGAAGTGAACTTACTAAAATTATTTCAACCCGAATGTTTGACAAAAAGTCTTTTTTGCTGAGGTCATATACGAAAATATTTCGTGGTGTGGGTTACTGTAGTCGCGTGAACCATGGGCAACGGCTGAGGAGCCTAACAAGTGGTCCTGAGTGTCGGGATACCAGTGGAAAAGGAGTGGGCATCTCGGACATATTCTTAGTCATGGCCCTCCCTGTGCTCAGGCGGCTAGGACTATGCAATCCACAGATGGACCCTGACCTGTTAGAGGAGATATCCTCAATCGGAAAATGTGTTGTTAAGAGTAGCATCCGGCTTCACAGATTTTTCACCGAGCACGCTCAGAACATTTTAAGCAAGCGTCGGTCCTATGGGAGTAACGGAGCCCCAGTCACATTTGACAGGCGAGAGACTCCTTCCAAACAACTGGATATGTTAGGAGTTAATGATATTCGGTTTAATCAATCAGTCATTACTGATCTGCATTTAAGGCAGTCGCCCAGGTGGCTGATTCCCTATCTGTTGTTTTCCTAGCCTTTAAAAATGATTGCAAAGAAGTTGGAAATGTATTGAACATCTCCCTTGGTAAATTATTCCAAAACTCCCCTTTCTACAAATGAATATTTGCCCCAATCAGTCCTCTTGAATTCCAACTTTATCTTCATATTATGATCTTTCCTACTTTTGAAGACACCACTCAAATATATTCGACTACTAATGTCATTCCACGCCATCTCCCCACTGACAGCTCGGACGATACCACTTAGTCGAGCAGGTCGTCTCCTTTCTCCCAAGTCTTCCCAGACCAAACTTTGCAGCAATTTTGTAACGCTACTCTTTTGTCGAAAATCACCCGGAACAAATCGATCTGCTTTCCTTTAGGAGATCTGTACCTCCTATTTACAATCCCATTTATACGATTACCCCAATGAAGATCTTTCCTTATATTAACACGTAGGTACTTATAATGAACCTCAAAGGAAATTTCATCCTATCAACGCAGTAATTAAAATTGAGAGGACTTTTCGTATTTGTGGAAGTGACAGCCTGCCTTTTAACCCCGTTTATGTGCCTACTATCCATCTCACAACATTATCAAGGTCATTTTGCAGTTTCTCACAATCTTGTAATTTATTGCTCTGTACAGAATAATATCATCCGCAAAAAGCTCTGTCTCCGATTCCACTTCTTTACTCATATCATTTATATATACATATATAAGAAAACATAAAGGTCCAATAATACTGCCTTGAGGAATTCCCATCTTAATTATTACAGGGTCAGGTAAAGCTTCGCCAACTCTAGTTCTCTGAGATCTATTTTTTCTTTTGTCTAGTTCAATTGCACTCATTCTATCCAGTAGTCTCCCATGATCTACCCTGATAAATGAGGTCAATCGCGATACAGTCCATTTCACCTCCTGAATCTAAGATGTCTGCTATATCTTGCTGGAATCCTGCACGTTGAGCGTCAGTGGAATAACCTTTCCTAAACCTGTATAGAACCGGTATGTCTAATAAAATCAGAAAGAACGCTTTTCCAAAGCTTGCGTGGAATGCATGTCAAACTTAAAGGGAGATAGCGGAGAAGAGGTAGATTATAAAGTGTACTTGAAGGGTGTTAAAAAGTTAAGGGGAGAGTGTGGGGTAGGATTGTCAAAATGGCTAGATTTAACAGCTGAAGGAATTAGGACGAGAAGTGTCTCAGTGTACTCATCATGTGAGGGCAAAGACGAGGATGAAGTTAAGTTTTATGAAGCATTGAGTGACATCTTAGTCAGGGTCAACAGCAAGGACAGGATATTGCTAATGGGCGATTTTAATACGAGAATTGGGAATCGAACTAAAGGATACGAAAGGGTGATTAGTAAATGTGGGAAAGACATGGAAGCTAATAAGAATGGCACGCGTTTGCTGGACGTCTGTGCCAGTAAGGGTTTAGCAGTTAAAATATACGGTACTCTGAAGCATAAAACTACTCACTGCTACACATGGGAGGGGATGGTCACGAGATCCATAATAGATTGTATCAAAAGCGACTTTGAATTCAGGAAATCTGTTAGGAATATGCGGGTATTCCGGGGATTTTTTGATGATACAGACCCCTATTTGATCCGTAGTGAACCAAGTATCTCTAGACCTAGGATAGAGAATGTGAAATCTGTCTGCAGACGAATAAGGAAACAAAATATCCAGGACGAGTAAATTAGACAGAAGTTCATGAATATGCTTAGTAAAATGTCCCAAACAGTGGACGGTAATTAGGTTCAGGATATAGAAAGAAAACGGGGGTATTTAGAGATGCTATAATACAAACAGCAAAGGAATGCCTAGGAACAACTGTGCGTAAAGCTGCGAAAAAGCTAACATCTTGGTGAAATGATAAAGTAAGAGCCACTTACAAAAATAAAAAGAAGACGTATTAGAAATGGCTCCAAACAAGGACTGACGCAGAGAGGGAATTGTACGCAGAGGAAAGAAACAGAGCAAAACAACTACTTGTTGAATCCAAGAAGAGGTCGTGGGAAGAATTTGGTAATAACCTGGAAAGACTAGGTCAAACAGCAGGGAAACCTTTGTGGACAGTAATAATCTTAGAAAAGGAGGGAAAAAGAAATGGGTGTTTTGGGTAAATCATATGAACTCTTAATAAATCCCGGAAAATAAATCCCAGAAAATCACTGGAGAGGTGGAAGGAATATTTTGAAAATCCTTTAAACGTAAAAGAAAATCTTCCTGGTGATATCTGGAACAACCGAGCTCATGGGGAGGAAGACAATATGTTGATGAAATAACGCTAGAGGAACTCGAAAGGATGATAAATAACCTCCAATGTCATAAAGCAACAGGAATATTTTAAATTAGATCTGGAATATTGGAAATGCAGGGATGAAATGGCTTCATGGAGTAATAACATTTGCGTGGAGTGTTAGTAAGGTATCTTCTGATTGGACAAAAGCAGCAATTGAACCTATCTATAAACAAGGGAATAGAAAGGATTGCAACAACTATCGAGGTATCACTTTGATCAATATGCCGGGCAAGGTGCTCACTGGCATCTTGGAGGAGAGGGTGCGATCACTGGTTGAGAGGAAGTTGGATGAAAACCAGTGTGGTTTCAGACCACACGGGGGCTGTCAGGTTCAGATTTTCAATATGCGTCAGGTAATTGAAAAATGCTACGAGAGGAATAGACAGTTGTATTTATGTTTTGTAGATCTAGAGAAAGCATATGACAGAGTACCGAGAGAAGATGTTCGCCATACTGGGAGAGTATGGGATTAAAGGCAGATTACTAAAATCAATCAAAGACATTTATGTCGACAAGTGGGCTGTAGACAATAGAATGAGTTCTTGGCTCAAGGTACTTCCAGGGCTTAGATAAGGCCGTAATATTTCAGCTTTGTTGTTCATCATTTACATGGATCATCTGCTGAAAGGTATTAAGTGGCAGGAAGGGATTCAGTTGGGTGAAAATGGAGTAAGCAGTCGCCTATGCTGAAGACTTGGGCTTAACGGCAGATTGTGCCGAAACCTGCAGTGACTTGAAAATAGGTGCAATGAGTGTGGTATGAAAATTAGCCTAAGACTAAATTGACGTCAGGGCCGATGACCTCGATGTTAGGCCCCTTTAAACAACAAGCATCATCAACAAGCAAATTGACGTCAGAGGTAGGAAATCCAAGAGAAATGAACCTCAGATTTGAGAAACAAAGCTGGGACAGGTATATATTTTCAAGTATTTAGGACGTGTGTTCTCCCAGGATGGCGGTATAGTAAGTGAGATTGAATCAAAGTGCAGTAAAGCTAATGCAGTGAGTTCGCAGTTGCGATCAACAGTATTCTGTAAGAAGGAAGTCAGCTTCCTGACGAAACTATCTTTACATCGGTCTGTCTTCAGACCAACTTTGCTTTACGGGAGTGATAGCTGGGTAGACTCAGGATATCTTATTCAGAAGCTGGAAGTAACAGACTTGAAAGTAGCTGGTAATCCAGGTAGGAACTATGTCAGAATGGTCCACGGAATGAGGAAATAAAGGCTAAGGTAGGAATGGACTCGATGGATGAAGCTGTACGCATATCCAGCCTCAGTGGTGGGGTTATGTGAGTGGAATGGATTGGGTTAGGTTACCTAGTAGAATAATGGACTCTATTATGGAGTGTAAGAGGAGTAGAGGGAGAGCGAGATGACGATGGTTTAGACTCAGTTTCTAACGATTATAGATAAGAGATACGAAGCTAAATGAGGCCACAGAACTAGTTACAAATAGAGGATTGTGGTGGCGATTATCACATTCATAGAGCCTTGCAGACTGAACACTGAAAGGCGTAACAGTCTAGAATGAAGTTGTATGTATATATTGTACCAGGAACGCCCGTACTTAGCTATCTTGGAGAGCATGGATTTACGCATGCGATTTATGCGTAGAATGCGTAGAGTGAGGGAGGTTTTCGAAATAAACTTTTTAAATTGAGCTGTTTGTTTATACATGAAAGAAGAAAAGTTGCGTGTCATCTTTAATACACCCGGAGGTGGAAAAGAGGAGTGAATGTCCTTTGTGCTGAGGCAGGCGATGTCCCTCGCTGCTGGTACCTCTTCCGCACACCATAGGTCAGCGTACCATCGGACCACGTGAATTCCCACCAGGACTGAAAGTTCTAGAAGTTCTGGCAGATCACAGACGGTCTGGGAGTCTAAGTTCCAGGGTTCACTCACTCGGTACCATTGTGTACACTCGCCTGATCATTGGTACAGTTTGAAATTAAATTGAATGGTTTGAATGGTTCCCACAAAGGAGGTAAGGAAATGTGGTTATACCGTGTAGAATGTCAATAGAATCTATCACGAGCACTTCTTTACTGTAACTGACTTATGAAAATAAAGATATTATTTTGCCGTTTGAATTTTAATGGGATCGAACGCGCACTCAAAAGCAAAGTTTACTTGACGAAGTTTTTAAAGATTTTCAAATAAACATTTCACTTGGCACAGTTCTGAAAAGAAATTATTCACTTGGCATAGTTATTAAATGAATTCAATGTAATGATTCACTTGTGCGTTTCACAGTACATGAACTAAGAAGCACAAATGCGTAAGAAGTTTCGTTACGTCCTACAAGTCGGCGAGACTACAACATCTACATATATAAAATCAGAGTTTTGTCTGTACATTGCTCAGAATTTGAAAAGAATGGTCTACAGTAACAAGAAAATGCAGTTTTTACTTTTCCGTAATGTCTGTCTGTCTGTCTGTCTGTCTGTCTGTCTGTCTGTCTGTCTGTCTGTCTGTCTGTCTGTCTGTCTGTCTGTCTGTCTGTCTGTCTGTATGCACAAACATCACGAGGAAACGGCTGAAGAGAATTTAATAAAAATCGGTATGTAAAGTTGGGGGGTGAGCCACTACAATCTAGGCTATAAATCATTTTATTCACGCTATGTGAGATGGTAGTTTAGGGGAAGGCCTAAAATTCAATTCTCAAATATTTATATTATTAGTGGTCATATCGATAAATACTACATAACAAAAGTTATATAGAATAAAATTTCTGATCATTTACGTCTTATGCATTTTTACCGTACTGGCTATGATAACACAGATATTCATGAATTTGGATTTTTGTTGCTAAGTCCATATCAACGCCGAGCCCCGACAAAATGGGTAAACAGAATTTAATAAAAATCGGTATATAGAGTCGGGGAATAAGAAACTACAGTTTAAGCTATAAACAATGTTATTCACCCTGGGTGAAATGGTAGTTTAGGGGAAGGACCCTAAAATGTAATTTTTAAATACCTATGTTCTTCGACCTATGGAAAAGTACTACATAACAAAATTTATAGAAGAATACAATTTCCGATCATTTATGTTTTATCCAGTTTTACCGTACCGACTATGATAGGAGTGGTATTTCAGAACCGGAAGACAATAATGTGAACGTCTACAATATCGAAAGCGCGTAACATTGATCAACAATAACACTACATTGGTCATTGTTTGTTGTAATGTTCTTTGCCTCTTATGCTGACATTCAACTCTGATAGATGGGATTACTGCTGCGTACGGAGTATAATAGCCTAACTGAATATTGGCGGCAAGTAGCTGAGGAGTTAGATAACTTTCTTCTTTAGCATGCCATTCCTCTGGTTCATACATTTTCTCATACTGCTGGTAGGTAACACACTGGTACATCATAGTATGCCAGCTATTCGATACCTACTCTGACGCGCTGTTTTGAATGAGCAGTGTGCGCACTTAAGTCAGAGGCTCAGTTAGTAGTAGTAGGAGTAGTAGTATGACCCCACCCATGGCACTAAAGCCCTTGAAGAGCCTTGGCCTACCAAGCGACCGCTGCTTAGCCCGAAGGCCTGCAGGTGACGAGGTGTCGTGTAGCCAGCACGACGAATCCTCTCGGCCGTTATTCTTGACTTTCTTGATCGGGGTCGCTATCTCACCGTCAGATAGCACCTCAGTTCTAATCACGTAGGCTGAGTGGACCTCGAACCAGCCCTCAGGTCCAGGTAAAGATCCCTGACCTGGCCAGGGAATCGAACCCGGGGCCTCCGGGTAAGAGGCAGGCACCCTACCCCTACACCACGGGGTCGGCCAGTAGTAGTATGAACTGGTCTAGAATTACAGTTTAAGCCTATTCCAAATTATAGTACCACAATTCACTAAATAACTCAAAATTCAACCCTGAAATGAGCCGTTTCTTAAGAAAAGCTTCTTCCTCTTCACTTTTATTAAATCTACATTAATTTTATTTCAAATTAGCAGCGAATGTGTTTTTTTCTCTGGCTTGGAAGAAAAATTGCCTCCAAGTCAGATAGTTCTTTCCCCCGCCAGTGTAGTGAATTGAGATTTTCCGACTCATCGGGTACTCCCAGGAAACAGACAAGTAAACGGGCATAGTTTTTGCCCTGGGACTATCCACTATTCGAATCCCCCCGCCAAAAAAAAGACGAAGATTGTTCACGGATCACGGATGTCTGCATTTTGGTCATTCCAGCTCTGTAGCTTTAGACTGTTAGCTCGGCAGCATAGTACTGTTCGTTAAAAGTGAGAAAATGTGTGGTTTTTCATTTGATCGAGTATTTCATATGAAAGCATTGCTTTGAATCGCGCCATTCCTACTGACGTCATTGTAATGGCCCATGTTCATTTCAGTTGGGAAAACCACTAAGAGAGTCTTTCTGAGAATCTATAAAGGCAGGCGGAGAGTGAGTGTCTGCCATTATAATGAAGACTCCCCAACCTGATTGTGACTGACGGTAGGCAAGCTGACCTACCATTATAATGAAAATTCCCTAATCCAGTCTTCATATGAGAAAAGACGTTGGTGACTTCCCCGTCGTGTTTCTAGGGCAACGTTAAGAGCTATGCAACTTAATATAATCTTCCTCACAACGTTTACACTACCTAACCAAAAATTATGTACAAAATTTAGAATTCCGTAGCAAAGCACGGGTACATCAGCTAGTGTTAACTTTAGACGTATGAATTTAGTTCCGTTCACACGCTCTTTTAACATGACACTTGGTATTTGCAGAACGTGAATTTAGTTCAATTCACACGTGATAATATGGGATATTTATTAACGACGGTAAATAACGTTTTGTTCACGGAGACCACTTCATTATGTCTAATAGTACAGATAGTATTGTCATGACCTTCAACCACTTGTAGGAGAAAGTAATTTCTCTAATGTAGAATAAATGTTTATCATATTTCGAGCTGTATTTACGAACTCCTAGTCTTATGCACTGTCCTAAAGACTGAGTCAACATCTCTACTCGAAGAAAGAAAGAAAGCAAGAAATAAAGAAAGAAAGAAAGAAAGAACTTGTATTACACTTGGAAATACAAGTCCTAAGATTAGCACCCGGCATTCAACTAAGTTTGAATCCACAGTTGTACTTCCTCTTAAAACAAAAATCACCACCACCACTGAATCCACAGTTCCTGAATCTAAGTCCAGTTGCACAGTTCTAATATAACTCAAAAAAGGAAGTCCGACGTGCTCTACTTTGAATAGGAACTGATAAAAAGTATTCATTCACCTTTATACGATGGATTTATGTCAAAATTCGTAGTAATACACTGATAGAATTCCGTCGTCGACCGTCCTACAGTCAGCCAGCACGGCTAGGCTGTGGAATCGCACACTGTTCCTCAATTATACGATATCATATCAGCTGGTCGCATCACGAGATTTCACTATAACTTCAACTTGCAACAACTTCGTCAATTGTCCATGGATTTGCTTGAGAGTTGGTAATTACGCATAGATTAGCATTGTGAACACGGTGGTGTAGTCCAATTCGCGATGCTAATTTTATTTATTGAATTATCAGGCTTGGAACTATAGAACATTCTATATGACGTAGCCTGACCTTGACCGACCAGCACAGAGCTGCGGTAGGCTAATATCGCGCGGAGCGGGTATTTTAAACTTCAAATACTTTGAGACGGGGCGCTGTATCATCGTTCCTGGCTCCATATGTATGATATATGAAAGAATAATATAGAGTTAAACGTGTTGGCCTATTTAGGAATGGCAGGCGAAATGTTTATTTTAATCTAGTAACTCTACGAGTATAGTGTACATGATTTACCTTGGAACAGATGTCCATCAGCACAGGAAGAGTTTGATGTATTTTGATTCTCTCCAACATAGAAGGTGTTCATGTTCGCCATCTTATCTTACACAGAGAAGCTCATCATACACTACCAAAAGACCATATTCAGATACAGAATTTAAAAGGGTATATCCTCAACACTCAGTTTTAGTTGACGTCCACTCATAAGAATACTGTCAATCGCTCCCAATATAAAATGTGTGACAATCGCTCGGAGTCCATTAGTCCAGTCCAGCTGTTCATCATGGACAATCGCTCCCAGAAGGGGCCTTACTCATTAAATAGCATTCCTGAGAGTTTTCTCCACCACCTCTCTTTACTATTTAAATCCTGCAGTGTTCTGCAGACCAGATACGTACGGGGAAAGTGATGCACTGTCTCTGTCAAATCTGACGCGCTTGATGATATTCGTCAAATTACTACCAAATAGCTCAATAGACTGAGAATAGTTCGTATGTGATAATTCTAATAGTGTGACCGAACTGAGATAAAGTCTACAGACCACCCTTTACTTATTCCCTGAACAAGAAATGCTGGCGACGTAACTGAGTTATAACAGTTCGCAGCTACTGACACAATGAAATATAATTACACAAACACAAATATATGACTGACAACACGACACAATGACAAGAGTCATGGTCCACATTAAATGAGTAAAGAATCCACCCAAAAGGAGTCCTCAGTAAATTAGTACAAAAATGAGACCCCTGAATAATACTTCGTAAGTTTATATGTCCTAGCGTACTTAACGGTTTTCACATTTTCGTCTTGACTTCAACATGAATTTACGTTCTCTTCCATGTCAATCCACGTCTTTCCAATTAGTTGCTTGGATAAAATCAGGTTCACAACTTTCAGTTCTGTCGTCTTCACCTTGTCCTAACTACTTTTCTTCTCAGTGCACACGCACCTGAATGTATTTACAGGGTGTTTGAAAATTAGTTGTGGAAAATTTATGGGCATAGAAAACCCAATAATATAGGAGAGGATCCGTCATCCATTTTACCTAAACTTTTTGGTTAATGGGGGTAACAGGTTCATATCTCTTATGTCCTGCGACGGAGTGCACTGAATTATCAGCAGAACGTTAGTGTTAATATTAGCACTCAAAATTCCCAAGGAAAATGCATGGCATACGGAGAAATGATCAGAATCTGTACTAGCGAACGGAGTACAGACATGAGTGCGTGACTAATGTTCACTCGGTATCAGCTATTTACATGTGGTGTGCAGCTGACAAGCAGTACATTACGTGGCTCAACACATGTAGGGGAGGGGAGTGGGCAAGCAGAGCATCGGGAAAGAGAAATTTAAAACATCAATTCCTGTAATTTTTCACGTTGTACTGTACCCTTCACGCCTATAAATTGGGCACCGGAGGCTCATGCCAGAGTCGAACACGGGTATCCCAAATGATGTTTGTAAATTAATAAATAATAACTACTTAATTTATAGGTACGGCAATAGAGTTAAAGTCTATACATGATGAATGAGAACTATCTTGCAATACTAAGTTTATTATATCTTTGACATACGAAAAACGAGAAATAAACACACATTATAGTTAAGTGAAAAATTACAAATCAAAATAAAACCACAAGGTAATCAGACATAAATAAAAATAGCATATCCGTTCGATAATTAAAGTTCATGGTTGCCTTCCAATATCAGTGTCCATATTGATTTTTAGTATGGAACTTAATTCAAATGAATATTAATTGGTTTCATTTACAAAAACAAAACTCTACTTCATTCCATCACTTCATTGACTATTTAAAAAACGCATCGACTTTAAATCATGAGCTCATTTATCATCTTGTACTCGAGCGGCTTACTTAATTATATTCCAAGAATTATTATTTGATCACAAACATTTTTACCGACATGAATAATCCTGACCAGTTACACACCACAACAGAAATCCTTAACATGTTATACACAAAAAAAAAAACGATCGACCTCCGTTCAATAAATATTGTACCGGGAAGTACACCCGCCCCGTTCATTTATATGAACCATCTTGGAGAACGCTGTCTACCATCTAAAAGTTACAACAACTAACATAAGAAGTTTAGACTTTTCTCTACAGATGTCTCTACTAAAAGAAGTTATGTTATGCCCTCTGGTCTGAAGAGGAACTATTAAAATTCTAAAGTTATTTTATTTTAAGGTTTCCTACAATGAGTTCGTTATTTTGTTTTTGGTGTGTTAAAGTTAACACTTCGATCTCTTGCCGCCAACTTAAGATGTTGGTCAACAGAAAATATTGTATATTTATTTTCAGCCAATCAAACTATGTCTAGTATTCATTTAATCCCCCAATAAGATTTGGGAGTGTGTCGGGTCAAAGCCCAAAGCTCTCTAGAACCTTCCTCTAGGGTATAAAAGTTGACCAGGTCGTCTTATTCGTCGGTCCAGTCTAGTGTGTGTGTTAGCGAAGAGAGGTGGGTGGTGCCTCGTCCGTCATTGAGTAGTCCATCAGCTCAAGGTAATGGCATTCCTGGTTTAAGTTTTGGTAGCTAGCTCGAGGGCAAGGTTTCCAATCTTTAATAATGTAACTTTAACTTTAATATTCAAAAATGTAAAATATCTAACTTCTAATGTAAATTTCAAAACCAGCCAAAGGAACTTAAACGTAATCAGGGAATAGAGAATATGTTACCCTCTCGGGTTCCCTATCAACTATGACGATGACTTTGTAACCGTTTCTGCTTGTAATCTGGTAACTTAAATATTGCCTCCATCTAGTCACCTCAGTAGCACCGGATCAGCCTCTGTAACTTCGAGCCATAAGCCCAAGTAGGGTTTTAAGCTTTTCATTGCAAATTTCAAGGAGCGCAGGTGTCCGCCTCCACACAATTTTGATTTTTGGGCCAGTAACTTTAACCTATTGTTTTTAACAAAGGCCCGGTAGAATGGGTTTTCAATAACCCTGTGAAATTCGATTTCATTCCTTTTATGCAAGACAGTGAATGCTGCTCGAAATTGTAAACTGTAGGTTGCGCCTTTGATAGGCCTACAGTAGACGTTAAGTGTAAATTTTATAGAGCATAGATTTCCTTTCTATTATGTTAATGTAAAGATTGAATGGTGCCTTTGGAAGGCCGGCATGGTATAATGTTTGGAGACTAGTCTCCTAGATAATTTTGTGGGGCTACAGGAGCTCTTGGAAGATTGCATATTTTGAATACTCTGTCTCCTTGTGATGTAAAAAGAAATTGGGAGATTCATCTCCTTGATTAGGGAGTGAATGGAGCAGTAATGCTCAAGTCATATTTGTAAATTAGGAGCTTGAAGTCCAGATTGTTAATTGGCAGATTATTAATTATTCTGATTTTTCCTACATTATATCTGAACTAACGAGCTAGTTCTGTATCTGAAATTTTGTTTTCGCTAAGCGAATTGTTTGTAAAATTTAACATCTGAAAAAAACAAAAATAGCAGAGACAAGAAATACACCTCTAATTATAAAGTTTAAATTACTCTTCTGATTGTCGTATATCGACCCATTCACGCCCGCACCTTCTTTCACCTTTCTAATCCACGAAATCCCGGTAACAAGTGGTAGCAGAGCGTGGTTGAATGGGATTGGATAAAGCCCCTTTTGACGGCTACTAATAGAAACCAACATCGAACTCTAAACATTTTTCTTTGTTTCTAGAAGTTTTCAAAATTTATTAAATTTCCTATCAATATGTCTGGTACTCGTGAAGTCCTTGCTCCTCGCTACCTGCGCAAGGAGGAATTGATTCATGAGCTTCCAATTAGGAAAGTCCAATCTGGCGGCACGGTTGTGGCAGATATTGCCAAGTTAAGGAATCTTTAGAATTTCCTATTTGTATCCCGGTATTTGGGGACAAAGAAATTGACGAGGCTCTGTTCACTATAACGGATAATACCACCGAGCTAGCTTCTGTCTTAATTTTTTTTAATGAGTGATCCTTCTGCTAATTAACTTAAGAGAGTTCAGGCTAGACTGTTTCATTTCTACAATAGGGCTAGGGACCTATTGTAAAATTGAAGGGTGCTCATGATAAATGAGCAAGTAATCTATTGGAACACCTGTCGGATGAGTCGAATAGGGTTAGTCAGTTGTTATCTGGGGCCACTAGCGCTAAAATTGACCCTGTTCAAACTGTAAACTTGGCTGTGGAAGAGGACTCTAGTAGGTCTATTGAGAGTAGGAACTCTGGGGCTACTCAACAAACATCTGCCCCATCGGAACAAGTGTCTGATCATCTAAGACAATGTCCACCTTTCTTTATGAATACTGTGTTTGAACCGTGCCGTCTCCTATTATGTCGCCCGGTTCTAGCAGTTCGCCCCACCACTTAGCCATATTGCTTAAAGGCATATCCAAGTTTTCAATCAATTCAACTAATGAGGTTATTTCATTTCCAACATTCTTAGTCGAATTTCAAGACCATGCATTGGTATTTGATCTCTCTCACTCTCAAATGCTCCACATCATTTACCCCTATTCTGTAGGCGTCCTCTCGAACAAAATACTAAAAGCAATAGCTGATAGATCTTCGATAGAAGATTTCCACTCCCACCTCTTGGCTAACTTCATTCCGGCTAGAGCTATGCCATCTTTAATATAAAAGTACTACTTCAGAGTACAGAGGTTGGACGAGAACCTTGCCGACTTTATTTAATACATTTTATACTAGGGTAATCGCTCTCCATTTTTCGGAAGATCAAATTGTGCAAACCATTGTAGAAGGAATATCTCCGCCTTATAGGTCGTATTTATGTTTTGCCTCACGACCCCAAACCTTCTCGGAACTCGAGGCAATGGCAGTGTCAGCCGAAGGAGTGAGGTACGTTGAAATTTTACGAGTCGCCAAGGAGCCCTCTCCGTCATCCAACAATTCTCGGCCACCACCTCGCCGAACATTCCCCACACGCAAGTGTTTTGCGAGCGGATCGACTGAACACCTTAGCAATAAATGCCCGTTGATAAAATCTAGTGGAACTAGGAACGGAGCAGGTCCGTCCCAATGTTGTTTCGAGTGTGGGTTGTTTTCCCATCTTGTTCAGAATTGTACATCACTTAATAGCACACCGTCTTGTTGAACTTTTAGTGTTGCCTCCACTAACCCTGAAGATAGGAAGTGACTAGGGTCGTCGGTTGAGCCACAGTGTTCACCTTCCCGAGGCTCTGTCCCCCTTGAATTAGGCAACGAAACCTTCAAGGAAGAGGCTTCCTCTAATTTATTATTTGAAGGGCGTATCGAATGCCTTAGAATTGCTTCGGAGACTCCAGGATACGTGTCATTTCTGAAAATTGAAGTGAATAACGTACCCGTCACGGCGTTGTTAGATTTAGGGAGCGTTAGCTCCATTTTTTCCGAGGAGTGGTACCTTAAATTGAAAGCTTGCTGTAAATTTCCGGACTATTGTTTGTCTTCTACTAAATGTGTTTCGGCAAACTCGTCACCACTAGAAATTTTAGGCTTCATTTTTGCTAAAGTTCGTAGCTCAAATTTTACTTGGAAAATTAAGTTATTTGTAGCTAAACAGTTCTCTTGCCCTGCAATATTGGGGGCCGATTTCATGTCTCATTCCGGCCTGGTGCTCGATCTTCAGAGCAAGTCGTGCAACTTCAAGTTTGTAAGTAACCTTAAAATTCCTCTTTTGAAATGTAATTCCGTGTCATTTTCATCTATTTCGCCTACCCAGAGTGAGATGTCCTTAGATCTTAGGCATCTACCTGAGGATCAGGCTGAAAGTATTAGAAGGTTGTGTCAGTCTTTTCCTGACGCATTTTCAGAAACCTTTCGCGTCACTGACCTTATTGAGTACAAGATTGAGCTAACCGACTCTATTCCAGTGAGGTTTCCTCCTTATGGGCTATCTCCACCTAAAATCAAGGCTCTTAAGGAAATCATTGATCAAATGTTAAGATATGGTATTATTCCACCTTCAAAGTCGGCGTATTCATCGACCATTTTTCTAGTACTGAAACCCCAAGATGGTTTCAGGCCTGTCATTGATTACAGAGCTTTCAGCCGTAAGGTCGTGTTACAGGCTGTGCTCCTTCCCAATCTTCATTCTTGTTTTTCATGGTTTGGCAAGGTTAAGTTCTTAGATCTCAACCAGGCATATAACCAGATACCTCTGGCAGAAGAACCCAAACATCTGACGGCTTTCGCCACTGATTTGAATTTGTATAAATACAACCGCGCGCCTTTCGTGCTCCCCACGGGCGCGGCTGTCCTTACTAGACTGATGGATAGGGTCTTCTCCGATATCAAATTTGAATATCTTTAATATTATCTCGACGACGTCGTCGTGTTTTCAGAGACCTTTGAAGAAAACTTAGATCACCTGAAGGAAGTCCTAAATCGCCTTCGTAAGGCTGGGTTGACTGTCAAATTATCCAAGGTAGCTTTTGCTAAGCCTTCTATGTCATTCTTAGGGCATATTGCGTCGCCCGATGGTGTCTCTATCGACCATTCCAGAACTTAGGCTATTCGTGGCCTCAAGCCTCCTAAGGACATCACAGGAATCGCTAGGTTCATAGGCATGGTGAATTCCTTCAGGAAATGTATTCCTAACTTCGCAAATAAGGCGGCACCTCTGAATCTACTTCGTAGGAAACGTGTCAAATTCGAATGAGGGCCGTCGCAGCAAGCTGCTTTTGAAGTCCTTAAGTTAGCGCTTTGTAACGCCCCAGTATTAGCTATGCCAAATTTCTCTAAGAAATTCATAGTCCAAATTGATGCCTCTTCCTCTGCTATTGTTGCTGTCCTTCTTCAGGAAACGGAACTGGGAAGGCGGTCTATCGTCTGTGCGTCTAGGACTTTATCGGCTGAAGAAGCCAAGTATTCCGTCTATGAACTAGAAGGTCCGGCATTCCTGTTTGCCTTGGAGATGTTACGCCTCTATCTGGAGTATGTCAAATTTCAATTTGAGACAGGCAATCAAGCTTTAAGATGGGTCTTAGCTAGGCCTCGTGGTACAGGGCGTATCGCCCGCTGGACTATCAGAATTTCAGCCTTTCCGTTTGATGTCCGACACATTATAGGATCAGATGGACTAAGCCGCATGTTTTCTAATGATGTTGAGACCAGTGAACAGGAGGTTATTTCTTGTCTTCTCATTCCCATACCTTCTATTATTATTGCTATATTCAAAAAACGCATTGCCTTTAAATCATGAGCTCATTTATCATCTTGTACTCGAGTGACTTACTCATTTATATTCCATGAATTATTATTTGATCACAAACATTTTTACCGACTTGAATAATCCAGACCAGTTACACACCACAACAGAAATCCTTAACATGTTATACACAAAAAACATCGACCTGTGTTCAATAAATATTGTATCGGGAGGTACACCCGCCCCGTTCATTTATATGAACCGCGTTGGAGAACGCTATCTCCCATGTAAAAGTCGCAACAACTAATACAAGAAGGTTGGATTTTCTCTAGAGATGGGTCTCTACTAAAAAACATAAACCCTCTAGTGTGAAGAGGAACTATTAACATTCTAAAGTAATATTTTATTTTAAGGTTTACTACACTGAGTTGATTATTCTTTGTTTTAGGTGTGTTAAAGTTTACAACACTTCGATCTCTTCCCGCCAACTTAAAACGTTGGCCAATAGAAAATTTTCTATATTAATTTTCAGTCAATCAATCTATGTCTAGTATTTATTTAATTACCCAATAAGAATTGGGAGTGTGTCGGTCCTTAGCCCAGTGCTCTCTAGAACCTTCCTCTCGGGTTTAAAAGCTGACCAGGTCGTCTTATTCTTCGGTCCAGTCTAGTGCGTTTGTTGGCGAAGGAAGGTCGGAGGGTGCCTCGTCCATCATCGAGCAGCCCATTAGCTCAAGGTAATGGCAGTCCTGGTTTAAGTTTTTGCAGCTAGCTTGAGGGGAATGTTTCCAATCATTAATAATGTACGGTAACTCAAACTTTGTTTTTCTAAAATGTAAAATTTCAAACTTCTAATGTAAATTTCAAAACCAGCCAAACGAATTTAAACGTAATCAGTGAATAGAGAGTGTGCTACCCTCTCGGGTTCCCTATCAACTTAATTTTGAGGTGACTATGACCTTGTAACCGTTTCTGTTTGTAACCTGGTAACTTAAACATTTTCTTCATCTAGTCACCTCAGTAGCACCGGATTAGCCTCTGTAACTTCGAGCGATAAGCCCAAGTAGGGTTTTAAGCTTTTCATTGAAAATGTCAAGGAGCGCAAGTGTCCGCCTCCACACAATTTTCATTTTTGGGCCAGTAACTTTAACTTATTGTTTTGAATATTCTGTCTCCTTGTGATGTAAAAAGAAATTGGGAGATCCTTCTCCTTGATTAGGGAGTGAATGAGGCAGTAATGCTCAAGTCATATTTGTAAATTGGGAGCTTGAAGCCCAGATTGTTAATTGGCAGGTTAATGATTATTACTACTTTTCCTACATTGTACCTAAACTAACGAGCTAGTTCTGTAACTGAAATTTTGTTTTCGCTAAACGAATTGTTTGCAATATTTAACATCTGAAAAGAAACCAAAAACAGCAGAGAAGAGAAATACAGTTCTAATTATAAAGTTTAAATTACTCTTCTGATTGTCGTTTATCGACCCATTCATGCCCGCTCCTTCTTTCACCTCTGTAATCCATGAAATCCCGGTAACAAATATAATTCAAATTATTTGTTTTGCCGCAACATTTCGACCTACCAATTAGCTTGAACCGTACGGTAATTGACCTGAGAACCGCTGATGTCATTTCACTCCCATGATTGAATTGCAGTTGAGAAAACTATAGTCATGCAAACTACCAATAACCAGATGTCATCCTAAACCTTTTCTGACAAAAATCACGAAATTACAAATGCACTGATGAAACAAATCATCAACTCGTAAGCTAACATATAATATAAAGGATCGTAGTGAAGACCCTACCTAACAAACGAAGAATGCTTGGGATAAACCGAAAAATCACATCACACCATTAAACCTAAATTATATACAACATTCCATCACTCCTCCTGCGTTGGTACAACAACAAAACTTACTACTGCCTAACAAGCCCTCGCTACGTAAACACTAAAAAAGGATGACATACATTACCCTTTAAAATATTTACAAGACAAACTGGTTATGCCTGATTGCAGACCATAATTAAATCAAAAGGGTACTAATCCAATTTCTGTTTTCTGCATGGTTCAGCTAACTGCTATGCTCCCCGTTAATCCATAGAGACGGTGCAACTGTGCCATGACTACACCATCATAGTGCAAGTTCACGTACTGTTGACAAAGTCCTCCATCTTCTTCTCCTGGTGTTGATAATCACTGTTCACCGTTCCGGTATAGCACGCTCCTTGGCGCAGTTCTTAATCACGTTCCGCGCACAGTCGAATTCACACTGAACAATGGAGAAAGAACGATCATCAGTGACTCTAAAAAAACAGTTAATACACCAAGTAATTATCATCATTATTTCTCGTCTACATCCACGTTTTGCCTTCCTTTAATTTCCCAAAATTAATGTCAGCTATTAGTTGGGATTTGCTTTCCTCTGCATTAATAAAGCCTTTCTGTGCTTAATGACGATATGTATTCACTGGCGCTCTGTTCGTGGTAAAGTGATTCTTTTGCGGCCACATTTACCCACCCGTTTAGGTGACAAATTCGTGACTTGGTCAAGTTTTTCTTAATTCTGTCCACTGTCGACTTTGAAACAAAAGTGATACGCTATTTTTCTATGAGAATAATCAGTATTCCTTAAAAGTGTTTTTATTTCCGAAATTTTACTGGGAGAAAGGTCTTTAGCTTTCCCCATGTTTGTTTTCTAAATACCAGTATTTTAAGTATATACTGAACTATAATGAACTCTATTTGCTATTGTCACTTCATTGTATCACATAGAGATCAAAATTTACACAAGAAATGCAAGGAAACAAATTACAGTAAATCACGTGTGTTACTCCAACAACAGTCAGCAAGGAACTATAACATAATTGGCGCCTTCCTCAATTCTTGACCAGAGTTTTCATTATTAGCCTTCTTAATGTAGGGCCGATTGTTGAATTTAAGTACGGAAATGTGTACTTAAATATCCAACTGTAAAAATAAGCAATAAGTAAATACTTACACGAGAATAATAGTCCAAACATAAATTCTTCAATTTTTACCTAGTGGCCCTAATAATATGATCAACCACTGTAAGTGCGACAGCGTATAGACGGAGTGCGGGAGGAACAAAAAATAACCGATGGTAACTGCAAGTCTCCGGTGTGTCTGTAGTATTACCAACTGCTGAATGTGAAATTACTTTAGAGTACCTATAATTATATCTGTTCCTGTGAGTCTGAATACACAACATAAATAAATAAATAAATAAATAAATAAATAAATAAATAAATAAATAAATAAATAAATAAATAAATAAATGTCCGAAATGTCGGTGCCAGAGTTAACTAAAATGGACCCTGAAGCAGATATGGGGCTGTGTATGGGACATCCAGCATGAACCTTACCTAACCCAAACGGGTGAGAACTGCACCTAGGTTCTTCAATAACTTCACACTAATTTAAAAATAAGTTATGTATATCCAGATATAACCAAAATCCATGCATGAGTATTTCACAGACACACAATAAGTAAAAATATTCAATAAACATTAACAAATGCTGGAATTTTCTCCCTATATACAACAAAATGGTCCTGTAATGAAAGCAAATGAGAAATACAGTGAGAAATGAACTGCCATTTGTAGCGAGGGTGACGACAATTTACAATACATACACATGATATCCTGATGAGAATTCATTTACTTAATACTGCGCCTTTTTATATTCACTGATTTGATTATTGTTTTAAATACACTTTCACTTGAGCAAACACACGTTGCTTATCTATGCTTTGGAACCTTGCCATAGATTATCAAGCACTTTTACCTTTAAACACGCAGTTATTGCTATTATAGTTAACGTATTGTCTACCTGTGTAAGCCTACAGTAGAAAGTTATGAGAGAAAGCACATGATCTCCTAGAATAAGATGTGTGACGAAATACCTATAGCATTAGGCTACCATATACCAATGACAGAACAGCGACGATATTCACTGACTACTGACTCTTAATGAGCAGTGATGGAAAGAGTACAAGAAAAAAGTTAACTGGGCTGAATTACAGCTATCTGACAAATATTTTACTCAATTACAATTGCAAATTATTTTTTCAATAAGTCATCAGTAATATAACAATTACTTTACGGAACGCTGATCTTATGGAAATTACTAACCTTTTCGTGTCTGGTCGGGAAAATACGTAAGTTTGCAAGGAAAGGATATTGATTGATTTTCTATTCTTCTTCTTTTCTTAACGTAGAGACATTAAATGGCTATCACCACTAGGTGAGACTGAACATCATGCTTTGGAACTTTCAGAACGATTTTTGCCATCATTTTTATTTTAGTGGAAATGTAGTGAAAATTACATTCCATTGCAAATATTTCGCTATTTACTTTGCAAATAAATTAATTGGTTATTACATTTCTCATCACTACGCCTCGACGTTCTTGGAGGAAAGTACATCTTTGCATCTGCTGAAATGACGCCCTTGTATGTACTGTACACTGGAAGAAACACCTGCGTTCAATTTTAAGAACATTGTTGTGAAAAGTATGGTGTCTTTAGAGGTACTAGAGAGGAAAGAAAGTATCACATCAAAAATTTGTGAAGTTACTGATTCTGTTGCAGATGAACTAAACAAGTTATCTTCATCACCATTCTTATTCTTCCCATCTCTGCTTCCGTGCGATATATATCTATTACTAATAAGTTCAAATTACAATTTTATTCCAAGAAGTAAATTATAAGTAAAAATTATATTTTGTAAAGTGTAACAATTACATGGAAAAGTGACTAAGAATGTAATCGTTGGCGCAGGCGTGGTTCACAAACTTTCACATGTTATCAACAAATATGTGAATAGATTTGTATTGTCCAATACTGTTAAAATGAACTACGTTCAAGATCCAATACGAAAACCTTCCAGCTCTTATACTTGGCCGCATAACTAAATTAATACACAAACATAACAGTAGGTTAAAAAGGTCGAAGGTTTCTGACCAATCACAGCACTCCATTTGATCACGTGCCTTTCTGACCAATCAGAGAGGAGGCGGCGTGGCTTGGAGTCACCACCTTCAATTTTCTATCCCCAGCGGGCGTCACGATGTTAAATTTTCCAGGAGTGCCAACCTAACTTTTTGACTGAGATTTTTCTTATGCGAGAGTTTATTGTATGGAAATAGTAGATAAGGAGTGTGTCTTAAGGGGCCGAAAATTGTCCGTTTTACTCTAGGACGCACCGTTTTCAAGATAGTATTTATCTTATGCCATAGCATTCTAGATAGAGAGAGCAATGAGTAGTGCGTCTGGGAAGGGGGTCGAAAATTGCCTTTTTTTCTGTAGGATGCACAATTTTCGAGGTTTGACATTTTTGAAAATTTGGGGCAGTAATGAAAAATGTTCAAACGAAAACATATTTTATTTTAGGATTTGGCAGTCCAGCTCCACTGATTCCACTTTGAATGTTCGAATTTATGGTGGGGGAAATCTTGAATACCTGTATGAAATATCCAATATGGCTGCCTGACCAATCAGAGAACATTGATCATTAGGCCCCTCTACTGATCAGGTAACTAGCCCCGCTTACTGACCAGATCACGAAGCATACCTACTGATCAGCATGACACATCGCATGATTATATGTGTTTTCAGCCACTTTCTCAATTGAATCTTCGAATTTTTGTAGTTGACCACAAGGCCTGGCCAGATATTTTATCAGATCACGAGGCATGCCTACTGATCAGCATGATATTGTGCGTATTCAGTTTCGTTTTAGCTTTAACCACTGAATTTTCGAATGTTCACAGGTGATCACTAGCCCAGGCCTAATGATCAGATCAGATCACGAGGCATATCTACTGATCAGGACGTGTAGTGCTTATGTGGAGAAGAAGCGAACCGCATACGCTAAATACACATATTAATATTGTTATTATTAATACGATGAAGGCAGAGCTTCGTGCCGTATTGTCTCCGTCAGAGATTCGTGTCAGTGTTCTATTGGCTGTGACGTATTATCTCCGTCAGAGCTTCACGTCAGTTTTCTATTGGCTGTTATATACGCAATATTGCACACATAATCTAATAGCCAATCAGCGCGCGGGACTCTTTGATATAAATTGATGTATGAGTTCGACAAGCAGGTAGTAATGATCGCTTTTGAGTACGTTTTTATTATTATTATCACCAAGAAAGCTCTGTTTTTCTTATATATATATATATAGAGAGAGAGATAGTTGTTTTTATCATCTACGTAACTTTAGGCAGGACTTGTATTTTATTTCTACCGTGGCAAAGTAGTATGTTTGCGGTAAATGAAAGAAATATTTTTCTATAATGAGCAATGGACTGCGTCATGAAAATACCTGTTAAGTTACCTATCAGTGTAATAAATGCTCTCGTGAATGTCCAAACGTGCACAACAGACGGAAATGTGAAGCTGTTTGCGTAATTAAGAGAACTAAAAGTGTTGACATTAATGTTCTTTCTAGCGAAAAATTGCGGTATATTTGCGGTAAATGTGGGAAATCTATAGAGAGTAATGGGAAGCGTCATGAAAAGACCTGCAAAACTGCTTCTCAATGAAATAAATGTGCTAGTAAATTTATAAATGCACAGAACGCACTGCAACATGAGGCTGTTTGCGCGAAAAACGGAAAAATAATGATATTACCGTTACTGAAAATGAAACCTCTAGCGAAACATCACAGCATGTTAGCACTAACAGAACAACTGTAAGCGTCGACATGAGGAAATTAACAGTTCAGCTTCGCCTGTGAAAAAAATAAAACTGAACCTTCAACACATTCCCTACTGTTGAGAACCTGTTAAAATTGGTGTTATTTTATATTAATTCGCTGCCAAACATCGATTACAGGCGCACTTTTCCACAGATGATCAATATATTAACCATCAGAAAACGACAGTTAAGCTACAGATGAAATTAGCCGTGAATTTCGTTCTGTAATAGGTTAGTAGAAGAAACCGTATTCATATTCACGATGAGACACAGGAACATAATTTTCAAACTAAATTTGAACCCTTATTTCAAGTGACTGATCTAGATGAATTTATTCAGACATAATTTGAAATGTTATCATCAAACACGGAAGAATAAGCGCTTAAAGGAAGTGACTGGACCTTGCTAGCCGTTAACGGATTGAGGCTTAAAATTAACGAGTACAGCATAATCCATTACATGGTAGTAGCTATATACCGCTACCCCGTGCGATAGCTTGTTAAAAATGCATGAATAAATACCAAAAAATCTCGAAGGTGATAAATCTTTTCTGTATTCGGTACTAGCCTGAATGTATTTATACCGGGCGAGTTGGCCGTGCGCGTAGAGGCGCGCGGCTGTGAGCTTGCATCCGGGAGATAGTAGGTTCGAATCACACTATCGGCAGCCCTGAAAATGGTTTTCCGTGGTTTCCCATTTTCACACCAGGCAAATTCTGAGTCTGTACCTTAATTAAGGCCACGGCCGCTTCCTTCCAACTCCTACCCCATCGTCGCCATAAGACCTATCTGTGTCGGTGCGACGTAAAGCCCCTAGCAAAAAAAGTGTTTATAGCTATGCAGACCTGAGAATAAGTATGATTTCTCAGGAACTAATGTTCCCACACCTCTCACGGATATTTCTATCTTTGAAAAGAGGAATAATATTTCTGTAATTGTTTTTGGATTTGATGAAAGAAATGTAAATCGGCCTACAGAGGTGTATAAATTAGATTTAGAGGACCATCGCGATTTACTGTACATCAATGAAATTTATTCGCAAACCTGCGATGTCTCGTCCGGAATTGAGGATCTATGCGAAATTTTGCCCCTTGTACATTGGACCTTTCAGGATTTCTAGATCTTTGGACAACGGTGCTTACGAGATCACAAGATTAGATGGCAACCTTGAAGGCATCTACAATGCTTCCAATCTCAAAAAATACTTTGAATAAGGTTAACTAAAGAAAATCCTCATCGTATTTTCTTTTCCCTGAGAGGGAGGGATATGTACCGGTTATGACCTGTACATGAGTATTTTTGAGTATAAATTACATTTATTTATCACGCGTAATGTTCTGAGCACGCCTGGTTTGTTTACCGTTAGCGGGGCAAGCAAGCGAGTGAAGGACAGCTGTGAGCTTTGACGTAGCCACAGGGGCTAGCTAGACCGCCCGCCCGTCACACCACGTGTTCCCAGCCTGGACTCGTATATTCTAGATTCCACGTCACATCTTCCCGAATGTTCGACGGGGAAAATTTTGTAACTCCCGTAATAATTATGCTAGCAGCTTGAACGATATGTCATCTTGTTTGGGATCACCTGAACGTCGCAATGCTCGAGTTTCAAGTAAATCCATCGAGGGATTCGGGAGATATTAAGTCAAGCCATATTGTGACGTAGACGCCCCGGATCGAATAAAAGGAGGGCCCACTCAGTTACAGCTGAGTAGTCAGCGTGGACACTCTCGCTGCTACTATCGTCGTGTAGTGACAGTCCCGACGAGGAACTCTGTATTTTTCTAAGAATTCATAAAGTGAACTTGTATTTTCTTCGAGTGTGGGAGAACAAATTCTTCCAAGTATTCTCAAGTGGACTTGCAATATTTCGAGTGTTAAGGAACATTTTCTAAGTCTTCATAATTGAACTTACAATATTTACGGGTGTTCGAGACTGGAATTTTTCCAATTATTCATGAAATGGACTTGTATTATTTACGTGTGTTAAATTCATAATTGGACTTGTATTATTTACGTGTGTTAGAGAGCGAATTCTTCATAAATTGAACCTGCAATATTTGCGAGTGTTAAGAGACTCATTCCTCTAATAAACAGTGATTTATAAACTTTGCTAGTGATGATCTCTGAATGTGCTCAAAGTTCCCGTAAGCATAAATTTGTGATTTTGCCGGTACTGGTTCAAAGACATAAACTTTGCCGATGATGAACTCTAACTTCATTCAACGTCTTTAAAACATAAATTTAGGATTTCACCTATGTTTATTCAAAGACTTGGATACCTTGCTAGTGATAGACTATAAATTTATTCATGTGGATGGACTTGTGTTTTTCGTACATGTTCACTCAAAGACTTGTACATTTGCCAGTGTTGATTCAAAAACTTATAAATTTCGCCAGTGATAGACTGTAAATTTATTCATGTGGATGGACTTGTGTTTTACGTCCTTGTTCACTCTAAGACTTGTACATTTGCCCGTGTTCATTCAAAGACTTCTACCTTCGTCAGTGATGAACTTTAAATTTGGTCATAGTTTCATGAGAAGGGACTTGTGTTCTTTTGCCAGTATTTATTCCGAGACGAAGACTTTTGCTAGTGGTGAACTCTGAAATTATTTATAATCCTCGTATTAAATTTTGAAAGTCTTGACGAATAATAACCAGTGACTTCGCTAATAGGTTAATCACCCAAGGTTTTTATGAACTCAGATTCATCAGTACTGCGAGTGACCTTGGAGACATCAACCCTCTCAGTCACATTGGACTGAGGTAGTAAATGATCATCTGCAACATCACCAGGATCGTCGGGGTTCAAACTAGGCCTCGAAAGTTCGAGGCATCTCTACCTTCTACCAACCCAGACAGTCCAGCCGCTTCTGTACGGAGTCCCTGGAATATTCTGGAACGTGTTCCAACCTGCTCGGCTTGGTGAACTGGAGAAACCGAGCCATATTATAGGACTATGTGGAAGACAACTTACTGTATATCTGCCTGGAGGTGATGTGCAATTTCATGTCTTATATGAATAAACTCATGTTCAGTCAGAGTCAAAGTTTTCTTGTAGATAGGACCCTGCCTCCTGTACCGATCCCTATCTACTAGTCACCCAGTTTTAGCCCTGAGAACTATATTCTTGCTTACTTTAAAATATAATCTGAGAGTGGGGCTCTTTTACCGGTACAGAGAGGAGGGTAATATACGTGGCACCCTACACGTTGGGGCACGATAGCTAGGTTAACAGTGCTATCAATTAATAGACAATCACAACACCCTGGACGTGGTGTTCTTTTTTTATTTACAAAGTGAAACTTATGCCCTGGACGTGGCAAATAATTTGTGTTTTATGTGTTCTTTGTCATATGGTTGATTTCTATGTGTTGATATATGATGAACTGAGTGCTTTTGAACTTTTAAAGCCACTGATATTGCAATTTCTATTTGAAATTTTCTAAGTGTCTCATTTTGAAATATTTACATTGCTCTAAATATGGAAAATATACTAGCAGCAATTAAAGCCCTTAGGCTTAACATGAATGAGGTTAACGCCAATTTAGAGACTAGGCTTACTGCAACATGTGCTAGCTTAGAGAGACGTATTATCGAAACTAATACTAATCTTTCTAGCTTGGCTGAAGCTAATGTTGAAACTAATACTAATCTTGCCAATGTAGACCAACGTTTAAATAACTTAGCCCAAGCAAATGTTGAATCAAATAGCAACCTAGATAGGCGAATAGCTGAATCAAATGCACACCTAGGTAGGCGCTTAAATAATATAGCTGAATCAAATGCCAACCTAGATAGGCGAATAGCTGAATCAAATGCTAAGTTAAATAACTTAGCAGAATCAAATACCAACCTAGATAGGCGGTTAGCGGAAGCTGATGGCAGGTTAGATAAGCGTTTACATGACGTGGTTCAATCCCAATTTACTGAAATGAACACGAAATTAGAATCGCGTTTCGATCAAGCAAGTGTTAGGATAGAAGAAAGATTCACTGAGTCCAATAAGAAAACTGATGACCGATTCACTGAAATCCATTCCCAGTTTGTTCGTAATATCGAAGAAATGAAAAATACTATTAAAGATCAAGTCCTAGAAGTTGTTAAGGAAGATTTAAAGAAGGTTGCTCCTTCCGTTCAACAGCTTTCACAGGATATTGAGGAATTCAAGGCCGAATTTCAAGAGTCACATGGTCAGCTTTCGCAAATGCAGGCTAAAATTGTTTCTGTCCAAGATACTCTTCGGGACATGGTTAAGAATGACATTTCCGGAGTTGGAAATGAAGTCACTTTATTAAACGCTAAGCAGGGCGAGTTTAACAAAAATTCACTCAGCAAGCCGATAAAACGACCACTCAAATTAGTCGTATTTGCAAAGATGTTGGTGAACTTAAAACTGAATTGAAGAACGATGTCAAACAAGTCGGAGGAATAGTCCAACTCCAGTTGGGAGATGTCAAAAATAATCTCGAACAACTAGCCACTAAGGTCGTTAATCTTGAATCTCGAGATACTTCCAGACCTATTTCTAGTTCGATAGAAGGAGTCGAAGGAACGGCATACCAGACGACTATCGTTAAAATCCAAAGGGAAAACCTCCTAAATTCTCCGGTAAAGAAGATTGTACTGCTAAAGAATTTCTGATTAATGTAGCGGAATATTTTCAAGAACATAAGATTAGCGAGGATAGAAAGCTAAGAACAGTTGCCCGATTACTTGAAGGCAATGCTCTTTCTTGGTATTCCGTATTCAAATCTAATTTCAAGGCATATTCTGATTTTGAGAAGGCTTTAATTGACCGTTTTTGGAACTCAGAAACTCAACACCTTATCAAACTTCAACTGTATTCGAGAAGGTATAACACCTCCATCAATACTTCTCGATACGCAGATTTTTTATTATCTCAGTTGAAGAAGATGCAGTATTTAGATCCTCCTCTGCCTGAGAAGGAACTTATTCAGGTTATTACATTACAATACCCTTCTCACGTTCAAGAGATCTTAGTAGCTGCGAACATTCAGAACTTGGATCAATTCGATGCTGTATTACAACGTCTTGATACTGCTCATGCACAGGGTACTTTGAAACCGAGCAAGAGTAAGGACATAGCTGCTCATCCAGTTCAGGTTAATGCTTCTGAACAACCACGACAAAGTCCAGAACGAACGGATAGAAAGGAAGAAAGGGATACTCAATCACCACCTACGCGGTATAGAGGATTTAGGAAACGCCCATACCGTGGCCAGATGCCATACCAAACCAAACCTACTTGGTTAAAACAAGAAAAAACAAGAGAGTAGAGACTCAAATAATTCGGACTTGCACAAACGATGGAAGGAAACACAGGACTACCTCCATCAGATGAAACAAGAGGGTCATCAACCTGGAGCGACTTCTCTTGAATATCAAGAATATCATAAGAGAAACAACACCTTTGGTCAAAATCCAGAATCCACAGGTGCTGTTACAAAAAAAATTAAATTTAAAAAAATAAGATTGCCTGAAAATGAGGAGGTCGGGTCATTTCACGTAGACATGATAAATTATTGGCACATCGATGATGACTTAGTGTTTGAGGACGAGTTACCTATTCGTCAACATGTCCAACGAAGTTTACCCATAATTAGTATTACCATTGGGGGATTCCAAGTATCATCATTAGTGGACTCGGGAGCGCAAGTGTCCCTAATTTCTGATAAACTGATAACATTGATTAAGGATACATGTGATCTTCTGATTTTGCCAGTTGCACAAGTGAAGATCAAGGGCATTATTCCTGAGCGGAATATCAAATGCAATCAGCAAGTATTCCTTGAGTTCACCATTAATGAGGAAGTGTGTGAACACGTCTTTCTGATAGTTTCGCCTATGAAATTTAACCTTATCTTGGGTTCAGACTTTTTGTCTAAATATAAGGCTACTATTGACTACTCTGCCAACACCATTCACCTATGTAGGATTGGATCTGTATAGTTGCAGCTGGTGGATGGTGAAGATTTTAGGCTTCAAGGGATTGATTTACCCTGTACACAAGTCGATGGTGTGATTGGCGATGCCGCCCCAGTCGACCAGGTACTGAAAGAAGAGGGTGATCCCGAGGAAGAAGAGGGACCCGTGTCAGAAGGAGAAGGAGATCCTGATGAAGAGGGACCCATTGATGAAATTTTAAATGACAAAGGGCCCAATTTTCTCACCTACATCCTTAGTGTAACTGAAGACCCAGATTACCACCCTGACATAGCAGCGGCGGAGGAAGAAATCTATCAGGCTTATCCGGATGTCTTCGATGAGAAGCCCGGAGAAATTAAGAATCTTAAACACCACTTCAACGTCAAGGATGCTTCGCCTTATAAACGCAAACCATATCCAGTGCCCGAGAAGTACATGGATGTAACCAGGACACTTATTCGTCAGATGGGGGCTGACGGAATTATCTCAAAATGCGTTACGCCGTATATTAATCCACTTACCATAGTAAGGAAACCCGATGGTAATCTACGTTTGTGTTTGGACGCTCGTGCTTGAATGACCGACTGGTCCTTGAATATGACGATCCTCCTCCGCTTAAAGATGTCATTAAGCGATTTTATGGAAATAAATATTTTTCAGGTATGGACATGACATCGTCTTACTTCCATATCGTACTGGACGAACATAGCCGGCTCTTCACTGGATTTATCTTCGACAATATTACCTATTCTTCAACCGGCTACCCTTTGGCATCAAGAACTCGGGAGCCGTTTTAATAAGAGTGTTGGAAAGCCAGTTATCTGATGAAGTAAAGGCCATCGCTACTATTTATGTCGCCGATATCTTGATAGCATCTGATATATGGGAGCAGCATTTGGAAGATGTACGCACTGTACTTGAGGAATTGAGAGAAAAGAACTTTAAAATTAATTTGAAGAAAAGTCAATTTTTCCAGACGGAAGTTCGTTTTCTTGGGCATGTCATTAGCAGGGAGGGCATCCGCCCAAATCCTGCCAAAATTCAATGCATTGCGGATTTTCCTAGGCCTTGCAGGATTAAGCAAGTTCGGTATTTCCTGGGACTTTGCCAATTCTTTTCGCAACATTGCCCTCAGTACACAGAAACTGTAGAGCCTCTCCAGGAATTACTGAAGAAAAACAATCGCTGGAAGTGGACTACTGAATGTGAGCAATCCTTTATTGCTACTAAAAGGATGCTCAAAAATAATGTGCATCTCTTCTGTCCTAATTACGAATGGCCTTTCCATATTGAATGTGACGCCAGTAAGATAGGAATTGGAGCCGTTCTTTACCCAGTCGACCCTAATAGGCCCGATGTCAAGTTGTTCATTTCATTTGTGAGTCGGAAGCTTAGGACACATGAGAAGCCCTAGCGATTGTATATTCGCTTTTGTATTGGAAAAAGGTTGTCTTTGGGTTCCCACTCACCATTTACACGGACCACAAGGCACTTACCTTCATTCTGTCTTCCGATCTTACGAATGAACGAGTCACCAGAAGGGCATTATTCATCCAACAATTCAATGTCTCTATTGTGCATCGATCTGGAAAGAATAACGTATTAGCCGACGCTCTCAGTCGGAATCCTTCCGATACGGCCTAGCTTGTCCAATTTCAGTCACTAATAGTGATGACCAAGAATTTCTGAGAAAACTTCGATATCTAGCCCAAGCCCAGCGGAGAGATCACAGGCTAAGAGAAATAATTCGCTTCTGTGAAGGATCGATTCCACAACATGATCCAGACTATGCACGGATCGAGCAGGCTGCCCTATCTTTTTCTTGGGACAACAACCTACTCTACAAGTACATTAATACAACCAAGGCTGCTAAAAGGATGTATGCCGCGGCTAAACTTCGGGAAGCTATCATCTGGCATTGCCACTTCATCACAGGACATGCTGGAGTAGACAAAGTGGCTAGTGTAATTAAAGAAAGGTTCATCTGGGAATACCTCCGTAATGATATAAGAAAGTCCATAAGAACCTGTGACGTGTGCCAACGGATTACGGTAAACCAAACAATTACCCTATGAAGGAATATCCGAGGCCTATCATTCCGGAGAAGCCACGGGAGGTGATGGCGCTTGATCGGTACGGCCCACTTCCAAAGGCGGCCAGGGGTAACAAGCACGTATTAGTTATTGTTGATGTTTTTTTCAAAATTCACCATTTTGTTACCTATCCAGAAGGCAAACACTGGAAATATTTTAAGGAGACTCCGCAGGAATATCTTCCCTGAGATGGGGAAACCTACGTTTCTACTAACAGATCATGGAAGCCAGTTCACGTCTGCAGAATTCCAGGCGGCGATAGAAGAGTTGGAGGTTCATCATATAATGAATTCCATTCGTCATCCCGAAGCCAACCCTGCTGAGCGATTGATGAGAGAAATTGCCAGATTCTGTCGGGTCTACTGCCTGCAGGAACACTGGAGATGGATTGAAGTACTTCCAGTGATGCAGAAAATAGTCAATTCCACTGTCCACGAATCTACAGGAGATATTCCGATGTTGGTGCATCATGGGCATATTCCTCATCGCCCTTGGGATGCTATTCTTCCTGCTCCGCCTGATGCAGCCATCGGTCAAGAAGCAAGAATCGCTAAGGCCCTGGGAAAATTGAGAAACGCTGCAGATATCAGACAGCGGAGAAATAGGAATCGAAAATTCAGACCACCCTTTTAAGTGGGAGACAAGGTGTTAATTCACAAACCTGCTATGTCTCGTCCGGAATTGAGGATCTATGCGAAATTTTGTCCCTTGTACATTGGACCTTTCAGGATTTCTAGATCTTTGGACAACGGTGCTTACGAGATCACAAGATTAGATGGCAACCTTGAAGGCATCTACAATGCTTCCAATCTCAAAAAATACTTTGAATAAGGTTAACTAAAGAAAATCCTCATCGTATTTTCTTTTCCCTGAGAGGGAGGGATATGTACCGGTTATGACCTGTATATGAGTATTTTTTGAGTATAAATTACATTTAATTATCACGCGTAATGTTCTGAGCACGCCTGGTTTGTTTACCGTTAGCGGGGCAAGTAAGCGAGTGAAGGACAGCTGTGAGCTGTGACGTAGCCACAGGGGCTAGCTAGACCGCCCGCCCGTCACACCACGTGTTCCCAGCCTGGACTCGTATATTCTAGATTTCACGTCACATCTTCCCTAATGTTCGACGGGGAAAATTTTTTAACTCCCGTAATAATTATGCTAGCGGCTTGAGCGATATGTCATCTTGTTTGGGATCACCTGAACGTCGCAATGCTCGAGTTTCAAGTAAATCCATCGAGGGATTCGGGAGATATTAAGTCAAGCCATATTGTGACGTAGACGCCCCGGATCGAATAAAAGGAGGGCCCACTGTAGCCTGTTCACTCAGTTACAGCTGAGTAGTCAGCGTGGACACTCTCGCTGCTACTATCGTCGTGTAGTGACAGTCCCGACGAGGAACTCTGTATTTTTCTAAGTATTCATAAAGTGAACTTGTATTTTCTTCGAGTGTGGGAGAACAAATTCTTCCAAGTATTCTCAAGTGGACTTGCAATATTTCGAGTGTTAAGGAACATTTTCTATGTCTTCATAATTGAACTTACTATATTTACGGGTGTTCGAGACTGGAATTTTTCCAATTATTCATGAAATGGACTTGTATTATTTACGTGTGTTAAATTCACAATTGGACTTGTATTATTTACGTGTGTTAAAGAACGAATTCTTCATAAATTGAACCTGCAATATTTGCGAGTGTTAAGAGACCCATTCCTCTAATAAACAGTGATTTATAAACTTTGCTAGTGATGATCTCTGAATGTGCTCAAAGTTCCCGTAAGCATAAATTTGTGATTTTGCCGGTACTGGTTCAAAGACATAAACTTTGCCGATGATGAACTCTAACTTCATTCAACGTCTTTCAAACATAAATTTAGGATTTCACCTGTGTATTCAAAGACTTGGATACCTTGCTAGTGATAGACTATAAATTTATTCATGTGGATGGACTTGTGTTTTTCGTACATGCTCACTCAAAGACTTGTACATTTGCCAGTGTTGATTCAAAAACTTATAAATTTCGCCAGTGATAGACTGTAAATTTATTCATGTGGATGGACTTGTGTTTTACGTCCTTGTTCACTCAAAGACTTGTACATTTGCCCGTGTTCATTCAAAGACTTGTACCTTCGCCAGTGATGAACTTTAAATTCGGTCATAGTTTCATGAGAAGGGACTTGTGTTTTTTTTGCCAGTATTTATTCCGAGACGAAGACTTTTGCTAGTGGTGAACTCTGAAATTATTTATAATCCTCGTATACAGAGACATATCATTTTACGAGTGTTAAATTTTGAAAGTCTTGACGAATAATAACCAGTGACTTCGCTAATAGGTTAATCACCCAAGGTTTTTATGAACTCAGATTCATCAGTACTGCGAGTGACCTTGGAGACATCAACCCTCTCAGTCACATTGGACTGAGGTAGTAAATGATCATCTGCAACATCACCAGGATCATCGGGGTTCAAACTAGGCCTCGAAATTTCGAGGCATCTCTATCTTCTACCAACCCAGACAGTCCAGCCGCTTCTGTACGGAGTCCCTGGAATATTCTGGAACGTGTTCCAACCTGCTCGGCTTGGTGAACTGGAGAATCCGAGCCATATTATAGGACTATGTGGAAGACAACTTACTGTATATCTGCCTGGAGGTGATGTGCAATTTCATGTCTTATATGAATAAACTCATGTTCAGTCAGAGTCAAAGTTTTCTTGTAGATAGGACCCTACCTCCTGTACCGATCCCTATCTACTAGTCACCCAGTTTTAGCCCTGAGAACTATATTCTTGCTTACTTTAAAATATAATCTGAGAGTCGGGCTCTTTTACCGGTACAGTATATAACATAAAGGCATCGCTGTTAAGCTTATCGTTTGCGTGTGTATATAACACAAAGCTCGATATGCAAGATCATGCTTTTTACAAGCTGCGTCGAGACCGTTTTGTCTAGTTTGGTTCCAGGGTAGCAATAATGGTAGCCCGGGAGATGGAATTCAAAGGGAAATCGATCGATGACCTGGTCAATAAGTCCATGGCCACTTTCTTTTTTATTCTCCTTTTTTCGCTGTCGCTTCTTCCTCACAGTGGCATACTTTCTTTAACGTTTTCTATTATAGCGATTTATTCATGAAAAGAACTGGTCGTTAAAACTTTCTCTACTGTGTCTGTATTGGAATAAGCACAGAGTAACCCTCTTTACTTATGGACCAAACTGTACCAAAACTTGACGGACATCACAAGGGATCGCCTGGGATGCGTATGTGTACACGCAGCCACATATGCTGATCAGATAGTGTGAGTTAGACAACCATGCAGTACGGAACGTTTATGTAAATATATTAACAAATCTACAAGTCTTTACCAATCGTTCTTTTTTCTTATATATGTATTGCAACCTGCGGCAACAGTGTTTTTCTCTTCACTTTGCCCCATGTATGGGCAACAATTTTAATGCAACCTATTGGTGGCCTCGTAGTCCTAATTCTTACCAAGGTCCAGGTTGGACTGATAAAAATATAGGTATCACCATGGCGCTGTACTTCCTCATACTTCACCTCAGGTTGTAGTACTAATTTAATATGATGTTGCCCGTGCAATATTTCCACTTACATGTTGCTAATTAACTATGCGAAATCGGGGATGGATATACCAATCAAACGCGGTGGTTGCATGTCCATATTAAGTCAATATCTCAGGGTAAAAACATCTATATATATTCAACAATACTATTTACCTTCGCAAGTTCCGTTGAAGAGGGTGTATAGTTCAATGTGTTACTCATTTACTCCGAAATCCTACCGTAGAATTAATATAAGCCTTTAAATATCATGACTCCGAAATATCAGCCTAAATGTATCCTTACAACTAATCTTCCTATCTCTACCTTTGAAAATAAACGCTAGAATAAACTTAAAACTAATTTATTAGCATGCCAATATTATAATTAACAAAATAATGATCATCTTTGGTAATAGAGGAAAGTAAATAAAAAAAAATCACATATTATTTTTCTTGACAACTAAAATTGACGAATTGACATAATTAAAATTGGGCAGGTATCTTTAATTCATCTGGGCAATTATTATTTTGTTGCGTGACCACACTTCATCATTTTATTTCAATATGGGACAACTAGGATTTACTCTTTATTAAAGGAGGGAGTGGTCTTTCTTTCCTTTAGGTCTTTTTGCACTACTCTTTGGAATTGGTTTGGGAATTTGCGTATTGACTTGTTTATGGCATGAGATAAGTAACTCCTTCCAATGATGGCTTCAAAATGCCATTTTAAGTATCTAAAAGAAATTAATCCTAACCATAAATATAAATTCCAACATCTAATATATATTAAAAATGTGTGCCAAAAATAAAATTAAATATCTTCATTTACGAATGCCATCGCCATGTTCTTCAACCGTCATGACCTGTCAGAATCGTACCGACCGATTAATTATTATGTGTATTTTCAATTAAAATTACTCCTTCAACTGCCTACTAATTTTACCATTTTCAGGTTAACGCGTGCTCCACTGCTATATATTCATTATATGAGACGAATATATTACTAGGCGGCTATATCTCTATTCTATATACACTTCAAATACGTGTAAATTACGATCCATCTATCTCCATATTCCATATAAGTTCGACCAATAGACCATTTAATCTCACTGCTTCACTTAATATATTCACGTATCTAGGCCTTAATTTCACTGCTTGCCTCATTTTCAATCGCAACATAACTGTAGCTAAGAATAAATTCGCACCTATTTCCATCAATCATTTACTTACACAATACCTATTCAACATCTCAAATCTCCAACAACATATTATCATTTATGCATTTAATTACTGCGATTCCTCCGCATACAACAATATCTCTACTCAGATTCCACGTAATGTCTACCACGTCGCAGTAAAACATTCCTTTTACCTAAATATCTACTCAAAACACCGCAAGCTACTACTGTTTATTTCAACTCATCGTAAATGTAGACGATATTGGCCTAGTTATTCAATCTGGTCATTGGGTAGCCTAGGTTTATTATTATTATACTGCACTTCACTATCTTAGCCTTGCCTAGTTTAATATATGACGTTCTCGTAAGCATATAGGTTCAAAAACATCAATTCTCTTCCCGATACTGCTCACATTAACCTCATATCAAACTTATGAGCACGGCAGTATATTACTACACATAAATAATACGTATCTGTGGTTATTTTCTTCGGCATATGCCTTAGAATTCACACAATGGCACAAACAGGTCATATCTTTGGCATTTCAGCATTCCTACAATTATACTACACCAAATGAAATACTTTATAGTTAAATTTACTAGAACGTTACTTATCTCTGGCCATGTTATGTCCGACTCTGCTTTCTTCTTCCTCGTCACGGCCTCTCGGAACGCTTAGCCTTGCACTGGATCACATCATGCTGGATCTCTAGGTCTTCAGGCTTGAGCTTACGATGATCTGGTCAGCCTCCCTCCATCGCTTTAGGCTAGCTCCATTTCGTGTCCAATTTCCATGCAACGAAAAGACAATATTAAATTGATAGAATACATCTTAATTTTCAGTATATAAAGCTTTTCCAAGTACTTTCTCTAATTGTATATATATTTCTTTTCCTCTAAAGATACTGCTCAGATTCAATTTTTATTTTCATAAACTGGCTCTTCCTTGGTCTTTTTTATGTTGTCTGAATAATGTTCTTTAAATCTTATCAATGGGCAATACGTATAATTTGATGAAAGTTTGGCCGTTTATTTAGTCAGTGTAGGCCTTATTTACGAATGCCGTATCCCAACACCTCTTCTTCCGTACAGTATTTGAAATCTTTTATGCGTGTTTCCCTGCCGTTTTTATGTATTTTCCAGTGGTTTTTTTCTGGATTCTTCCTTCGTATGGCTCCTATTATGGTTATATTGATTATGTCAGCTAATCTTCTGGTCAAGTAATCGCAATTCACAGTCCGTTTACGACGAAAACTCTTCTTGCCAAAATAGATAATAATAGACCGTTTTTCAATTTTTTTTTTACGTATAATGGTTCATTTCTCATAGAGTTTCCTTTCCATCTCGCCAGGCACTGCCTCCTAATTG